>NC_053494.1:85403327-86663327 GCF_905171775.1 Rana temporaria | reverse complement strand
AATCAGTATAATCAAACACAGCTGGACTCAAATGAAGGTGTAGAACCATCTCAAGGATGATCAGAAGAAATGGTCGACCTGAGTTAGGCCCCTTTCACACGGGGCGGATAAGTAATTATCCGCCCTATGAACCTCCGCTTGCTCAGTCTGTTCGCGTTCACCCGATCCGATAGATGGATGGAAAAGTAGGTTTTTCCTCCGTCACACTTTGGCGGGTCGGATGTCAGCGGGCATGTCAACGCTGACATCCACTGCTCTGGCAGGCGGACCTGAACGGGCCGCCCGTGTGAAAGAGCCCTTAAATATATGAGTGTCACAGGAAAGGGTCTGAATACTTCAAGTGATATTTCAGTTTTTCTTCTTTAATAAATCTGCAAAAATGTCAACAATTCTGTGTTTTTTCTGTCAATATGGGGTGCTGTGTGTACATTAATGAGGACAAAAGATGAACTTAAAATGATTTTAGCAAATGGCTGCGATATAACAGAGTGAAAAATGTAAGGGGGTCTGAATACTTTCCGTACCCACTGTGACAATATATATATATATATATATATATATATATATATATATATATATATATATATTTATTATGTCAAAAGAAAACTATTTGGGTCACTTTTATTCCTATTACAAGGAATGTAAACATCCCTTGTAATAAAAATAAAAGCATGACAGGTCCTCTTAAATATGACATCTGGAGTCAAAAAGACCTCAGATCTCATATTTAGACTAAAATGAAATAAAAAAATGTTTGTGTCGCTTAAAAAAAAAAAAAAAAAATGTCCCTTTAAGAGCATTGAGCGGAAGTGACGTTCTGGTGTCGCTTCTGCCCTGTAATGATATGGAGACGGGTGTGGGTCATCTTCCCCCACTGGAAACCAAACCACAAAAGGGAGAACGTACCCCCGGTACTGATGGGACTTTATGGGCAAACTATTATGCACACAAAATTAATATAAAAAAAAAAAAATAGGATTTTTGTACTCGCCATAAAATCCTTCTCTGAAGTTCATTGACGGAGACTGCAACATTAATATTGATTTTAGGGTTATATCACCACCTTCAGAAGAGGACTAGGCAGAACATGTAAAAAAAAAATATGAAAAACTGCAGTACTGCCCAGGGGGCTGTCCTACTGGCTATAACCTCTCACACGGCATCCAGCAGCTCAGTGTGTCAAAAAGCAGTACAAACAGAAAAAGAGTGGTGGGTGCGGTGTCCGTCAATGAACTTCAGAGAAAAGGATTTTACGGTGAGTACAAAAATCCTATTTTCTCTTTTGTTCACTGACGGACACAGCAACTTAAATCTTTACCTTAGGGACGTCCCCAAGCAGTGTCAAAAAACGAGGGGTGGGAACAGCAAACAAACAAAACTCCACCTATAACAATTAGAGCTCCTCAACAGAGGAGTTGCAACCTTAAACAGCAGCATGCAAAACCTTGCGGCCGAAGGAAGCATCCGTAGATGCGCTCACATCAACCTTGTAGAATTTAGTTAAAGTGTGAAGGGACAACCAGGTCCTATCCTACCTTAAAAGCAGGACCTGGATATGGGGGGTCCACAATAGGGGAAGATGTCTATTTTTTCAGGAAATTCTTCACCACCATGCGTTTTGGGACCAAAAAAAGGCCCGCTGCACCTGTTCCCATTCTTTGTAGATAAATCAAAATAGGTCAGGTAGGGAAACATCTTAGCCGTGCGGGCCGGCTTGTAAGACCCAAAAGGGGTCCACACCTCTGTAGATGCCCCCCGCCGTAGCCTCCATTTTAGGGTATACAGCACCGCTGTGATAAGCGCTCCTACAAGCGCCCTTTCCTACGCTGACACAGAATCATCCTCACTGTCTGAACGGCCCTGGTCCGCAATCCTCTGAAACTTCAGAACATGGGCCGGTTGCCACAGCAAGGCCCGAGTCTGAATCAGAGCTTTCCCCAGAAGATGGTGGGGGCATTTTTTACCCCCCCCCCCCCCCTTGTGCCCGCACAGACGCTTCCACCCTGACAACAAAAGACTCCAGGACCGCCGGCAAAGCGTCCATAGGCACCGCAGGTTATGGGGAACCGGTTGCCACCACGACTATGTCTGGGGAAGAAGCGCCAGCTTCTGACGCCATGCTGACCCACGCTTGCCTGACACCCCTTAGGGGACCGAAGGCAAGACACTAAATAGTCCACCCTCCTAGCTGCCACAGACTGAGGGGCCCCCGTAGGACTCACCACCCAGACACTGCGCTGTGCTGCCGACCGCTCTCCCTCACAAGGTGCACTGTGTGATTTGCGCCGTTCCAGAAGGAAATCCCCCAGTGCTAGAGGCAAAAACAAGCAGAGATTACTAGAAAATGGCTGCCGGATGCCTCAGGGCTCCGGTAAAATGGCCGCCGGACTTCTGACGGAATCTGCAGATAAAATGGCTGTGGTGGTGTCCCACAAATTGTACCTCACACACCCCCAAGGCCAGAGCGGACCCCATACACAGCACTGGTCAGTCACACAGCAGACCCAAGCATGGGGAGGAGGGAGAAGGGGAGGCTGAGAGACCTCCCAGGGAATGCCCAGCTGCACCATCCTGCCGAGACAGGTGGGACCATACGTACCTTATCCACGGACAGACCCATCAACCGAGCGGTACGGGGTGGCTGACGGCCACAACACACTGACATGGACAGCAGTTGCCTGGTTATATGTGTGCCCCGGAGCATATAGCTCGCCGGCCACCCCTGGATCAGAAGGGGCATGTTGTGGCTGACCCAGCGCAAAGCCAAGGCCTGCTCACGCTCAACGGCCGGCCTGGGGAGACTACCAGGATCTATATTATCCAGCCTGTCACCCAGCACGGCTGTTGATAGATCACAGGAATCAAAATAAAAACGTAAAAAAATCTCCACGACCAATGGTCCCCACCGGGAGCCAGGTCATTTTCTCCTACACTAGGCAGAAACAAAAATTGAGCTGCTGGGTGCAGTGTGAGGGGGTTATAGCCAGTAGGACCGCTCCCTGGGTGGTACTGAGCAGTTTGGCTGTTTTTACATGTTCTGCCTAGTCCTCTCCTGAAGGTGGCGATATAACCCTAAGGTCAAGATTTTAAGTGCTGTGTCCGTCAATGAATGAAAGAGAAAATGGAGCCGTCATTGGGCAGCCAATTCTTCCGGGGCTGAAGTGGTTAAATACCACCAAAAGAAAGCTTTGTCTTCTAAAGAAAATAAAATTTGATAATCGTGTTGAATGACAGGTGTAATTGTGAAACTATCATAGCACTAAAAAGTGAGAAATGGCCTGGTAATGGAGGTGTATTACAGGCTAGTACAGAAGTGGTTAAAACAAATACTTACCACCATCTTCCCTCTGAATAATTTTGGAATAGTTCCTTCAACACATGTGCCTTTCATTTTGTTTTCAACATTATCCAATAACTGAAAGGAGGAAAAAATGTAATTAAATAATATTTACAGTATATTGTCATTTTACCTCAACAATTGCTAAACTATACAAGTAGTCACACATGCAAACTATGGCTTGTTATAATAAAAATATGCACAAAAAAAGCTTTAATAATGAATTTATAAAAATTATTAATTCTGGGAACCAAACGTATGGGAAAAATGTGTTTATTTTGGCTGAAAGCCATTATATACCCAGTGAAGTGACTATCATCAGGTCAAACAAATGCTCCTACATAAGTTGTACCTGTTTATCTGCAGTCCTCTCAGCTCTACAGCCTCCTAAAGCATACTCCTAATTTTACACAGCTTCTTTTACCTCTGAAAAGCAGGGAGTGGAGACTTAAAAAGGCACACATGCTCAGTAAGGAGAGATCTGAGCCCTGGTGGGAGGGGAGAGGGGGGAGCCGGGAGCCCCCCTCCCCTTTTTACACAAAGAACACAGCAAACAACAATGAGAAGCACACTGCTCCAGGCAGAAATCAGGTGCAAGGTAGATTCACAGGTGCAGACCTCGGCTCACCACCATGGAAGACTAATAAAACAATAAATTGGTCGCACACTGGAACTCCAACTTATCGTGGATGTCATCTTTATTGTCAAAGACAGGCAATGGTAAACGCATTTCACACGTGTGAAATTATTCACATATGCTGCATGTATATATAGACCTGCATGGAACAAAAACTGGTTTAATTATGAAAATGTGTGATGTCCCATTTATGGTTCATTCCAAAAGGTTTTCTGGTGTTAAAATACAATAACCAAAAAACCTCCCTTTTTCAGAGAAGTTTAAAAACATCTCCTCTAGTGGGTGCCAGGACTCTTTCTAGAAACACGGGCAGAAGTGTTGATGCCATTATGGTATTGGTTAAAATGCCAAGCAACATTTGTTGACAAATTGTTCTCAATACTGTACAAATGTTCTTGAAATCTATCCCTGAGTCTCCTAGTGGTAGGTCCGATGTATTCCACATTGCAAGACTTGCTTGTAACAAATGTGTGTTGCAATTAAAAAATGATCTTATCCGATGTGTTTTTTCATTTGAAAAGGATTGTACTAAATCCCCCTTAATGATGTGCTTGAAACACCAACACCCAGTCGCACCAAAACCATAATTTCCCTTGAAGTTCAACCAAATGGTGAACCTCAAGGTGGCAGGATCAAACCAACTATGGGACAAAATTGCCCAAAGTAGGTGCACGTCTGGGAATTAAATTTATTCCATCTTTCAAGAGATCTGCACAAACGGCATCTTCAAATAGTATAGGCAAATATCGATGCACAATGGTCGCAATATTGTTAAATTCCCTACTGAAGGATGTGCTCAAAGTGGGTCTCTGCTTATTAATTTTTTTTTTCTTTTTATCTTTTGTTCCATGTTTGGATTTGCTCAAAAGTTCTGCCCCGTCTTTGGAATCCACAATTGCGCAGGCTCCAACATGTATCTGGGATAACCCCTCTGTAAAAACCGTGAGTAAAGAGCTCTCGCTTCTTTCTCATAGAATGATTAGTCACTACACAATCTGCGGATTCTCATAAACTGGGGTGGCCCGACAGTGCGTCTGGGGTAGCCCGACTGAGCCATGAGCAAGGTATTACCAAGACAGGTTTCTTTTTTGATAAAAAGCAGAAATACACTTGAAGTGGTTGTAAAGGCAGAAATATTTTTTATCTTAAAGTGGAGTTCCACCCTATTTTTCAACTTTCCTTCATCCCCTTCTTCTCTGTCCCCTTAAACACATTTGGCATCTATTTGTTTTTTATTCTTAAAACTCACAGTTTTACAGTTGATTATCTTCTCCTCCGCCGCGGCGTGAGGGGCGCTATGCCTCCTGGGAGATGCACGGGAGCTAGCCGCAGTCTGCACAGTGTGAGAAGCAAAGATTGCGCTAGGCCACGCCCTCCCGTTTTCCCTATTGGCTAGTCATTGCTAAACACCTAGCAGAGGGGCGGCTGATGTTCTTGGCGATTGTTTAATTAACTGTTTAATTAAATTGGTCAATAACGTTGATGGGAGCGCCGATCGCTGCTGACAATTACTTTTGACATTTACAGGGGGTGGGGGCACGATCGCCGAGAAATCAGCCACCCAGACTGCAAACTGTCATATACTGAGAGAAGCGAAGATCGTGCTAAGCCACGCCCTCCCGCTTTCCCTATTGGCTGGTCATTGCTAAACACCTAACAGATGGACGGTTGATTTCTCGTCGATCCGCCGCCCCCCCCCCGTAATTGTCAAAAGTAATTTCCAGCAGCGATCGACGCAGCGATGTAATTTAATTTGCAGTGATCGGCGTAACCCCCAACCCCGATGGTGATGTGAATGTCAGTTATATTCAGCGATCGACAGCACCCCCACCCCCCCTGCTTAGAAACGGTTAATAGCCAATGTCATTCAATTTGCAGCGATCTGCGCAACCCCAAGGACAAGGCCGCCAGTTCAGACACCCGTCTGATTGATGTAATTGCTACTAGAAAAAACACCTTTTGTGACAGAGTCAACAAAGGAATATTCCGAATGTCCTCAAAGTGAGCGTCCTGAAGCACCGAAAGGACCAAATTTAAGTCCCATGGGGGCAGTGGAGGGCGCACAGGAGGGGCCACATGCCGGACCCCCTGCACAAACGTACGCACCAAGGAGTGCGCTGCCAAGGGTTGCTGAAAGTAAACAGCTAGAGCCGAAATCTGACTCTTAACCGTACTCAAGGCGAGAGCCTGATCCACTCCCCGCTGTAAGAACAGCAGAATCCAGGACATCACGTATGTACGGGGTGCCAATTCATCTCTTCACACAGAGATGTAGGCCTTCCACGTACGATGGAAAATCCTCCGTGAAGTAGACTTCCTTGCACGCAGCATGGTAGAAACCAGCGAGCCTGATAGGCCCCGGTCCTTCAACATTTGGCTCTCAACAACCACGCAGTTAAAGCCAGCGACTGTAAAGCAGGGTCGAAGATCGGACCCTGCGACAGAAGACCTTCTCTCAGGGGTAGACGCCAGGGGGTGTCTGCCACCAGACGCACCAGGTCCGCGTACCAGGAGCAGCGCGGCCATTCTGGGGCGATCAGGATTGTTGGAATCACTTCAGCTTCCACTCTGTGCAGCAGGCGAGGAAGAAGCTTCAGAGGAGGGAAGGCGTAAATTAGGCGATAATGACCCCAAGGTGCCACCAATGCGTCTTTTGACCTGGCCACGAACCGTGGCAACTTCCGATTGAGACGGGACGCTAGAAGGTCCACGTCTGGAGTGCCCCATTTTCGGCACAGACTCTGAAACACCTCCGGGTGGAGTGACCACTCTCCTTGGTCTAATGTTTGGCGACTTAGGTAGTCTGCTTGGCAATTCTGTACCCCCTGAATGTACACAGCCGATAGAGCCGGAGCGGACCTTTCGGCCCACCGAAGGATGTGTGCGTCTTTCATCGCTGCAGCCGAGCTCCGTGTGCCTCCCTGATGATTGACGTACGCCACGGCCGTGGCGTTGTCGGACTGGATCCTGACCGGTCGGCCCTGCAGATCCAGGGACCACCTGGCAAAGCACAGCTTGATTGCTCGGGGGTCCAGTATATTGATTGGCAGACGGCACTCCTCCTGAGTCCAGCGCCCCTGGGCTGACTGGGTGCCCAAAATGCCCCCCCAGCCGGAGAGGCTGGCATCCGTCGTGACCACTGTCCAATGGCACGGCAGAAATGACTTCCCGGTCCGAAGCACCGGAGACGTCAGCCACCACACCAGGGAAGACTTGACCAGAGGGCTCAACTGAATCTGGTAATCCAGAGATGACGGGAGCTTGTCCCAACGTGACAAAATTTCCTTCTGTAGCTCCCGGGTGTGGAATTGGGCACACGGAACAGCCTCGAAAGAGGCCACCATCAACCCCAGAACCCTCATGCAGAATCGAAGAGATGACCAGTTCTGGGTCGACAACTGCAGATTGCAGAGTCTAAAGTTTCTCCTCTGGGAGGAAACTCTCGCCTCCGCGGAATCCAGGACTAGTCTCAGGTATTCCAGTCGCAGAGACGGAACCAACACTGACTTCTGGATATTCAGAAGCCAGCCGAACTCGGAGAGTCTGACACGTGATAGACACATCCTCTTCTAATTCTGAGCCCGAGGAAGCTCTCAGGAGAAGGTCGTCCAGGTATCCCACGATAGCGATTCCTCGCTGCCTCAGCAGGGCTAGGATCAGGGCAAGCACCTTGGTGAAAAGCTGCGGTGCCGATTCCAGGCCGAACGGGAGGGCCACAAATTGAAAGTGGTCCGCCCCGACCACAAAGCGCAGAAACCTCTGGTACCTTGTGCATATGGGAACATGCAGCTACTCGTCCATGATATCCAAGGAAGCCATAAAGTCCCCCTGATGGAGCGCTGCTATTACTGAGCGAATCGACTCCATCCTGAACTTTTGCACCTTGAAAAAACAATTGAGGGCCTTTTGGTCCAGGATTGGACGGACCCCTTGCTTCTTGGGGACTACAGATTGGAGTAAAACCCCTAAAACCGTTCCATCGAGGGAACTGGTACAATCACTACCCTGCCCAGTAGATCCTGGACAGCCCCTGACAGAGCCTTCCAGCGATCCGGAGGAAGCTGGAGGTTGGAAGGAAAAAAATCTGTTTGGTGGACGAGAGAGAAACTATCTTGTACCCCGAGGAAACTACTTCGCAAACCCAACGGTCGGAAAGAAGAGACCTCCACCGAGGCGCGAAGTCAGCCCCCCACCTGAGACACAGGAGGGGGGGGGGGGGGGGGAGACCTTAACGCGGAAGCAGGCTTGTTGGGGCTTGCGGTACCAGGTGTGCTTCTGCCCCGCAGCGAGGGTCTTCGCACCTTGCAAACTTTTTCCTGCCGCACTGGGCGCACGAAAAAAACGCTACGGGGTAGTAAGGGAGGGCCCTTGCTTACGGCAAGGCTCCTTTTCATTCCCAGACTGTGGGAGCAGCGTGCCCTTACTACCTGTGGCATCCTTTATGATGTCATCCAGGGACGCCCCAAAAAGCCGTTCACCCTTAAAGGGCAAATCCACTAAAGGCCTTCTTTGAGAACTGGTCCGCAGACCAGCTTTTTTAGCCACACAAGGTGGCGCAGTACCACCGCAGAGGCCCTGGAAAGCAAGGGAAGCGTATCCAGGGCCGACTCACAGACAAACTGTAGACCCTGAACCAATTGTTCAGCCAGGTCCTTACAGGTCTCGGAAGCATCCTGCGCCTCCAGCTCCTGCAGCAACAACTTTGCCCATTCAAAGTCCTGGCCAAAACCGGTCTACACAGCCGAACCCACTACTGTGAACATGGAGCGGGCCACAGCCTCCACTATCTGCGGGGTCCTTAAAGGCGGGAGCCCCTTCCACAGGCAATGTGGTGGCTTTACTCAATCTGGACACGGGAGGGTCCGCTGATGGAGGAGAGACATGTTTTTTCAAAAAGTCCTCCTCAAAGACCGCAAAGTATTTAGGAACAGCAAAAACCTTTTGCGGCGAATCCCATTCCTTGTATAACAATTTGTCCAAATATGGAATACGAGGAAACACTTTTGTGGTGCGGGGAGGCTTGCGGAACCCAAAAGGGACCGGCACATCCGATGCCTTCGCCAAATCCTCAAGTTTCTGAGTATCCCGCACCGCAGAGATCAGAGCTCCAACAAATTCCTTATTCACTGACCCTGAAGCAGAGTCATCCTCACAGTCCGTGTGGGTTAAGCCTGCATCATCTGACATGACAGAACCAGAGCCAGAAGCAACTGCAGGATATGATTCTGTGTCAGAAACGTCCCCAGAAGCAGGCTCAGGGAGGGGGCACTTTTTACCCCCCTTCTGGCCACTGTCGCTTTAAACCTGGCGAGAAACGCCTCAAGGACAGCCGACATTGCCTCAACAGATGCGGCAGGGGGATTAAGGGTTAACTCAGGCATTGTTGGGGCAGAAGCACCAGGTTCAGGCTCCATGATGCCCCACCGCTGTGTCACCCAGCACTGCAACCCAACGGTCACCTCCCGGCTGCAAAGAACAGAAGGCAGAGGCCCCAGGGAACTCACCGCCCCACCAGGTTGTAGTGTGAGCTGAAAAAACTGAGGTGTGCTCTGAAAGCTGGCTGCGCTGCGTCTGTCACCTCAGGGATGATTCGTGGTTTTTGGCAGCGCTATTACAGTCACAAGAGGCCAAGACATATCTAAGATGGCCGCCGTCTGAGGTAAAACGCACCAGCGGGCTACAAGAAAATGTCCGCCGAGCTATGTAAACCGTGACCACGGCAAAATGGCAGCCGTGCGCAGTTTAAAAGACCCCCAGTTATGCACCAAACAGAGCAGCACACAGCAGCAGAAACGTCCACATTAAAAAACACAGCCTCCCGCAACACACGGTCCCGGGTGGTAATACAAAGACCCCAGGAGGCCCCCCCTCACAGCCACTACCCAGCATGGGGAAGGAGGGAGAGGAAGGGAGAGAGGAAAGCAGGGCAGACCCTCAGTCAACCTCTCCAGGGGAAACATACCACCTTGCCAGGGCAAGGGGCCACTACTTTCCCATCCTGCGACCACCGGCTGGAGGCATCCTGGACAGAACCAACGTCCGCTTAACGGCATGGCTGTCAGCCAGACACACTGACAAGGCCATAGAGACCGGTCATAGTTCCCCGGCCGCCCCTGGAGCAATGGGGCCTGTCGTGGACAACCCAGAGCTGAGCTGAGGGCCGGAACACGCTCGATGGCCGAACATGGGGGGACTACAAGAGTCAAGACCCAGCCTGTCACCCAGGTCGGCAGTTAATAGAAGAATCTCAGGATTCAAAAATGCAGGAACAAATAAAAGCGAAAAAAAAAATCGCAAAAAAATTCCAGAGTACAGGGACTCCAGAAGGCCATGTCCTCTCCTGACATTAGGCAGAAAGAAACTGGAGCTGCTGAGGCAGAGTGTGGGTTATACCCGGCGGACCACGCCCCCTGGGAGGAGCTGTACTGAGAAAAGTGTTTTTAACACTTAAAGTGCTTTTTTTCTGCCTAACTCTCCAGGAAGGAAGTGGATATAACCCTAAGGTCAAAGGCTGCTGTGTCCGTCCATGAACGGAAGAGAAATGAGCAGGATTCAAGCCACAGCAGCTTGTAGTACCGCGATTGGTCCGATGTGGGGGCGCCTGAGTCGATTGTAAATGCTCGGAAATACTCAGTTCCCGAGCCTTTCCAAGGTTTTCAGAGTTCAGGCAAGCTGTCCTCAGTCCTTTCCGATTGTTTCCAAGAATCTACGGCAACCCCCAACTTTTGGCCACATGCGGTATTGCATGCCATTGAAGTCAATGCGGAACAAATCATGTTTGTTTCCCTTGACTTCAATGGGGAAACTCGCTTTGATATGCGGATTACGAGCATTCTCCTGGAACGGATTATGCTTACAATACGAGATTCCACTGTAAATGAATTATTTCGCACTGCAGTCAACGGTTAACCACTTCAATACCCAGCCATGGTAATACAACGTCCACAGATGGGATCTACCATCCTGGGTGGACTTCATATTACGTCCTGGGCTTTGTGGAGGGATATCTGAATGATGCCTGCAGCTAGAGGCATCATTCAGATATCCTTCTCTTCTGCCGGCTATTCTGCACACAATAAGAACAATCATAGCAGCAGTTCAGTCGCTTGATCGTTCTTATAGGCGGGGGGAGGGGACATCATCACCCCCCCCCCCTCCTGTGCTTCTCCAGGCTCTCCCATGCCATCAAGGGCCCGGAGAAAGAATCGTCTGGCACCGGTGTCTTGTCACATGATGAGCATAGAAATGACTGGTCACCAGTCATCTCTATGACCGTCGGAGGCCCGGGCACGATGTGATGACGTCACGCCCCGGATTCCCAGAAGTAAACAAAGCCGCAATTGCTAGTAAGCTTTAAATCAGTGTTTTTTTTTTCACAATCTCATTCTTTCCAGCCTGGAGGAGAGATGTGGGGTCTTCTTGAACCCGCATCTCTCCATAAAGAGAACCTGTCACACACCATTTTTATTACAAGGGATGTTTACATTCCTTGCCATAGGAATAAAAGTGATCAAAAAAAACGTAAAAGTGTAAAAAATAAAAAAAAAATTAAGTAAAAAAAATATTTAAAAACGCCCCTGTCCCCGGTAGCTCGCACTCAGGAGCGAACGCACACGCAAGTTCCGCCCACATATGTAAACACCGTTCAAACCACATGTGAGGTATCACCACATGCGTTAGAGCGAGAGAAACAATTCTAGCAGTAGACCTCCTCTAACTCTAAACTGGTAACCTATAAAAAAAATGTAAAGCGTCGCCTATGGAGATTTTAAGTACCGAAGTTTGGCACCATTCCATGAGAGTGCGCATTAGTGCGACATGTTGGGTATCCATTTACTCGGCATAACATCTTTCATATTTTACAAAAAGAGAAAATAGGTAGAACATAAAACCTCCATATACAGGATCTATACCCACCGTTGATCCATATGGAAAGCAAGATACCCTACATAGCATAGTTTAATTTGCTCCAGTGGGGAAAACCGGAATTTTGTTAATCTTATAGTATAGAAAGATCCCAGTTCAGACTACCCGTGCAAGAACCTTGCAGCCAAAAGGCCAGAAAATCAAATCGCAGCCTTACAGAGTTGGGCGACAGAGGCTTGATGCCTAAAGGCCAAAGATACTCAGACAGATCAAACAGATATAGTGTAGTGTGTGCATAAGAGCTTAGGTAGAGGTTTATGCTTAACAGCATAATCTCTAGCAATCAAATCTCCACTGGGTAACGGTGAATTTTAAAGCCTGGTGTCCTTTGGGGGTACCCGACAAAAGGACAAATGGGGAATCCGATGGAAATTGTGTTTTTTAAATCAGTGTTCCAGGTGAAATTTTACTTTTTAGATAAAAATACCCCTATAATCCTCATGCTTATTGTATTCTAGTAAAGGTATGCTTTTGTAAGTCCCAGCAGGCCGCGGCCATCTGAATCCAGATAATTTCCAGCATGCACGTCAAGATCTCGTACATGCTCAGAGCAGCACAAGCAGTCTAATAGGTTGTAGGTTTGGTTTCAATACCAACAGCAGTGTCAGAGGAAATTGTCGCCCCCTTAGCTATGGAAACCTCTACTATCTAGAGAAAAAAAAAATATATATATATATATATATATATATATATATATATATATATATATATATATATATATATATATATATATATATATATATATATATATATATATATACACACACACACACATATATACACACATACATATACACACACACATATATACACACACACATTTCTGTGTGATTCAGACCACATGCAATGCCTGTGGATGGGTGAAGCAATTTTTTTTTTGCTGGTTGAACAAAACAAAAATGGATTAATGTATGGCCAGCTTTAGCATGTTTGATGCTTGGCAGCTGACACGTAGGTCTGATATAGATGCTTGCTAAGAGCCGGTTCACACGAATCACACAGAAATGCACTGAGTTCCTGTGCGATTCAGACCACATGCAAAAATTCACTACATTTGTGATCTGCAGCGGGTGTCAATGGAAAGTCAACGACCCCTCAAACACATTGCGTTTTCCCGCACCTACTTTTGTACTATGCGACACTGTTGCAGTGAGGTTTAAAATGTAGTGCATGCATTACTTTTTGTGCAGTGTGGTGTGATTTCAGCTCATTAAAAGTAAATGGCTGAAATCCCACAGCACAGAACCAAATGTTTGATTCATGTAAGGGCATGGTAAGAACCAGCCCTGAATGGACTAAAATCGCACTACAGTTTAAACCGCTCTAACTGGATCACGTGGCACAAAATTACCATGGGATCCGGCGTGGTTAGGTACTGGCAAATGCACTGTATTTACAACCTGTGTTTGTGGTGTTAACCACTTCCCGACCGCCGCATGTATATGTACGTCCACAGAATGGCACGTACAGGCAAATGGGTGTACAGGTATGTCCTTGCCTTCTAGCGGGTGGGGGGTCCGATCGGGGACCCCCCCCCCCCCTACATGCGGCGGTCGGATTCCCGCGGGGAGCGATCCGGGACGACGGTGCGGCTATTCGTTTATAACCTCTCCGTCGCGATCGCTCCCCGGAGCTGAAGAACGGGGAGAGCCGTATGTAAACACGGCTTCCCCGTGCTTCACTATGGCGCTGCATCGATCGAGTGATCCCTTATATAGGGAGACTCGATCGATGACGTCAGTCCTACAGCCACACCCCCCTACAGTTGTAAACACACACTAAGTGAACACCAACTCCTACAGCGCCCCCTGTGGTTAACTCCCAAACTACAACTGTCATTTTCACAATAAACAATGCAATTTAAATGCATTTTTTGCTGTGAAAATGACAATGGTCCCAAAAATGTGTCAAAATTGTCTGAAGTGTCCGCCATAATTTCGCAGTCACGAAAACAAATCGCTGATCACCGTCATTAGTAGTAAAAAAAAAAAAAAAATAATAAAAATGCGATAAAACTATCCCCTATTTTGTAAACGCTATAAATTTTGCGCAAACCAATCGATAAACGCCTACTGCGATTTTTTTTTACCAAAAATAGGTAGAAGAATACGTATCGGCCTAAACTAAGGAAAAAAAAATGTTATATATGTTTTTGGGGGATATTTATTATAGCCAAAAGTAAAAAATATTGCATTTTTTTCAAAATTGTCGCTCTATTTTTGTTTATAGCGCAAAAAATAAAAACCGCAGAGGTGATCAAATACCACCAAAAGAAAGCTCTATTTGTGGGGGAAAAGGACGCCAATTTTGTTTGGGAGCCACGTCGCACGACTGCGCAATTGTCTGTTAAAGCGACGCAGTGCCGAATCGCAAAACCTGGCCTGGGCATTTAGCTGCCTAAAGGTCCGGGGCTTAAGTGGTTAACTTTCTATAAAAGCTCGCTGCAGATCACAAATTTGAGTGTGTTTTGCATGCAGTCTGAAACGCACAGGAACTCGCAGTGCATTTATGTGCGATTCATGTGTGGGCATGGTGTGAACAGGCTCTTATGTTTCAGCTGCCAGCTACACTATTTTTTTTTTGTTCAACCAGCGAGTTGAACGAAAAAAAAATGTACTTGATTCACCCATCCACACACTCGATGCATGTGGATAGGGGAATCATTTCCACTGAGCTATTGTATTCTGACAGCAGGAAGACTTCCCCCTTCGTCAGAATACTGGTCAGTACTGATCGGGAAAAACCCGACAGGCTGGTCGTACAGTAGTCAATCTACCACTCGACTTTTGTACCCATACATTGACTGAAATTCAGTCGGTCCCTGCTCAACCAGCCAAATTTCGATCCATGCATAACTGGCATAAGAAAGAGGTCTCCTGCAGTAAATTTGCACCTGTCATTGAGGTCTAACACTCTCCTGTTTCTCAGCAAAGATTTCCACTCTGCTCTGCCATATTTATGCACTATATGCGAGTGCTGCAGACATAGGGATCTAGATGAACACATACCCTTCAGTGTAATAGTTTTGTCCTGAAGCACTTATTGACCACACTGAGCAGTGAACATTATTTTACAGTCAAAAAGGCTTCAACATCTTCTCTGACTTGGTATTCAATCCAGGGGACACATCAAGTTTACACTGGTGTCAAGACTTTTCTAAAAATAGTTTATTAACCACTTGCTGCCCGCCGCACCCCAATATACGTCTTCTATAGACTTCTTTACGGGCAGAGGAAGGGCATTGACGTTCCCCTATCCCCGCCAATGGTTTTCTCAGGATCTCCTGTCCCAACAGAGAACCCGAGAATGCAGACGTTGGTTCCACCAGCTGACCATAGAGCTGATAGGAGACCAGAACGGCTCCAATCATCTCTATGGCCCAAGAACCCGGAAGCTATGAGTATTTCACTAATTAGGTTTTGCCGGATATAAACAGCGCCATTGGGAAAGCATTTCACACCGATCTTGGTGTGGTAAGATGCTTTGAGGGCAGAGGAGAGATTTAGGGTCTAACAGACACCCCTTTTTTTTTTTTTTAAAGAGTACCCGTCACTACCTATTACCATCATAGGGAATATTTACATTCCCTGACATAATAAAAAAAAAAAAAAAAAAACACTGTTTAAAAACAAAAAAAAGCACCCGTTTCCATGTGCTCACATGCAAAGGTGAACGCAACTGTCGTAAACAGCAATTGCACCATGCATGAATGCGAGGTATCACTGCAGAGGTCAGATCGATGGCAGTAATGTTAGCAGTGAACCTCCTCGGTAAATCTAAAGTGATAACCTGTAAAGAATTTTAAAGGCTTTTAAAAATGTTTAGTTTGTTGCCGCTACACATTTGTGCGGAATTTTAAAGCAGATCGTGCTTGGCATCTATGTACTCGGCATAAGATCATCTTTTTTATCGTATGTGCAATATAGTGTGTTTTAGTGCATTCAAAATAAAAAATAGCGTTTGAAAAATTGTGCAAATAATGTGTGAAAAAAAAGTTACAACACCCACCATTTTAATCTGTAGGGCCCTTGCCTTAAAAATATATATGATGTTGGGGGTTCAAAGTAATTTTCTAGCAAAAAAAAAACTTTTTTTTTTCATTTAAACAAATAGTGTCAGAAAGGGCTTGTCTTCAAGTGGTTAGAAGAGTTGTTGATGTGCGACATACGCTTCTAAACATTGTGCATAAAATGCCAGGACAGTTCAACCCCCCCCCCCCCCCCCCCAAGTAGATAGTCTAGATAGGCTGTTATCGCTATGCCCTGTGCCCTCAGAATTGCCAACAGAGGGGCTAGTACCTTTGTAAATACCCAGGGTGCGGTAGACACAAACTTAAGAACTTTTGGTGCGTGGGATGGATAGGCACATGTAAATATGCGTCCTTGATGTCTATCGACGCCATGAATTCTCCACCTTGTAGGGTGGCGAGCACTGACCGAATTTCCATTCGGAAATGGCAAATGTTCAAAAATTGATTTAGAGATCTTAGATCCAGGATGGGTCCGATGTCTGTTTGGTTTTGGGATCACAAAAGAGGTTTAAAATAAAAACCTGAACCTTGCTCCTTTAGGGGTACTTCTGCGATCACCCCTTGAGAAAGCAAGTGATTCAATCCTTTGAAGGACGCTCTTTTTAGTGGATCTTTGGAGAGCCTTGAGCGTCGGAACTGAGAAGATGGGAAATTCCAGTTTGTACCCTAGGGATACTGTGGATACTACCCACTTGTCCTGGATTTCTGTCTGCCATGCCGCTGAAAACTGACAAAGCCGCCCCCCCACTCGGCCGAGCGGGGGCGCCTCTTCATGAAGAGGCTTTGCTTGTAAGCTTTTGAACCCCACGGCTTCTTGTTCTTCTGAGCCTGGTCTTTAGCATTTGTGGCTGGCTGAAAATGTCGTCGCCACTGGCTGGAGATAGATTTATCAGGAGTCGGGGAGAGAACGTTTAAAACAAGGCCACTTGTTTTTCTTCTTTTAATACAGTGGTCTTCCCACTCGATATCTTTTAGATATATTTTCCAAATCTTCCCCAAAGAGGCGTTCGCCATGGAAGGGGAAACTGGCCAAAAGTTTTTTGCATGGGGTCTCTGCTGACCAATGCTTTAGCCAAAGAATTCTGCGCACATGCACCAGCTGGAGTGGGGGACGAGAGGCTTGCTAAATCTAATCTCTCATAGTATCTATTATCATATTATCTTTAGGCAAATTCTCCCACAATTTGACTTGTTCTGGAGGCAGCCCCTGTTTCATCTGGTCCTTGAGGACCTAACACATGCCTACTGTAGCTACAGCAGGTTGGGCAACTGAACCGGTCAGAAGGAAGGAAGATTTTCTTTCTTTCTTTCTTTTCTGAAGGATCTTTAAACACCTGTACGTTATCCAATGGACAAGTCAGGTTCTTATTTATACAAGAAATGGCTGCATCTAGAGAAGGCAGACTCCACTTCTTGGAAAACTCTTCCTCCATAGGATAAAGAATGTCAAACTTCTTAGGAGGTGAGAAACTCTTATCTTTATGTAGCCAGTCTGCGTAGATTAACTGTTTTAATAACGGATGAACTGGAAAAGAGCATGCATCCTGCAGGGATTTTAATGAACCCAAGGAGGAGACAGGTGATTCAGTTAACTCTGAAGTGGGCAACCTGAATGCAGTATGCACCGTTTCAGCATAACATTGTACCTGTGACCTTAGCATCTGGGAAGCAGAGAAGGGTTCCTCTGATATCCCTGATCCATCCGACTCCTCATCCCTGTCCTCTGCAGGCGTTACCTCATCCTTCTCCTCCTCAGATTTTCCTGAAAGGGGATCTAAAACCACCAAAGGAGATCTTCGCTTCGAGGACTTTGCGATTAGCGTAGCGATTTTTCCTTCTAAGTTTTCCAGGGCTGCGGTCAAAGTGTCCTCAGTGAAATATGCAGGCCCATGTGCCCCCGGAGAAATTGTTACTCCTGATAGTGGCAATGGCTCCTCCTGTATTGGGTACGTCAAAATTTACAGGGGAGGAAGGTACCAGGAAGGCATGGCTGGAGCCCCCCGTCTCAGGCGGCAGTGTTTTCTTAGTCCCTGAATTCCTTCTAAGGGAAGACATATTACTAAGCAACAGGCCGAGGTACCAAAGTGCATATACCAGACCCCAGATTTTCCACTCGTCTACTTGCATTTTGCGAGTGGAAAATGAGGTCTGGCGAGGAACTGGGCTGCCTGGGAGGGGGGGGGGGGGGGGGCGAGCACCACTGGCGCCCCTTGTTAATCGGGAGCTGTTCTCCCAGCAATCGTCTATGGCAGAGAGGTAAAGGAGGACCGCGGTATCACCGAGCGGTATAGCCGCTGTAATAGCATAACATTTAACTTTTCTCTGCTTTGCTCGTTCTCTCACACAGACCCGCCTCCTCCTAACTCCGCGCCTGTATGACAGAACGCATCCCAGCATTGGACTCGCATTTTGTCTATTACAGGCGCAGGGTTAGGAGGAGGCGGGGCTGTGTGAGAACAAGCAAAGCAGAGAAAAGTTAAATGTTATGCTATTACAGCGGC
Organism: Rana temporaria; assembly: GCF_905171775.1. Lineage (NCBI taxonomy): Eukaryota > Metazoa > Chordata > Amphibia > Anura > Ranidae > Rana > Rana temporaria. The sequence goes on along the minus strand of NC_053494.1, from coordinate 86,644,896 downwards.
TATAACCTTTCCCACAAACCAAGCTGCAAGTGCCTAAACGGTGTTAAAAGTGGCAATACTATTCATTTTAAAGGTGAGCAGAGAGTATGACCCGAGGCCTCTCACTGACCACTTGTCTCCACCCACTCTCCGTCCGGGGCTCAGCAATGCCAGCTGCTGTGACATCTTCCCTATGACAATGGGGCAACATCAGACTTGACAGTGGGGTCCTACAGACCATAAAATGATAGCGACTTTGCCTCCCTGCATCCCGGACACTGCAGCAAATTATCCAATCAGCCTCCTGCAACGTGAGTGTTCTACTGTGTCTTCCCAATGCCTTAAAGTGATACGAAAGTCTGTTTTTTCAGTTTAAGTTTAAGTTTTTTTCACATAAAAATTAAAAACATACTATACTTACCTGCTCTGTGCAGGGGTTTTGCACAGTGCAGCTCAAATCCCTCTCTTCTTGGGTCCCTTGCCGGCTCTTCTGGCCCATCCCTCCTGCCGAGTGCCCCCACAGCAGGCAGCTTGCCCATACACACGATCAAACTTTTTGACAACAATCATGCAATGAAGCGGTGAGGCGCATTTAATATTTAAGGTTGTCAGGTAAAGGGTGGCTAATTACCTGCTCTTCCATTTAAAGGGAAATGTGTAGGTGTTAATTGACAGTGGGTTATACCGCTCAGTGATCCTGCAGATCTCCACTTTTTCCTGTCATGATCTGGCCACCAATGGGGGCACAGGTGAGGCTGCCATGTGGGGGATCAGGTGAGGCTGCCATGTGGGGGATCAGGTGAGGCTGCCATGTGGGGGATCAGGTGAGGCTGCCATGTGGGGGATCAGGTGAGGCTGCCATGTGGGGGATCAGGTGAGGCTGCCATGTGGGGGATCAGGTGAGGCTGCATTGATGGGCACAGGTGAGCCTGCATTGATGGGCACAGGTGAGCCTGCATTGATGGGCACAGGTGAGCCTGCATTGATGGGCACAGGTGAGCCTGCATTGATGGGCACAGGTGAGCCTGCATTGATGGGCACAGGTGATGCTGTACTAAGGGGAACTGATAAAGTTGTTAATTATTTTTGTAACTTAATTCTGCATAAAACATTTAAGTGTCATTTCAGGAGATAATTTATGAGGGCGTAATTAGCGGCAGAATTAGGGGCAGGGCATGGCAGGGGTTGCACGGGGAAACTGGTGGTGAGTAACCCTTGAGGCCTGGCTAGTGGCTCAAGACTTGAAATTTTGAGCCCTGGCATATACTACTGTGCTCAGTTTAGCAATCTACATAAAGTATGCAACTTAAAACACACAGTTTCATGCAGTAGGCGTCTCTCTTGGGAGTGCCCACCACAGAGCATACATGCCCCCGTAATGCTGCAGTGTCCCAAAGGAAGAGCTGCCGGCCTCCGAGTCCCCTTTATGGCTCCGGTATTGAGCAGCATGCTTAAAACTTGCGTGCTCGCGACCCCGCAAATGACAGCTGTCCTGAGGTGAGGGGGAGCCTCCACCTGCCCGATATCTGCCTGTGCTGTGGCATTCTTGCCCAGCGTCTGGAGGAGAGAAGCGCTGGCCCTTCTTTGGCAGAGCTCTGTAGTGGAGGAAGTGTGCTTGTCCGTGGGATCTGACACTGTATAGAGCAGTGATGGCGAACCTTGGCACCCCAGATGTTTTGGAACTACATTTCCCATTATGCTCAACTACACTGCAGAATGCATGAGCATCGTGGGAAATGTAGTTCCAAAACATCTGGGGTGCCAAGGTTCGCCATCACTGGTATGAAGCCTGGTGAGTACAACTCAGCTCTTTACTCCCTCTAGTAGTGAAAAAAGAGAAGAAGCCTTACTCAATAATAGAAAAGGTCCTTAAGATTGTTCTTAGGAATCCTTTTTTTCTTACCTTCATCACCGCCGCAGGTGTTTCTGCTGAAAATTCAGACCGTATCAATCTTCACCAATCACAGCAGGTTTTGTGTGCCAACCTTCAGGGATATGGGTCCCTATTTAAAGGAGACCTCTCCCCTGGGCCTTGTAAAAGACTCTTACCAGAACTTTTAGCGTATAGAGCGAAAGTGCCGGATCCTAGAGCACAGTCCTCCGAAGAGAGACATTACAGGCGACGTCTCGTGCACGAGGGCCGGATCCCATTCAGTTTCAGCGTAAATTATTCGGCGTCTTGGATGGATCCAAAAGCATATCTCTTTTTACCCCCAGAGGGTCTCTTTGGCAGAGCTTTCCTTAACATCCTCCACGTGTCCAACACCTTATACACTAGCAGAAAAACTGAGGTACTTCCCTGATGGGAGGGATTATATGGAGGGGGAACAGTCTTCAATTGGTTGTGCAAGTGTCTAATCACCGCTGGTGACCTTTAACCCATTATGTAATGAGTGGCTCTGTCCCGTGATGTACGATAAAGAAAAAAACTTTTCAGCGGAAGGGAGTTTAACCACTTAAGGACCAAGCCTATTTTTCAGACTGTTCACAAGTTTAAAAGTTTTTTTTTTTTTTTTGCTAGAAAATTACTTAGACCCCCAAACATTATATATATATTTTTTACACCCCTAGAGACTAAAATGGCAGTCATTGCAATACTTTTTGTCACACTGTATTTGCGCAGCGGTCTTACAAGCGCACTTTTTTTTGAAAAAAAAAATAACTTTTTTTAATTAAAAAATAAACCCGTAAAGTTAATCCAATTTTTTTTATATTGTAAAAGATACTGTTACGCTGAGTAAAATGATACTCAACAGGTCACGCTTCAAAATTGCGCCCGCTCGTGGAATGGCGTTAAACTTTTATCCTTAAAAAATCTCCATAGGTGACGTTTAAAAAAATTCTATAGGTTGCATCTTTCGAGTTACAGAGGTCTAGGACTAGAATTATTGCTCCAACGATTGCGGCAATACCTCACTTGTGCGGTTTGAACACCGTTTTCATATGTGGACAATACTCACGTATGCGTTCGCTTCTGCGCGCAAGCTCGTCGGGATGGGGCACTTTAAAAAAAATAGGATTTTTTGTACTCACCGTAAAATCCTTTTCTCCGAGTCCATGGATGAACACAGCTCCTTAAATCTTGACAAGTGGGTTATGTTCCCTGTTTACAGGAGAGGACTAGGAAGAAACATTTTAGATAATTAAATACATGTTACATTAACAGAGTTGAACAGCCCCGCCCAGGGGGCGGTCCCTCCAGACATAACCCTCCTTACTGCAGAATGCAGCCTCAGTTCGTAACAAACCGTACAAACCTAAAAAGTAGGGGTGGGTGCTGCGTCCGTCCATGGACTCAGAGAAAAGGATTTTACGGTGAGTACAAAAAATCCTATTTTCCCTTATCGTCCATGGACGGACACAGCTCCTTAAATCTTGACAAGTGGGACGTTCCCAAGCAGTGTCAAAAACGAGGGGTGGGAAATATATCAGTAAAACCAATTTTAACTTCACCCCAAAACAAGCAGAGCTCCTCAACGGAGGAGGTGCAACTTTAAACGGCCGCCTGCAAAAGCTAGCAGCCGAAAGAAGCATCAGAGGATGCGCTCACAGCAACCATGTAAATTCTGGATAAGGCGTGAACGAACAAGTCGCGGCCTCACACACCTGTGAGACCGACGCATGATGTTGCGAAAAAAAACCCAGGAAGCACCAATTGCCCTGGTCGAAAGTGCCGTGACCGGAAAGGGGGGCCCACCCCTTAAGAGCATAGGCCTGTATGACGGCCTGCCTGATCCACCAAGAAATGGTGGTCGACGAGACCGCCAGGCCCTTTTGTGGACCAGACACCGACACAAAAGTGTCAGAACTTCGAAAACTGAGCCGTGGTAGGCTGGTACACCCGCAAAAGCGTGTACCACGCCTAAAGTATGAAAGGCCGAAACCTCCTCCTTCCTTATGGAGGATCAAGCATGGCGTCTTGCAAGACAAGACCGCCAATTTAGAAACCCCTCTAGCAGAGGTAAAGGCCACCTTCTGAGATGGTGTCAAGAGAAAATCTCTCTGAAGTTTCCAAAAGGAAGGTTCCTCAAGAACCGAAAGCACCAGAGTCAAAACTCATGGGGGAAGAGATGGGCCAAGAGGGGAAAATATATGACAAACCCCCTGCACACAAAAAGGGACCCACCAGGGAACGGGCCGCAAAAATGCCACTGAAAGAACACAGCCAAGGCTGAAATCTGCCCCCAAACGGTGCTTTAAGCAATTTTTCCTCTGGAGATCCACTCCAAGCTTTAAAAACAGCAGGACCCTGGACACCGAGTACGTCCGTAGACGTCACTCCATCCCTTTGCACCAAGAGATGTAGGCCTGCCAGGTGCGACGGTAGATCCTCCGCAAGACGACTACGGTGCCCTCAGCATTGTTGAGATGACAGAGTCAGACAGACCCCAGTCACCTAAAGTCTGGCTTCCAATAACCATGTTGAGCAAGTCCGTGACTGTACAACAGGAGGAAGTATGGGACCTCGAGACAGAGGGACCTCCTGCCCTGGCAATCGCCAGGGTACCTCCGCTACCAGGCGCCCGATATCGGCATACCAAGGACACCGAGGTCAATCTGGAGCGATAAGAATCATCAGGATCTCCTCAGCCTCCACTCTGTGGAGCAGCCGAGGAAGCAACTACCATGGAGGAACGGCAAAAACTAGCGCGACTGAACCAGATCACTAGACCTGGCCACTAACTTCGACACCCTTGCGGCGGAGACGAGCGGCCAGGAGATCCATGCCCTGTGAGGCTCACCTCCTGCAAGGGAGCCAAAACACCCCAAGCACAAAGACCAGTCGCCCTGGTCCAGCATCTGGCGAGTCCAGTAGTCCCGCCTGCCAGTATACCTGATGGTATTGGCGTTGTCCGGCTGAAACCACAAGGAGTAGCATAGCCTGATCGCCTAAAATATGAACAGTAGACAGCACCTGGTATTCCCAGGCGGTCTCCCACCCAAGCACTAGCCAAGCCCGACCCTGGGTAGCTATCGAGACCAGACACATTCAGGGAGGTGTGGCCGTAGGTCCACGCAAGTCCAGCGACTCAGGGCCGACTGGACCCCCCAGGTTTGTGAACCCCCCAGGTTCACAACCCGTGAGCTGGCATCCGTCGTAAACACCGACCACTGGAAGGAAGAAACAACTATCCAGACCGAAGAGTCGGGGATCTGTCACCAACTCAAAGACTGACTAGGTGGCGCACCGGAATCTGATGATTTCAGAGACATGAGATTTTTACCACCTGTACAGTATTTCCCCTGGAACACCAGAGTGTGGAACTGGGCTTACAGTACCGCCTTGAAGGAGGCTACCCACAGGCCCCGAACCAGCAGGCGCCCGGAGAGAAGACAGATTGCGTAATGCCAATACCTTCACCGCAGACTGAAGAGTCTGCAATTCCTCCAGTGGAAGAAGGACCTTCGCGCCACCGAGGAGTCTGGATCAACACTAGATACTCCAACGCTGAGTCAGAACCTAGCATGCCCAGGATTTGAACCCTGGGTTGCACATATGGAGGGCAGGCTTGCTGCCACTGAGCTACACCTTCTGGCCTAAACGTTTAACACCCACCCGAATCTTCGGAGGGTCTGAATGGGAATAACACATCCACTAGGTCGGAGACAGAAGCTGCTCTCAGAAGAAAGTCGTCCAAGTAGCCAATAAGGCAAAGCCTCGCTGTCCCAACAAAGTTAGGATAAGTGTGAGCTCCTAGCTGAAAACCCATGGTGCTGACACCAGATCAAAAGGGAGGACCACAGGCTGACAGAGACCCTCTCTCATCACGAAGCACAGAAAAAAACACTGACATGCGCAAAACGGGACATGCATGTATGTGTCCCTAATGTCAGAGGACGCCAGGACGTCCCCCGGATGGAGCACAGCTACCAACGAACAAATGCATTCCATGCGGAACTACCCGACGTTCACAAAGGTATTTAGGGTTTGAGGCCCATAGAAAACCCCAAACCTCTCGTCCTGCAGGAAAGGTAAAATTACCCCGCAGCTTAGCAAATCCCACACTGCCCAAGGCAGACCAACAGGCCGGGAGAGGAAGACACAAGGAAAGAACTTTGTTCTGTGGATAGGAGGAAACCCTATCTAGTACTCCGAAGAGACCACCTCGCAGACCCACTGGTCGGAGAGCAGGGAGGTTTCACCAAATTGTGAACCTGCAATCCGCCCCTCCCACCTAGAGACAGGGAGGGAAGGCTACATATATTGGCAGGATTTGGGTGCCGGCGTGATTGGCTTACGCACCCAGGGACAGATTAGTCCCACAGCTGGGCCTTTGACGGCCAGGGAGGGTTGCCCCTAAATAATACACACACGTAGTGTGTATGTATATTATGTAGGTGTATGCACACATGCCTTTGGAGGAAACCCACGCAGACACAGGGAGCGACAATGCAAGCTCCAGGCAGATTGGCGTCAGTGTCCAGATTTGAACCAATGACTCTCTTGCTGCCAAGTAATGGAGTTAACCACTACACCACTGTGTGCATAAAACCATTCTGAAACAGAAGCCCTGGATAACAAGGGTGCAGCATTCAATGAAGCATCACAGACCTATATGAGGCCCTGGACCAGCTGGTCCGCTAGCCTAATAACTTTGGGAGAGAGTCGGTGCTCCTCCTCTGTCTGGTGCAAAATGCTCACTCCGTGAGTTGTATACAGCACTAGGGGTCAGGACTACTCCAAGGTGGCCGCCGAGCGTTCAGAACGCGGCCACAGGAAAATGGCCGACCGCAACGTAAGCTGCGCCATAGCGCAGCTACGACAAAATGGCCGCCAATGGGAGTTTTCAATGTAATTGAAAAACCTCCCAAAAAATGGCGCCAGCGCCGACTGAGACCCCAGAGTAGTGGCCACAATAGGCCGCAAGTCAGACCCCAGCATGGTAAACAAACGAGTCAGTACTTCGGATCTTCTATCAGTCAGATCCATACAAACAGGGGTTCCCGCCCGGCGGTGAGGGACTACAAAAGCCCTCAGCGGCTTTTCTCATTCCGCATCTCAGAAATCAAAGAAGGGCACAGAAGGAAAAAACCTACACAGAGCGGTGCAACCCAGCTGCACTATCCAGCTTAAGAGAGTCCTTTGCAGCAGTAAAAAGCGCACCCATAAATGCCTTATCCTGCTTTTTTTTTTTTTACTACCCAGGTACCTGGTCCATGGCTCCATAACAGAGCATTCCCCAGGGGATAACAGGGGAAGGGGGTACTCTTACCGCCGTCCACAGTCCACCCCCACCCTGGCACAAACGTGTCCAGGACTAACAATAAATTCCTGTGGGAATCCCAGGTGCTAACACCTGCTGCTGCCACCACCAGCATGTGGGGAAGGACCCAGATACTGACTCCAGATATTAATATTTACATAGTATTATAATATGCACACCTGTCCTTACAAATAAACAAAAGCTCCTAGAGCCCTATTCAGGGCCTCTCACCCACTTGCTGCGCTGACCAGGGGTAACCAGGGGACTCACCTCAGGAGGAGACTGCCAGGCGCTGCTGTCCGCTCTCAGCACACAGCGTGTGAGAGGAAAAGAACAGTGAGGTAACTGTGCGGCATCTGCAGGGACCTGTGTGCCAAATGGCGGCGAAATGCAGCGTTTAAACAGGAAAAGCCTCCTAGGGCTTTATTTTATTTTTTCTATCTTTTAAGGATAAGACAGATACATTGCAATGAGAATATGAGATATAATGACCATACAAAACTGTTACAGGTGGGTAAGGATCACCAATCAGTCAGCCTCTAACAACTCGCTGAAGTATACATACAGGGTAATCAAACATCTGTGCTCATCACAGGGCTTTTTAACAGTGAAAAAACACAGGCCAGATAACAGTCCCCTCAGGAAGGCCCCCTGACAGCGGCAATGTTAGCAATGCAGCAAGGGAAAAGGGGAAGGGAGGAGAAGAGGACCCCAGGAATGCCCAGCCGTACCAACCCACCGAAGCAGGAGGGACTGTACTTACCCGTCCGAGCAAAGACTCGCCGACGCATTCCTGACAGAACTACAACCGCAATGGAGCCCAAACATATGTGGACCTCGGAGCAAAGCTCACCAGCCACCCCAGGAGTCATGGGGTATGGCGTGGCAGACCCAGCCTCTTTGCAAAGGTGTGCCCACGCTTGCTGGTCGGACTGAGTAAACTACAAGGATCTATATTATCCAGCCTGTCTCTCAGCCGACAGTTGAAAGAAGATTCTTCAAGAAAAAAGTAAAATAAAATTTCTCCTCAGGGCGCTGGGCCCAAAAGGGAGCCATATGTCGTCCTTGCTAGGCAGAACGAAACTGAGGCTGCATGCTGCAGTGAGGAGGGTTATGTATGGAAGGACCGCCCCCTGGGCGGGGCTGTTCAACTCTGTTAATGCAACATGTATTTAATTATCCAACATGTTTTTGCCTAGTCCTCTCCTGTAAACAGGGAACATAACCCACTTGTCAAGATTTAAGGAGCGGTGTCCGTCCATGGACGAAAAGAGAAAAATGTGTTTGTTTTCCTGTTTATTTTACTTACTGTATTTGCTGGCGTATAAGACTACCTTTTACACCTAAAAAAACTGGCCAAAAAGCAGGGGTCGTCTTATACGCCGGGTCAGCTGCTCAGATGCCTGTTGGATGTGCGGTAATACTGTATGTAGTTTTGGCTACATACAGTATATACCGCTTAGCCAATCCCGGTGAGCAATGTATTCAAATGAATACAGAGCCTGCTCAGATTGGAGTAACAACCTCTGCCAATCTGAGCAGGCCACATGCAGTAGCATGCTTGGATTGGCTTTGAGAGTCAAAGAGGCGTGGGCTGATGTTACAGCCTCTGCCAATCCAAGCAGGCTTTGTATTCATTAATAGAATACATTGCTCGTTGTGATTGGCTTCAGCAAGAAAGAAGAATATGGCTCCAGAAGGAAGAAAAATTGAAGCGTCGGAAGGGGGACCGTCTTATAAGGGGAGTACAGGCAAAAAAAATCTTTAAAAAACTGTAAAATTAGGGGGTCGTCTTATACGCCCGGTCACCTTATACACCGGCAAATACGGTAATTTTATTTTTACATCCCTTGTAATAGAAAAAAGCATGACAGGTCCTCTTAAATATGAGATCTAGGGTCAAAAAGACCTCAGATCTCATATTTAAACTAAAATGAAATAAAAAAATTGTCACTTGAAAAAAAAACAACACACACAAGTGCCTTTAAGACGTATGGGTGACATTTTGATTTCGCTTCAGCCCTGCTATGCTATGGAGACGGGTGGGGGCCATCTTGCTCTCACTCGTATTCATGCCACAGAGGGAGAAGGACCCTCCATCGATACCGACGGCTCCGGTAAGCGGCGAAGGGTGTGGGAGAGCGGCTCCCTCTCCCGCCGCCAATAACAGTGATCTTGCGGCGAATCCGTCTTTCCATCCATATCCAGCTTTAAAGTGCCGACATAGATGTACTTGAGCCTGTCTTAAGTTCAGGGCTCGACGAAATCCGGGTGCCAGGTCGCAATTGCGACTAGAATTAGCGACCTGGCTCCTGGGGAAGGAAGCATAGGCCTGACACGATCGCGCGGCAGGGGCGCACGGAGACACAGGATACCCCATTTTATGTCTCCATACGCCCCCACCTCCCCCGCCGCACGACCACGTCAGCCCGCGGCTTTGCGGCCCTCTGCAGGCCTATGCTTCCTTCTGCAAGTCCAATTTTTTTTTATATTGTGAAAGATAATGTTACGCCGAGTAAATTCATACCCAACATGTCAACATGTGCAAGAGCGTCAAGGATGTGGAATTCCCATCCACAGGCGGTGGTCATTGATAGTTTCAAGAAACTATTGGATAAGCACCTGAACGACCACAACATACAGGGATATACAGTGTAATACTGATATATAATCACACACATAGGTTAGACTTGATAGACTTGTGTCTTTTCAACCTCACCTACTATACAACTATGAAAATTACATCTTTACATAAACATTTACAAAACTACTAGGCTTCACAAAAAAAACAATTGAACACCTGCGACACCTAAAAACGTACCACTCTGCACAATTCCTGCACATCATGTTGCATGAAGCTGTCCAAGGTCTCCCACCTGTAACAAAAAAAAAAAAAAATTAGCATAGAGATACAGAAATACAGAGCCAGTACACTGTAGTTGCTGAGACTACAGAGAGATGTAGAGAAGAAAATTTAGCTTTGCATAGTAAAAGACACCATGATCATCTGTACGTGTCGGACTACATTTCTGCAAGTCATCAGCAGAAACCCCCTGCAAACAACTGCACTCTTGGAACCACATCAACTCTTGTTCTGCCTTTCAGCCTACTGTACTTCATGGCCAGTGAACATGGCATTCCTGGGGACAGCAATGTGCCAGTAGGGTAGGCTTTCTTGGTTTATAGGAATGGGGGCTGCTATGGGTGATGCTACACTAAGCTATATTCCCTGACAACTTGTACAGGAGGTGGCTATTACAGTACATTGGTTTCTATGCAGTGTGTTGATTTTTTTTTTTTTTTTTATTATGATACACAAGATACAATGCCCAGTGCATAATGGAGTTCCAACATTGAAAAAAAAAAACTCAAACACACACACACACGTTATCCCCCTACTCGGAAAGAAAATGTGTTTAGGGGTGCAATTCAATGTATGCCTATACTGTGTGTAAACCATTTCCTCTAAAACTTTCAAATGACTCACCATTGTTCTAAAAATACCTTGGGGTGTTTACGCTCCAAAATGTGGTCATGCCATTGTCCTGGTGCTGTGGGACTCAACAAATGTGACAGTTGGCTCGTAAATTAAATGTGTAGTAAGAATTAAAGTGGTTGTAAACCTCCAACATGAAAGATCAACAAAGCATGACGCTTCATAGTGTCAACCTGTATGTAATAAAAAAGTGTTAGCCGAGCAGTGGAGGACACAGCAGAGGCTCCTTTATTCCATAATGCCCTGGGAAAATTAGGACAAAGCAGCTCCAGCCACTCATGTTTGTACAGAGCAGGCATATGGCAACTTCATTTGCTTGTATGTGCAGACAAAGCCATCAAGACAGCTAGCAATACTGACAGTGCCAGATAGAAGCAGAGGCATTGAGCGTAATTGCCAGTGGCAAAGCTTTTGTTTCAGCAAAGTTGAGTTGGACCAAGCCACGCGTCAGATCAAAGTTATAAATCTTGCAGAGAATTCACAAAAAATGTATGCCATCACACCAAAACCTAGCCAGACCAAAGCAGATCAGTTCCTCTACATTACTTCCCCTTTAAAGATTTTTTAAATACACCTGCAAGAGAAAGTCATAATGAGCTAGTATGCACAGCATACTAGCTCATTATGTGTCACTTACCTGATATTGAAGCCCCCGAAGTCCGCCTCAGTCCCGTCCACCTCGACAATTTCCTGTTATCGCCACTCCGGCGCCGTGATTGGCCGGAGCGGCGACGTCACTCCCGCGCATGTGCGCGGGATCGGCATGTCCGAAAACACGGCATTAACCCAGTTAATGCCATTCACAAAAACGGCAATGCTCCGTGCGCCTGTCCCAGTTTCTGTGAAAATAGGATTTTTGTACTCACCGTAAAATCCATTTCTCCGAGTTCATGGACGGACAGAGCAGCCTTTGACCTTAGGGTTATATCCGCTTCCTTCAGGAGAGTTTAGGCAGAAAAAAAACACTTTAAGTGTGAACACTTTCCTTCGTGCAGCTCCTCCCAGGGGGCGTGGCCCCCCGGGTATAACCCACACCCTGCTCTAGCAGCCTCAGTTTGTAACAAGCAGTACAAACAAAGGAGGGGTGGGTGCTGTGTCCGTCCATGAACTCAGAGAAATTTATTTTACGGAGAGTACAAAAATCCTATTCTCTTCTGTTCATGGACGGACAACAGCAGCCTTTGACCTTAGGGACGTCCCCAAGCGGTGTCAAAAATTTCGAACTTACACCCCAAACAAAAACCGGCGTTACTCAACGGAGGAACTCCAACCTTAAACTGCCGCCTGTAACACCTTGAGGCCGAAGGAGGCATCAGAAGATGCACTCACGTCCACCTTGTAAAACTTTGAAAAGCGTGGATCGACGACCAGGTCGCCACCTCACACACCTGTAACACAGAGGCTTGATGTCGGAAAGCCCAAGAGGCACCGATCGCCCTGGTCGAACGCGCCGTAACCTAAAAGGAGGCGCCCGCCCCTTTAGGGCATAGACCTGAAGCACAACCGGACGGATCCACCTTGAAATGGTGGCCGACGAGACCGCCAGACTCTTTTCAGGACCCGACACTGACACAAACGGTGAGTCCGACTTCCGGAACGGAGCCGTAGCAGATAAACACACACACACACGAAGAGCCCTAACCACATCCAGGGAATGTAAAGTGGTCTCTTTCGGGTTCTTCGGCTGAGGACATAAGGATGAAAGAACAATGTCCACATTAATGTGAAAGGCCGAAACGACCTTTGGAAGAAAAGAAGGCTGCGGTCGCAGCACCACCTCATCCTCATGGCTGACTAAGTAGGGAGCCTTGCGGGAAAAGGCCGCCAGTTCAGACACCCGTCTGATCTATGTAATAGCAACCAGAAAAAAACACCTTTTGTGATAGAGTCAACAAAAGGGGTCATCTGAATCTGGGAATCCAGAGAGGACGGGAGCTTGTCCCAATGAGACAGTATTTCACTCCGTAGCTCCCGGGTGTAGAATTGGGCATGTGGGACCGCCTCGAAAGAGGCCATCAGACCCAGAACCCTCATGCAGAATCAAAGAGACGACCACTTCTGGGCCGACAACTGCTGCACAGCAGTTCGCATGGACTTCAGTTTCTCCGTCGGGAGGAAAACCCGCGCTTCCGCACAATCCAGGAGAAGGTCGTCCAGATATTCCACGATAGCGATTCCTCGCTGCCTTAGCAGGGCCAGTATCGGGGCGAGCACTTTGGTAAAAACCTGTGGTGCCGATGCCAGGCCAAACGGAAGGGCCACAAATTGAAAGCGGTCCTCCCCGACCGCAAAAAGCAGAATCTCTGGTGCTTTGTGCAAATGGGAACATGCAGGTACGCGTCCATGATATCCAAGGACGCCATGAAGTCCCCCTGATGGAGTGCCGCCATCAACGAGCGAATCGACTCCATCCTGAATTTTTGTACCTTGAACAAACAATTGAGGGCCTTGAGGTCCAGGATTGGACGGACCCCTTCCTTCTTGGGGACCACAGATTGGAGTAAAACCCCTGAAACCGTTCCTGTGAGGGAACTGGCACAATCACTCCCCTGACCAGAAGATCCTGGACAGCCCCTGCCAGAGCCAGCCAGCGTTTGAGGAAGCTGGAGGTTGGAAGGAAAGAATCCGTTTGGTGGACAAGAGATAAACTATCTTGTACCCCGAGGAAACTACGTCGCAAACCCAACGGTCGGAAAGAAGGAACCTCCACCGAGCTGCGAAGTCGGCCCCCCACCCAAGACACGGGCGGGGGCAGACCTACATGCGGAAGCAGGTTTGTCCGCAGGCTTGTTAAGCTTGCGGTACCAGGCGCGCCCGTCCCACAGCGGGGCCTCAGCGCCTTGCGGATTTTTACCCGCCCTGCTGGGCGCACAAAAAAAAACGCTTGGGGGTAGAAAAGGAGGACCCTTGCTTACCGCGAGGCTCCTTGCCCTTCCCAGACTGAGGAAGCAGCGTGCTCTTACCACCCGTGCAATCCTTAATGTCATCCAGGGATGACCCAAAAAGCCGCTCACCCTTAAAGGGTAAATCCACCAAGGCATTTTTTGAGGATTGGTCCGCAGACCAGCATTTCAGCCACACAAGGCGGCGCAATACCACCGCCTAGGCAGAGGCCCTGGAAAGCAAGGGGAGCGTATCCAGAACCAACTCACAGACGAACATCAGACCCTGAACCAAACGTTCAGCCAGGTCCTTACAGGTCTCGAAAGCATCCCGCTCCTCCAACTCCTGCAGCAGGAGCTTTGCCCTTTCGGTCAGAGTCTGACACCAGCGTCCCAGCCAAAACCGGCCTCACCGCCGAATCCACTACAGTGAATAGGGAGCGGGCCACAGCCTCCACTCTATCAGCAGGGTCCTTAAAGGCAGGAGCCCCTTCCACGTAACGTGGTGGCTTTGCTCAATCTGGACACGGGAAAGTCCACAGAAGGAGGAGAGACCCAGTCTTTCACAAAGTCCTCCTTCTAAACAAAAACTTTCTGCGGCATATCCCATTCCTTGTACAATAAATTGTCCAAATAAGGAACACAAGGAAACACATTTGTAGTGTGCGGCGGTTTGCGGAACCCAAAAGGGACCGGCACATCTGGTGCCTCCGCCAAAACCTCTTTGAGTTTCACGCACCGCAGAAATAAGAGCTCCAACAAATTCCTTGTCAGTAGTTGACCCTGAAACAGAGTCATCCTCACTGTCCGCGTGGGTCAAGCCAGCATCCTCCGACACTACAGAACCAGAGGCAGGGGCAATAGCCGGGCATGGTTCTGTGTGAGAGGCATCCCCAGAAGCAAGCTCAGGGAGGGGGCGCTTTTTACCCCCCATCCGGGCACCAGTTGCTTCAAACCTGGTGAGAAAAAACCTCCAGGGCAGCCGACATTGCCTCAACAGATGGGGGAGGGGCATCAAGGGTTAACTCAGGCATGTGTGGGGAAGAAGTACCTGGCTCAGGCTCCATAGTGCCCCATCGCTGTGTCACCCCACTGCAAAGCAGAAACCACCCACGGTCACCTCCTGGCCGTTACACAGAGTATGGGGGCCACCAGGGAACTCACCACCCTGCCCGGCGCAGCGCGAGCTGAGAGGAGTCTGAAGTGTGCCGAGAAGCCGGCCACACTGCTGTCTGTTCCCTCAGAGATTTGCGTTCTTCCTGAGTGCCAAAACGGCCAAACTAAATCCAAGATGGCCGCAGTGTATGCAAAAAACGCCATAGGACCACAGGAAAATGACGGCCGAGCCATATAAAGCGCGACTACGGCAAAATGGCGGCCGTTGCACATTTAAAAAGACAGTGACGCAGCATTACAGCGCAGCACACACACACACACACAAAAGACCCTGTAGTGAACACACACAGCCCCCTGCAGTGAACACACACAGCCCCCGCTACACACAGGCCCGGGTGTAATAAAGAGACCCCTGAAAGCCCCCCCTCACAGCCGCTACCCAAATGGGAAAGGAGGGAAAGGAATTAAGGGAGAGAGGAAAGCAGGGCAAACCCTCAGTCGACCTCCCAGGGGAAAATTCCAGCCATACCACCTTACCTGAGCAAGGGGCCACTACTTGCCCGTCCTGCGACCACCGGCTGGAGGTATCCCAGACAGAACCAACGTCCGCATAAAACGGCATGGCTGTCGGCCAGACACACTGTGACAAAGCCATAAAGGCCGGTCATATGTGTGCCCTAGAAGAAAATGTTCCCCGGCCGCCCCTGGAGCAAAGGGGCTTGTCGTGGACGACCAAGAGCTGAGCTGAGGGCCGGCACACGCTCAATGGCCGAACATGGGGGGACTACAAGAGTCAAGACCCAGCCTGTCACCCAGTCGGCTGTTGATAGAAGAATTACAGTATTCAAAAATGCAGGAACAAAACAAAAAGCGAAAAAAAAATCTCCAGAAAACTGAGGCTGCTAGCGCAGGGTGTGGGTTATACCCGAGGGGCCACGCCCCCTGGGAGGAGCTGCACTAAGGAAAGTGTTCACACTTAAAGTGCTTTTTTTCTGCCTAAACTCTCCTGAAGGAAGCGGATATAACCCCAAGGTCAAAGGCTGC
The DNA here is from genome assembly GCF_905171775.1 of Rana temporaria. Taxonomy (NCBI): domain Eukaryota; kingdom Metazoa; phylum Chordata; class Amphibia; order Anura; family Ranidae; genus Rana; species Rana temporaria. The sequence continues at coordinate 86,629,174 of NC_053494.1, read as the reverse complement.
TGTGTCCATCCATGAACGGAAGAGAAATCTCCTTAACCATGTAGGTTAAGGAGATAATTCTTGCACCTACAGGTAAGCATTAATCTAGGCTTACCTGTAGGTTCAAGTAAGAGTGGGTTTACAATCACTTTAAGAACTTCCCACTAGAAAAAAAACACGTTCATGGAGATTTTTCAAGCAGTCTTGCAGCTTCAACGCTTTAAAAAAAAAAAAAAAAAAAACATAAATATATAGGTTCATGCACCATTTTTCAAATGCAGCAGCATTACACTATGCAATTTCCCAGCGGTTCCTGCACCCACAAATGTGCTGCTTTTTTAGATGCGTGGGGGGAGGCTCAATTAAGGTCACCTGCACGTGTTTTGAGAGAACAGGTACGATACCCACAATAGTGTGAACTTAGTCCAAATGCTATGGGCACATTCATGAGCATTGCAAGCAAGCAAGAAATGCTAAAGCTGCCTACTCATAAGCTCATACATGATGTCAACAAGGTGGAATTCCACTTATATGTTGGAGCGTTATCTGGAGCAGCAGGCAGCTGCATTGACCGACAAGACCCTGAAAAAAATGTCAGACATCATCACCCTGTCTGCTGTGTGGCAGAGGAGGTCCTCCAGGTGCTTAAACCCCTCAAAACGGTTACATCTCTGCCAAGCACTGAAACTTCACCATTTGTGTCAATGATCCTGCCGCTGAAAACAAGGATTCTACAAATCCATGGCTCCAAGTGTGGAAGACAACACCATCACTCGAGATGTAAATACTGCCATTAGAGAGGACCTGCAGCCCAGATACACTTCACCCCCCTACTCTACAGGACTACCTTCACAGATCTACTGCCCTGGATCTGAGGTTCAAGTCCCTGTCTCACATGGCCTACGCCAGATGACATACAGAAAGGTAAAGAAAAAGATTTAAAAATTATAAATTTTAATCTAAATAAACATTTTCAGTAATAATGGCTTTTGTTAAATGTTATTGCCACATTTTTCATGTCTATGAAACATGAACATAAATAAATAGGTTTAATTAAATTAAAAGTAAATTAAAAAAAAAATTCTGCAGGGTCAAGCTGCAGAGCCAACAAGAGCAAACTTGGACACATCTCCTCCACAAAAGAATTTGGCGATGGCAGAAATTTTTGGAGAGATCTTTGCCAGCAAAGACATGGACAGCATGACTCCTGCTGACAAAGAGGTGGTGGCATCCTACCTGCTTGCAGCAAGTGGCATTACAGTGAATGGTGATCCACTGACATGGTGGAAAAGCAATGAGTGTTATTACCCTCATATTGGTAAGATGCCATCTTGCTGTGCCAGGTTCTTCAGTTCCTTCCGAGAGAGTTTTCTCAACAGCAGGGCACATGTTGACTGCAAAGAGGTCCACACTCTCCCCAGACAATGTAGACATCCTTGTCTTTCATAATTTTTTTTTTTTTTTTTTTTTTTTTTACTAGTAATGGCGGCGATCAGCGATTTTTATCGGTACTGCGACACTATGCTTAAAACGTTTTTTCCCGCAAGAACTCATCCATGTGGTCTTTTATTATACGTTCCAGTATCTTCCCAACTATAGAAGTTAAACTAACAGGTCTATAGTTACTTGGTAAAGACATTGTTCCCTTTTTAAATATAGGCACCACATTGGCCCTGCGCCAATCCAGTGGTACTATTCCTGTCATTAATGAGTCCCTAAAAACTAGATACAATGGCTTTGAAATTACAGAGCTCAATTCTTTTAGGATGCGAGGGTGGATGCCATCTGGTCCAGGTGCTTTATCCACCTTTATTCTGTCTAAATATTTCTGGACCATATCACTTTTGAGCCATAGTGGATTTGGGGCTGTGTCACTCCCACCCCCATTATGGACATGAGCTCCCCCATGCTCCATTGTATACACAGAGCTGAAGAAAGCATTTAATAAATTTCCCCTCTCTTTGTCCCCAGTCACCCACTCTAGATTATTTTGTAAGGGGCCTACATGCTCAGACTTGACCATTTTACTATTAATATATTTGAAGAATTTTTGGGGGTTTGTCCTACTATCTTTTGCAATCTGTCGTTCATTTAGAATTTTTGCATCCTTGATTTCCTTTTTGCATATCCTGTTATATTCTTTGTAACATTTAAACGACACTAGTGTTCCTTAATTTTTAAAATTTTGTAAAAGCCATTTCCTTTTTGTTTATAGCTTTTTTTAACTTTGACCGTGAGCCACATAGGTTTTATCTTTAGCCTTTTAAACTTATTGCCCATGGGAACATACTTTGTAGTGAGTTCATAAACGGTCTTTTTGAAAAATTCCCATTTCTGTTCTGTGTTCATCAATGCCAATATTCCCTCCCAGTCCAAATCCTGGAGAGCAGCCCTCACCCTTGGAAAATTTGCGCTCTTGAAATTAAGTGTTTTTTACCTTTCCTGTATGTATTTCTCACTGCTACCCAGGTGTTCCTTTATCTGAACATTAGTAATAAGCTCTGCATGGTTTGAGATTATCAGGTCCAACAGAGCATCATTCCTAGTTGGGGCCTCAATAAACTGCACCATAAAATTGTCCTGCAATAGGCTTTTAAATCTTCGCCCTTGAGCTGTCCCAGCAGTGCCATTATTCCAGTCAATTTCTGGGTAATTAAAACCCCCCATTATTATCACCATCCCAGCCCTTGCAGCCCTTTCCATCTGTGCAAGGAGCCGAGTCTCCACCTCCTAGTTAACATTGGTTGGTCTATAACAAACTCCAATGATTAACTTTGAACTACGCACATCTGTATGCAGTTCCACCCATAATGCTTCAGCTTCACACTCTCCATCAACCAGGTCCTCTTTCACGCTTGCTTTGAGGTCACTTCTCACATAGAGACAGACCCCGCCACCTTTGCTTTTTACCCTGTCTTTCCGAAAGAGCATAGCCAGGAATATTAATAGCCCAGTCATGTGAGAAATGAAGCAAAGTTTCAACAATACCGATTACATCATAGCTCTCCTCATGCACCAGAGCTTCCAAAACACCTGTTTTGCTTGGCAAACTTCTGGCATTGGTGAACACTTTACTGCATTACTATATTTTGACCGGTCACATACTATCCTCTTGGGTGTTCCGAGATTGCAACTAGGACCTGCTACTCTACTTACCTTGGTTTATGTGCTTTGGTTACCCTACCTCTAATGCCCCTAATACTACCCTCTTGAATATGTTCCACACGGACTATCTCTGGCCCCCCCCCCCCCCCCCTAGTTTAAAAAAAAACCTAACTTTTTGGCCATCCTTATTCCCAGCTGATCTGCACTCTCCTCATTTAGGTGCAGTCTGTCCCTTCTATAGTACTGGTTATCGACTGAGAAGTCGGCCCAGTCCTCCTGGTGTGGCTCGATGTACAGGTAGTATTCCTGAGAATACTACCTTGGAGGTCCTTCTCCTCAATTTAGCTCCCAAGTTCCTAAAATTGTTCTTTAGGACACTCCATCCTCCTCTGACTTTGTCATTGGTGCCAACGTGCACCATGACAGCTGGGTCTTCCCCAGCCCCTCCCAGTAATCTGTCCACCAGATCCGTGATGTGCCGAACCCGAGCGCCCGGTAGACAACATACAGTTCGGCGCTTCATGTCTTTGTTACAGATTTCCCTCTCTGTCCTCCTAAGAATTGAGTCCCCTACCACAAGAATCTGCCTTTCCTTTCCCTTCGCTTCCTCCCCACTCTCACTGGAGGAGTTCTTCCCCTGGCAGCTAGGAGAGTCCCTCAGCTCCAGCAGTGCCGGTCCCTGACTGGTTTCACCAATGTCAATCAATGGAGCATACTTATTGGGATGCTCCAGCCCTGGATCGGCCTCTCCTTGGCCCTTGCCCCTCTACCCTTCCTGACTGTCACCCATCTACTATTTTCTAGTGCCTGCACCTCTTTGTCTCCGCCCACCTCTGTGCTGGCCCCAGCCATCACCTGCTGGGTACATTTCCGGCTCTCCTTTAATGTGGAGAGTCTTCCCAGTGCCGACAGCTGCTTTCCCAGATTCAGAACCTGGGCTTCCAGGGAAACAATGTTATAAAAAAAGGAAAAATATTGATACGCTGAAATCAACTTTTGCCGATATGTGTACAATATGTGCAGAATTGATACCAAATATACATTTAGGAGGGTATCAATAAGATAAATTGTGAGATGATCCATAAGTGCAAAGAACAACCTCAAGTGTAGCAAATGTCCAGTTCTGAGTAGTAGTACTTATAATACAAAAAGGGGAAGAGCCTAGTGACGCGATCAACAGACGTTCATCCGTGTGAGGAGATCGATATACTGAGCGGCTTGTAAGGCTATGTTCAAAGGCTGTATCTGAAGAGGGGATTCGTGAGTGCATCTGCTTTTTTGCTGTTGTCCATGCTTAATCTGTGATCCACAGTATTGCACCATATCGCTTTCCTTATTCCTTTTGAGTTATAGCGCCCTGAAGAAGCAAGGTGTCCTCATATGCTGTGCCATTTGGAAGCAATTAAGCACCAGTCCACACTTATTAATCTGAAGTTTCAAGGTGTCTGCTTGTTTTGTTTGAAAGCTTAACAACACATCAGCCTGTGATAGCAAGTGGGTGTGGAACCCTTTTGTATTATAAGTACCACTACTCAGAACTGGACATTTGCTACACTTGAGGTTGTTCTTTGCACTTATGGATCATCTCACAATTTGTTTGTTATTGTGTTTCCTTATTGATACCCTCCTGAGTGTGTATTTTTGGCATCAAATCTGCACATATTGTACATACATCAGCAAAAGTTGATTTCAGCGCATCACTATTTTTCCTTTTTTAATATCATTTTGGTTTTGTACACCTGTGTGTATGCAGCGATATCATTTGGGTATTTTTGTTGTGTTTTTTCCTTTCAAATTTAATAGTTAGCGCTGTAGTACATTTCTCACAGGGAAACAATGTGCTTACATTTTGCACAGCAGTAATCTCCCTCGATCAGATGATTAAGGAACGCATACATGCCGCAAGATGTACACCGAGTCGCCCCGCCACACCCACCAGGTATCGTACCTATTAATTTAATGAGAATTAGAGATTATACCCTGTCCAAATTTCCTAATAACTAGCTTCCTGACACTACTACTCAACAAGACAATACACAGGTACTCACAGGCCCGCGTGCACTCGCAGACCAACAGGCCCGCGTGCACTCGCAGGCCCGCGTGCACTCGCAGACCAACAGGCCCGCGTGCACTCGCAGACCAACAGGCCCGCGTGCACTCGCAGACCAACAGGCCCGCGTGCACTCGCAGACCAACAGGCCCGCGTGCACTCGCAGACCAACAGGCCCGCGTGCACTCGCAGGAGGGCGTGTTTTTTTTTGTCGGGGGTTACTGTGTAATGTTTTTGTCTTCTATGTATAAGAAGTTTAAAATAACAGGAGTATGGATATTATTTTAGAAGAGGATTTATATAGAAATAAGAGACAGTAAGGCCTCCCTATGAGGTATGTCACTATGACACATTTTTCATATGGTATATATATGTAGTGCAAATTTTATGTGCGGTTGTACCTGTTCTGTTTGTTTTTTCCTGTACTCCTGCAAAAAAAAAATCAATGGGGCACCGCGGTTATACCGCCGGCAAAGCGTTTGCGGTGGCTTTTAACCCTTCCTCGACCGCTAGCGGCCGAATAGCACTCCGAAATTGACAGTAAAGCACCACTAAAAAATAGCGCCACCCACGCGTGAAAAGGGGCTTTAAAGTGTGAGCACTGAAAGCTGAAAATTGGCCTGGGCAGGAAGGGTGTGAAAATGCCCAGCAGGCAAGTGGTGAATGCAGTCTATGCAGCAGCCCCTCTCCCCCCCCCCTCGATTCAGCCATGTTGCATGAGAGACTCGGCTGTCTGGGACTCTCCCTCCTCACTGGCTGGAGACAGCAGCGAAGTGCCATTGGCTCTTGCTGCAGTCAAAGTGTCAGCGACATTTGGCTGTACGCAGAGCACACAACCAAATCTCGTCTCCTGTGCCAATAAGCACATTTCATCTAATGATATAATGCATCTTACCACTCATTCTATTTCCCGTTCATCCCCAGTAAACAGACATGACCACACCTTCGTCCTCATCTCAGCATCACTCCTCCAGGGAGCAGTGAGCCTGGCTCTTATTGGTAAAAAGACAAAAGATTTCACAAAACAGGAAGTGATGGCTCCAGTAGCCTATCACTTACTCCACAGGATGTGACAATACAGGAAACCCTTCCAACAGGCTTGGTTAAATAAAAACGACATAAATACTACAAAAACCAATGAACACAGTTCCTGATGAAGGGAGCTTATCTGCAGGTATACGCCCATGGCACCAAATATGTTGATCAGGCAAACAGGTGACACAAGCGCACATCAGCCAAACCGATAATGCATTTGCAGAACAAACACATCTCCTCAGACGAACGTCTGTGCACCACTCGCCGGCAGACATATCCTCACTCCGCAAACATCCTTCTCCAACCTCAGGAAGTTTATCTCAACCAGCGTCAGTCTGCCCCAGTCAGCTCTTAAGAGCGGGCTGAGGGAGAACACTGGGTGACACTGACAAAATACATCTTCTTAAAATTTTCCACAACAAAAGTCAGTGAGTCAATGAGGCGAGGGAGGGGGCAGGTCCGGGCCTCGGCTTTGTGCCCGATTGGACACAGAGCTGCGGTTTGGCTCGGGTGCCCCATAGCAAGCCGCTTGCTGTAGGGGTACTCAACAGGAGGGAGGGGCCAGGAGCGCCGAAGAGGAGGTTCTGGGCTGCTCTATGCAAACCCACTGCACAGGGCAGGCAAGTATAACCTTTAATATTTTGAGAAAAAAAAAAACCACTAGACTTTAGTATCACTTTAAAGCAGAACTCCGGGCACCTTGCCCCCCATGTCCTTGTTGCTCATCTACCTTCACCAAGTTTGCCATCCGTGTTCTTCTGGGCTCTGTAGTTCCTCTGTAATAGGCTGCTGAAAACAGTCATTGCCTGCTGACATCCTGTTTGTAAGACCGCTGGCTTCTACCCCTCTCCTAAGCTCAGCCAGCGGTCTGACATGCCCATTTGTAGCCTTCAGAAAGAGCAGGGAGGAAGCAGACATGCTGTGGTAAGAGTTAGGGGTCTCGCACTCCCCAGTTTGTGACGCCCATGGAGGTGTCGTCCTCACACTCTCTCTCCTCCCTCCTTCTCCCTGCCAGCAATCCACCCTCCCATGGTACCCACCGCACCCCCGATTTTTTTAAAGGTCCCGAGGGATGGACAGGGTGCCACAAGGGGGAGCTGAAAGAACTATGAATATAGGTTTTCAGTGAAAGGGATGAAGCTTGAGGTCTTTATTAGGGTAATGAGAGCTAGATTTTGCTTCGCTTTTTAGGTGGGCCAGAGTAAACTCTGGGATAGCATAGACTGTTCTCCCTGCAGGCAAAAGTATGAGAAAAACAAATTGGCTGAATGCGCTGATTGGCTGTTTTTTCAGCATGCGTGTCTGACAGAAGCCAGCAAGGTTCTTCTGTCGGGCCAGCTGACATACACATGGGCTGATCGGCCAGTTTTAATCGAACCAGCCGATGCCACCCGACAGTTGGCCCATTTGTACTAGGGCTTTAGGGACCCCCTCTACCCTTTAGGACCTAGATTTCAAATGACATCCCGGTAAGCTAGAGACTAAAAACAGGGTGTAATAGCCTTCAGAAAACTGCTCCATAAAAAGGATAAAGCCAGTCAGAGACCATCCAAATGTAATTCCATGTATGGGCAGGCTGGTAGTACAGAAGTATCTACAGATTGACTTCTGTACAATCAACCTGTTTTTTCTCGATCAGTGCCAACGGCTATAGCTGGCAGGCATGAGCAATGTATTCTGGTAGCGGGTTAACTTCCCTACTGTCAGAATATAATAGCTCACTGGGAAGGATTCACCCATGCCTACTGTGTGGAAGGGGAAAATTGGGTAATTTTTTTCCCCATTCGACCCACTAGATGACTGAAAAGATTTTTTTTTTTAATCCCAAAAATATATCAAATAGGTTTATATTAGTCTTTAAACATATGGTACAAGAGGATAAAAGGAATATCCCTTTACCCAAAAAAATTGGATTTTTGTACTCACCGTAAAATCCATTTCTCTGAGTTCATGGATGGACAGCAATTGACCTTAGGGTTTATCATCCTTCCTTTCAGGAGAGACTAGGCAGAAAAAAACAACACTTCAAGTGTTAAAACACTTCTCAGTATAGCTCCTCCCAGGGGGCGGGGACCCCATGTATATCCCTCACTCTGCCTCAGCAGCCCCAGTTCGTAACAAGCAGTACAGAGGGGAGGGTGCTGTGTCCGTCCATGAACTCAGAAATGGATTTTACGGCGGACACAGCAGCAATTGACCTTAGGAACGTCTCCAAGCAGTGTCAAAAAAATTAGAGGGGTGGGAAAAAACACAGCAAATTAAGCTTCACCCCAAACAAACCAGAGTGCCTCAAATGGAGGAACTTCAACCTTAAACAGCCGCCTGCAAAAACTTGCGGCCAAAGGAGGCATCCGAAGATGCACTCACATCCACCTTCGAAAACTTGAAAAGGTGTGGGTTGACGACCAGGTCGCTGTCTTACACACCTGTAAAACAGACGCTTGATGGCGGAAAGTCCAAGAGGATCAATCGCCCTGGTCGAATACGCCGTAACCAGAAAGGGGGGCACCCGCCCCTTTTAGGGCATAGGCCTGGAGCACGACCTGTATGCTCCACCTGAAAAATGGAGGCCGACGATCGCCAGACCTTTTTTAGGACCAGTCACTGACACGAACAGTGAGTCCGACCTCCGGAACGGAGCCGTAGTAGACAAGTACGCCAGTTGGGCTCGCACCGCGCCCAAGGAAAGTAACGTGGCCTCCTTCGAGTTGTCCAGCTGAGGACATAAGGATAGTAAAACCAATGTCCTCAATGTGAAAACAATCTGAAACAACCTTTGAAAGGAACGATGGCTGCGGCCGCAGCACCACCTTATCCTTGTGGATGACCAAGTAAAAGCCTTGCAAGACAAGGCCGCCAGATCCCAAACTCGTCTGACCTAAGGAATGGCTACGAGGAAGACCAACTTCTGGAGACAGAGTCAACAGAGGAATCTCCCGAATGTCCTCAAATCGGAGCCCTTTTGAAGCACCGAGAGGGCCGAATTCAAGTCCCACAGAGGCAGTGGAGGACGCACAGGAGGGGCCACATGCCTGACCCCCTGTACAAATGTACGCACCAGGGAGTGCGTCGCCAACGGCTGCTGAAAATAAACAGCCAAGGCCGAAATCTGACCCATAACCGTACTTAAGGCGAGAGCCTGATCCACTCCCCGCTGTAGGAACAGCAGAATCCGGGACAGCACGCATGTGCGGGGGTGCCATTTCATCTCTGCACACGTAGAGATGTAGGCCTTCCACGTACGATGGCAAACCCTACGTGAAGTAGACTTCCGTGCAAGTAGCATGGTAGAGATTTAGGAGTCCGACGGACCTCGGTCCTTCAGCACCTGGCTCCCAACAGCCATGCCGTTAAAGCCAGCGACTGTAAAGCAGGGTAAGAAAAATCGGACCCTGCGACAGAAGATCTACTCTCAGGGGTAGAAGCCAAGGGACGTCTGCCACCAGACGCACAAGGAACGGCGCGGCCAAACCAGAGCGACCAGGATTGTTGGTAACCCCTCCGTTTCCACTCTGCGCAACAGGCGAGGAAGAAGCTCCAGAGGAGGGAAGGCATAGACTAGGCAATAGTGACCCCACGGTGCCACAGAGTCAGAATTCTCTTGCAAAAGCGAAACGAGGACCACATCTGGGTCACTAACTGCTGCACCGCAGATTGCAGTGTCTGGAGTTCTTCCGTCGGGAGAAAAACTCGCTTCTGAGGAATCGAGGACCAACCCCAAGTATTCCAGACGCTGAGACGGTACCAACATTGACTTCTGGACATTCAGTAGCCACCTGAATCTTTTGGAGGGGCTGGCAGGTGATGGACCATCCTCGCCTAAGACTGAGCTTAAAGAAGCTCTCAGGAGAAGGTCGTCCAGGTATCCCACAATAGCGATTCCGCGCTGCCTTAGCAGGGCCATATGGGAATATGCAGGTACGCGTCCTGAGTACCCAAGGATGCCCCAAAGTCCCCCTGATGGAGTGCCGCCACTACAGAGCGAACAATTCCATCCTGAACCTTTGCACTTTGACAGAGTTAAGGGCCTTAAGGTCCAGGATTGGACGGACCCCTTCCTTTTTTGGGGACTACAAACAGATTGGAGTAAAAACCCCTGAAACCGTTCCCTTGAAGGAACCGGTAAAAATGACTCCCCTGACCAGCAGATCCTGACCAGCCCGACAGGGCCACCCGCCGTACCGGAGGAAGCTGGAAGGAAAAATCTGTTTGGTGAACAAGAGAGAAACTACATTGTACCCTGAGGAAATTACCTTCGCAAACCCAGCGGTCGGAAAGAGGGATCTCCACCGAGCCGCGCATCCACAAAGTTGGCCCCCCACTCGAGTGTCTGGCGGGGGCAGACCTACATGCAGAAGCAGGCTTGTGGTATCAGGTGTGCTTTTGATCTACAGCGGGTGCCTTCGCACCCTGGAAAACGTTTTCCTGCCGCACCTGGGGGGGGGGGGGCGAAAAAACGCTTGGGGGAGGTAATAGAGGGACCCTGCTTATGACGAGGCTCCTTACCCTTCCCAGATTGTGGGAGCAGAGTGCTCTTACCCCCTGTAGCATCTATAATGATGGCATCCAGAGACGCCCCAAAAAGCCATGCGCCCTTCAAGGGTAAGTCCCCTAAGGACCTTTTAGAGGTTTGGTCCGCAGACCAACACTTTAGCCACCCAGGATGGCATAGTACCACCGCATAGGCGGAGGCCTTGGAGAGCAAGAGGAGCGTATCCAGGGCCAATTCACAGACAAACTGCAGGCCCTGCACCAACTGGTCATCCAGGCCCACACAGAGCTCAGGAGCATTATGCGCCTCCAGCTCCTGCAGCAGGGACTTTTCCCGCTCGGTAACTGTCTGCGACACTAGAGCTCCGGCCAAAACCGGGCTCACTGCCGACCCCATTACTGTGAACATGGAGCGGGCCACAGCCGCAGCTCTCCTATCTGTGGGGTCCATAAAGGCGGGAGACCCTTCCACAGGTAACGTGGTAGACTTGTTCAGTCTGGACACAGGACTTTTTTTTTTTAATCTTCCTCGAGAGCATAACAGACCTCAAAATATTTTGGTACATTAAAAACTTTCTGCGGCCGATCCCATTCCTTGTATAATATTTTGTCCAGATAAGGAACAAAGGGAAACACTTTTGCGGTGCGGGCGGCGTGCAGGACCCAAAAGGGACCGGCATCTGTGATGTCTCCGCCGTCCTCAAGTTTTTGAGTATCCCGCACCGCAGTGATAAGAGCTCCAACAAAACGCCTTATCAAGCGCTGACCCTGAAGCAGAGTCATCCTCACTGACCGTGTGGGCTAAGCCTGCAACATCTGACAAGACAGAACCAGAGCCAGCAGCAGGGTCTGGTTCCGTGTCAGAGCCGTCCCCAGGCGCAGGGAGGTTTTTTTTACCCCCCTTCTTGCCGCTTGTCACTTCAATCCTGGCGATAGACGACTAAGGGACTGCCGTATGGGCTCTACAGAGACCGCAGGGGCACTAAGGGTTAACTCAGGCATGGTTGGGGTAGAAGCCTCTGTTCAGACTCCATGTTGACCCACCGCTATGCCGACCTAGTACTGCAAGGCAGAGACCCATAGGTCACCCTCCCAGCTGCAAAACAGAGAGCAGGGGACTCCCAGGTAACTCACCACCCGGCCAGGCTGTAGTGCTGCTGAAGCGCTGAGTGTACGGTCCGCTCTTCACCGTCCCTCAGGAAGCAATTTGTGGGCTGCAAAATGGCGGCCATACACGTGTTTAAAGCAACAGTGACAGCAGAAAACACAGCCCAGCACACACAGCAACTCCAGTACAACAAATTAATAAGAAGGGAGAAGCTGCTGCTCCAGGTGAGCACACCTGAGCAATCAATATCCTCTTAGAAACAGGTGGGTGCCTGCAATGCATGAGGCAAAAACTTGAAGGCAGGGTATGGACAGCCGCACACCAATGAATCTTAAAAAAGTAAGCCTTTATTGGTGAAAAAGGAAAGGCACTACAAAAAATAGCACCACACAGCAGCACAGCCCCTGTAGTGACAGAGCCCGAGGTGACAGAGTCCTGTATCCAATCTTTCTGTAGACTGCACACCAATATTAGAGCATTTACTATGCCCTTAAATGGATGAAAAATACACAAAATGTTATGGCAGTCATACCGACTACATTGTTTTTAGTCACCGACACATTTTGTAAATTAGTTCTGGCATAACTCTGATCTGAACTGTATAAATGTTTAGAGTCAAAATACCAAAATCAAAGTAGCAATGGTAGTGCATTTCACTTCAGTTTTTCCTTTAAAATACAAAACCCTGCCCACATTTTCCCAAATGTATACTGCATTGTAAAATAAGGTGAATATGTGTATGTTTTAATGAATTTGCAAACTAGTTGTTTGGTTCAATGAGATTGAGTGCTGTGCATGCCTTAAACTTTTCCACTGGTCACTTCTGAACAGCTCCAATGAATGATGCAACAGAAACTGGGCAGGCTGCACTAAGTTTTAAAAAAAATTAAAAAATGTATAGGATTTTTTTACTCAAAAAGGAGTACAAACAGAAAAGGAGGGGTGGGTGCTGTGTCCATCAATGAACTTTAGAGAAAAGGATTTTACGGCGATTTTCAAAAATCCTACTCTTTCGTTCATTGACGGACACAGCACTTTAATCTTGACCTTAGGGACATCCCCAAGCAGTGTATAAAAACCGAGGGGTGGGAACAGCAACAAAAAAAAAACTTCACCCATAACAACTAGAGCTCCTCAACGGAGGAGTTGCAACCTTAAACAGCAGCCTGCAAAACCTTGCGGCCGAAGGAAGCATCCGCAGATGCGCTCACATCAACCTTGTAAAATTTTGTGAAACTGAACGGATGACCAGGTCGCCGCCATACACACCTGTGAGACAGACGCTTCATGTCGGAAAGCCCAGGAGGCACCAATTGCCCTGGTCGAATGTGCCGTGACAGGAAAGGGAGGCGCCCTCCCTGGATCACGATTTGTATTGAAATGGTGGCCGACGAAACCGCCAGGCCCTTCTTCGAACCAGCTGTGAAAAAGCAAGCTGTGGCCATTCCCATTCTTTGTACATAAACTAATCAAAGTAAGTTAGGTAGGGTAACACCTTAGCCGCGCGGGCTGGTTTGTGGGACCCAAAATGGACAGACACCTCTGTAGATGCCCCCATCGTATCCCCCATCTTTAGGGCATCCCGTACTGCTGTGATAAGTGCCCCTACAAGCACCCTTTCCTGCACTGATCCGGACACCGAGTCATCTTCACTATCCAAATGGTCCTGGTCCGCATCCTCAAACGCCAGAACAGGGGCCATGTGCCACAGCAAGGCAGAGTCTAAATCAGAGCTTTCCCCAAAAGATGGTGGGGGGAGGGTGCGCTTTTTTTTACCCCCTTTGCCCTGCAAGCCACTTCCACCCTGGCAACGAAAGACTCCAGGACTGCCGACAAAGCGTCCACAGGCACCGCAGGTGCAGGAGGACTGGTTGCCATTACAGGGATGTCTGGAGAAGAAGCGCCAGCTTCTGACGCCATGCTGACCCACCCGCCTGACACCATTAGGGACCGCAGGCCAGGTCCATCCTCCTAGCTGCCACAGACTGAGGGACACCCCGCAGGACTCACCACCCCGGCCCAGGTACTGCACGGTGCTCTCCCTCATGAGGTGTTTCTGTGCATTTCGCGCCATTCCAGAAGGATAACCAGTGCTAGAGGCAAAAACAAGCTGACACTACAAGAAAATGACCGCCGACCTCCTCAGCAAGAAAACGCCTGAGGGCTCCGGAGAAATGGCAGCCAGACTTTCAGACTAAGGCTACAGGAAAATGGCCACCGAACCTTCTGACTAAAACTACAGGATCTCTGTGCGGTGGCCTTTCACAAAAGTGCACACCAAACACACCACTACGCCCCAAAAATAGGGAAGGGAACAGCGGACCCCAAACACCTAGCTTCATGGCACCGACAGCAATCCATAAGGACACTGTGCATTTGTATTTCCACTAAAGCATGCAGAGCATATCGACAACACTGCTGCTAATTGGGAGGCAGTGGTTTGGTGTTGTCAGCCTCCAGCAGGATGCATCATAGCTGGCAGAATCTACAACACGATTCGAAAACGAGTTTTGAAATGTATTAAACTAGGGACATTTTTACCTTAACCACTACAGCCCCGAGCCTCTCTGAGATTTGGTGTTCACAAGTTAACTTTTTTTTGCTAGAAAATTACCTGGAACCCCCAAACAATTTTTTTATTTTTTATTTAACACCCTAGAGCAGGGGTCTTCAAACTACGGCCCTCCAGTTGTTCAAGATCTACAATTCCCATCATGCTTAGTCATGTCTGTGAATGTCAGAGTTTTACAATGCCTCATGGGATGTGTAGTTCCGCAACAGCTGGAGGACCATAGTTTGAGGATGCCTGCCCTAGAGAATAAAATGGCAGGCAATACTTTGTCACACCGTATTTGCGCAGCGGTCTAACAAGCACACTTTTTTGGAAAAAAATACTTTTAATTAAAAAAACACAACAGTAAAGTTAGCCCAAATGTTTTTGTTATTGTGAAAGAATGTTACGGCGAGTAAATTGATACCCAAACATGTCACGCTTCAAAAATTGCGCCCGCTCATGGAATGGCGACAAACTTACACTTAAAAATCTCCATAGGCGAGGTTTTAAAAAAATGCTACAGGTTGCATTTTTTGAGTTACAGAGGAGGTCTAGAATTATTGCTCTTGCTCTACCGATGCGGCGATACCTCACATATGTATTTGGAACACCGTTTTCATATGCGGGTGCTACTCATGTTTAAGTTCGCTTCTGCACGCGAGCTCGACGGAACAGGCGCGTTTACATTTTTTCACTGTTCTAAAAAAGATTGCGTAACTTTTAGTACCATTACAAGGATTGTAAACATCCCTTGTAATAGAAAAAAAGCATGACAGGTCCTCTTAAATATGAGATATGGGGTCAAAAAGACCTCAGATCTTATATTTGCACTGTAATGCAATAAACAAATTGACCTTTAAGAGCATTGGGCAGAGGCGCATTGCCGGCGGTATTACCAAGGTTTCCCATTGATTTCAATGGGAAGGAGCGGTATAGGAGAGGTAAACACCCCACTCCTATACCACTCCAAAGATGCGGCTAGCCCTCGGGCTTTCACATTGAGAATGCTCGGGCAGGATTATTTCAGGCGTTATTTATGTGCCATTTTTAGCGCTTAAACGCCTGAAATACGCCTCAGTGTGAAAGGGGCCTTATAGATTTAGGCGGCATTCACACCAAGGCATTCCGTTTTGCAAGCGCAATTGCCATGATTCTGTCCGTGACTCGGAAACACCAAAAATAGTGGGATGCCCTTGCTATCCCAACTGATTTGAATGGCTCCAAACCGTGGCGCAGTTTTGCCGCAATTTTCACCCGACTAATCCCGGTGAAGCGCACAGACTCGTGGGATGCCCAAAAGAAGTTCTCGCACTTTCGGGCGTCCCACAATTCCGTTTACGTGGTTTTATCGCAATTAGTCAGGACGAGATTTGGTGCCATTCAAAATAGCGTGGATCGCAAGGGCTTCCAGCGAATTGCTGAGTTTCTGAATCGTGGGCAGAATCGCAGTGATTCGGTCTGCAAAACGGGAACGCCGTGGTGTGAATGGAGCCACAACCTTTCCACCATGTACGAACAGCAATAGAATATGGCAACATGCAGGACAATGTTACAACTGCAATGCAGAAGACAAAAAACACACACACACACACACACACACACACACACACACACACACACACCACTCCCTTTAAGGATTTTAGAGACTTACCCAAATGATTTGGTTAATTTCTTAGTTCCCACAGGCTTGTCACTGTGCTGTAACTCATAGAATACTCGCTGCAATGCAAGAGGAACACTTTTCGACGAGTCATCCCCTTCTGTAGGCATCATATACACAGCCTTGGGGAGGAAACAAACACATTGATTACTTTAACTGATTGTAAAACACATTCATTCACTTTAAAATTGATATGGAAGGCAAAATATTTGTGTAGACACATTAAAAGGGGGGGGGGGGCGCATTTGTTCTCAGCTACATAAGAACTGGGGGAGGACAAACAGCAGCACACTGACCTTCCCTGTGAATGGCTGTGTAGTCGATGTATGTCAGGGCAATTCTGATCATTGAAGAGCAGGCAGAGTTCCCAGCATAGCTAGAGAACAGATCACACTGTACTATCCCCTGCTTAGTGTGGTCAGTTTTTAATAGGATAGTAGAGGGACTAGCAGGAACACCAGGGGTTTCACACAAAGGAAGCAATACAAAGAACAGGATACTTTTTCATACAAGTACATGGTACAATAGGCACATATCAGAAATAGGAAATGTTGCGTTTACAAACACCAAGTCTAGGTTCTGCTCTTTTTTTTTTAAACATTATCTTTTATATTACGTTTTTGTTTTACGATTCACTTTGCGGTCTCATTCTAATCAGACAGTCACTATCCACAAAAAGGGCAGACTTAATATAAAATATGTCCGTCTACTGGAGAAAGGAAAACTGTTTACACATGGAAAATGGTGGCTTTGAACATGTATGTATGTATATATACACACACACAATATATATATATATATAATATATATATATATATTATATATATATATATATATATATATATATATATATACACACACACACACACACACACACAATTATAAATATATATACACACACAATTATAATTATATATATATATATATATATATATATATATATATATATATACACACATTATATATATATATATATATATATATATATATATATATATATATATATATATACATATATACATATATACATATACACACACACACACAAGATGTTTTATTATTATTATTGGGATTTCAAAAAAGAAATTTGCTAAATATCATGTAGTCTTCTCTGTAGCCAGCTTCAGCCGATTGTAAAAGCGGTCGGTAAAAGATAGCGCCAAAAGCTCTTTCCAAGACTTTAGACAAAAAGGTATGGGTATTTTTTGTCATGCATTGAATTTTTATGCAAATATGGATGGGTGTGTAAATATACAATCATGCACGAAACGTGTCAGGTTTGGCTTTATTCCTAATATACAAAAAGCCTGGGGTGGAACCCTAAAGAAAGAAAGGTCACCCCCAGGAAAGAGGCTACTTATGGTAAATCAAGGTCTATACTCAGAGGAAACAATTAATCTCAATAATTTATTGATATGAAAATACTACAAAACACAGTGGAAAATATAAATATTGTACTGAAACATGGAAAACATGGCTGAGTTGGTGGGTAAAAAGGTATGCTACCGCCAGACGAAGCTACGCAAGTCACTTGCGAAAAACGCGTTGACGTCATCACGCTCAGACACCAGACACATCCATACACTCCCCCTTCCAGCTGGGGGCGGGTGACGGAGGGAAGATTGTCAGCCGAAGGACTTTGAATGGACTCTCCCCTCTTGTTTGCCGGCTCAATGCGCACCTGCACAGACAACCACTCAGGTTAAAGTGTTGCTGGCTATCTGCCTTTTCAATTCGTGGTGCAGGCCGTACTCTTGAGAGATTCCGTTTCCGTGTGGTGTGTCCCCTCATCTACCGGGAACATCATACGGCAGAGCACAACTCCCGCGTTCAATCTGAAGAGCCGCTGTCATAATCTACTTTGCAGCGGACTCAGCTGGTAAGATCCATCTAAGTATTATCTCAACAGCGTTAAGCCTGATAAGTGAGGATCGTCCATCATTGAACCCTTTACATAGGAATGTTGACTCACACCAGAAACTAACTCGATTCCTTAGAGACTACAACATAGGAGTGGGACCCTGCATATGCACAACCAACTCGGTTTAGCCATCAATCCACCATAGGTTAATAGCAGTCCCTCGAGTCCAACCCCAACCCTTACTTTTCAGACCTCTCCAGGGCGCTTTCTACCCAGCCTGCTCCCCCTCCCCGCAGTGTCACTTCTGTGATTTGTTCACCCACTTACCAGGCCGATACATATAGCCACATGTGGAATTTGAGATAGGGATTGCCCTGGTGAACCCTCACAGTAGTGACATTAATGTGTCCGGACTGTCTGAGTTTTATGTGTTACATGTTTGTTATATGTTTTTTTTTGTTTGTAAGTCTGACATCAGCTATACTGCCTTAGCGGTAGCATACCTTTTTACCCACCAACTCAGCCATGTTTTCCATGTTTCAGTACAATATTTATATTTTCCACTGTGTTTTGTAGTATTTTCATATCAATAAATTATTGAGATTAATTGTTTCCTCTGAGTATAGACCTTGATTTACCATAAGTAGCCTCTTTCCTGGGGGTGACCTTTCTTTCTTTAGGGTTCCACCCCAGGCTTTTTGTATATTTGGTCAGTTCTTTGGATACGGTAAACATCCCCAGTGGTGGGGGAGTGTCTCCTCAGTACTACTACTACTACATCACTTTATTTATTGCATGGGACACACTTTGTTTTTTCTTTTGGCTTTATTCCTCCAGTGTGTCATATCAATACAAAAACTAAAAAAAAAAAAAAAAAAAAAACAACAACAAGAATGCCTAAACATCTGTAATTGCAACAATTTTTTGTGCAAAGTGGTGCATTATCGGACAGAAATGCAGGGGCGATTTTTGGCCATGACTGTATATTATAAATTTGTGTAACCGTGAAGAAATTCCCTTTTGCTTGGCTATACAGTTCTGCACATTTCATAGTCAAAATCTTATACACAAACAGGGCCCTCTCAATGAGCTATATTTTACAGGAAGGTGCAAAAAGAAAAATACTAAAAGATTGTGATAATTTTCACATCTCATGGCAGATTTTTCAGGTAGTTTAAGGTCCAGCTGATCATGGCAGTTTAAAATAACTTTAAGCTGAATGAAGCCTTGGTTGAAGCAGCCAAACAAGCGAACTAAAGCTGGCCATACAT
Organism: Rana temporaria; assembly: GCF_905171775.1. Taxonomy (NCBI): domain Eukaryota; kingdom Metazoa; phylum Chordata; class Amphibia; order Anura; family Ranidae; genus Rana; species Rana temporaria. Next base: position 86,610,060 of record NC_053494.1, on the reverse strand, counting down.
TATGCAATTTCTTTTTCAATTTCCAATTTACCTTCAACTATGTATTGCACGGGCCTGCCTAATTGCATACAAATTGAAAGTGTTTAGGTTTGACCTCATATCATATGGTTTTGGTAAATCAAAAGGAAATTTGTACAATTGTATAATGTATGGCCCACCTTTAGGATAACTGAACTCAAGACCAGCTGGTAGTACTACATTGCTGACAGGCAGAATCTGAATGTAAAAAAGCCCAAGACGTTCCTTAGTAAAAAAAAAAAAAAAATAATAGGTAGAAGGAGCAGTTACAGGAAAAAAAAAGTACCCGTCGCGAAACAAAATATGCCTATAAAATTCTTGGACAGTTCCTCTGTGCGGTGCAAGAGAGACTAGAAGCTAGAAATGGCTTACAATGACTTTCCGCAAACACCTCTTAACTCATTGAGATGGCCCAGATAAAAATCTTGTGGGCTATACACATTAAGAGAAGGCTCCTGGTCCCTCCTTGTTTGTTCAGATAAGCAACTGTCGTGATATTGTCTGAAATTAACTGCAGGTAAAATGGCCTCTCAACTGCTCCTGAAAGACTGCAATCCTACTGGCAACTGCAATGAGCTCCTTCCAGTTGGATGAAGTCAGTCTCTCCAGCTGGGACCAAATACCTTTAAGGGTCACTAAAGGGAAAAAAAATTTTTGCTGAAATGACTGTTTACAGGGTATAGAGACATAAAAGCTAACTGATTCCTTTTAAAAATGATTACAAATAGATAAAAAATCAATCATATAATGTGCCTGTAGGTTAGTTTCACTTTTAAACTGTTTTCATGTTCCTGTGAACTAGAGAGACACACAGAACAAAAACTAACAAATCCAGGGCAGTGTTTTGTTTTTAAAATGAATCGGATTGGTTCTGTTAAGTTTTAGACACACAGTAATGACAGCTTAGACCTACAGTGAAAATCTCCCAGTACGATGGTTGTAAGGAAAAAGACAACCAGGAAGTGTGGAGATCACAGCAGAATTACAGCCACTTCAAAGCAAAAACGAATAATAAGGACATGAAACCAGTACTGCAGTGAGGTAAAGGAAGCTATTTAGCTAAAAAAAAAAAAAAATTCCTTTAGTGATCCTTTAAGCCCACCGACCCTCCAGATGGGCTCCCCAACTGCTAGAATCTGTGGTTAGAATTTAGACTCAACAAACCAACATCCTTTCAGAATCCCTCCCAAGACAAAACGTTCCCTTTGGTGGTGAAGGAAGGCATTTCTTGCTCTCTAACCTTTATCTTGAAGATTTTGCAGGAGGAAGGATTGAAACCATCTCTGGTGGAGCCTGGCCCACTGAACTGCTTGGATTGACTCCTTCGAAAGACTCAGAACAGACATCACCTCCCTTAGGCTCCTTTCACACTTATACGATTTCAAAGCCGTGCGATTTTGCGGCCGCGATTTGGGATCAGTACAACTTCAACTTTGCCACAACTTTGGCATTAACCAATGAAAACATACATGGTGTGAGGCAATTCATTTTCCTGGCACCGCAGTTGTCATTGCTGCTGCAGCAGTAGCAGTGCATGAGGAAGAAGAGGAGGAGAGGTGGAGAAGACGTCGATATTGGGTACATCATTGCCAATCATGAAGATAGGGGTTAATTTTGGATCCTCTATAATAAAGAATGGGAAGAATGCCCCCTTCATTGGTGGTCAGTGGGAAGAATGCCCCCTTCATTGGTGGTCAGTGGGAAGAATGCCCCCTTCATTGGTGGTCAGTGGGAAGAATGCCCCCTTCATTGGGGGGTCAGTGGGAAGAATGCCCCCTTCATTGGGGGGTCAGTGGGAAGAATGCCCCCTTCATTGGGGGGTCAGTGGGAAGAATGCCCCCTTCATTGGGGGGTCAGTGGGAAGAATGCCCCCTTCATTGGGGGGTCAGTGGGAAGAATGCCCCCTTCATTGGGGGGTCAGTGGGAAGAACGCCCCCTTCATTGGGGGGTCAGTGGGAAGAACGCCCCCTTCATTGGGGGGTCAGTGGGAAGAACGCCCCCTTCATTAGGGGTCAGTGGGAAGAATGTCCCCTTCATTAGGGGTCAGTGGGAAGAATGTCCCCTTCATTGGTGATCAGTGGGATATTGTCTTTGTAGTTTATCTCGTCTTTGCAGTTTGGGTCACACAAATCATAAATAGCTGGGCACTCACAGATAAATCTAATTATTTGCTCATTATCAAGGACGTCTTATTTTTACCTGTTTGGAGAACATTGTTCCTGAGGGAATAACCAGGAAGTGAATGTGTGGTGGAAAAATGTGCTTGAGAGGGGCTACTATGGTGAAAGGATTGGGTGGAACAAGGGTTAAAAAGCTGCTTGTGCTTACAAAGTTGTACTGAAATGGTGTCTATTATTCAGGTATGATTTGCATGCTACTTGAGGGTTTAACATTGAAGTCTATGGACATCAACTCGCATGGAAGTTGGACCAAAGTAGTGCATGGACTTTCACACTAGGGCCCTTTCACACTTATACGACTTGTCTCACGATTCGGGTTCTTCGGCCGAGGACATAAGGAAGAACAATGTCCTCATTAATGTGAAAGGCTGTAACAACCTTAGGAAAGAATTACGGCTGCGACCGCAGCACCACCTTATCCCTGTGGATGACCAAGTAAGGAGCCTTGCAAGACAAGGCCGCTAGTTCAGAAACCCGTCTGACCGAAGTAATTGCCACCAGAAAAACCACCTTCTGGGAAAGGGTCAGTAAAGGGATTTTCCGAATGTCCTCAAACGGAGACTTCTGCAGCACCGAGAGAACTAAATTCAAGTCCCATGGAGGACGCACAGGAGGGGCCACATGTCGAACACCTTGCACAAACGTACGCACAAGAGAGTGTGCCGCCAAGGGTCGCTGAAAGTAAACAGCCAAGGCCGAAATCTGCCCCTTAACCATACTTAAGAACAGCAGAATCCGGGACATCATGTATGTACGAGGGTGGCAATTCATCTCACACAGATGTAAGCCTTCCACGTACGATGGTAAATCTTCCGGGAAGTAGACTTCCGTGCACGGAGCATGGTAGAGATCACCGAGTCCAACAGGCCTCGATCCTTCAGCACCTGGCTCTCAACAGCCACGTCGTTAAAGCAAACGACTGTAAACCAGGACGAGACACGGGCGGGGGCAGACCTTCATGCGGAAGCAGGCTTGTTGGGCTTACGGAACCAGGGTCGCTTCTGCCTTTCAGCGGGAGCCTTAGCGCCCTGGGAGCGTTTACCTGCCGCACCGGGCGGACGAAAAAAAAAAATGGGGCAGTAAAGGAGGCTCCCCTCTTTACCCGATTGTGGGAGCAGAGTCCTCTTACCTCCCGTGGCATCTTTGATGTCATCCAGAGACGCCCCAAAAAGCCGTTCACTCTTAAAGGGTAAGTCCACCAAGGCCTTTTTAGAAGACTGGTCCGCAGACCAACACTTCAGCCACACAAGGCGGCGTAACACTACCGCGGAGGCCCTGGAGAGCAAGGGAAGCGTATCCAGGGCCGGCTCACAGACAAAATTTTAGGCCCTGCACCAACTGGTCGGCCAGCGCCACACAGTCCTCAGAGGCATTATGCGCCTCCAACTCCTGAAACAACAACTTTGCCTTTTCAGTAAGTGTCTGACACTAGAGCCCGGCCAAGACCTGTCTCACCGCCAATCCCACCACTGTGAACATGGAGCGGGCCACAGCCTCAGCTTTCCCATGTGCGGGGTCCTTAAAAGCGGGAGCCCCTTCCACAGGCAACGTGGAAGCTTCGATCCCGGCAACAAATGCCTCAAGGACTGCCGTCATAGCATCCACAGAGGCCACAGGGGCACTAAGGGTTAACTCCGGCATGTCTAGGGAGAAAGCCTTCGGTTCGGACGCCATGCTGACCCACCCAATTGCCGCCCTTGGACTGCAAGGCAGGACCCACAGGCCACCCTCCCGGCCACACCAGAGGACTCACCACCCGACCAGGCTGTACTGCTGCTGCTAACTGCCCAGAGCGCTGTCCGTGCTGTACCATCCCTTAGGAAGTGTGCTGGAGCCGTTTGCGCCGTTATTTGCCACTAGAGGCAAAAACTCCTTCCAAAATGGCCGCCGACATGCAAAAAACAGCATGCGGGCTACAAGAAAATGGCCACCAATCGTCAATAAAGGCGACCAGCGACGGCAAAATGGTGGACGTGAACAGTACAGTAAAACACCCAGGACCCCTAGGCAGGCCCCGCCCGAACACATGGCAACAATAAAGACCACACAGCACCCCTGACAAAGCCGCAGCCCGCAGCCACAGGACGGAGCCCCCCAGGCGGACCCCCCACCTTACGGCCGACAACCCAGAATGCGGGGAAGGAGGGAGAGGAAGGGAGAGGAAGGGAGAGAGGAAAGCAGGGCAGACCCCCGATCGACCTCCCCAGGAATGCACCACCCGCACCACCATGCCAAGGCAAGGGGACTGCTACTTAACCGTCCTGCGACCACCGGCTGGAGACATCCCGGACAGAACAAACGTCCGCGCAGTTACAGCATTGCTGTCAGCACGGCACACTGACACGGAAATAGAGCCCGGTCATATGTGTGCCCTGGAGTGTATAGCTCACCGGCCACCCCTGGAGCAATGGGGCATGTCGTGGACGGCCCAGGGCGTAGCTAAAGGCCGACACACACGATGGCCGAATATGGGGGGACTTCAAGGATCGAGGATCCAGCCTGTCACCCAGTCGGCAGTTGATTGTAGATCCCAGGATCCAAAAAATGCAGGAAAAAAAAGAAAAAGCGAGAAAATCGTAAAAAAATCTCCAGAGCACATGGGCCCAGAAAAGCCATGTCATCTCCTTTTGCTAGGCAGAAAAAAACTGAGGCTGCATGATGCAGAGAAAGGTATGTACCCGGGGGATACACCCCCTGGGAGGTACTGTACTGTGTGGAGTGTTTTAACACTCAACATGCTGTTTTTCTGCCTAGTCAATCTCCAAAAAGGGAGGATAATACCCCAAGGTCAATTGCTGCTGTGTCCGTCCATGAACGGAAAAGAAAAGTCTACTGCCAAAAACAGCTGCTGTAAAAACACCAAAAAATGCCCAGTGTGCACAAGGCCTAAATGTCTCTATATTGACAATCCTTCCTAGATGCGAAAACCACCCCTGCACTTGAAAGATTCTCCTGAAGCTTTTGCCTTGTTGCTGTCATGAATAGGTCATCTGGGTATGATCATTATGGACTGGAGCCTTAATAGTGCCAGCGCTTAAGCCAAAGACAGCCCGCAAAACGTTATCGCGTTTACAAACTATGGATTAGATTTAGAACCTATTATTATTTTACAGGTTATAGTGGCGATATGCAATTATTTTTTTTTTTTTACTTTTCCAAAAAAAAAAAATGTGTGCAGGACTTGCAACACTTCAGCGGACAACTCTAACCCCAAATAACACTGGCAGGGAAGAGGTTAACATCAGGGGCAGTCGATGGGTTAAATGTTAAACTCCCTGGGAGTGCTTTCTAACTGTGGGGAATGGATCTGCGTTCCTGATTAGTAGGAATACAAGATCTCTGGGACAAAACGACTGTCTGCCTTGTTTACATAGGCAGACCGCCATTCTGTAATTTCCCTGAAGGATCATGGGTGGCTGGCAGCCTCAAGGCCTGCTGATTCGCTCCTGCTGTGTCAAATCACCAGGGGTGTAACTGACCAACTGCCACTGACATCGCTAGTGATGATACTATACATTGTCACTATTGATGACACTGGCTGGGAAGGGGTTAACATCTAGGGTGTTCAAGAGGTTAAAAGCATGCCAACTATGTGTAATGTGTGCTGCTCCCCCCCCCCCCTAAACCAAAGTCCCTTTCACACTGATGGACCAATCCGGGCCACCTGTCATTTTTTTTCAGGCCCACCCGATTGGACCAGTCATTCTCTATGGAGCGGCATATGTCAACAGACATGTGTCGTCTGACACCCACTGACATCTGCTCTTGTCTGCTAAAAAATGGGCAGATGGGGATCCAATCCATCAATCTGTTTCCATAGAACGTTTTGCTGTGTCAGTGTCTGCTCTACATCAGCAGACTACGCCAGGGTGAAAGGGGCCTAAATATCGGTTTCTCATCTCTGCTAAGTAGAGATGAGAAACTGACAAATCTCTCCCTCTTTACAGAGCTTTGTATTGTTTACCAACACAGAGCTCTGGGCTATGATTGCACACAGCCGATCATCAGGTTTTGGCCATGAATCATTGGCCAGGACTTGCTGACAGGCAATCACAGCGTGAGGCTCGCATGCAAGCGCCCTAAACCCAGAAGTAAGCAGCGACATGCGGGTGCGTCACTTTGCCTGCATCGGCCACAGCACATTGCGGGTGACCGGGAAATTATTAAATTGTAAATGCAGTCTACCTTTCGGGGATTCCGAAAGATCTTTTCTGATGTCCAAGTTTCTGATGTCCAAGTGCCAGCTGCTCCTGCCAGTCAGGCTGAACAAGTGCCTAGCTCCCTGATTCCAGCAGCTACGGCTTCTGCCATGGCTTTGAAATGTACAGAGGAGCAGGGAACGGAGGAGAAGAGGACCTCCGAAACCCAGGAATGCCCAGCCGTACCAACCCACCGAAGCGGGAGCGACTGTACTTACCCGTCCGATCGATGACTCGCTGACGCATTCCTGACAGAACAACCGCAATGGAGGTAGCCGTCGGCCCGATCCACTGTGAGTGAGACAACTAGGGTTGCCACCTCATCCCTTTAAAAAGGAACACATCTGAATTACACAGGTTCTGAGGCTAATTTAATGCAGATAAGGCACCAAGTGAGTTTAATTACCACCTTAATCAGCCACAGAACCTGTGTAATTCAGATGTGTTCCTTTTAAAAGGGATGAGGTGGCAACCCTAGAGACAACACCACAGCCCAGTCATATGTGGACCTCCGAGCAAAGCTCACCGGCTACCCCAGGAGTCATGGGGTATGGCGTGGCAGACCCAGCCTCTTTGCAAGGGTGTGCCCACGCTTGCTGGTCGGACTGAGTAAACTACAATGATCTATATTATCCAGCCTGTCTCTCAGCCGACAGTTGAAAGAAGATTCTTCAAGAATAAGTAAAATAAAAGAAAAATTTCTCCTCAGGACGCTGGGCCCAAAGGGAGCCATACGTCCTTCTCCTTGCTAGGCAGAACAAAAATGAGGCTGCATTCTGCAGTGAGGAGAGTTATGTCTGGAGGGACCGCCCCCTGGGCGGGGATGTTCATCTCTGTTAATGTAACATGTATTTAATTATCTAACATGTTTCTGCCTAGTCCTCTCCTGTAAACAGGGAACATACTGCAACTCACTTGTCCAGATTTAAGGAGCTGTGTCCGTCCATGAACGATAAGAATTTATTTTTTGTTAAATTGTTGCTTTTTGAAAAAAGACAACAGCTTATCCAGTTCAACCTGTGTACGTGTGTCAGTGTCCATAATAATTTCCCATATCCCTGTATGCTGTGTTTAAGATGTACAGCCAAAAGTCTTAAAAATATCCACACTCCCCGCATCCACCACCAATTGTTGGAGAGAGTTCCACATCCTTATTGCCCTGACAGTGAAGAACCCCATGCACAGTTTAAGGTTAAACCGCTTTTCCTCAAATACCACAAAAAAAAAGCTCCATTTGTGGGGGGAAAAAAAAAAGTACATTATTTGCTTGGGTATGGCGTCGCACAACCGTGCAATTGTCATACGCAATGCCATATCCCAAAAAGACTTAGACTTACCGGTGATGGTATTTCTAAGAGCCTTTCAGGACAACCTTGGAGAGCGCAGCTCCGCCTCTTAGATAGGAAACACATGCCTTCCTTTAAAACCCTCCTCTTCCACCATGGCCTCAGTTATTGTGGTCCGACTCTCTGGAAGATAAAGCACAGAAAACCACAACACCATGATAGATTTTATTAACTATTACTTTAACATACATTTAGGGAGGGAAATAGCAGTTGTCCTGAAAGGCTCTTAGCAATACCGTCACCGGTAAGTCTAACTAAGTCTCTCAACTTGCCTTTCAGGACAACCTTGGAGGTTGTCTTAGGAACGTTGAGTAGTTGGACCAGCCTTGCAAATCTGCTTGGGTGTAGCAGCGGCCCTTTTCGGCCCAAGAGACTGCAGTTGATCTTGTTGAGTGTGCAACAATACCTGAGGGAGGCACAACTCCTTTGGCTTTATAGGCTTCTGTAATTGCGAGTTTAAGCCATCTTCCTAGCGTACTTTTGGACGCTTTTTCCCCCTTACGGGGACCTGAAAATGTTATGAAAAGAGCATTTGATTTTCTGAATTCTCTAGTGACTGAAAGAAACTGCAACAGACACCTTTTCACATCTAAAGTATGAAATGCTTCTTCTCCAGCGTTAAAAGGGTTTGAAGAAAAAGTAGGTAAAACAATTTCTTGCGACCGATGGAAATTTGAAGACACTTTTGGAAGAAAGGCAGGATCCGTCTGAAGAATCACTCGGTCTGAAAATATTCTTAGAAAAAGGTTCAGTAATGGCCAGAGCTTGGAGCTTGCCAACTCTTCTTGCTGAAGTAGTGGCCACCAAAAAAACTGCTTTGAGAATTACATTTTTCAAAGTAGTATCCAACGGTTCAAACGGAGCTCCCGTTAAACCATGTAAGACAACTGATAAGTCCAAACTAGGAAAAACTTTGAGGGTCACTGGTCTATTTCGTGCAAGTGCCCTAAAAAACCTAGAAATTAAGGGTTCTCTGTACAGAGTTTTTTCAAAATAAACAGAAAGAGCCGCTACCTGCGTTTTTAAGGTACTGGCTGCAAGTCCTTTTTCCATTCCCTCATGGAGAAATTCCAGAACTGAAACCACACTTTTGGTTTGAAAAACTTTGGAAGAACACCAAGAAAATTTCTTCCATACTTTTAGGTAAATAGATCTAGTTACCTCCTTCCTACTAGACAGTAGAGTCCTTACTACTTTGTCGGACAAACCTTTGTTTTTTTAGAATTTCTTCTTCAGAAACCAAGCGCTTAGGCGTAACCTGTCTGTTTCTGGATGACACACAGAGCCCTGTGTTAGAAGGTCCTTCCTGGAAGGCAATTTCCACTGAGGTTTTACGGCCAGATTCAGTACTGTTGCAAGCCAGGGCCTTTTTGGCCAAAAGGGAGTAATCAGAATTAGGTTGTTTTTTTTCTTCCCTGAATTTCCTTAAAACTAGCGGGATTAGGGGAAGGGGGGGGGGGGGAAGCGTAGCACAGTTGGTAATCCCATGGATGGGCTAGCGCATCTATGCCTATTGCCTGGTCCCCTCTGTGGAGAGAAAAGAACTCCTGGACCTTTGAATTTTGTTGGCTGGCAAAAAGGTCCACTTGAGGATGCCCCCATTCCTTGGAGATTATGTTGAATATCTCCTGATTCAGACTCCATTCTGCTTCTACTACTCTCCTCCTGCTCAGAAGGTCTGCTAGTAGGTTTTGAGACCCTTTTAGGTGAACCGCTGACAAAGAAGTCACGTTTAGCTCCGCCCAGGACAATAACTGGTTGGCTAGTTCCTTCAGACCTCGACTCTTGGTCCCGCCTTGTTTGGTCACATAGGCTACTGCTGTTGTGTGGTTTGACAAGACTTGTACATGACCCTTTAGCATTGGTTGAAAAGCCAGGAGACCCATAAAAATGGCTCTTGGCTCTCGCCAATTTGATGACCTCCTTGCCTCCACTTTAGACCAAGATCCTTGTGCAGTTTGCCCGTGCAAGTGAGCTCCCCATCCCCAAGAACTTGCGTCGGTAGTCAGGCGCTTGTCCGAAAGGGAGGACCCATGAGAGACCCCTCGACAGATTGGAGGGATCTCTCCACCACCAGAGGGCCCGTTTTACTCTTGATGTTGGTTTGAAATGTTTTTCCAGTGATTCCTGGTGAGACCACACTTGTAGGATGTTCCTCTGTAAGGGCCTGGAATGTAATCTCGCCCATTGTACGGCAGGAATCGAAGCCGTGAGCTGGCCTAGAACTGCCATGGCTGTCCCTATTGAGACTGATAGATTAGTCTAAATCTGACTCACTGCAGTATCGATTTTCTCTGTCTTTTCCTGAGGGAGAAACACCTTCTGGAGGACTGAATTGATGGTGTAACCGAGAAATCTCATCTCCTGTGCAGGGTCTAGGTTTGACTTTTCCAGATTCAATAGCCACCCTAGGCTCTTGAGATGAGACTGACACCTGAAGATTTGTCACCAGCTGGTCTCTTGAATCTGCAAAAAACAGGAGGTCGTCCAAATATGGAACAACCGAGACCCCCCCCTCAGTTTCAGAGGTTCCAAGGCTTCGGCCATCACCTTTGTAAAAATCCTGGGGGAGGACGAAAGGCCGAAGGGTAGAGCCCTGAATTGTAGATGCCAAACTGAAGTCCCTAGATCTATAGCTAGGCGGAGAAACCTTTGAGAGTCCTGAGCTACTGGTACATGTAAGTAAGCATCCCTTAGATCCAGAGATGCCATGAAACATTCCGGTGTTAACGTTATGGAGTGAATAGTGTCCATGCGGAAGTGCTTGTACCGTATTGACTTGTTACAGATCTTCAGATTCAGAATTAGGCGAAATTTGCCTGATGGTTTCTTCACTAGAAATATATGGGAGTAAAACCCCGTTCCCTCCTGTTTTGGGACCTGGACAATGACTTCCTGTTGGATCAGATCCTTTAACAGGTTCATCATAGCGGAGGCTTTTTCCTGGTTCCTTTGGTAGGGCTGTGACCTAAAACCTGTATGGAGGACATTCCGAGAACTCCAGTGTGTACCCTTGTGCAATAATGTTTTTTACAAAGGGACTTTTGGCCAATATGTTCCACTGAGGAAAGAAAGCGGACAATCTTCCCCCCACAGGAGTCAGATTGTCACTTGTCTTTTGAGGTCTGATCTTGGAGGGGATCTGAAAAGAATTCCTCTTCCCCTACCCTTTTCAGGAACCCAGCGTTTTTTGTTCTCCTGTATATTTTTGTAGGTTTGTTGAAAAGAACGGAAATTCTTCTTAACAGGTTGTTTCTTTTTGGCAGGGAATGCCTTCTTTTTGTCGGCTGTTCTGTCCAAAACTTTTTCTAGGTCTGGCCCAAAAAGTAAATCCCCTGCAAAGGGTAAACCGCAGAGTTTGATTTTAGAGGCCGAGTCCCCTGTCCAGGTTTTAAGCCAGACTGCACGCCTGGCTGAATTTACTAGGGCAGAAGATCTAGCTGCCATATTGATTGATTCAGCTGATGCATCAGCCATATACCTGGTTGATTTTAAGATCAGGGGAAAAGATTCCAATATATCTTTTCTTGGCGTGCCTGCTTCTACATGGCTCATCAGCTTTTCCACCCAACACTCTAAGTTTCTTGTCACCACTGTGGAAGCCATAGCGGGTTTAAGACCGACATAGAATCCCAAGCCTTTTTCTGTAGGGAGTCCGCCCTTTTATCCATGGCGTCCTTCAAAACCCCCATGTCCTCAAACGCAAGATCTGTGCGTCGTGACACCTGAGAGAAAGCCGCATCTACTCGTGGCTTCTTATTCCAGACTTCGGAATCCTTATCTTCAAAGGAAATATGGAGTTACTTACCGGTAACGTCCTTTTCCAGGAGTCTTTCAGGACAGCCACCTTAGAGAGATCCCGGCTCCTCCCCTCTCAGGAAACACCGCCTTCAATCAGAGATTTAAGTCTCATCCTCCCACTGGCCCTTCAGTTTATCACGAGCACCTCCGGCCAACTGGGGAGACACAAGAACACGTCATACAACACAAACATTACAATCTTACCTGACGGTCTTATGTGATGAGTCCTCAGACGTCCAGTACCTGGGTGGGTACCGGTGCTGTCCTGAAAGACTCCTGGAAAAGGACGTTACCGGTAAGTAACTCCATATTTCCCTGGATCGTCTTTCAGGACAGCCACCTTAGAGAGGATAAGCGAGCACCTTACCTTAGGGTGGGACTACTGCTTGCAGAACTTTACGACCAAAGGCTTGGTCCTTTGCTGACAGCAGATCCAATCTGTAGTGCTTGACAAACGTGTTGAAGCTGGACCACGTTGCAGCCTTACAAATTTGCTCAGGAGAAGCACCAGCCCATTCCGCTTGTGAAGCTGCAGCCGCTCTAGTGGAATGTGCCCTGATCCCATCTGGGGGGTCTGACCCTCCTAACTCATAAGCTTGAACAATAGCCGATTTAAGCCATCTGGCTATAGTCCGTCTGGACGCCCTGGATCCTTTCTTAGATCCTGAAAATAATACAAAAAGGGACTCTGACTTTCTAAATTGTCTAGTGCATTCTAGGTATTGGAGAATGCACCTCCTAACATCTAAATTATGGAATGAACGTTCCTGTTCCTTCACAGGATTAGAACAAAAAGTGGGTAAGATGATTTCTTGGCTCCTATGAAATCTTGAAGCCACCTTTGGCAAGAAGGCCGGATCGGTTTTGAAAATAACCCTGTCCGGAAAAATGTGAAAATAAGGGGCCCTGATGGAAAGGGCTTCGAGTTCGCTGACTCGTCTTGCCGTGGTAATTGCCACCAAAAACACCGTTTTGAGGGTAATTAGTTTCAAAGAACAGGATTCTAGTGGTTCAAAAGGTTCTTTTGTAAGAGCCTGTAAAACCAAAGAGAGGTTCCAAACTGGAAGGGAAGAGGTTCTAACTGGCCTCTGTCTACTTAGACCCTTGAAGAACCTTGCTATCCAAGGGTCTAACGCTAGTTGTTTCTCTAGAAAAACGCTCAACGCAGAAACTTGTCCTTTCAATGTGCCAAGTGCTAAACCTTTGTCTGCACCTGACTGTAGGAATTCTAGCACTGCCACTGAACTATGAACGTCAAAGGAGCCTTCTGAGCACCATATGTTAAACCGTCTCCACACCTTACAATAGATGTTTTGAGTTTCTACTTTCCTACAATTTAGGAGAGTCTTAGACGCTCAAAAAAACCCCTGCCCCTCAACAATGACTCCTCAGAAGCCAGGCTGCCAGGTTCCACCTGTCTACCTGAGGGCAGCAGATTGGACCCTGAGAAAGAAGGTCGGTCTGGGCCGGAAGGATCCAAGGAGGTTCTATTGCCAGGTTCTTTAAAATGGAGAACCACGGTCTCCTGGGCCAATAAGGAGCGATCAAGATGAGGATCGTATTCTCCCCTTGCAACTTCCTCAATACTGCCGGAATCAGGACCGGAGGGGGGAAGGCATAGCACCTTGAAAATGCCCAAGTCTGGGCGAGTGCGTCTATTCCCAGCGCTCCGTCCCATCTGTTTAGGGAGAAGAAAAGACTTGTCTTGGTATTGTGTTTCGAGGCAAAGAGGTCTATGCATGGTGTTCCCCATCTCTGAACAATCATGTTGAATACCTCCTGCTTTAAGATCCAATCGCCTTCCCTCAGAGTTGTTCTGCTGAGGAAGTCCGCTGTCTGGTTCTGATCTCCCTTCAAGTGGGTTGCAGACAGGGACAATACATTGAGTTCGGCCCACTTCAGGATGGCTTCTGCCAGAAGCCATAGGGAGCAACTTTTTGTACCCCCCTGCCTGTTGATGTAGGCTACTGTTGGGGAATTGTCCGAACGGATTCTCACATGTTGTCCCTGAAGTTCCCCCTGAAAGGCTCTGAGCGCTAGTTCTACTGCTCTCAGCTCCCTCCAGTTGGAGGATCTTAGAGCGTCCTCTTTCCTCCAGGTCCCTTGGACCCACTCGGGACCCAAGTGTGCTCCCCAACCTGAACCGCTGGCATCGGTTGTGACTGTCTTGGTCACTGGCAGGATCCACTCGAGACCCTGGGACAGATTTGCTCCCTTTCTCCACCACCAGAGTGACCTTTTGACCTGATTTGGAATGGAGATTAAGGCATCCAAAGAGGTCTGACTGTGGTCCCAAACCTTCAGAATAAATAACTGAAGAGGACAAAAGTGCAGTCCCACCCAATGTACTGCCGGAAGTGTGGATTTTAGTAATCCCAATCCTGACATGGCCTCCCTGACTGAAACCTGACTGTTGCTCTGCAACGGTAACATGGTCTTGTCCACCTTTCGGAACTTTTCTGAGGGAAGAAAGACCCTTTGGATCGTTGAGTCCACCACATAACCCAGGAAGGTGACTCTCTGGGCTGGGACTAAACTGGACTTTTCTAGGTTCAGAAGCCATCCCAATTTCTCCAGGATGTCTCTTGCTACCTGAAGATCCTGAACCAATTGTTCCGCTGAGGGTGCAAATAGGAGAAGATCGTTTAGATATGCGACTATCGAAAGACCTTTGAGTCGCAGAAAGGCCAGAACTTCTACCATCACTTTTGTGAAGATTCGGGGGGAAGACGATAGCCCAAAGGGGAGAGCTTTGAACTGCCAATGCAGTACCCGATTCCCAGTCCTTACTGCTAGCCTCAGATATTTTTGATGATCCTCGGCTATGGGAATATGCAGATACGCATCCTTTAGATCGATCGATGCCATGAAGCAGTTTGGCGGGAGTAACGCTCTGACCGAATAGATCGAATCCATTCTGAATCTCCTGTACTTGACGGAGACATTCAGAGGCTTCAAATTCAGGATGAGCCTGAATTTCCCTGATGGCTTGCGGACCACAAAAATGTGGGAGTAAAAGCCTCTGCTTGTCTCCGGACCTGGCACCTGGACAATCACCTCCTGCTCTTCTAATTCCTGTAAAGAGGATAGAAGAGCGGAGGCTTTTTCCCCGCATATTGGTAGGTTGGTAATCAAAAACCTGAGAGGTGGGGGATTTGAGAACTCCAACCTGTAGCCCCGTCTGATGATCCCCAAAACAAATTGGTTTGAGGTGATCACCTCCCACTGTGGGAGGAAGGCCCCCAACCTTCCTCCCACTGTTACCGTGTCACTGGGCCTTTTTGGGCTGTTCATGAGGGCGAAAAATCGCCGCCCCACGCCCTTTCCCCTTAGGTCCCCAAACTTTCTTTTGTTGACCTGTTTTAGGGGTCTCAGATTTCCTAGGAAACTGAAATTTTCTTTTTGCCTGTTGCCCAAATTTCCTTTTAATAGGAAAAGCTTTCTTTTTATCAGCCGTCCTATCCAGGACGGCTTCCAGACCAGGCCCAAATAATAAATCTCCGGTAAGCGGTATGCCACAGAGTTTTATCTTAGACGCACTGTCCCCCTGCCACGTCTTAAGCCACAAGGCTCTCCTTGCTGAATTGGTCAGGGCTGAAGATCTGGCGGACATGCGTACTGATTCGGCCGAGGCATCTGCCAGATAGGCCACCCCTTTAAGGAGCGTGGGAAAAGAAGCAAGGATAACATCCTTTGCTGTATTAGCTTCGATATGCGCCTTGATTTGCGCGAGCCAAAACTCCATATTACGGGCCACTACCGTGGCTGCCATGGCGGGTTTGAGATTTGTCTGTGATGATTCCCAGGACTTTTTCAAAAGGGAATCCATCCTCTTATCCATGGGGTCAGAGAGTACCCCCATATCCTCGAAGGCCAGATCTGTATTTCTGGATGCCTGAGAAAATGCTGCGTCTAGTTTTGGAGTTTTATTCCAAACTAAACTATCTTCACCTGCAAAAGGAAACCTCCTTTTTAGTGCATTAGAGAAAAAAGGTTTCCTCTCTGGGTCTTGCCATTCTTTTTTAATGGCATTGACCAACACATCATGGACTGGAAAAACTTTTTTTCTGTTCCTCCAGACCCCTATACATTTGGTCATGTAATGACAAAACTTTCTTTTCCTCCTGGATACCTAGAGTGGTGTGGATGGCATCTAAAAGCTCCTCCACATCCTCGAGAAAGTTTGTACCTTGAGGCTTTGGACGACTCCCCGTCCAGCCCCTCTATATCCGATTCCTCCTGGGAATCAGAAATGGCGCTACCCGCTTCTTCCTCAATGTCCTCCGCTAGACCCTCCGGTTTCTCGCCACTACTAGGGAGAAAATCCGTGGGATTAGGTGAAACAACCTGCTGTGCTGGTGGGACACTGCTTTGGGGCAGTTGAAAAGAGGAAAAAAGAGCTTGAAAGGACTGAAAGGTACTAGAAAGCTCCTTAACTGACGCCGCCAGCTCTGCCCCCTGTTCTGCTGTCTGTTCTCTTAAAACATCCCCAATACAACGCTTACAGAGCGTTTTCAACCAGGATTCCCCTAGTGTTGATCTGCACACAGGGCACTTCCTTTTAGAGCCATGGGCTGATTTGCTTGAGGCTTTCTGAAAAGAGAAGCAAACAAAAGACAGCAGCACATTAGCTGGGGCCCACCAGCAATAAACACAGGGATCACCAGGAGTGCCCCCCAGAACCAACCACCACCAGGGTCCCAGAAACTCCTATCCCCACCGACCACCAGGAAGGGAAAAACACCCGTGGAGCCAACAGGGTATAGGCAGGTGAACACCACCCCAGGGTTCACTTACCTGCGGCTGGCTGGCGCTTTCCTCGGATGGAGCTGTCCTCGAGACCTCTGTCTCCGACATTGCTGCTCAGCGGAGCGGTGGTCCGTTGTCTCCTTAGCTGACACCTCAGACTGGAGAGACTGCACCAGCCAGCGTGCGTGGTCCGCTTTCCTAGGCCGCGTCCGGAACCGGAAGACGCGGCCTCGTGTGGCTGTCCCGCCCCCAACCGGAACTGATGTCGCCCATCCTCCGGACCAGCGAGCTCCAAGCTGGCTGCAAAGCAGGGGGGACCTGAGGCAGCCCACAGCGCCACCCTAGGCAGAGAAAACGACGGACCCCCCAGCTTACTCTTCTCCCCAAAGAGACGCTGGGACGCACATGCGGCGCTGCAGGTGACGACTCACTAGCCGGCCTGAGCGCCAAATTCAAAAATAAAAATGTAAACTTTTTAGGCAGAAGAACTCAATCTTCTAAAAATTGCCCAATAAAGCCTCAGCTTCCCCAGCCATCGGCTCCTGGTTCCACAGCGGTGTCTCCCCACCGGAGGAAACACCATAACTGAAGGGCCAGTGGGAGGATGAGACTTAAATCTCTGATTGAAGGCGGTGTTTCCTGAGAGGGGAGGAGCCGGGATCTCTCTAAGGTGGCTGTCCTGAAAGACGATCCAGGGAAAATTTCTTTCTTAGGCTTTTAGAAAAGAAAGGACCCCTTTCTGGATCTTTCCACTCTTTTTTAATAGCGTCCGATACTACTTTATGGACTGGGAACACTATGTTTGGCGTCATCCAGCCCCTGAAGAGACAGTTGTACCTTCTCTTCCTGAATCTCAAGTGTAGTATAAATTGCATCCAGCAGATCATCCACTTCGTCTAAAGAGACTTTGTATCTGGAACTTCTGCTATGCTCTGCCTCCTCATCTGAATCTCTGATTGAGCGACGAGTACTTGTCCCTTCATCCCCTGAATCTCCAATCTCTGACCTAGAGGTGGAAGCTTTTGGGCTAGGTGGCGATTGCTGAGGCTCAGTACGTACTGCTGGACTCTGAACCAACAAGGATTTAACTGATATCAGAACTTGTGAGTTCTTGCACAGAGGAAAATACATTCTTATATTGCTGGGATGTCTCTTCTACCAGATCCCTGATACAGGTTTTGCACATTGCCTTCTGCCATGTGTCTCTAAGAGGGTTCTTGCAAGAAGGACCACTTTGAGGTGGTGTTTTTTTGTTTTTTAAAGAAAAAAAAACACCACCAAACCAAGGGAAAAGCACCAGAACAAACAAATCACCACCATATGTGCAAACTGACAGGGACCGAGAAAAGTTACCTCTGACCCTGCAGTACAGGCTCCTTAAAGAGGAGTTCCACCTAAAAATGGAACTTCCTCTTAACCCACTCCTCACCCCCTTACATGCCACATTTGGCATGTAATTTTTTTGGGGGGGGGGAGTGGAGGCTTCAGGAGAAGGGGACTTCCTGTCCCACTTCCTCCTTCCGCCGAAGGGCTGGAAAGCGATTAGCTTAATTGCCTTTTCACAGCCCCTCCCTGTAGGCGAGCACCTGTCCAATCGGACGGCGCCGCTCGCGCATGCGCAGTGGGTGCCCGGCCGTGAAGCCGAAAGCTGTCATTGCCGGGTGCCCACACTAGAAATGAAGACGCGTCGCTGGAGCCGTGGAGCAGGTAAGTGTCAGTTTATTAAAAGCCAGCAGCTACACTTTTTGTAGCTGCTGACTTTTAATAGACTTAAAAAATGGGTGGAAAACCCCTTTAAGGAGGACAGTTCAAACAAAACAATAGGTCCATGAGGTAAAGAATAGAGGCACCATTGTACCCTTCTTACCTGGACCTGAGCTTTGTCTAGGGCGCCTGTCTCCGCCATCGCTGTCGATCCCTCCTCCATTGTAACAGGGAAAGCAGCTGGGACCATCCGATTTTTAAATTTCCCGGGTCCTGCGTCATCATAGCTGGCCGGAACCGGAAGAGGCCACTTAATAGGCCTGTCCCCTAGCCTCTGCGTTCCTGGCGGCGTGGACCGAGCACCGCCACGCCCCTACAGGAAGGCCGCACCACTGTGCCTGACGTCACCCGCCTGCCAGAACCCGGGACCGCCATGCGGAAAGGAAAAATGCTAGCGCAGCAAACAACCGCCCGGCCACCTGAGCCAAAACTTGCGGACCCCGGGCACTACAGCACAGACCTCCTGCAGAGCCTTAGCTGCCGCTGAGCGTGGAAAGGCTGGGGACTCCGGAACACCCCCCATTCGAGCTGGGATGGCCACTGCACACCAAGCAGAAGACTACAGAAAAAGGTAAGCCTATACCTCCGCCGTGGAGAGAGCGCAGCTTCCCTGGCCCACAGCATGTACTTCCACCATGGCGGAGGAAACACAATAACTGAGGCCATGGTGGAAGAGGAGGGTTTTAAAGGAAGGCATGTGTTTCCTAATTAAGAGGCGGAGCTGCGCTCTCTCCAAGGTTGTCCTGAAAGGCGAGTTGAGAAAAATTGCCTGGTCATTAACGCCCCTGGCGGTATTCTCGAGTCCGACTCGGGGTTACATTTCTGTGCTGCGATCGGTAACCGAGTCACTCGGGCTTGCCTCGCTGAATCTACAGGCAGTGTTTTACTTATCCCTGGATCCAGCGATGCCACCGCGCTGTGTGAGCGAGCGCTCGCTCGATTCACACAGTGCCTCTGTGTGCCGCTGATCTCCGTTCCCTGCGCCGTTACGACGCACAGGGGCGGAGAACGGTGCCAAATTCAAAAAGGTAAACAAACCCCTTACATACTGTGACGAGATCCTTTCTCGCCCAGGTCCTGCTCTCCCGACACTCCTCTGCTACCAGTGCATCAGCTTGCAGATTGCAATGTCTGATGGTCCAGTCATCCAAGGTTCCGGGATCCGAATTACAGCTATGTGCCATTCGGACCCATTAAGAACAAACACCAGGCAGGCTGTATGCAAGTTCCAACAGGACTCTTTATTTTCAAGTACACAGCACACTTTTATACAGAATTTGGAATATCCCACTCCCAACAACCGCTTTCCTATTGGTCAATTGTAAAGTATGCAGTCTTCACTCAGGTCCTCCTTGACCATGCAAATGAGGACTTGAAATAGTCAACAGGGATTGGTCCAATAGCTTGGATAGAAAGACTTGTGTATTGAGACAGAAGCCCCAGGGGGTAATCAATGTACACAATAACCCGGTCTACTTAATTACTACCTCTGAGAGGTTACATTCCTTTTAGACAATAGAATGCTAATTCAATACAGCTGACAGGCTTCTAACCTTTAGAACAATACAAAGTCCCTTAGCGTAAACACATACATCTTCAAACATACATAATAGATTCAATTAACCTTCAATCCCCAATTCTAGCCAGACGGGCTGGCTCCGACACCCGCTCTTAACCTGCAGAACACAATAAAAGGTATTTCACAAGCTGGTTCCACTTAGCATTTCAAAAGCCGGTGTCCTTGCATTGAATGTCCCTCTCCTGTGTAACAGATGTCAAGTAGAAACACTTTAATATCTCAAGATCCATGACACATACAGTATACTGTAATCTTATAGATTACAGTATACTGTATGTAAAAAATACACCCTCCCCACCCCCCTTGTTCCTAGTGGTCTGCCCAGTGCCCTGCATGTTCTTTTATATAATAAAAACTGTTCTTTCTGCCTGCATACTGTAGATTGTCCACAGCAACCAAAAGTGTCCCTTTATGTCAAAAATGGTTTTAGAGCAGCTAGAAAACAGCGATAATAAATTATAATCACTTGCAGAATTGTGCGATAGCGATTTGTGGGGAAATTCGTCATATAAAAATAAAGTAATGACAGCGACAATTCTGCAACTGAGCAAATTTCAGTGATTTTGAGTTAATTACATTATTGAATAATTTTTATTATAATTATATTATTTGTTATAAGTATTTATAATTATTTATTATATTATAATTTAAAATTTTGTTCACTGTAACCAATCACAGCAGATCACGTGCCTATTGTACACAATAAATGGCTTTCATTGTGTACTATTGTGTCGGTCTTTGTGATTGGCCAGTGAACACATGGTACAGACAGGGCCAATCATAGTCCATCTGTACCATGTGATAGATGTGGCCAATCATAGGTTCACAAAAGTAACACGGAATGAATGGATGTCATTCATTAAAAAAAAATGTGCTTAAAGGAGTTGTAAAGGACAACAAATTTTTGCCTAAAATTAATGTCTGCAAGGTAGACAGACAGAATAGTGTAATGATTCTGTTAAAAAACTAGTAAATACCTATTAAACTCTTTCATCTATATCACCTCCGGCATTCTAGTTTCTGTTCTCTCATTCACTTCCTGGTTTGCATCGCTCGTTCATGCAAGAACTACATTTCCCAGTATGAATTGCGGCCACGCCCAGTAATTCACACCTCCTTGAAGTCTCGAACACAGAGAGCGTCCTGCCACACAGATGTAGTTCCCAGAAGGGGGTGAGCACGTTACTGACCACCGCAGTAAAGCCTCCCTTCATGGTGGTCAGTAAAATCAGACAAGCAGGAAGTGAACAGAACAGAGAAGAAATAGAGCAACTTCTGAGCAAAAACGAACAATGAGGAAGTGAAAAAAGGAATGTCTGCAGGTAATGATCCGCCCCGTGTACCTCCGCTTGCTCAGCGGGGATCGCTCTGTTGATCCCCGCTGAGCCGGCGGATGACAGGGCGGTTCCCACACACTGTGCAGGGACCGCCCTGTCTTTTCTTTGCTCCCCCCTATGGGGGGGGGATCGGATGGATTCGCCAGACGGATGGAAAAGTAGGTTTTTCCTCCGTCAAACTTTGGCGGGTCGGATGTCAGCGGGCATGTCACCGCTGACATCCGCGGCTCCATAGAGGAGCACGGAGCGCCCGTTCCGATCCGCAAAGAAAACTGACAGGCGGACCTGAACGGGCGCTCCATGTGAAAGAGCCCTTACTGTTTTAAGCATTCGGTGTAAAAAAAATAAAATCCTGATCACCTTCCAATAGTAGTACCGTTTCACTATGGTAACACTGTACTGCTCTGGTCACATAGATTATTTTTTTTTTTTTAAAGTGGTAGTAAACTCTGTACTACCACTTTTACCTACATGTAAGCCTATAGTAGTAAGGCTTACCTGTAGGTAAAAATAATATCTCCTAAACCTGTACAGTTTAGGAGATATTCCCCTCGCAATGAGCCGCTGACTGCAGCGGCGCATGCGCAGGGGGGTTCCTCGGATAAAGGCCCGGCAGCCGCCGGACCTTGCCGGAAAGCAGTCTCCCACGCACCAGGGGTGCTGAATTTAATCATTGCATTGCAATTCGGGGATCCCCGATGCGGCATCGACGCATGCAACGTCATCACAACTTGCCCCGGCCCCTCCCGAGAGTGCTCCGAGCGTGTATTAAAATAACCGTTTTGTAATAAATGCTGTTATAATCCATTAAATGGCCACCGCTGCATGTGCTTTTTTAAAATATACTGCGTTTCATACCTGCATTCCTGTCTGTATACAGTGTATATTCCGCTAATGTGACTGTTCACTCCGGCCCGCCTCTCACGTCCAACGTCTCTCCCGTCTCTCTGACCTGATAGCTACAGTCGGTGGGCGGGGCTGAGAACTCGCACGGACGTCAGGAAGGAGGAGAACAAGAGGTGAGAGGCGGGCCGGAAAGAGTCACATGAGCGCAATATACAGAGTATGCACAGACAAAAATTTAGGCATGAGAAGCTGCATATATTTATAAAAAAAAAAAAAAAAAAAAAACACACATACAGCGGTGGCCACTTAATGGATTATAACGGCATGTATTACAAAACAGGTATTTTAACAGCAGTATGATTTCTCCTCCTACATGTGTGCTCTGTGTTAACATTTCCCTGGCTTCCCGTTTGCACATTCCATTGTGTTAACTCCTAGTGTGATGGAATGTGCAACACAGACAGTACAGGGAACTTCACAGAGTTCAGAGAGTTCCACCGTTTAGTTTATTACAAGTCAGCAGCTACATAAAGTGTAGCTGCTGACTTATTAAACCGACACTTACCTGTCCCACAGTCCAGCGATGCGGCCGCACAGAGCCCCATACCTTTCCCCGCTCCTCTCCTCAACGCCGTCCTATCTACTGTGGGGACTCGGCCATGATAGCTTGTGGCTTCACGGCCAGGCTCTGCCATTGGCCAGACAATCTTCTGGGACCTGTGTTGTGTCCCAGAAGATCGCTGGCAGGAAGGGGCCACCTAGGGCGAGAGGAGTCACCTAGGCGGCCGGGACAGGAAGTCCCACTAAAAAGAGAAGCGATGCATCTCGCAAGATTGCAGGGAGGAATGGCCGATTGCAGGGAGGCGGCCCAAGCGGAAGTGGGAGCTTGTCGGTAATCGTGATGCATCGCGGAATCGAATCGATCAGATAATCTAATCGTGAGACCAGTGAAGATGCGCACCCCTACAGCGCGCAAGCGCGGGAGTGACGACATTGCCGCTCCAGCCACTCACAGCGCTGAAGCGGTGATACCAGGAAGACACGCCGAGGCAAGAGGACATCTCCCTCGGAGTGGACCAGGTAAGTTCCCCACGCCTTGTTCCAAGGTAAATATTTCAGAATGCGGTGCATACTAGCTCATTGTGCCTTTTAGGTATGCAAAAAAACAAAAAGCTGCTGCGGGTTTACTACCGCTTCAACGTAAAAGAAAAGCCATGTTAAATGCACACATACTGTCAACAGTCAGTTTCTGTTCACTATCACACCAGTTATATGGCAAGGTCGGACTGTGAAAATAGGATTTTTTGTACTCACCGTAAAATCATTTTCTCTGAAGTCCAAGGACGGACACAGCTCCTTAAATCTTGACAAGTGGGTTATGTTCCCTGTTTACAGGAGAGGACTAGACAGAAACATGTTAAATACATGTTACATTAACAGAGTTGAACAGCCCCACCCAGGGGGAGGTCCCTCCAAATATAACCCTCCTCACTGCAGCTTGCAGCCTCAGTTCGTAACAAGCAGTACAAACCTAAAAAGGAGGGGTGGGAGCTGTGTCCGTCCATGGACTTCAGAGAAAAGGATTTTACGGTGAGTACAAAAAAAAATCCTATTTTCTCTTATAGTCCATGGACGGACACAGCTCCTTAAATCTTGACAAGTGGGACGTCCCCAAGCAGTGTCAAAAAACGAGGGGTGGGAAATATATCAGTAAAACCAATTTTAACTTCACCCCAAAACAAGCAGAGCTCCTCAACAGAGGAGGTGCAACTTTAAACAGCCGCCGGCAAAAACTAGCGGCTGAAAAAATCATAAGATGCACTCACAGCAACCATGTAAACTCTGGAAAAACCGTGAACGGACGAGCAAATCGCCGACTTGCACAGCTGTGAGACCGACGCATGATGTCGGAAAAAAAAACCCAGGAAGCACCAATTGCCCTGGTCGAAAGTGTCATGACCGGAAAGTGGCGGCCGCCCCTTATGAGCATAGGCCTGTATGACGGCCTGCCTGATCCACCGAGAAATGGTGGTCGACGAGACCGCCAAGCCCTTTTGTGGACCAGACACCGACACAAAAGAGAGTCAGAAGCTCCGAAACGGAGCTGTAGTAGGCTGGTATACCCGCAAAGCGCGTACCACGCCTAAAGTATG
This sequence comes from Rana temporaria, assembly GCF_905171775.1. Classification (NCBI taxonomy): domain Eukaryota; kingdom Metazoa; phylum Chordata; class Amphibia; order Anura; family Ranidae; genus Rana; species Rana temporaria. The sequence continues at coordinate 86,586,088 of NC_053494.1, read as the reverse complement.
AAAGGCCGAAACCTACTTCGGAAGAAGGGAAGGTCACGGGCGCACCATCACCTAATCCTTATGGAGGATCAAGCATGGCGGCTTGCAAGACAATACCGCCAACTCAGAAACCCCTCTAACAGAGGTAAAGGCCACTAAAGGGGCCACCTTCTGAGATAGTGTCAAGATAAAATCTCTCTGTTTCCAAAAGGAAGGTTCCTGAAGAACCGAGAGCACCAGAGTCAAAACTCATGGGGGAAGAGATGGGCCAAGAGGGGAAAGTATATGACAAACCCCCTGCACCCAAAAAAAAAAAGGGGACCCACCAGGGAACGGGCCGCAAAAAGGCCACTTAAAGAACACAGCCAAGGCTGAAATCTGCCCCCAAACGGTGCTTTAATCAATTTTTAGATCCACTCCAAGCTTTAAAAACAGCAGGACCCTGGACACCGAGAGTACGTCCGTGGACGTCACTCCATCCCTTCGCACCAAGAGAGGTGCGACGGTAGATCCTCCGGAAGAAGACTACGGTGCCCTGTTGAGATGACGGAGTCAGACAGACCCCGGTCACCTAAAGTCTGGCTTCCAATAACCATGTTTAGCAAGTCAGTGACTGTACAACAGGCGGAAGTATGGGACCTTGAGACAGAGGAAGCTCCTGCCCTGGCAATCGCCAGGGTGCCTCCGCTACCAGGCGCCCGATATCAGCGTACCAAAGACGCCGAGGTCAATCTGGAGCGATTAGAATCATGGGGATCTCCTCAGCCTCCACTCTGTGGAGCGGCCGAGGAAACAACTACCATGGAGGAACATCAAAAAATCACTGATACAGACAACACAGGGCCACCAGCGCGACTGACGCGTCTGTACCAGATCACTAGACCTGGCCACTTACTTTGACGCCCTTGCGGCAGAGACGAGCGGCCAGGAGATCCATGTTCTGTGAGGCTCACCTCCTGCAAGGGAGCCGAAACACCCCAAGCACAAAGACCAGTCGCCCTGGTCCAGCATCTGGCGACTCCAGTAGTCCGCCTGCCGGCATACCTGATGGTAGACCGAAGCCACGGCCGTGGCGTTGTCCGGCTGAAACCAGATCGGTCGACCACAAGGAGAAGCATAGCCTGATCGCCTAAAATAGTAGGACAATGAACAGTAGACAGCACCTGGTAATCCCAGGCGGTCTCCCACCAGGCACTAGCCAGGCCCGACCCTGGGTAGCAACCGAGACCAGACACATTCAGGGAGGTGTGGCCGTAGTTCCACGCAAGTCCAGCGACTCAGGGCCGACTGGACCCCCCAGTTTTGTGAACCCCCCAGGTTCACAATCCGTGAGCTGGCATCCGTCGTAAACACCGACCACTGGAAGGAAGAAACAACTTCCCGGACCGAAGAGTCAGGGATCTCTGTCACCAACTCAGAGAGACTCTGACTAGGTGGTGCACAGGAATCTAATGATCTCAGAGACAAGAGATTTTTACCACCTGGACAGTTTTTTCCCTGGAAAACCAGGGTGTGGAACTGGGCATACAGTACCGCCTTGAAGGAGGCTACCCACAGGCCCCGAACCAGCAGGCGCCCGGAGAGAAGACCGATTGCGTGATGCCAATACCTTCACCGCAGACTGAAGAGTCTGCAATTTCTTCAGGGGGAAGAAGGACCTTTGCCACGAGGAGTCTGGATCAACACTAGATACTCCAACGCTGAGTCGGAACCTAGCATGCCCAGGATTTGAACCCTGGGTCGCACACATGGAGGGCAGGCTTGCTGCCACTGAGCTACACTTTCTGGCCTAAACGTTTAACATCCACCCGAATCTTCGGAGGGTCTGAATGGGAATAACCCATCCACTAGGTCGGAGACAGAAGCTGCTCTCAGAAGAAAGTCGTCCAAGTAGCCAATGAGGCAAAGCCTCGCTGTCCCGAAAAAGTTAGTATAAGTGCGAGCTCCTAGCTGAAAACCCATGGTGCTGACGCCAGATCAAAAGGGAGGGCCACAGGCTGACAGAGACCCTTCTCTCATCACGAAGCACAGAAAAAAACACTGCGACATGTGCAAAACGGGACATGCATGTATGCGTCCCTGATGTTCGAGGACGTCAGGACATCCCCCGGATGAAGCGCAGCTACCACCGAACAAATGGATTCCATGCGGAACTACCCGACGTTCACAAAGGTATTTAGGGCCTGAGGCCCATAGAAAACCCCAAAACTCTCGTCCTGCAGGAAAGGTAAAATTACCCCGCAGCTTAGCAAATCCCACACTGCCCAAGGCAGACCGACGGGCCGGGAGAGGAAGACATGAGTTAAGAACTTTGTTCTGTGGATAGGAGGAAACCCTATCTAGTACTCCGAAGAGACCACCGCGCAGACCCACTGGTCGGAGAGCAGGGAGGTTTCACCGACTTGTGAACTTGCAAGCCGCCCCTCCCACCTAGAGACAGGGAGGGAAGGCTACATACATTGGCAGGATTTGGGTGCCGGCGTGATCAGCTTACGCACCCAGGGACGGATTAGTCCCCCAGCTGGGCCTTTGATGGCCTGGGAGGGTTGCCCCTAAATAATACACACACATAGTGTGTATGTATATTATGTAGGTGTATGCACACATGTCTTTGGAGGAAACCGGAGTACCCGGAGGAAACCCACGCAGACACAGGGAGCGACAATGCAAGCTCCAGGCAGACTGGCGTCAGTGTCCGGATTCTAACCAATGACTCTCTTGCTGCCAAGTAATGGAGTTAAGGACTACACCACTGTGTGCATAAAACCATTCTGAAACAGACACCCTGGATAACAAGGGCGCAGCATTCAATGAAGCATCACCGACCTATACGAGGCCCTGGACCAGCTGGTCCGCTAGCCTAATAACCTCAGGAGAGAGTCGGTGCTCCTCCACTGTCTGGTGCAAAATGCTCACTCTAAGTTGTATACAGCACTAGGGGTCAGGACTACTCCAAGATGGCCGCCGAGCGTTCAGAACGCGGCCACAGGAAAATGTCCGGCACAATGTAAGCTGCGCCATAGCGCGGCTACGACAAAATGGGCGCCAATGGGAGTTTTCAATGTAATTGAAAAACCTCCCAAAAAATGGCGCCAGCGCCGACTGAGACCCCAGTGTAGTGGCCACAATAGGCCGCAAGCCAGACCCCAGCATGGTAAACATGGAACGGGTCAGTACTTCGGATCTTCTATCAGTCAGATCCATACAAGCGGGGGTGAGGGACTACAAAAGCCCTCAGCGCCTTTTCTCATTCCGCATCTCAGAAATTATCAAAGAAGGGCACAGAAGGAAAAAACCTACACAGCGGTCTGATTTGTGTGATCCAAGACCGAGCCCTCGGTGGAAACCCAGCTGCACTATGCAGCTTAGGAGAGTCCCTTGCAGCAGTAAAAAGCGCACCCATAAATGCCTTATTCTGCTTTTTTTTTTTTTTAACTAGGTACCTGGTCCATGGCTTCATAACAGAGCATTCCCCATGGGATAACGGGGGAAGGGGGCACTCTTACCGCCCGCCCGCAGTCCGCCCCCACCCTGGCACAAACTGTGTCCAGGACTAACAATAAAAACTCTGTGGGAATCCCAGGTGCTAACACCTGCTGCCACCACCAGCATGTGGGGGAAGGACCCAGATACTAGGGGTGCAACGGATCAAAAAAACTCACGGTTCGGATCGTTCCTCGGATCAGGAGTCACGGATCTGATCATTTTTCGGATCGGCAAAAAATAAAATAAAAAAATCTCCCCCACTGTAATATCCACATCTCCTCCCCCCCCCACCAACTATAGTACCCCCTCAGTGCAGACACCCCCCCCTCCTCTTAGTACAGAGACCCCCCCCTCCTCTCAGTACAGTTACCCCCCTGCTCAGGACAGTGACCCCCCCCCTGCTCAGGACAGTGACCCCCCCCTGCTCAGGACAGTGACCCCCCCCCTGCTCAGGACAGTGACCCCCCCCCTGCTCAGGACAGTGACCCCCCCCCCCCTGCTCAGGACAGTGACCCCCCCCCTGCTCAGGACAGTGACCCCCCCCCTGCTCAGGACAGTGACCCCCCCCCTGCTCAGGACAGTGCCCCCCCCCCTGCTCAGGACAGTGACCCCCCCCCCTGCTCAGGACAGTGACCCCCCCCCTGCTCAGGACAGTGACCCCCCCCTGCTCAGGACAGTGACCCCCCCCTGCTCAGGACAGTGACCCCCCCCTGCTCAGGACAGTGACCCCCCCCTGCTCAGGACAGTGACCCCCCCTGCTCAGGACAGTGACCCCCCCTGCTCAGGACAGTGACCCCCCCCCCCCCCCAGCTAGTACCGACAGACGAGCGGCGTGTCCCACGAGTGCGGGCTCCTCCTCTGTGGGTGTAAACAGAGGAGGGCCGCCGCCGGGTGTACAAAGATGGCCACGGCTCCGGAGCTAGGCCGAAGCCGCGGTCTTTCCTAATGTTGCGGCGGCGGCTCCGGAGCTAGGCCGAAGCCGCGCCCTTTCCTAGCGTTATGGTTGCGGCTCCGGAGGTAGGCCGAAGCCGCGGCCATAACATTAGGAAAGGCTGCGGCTTCAGCCTAGCTCCGGAGCCGCCGCCGTAACATTAGGAAAGACCGCGGCTTCGGCCTAGCTCCGGAGCCGTGGCAATCCGCGGATCACAGTGTGATCCGAACCGAAGGGGGTGACCCGTTCGGATCACGGATCAACTGTGATCCGTTGCACCCCTACCAGATACTGACTCCAATATTTACATAGTGTGTATTATAATATGCACACCTGTCCATACAAATAGACAAAAGCTCCTAGAGCCCTATTCAGGGCCTCTCACCCACTTGCTGCGCTGACCAGGGGTAACCAGGGGACTCCCTCAGGAGGAGACTGCCCAGCGCTGCCTGTGAGAGAAAAAAGAACCGTGAGGTAACTTCTGCAGGGACCTGTGTTTTAACAGGAAAAGCCTCCTAGACACTTTTATTGAAGGATAAGACACAGATACAGCATAAAAAGCAAAACCGTTACAGGTGTCACCAATCAGTCAGCGTCTGCTGAAGTATAATCATAAACATCTGTGCTCATCACAGGGCTTTTTTACCTCACAGGAAAGCCCAATACAAAAAAGAAAAAACACGGGCCAGATAACACGGTCCCCTCAGGAAGGCCCCCTCCCCCCTGTTGCAATGTTAGCAATGCAGCAAGGGAAAGGAGCAGGGAAGTAAGGGGAAGGGACCCCCGAACCCCAGGAATGCCCAGCCGTACCAACCCACCGAAGCAGGAGGGACTGTACTTACCCGTCCAAGCGAGGACTCGCTGACGCATTCCTGACAGAACTACAACCGAAATGGAGGTAGCTGTCGGCCCGGTCCACTGTGAGTGAGACAACACCACAGCCCAGTCATATGTGGACCTCGGAGCAAAGCTCACCGGCCACCCCAGGAGTCATGGGGTATGGCGTGGCAGACCAAGCCTCTTTGCAAAGGTGTGCCCACGCTTGCTGGTCGGACTGAGTAGACTACAAGGATCTATATTATCCAGCCTGTCTCTCAGCCGACAGTTGAAAGAAGATTCTTCAAGAAAAAGTAAAATAAAATTTCTCCTCAGGGCGCTGGGCCCAAAGGGAGCCATACGTCGTCCTCCTTTGCTAGGCAGAACGAAACTGAGGCTGCAAGCTGCAGTGAGGAGGGTTATGTTTGGAGGGACCGCCCCCTGGGTGGGGCTGTTCAACTCTGTAAATGTAACATGTATTTAACTATTTAACATGTTTCTGCCTAGTCCTCTCCTGTAAACAGGGAACATAACCCACTTGTCAAGATTTAAGGAGCTGTGTCCGTCCATGGACTATAAGAGAATTTTTTTTTTTTGAATTTCTTCATTTTCCTAAAATTGTGACAAAATTACAACTTCAAAAATTTTGCCATGCCTCTTACCAAGTATAGTACCTGGGAAACTATAATTGCCAAAAAAAGGTTGATTGGGGCATTTGTACTATATATAGCCATCACTATATCGGGATTGATAAATTTTTAAATACACAGTGCTGTGAAAATTTGCCCCCTGTTTTTTATTTTTTGCATATTTTTATCACACTTAAAATTTCATTAACCACTTGCTGACCACAATACATAAATACTGTATACATTGTAGTTTTAAATCTCTAACGAGCGGTTAATTAGGGTTTGTCTCGCTTGTAGATTTTAAACTTCCTGTAAAGTGATAAACGGTGACTGCAAGTATTGCCGAAATGTTTTCCATGTGTTCTCCTGCTTTTTTCCAGTATTTGTACTTGGTGTCAAAATATATAGCCATTATCATTTATCACCCCCCGACCCTGCAAAGCATTGTTTAATAAAAAGCCAGATGACATTACCTTCACTGTAGTTAAAACAGTCACTGCCAATCTTTGGAAAGCTCTGATCCAAAAAACTTTCACAAAGATGTCAAACCAAAAAAAGAAAAAAAAAAAAAACACACACACACACACACACACACACACACACAATTGGACAGAATCACCAACTTAACAAAACCTAGACTCTTCGAACTAAGAAATGCCCATCACAATGACAGGTCAAGTTGAACGTGAGCAAATCGGTTTCAATTCGAAAGTGTTTCGACTTTATGAAATAAAAACGTACGTGTATTCTCTACATATGTTACAGGTCAATTTTAAAAACCAGTCACAGCAAAAATGACAAAATATATATTTAAACAATACCTTTCGGAGTTGGTTTGTGAAAAACAATGTCTGCAGTAAACTGTTCATGTAACATGTTGCTCCCTGATTCTTTAGCCCAACATACCCAGTGTGCTTCTTTGAATCCCAGCTGAAATAAAACAGGATTTTTTTTTATACATTTTAACATTCCAGGGGGTATTGGTTGAATGAACAAAGTGGGATTTTATTTTTTTAAACTTACGCTACACCATGAGGAGCATCAGCCTGCACATAGACTTCAAAAGTCACTTTATCATCTTCAATAAAGCCTTTATCTGGATCAGTAACTTCCTGGAATTAAGGAAAAAAAAAAAAAAAAAAAGATATATTAAAGCGAGAGTAAACTTTATTCCAATCTCTTGGTTTTAAAAACAATTTATACAAATACATATGCTGTACATTCACATATCTTACTTTATAGCGATAATGAACATCCTATGTCCTTGACAAAAAAAAAGGGATTTTTAATACAGCTTACCTGTAAAATCCTTTTCTTGGAGTACATCACGGGACACAGAGCGGCATATTCATTACTATGTGGGTTATATGGAGTACCTTCAGGTGATGGACACTGGCAATCTCAAACAGATAGTGCCCCTCCCTATATAACCCCCTCCCATAGGAGGAGTACCTCAGTTTTGTAGCAAGCAGTATGCCTCCCAAAAATGGTCCCCATAAGAGGGGTGGGAGCTCTGTGTCCCGTGATGTACTCCAAGAAAAGGATTTTACAGGTAAGCTGTATTAAAAATCCCGTTTTCTTTCTCTTACATCACGGGACACAGAGCGGCATATTCATTACTATGTGGGATGTCCCAAAGCAATGCTTACAATGAGGGGAGGGAGAACATCTTCCCAAGACAAAAGGATTTAATTTAGAGATATACTCAAATCATAATAAATCCAACTTAGTTGAGAAAAATAATTTTTAAATTTAACTCAAAAGGGAGCCCCCGGAATCCGAGGGTCTCAAACTGCAGCCTGCAGCACTGCCTGCCCAAAGGCTGTATCAGTATTCCTTCTTGCGTCCAACTGGTAGAATTTTGTAAACGTGTGGACAGAAGACCAGGTTGCCGCCTTGCAAACTTGAGCCATAGAGATCTGGTGGTGTGCTGCCCAGGAGGCGCCTATGGCCCTAGTAGAATGAGCCTTTAATGATAACGGAGGAGGCAACCCTTTCAAGCCGTAGGCCTGAGTGATTAACTGTTTAAACCATCTCGAGATGGTGGATTTTGCAGCTGCCTGCCCCTTCTTGGGCCCATCCGGTAAAATGAACAACACATCTGTTTTCCGGATCTTCTCTGTAGCTTTAAGATAGGCCTTCATGGCCCTGACAATATCCAAGGTATGCAGCAACCCTTCCTTTCTGGAAGTAGGTTTAGGAAAGAAGGATGGTAATACCAAATCCTGGTTTAGATGAAAACTGGATATAACCTTCGGTAGGAAGGAAGGATGAGGGCGGAGAACGACCTTGTCCTTATGTAAAATAAGATATGGTTCCTTACAGGATAAGGCTGCCAGTTCCGATACTCTCCTGGCGGAAACTATGGCGACCAAAAATACTAACTTCCTTGTCAGTAAAACCAAAGGAATTTCAGCCAACGGCTCAAAAGGTTGTTTCTGTCAACTTGACAGAACAAGATTTAAATCCCACGGACAAAGCGGGGATTTAACTGGAGGATTAATACGTAAGACCCCTTGAAGGAAGGTCTTAACTAGCGAGTGGGTGGCCAGCGGCCGCTGAAACCACACTGACAAAGCTGAAATCTGTCCTTTGATTGTGCTTAATGCCAGTCCTTTATCCACTCCTAGCTGGAGAAAACTTAATACTCTATCGATGGTAAACTTGCGAGAAAGCCATCGCTTGGACTCACACCAGCCTACATAGGCCTTCCAGACCCTGTAATAAATCACCCTAGAGACCGGTTTCCTGGCTCTGATTAGGGTAGAGATTACTTTCTGAGACAGACCTCTACCCCTGAGAATCAGGGATTCAGCTTCCAGGCCGTCAAATTTAGATGCCGTAAGGCAGGGTGGAGGATCGGACCTTGCGATAGCAGGTCTGGCCGTAGAGGAAGAGTCCAAGGGTCTCCCACTACCATCTTCAGGATTAGTGAATACCATGCCCTTCTGGGCCATGCTGGAGCTACCAGGTAGACTGGTATGTGCTCCACCCTGATCCTGCGCAGCAGGCGGGGTAGTAACTGGAGCGGGGGAAATGCATAAAGAAGTTTGAACTGATGCCAAGGGCAAACTAACACATCGGTTCCGCAGGCTCTGGGATCCCTTGTGCGGGACATGAACCTGTCTAGCTTCTTGTTTAGTCACGATGCCATGATATCCACGTCCGGCACTCCCCACTTCTGGCAGAGTGTCTGAAAGACCTGTGGATGCAGAGACCACTCCCCCGGCAATAGAGTCTGGCGACTTAAGAAGTCCGCCTGTAGGTTGTCCACTCCGGGAATGAATATAGCCGATATGCAGGGCACATGGGCTTCTGCCCACAAGAAAATCAAGCTCGCTTCTTTCTGAGCAGCTTGACTCTTGGTTCCCCCCTTGGTGATTTATGTATGCCACCGCCGTGGCATTGTCCGATTGTATTCTCACCGGGAACCCCTGCAGTTTGGATGTCCAAGCCCTGAGGGCTAGTCGGGCAGCTCTGAGCTCCAAGATATTGATGGGCAACTGCTTTTCTGCCGCTGCCCAAGTGCCCTGGCGAGTGCAACCATCCAAAATTGCTCCCCAGCCGATCAGGCTGGCGTCTGTGGTTACTATCTTCCAGGTCACAGGACTGAACGTCTTTCCCTTCAGGAGATTCTGAGGGTTTAACCACCAAGATAGACTTTGCCGGACTCTTGGTGAGAGTGGCAAAGGAATCTCCAAGGCCTGAGGCCTCTTGCTCCATGCTGACAGGATGGCTGCCTGCAGGATGCGAGTGTGGCTCTGAGCATATGGTACCGCCTCGAAGGTGGCCACCATCTTGCCTAGTAGCCGCATACATAAGCGAACAGTTGGCTTTCTCTTGCTCAGAACTATTTGTATTAGCTCTTTGATGGCCTTGACCTTTAATAGAGGTAGGAACACCTTCTGTTGTTCTGTATCCAATCTCATGCCGAGATATTCCAGCTGCCTTGTGGGCCGAAATGCTGATTTGTCTCGATTTAGGACCCAGCCGAACCTCTCGAGGTACTGAACCGTGAGGGCGACTGCTCATTCCAGGCCAGGAAACGAGTGGTCTACGACCAAGAGGTCGTCCAGGTAAGCCAGGACCGTGACCCCTTGGGTCCTTAGATTGGCTAGGATTGGGGCTAGGACCTTCGTGAATACCCGGGGGGCCGTAGCCAACCCGAAGGGGAGTGCCACAAATTGGAAATGACGCTGAGCCACCGAGAAGCGTAGAAATATCTGATGTGGCTGAAAAATTGGCACATGAAGGTAAGCATCCTTTATGTCTATGGACGCCATGAAGTCGTCCTTCTGGAGCACGGCGACAGCTGACCGAATAGTTTCCATCCGAAATGAGCGGACCTTTAGGTACGCATTTACTCCCTTTAAGTCCAAAATTGGCCTGACATCGCCGTTGGGCTTTGGGATGATAAACTGGTTGGAATAGAACCCCAAGCCCTGTTCCTGGACTGGTACTACTATCACCTTCTGGCACAGCAGATGATTCAATGCCGCCATCAACGCGGCTCCCTTCACCGGGTCGCCTGGTACTCTTGACTCCTGGTAATGAGGAGGAGGGAATTTTGAAAATTCTAGTTTGTAGCCTGTGGCCACGGAAGACCGTACCCAGCAGTCGGGAATGCTGGCCTCCCAAACTTCTGCAAAGAGACGTAGCCTTTCCCCCGACCATCGTGGGTGGGGGCGCCCCTTCATAAGGCCGACTTGGGGGCTGGCTTCGCCGGCTTGCGGTACCACTGCTTCTTGCCCCCAGTGGCTTGGCCTTGTGGCTTATTGTTAAAGCCTGATCTTGCAGGAGGCCGTCGATACTGTCTGGTATTAGAGGGCCCCTGTCCCAGGGAGGGCTGGCGCTTAAACGCGGGCCCTCGGGCTTTCTTCTTGACTGGCAAGAGAGTGCTTTTGCCGCTTGATATAGTCTGAATATATCTATCCAGATCTTCTCCGAAGAGTCGTCCTCCATGGAAGGGGAACCCTACCAGGAGCTTTTTGCATGGGGGCTCAGCCTCCCAACTCTTCAACCATAAGAGCCTTCTCATATGGATTAGAAATAAGGATAAACGTGATGCCTGCTGGATGGAGTCCTTGATAGCATCCACCGTAAAGCGTATAGCCCTCGGTATATCCGAAAATTCCTCTGCCTGTTGGGCAGGGATAAGTTTAAGCATTTGCTTAGTCTTATCTGATAATGCTTGGGTAATTCCAATAGCAGCCACAGCGGGCTGAACTATCGCCCCTGCTGAAGTAAAGGAGGCTTTCAGTAATGTTTCCAAGCGTTTATCAACCGGATCCTTAAACACCTGTACGTTTTCCACCGGACAAGTTAAAGATTTGTTCACATAGGAGATGGCTGCGTCCACCGCCGGGGGCGCCCATCTTTTGGAGAATTTCTCCTCCATAGGATATAAAACAGAGAATTTTTTAGGTGGTAAAAAGACTATCTGGCTTAATCCAATCCTGAAACATGACCTCCTCGAGTAGAGGATGGATCGGGAAAACTGTGTTGCTTTGAGGCGTTCTTAATGAGCCTAAAGCTGAAACCGCCGATACTTGAGGTTCTGGTATGGGTAACTTAAATGCCTCATGGACCATGTCCGTTAAGGCCTGAACCCACAAACTTTCCCCTTGGGAGGCTGAACCAGACCCCTCAGTATCCAGATCCTCGATCTCTGAACCACCCTGGTCCAAAGCGTCAAGTCTATCCAATTCCCCTAGGGAAAGGATCTCTGTCTGAGGCTTCTTGCTCGGGTGACGGAGACCTAGTCCGCTTTCTACCCGATATAGCCTTAGCTATCCTTTTTGCCATTCTTTTCTCTAGTTCACCTAAAGAAACAGCAAGAACCCTCTCAGTGACAAAGCCGGGGTTGGACTGACCTGGATCAGCCCCAGCACCAGATCCCCCAGGTCCCATCAAGGCGTGCCCTGATATGTCCTGTGGGGAGAGCAGCGGCATAGCCGCGTCTGAGCCCTCGGATTTTGCGGGGGAATCCCCACCCTTTGTACCCTCTGACCCAGAAGGCATGGTACAATACCGAGGTACACCTGCTATCACCCAGCCACAGACGTAGCTAAGGGGATCTGTCGGTTTGGGAGCGATAGAGACTAACGCCCAAACTGAGAAGGGAGATCAGCAGTTCTTTCCTCTCTTCTCTTTTTCTTTTCTTTTTTTTTTTTTTTCGAAGAGGAAAAAGAAACCACTCTGTCTCCCACTAAGTATTGCCAATAGCCATCTGCTGAAAAAAGGAAAAGAAAACCTATCTGTAGGTTTGACAGTCCTTAGAAAAGACTGCAATTCTTCCTTTCGCCACCGGGTGTCCTCGGCGTGCTCCGCTCTGTGTCCTCCTCTCCTCTAGCTCAGGATGACACTGAGCTCTTGGCAGCTAATGGAAGGGCCTCCCCTTCCTTTATTTGTGATTCGCCGCCCACAGGGACGCGCCCCCTACCACGGAAACGGCGCGAAAATCGTTCATATCTCGGGCACGCGCGCGCCCGTCGGCGGGGGCCATCACACATGGAGGACGGAGCAGCGCAGGCACCCAGGCAGGTAAGCCCTTTAGGTAGGTCACAGACCTCCTTTTAGCATGGGAAAAAAGGCTCCCCTCTTACAGAGATCCCACACCTAGCGCCAGCAGCCCAGCTAAGCAACACTTACCAGGGAGGTCACACATTACTGGGGAAAAAAGATTGAATCATCCTGTCTGTCATAGACATAGTGATTCCTTGCCAATGCAGAGCATACCCAGGCCTGTCCCCCTGTAGGGAACCTGCTAAGAACCAAGTTCCGCAAGCTCCCCCAATACTTACCTGCTCCATGCCGCAGGACTTTTGCACAGCAAAAGGTCCAATCTTCCCCCATCTCCGTGGGTGGTGTCTAGACCTTCAGGCCCTGGGTTCCTATGAAGGAGCCACTGTCCTGGGCCCATATAGCACCCTGGCAACAGAAACATTAGGCCCCCAAAGGTTTCTAAGTTCTGGGCCCAGGGTCCAGCTCTCTGAACAGAAAGCATTATGGGCTACACCCCAATGGTTTGGGGTCCGGTTGCTGACCACTTTAGCACTGAGGCCTTTGGACAGAACCGGTTAGCCCACCTTAATCCCAAGGATGTGGAGGTAAGCTAAACCATGACCAACACCTAAGACACTGGCGAAAAAACTGAGGTACTCCTCCTATGGGAGGGGGTTATATAGGGAGGGGCATTTCCTGTTTGAGATTGCCAGTGTCCATCACCTGAAGGTACTCCATATAACCCACATAGTAATGAATATGCCGCGCTGTGTCCTGTGATGTACGAGTAAGAAAGAGCGGAAGCTTTGAAAAAAAATATTTTCTACTCCGTTTTAAAAGACATCCAATAAAATAGAATTTTGTCATAAATTTAAACCAAAACGTATTCTGCTACATGTCTTTGGTAAAAAAAAATCCCATTAAGTGTATAATTGGTTTGTGTGATCACGGACAAATGTGTGCAGATGATCATTGGAACATATGATTTTACTGGGACATTGTGTGGGGACACTAGGCTGGTGATCAGTGTGTAAAAAGCTGTAAAAAACAGCTCCTACTCACTGGCCGGCTACAGCAATTGTCTCTACTCACGGACAACTTCTGTGTGAGGAGAGCCTATCGCCTAGGAAACAGCTCTATTTACATCACGACAGCTGTGATTGGACACAGCCGTCATGTGATCAGGAGGGCCAATCAGAGGCCTCCTGCCAAAAAAGTCGTATGCAAGCCATGATGAAGTCGCGTAGGGATGTCAGTTTCAAACCTGGGCTGGTGTGAACCGGCATGAAGGCTAGAACCGCAATACCCATGTTGTAGGTCAGTGACTTAGAACAGTGTTTCTCAACTCCAGTCCTCAAGGCACCCCAACCGGTCATGTTTTCAGGATTTCCCTCAGATGAAATGGCTGTGGTAATTACTAAGGCAGTAAAACTGATCAAATCACCTGTGCAAAATAATGGAAATACTGAAAACATGACCTGTTGGGGCGCCTTGAGGACTGGAGTTGAGAAACACTGACTTAGAAAGTCATTATAAGATTATTACAATCTGGGAATGTGTTTTCAGAAGAGGTTAGAGATGACACTCTCCATATTTCCTCGCTATAGGTTTAATTTTGGGCCTGTTCACACCAGCAGCTGTGTTAGAACAGCCAATGGTGTTGTGTGATGAAAGCAGTGCATTGTGCGTTAACTTTATGTAAGATTAAATCAGAAGACATTAAACCCACAGCACTCATGCAGAATTTCCGAGATGGACAGTTCATGTGAAAAAAGGCCCTGGCCTCAACCGGATTCAGAACAAGACCCAGGTAAATTAAGTAATAAGTCGGTTACACCACTGATTTTGAACCTCAAACCTCTGACGGTCCTTGACCGCATGCACCATATTTGTTTTTTCCAACAAATCCTTAAATAGGAGATAGTCCAGGTTACACACTATGGGAACGCCCTGGGAGTGTAGTAAGGGGTAGCATTGGTGGTACCACACAGAGCAAAAAGGGAAAACTGTAGGACTACAAACTGTGCTGGCTGCCCACAGAAAATCAAAAAAGGTATGTGTTGGTGCACTGGAAAGATGGTGACATGCAGATAAGCATCCTTGATGTCCACAGAGGCTAGAAAGACTCCCTTGATGGAGGCAAGCTATGACAGCCCTGGTGAATTCCATTCAAAAGTTTCAGATTTTTTAGGCATTTGGGGCCTTCAGCTGTGATAAAAATAGGATTTTTGTACCCACCGTAAAATCCATTTCTCTGAGTTCATAGACGGACACAGCATCCTTTGACAGTAGGGTTATATCCGCTTCCTTTAGGAGAGTTTAGGCAGAAAAAAAGCACTTAAAGTGTTAACACATTACTCAGTGCAGCTCCTCCCAGGGGGCGTGCCCCCCCCCCCCCCCGGGTATAACCCACACCCTGCTCCAGTAGCCTCAGTTCGTAACAAGCAGTACAAACAAAAGGAGGGGTGGGTGTTTTGTCCGTCTATGAACTCAGAGAAATGGATTTTACAGTGAGTACAAAAATCCTATTTTCTCTTCCGTTCATAGACAGACACAGCATCCTTTGACAGTAAGGACGTCCCAAAGCAGTGTCAAAAAATTAGAGGGGTGGGAAAACACAGCAAAACATGTTACACCACAAACAAAACCAGAGTTGCTCAACGGAGAAACTCCTCTCAACAGCCACGCCGCTAAAGCCAGCGGCTGTAAAACAGGGTGGAAGATCGGACCCTGTAAGAGAAGATCATCTCTCAGGGGAAGACGCTAGGGAGCGTCTGCCACCAGACGCACCAGGTCCACATACCAGGAGCGACGCGGCCAACCTGGGGCAATCAGGATCAATAGAATCCCATCAGCTTCCACTCTGCGCAGCAGGTGAGGAAGAAGCTTCCGAGGAGGGAAGGTGTAAATTTTGTCGATAGTGATCCCAAGAAGCCACCAACGCGCTGACGCGTCCGTCCACGGGTCCTTAAACCTGGCCACGAACCGTGGCACCTACCGATAGAGACGGGACGCTAGAAGGTCCATGTCCGGAGTGCCACACTTTTTGGCACAGACCCTGAAAACACCTGCGGGTGGAGAGACCACTCTCCTTGGCCAAGTATAGCATGACTTAGGGAGTCTGCTTGCCATACTGTACCCCCGGAACGTACACGGTCGATAGAGCCGGAACGGACCTTTCGGCCCACCGAAGGATGTGCGCGACCTCCGTCGCTGCAGCTGAACTCAGTGTGCCTCCCTGTTGATTGACGTAAGCCACGACGGCGGGGTTGTCGGACTGGATCCTGACCGGTCGGCCCTGTAGATCCAGGGACCACCTGGCAAGGCACAGCTTAATTGCTTGGAGCTCCAGAATATTGATCGGTAGGCGGGACTCTAGGCTGACTGGGTGCCCCAAACGCCCCCCCAACCGGAGAGGCTGTAATCTGTCATGACCACTGTCCAGCGGCACGGCAGAAAACGACATCCCGGCCCGAAGCACCGGAGACGCCAGTCACCACACCAGGGGAAACATGCCCAGTTGACTCAATGCACCTGGTAATCCAGAGATGACGGAAGCTTGTCCCAACGTGACAGCTGTTCCCTCTGTAGCACCCTGGCGTGGAATCAGGCATACGGAACCGCCTCGAAAGAGGCCACCGTCAGACCCAGAACCCTCATGCAGAATCGCAGAGATGACCACTTCTAGGTCGACAACTGCTGCCCAGCAGATTGCAGAGCCTGAATTTTTTCCCGTTAGGAGAAAAAAACTCCCGCCCCGGCGGAATCCAGGACTAGTCCCAGGAATTCCAGTCCCCGAGACGGAATCAACACTGACTTCTGGACAATACAGAAGCCAGCCAAACTCTTGGAGAGTCTGAAACATGATAGACACGGCTCCACCAATTCAGAGCTCGAAGAAGCTCGTAGGAGAATGTCGTCCAGACATTCCACGATAACAAACCCCCGCTGTCACAGCCGGGCCAGTATCGGGGCGAGCACCTTGGTGAAAACCTGTGGTGTCGACCCCAAGCCGGACGGGAGGGCCACAAAAAGAAAATGGTCCTTCCTGACCGCAAAGCCCAGAATCTCTGGTGCTTTGAGCACATGGGAACATGCAGGTACGCGTTCATGACATCCAAGGACGCCAGAAAATCCCCATCCCGAAATTTTGGGGACTACAAAACAGATTGGAGTAATACTCTTAAAACCGTTCCATCGAGGGAACTGGCACAATCACTCCACTGACCAGAAGATCATCGACAACCCCCGACAGGGCGAACCGGAGGAAGCCAGAGGCTGGAGGGAAAAAAATCCTGTTTGGTAGACGAGAGAAACTCTAACTTGTACCCCGAGGAAACCACTTTGCAAACCCTAACGGTCGGGGAGGAGAGACCTCCACTGAGCTGCAATTTCGCGAAGCCGGTCCCCCACCCGAGACACGGGCGGGGGCAGACATTCAGGCGGAGGCAGGAACGTCCGCAGGCTTGCGGAACCAGGTGCACTGCTGCCCCGCAGCGGGGGTCTTAGCACCTTGCAAACCTTCCCCCACCGCACAGGGTGGGCGAAAACAACGCTTGGGGGTAGTAAAGGAGGGTCCTTGCACATGGCGAGGTCCCTAGCCCTTCCCAGACCATGGGAACAGCATGCTCTTACCCCCGCGGCATCCTCAATGATGCCATTCAGGGAAGTCCCAAAAGGACCGTTCACCCTTAAAGGCCATTCACCAAGGCCTACTTGAGGACTGGTCCGCAGACCAGCACATCAGCCACACAAGGCGGCGCAGTACCACCATATAAGCGGAAGCCCTGGAAAAGCAAGAGCGTAACCAGGACCGACTCAGACAAATTTTAAGACCCCGAACCAATTGTTCAGCCAGGTCCTTGCAGGTCTCGGAAGCATCCAGCTCCTGCAGCAAAAACAAAACGTTGCCCGTGCAGTCAGAGTCCGTGACACCAGAGCTCCGGCCAAAAATCGGTCTCACAGCCGAACCCCCTGCCGCGAAGATGGAGCGGGCCACAGCCTTCATTCTCCCTCATCCGCGGGGTCCTCAAAGGCAGGAGCCCCATCCACATGGTGGCTAGCTCACCTGTACACGGGAGGGTCCACGGACGGAGGAGAGACCCACTTTACTAATAAGGTCCTCCACAAAGGGATAACGGGTCGCAACGCAAACTGTCTGCGGTGTATCCCATTCCTTGTAGTACAAACTGTCCCAAAAGGAACACAAGGAAAAAAATTGTCAGTGCGTGGCGGTTCGCAGGACCCACACTTTAGGTGCCCCCACCCCATACTCAAGTACTGAGTATCACGCCTGCAGAAAAAATAGCTCCAACATTTCCAAACAGTAACCGACCCTGAACCAGAGTCGCTCTCACTGTGCGCGTGGATTAAGCCCGCATCATCTGACATACAGTGTCAGAGATAACCCCAGAAGCAGGCCAGGGTGGGGGGCGCTAATAACCCCCCCATCCGGCCACTAGACGCTTCAACCTGGCGAGAAAAAAAAACGCCATTGTCATAGCAGATGTGGTAGGGGGAGGGGCAGCAAGGGTTAACTCAGGCTTACAAGGGAGGAGTACCTGTTCAGGCTCTACAATGCCCCTCACAGCCATCACCCAAAAGGCAAGGGAGGGAGAGGAAATAAGGGAGAGAGGAAAGCAGGGTAAACCCTCAGTCGACCTCCCAGGGGAAAATTCCAGCCAGACCACTTACCTGAGTAAGGGGCCACTACTTATCTGTCCTGCGACCACCAGCTGGAGGTATCCCAGACAGAACCAACGTCCGCTAAACGGCATGGCTGTCGGCCAGACACACTGACAAAGCCATAAAAGACCGGTCATATGTGCGCCCTAGAACCGAAGTTCCCCGGCTGCCCCTGGAGCAACGGGGCCTGTCATGGACGTCCCAAAGCTGAGCTAAGGGCCGGCACACGCTCGATGGCCGAACATGGGGGGGACTACAAGAGTCGAGAACCCAGCCTGTCACCCAGTCGGCTGTTGATAGAAGAATCACAGGATACAAAAATGCAGGAACAAAATAATAAAAGCGAGAAAAATCGCAAGAAAAAAACCTCCAGAGTACAGGACTCTAGAAGGGCCTGACCTCTGACGTTAGGCAGGAAAAAACTGAGGCTACTAAAGCAGGGTGTGGGTTATACCTGGGAGGAGCTGCACTGAGCAATGTGTTTAACACTTTAAGTGCTTTTTTCCTGCCTAAACTCTCCTAAAGGAAGCAGATATAACCCTACTGTCAAAGGATGCTGTGTCCGTCTATGAACGGAAGAGAAATTCAGGTTTTACCATTTTGACTGAAAGTTTATGACTGAATTGGGTACCTGGTTTGGGTCTAGAGTTTGAGGTCTGGGAGAAAGGACTCAGATTGAAAGAATTTTTGCTTCTGAAGCAGGGGCCTAGATTTCTTTTAGTGGGGGGAAATTAGTACTCTTCATCTTTAACAGGACATGTTGTCTAAAGCCCCAAAGGGCATGCACAGCAAGCAGTTTTTACTCTTCCGCAGATCAACATTTTAGCTAAAAAGTGCTTGGCACATTGACAGAAGAAACTTCTTTTGGAAACAAGACTAGCACTATCCACTAACAACTAAAAATGTAGGCATAAACTAAGCATGATATAACAGAATGGTTAGTAAGGGTAGCATCGGGTTCCTTAGACACCGGGTTAATGTTCCACAAATTGACAACAGCAATGGCATGTTGCATAGAAGGGCCCACTAGTGAGAATGAAAGTTCAGTAAGGGTTTTTCAAGACCATTAACCACCTAAGGACCGCCTCCTGCAGATATACGTCGGCAGAATGGCATGGCTGGGCACAAGCACGTACCTGTACGTCCTCTAAGTGCCCAGCCGTGGTCCAAAGCTCCGTGACCGCAGCACCCGATCGCCGCCGGAGTCCCGCGATCGGTCCCCCGAGCTGAAGAACGGGGAGAGCTGTGTGTAAACACAGCTTCCGCGTTCTTCACAGTGGCAGCTTCATTGATCGTGTGTTCCCTAATATAGGGAAACACGATCAATGACGTCACACGTCAAGGGGATCGCCGCCATTGGTAGTCAAAAAAATTATTTTTTTTATAAAAATGCAATAAAACGATCTCCTATTTTGTAAACGCTATAAATTTTGCGCAAACCGATAAACGCTTATGTTTTTTTTTACCAAAAATATGTAGAATATGTATCGGCCTAAACTGAGAAAAACAATTTTTTTATATATGTTTTTGGGGGATATTTACGCTCTCAGAGGAAGTCCGAACGGACGAAAAGTCAGAGCGTGACTACCCAGCTCCAGTCACCGGATGTATCGTATGCGCTCCACGGATCAGGAACTAGAAAATCGCTGTGAGGAAGTACTCTAAGCGGTCTTCAGGTATCCAGAACCAGGGAAGCAAATACAGTGTTATTATATGCCTGGTTTTATACACTTTATGGTACGCATGAATTTATAAGGGATATCTTGTTTTTGGGGAATCAAACTTATCAAAACGATATTGCCCTATATGAAATTTTCTTTTTTCATATGCTTGCGGATGTTTCATCTATAAATACTGAGAAAGTGATAAGCCATAGACGGAGAGTGAGAAGATATGCTGTTTTAAATCTACCATCTGGTGAGTGTTTTTCCCGAAGAGGACCCCATATCCCCCCACGTGGTGAATTCTTTTGGTGATTGAAGCACATACTATCAACACTTCTTACCTGGTCATCCCACACAGCTAATATAGCAAACCAGGGGTTTGCAGCGCTGCTGCAGGACTGATATCAGACTCTGTACGGGCCCGATTTTATTTTCTGCTTTTATTAATTGACTGTTTTTACTTGAGCAGCTGCTTTTCTACATTGGATTTTATCATTTTGGACAGATTATTTATTTATTTTCTTGGATTTTTTAATCATCCTAAGCGCAGAGTTGTACTATAAGTAGTTGGGCCAGTGATTAGTACTTCTGCATATATTAATATTTACTATAGCAAAAAGTAAATATTGCATTTTTTTCAAAATTGTCGCTCTATTTTTGTTAATAGCGCAACAAATAACCGCAGAGGTGATCAAATACCACCAAAAGAAAGATCTATTTGTGGGGGGAAAAAAGGCCGCCAATTTTGTTTGGGAGCCACATCGCACGACCACGCAATTGTCAGTTAAAGCGACGCCGCGGCGAATCGTAAAAACTGGCCAGGTCCTTTACCTGCATAACGGTCCGGGTCCTAAGTGGTTAAAGTGGAGTTCCACCCTGATTTTTTTTTTACCAAAAAAATAAAATTTACATTTTATATATACACACTTACCAGAAATAGCGGTTGCTATGCGGAAGTCCGTAATCTGCCTCTTCATCGTCCGCGGTGGGTCTTCTTCCTCCATCCTAGTTGCGGTGTCTTCTGGTGAATGGGGTGTGCTGCCTTCTGGGAACTGTGTGTATCCCAGAGAGCAGCCGGCCCATTCACAAAGAGCCGCGCGGCTCGCGCTTGTGCAGTAGGAAACAGGCAGTGAAGCTTTGAGGCTTCACTGCCTGTTTCCCTTACTGAGGATGGCGGCGCCGGGAGCTGCTAGGATCGAGGGATCGGCCTGGGGGGGGGGGGGCGACATTGTGGACAAGGACGACTGGCAAGTGTCCTTATTAAAAGTCAGCAGCTACAGTGTTTTCAACGGCCTTACAAGCGCACTTTTGGAAAAAATCACTTTTTGGAATTAATAAGACCACAGTAAAGTTAGCCTAATTTTTTTTATATTGTGAAAGATAATGTTACGCGGAGTAAATTGATACCCAACATGTCACGCTTCAAAATTGCGCCCGCTCATGGAATGGCGTCAAACTTTTACCCTTCAAAATCTCCATAGGCGACGTTTAAAACAATTCTATAGGTTGCATCTTACAGAGGAGGTTTAGGGCTAGAATTATTGCTCCGATACCTCGCATGTGTTTGAACACCGTTTTCATATGTAGGCGCTATTCACGTATGCGTTCGCTTCTGCGTGAGAGCTCGTCAGGACAGGGAGCTTTAAAAACATTTTGTTTCATTTATTTTACTTGATTTTATTTTTACACTGTTTAAAAAAATAAAAGTCACTTTTATTTCCATTACAAGGAATGTAAACATCCCTTGTAATAGAAAAAAGCATGACAGGTCCTCTTAAATATGAGATCTGGGTTCAAAAAGACCTCATCTCGTATTTAGACTAAAATGCAATTAAAAAAAAAAAAAATTGTAATTTGGGGGGGGGGGGGGGAATTGCCTTTAAGACGTGTGGGCGGAAGTGACGTTTTGACGTCGCATTCGCCCTCTTATGGTATGGAGACGGGTGGGGGCCATCTGCCCTTCACTCGTATCCATTCCACAGAGGGAGAAGGACCCGATCGCCTCTGCCGCTACCGACGGCCCCGGTAAGCGGCAAGGGCGTGGGAGAGTGGCGGGAGAGGCTCCCCTACCGCCACCAACCGATCTTGTGGTGAATCCGCCGCAGAGACCACCATTTTCGTTTACAGGACTGCTCACTGAAAAGATGGATATACCTCAGTTGTGGCAGCAGCTGCTGCCGTTACCGAGATATCCATCTTTAAAGTGCCGACATATATGTACATGAGCAGGTCCTTAAGTGGTTAAACACTGAGCTATCCTAGGCTAGACATAGACTCAGCCTAGCTCAGAGGATCGGGGTGCGCCCCCGAAACACAGCTGTACCTCATGTTCTGTGCATGTCCATGCACTGTATTAATGGCCTTTTGTCAGTTGCATTTTGTGAGTACCCACTTTATCATTTTTATTATTAAATCTCTAGTAATGCACTAGGTGTGCGCGCCTTCCATTTCTGTTTTTCTTGTAGTTGCCACTTAACCTGTCAAAACCTTCAGATTGAAGTCTTCTCTTCACAACAAAAGACTTAAATGTAGACCAGGGGTGCCGGGAGGGCGGGGCTTGGGGGACCTCTAGCCCCGAATGGGTCCCCGAAAAGCCCAGTCTATGGAATGCTACATTCCATTGTTAGCCTGAGACCGATCTGATCACGAGTGCGGCTGAGTGCCATAGCAGGTCTCGCCTTCTGGAGCCTGCAGTGCCAATGCCAGGAAGGCGGAACGTGTGACGCGACGTCCATTATAGCCTGCAGCCTCCAGAAGATGGGAATTAAGAATGCGGCCACTTCCGCGCCACATCCCTACTCCCCGGCTCCTCTGACGAGTGATTGACAGCCTGCTGTGACCGCACACCAATGCTGAGCTGGTGTAGGTCAGTGTGTGTAGGTCAGGCAGGTGAGTTTAGTGATCAGCATTGATAAGCACTGGTAAGTTACACAACCCCACCGCCCAGCCCAAAAAAACAAGCCGCACCACGTTCCCTGTATTTTTGTTGCTATGAATACAAAATTTGGAATTTTCTTTTCCCTTCAAGGATTATAGTAAACATGACAAATAGAACTAGAAAATGCATTTCCCGAGGAAAATGCGTGGGAATGCTGAATAGCTGAATTGCTGAGCCCGCACCAAAGCCATTCACCATAACCACTACACCATCTTTAGGACACACAGCTCCTTTCAAAACGCCTTTAATTCACACAGCTAATAAGTGAAATAAGCCTTCAAAGAAACCTTAATAAATCCACAACCGTACATGCGATCGATACATCGACTTCAACGTTTGAAAGACACGGCCCTTGTAAACGCATCGATGTGAAATTCATGTTGATAAACTTAAAAATGTGGCCATGTCAGCGATTTAGAAAAGAGCGTCTTTGTGCATTTTGCAGGAACATTTTAAAGACTTTTTAACATGAGAGTCAATGAGAGAAAATTTGGGACTCTTGTCCTTTAGAAGCTCCAGGAACTAAAAGTAAAATGACCATCACAAAACAGACCACATTGCCTGAAACCAGACAAAAATACCTACGTTTTGATATATAAATTGTGTATGACAAGTAGATCTTGTGGGCATGAGAGCCATTTGTTCCCCCTTTTTTAAAGATAATTTTTTTTTTTAATGATCTGCACTCTAATGATCACATGATCAACTCTAAAGCAGCTCCATAGAAACACATTATAATCGATAACATTTTCTGAAAAAAAATCACTAAACGTAAATTGCTTTTTCACAAAAACTGTAAAAGATATCAATCTGAAAAGTCATAGCCAGATAGCTGAATATTTTGTGACCGTTTTAAAGTTTGTTTGGTGTCTGTAAGTGAAAGTATGAAGGAGCTGAAACTTTTGGTAGCACATGAGATTTTAAGGGGTAAAAAGCATGTTCTCATTGACTTCAATGTTAAAAAATAGTGTCTAAAAGCTTAATATTTTAAAAAGTATAAATAGTACAAACAAACTTGAAGTCCCATCGTTAGCTGAACGAGATGAACATTTTAAACGTTGAATGGTCTCAAATCGCTGAAAGTATGCAGAAGTTACGCAGAGTCAAAAAACGTACGGAAAATAATAAAGGATAAAAATAAGAATAATAAAAACGAATATCAATACTGGGAATGCTTATTAAGCATTCCCACTAAAAATGGGTGAACCTCCCTAGTGGGGACACAGACAAAAACCTTTCCCTTTCCACTATATATAAAAAAAATAAAAAATAAAAACACACACACACACTGCACATTTAAAGTGCGATACCACACTACTGTGCACAACCCCTTGTAGAATTTGAAAAAACAAAATGCCATGCATGTTTTTCTGTTGGTTTTGGTTTGAATGAACCCAACATATAAATATAAGCATCCGTTTTAGGAGAAGGAAATAACACACACACTTGTTACCCCCCACCCCCCTTTTACCACCTTCCTGACCAGAACTTTTTTTTTTTGCGATACGGCACTGTGTCACTTTAGCTGACAATTGCGTGGTCATGCAATGTATCCAAAACGGTTGTCCTTTTTCCCCACAAATAGAGCTTTTTGGTAGTATTTGATCATCTGTGCGGTTTTTATTTTTTGCCCCAAAAAATATATATAAAACACGTGATGTACTCTTGGAGTACATCACGGGACACAGAGCCTAGTACCGTATTTATCGGCGTATAACACGCACTTGTTTCCCCTTAAAATCAGGGTGAAATCCTGGGTGTGTGTTATACTCCGATCCCCGCTGTCTGTGAGGGAAAGGGGAGCGAGCGCCGCCGATATACACATAGCTGAGTGTACTGTTTACTCAGCTAGGCTCGGCTCCGCTCGCAGTCACGCACAGTCTCGCCATGGACATGTGTTATGTCCATCATAGGAGCCTGGGCAAGGGGTGGGACTGCGAGGGGAGCAGAGTACACAGGACATCCGGTTCTGTCCATCTCTGCGCCGCGGCGGTAATTTTAAACGTTCAAGGTGCAAGGACACTGGGCAGGGCTGCAGATGGACACTGGGCAGGGGTGCAGATGGACACTGGGCAGGGGTGCAGATGGACAATGATCATTCTGCAACGATGGATAAGGCTGCATTGATGGGCATTTAAATGTAAGTTTTTATCCTTAACTTCTTGTGACCCGCGCTATAGCCGAATGACGGCTACAGCGCGGACCTGAATATCCAACTGGACGTCAATTGACGTCCGCCCCTTTGGCCGTTCCCCGCACGCGCTCGAAACTCTGCGTTGGCCATGTGCCTTGGACACAGCAAATTACAGATCGCCACGAACGGCCAATCAGAGTGGCCGTTTGCGATGCGATCTGTGCGGCCAATGAGAGATGATCTCATATGTAAACATACAAGATCATCTCTCATTGCCGGCTCCAACAGAGACAGCGTTCCGTCTCTGGAGAGGAGACCGATCTGTGTCCCTTGTACATAGGGACACAGATCGGTCACCTCCCCCAGTCACCCCCCTTCACCTACAGTTAGAACACTATGCAGGGAATACATTTAACCCCTTCCTCACCCCCTAGTGTTAACCCCTTCAATGCCAGTCACATTTATATAGTAATTAGTGCATATTTATAGCACTGATCGCAGTATAAATGTGAATGGCGCCAAAAATGTGTCAAAAGTGTCCGATGTGTCCGCCATAACGTCGCAGTCCCAATAAAAATCGCAAATCGCCATTTCTAGTAAAAAAAAAAAATAATAATTCTGTCCCCCATTTTTTATGCGCTATAACTTTTGCGCTTATTGCGATTTTTTTTTTTTTTTTTTTACCAAAAATATGTAGAAGAATACGTATCGGCCTAAACTGAGAAAAAAAAATGTTTTTTTTTTTTTTTTAAATTGACATTTATTATAGCAACAAGAAAAAAATGTTGTATTTTTTTTTCAAAATTGTCGCTCTTTTTTGTTTATAGCGCAAAAAATTAAAACCGCACAGGCGATCAAATACCACCAAAAGAAAGCTCTACTTGTGGGGAAAAAAAGGACGTCAAATTTTGTTTGGGAGCCATGTCGCACGACCGCGCAATTGTCAGTTAAAGCGACGCAGTGCCGGAAGCTGAAATTTCACCTGGGCAGGAGGGGGGTATATATGCCCAGTAAGCAAGTGGTTAAACTTCCCTCCTAAAAGTTTTTTCCCTTTAAAATTACCTTCTAAACTTTGGGTGCGTGTTATACACTGATAAATACGGTAATTACCAAGTGTTATATTCCACCTTCAGGTGTTGGACACTGACGTAATCAGACAGGAAGTTTATTCCCTACATAAGCTCTCCCATACTGGGAGCACCTCAATTTTTGTAGCAAAGCAATAAGTGTCCCAATATCCCCAAACAAAAGGGGCGGGAGCTCTGTGTCCCACAATGTACTTCAAAAGGATTTCACAGGTAAGCCATTATAAAAATCCTATTTTCTTTATCGTACATCACAGGACAACGCCTAGTAATTACCAAGTGGGACGTCCCAAAGCAATGATTACTGAGGGGAGGGAGGTACAAATAACGCAGACTGCCACCAGACGCGAGGACCTATACTGCTGTCTGCAGCATACTGCGCCAAAAAACGGCACCCCCTTGCCGTCTTACATTCACCCAATAGAAACTAGTGAACATATGCACCAACGACCAAATTGCGGCCTTGCAAATCTGAGTCATAAAGACTTGGTAATGCACCGCGCATGAAGCGCTTACTATCCTGGTAGGGTGCACTCTAAAGGAAACAGGGGAACCCCCTCTTTAAACCACAAGCCTGAATCATAACCTGATGAATCCGCATAGAAATAGTCAATTTAGACGCTGCCTGCCCTCTTCCGGGGGCTCCTGATACGGAAAACTGATGTTGCCGAGCAGCAGCTTCAGATAGGCCTTGACTGCTCTAACGAGAGACCGTAACCCTTTTAATAGCGGATTTCAACGCTGCCTGCATATTTTTAGGGTTTTCTGGCAGCACAACAAAACGTCAGTTTCATATATCTGAAACCTTCAGATATAGATGAGAGCAGTTAAAAAGCCATCGAGAGAAAGCAACAACTTTTCCTTCTGCAGAAAAAGGTTCTGAAAAAAGGAAGGCAAAAAACATCTCGATTCAAATGAAAACTAGATCCTTCTAGGAAATAAGGCTAGGTGAGGACCATCACCCTATTCTTAAGAATAATCAAGTATGGCTCTATACAAAGAACGCTGCCAATACTGAAACTCTTGCGAAGGCTACCGCAACCAACACCAATTGCCTTGTTAGAAGGATGAAGGGAAATATGGTGCATCGGCCCAAGGTGCTGACCTTGTAAGCCGACAAAACTAAACCCAATCCTCCAAGCACAAGGGCGACTTAACTGGCGGACTTATAAGCGTTACCCCTTGTATAACGGCCCGGATCAAAGCATGTGAAGCAAGTGGCCTTTGAAAATACTGACAAGGCCGAGATCGAACCTTAATGGAACATAAGGCTAGCTCCATCTCCTTTCCCAATGTAGGAAGGCAAGAATTTTACCTATGACATACTTCCAAGGATGCCACCCCTTGGTTTCACACTAGGAACCTGGGCCTTCCAGATCCTATGATTCATGGTCCTGGAGGCCAGCTCTCCTGTACAAATCAAGGTTATTTGCCACGGATTCCGAAAGCCCCGAACCTCAAGAACGCGGGCTAAAACAGCCAGACCATTAATTCCCCATGTTTGCAAGACAGGATGGAATACCCCCTTGCAAAGTAGGTCTGGACAAGATGTAAGGGACCCTGGGTCCTCTACTACCACCCTTATGATTCCTGCACAGTAAGGTCGCCTGGGTCATGCCTGAGCCATTAGGTCGGCTTCCGTTCCCCTCTGATGTTGCATAGAAGCCACAGAGGTCGCGGCACGCATAAACCAGTGACAACTGGTCCCACGTGGTCACCAACGCATCTGACCCGCATGCGAGTGGATCCTTTGTCTTTGACACAAAGCTGTTTTTCTAGCAACCTATACTCCTCGGCTAGAGTTTTTAGGAGGAGAAAAAAAAAAACAGTTTATGCGGGTGCCCAACCAGTAGAAATAAACTGTTGCATATGCAGCAAACTGACATATGCAGAGTGGCTGCAAAGTTGGGGGAGGTTGAAATGCCTGACAGGGCCGATGGCTCAACCTGTGTGGCTGCTTTAAGTCTCTACAGGGGAGGATGGCATCATGCTAGCATGATTAGGGCCACAAGATTCAGATGGCGATACCTTGGTGCCCTTTTATATTCCTGCCCCTGAACCTTTTCTACAGGGAGACATAGTCCTAAACTAAAGGCAGAGGAACTTAACACAGGTGCATCAACAGCTAAACTTGGTCTAAAAAAAAAAAAAAAAATGCCTGCTAATCTGCACAGCTTGATGCAGAGTAGGCATCTTAGGTATGTCTGTAGCCAATGTACCCAAGCTGCTGTGTTCCTCTAGCTTTACAGAGCTCTGACGTCTGGGGCTTTTTTGAAGGGCCCGCCCTGCACCAAGAGTCGGCGCGGATGCCAGCGGCAACCACATCCCTCTCCCCCGCCTACCAGCTTCAAAAAGCGCGCGTAGGGAAATGGTTGAGGCGGGGGTGAGGGGGAGAGAGCGGGGTCCCTCAAAAGGAGCGCCGTGGACCTTGGACTACAAAAGACCACCTCACAACTGTGGCAGAGCCTGAAGCAGAGGAAGTGAGCCGCTCAGACCGGCTGACACCGAGCTTTAGTTCCTGGAAAGCATGGTAAGTGAAACACCAGGTTTGTAGTCAGAATCTTCACCCGCAATACGTAGTGACCCCAACCACCAAGGCCTGTGGCGTGCCTTGGCCTAGCTGGACGGTACGCCTAAAAGAGGGCATACCCTGAATATGAGAATATGAGAAATGAATGAATGAGAAATGAAAAATGAAGCCTATACCTGAAAAGGGGGGCCGGGAGGGTGGGAATCAGGAAAGAGACCGACGCTGGACCCGGCAGAGAAGGGAGGATAAGTACTCCCCCAGACTCCGCCTACAAACACAGGCCGGCCTCCGTCCAGCCTTCCAACTTGTAGTCAGAATCTTCACCCGTAATACGTAGTGACCCCAACCACCAAGGCCTGTGGCGTGCCTTGGCCTAGCTGGACGGTACGCCTAAAAGAGGGCAAAAGACACAAGATAGGTAATGAAGCTTTATTGAAAACAGAGTATATTTAATCCAACAGGGTGGCAAACGCCCTACGCACCTCCAAGTGAGGTTCAGGGATATATCTACTATAGCAGGAGGAACTCCAGCGACCCATGTGCTTGATGATGTATGACGGGACCCCTTGCTTGGATGCTGCGGACGCTGCCCCAATTCTAAAGGAATGTCCGGAAAAGCGCCCTGGATTCAGATGCAGTTTGGCAAGAAGAATCCTGACGTGCCCAATGAATTGTTTGGCGGTGATAGGATGCGCAGGAAAGGGGAGCAACGGACTATCCCGGGGTGAGTTTGAGAATACCCTGCAGAGAGAGTCGAGCACCTCAACCGGGCACCAGCGATTGTGAGTCTGATAGTACTTCACCACAAACCCCTGACCAATCTGCCTGGTCTTGTTGTTGGGGAGCTGTAGCTCGTAATGCTCGGGAAACCTGGTCAGACTCCCTCTGAGCAAAACTGGAGCATGGCAGCTGGCTCTGGCCACCTCCCCGGGACGGAGGAAGCCAAAGAAACTGAGGTGGATGGCAGCTTTAAGGACCAAGCTGGGACCCATACCAAAAGGGGAAGAGGACAGAATATCCGACAGGTCGCGGAAAATCTGCCCGGTAATGGGTTGACGGGATAACCGTGAGGACCCCTGAGTTCTCTGGATACCCCTCAGCACGGCTTTTAGAGGGTGAGCAGCAAAAATGGACGGCCTGTCCGGCACTTGTAGGGACCTGAAATGCTGAACCCCTGCCAAATATGTTTTGATGGTTCTGGCCGATAAGGTTAGCTCACTATGGCAATACGCAGAGAACGACATGAAGTATGAAGAATCTGTGGGACCCTCACACGGAAATAGAGACATGAATCTGAGAAAAACCCTCCAACCCGTGGTGTATGCCTTCAGCGTGTTCCTGGACAACGACCTGTTGGCCAGCTCGACCGCCTGAGACCGGAAAAAACTTAATCCATGACCAACAGTGCAAAGGGGGGAATTGGCTGGCCCGTCCGATCTGCTGCCGGATGCTGAAAGAAAAATTGTGGCATGTTGAGCCGAGATAAGGCATCTGCTGCACCGTTCTGATCTCCCCTAATAAACTCCCCCTGGAAATGAAATTTATACGACAAGCCCAGCCAAGTCAGCTTGCGCATAAATGAAATGATCAAAAGGGATCCTGACCTGCCTTTATTGATAATTCTGGCTGTAGCCAAATTATCCGTAAAGAATATGACTGACTTACCTGCCCAGCCAGGGCCCCAAGTGACTGCCGCCGCCAGGATCGGGTAAATCTCAAACAATGCAGAAGTGAGAGCAAATTTTGGCAGATGGGACACCTCTGGGGGCCAGCGACTAGCTAACCATTGCTGACCAAAGATGGCGGAAAACCCGACCGAAGCGGCAGCATCCGAAAAAACTCGAGGGGAATTCTCTGAAGGCTGCGGGATGAACATGGAGATACCATTCCAGCGACAGAGGAACTGATCCCACATGATCAAATCGGCTTGGGCATCCCTTGGCAACCTGACCGGGGAGTCCGAATCCTGACCCTGGGGAAGCACAGCCAGTAACCTGGACACAAACGCCCTGCCCTGAGGAATGATCCTCATGGCATGGTTGAGCATCCCCAAAAGAGACTGCAAGTCCCTTTTTGAACATACCGGGGAACGGACAAACTGATGGATGACCTGACGAATCCTGGCCAGTTTCTCCAAGGGCAGGCTAGCGACCATAAGCTCAGAGTCCAGCGTGATCCCCAAGAAGGTGATGACCTTGGCTGGGCCCTCCATTTTATGAGCTGCTAGCGGGACGTCTAACCCTGAAAATAAACCCGTAAGCACCTGCAGATCCCTGGGTGGGCGCCCAGGGTCTTCCAACAACAGGAAGTCGTCAAGGTAGTGAATGACCCTTTGACAACTACCGTAGTCCTCCAGGATCCAATGCAATGCCCGGGCAAAGGTGTCAAACAAAAACGGACTGCTTTTTGAACCAAACGTTAATTTGGTAGCGAAAAAATACTGCCCTCGCCATTTGATACCATGCCACTGCCAGAGGGCCGGACTAATGGGAAGTAGTTTAAAGGCGTCAGTGATATCCGCTTTGGAAAGCCAAGCACCCCTACCCAACTGTAGGATGTGTTGGATAGCCAAGTCAACAGATGCATATTTTAGTGAAAATTCCTCGGAGGGGATGAGTGAGTTGAGGCTAGGAATATGAGAGGAATGAGGCGCAGACAAATCGTAAATTAAACGGAATTTATTAGAAAATTTGCCGGAGACCACCCCGATGGGGCTCACCCTCCACATGGAAAAGGGGGATGATGAAAAGGGGCCGATGAGGAACCCCTTGGCCAGCTCTGCTAGAAGCAACTCGTCGACCATCACTGGGTTGTTCTCTGCAGACCTTAAATTATTACACTCGAAAGTTTCTGTTGGCAGGGTGATGAGGCCAGTATGAAACCCTGCAGAAAACCCTTCCAGCAAAAACTGCCTGACTGCTGGTGCTGGGTGGTCCTCAAGGAGATCCCCTAGCAAAGAAACGTTGACTCGGCTTAGTCAGGCTGTGCTAATTGGCTTGATCAAGCAGGCGGACTTGGGGTGGGCCCTGAAGCAGTTAGCGCAGACATGCA
This sequence comes from Rana temporaria, assembly GCF_905171775.1. Classification (NCBI taxonomy): domain Eukaryota; kingdom Metazoa; phylum Chordata; class Amphibia; order Anura; family Ranidae; genus Rana; species Rana temporaria. The sequence continues at coordinate 86,554,656 of NC_053494.1, read as the reverse complement.
ACAATCTACACTGGTTGAAATTGCAACCTGCATAATTGTAGTTGTTACACAGCTGCGCTTTCCCAAGGTATCGTATGGGTCTACCCAATTTGTCCACCTGCCCCAGGGTTCCAGCAGACCCCCCTGCCACCTGCCTGGAGGGCCCTACCTGACTGGAGGCTTCCACATTGGAGCACCAGGCCGTGGTATGAGCCGAGGACTGGCAGCTGGTACATACCGGGGATTTTTGACCAGCAAAGTGTCTGCAAAATAGCTCCATGTCAATGGCCCCCCACCATGACACCACCTGGAACTGAGCCCAGGTAGCTGCCACCTTAGCCGCAAAGGATCGGTGGTAATCATAAAAAATTGTGCCACCGTATTTATGGGCCAGATCCACAACCTTATGAAGATAAAGGTCCAACTCCTCCCTTCTACCTGGGCTAACAGCGCAGATGATATCCCTAAAAATACCAAAAGCCAGCACAAATTCCGGTACACTGAGTTTTCGACTCAGCCTGGGGTCTTTGGTCTTTAGAACTACCGATACCTCCCCACAAGAAAAAGATTTGTTCTCCGACACATCCTGAGCCGCTATGAGCAGGGAGGCCAAGTTAACATCTTTCCCCTCCAAGATGTCCTTTTTGATGTTGGCCGGGATGAAATGGGCTGGAGATACAACAGGTGGGGCAGCCGACGGAGATGGTACCGCTGAAGGGAAAGTAGCGACATTACCTGCGGCTGGGCTTGGGAGCGCTAACGCTGGGGATGCTGCATCCACCACGGTAGAGGCTGGTATTACTGTATTAGCCACGGCCCGGGCCTCCATCACCTCCATCCTTTCCTGCAACTGGACCATGGAGGTAGCCAGTGTGTTTAGCAGCGCATGGACCTGTACCAATGCGTTATGCACCGTCGCATGCTCAGCGCTGGTGGCGGGAGATGATTGTGACAGGGGTGGGAAGCATAGCCTAAACAGTTCTGCTTTCCTAGCCGAAGAGGGGAAAGGAATGCCTTTGCGGCGGAGTTCAGCCATGAGTCTGGGTACGGTCCAACTTCTCAAGGATGGTGAATTTCCGAGCTCCGAACCCCCGCGAGGCGGTGTAGGTGGGACGAACGAGAAGTCCTCGCTATCAGCCACTTGAGACATACCGAAATCTAAAGAGACAAACTTCAAAGAATAACATGAAAGCCCTCGCCCCTCAGCCAGCCCAAATGCGTGACAGCCTAGGTGGCCGGAAATAGCGCGTGATCTACCAAGCGGGACCCCGACCCTGAAATGATGAAACGAAATGAGTGAAATGAGTGAGCCCGAGCGACCTGCAGCGCGACAACAGGTAATTAAAACGAACACTCAGGGCTACGATACCCACAGGAGCGTGGTGGGTATGTATAAATGAGAAATGATGGTGCCATACCAGACATGAGATGTACGGCGAGAAGATTGTGGTCCAACAATCAATTAATGACCCTCAGCCTGTACGGAACTGTAGACGTGACAGAACCAGAAAGCAATATGGACCTGGAAAACTAACTATACCCCTAAAAGCGAGCAAATACGTACCAGCTGACACCGGGAAGACACTGTAATCCGACCTGAAAGAGTTAATACCATGTACCGACGGAGAAATGAGCGCAAGAAATGTATAACCAGACAACAGAAATGAATGTGGTAACGATGTGAAATTGCCGCCCTAAAGCGACCGCATCCCCCACCCGAAATGCCCAGTGAGGTGGCAACTGCCCTCCTTGTAAGATTGAAGCAAACGCATGACCGATTAATCAATGAAAAAACCGCACGTCCGACACACTGAAGATGACCGACCTATCAGTGAAAGCCGCATGACAATTTACCATTGACAGATCGCATGCGATTCCCCCGAACCTGACTTATGACACGTACAGCCGACATGCTGCATGACAATCCCAGAAGACCAATGGTAAGACGATCTGCCAAGCCAAACGCAAGACCGTCCTGACCAGACAAATCGGATGGTAGTTTGTGCACGGCAACCGTGCAGTTACCCCCCCCCCCCCCCCCATCGCATTACCATCTTCTCAGACAAACGCCTGACCGTTCCCATCAGACAAATCGCCTGACTGTTACATCAGACAAAATCGCATGACTGTTTCATCAGACGAATCGCATGACTGTTTCATCAGACGAATCGCATGACTGTTTCATCAGACAAAATCGCATGACTGTTTCATCAGACAAAATCGCATGACTGTTTCATCAGACAAAATCGCATGACTGTTTCATCAGACAAAATCGCATGACTGTTTCATCAGACGAAATCGCATGACTGTTCATCAGACAAATCGCATGACTGTTCATCAGACCAAATCGCATGACTGTTCATCAGACAAATCGCATGACTGTTCATCAGACCAAATCGCATGACTGTTCATCAGACCAAATCGCATGACTGTACATCAGACCAAATCGCATGATCGATACATCGGACAAACCGTATGACCGCTTCGTCAGACAGATCGCATGACCGTTTTATCTGACAAACGTATGACCATTCATCAAAGGCAAATCGCACGGCTGTTGCGAGATAATCGTGTGGTCGTGCCAGATGACCATGATGAATTGCCCCCCCCCCACTACTGACTGAGACCGATCTTACCCCCCCCCCCCTCCCAAGACTGGCAAATCTGTATGGGGAATGCATGACACAGGGTGGTCAGCAGTCAACCAATAACATTAATGACAAGCCAGATAAATAACACAAACGCAGGCAGATATTAGGAACCCCCCCTCCCCTGGCCCCTAGCCCCTCCGGCCAGAACTGGCGACATGTATGATACCCCCCCCCCCCCCCTTGTGAGGCTCCCGGGGTTTCCCCTGTGGCTGCTGAAATGAAAGCTGTCAGCCAGGCCCCCCCCGTCAGCCAGGCGGCCCCCCCCCCCCGCTGCCACGAGGCGAATACACAGGTGAAAATGTGGGGACTGTGGCTGCTGAAATGAAAGCTGTCAGCCAGGCCCCCCCCGTCACGAGGCGAATACACAGGTGAAATGTCCCCAGTGCTGGTCGCGGCCCCCCCCCCTCAGAATACCTGAAGCCCTCAGGAAAGAGACCGACGCTGGACCCGGCAGAGAAGGGAGGATAAGTACTCCCCCAGACTCCGCCTACAAACACAGGCCGGCCTCCGTCCAGCCTTCCAACATGTCTCTTTACTGCCTCTAGTGGCGGAAAACAGATAAGACATGCAGCTACTCATGGAAGGTAATCCTTAAGGCAGTGTTTCCCAACTCCAGTCCTCAAAGCACACCAACAGGTCATGTTTTCAGGCTTTCCATTATTTTGCACAGGTGATTTGATCAGTTTCACTGCCTTAGTAATTACCACAGCCGTTTCATCTGAGGGAAATCCTGAAAACATGACCTGTTGGTGTGCCTTGAGGACTGGAGTTGGGAAACACTGCCTTGAGGTATTTACCTAGGATTGTCTTCACTTACCTTATCCCCGCCGCATGATACTGCTGAGCACCGACCCAATCTTCACACATCATGGCTTGTTAAGTCAACAGACCTTCAGGGACCGGGATCCTAGACAGGGTTTCCACTCCCCTGGACCAGCATCGCATCCTGCCAGAAAATCTTTGGTATCTGGTTATAACCAAAGTACTGGAACCCATGATCCAGCCCTCCGAAGAGAGGCATTACAGACAAAAACCTTGTGCTTCGGATACAAGGCCCCAGGTACCATCCATTCTGGCCTCAATGGCACTTTGGATGCATCTGGTCTTCATGGAGGCTATTCAAATCCAGCATGGATCCATCCAGTGGAGCTCCTCAGAGCACATCTACACTCGTGACCAACGCCTTAGACACTGGCGAAAAAACTGAGGTGCTCTCAGTATGGGAGGGGTTATATAGGGAGGAAACTTCCTGTCCAATTGATTACACCAGTGTCCAGCAACTGTAGGTGGAATATAACCACTTAGTAATTACTAGGCTCTGTGTCCCATGATGTACAATAAAGAAACAATTTTTTCCCCTCAGTTTAGGCCGATAGGTATTCCAATTTTTGTATTTTTTTAACCAAAATCGCAACAAGCGTATGTTGATTGGTTTGCGCAAAAGTTATAGCGTCTACAAAATAGGGGGTAGTTTTATGCCAATTTTATTTTATTTTTTTTACTAGTAATGGCAGCGATCTTTAATCGGGACTGCGACAATATGGCAGACACATCAGACACTTGACACTATTTTGGGACCATTGTCATTTATACAGCAATCAGTGCTATAAAAATGCACCGATTACTGTGTAAATGACACTGGCAGGGAAGGGGTTAAACACCAGGGGGTCATCAAGGGGTTAAGTTTGTCCTAGGGAGTGATTCTAACTGTGGGGGGGCTACCTTCTGACATGACAGCAATCACTGCTCCTGATCACATGGAAAAAACAGTGAAAAGCCTTGTTTACATAGGCATCTCCCCCCGCCACGATCGCGGGACAGAGTCCATGGGAACGATCACCGTGCCATCGGTGCAGCACATTCGCCAGGCGGCAAATTCTAAGGGACGTACAGGTACGCCCATTTGACTGTACAAGCCCTTCTATCGACGTACATCTGTGTGCGCTGGTCAGCAAGCAGTTAAAGGGAGCTGGATTTAAAAACTTAAGCCACATAAACCACATTTTGCACTAGTTTTGCATACGTTTAAAGAAATTACATAATAAAATAAAAATTATGCTTACACTCCACGCCATGAAATTGGAAAATCCCCAGTCATTTTCCTTATGAAAGAACAAGTGACTAATGCGTCTACTAAAAGACTTTTCATCATCCTTGTAATTGATTATCTTTAGTACTGCCTGGGCATGACAAGACCATGACCTGCAAAATTGGATACAAGACATATAAATTAAACAAATAGGAATAAAAAATAAATAAAAAAACAGGATTTAGGCACAGTGAACTGCCCCAATCATTTTAGACAATGAAAAAATGCAGACTTTATGCATCACTGAAAATCTGACACATTTAAAGCACCAACAAGCAAAAAAATCAGATTCAAACATGTACGGCCAGGCTAAAACGTACCAAAGTTGAATGATCAATTTGGGTACAACCAGCCTGCCGGATTTTACATGCGATTATTGCTAGAGGTTATAGTCGAAAGAAGAAGAAAGAAGAAGCTAAGCAGGGTAATAATGTTTTTCACGTGCCGTTATTGCCTTTATCATTAAAGCCTGGTACACACTAGTAGTAGTTTTTTTTTTATTCAAACCAAGTGAGCCGACTTCTGAAGGAAATTGGTTTTACTAGATTTTAGGGTAGGGGTATCAGAGAAAAGGGGCTGAATACAAAATGCATGTGCCACACCATTTTACTGTGATGCAAGAAGCAGGTGCTGTTATTTCAAGGGGGATGGTGATTTAAGGGAAGGAGCTGCGATTTCTGGGGTGTGTGGGGCTGTGATTGAAATATAAATATGATGAGGAACGGAGGACACTGTGGGACTGCTGTAGTGGGGGGGGGGGATATGTGATCTAAAGGGGGACTGTGAAGACCAGTGAAAACAGGGGACTGATGTAAAACATACTATGATGTGAAGGAAGGCTGCAGACACTGATGTACAAAGCGAACTATGAGGTATAGGGCTGTAACTGATGTATTATAATACGTTTATGCGTGAGCACGAGCGAAGCCGAGCCTAGCCGAATGTAGCCAAGTGTACTGCACTCGGTATATGTCAGCACAGGCAATCAAACTGAGCGCGGGAAGCGGGTATCGGCGTATATCGTGCACCCACAATTTTCCCCTTATTTTAAAGGGGTAAAAAGTGCACGGTATACGCCGATAAATACAGTCAACAATGGAGTCTTATTCCCTACAGGAAACCTACTTCTCTACTTTTAGACCCCTTTCACATTGGGCGCTTTTCAGGCTCTTTGGGCTAAAATATAGCACATGTAAAGCACCTGAAAAACATCTCCCCTTCAGCCCCAGTGTGAGCAGAGTGCTTTCACACTGGGGTGGTGCACTTGCAGGACGTTAGAAAAATATGTATTACCTAAACATCGCTCCTCCACCGCCCCTGCCTACTGAAATGAATGGGCACTACTGTTAAAGTACCTGCAAAGCACTTTGGCAGTAGCGCTTTTTGGGCACCATTAACCCTTTCCTTAGCCACTAGTGGGGCTAAAAGTGCCCCGCTAGCGTCACTTTACTGCTACCGCTAACCAAGCCAATTTTCCATAAAATCACCCACTAACTGCAGAACCCCAAGCACATTCACATTATAATCCTCTGAAGAAACATTTTTTTTTTAGTTAGACTTACCGATAACTAGTTTTCCAATAGTCTTTCATGACAGCACCTGAGAGATCATGGCTCCTCATCTAACAGGAAACAGCTCATCATCCAAAGCTTTAAACAGGAGGCCTCCACGCAGCTTCATTCAGTTGTTTGTAAAGAACCACCAGCCGCAACACATAAGCGACAGTTATATCATAGTATTACAGCAACAAAAATACAAAAAAAAATAAACGGGTTATGGCTGTCCTGAAAGACTATTGGAAAACAAGTTATCGGCACGTCTAACTTGAATTTCCCAAAACGTTTCAGGACAGCACCTGGGAGGATAATCAAGACTTTACCCATTTAGGGTGGGACAACAGCTTGCAAGACTTTCCTTCCAAAAGCCTGGACCCCAGCCGTCAGGAGGTCTAACCTATGACGGGCAAAGGTTGTGGGACTCGTCCATGTAGCCGCTTTACAGATCTGTTCGGGGGAGGCACCAGCTCTTTCTGCCCAACTCACCACCAAGCTAAATAGCGTTCCTTTACCTTACTGCAGTCCTGGTTTCATGTCCTCGTTCGTTTTTGCTCTGTTGCTGTAATCCTTCTCTGTTCTGAACACCTTCTGGTTGTCTGTTACCTGATGAAAAAAGTCATGGGAGCTTTCTCTCTGTGGTCACTAATCAAGGAGGTGTGATTACTGTGTGTCTAAAACCCCTCAACACCAATCAGTTTCGTTTTACAAACCATCACTGCCCTGTATTGGCTCTGTGTCTGTACATCACAGAAGCAGGAAACCGCATGCAAAAACGAAACTGAAACTGTAGGTACATTATATGATTGATTTTTATCTATTTTAAAAGTTAACTATTATGTCTCTATACCCTGTAAACAGTAATTTCAGCAAAAAAATTATTCCTTTACAACTCCTTTAAGACTGCTCTCTTAACATCCAAGATATGGAATTCTTCCTCCTTTCCCAATGGATTAGAGCAAAACGTAAGGAGTATCATCTCCTGGGCTCAATTTTGGACCAAAGGGACCTTCAGTAAAAAATTTGGATCTTTCATCAGAAGAATTTGGTTTAAAAAGACGAAGAAATTAAAAAATGGCTCCCTGAGTGACAAGACTTGAAGCTCACCAATTCTTCATTATGTCTTTATAGCAACTAAAAAAAAAAAAGAAGAAGAAGAAGTTCTCAAAGTAATCAGTCTCAGTGAGGCCAAATTAATAGGTTTAAAATGGTTCCCTGGTCAGGGCCTGTAGAACAACCGATAAGTCCCACTTTGGACAGCTTCTGATAACTACCAGTCTGGACCGGGTCAGGGCCTTGAAGAACCTGATCACCAAGGATTCTGACGAGATAGATTTTTCCGAAAATACCCCCAGCGCAGCAACTTGAACTTTAAGGGTACTGACTGTCAAGCCCTTATCCACTCCTTTTTGCAGGAAATAAAAAAAAAAAAAAAAATGAAGAATAGGATTTTTTGTACCCACTGTAAAATCCTTTTCTCTGAAGTCCATGGACGGACACAGCACCTTAAATCTTGACAAGTGGGTTATGTTCCCTGTTTACAGGAGAGGACTAGGCAGAAACATGTTAAATACATGTTACATTAACAGGGTTGAACAGCCCGCCCAGGGGGCGGTCCCTCCAGACATAACCCTCCTCGCTGCAACATGCAGCCTCAGTTCGTAACAAGCAGTACAAACCTAAAAAGAGATGGGTGGGAGCTGTGTCCGTCCATGGACTTCAGAGAAAAGGATTTTACGGTGAGTATAAAAAAAAATCCTATTTTCTCTCATCGTCCATGGACAGACACAGCTCCTTAAATCTTGACAAGTGGGATGGCCCCAAGCAGTGTCAAAAATGAGGGGTGGGAAATATCAGTAAAACCAATTTTAACTTCACCCCAAAACAAGCAGAGCTCCTCAACGGAGGAGGTGCAACTTTAAACAGCTGTTTAAAGTTGCACCTCCTCCGTTGAGGAGCAAAAACTAGCGGCTGAAAAACATCATAAGATGCACTCACAGCAGCCATGTAAATTCTGGAAAAAGCGTGAACGGACGAGCAAGTCGCCGCCTCGCACACCTGTGAGACCGACGCATGATGTTGGAAAAAAAAACAGGAAGCACCAATTGCCTTGGTTAAAGTGCCGTGACCGGAAAGGGGGGGCCCGCCCCTTAGGAGCATAGGCCTGTATGACGGCCTGCCTGATCCACCAAAAAATGGTGGTCGACGAGACCGCCAGGCCCTTTTGTGGACCAGACACCTACACAAAAGAGTCAGAAGCTCCGAAACGGAGCCGTAGTAGGCTGGTATACCCGCAAAGCGCAAACCACGCCTAAAGTATGAAAGGCCGAAACCTCCTTCGGAAGAAGAGAAGGTCGCAGGCACACCATCACCTAATCCTTATGGAGGATCAAGCATGGCGGCTTGCAAGACAAGACCGCCAACTGAGAAACCCCTCTAACAGAGGTAAAGGCCACTAAAGGGGCCACCTTCTGACAGTGTCAAGAGAAAATCTGAGGTTTCCAAAGGAAGGTTCCTGAAGAACCGAGAGCACCAGAGTCAAAACTCATGGGGGAAGAAATGGGCCAAGGGGGGAAAGTATATGACAAACCCCCTGCACACAAAAAAGGGGACCCACCAGGGAACGGGCCGCAAAAAGGCCACTGAAAGAACACAGCCAAGGCTGAAATCTGCCCCTAAACGGTGCTTTAAGCAATTTTTAGATCCACTCCAAGCTTTTTTTTAAAAAAAAACGGGAGCCTGGACACAGAGTACGTCCGTGGACGCCACTCCATCCCTTTGCACCAAGAGAGGTGCGACGGTAGATCCTCCGGAAGAAGAAGACTACGGTGCCCTCAGCATTGTTGAGATGACCGAGTCAGACAGACCCCGGTCACCTAAAGTCTGGCTTCCAATAACCATGTTGAGCAAGTCAGTGACTGTACAACAGGAGGAAGTATGGGACCTCGAGACAGAGTAACCTCCTGCCCTGGCAAACGCCAGGGTACCTCCACTACCAGGCACCCGATATCGGCGTACCAAGGACGCCAAGGTCAATCTGGAGCGATTAGAATCATCAGGATCTCCTCAGCCTCCACTCTGTGGAGCGGCCGAGGAAGCAACTACCATGGAGGGACGGCAAAAAGTCGCCGATACAGACCCCACAGGGCCACCAGCGTGACTGACGTGTCTGTACCAGATCACTAGACCTGGCCACTAACTTTGAGACCCTTGCGGCGGAGACGAGCGGCCAGTAGATCCATGCCCTGTGAGGCTCACCTCCTGCAAGGGAGCCGAAACACCCCAAGCACAAAGACCAGTCGCCCTGGTCCAGCATTTGGCAACTCCAGTAGTCCGCCTGCCAGTATACAGTGGCGTTGTCCGGCTGAAACCAGATCGGTCGACCACGAGGAGAAACATAGCCTGATCGCCTAAAATAGGACAATGAACAGACAGCACCTGGTATTCCCAGGCGGTCTCCCACCCAGGCACTAGCCAGGCCCGACCCTGGGTAGCTACCGAGACCAGACACATCCAGGGAGGTGCGGCCGTAGGTCCACGCAAGTCCAGCGACACAGGGTCGACTGGACACCCCAGTTTTGTGAACCCCCCCGGTTCACAACCCGTGAGCTGGCATTCGTCGTAAACACCGACCACTGGAAGGAAGAAACAACTTCCCGGTCCGAAGAGTCGGGGATCTCTGTCACCAACCCAGAGAGACTGACTAGGTGGCGCACCGGAATCTAATGATTTCAGAGACGAGATGTTTACCACCTGGACAGTATTTCCCCTAGAAAACCAGGAGGAGGCTACCCACAGGGCCCGAATCAGCAGGCGCCCGGAGAGAAGACCGATTGCGTGATGCCAATACCTTCACCGCAGACTGAAGTCTGCAATTTCTCCAGGGGAAGAAGGACCTTTGCCACCGAGGAGTCCGGATCAACACTAGATACTCCAACGCTGAGTCGGAACCTAGCATGCCCAGGATTTGAACCCTGGGTCGCACACATGGAGGGCAGGCTTGCTGCCACTGAGCTACACCTTCTGGCCTAAACGTTTAACACCCACCCGAATCTTCGGAGGGTCTGAATGGGAATAACCCATCCACTAGGTCGGAGACAGAAGCTGCTCGCAGAAGAAAGTCGTCCAAGTAGCCAATGAGGCAAAGCCTCGCTGTCCCAACAAAGTTAGGAAAAGTGTGAGCTCCTAGCTGAAAACCCATGGTGCCGACGCCAGATCAAAAGGGAGGGCCACAGGCTGACAGCGACCCTCTCACATCACGAAGCACAGAAAAAAACACTGACATGCGCAAAACGGGACATGCATGTATGCGTCCCTGATGACCGAGGACGTCAGAGCATCCCCCGGATGGAGCGCAGCTACCACCGAACAAATGGATTCCATGCGGAACTACCCGACGTTCACAAAAGGTATTTAGAGCCTGAGGCCCATAGAAACCCCCAAAACTCTCGTCCTGCAGGAAAGGTAAAATTGCCCCGCAGCTTGGCAAATCCCACACTGCCCAAGGCAGACCGAGGGGCCGAGATAGGAGGAAACCCCATCTAGTACTCTGAAGAGACCACCTTGCAGACCCACTGGTCGGAAAGCAGGGAGGTTTCACCGAATTGTGAACCTGCAAGCCGCCCCGCCCACCTAGAGACAGGGAGGGAAGGCTACATACATTGGCAGGATTTGGGTGCCGGCGTGATCGGCTTACGCACCCAGGGACGGATTAGTCCCCCAGCTGGGCCTTTGATGGCCTGGGAGGGTTGCCCCTAAATAATAAACACACATAGTGTATATGTATATTATGTAGGTGTATGCACACATGCCTTTGGAGGAAACCGGAGTAGCCGGAGGAAACCCACGCAGACACAGGGAGCGTGCAAGCTCCAGGCAGATTAGCGTATGTGTCTAGATTCGAACCAATGACTCTCTTGCTGCCAAGTAATGGAGTTAGGCACTACACAACCGTGTGCATAAAACCATTCTGAAACAGAAGCCCTGGATAACAAGGGCGCAGCATACAATGAAGCATCAGACACCTATATGAGGCCCTGGACCAGCTGGTCCGCCAGCCTAATAACCTCAGGAGAGAGTCGGTGCTCCTCCACTGTCTGGTGCAAAATGCTCATTCCATGAGTTGTATACAGCACTAGGGGTCAGGACTACTTCAAGATGGGGTCGCGCTCAGAACGCGGCCACAGGAAAATGGCCGGCGCAATGTAAGCTGCGCCATAGCGCGGCTACGACAAAAAAGCCGCCAATGGGAGTTTTCAATGTAATTGAAAAACCTCCCAAAAAATGGCGCCAGCGCCGACAGACTCCGAGTAGTGGCCACAATAGGCCGCAAGCCAGACCCCAGCATGGTAAACATGGAACGGGTCAGTACTTCTGATAGAAGATCCGTCAGATCCATATAAGCGGGGGTTCCCGCCCGGCGGTGAGGGACTACAAAAGCCCTCAGCGGCTTTTCTCATTCCGCATCTCAGAAATTATCAAAGAAGGGCACAGAAGGAAACCAAACCTACACAGCGGTCTGATTTGTGTGATCCAAAAAAGACCGAGCCCTCGGCGGAAACCCAGCTGCGCTATGCAGCTTAGGAGAGTCACTTGCAGCAGTAAAAAGCGCACCTATAAATGCCTTATTCTGCATTTTTTTTTTACACTAGGTACCTGGTCCATGGCTTCATAACAGAGCATTCCCCAGGGGGGAAGGGGGCACTCTTACCGCCCGCAGTCCACCCCCCACCCTGGCACAAATGTGTCCAGGACCAACAATAAAACTCTGTGGGTATTCCAGGTGCCAACACCTGCTGCATGTGGGGGAAGGACCCAGATAATGACTCCAAACATTAATAAATATTTACATAGTGTGTATTATATTATGCACACCTGTCCTTACAAATAGACAAAAGCTCCCAGAGCCCTATTCAGGGCCTCTCACCCACTTGCTGCACCGACCAGGGGTAACCAGGGGACTCCCTCAGGAGGAGACTGCACAGCGCTGCCTGTGAGAGGAAAATAACCGTGAGGTAACTGTTGCAGGGAACCGTGTTTAAACAGGAAAAGCCTCCTAGGATATTTTATTTAAGGATAAGACACAGATACAGCATAAAAAGCAAAACCTTTACAGGTGTCACCAATCAGTCAGCGTCTAACTACTCGCTTAAGTATAATCATAAACATCTGTGCTCATCACAGGGCTTTTTACCTCACAGGAAAGCCCAATACAAAAAAGAAAACACACAGGGCAGATAACAGTCCCCTCAGGAAGGCCCCCTCCCCCCTGACAGTGGCAATGTTAGCAATGCAGCAAGGGAAAAAAGGAGCAGGGAAGGGAGGGCCCGAACCCCAGGAATGCCCAGCCGTACCAACCTCGGAGCAAAGCTCACCGGCCCCCCCAGGAGTCATGGGGTATGGCGTGGCAGACCCAGCCTCTTTGCCAAGGTGTGTCCACGCTTGCTGGTCGGACTGAGTAGACTACAAGGATCTATAATATCCAGCCAGTCTCAGCCGACAGTTGAAAGAAGATTATTCAAGAAAAAGCAAAATAAAATTTCTCCCTGGGCGGGGCTGTTCAACTCTGTTAATGTAACATGTATTTAACTATTTAACATGTTTCTGCTAGTCCTCTCCTGTAAACAGGGAACAGAACCCACTTGTCAAGATTTAAGGAGCCGTTTCCGTCCATGGACGATAAGAAAAATATCTTTTTAAGGACCAGCTGGATGCAGTGCACCAGGAGTTGAAACCTTTCCAAACTTTGGAATGAATTTTTCTGGTAACACTTTCTGCTAGATAGGGAGGGTAGCAACCAATTTAACCGAAAACCCCTTCTTCCTTAGGAGCTGCTCATCAGAAGCCAAGCTGTGAGATTTAGCTTTGCTACTTCCTGATGAAGTAATGAATCTTGTATCAGCAGGTCTTACCTCAACAGAAGGTGCCAATGCAGTTTGAATTGCACCCAATGAGGATTACCGTCATATGCTCCTTCTGGATTTTCCTTATGACATGAGGGATAAGCTGAAAAGGGGGAAAGGGAAAGCAGGAAATTGCAGCTATGCGCCAGAGCATCTAACCCCAGAGATAGCTCGGTTCTGCTCAGGGAGAAGAGAGACACGTGCATTTTCCCGATTCACAAAAAGATCTACTTTTGGCCACCCCCGTTTCTTGACGATCATATGGAAGATTTCCTGGTTCAATCGCTGCCTCGTACATCTGGTTTCTGCTGAGGAAGCCCGCTACCCTGTTTAGAGTCCCTTGTAGATGAACCGCAGACAAGGATTAAATATGGAGCTCTGCCCATCTTAGAATACTTCCTGTTAGGCACTGAAAAGCTCTGCTTGAGATTTACTGTTCTACCCATCGATTTAGCATCTTGAGATTTGGGATGAGACAAAAACACTTTCCTGAGGGTTTCTGAATGAGGAACACGTGCGAGTAGAACCCTTGAAGGGACTGGAACAATGACTCTCTGGGATCTCAGTTCCTGGATTAGGGACTTTGTGGCGAGAGCCTTGGCTGGATCCCGTGGGGCATTAGTCAAGAATCTTTTTGGAGGTTCTTCCGAGAATTCGATCATATACCCCTGGGAGAGTATGTTTAGAATAAATTGGTTTGGTGCAATGCCTCGGTCATGTGTGCCCCGGATGACGGGGCATGTCGTGGCCAACCCAGCGTGTAGCTAAGGCCTGCTCACGCTCGATGGCCGGGCTACAGGTTCTATATTATCCAGCCTGTCATCCAGCCCGGCTGTTAAAGGAATTGCTGATTCCCGGAATTAAAAACCGCAGCTGCGCCAAACCGGAACTTTAAAAAGGCACCAGGTGACCCTGCTCTATCTCCCACTGCGGCTGGAAACGTTGATGCGCGCCTGACCCGGAAGTGCTGCCCCTTCCTAAGCACTGCACAGGACCTGAGCTCTTCTCAGCCACCAGAATAGCTTCAAGCCTTCATCGCCGTTGCCCCGGCACAAAATGGATTTTCAGGCAAGAACCTCTGGTCTCCCAGGACATACCTGAGAGATCCTGGCTCCCATCACAGGTGTTCCTACCGACTGGAGGAAATAAAAAAAAAAACTGAAGAAAGCTGCGTGAAGTCCTCCTGTTAAAGCTTTGGATGATGGGGCGATTCCTTTTGGAGGAGCCATAATATCTTGGGTGCTGTCCTGAAACAAACATTAACCACTTGCCCACCGGGTTAATTCTGGCACTTCTCTCCATGTGAAAATCACTATTTTTTTGCTAGAAAATTAATCAGAACCCCCAAACATTATATATTTTTTTTTAGCAGACATCCTAGGGAATAAAATGGCAGTCATTGCAATACTTTTTGTCACACCGTATTTGCGCAGCGGTCTTACAAGCGCACTTTTTTTGGATAAAAATCATTTTTTTGAATTAAAAAATAAGACAACAATACATTTTGCCCAATTTTTTTATATATTGTGAAAGATAATGTTACGCCGAGTAAAATGATACCAATCATGTCACGCTTAAAAATTGCGCCCGATCGTGGCATGGCGTCAAACTTTTACCCTTAAAAATCTCGATAGGCGACGTTTAAAAAATTCTACAGGTTGCATTTTTTAAGTTGCAGAGTAGGTCTAGGGCTAGAATTATTGCTCTCACTCTAACGATCGCGGCGCTACTCGCGCATGCGTTTGCTTCTGCGCGCGAGCTCGTCGGGATGGGGCGCTTTAAAAAAAATTTTGGGGGTTTTCTTATTTTTATTTAGTTTTATAATTTTTTAACACTGAAATAAAAAAATAAAAAAAATTGATCACTTTTATTCCTATTACAAGGAATGTAAACATCCCTTGTAATAGAAAAAAGCATGACAGGTCCTCTTAAATATGAGATCTGGGGTCAAAAAGACCTCAGATCTCATAATTAGACTTAAATGCAAAAAAAAAAAAAAAAAAAGGAATTTTTTCAAATGACAAAAAAAAAAATGTTTCTTTAAGAGGCTGGGCGGGACTGACGTTTTGACGTCACTTCCGCCCAGCAGAGCTATGAGGACGGGTGAAGGAGATTTCTCCTTCAGTCCCGTCCCCGCTCAGCTGCCGGACACATCCGATCCCCTCCGCCGCTACCGACGGCTCCGGTAAGCGGCGGAGGGCGCGGGAGAGCGGCGGGAGGGGGGGCCCTCTCCCGCCACCGATAACGGCGATCTTGCGGCGAATCCGCCGCGGAGACCGCCGTTATCGTGTACACCACCGCCCCCTGAAAAGATGAATATTTCGGTTGTGGCAGCAGCTGCTGCCGTTATCGAGATATTCAACTTTAAAAACAGGATGTCTTTTTGACATGGGGCGGTGGTCAAGTGGTTAATATAGATATTAGATAGATATCTATATCTATCTCACACTTATTTTCCCCTTTGTCATTCCATACATGTGTGCATTTATGGGTAGGTGACCACACCGCCTAAATGGCAGCATGTTTACAAGTACATTGCCAACACTGAAGGTATTGTGCACCAGCTCATTCAAATACCATGCATGTGCAGTGACGTTTACTTTTGTATCCACAATGGCCGAGTCAGGGAGGAAGATATCAAACACTGTGCATGCGTGGTCTTTAAACGAGTGTCTGATCCTTAGTTGGATAGTAATGTGCTTGGAGTGTTGTGGAAAAAGTCCCCAAAATGTCCCTTGAACCACTTGCCGACCAGCCACAGTCATACTGCAGCAGGTCGGCAAGACCCCGCAAACTGTCATAGCTATACGTCGGTCCCATTAAGCGGGGTAGCAGTTGCGTGCGCCCGCTACATTACGGGGGTGCCGATGCTCGTGACCGGTGGCCGCGATGACCGCTGCCCGTGAGCGATCGCGGGCACGAGAGGCAGAACAGGGACGTGTGTGGGTAAACACACAAATCACTTCTGTGAGGAGAGACAGATTGAGAGTTCCTAATAGCTGTGAGCCACAATCTCTCATTTCCTCTAGTCAGTCTCTCCCCCCCCAGTGGGAACACACTTAACATTTTGATCGTCCCTTAGTGTTACCCCTTGCCTGCCAGTGTCATTTGCACAGTAATCAGTGCATTTTTATAGCACTCATCGCTGTATAAATGACAATGGTCCCAAAAGAGCATTAAAAATGCAGCCATTGCATCTAAGAATTGGAATCTGCAATATAATAAAAGGTTTCCTTTTGGGGTAAATACCGCTTTAAACGGCTTATTTTGTCTAAGGTGGGGTTACAATAAACTTGCCTTATTCTTCGACATCTTAGACTTCATCCTCTCGGTTTCACTTTATCTTTACCTCAAGGACGCAAACAATTAAGCATCAGCAGTCCTATATTTTGTGAAAGGATACCGAGGGCCCACCCACATCCCTGAAGAATCAGAGAAATGTAACCTGCCCTAGACGAACATTTAACCCTTGTATTCCAGGGGTTAACAATACAAGGCAGATTTTTAGAGATACCCTGAATTCAGCCAGTACCAATTAGGATCTGGATGAATAGTCAGGTAAAAGACTGACATCCAAAAAGTTATAAAACATGCACAGTAGAAAGGAAGAAGTTTTCTGCAGCATCCCATACAATATACAGTAACATTCGTCTCCCCTTACAACTATACAAGCAGGAATAGCGCATTAAGTGAAAGTTGTCAATTAAAATGTACATACGTTGAGTCAGATTCTGCATTGCACTGAAGAAAAAATCCCACACTTTTTTGATGTGGTCTGTCAGGGTAGAATCGTGGCATCACCATTATTTTCCATGGGAGATTCCGGACAAAGCAAGGAGGACTCAGCACAGATTCACTAAGGCGACTAAAACGTTCCACTGAGAATTGAAACGTTGCTTCTGATCGCCAACTGGTATCTGAAAACAGTAACATTACAAGAAGTAAACAACCCACAGATTGTATTTTGATATCTTTTTTTCAGATTTTTAGCACAAACTTACAGTGCAGGAAGCCAACTACTTATAAGGGCAACAGACATCTTTCAGGCAAGTAAATATACAATTCTAAAACAACCTGATACTTGTTATTTTGGCTCAAAGTATTGTGCTTTTGAATAAATTAAAAAATTTCATATATGGAGGTAGCACATAATGAATTAAGATAAAGAAGGCAAAAAAAAAGTTGATTCCCCAATATCAAAAGTGTGTATATTCTAGATTCTTCCAGCGCTTGTTTACAATTTGTGCTAACCTTCCTCAGTGGACCTCAATTTTCATCAAGGTCAAACACATGTGTAAATAAGACCACCAGAAAACCGCCACCACACTCGAGGCATCTCTACGTCCTCTTATGATCTCCCTCTCCAAAGTAGGTACATGCAAAATAAGCACATCTGTATATAGGGAGAAAAGCATCAAAATTAAACAAACGCACATTATATTATGCCATATAAGCTGCCTAAAACAGATCTCTCATCAATATACTGCTACAGGGTGTCCTAACCCTCTTTATAGCGGATCTCCACTCTAAAGTGAAGTCGCGCTGATCGGCACCCTCCCCCCCTCCGGTGTCACATTTGACACCTTTCAGGGGGAGGGGGGTGCAGATACCTGTCTACAGACAGGTATCTGCACCCACTTCCGGCCCTACGATACGGGCAAAAGACGGGTTTTTTTCCTTGCTTCCTGTCCGTCCCCCGTTGTATGCTGGGAACACTCGGCTCCCAGCACACAGCGGGAGCCAATCGGCGGGCGCAGCGCGACTCGCGCATGCGCCGTAGGGAACCGGGCAGTGAAGCCGGAGCGCTTCACTTCCTGGTTCCCTCACCGTGGATGGAGGGGGGAGCAGCAGTGTGACGAGCGATCGGCTCGTCATCTGCTGCGATCGGCGCTGGACTCCAGGACAGGTAAGTGTCCTTATATTAAAAGTCAGCAGCTGCAGTATTTGTAGCTGCTGGCTTTTAATATATTTTTTTAGTGGCACATCCGCTTTAAATTGAACCCCAATAAAATTGTCAAGGTCATACAGACTTGCGCAATTTATTCTAAAATCTGTCAGTGCTTCATTACACTGTAAGCAATGTATGTGCTCACCTCCCTCAGTGAAGGGAGTACATGCAAAAAGTGCTAGTGCGCTCTGTATTTAGGGAGATGGGTAACCAAATATAATGAACTATATTATACTCACATTGCAGAGAGAGATCATAAGAGGATGACGAGAAGTCACATTGAGTGTGATGTAGGTTCTCTGGTGGTCTTGCATACACATGCGTTTATAACGAAGCACTGGAAGATACTGGAATAAAATACATAAAGCTCCTTGCAGACGGGGCAGACTCCACTATGCAGAGTGGACACGGACACACCCAGCTCGTCTATGGGGCGGTTGGATGGAAAGGGACTGCCTGTATTTCCATTCGACTCATCTGATCCACCAGGAGAAAGGGGGAACCGATACCCATCCATCTGTTTTTGGGGGCCTAAATCAGATGCCAGCAGGTGTCAGTGGACACATCTGCCATTCCATAGAGAGCTATGGATGGGCAGATCACGTGCACATGAAAAACAGACAGGCGTACCTGATCAGCCAGTCAGTGTGAAAGGAGCCCAAGCCTGTATGACCTTGATATTTTTATTGGGGTGCACTTGAGGTGAGCAGATAGGACACCCTGCACCAGTATATTGATAAGAGATCGGTTTTAGATTGCTTATATGGAATATAATGAAAATTTGGACAATTATCTCTCTATATGTAGAAAGCACTAGATATAGGTTTATTATCCTGCATGCACCCACTTATGAGGCACTATAAAAAAAAAAAAAATTTTTGCCCCTGTACAATTCGTAAAGCCTCATCTGGAATATGCAGTCCAGTTTTGGGCAACGTTTAACAAAAAGGATATGGGGGAACTGGAGAAAGTGCAGAGAAGGGCAACCAAACTGATAAGAGGCGTGGAGGAGCTCAGCTATGAGGAAAGATTAGAGGAACTGAATCTATTTCCTCTTTAGAAGAGATTGAGGGGGGATATGATCAACATGTACAAATACATAAGGGGTCCATATAGTGAACTTGGTGTTGAGTTAAGGTCATCACAGAAGACAAGGGGGCACACTTTACGTCTAGAGGAAAAGAGATTTCATCTCCAAATACAGACAGGTGTAAGCTGTGAAAATGTAGAATAGACTCCCTCAAGATGGTCTTATTATCTCAGTAGCTTTTTTTAATAATGTACTGGATAGCGATCTACCTCTAGTAAGAGTGGCTTCTATACAGTATCTAGGGGCAAAGGTTTCCCCATTCTAGTCAGGACTACAGTCTCTTGAACCTATTTGCTGTAATTAAACAAAATACCCAAGTTTGTCACTGGGTGTTATGGGTAGAATCCACTTGATGAAAAAAGTCCTACTACCTAAAGTGTTATATATCTGCTTGCACTCCCCTGTACAGAGAGGGGAAAAAAGTATTTGATCCCCTGCTGACTTTGTACGTTTACCCACTGACAAAATAAGTGGTCCCATTTTAATAGTAGGTTTATTTTAACAGCGAGAAAGAACAAAAATATCCAGAAAAAGCGCATTTAAAAAAATAAACGCAAGATTAATTTGCATTTTTATTTTTTATAATTTTCATATTCACATTATAATTTTCACATTTTTATACCATCTCATTTTGCCATTCTAAATATCATCTTCTGTACTCTTATCGCCTATTCAGTTCTTTATTTCAATGTGAATTGTCTTTACCTCCAATTTCTTCCTTATTCCCCCCCCCCCCCCTTGTTGCCTCCCCACCTAGTGTTACCTCCGTCACCTAGTGTTAACACCTTCCACGCCAGTAACATTTATACAGTAATCCAGAGCCATTTTTAGCTCTGATCGTTTGGGTTCAGTATCGCATGACTGCACAATTGTCAGTTAAAGAGATTTAGTGACATATCGCAAAAAAATGGCCTGGTCATCAAGGGGGCAAATCCTTCCTGTTTTTAAGTGGTTAAAGGGAGTGCTCCTAATCTCAGCTTGTTACCTGTATAAAAGACACCTGTTCACAGAAGCAGATTCCAGTCTCTCTACCATGGCCAAGACCTAAGAGCTGTCCAAGAATGCCAGGGACAAGATTGTAGACCAGCACAAGGATGGAATAGGCAACAAGACCATCGGCAAGCAGCTCGGTGAGAGGGTGACAGTTGGTGTGATTATTCGCAAATGGAAGCAACACAATATTATGTTAATCTCCCTCAGTCTGGGGCTTCATGCAAGATCTCACTTGGTGGAGTTTCAGCGATCATGAGAACAGTGAGGTATTGGACCAGAACTACACGGGAGAATCTTGTCAATGATCTCAAGGCAGTTGGGACCATAGTCACCAAGAAAACGAATTGGTAACACTACCCTGTGAAGGACAAACCAGGGTGGATTTGATTTAAATCACTAGTAAAAAGGCTTGATTTAAATGATAATTTTTAAAAGAGCAACTCATCTGTCCTGCAGCGGCTCCTCTGACCCGCTGTTGACTCACCAACAGTCCTATTCACTTTAATGGGACGGCTGGTGAAGTGGCAGTGACACAATGTGAGGGACGTGGCTGCAGCAGGTGAGTGGATGCCGTTAACAGACGCTGCTATGATGGATCTGAAATGACAGGTGTTCTTTAAATGTAAGGACTCATTTTCTTGCTGGTAGTTGGAATCTAAAATATTTGCAAAAAAAAAATGGTTTCCTATTTAGAATAAGCGGTCAGGTTAGTAAAACAGCAATAGCCGAACCGATTCAATCATAGTTTGCCGTGTACATAACAAGAGTATGAAGGGAATATTCCTAAACTTTGTTTTAATCTCATTGTTACTGTGAAATTGTGTGAATGCATCAATGCGGTGCATGTTCTCAGCTTGCAGAGCTTTGATTCATTGAATGAGTTAACCGAAAAGGCAAATATTGCAGAATATACAGTCTCCTGCTACATAACCAAGCTCCATTTCATGCTGAATAAACTAAATTTTTCTTAAAGGAGTTGTAAAGGTAAAAGTTTTTTTACCTTAATGCATGCTATGCATTAAGGTAAAAAAACATCTGACAGCACCGCCCCCCCCCCCCCCCCCAGCCCCCGTTTTACTTACCTCACCGTTCGAAAGTCCCGGGCGCGTGCTTGTCATCCTGCTCGGTTCCCAGCCTGGCCGTTGATTGGCTAGGCTGGGTGGATTGATAGCAGCGCAGCCATTGGCTGGCGCTGCTGTCAATCACAGCGGATGGCGCGCCGGGGGGCGGGGCCGAGTGATACAGTGGGCGGCTATGGCCGCTGCTGTATCACGGGAGCGCGCTCGCAAAAGCTTTCCACCATGCGAGGGAGCTCGCATGAACGTGGAAAGCTTTTGCGAGGAGGAGCCGAGACAGCCGCCGAGGGACCCCAGAAGACACGGATCCGGGTCACTCTCTGCAAAACGATCTGCACAGTGGAGGTAAGTATAACATGTATGTTATTTAAAAAAAAAAAAAAAATTGTACCTTTAGTGTTCCTTTAAATGGAAAACTATATCTGTAGATTTTTACTCCAAAAGCATTTTATTAAAATAAATTTGATAAACCCCCCCCCCCCCCCCCTCCAAAAAAAACCCCAATAAAAAAATAAAAATAAAACACGCATCGATTTTTATCCACCCTGCCTGAAACCCTGCAGTGTCCGCAAGGACCCCCTGCTCAAGAAGTCACGTGTACAGGCTGGTCAGACATTAGCTAATGAATATCTAAATGATTCAAAGGCGAACTGGGTGAAAGTGTTGCGGTCTGGGAGGAGAACTGCTGCCTATGACCCCAAGAACACCATCCCCACTGTCAAACAGAGGTGGAAAAATATTATGCTTTGAGGGGGTTCTGCTAAGGGGACAGGACATCACCAGATCAAAGGGACGATGGACAAGACCATGTACCATCAAATCTTAGGCGAGAACCTCCTTCCCTCAGACAGGGCATTGAAAATGGGTCATGGATGTGTGGGTGTAGGTATAGGTATATGAGTGTGCATATTTATGGATGTATTCATATACATATGTGTATGTGTTTATATGAGAGAGGGAGAGGGGAAAGGTAAAGGGGGGAGGGAAAAAAAATGAAAATAAAAAAAAGGAAGAAAAAAAACACAGGGGAAGAAAGAATGGTTCTTTAATGCGGGTATTCAGTGGTATATAGGTTACATGCAGCTCTTTAAATAGACAAGAGGAAAGTATTGTTAAATGTCTGGTGCCTTTCAGATATGATAGATTTACACTGTTGTTAATTTGATCGCATTAACCGTGATCCGTATATTATTACATGAAATGTTATAGTTTTCGATTAGAGCGTATTCCGCCGTTGTTTAATTTGCCTGTTCGCTCTAAGGGTTGGTTGGGGTTGAGGCAGATGCATTATGCCTCCGATCACTCCAGGACGGTGGATTTTTCACTGTCGGGGGCTGGTCTAGTAGCCCGGGTTTTGGGCTACATTAGTTTCCTGAATAACGGAGGTGGGATGGACTTTTCTCCCTCCCACTTTCGTTGGTCTAGTTTAATTCACTTCACGAAATGTTATTTCTTACTCTCTTTTCTTCCTTCTCTCTTTCTCTATTCTAACTTATTTTTCTTGATTGCCAGATTGCTCATACCAAGTCGATTTTGTCATGCCTTGGGTCCAGGTCCAGTATATAGCTCTCGCTCGTCTCTCCCAAGCCTCTCTCCATTTTGGGTAAGTGATATGATCATCTCATCTTTTTTTTCCCACAATGGCTACACCAAATAACTCACCTCCTATCACTTTGAGAATATCCTCACATAATGTTCAGGGACTGAACTCACCTGTTAAGAGAAGGAAGGTATTGCAATCTTACCACTCCCAGCAAATATCGGTAGTCCTTTTGCAGGAGACCCATTTTCCAACAAGTTACGCTCCCTCCTTTATTCATACTCAATTTCCCCAATTTTTTTTAGCGAACGCTGAGGACAAGACTAGAGGGGTGGCAATCCTTTTTGCAAAGACATGCAAATTCAATTCTCTTTTGATACATAGGGACCCAGATGGCAGATTTCTCCTGGTCAAGGGAGAGTTGAATGATCAATTGTTCTCCTTCATCTGATACTATGCCCCTAATAGAGGTCAGACGAAATTTTTTCAGGCCATGTTTGCCACTCTGGAACCTCTCCTAGAGGGGACAATAGTGTGTGGAGGTGACTCCAATATAGCTTTTGACCAAAGTTTAGATAAATCTAAACCCTTAGCAACACGACTGACACGCCCAGTTAGAGCCAGCTCTCACATAGCAAAACTAATATCAACAAAATCTGGTAGACATTTGGAGGGAACTTAATCCAACTAAAAGGGATTATACCCATTTTTCAAACCCACATAAATCGTATTCCAGGATTGATCATATACTCATTTCCACTAGACATATCCCCTCAGTTACTAAAGCTACCATAAAAGACACGCCTCTCTCAGATCACTCCATGGTTGTTTGCTCTATACAAACACAACTTTTGGATCCCCACAAATCTCATTGGAAATTAAATGAATCCCTCCTTAACGATCCTTCCGTAGTTTGGAAATTAACAAGGCCTTAAAAGAATACTTTATATTAAATAATGTTGATGGAATCTCGGCTGAGATGCTTTGGGCGGCTCACAAAGCTACCATCCGCGGTAAAATAATTCAGATAGCCTCTAAACGAAAAAAGGAAAAAAAGGCGGAGGTAGCTAAATTGGAAAAGGATTTTAGGTCCTTATGTAGAAAGCATAAAAAAGACCAGACAAAGGTTCAGGTCGCACAGCTTGACGCTGCTAGATTAGCTTTGAATTTATCACTCACAGTTAGTGCTGAAAAGTCCTTAAACTGGAGCAATGCAAGATTCTATTTACACAAGGATAAAATGAACACATTTTTAGCCAATCAGCTCTCTCCGAGATTCCGCACATTTGCACTCCCTACAATTAGAACACGAGATGGGACCACGACCCTTAACCCTAAGCGCATTTTACAAGAATTCCAGACTATCTATTCTACCCTCTACCAGAAGACTGGTACAGCCAAACAATTAGATATTAAGTCCTTTTTGGATCATCTACCTATTCCGAATTTACATGAGAACCATGTCGATTTGATGGAGGCCCCAATTTCAGTGGAAGAAACCATGGGGGTGATCAAAAACCTACAGGGTCGATCTGCTCCCGGACCGGATGGCCTCTCGGCCCCATATTATAAAACTTTTGCAGAAACCTTAGTTCCTCATCTCACTAAATTTTTCAATTCAATGCGAGGGGGTGAGGCCCTGCATTCTCACCTGAATGAGGCTTTTATTTCAGTTATACCCAAACCAGACAAAGATCTCGAACAAGTAGAAAACTATAGGCCCATTTCTTTAATCAACAATGATTTGAAAATAATGACCAAAATTCTTGCTAATAGGTTAAATTCTTTTATTCACCTTTATATTCATAAAGATCAGGTCGGCTTCATCCCAGGGACACAGGGTCCAGACCAGGTGAGGCGAGCAGTGGACATTATATCATTGCTCCAGTCGGGATGGGATGGGGGTCCTCCTCAGGAGGGGCTCCTCCTGTCATTGGACCTTCAGAAGGCCTTCGACTCCTTGTCTTGGCAGTATCTATTTGAGGTGCTGCGGAGTTGGGGTTTTGGAGAGAATTTTCGAGGGCTTCTGAGGTCCTTGTATTCTGAGCCCAGGGCAAGGGTTAAATTGCAGGGATATTTTTCTGATCCCATTATTATTGCCAGAGGTACGAGACAGGGCTGCCCCCTGTCCCCCTTGGTCTTTGCCATAGCAATTGAAACATTAGCTATCGCTATCCGATCTGAGCCGGATATAAAAGGGGTATCTTGTGGACCCCAAGTTCACAAATGCGCATTATTTGCAGATAATCTCCTCCTTTTTATCTCATCCCCGACTACGTCTCTACCCAATTTATGTAACTTACTCGAGTCTTTTCGGGAATATTTCAGGGCTACGCGTCAATATGAATAAATCTCAGGCACTTAATATATCCACTCGAACCTCCATAGTCGAACGTCTGCAACCTCGATTTGATTTCAAATGGGCCGAATTATCTATACGTTACTTAGGAATAAACCTAACTCCCAAAATTGAACAACTGTACCAGGCAAACTTTCCCCCTATGTTTCGCAAACTTGAATTAGACCTTCAGACATGGGCTCGACATAAAATTTCATGGTTAGGTAAAATTAACTCAATTAAGATGACTTTTACCCAGGCTGCTCTACCTATTCAGATCCCTTCCGATACCTATTAAAAAAGATCAACTGAAATCATTCCAAGGCAAAATTCTTAAATTCATTTGGGCGGGTAAGGGATATAGACTGGCCCAAAATGTCCTTTATGGGCCCAAAACACAGGGGGGGTCTCGGGCTTCCGAACTTATTCAGATATTATCAAGCGGCTAGGTTAGCCCAACTATCCTCTCTTTTCAAAAAGCGAAAAACCTGATTGGATTGATATCGAGAGTTTGGCCGTCCCTAATCTTCCACTGGAAAGTCTATTATGGTTATCACAAAAATCAAGGCCAGCTATGTCTCCTGCGTTATCCCAATCATTTAAGTTGTGGGATGATCTGAGACGTCTTCCCTCTCTGATATCGGAGGCTAGTCCCTTAACACATTTTCCATAATCCCCAGTTTACGCCAGGAATGGACGCCAAAGCATTCCAATGGTGGTTAGACAAAGGAATCTATAGGATAGGGGATTTCCTTTTAACCACTGGCCCGCTCTCTATGGAGCATTGCATAAGAAATTGGGATCTACCGGAATCTGAGAAATTGCGGTACTCTCAAATTTTTCACTTTGTAAAGTTATTTTGGAGGGATAAACCCTCTCCCCCAGTCTTTACTAGATTTGAGCGTTGGTGCTACCAAATGGATGAGTGCAAGGGAGGAATTTCCATAATATATGCATCACTATCAGAAGTTTCTTCCAAATTTTCATACATGGAGGCTTGGGAGAGAGATCTGCAGGAGACCTGGAGCCTGGACGAATGGCATAAGGTAGGAACGAGAGCTTATAAAGCATTACTTAACGTATCTTTGATAGAGTCCAATCTGAAGGTACTGATGAGATGGTATCTAGTTCCTAGTAGGCTGGCGTCTATGTTCCCAACAGCTTCTCCGCTATGTTTTCGTGATTGTCAAGCCCAGGGCACCATGCTGCATATTTGGTGGGATTGTCCTAAAATCAGAGGGTTTTGGAATAAGATCTTTAATCTCATCAGAAAAGTTACAGGTGTTCCAGTGGAAAAGAACCCACAAGTAGCACTACTTGGGACAAGGATCCCTCAAGCCTCTAAACACATGCAAAAATTGATAACCTTTATGCTTTTAGGCGCAAAAACCACTCTGGCAGGGGCTTGGAAACAACCGAGAGTCTCCATTATGGCAGCCAAAAAGAAGATTTCTTGGGTAATGACTCAGGAGAAAATGGTTAGTTCCATTCTAAACACATCTCAGCTATTTGAGGCTATATGGGAGCCTTGTGCCAAATATGTGGGGGTTTCCCTACTTCCGGGTACCACGACGACACCCACAAACTTATGATATTTCAGCTGGCAATCACCTTATTTCTATCTTTCTTCCTTTTCCTATTCTGCTCTTTTCCTCTGATTCTCTTATCTTCAGTGCTTCTTTTTGTTTCTCGGTTCACCTCTCAGGTTTGCTATCAATCAATATTACTATGAAGAATTACATAGGATAAAGGGATTCTGCAATGATGTTCATTGTTTTGCTTGAGAATCCGTACTAGGTATGCTGTATCAGTAGGGATTTCCCGGGTTTTACTGAGTCTATGGGGTCCACCGCTAATACCTTCACTCATGGACACCTGCACGGCTCTGGAACTTTGTTTTTTCCGGAGATGCTTGGCCAGTCCTGTTCAGTACGTGGCTCCAATAGCACTTGAGGCTTATGTTTTCTTTTTTTTTTTTTTTTTCTTCTTCCTTTTTCCGGCACAGTGTGTCCCCATCAGGGGTGTCAGAAACAAGACTTATCGGTTAAGTGATTAGCTCAATGCTATGATTTTATTTTTCCTACCATTACAGAATGGTTCACTCAGGGTTGGATAGGATAACTTATTTAATGATGAGTGAGAGTCAAGGTATTATTGCTATTTTTTTTTTTTTTTTATATTATTTATATTTATTTATTTTTGGTTAACCAATGCCTCTATTTATCCTATGCTATGTTATCTATTCCAAATGAATTGTATGTATTTCTTCTTGCTCCAGATTGTTCCGGAGAAACTAAATTGTACAATGATGATCTTTAATAAACTTCTTTGAAAATCAAAACAAAAAAAAAAATTAAATAAAAAGAAACACACCCTGTGAGTCATTGTGGTTAAGCTAATTCACGGAGCAGCCTGTTGTGTAAGCAACATCAGCTAGTTCTTAACTAAAGTCAGCAGTTTAAATCATGATAAGAAAGTACTGAGTTTGTATAACTTTTAGAAACATATGCATTTAAACACAACCCCTCCCTTCTTTCTTCTGCATATAAGCCACTGTTGTACTGAATAAATACCAGAGATCTTAAGAACACAAAAAAAAAAAAAAAGAAAATGGGTCATGGATGGGTATTTCAGCACGACAATGAGTAGCTCAAGAAGAAGCACATTAAGGTCCTGGATTGGCCTAGCCAGTCTCTCAACCTTAATCCTATAGAACATATGTGAAGGGAGCTGAAGGTTTTCGAGTTATCAACCATCAGCCTTGAAACCTTAATGACTTGCAAAAAGATCTGCAAAGAGATGTGTGCAAACCTGGTGGCCAACAAGAAACGTCTGACCTCCGATTGTCAAGCATTTTGACAAGTAATAAGTCATGTTTTGCAAAGGGGTCAAATGCTTTTTCACTTATTCAATTGCAAATCAATTTATACAATTTTTGAAATGCATTTTTCTGTATATTGTCATTCTCTCTCACACTGTTAAATTTAAAATGAAACTGACAATTTCTGTGCCAATGTGCAAACATACAAAATCAGCAGGGGGTCAAATACTCTCACTCTCTATCTCCACTCCACTGTATTTTTAAGACGATTCAATTTTGAATACCTTTGTTTGGGGATCCAGCAAACAAAACACCATGCCTTACCCCTTAAAGAGGAAGGAAACCCTCTTTCTGGAAAAAAAAAACCTGCAAGAGAAAGGCATAATGAGCTAGTATGCACATCATACTAGCTCATTATGAATGACTTATTTGAGATCAAAGCCCCCCAAACACTCCTTGTTCCCCTCCGCCGCCACGTTGCCTACAAGTCCCTTCCGTGTATCGGCGCTCCGGCGTTGCGACTGGTCGGAGCGGCGATGACGTCACTCCTGCACATGCTTGCGGTTGCAGCATTATCCCATTGATAAAACCGGCACGCTCAGTGCGCCTGCGTCGTTGGTGCAGTCCTTTCTGCAAATATCTCCTTAACCGTGTAGGTTAAGGATATTTCTTGCACCTACAGGCAAGCCTTAATCTAGACTTAACAGTAGGCAACGCTGTATCCTGGCCTAGGGCAGCACAGAAAGAGTCCCCACCGGCTTGTGCTACACTGTTAGTGTAGAGCCAGTCTTATGGGGCGGACTGAGCTGAGAGGCAAATTAGTCTAGCGCCCCCATAAAGCGGCTACACTGCTTCAGATATGCGGGAGGCCGGCATTCCGCAACTGTGGGCGGGTAGTGCTTCCAATTTTGACTGTCCTAGCATCCTGGACCACAAACCTCCTTCGCTGTGCTATTTTTTTCTGCTGCACCATTGGCATGGTTATATCTTCTTAGTCCTCTCCATAAAATCAGAAATAAATTTGTGCTTAAAGTAGAACTATAGGCAACACCCCCCCCCCCCATTTTGGATAGAGTAAGTGGGGGTTATAGCCTCTGTAAATTTTTTACCATCCATGTCCCATTGCAAAGATTTTCCTTCACTTCCTGCCCCATAGCCAAACAGGAAGTGAGAGGAAATCTATGCAAATTAAGGGAATCCATTGCCTGACCCCCCCCCCCCCCACAGGCACTTTAAAACTAATGTCCCCACGCAAAGATATCTGGGTGGGTCTTAAACAAAAATGATTGTGGCCTTGACAGGAAGGGGCGGGTCATATTTAAATAAGGGGGTGCATGAGTTTAGTCAGGCCTAGGGCAGCACAAAACCTAAATACACTACTGCCTGTAGGTGCAAGTGGTCAGAGAGGGTTTACAGACACTTTAAAAATCCTGTCACCCTGGGGAACAACTCTACCAGACTTTATATTATGGCCCAATTATCCCACTTTTATCACCTTGACAAAACAGACCAGGCAAGATACCAAACATTGGTATGCTACCAACATCTGCACCCTGCGCATACACCAATATTCAGGAGGAGCTTTTGATCTTACAGCTAACCCAATAGAGCAGCCTCTTCCACCAACACATTTGAGAATTAGCACTTGGGAGGCTTGGCAAACCTCTATTTCACACCCACACCCCCCTTGTGGTTTAACCACTCCCTACTAGGGATGAGCTTTATGTTTGAGTCAAACATGAGTGACTCGAACATTGGCTGTTCGCCCAAAAGCGAAACAATTTCGGGTGTTCGCAGCGAAATTCGAAAAGCCGCACAACACCCTTTAAAAGTCTGGGAGAAATCAAAAGTGCTCATTTTCAAAGGTTAACATGCAAGTTATTGTCATAAAAAGTGTTTGGAGACCTGGGTCCTGCCCCCAGGGGACATGTATCAATGCAAAAAAAAATTATATATATATATATATATATATATATATATATATATATATATATATATATATATATATATATATATATATATATATATATATATATATATATTTTTTTTTGTTTTTAAACGACCATTTTTTCGGAAGCAGTGATTTTAATAATGCTTAACGTGAAATAATAAAAGTGAAATATTCCTTTAAATTTTGTATCTGGGAGGGGGGGTGTCTATAGTATGCCTGTAAAGTAGTGCATGTTTCCCGTGCTTGGAAAAGTCCCTGCACAAAATGACATTTCTAAAAAGGAAAAAAGTCATTTAAAAACTACTCGTGGCTAGAATGAATTGTCGAGTCCTGGCAACAAAGATAAAAGTCATAGAAAAAAAAAAAAAACACGTGCCCCCCCCTCTTAGTTTATTACCAGGACCTTTGGGTCTGGTATGAATATTGAGAACCCCGAACCAAAATAAAAAAAACGTGGGGATCCCCCCCAAATTCCATATCAGGCCCTTCAGGTGTGGATATTAAGGGGAACCCTGCGCCATTTTCCGAGCACACAACCTGGCAGGCCGCAGGAAAAACGGAGCGACGAACACACTCCGCCCAACCCCCCCCCCCCCCAAACCGTACCAGGCCACATGCCGTCAACCCTTGCCCGGTGGTTGTGGGGGTCTGCAGGAGGGGGCTTAACGGAATCTGAAAGCCCCCTTTAACAAACAAAAGGGCCCATGTTGAGGGCATGTGGCCTGGTAGGGTTAAGGAGGGGGCCGCTCTCTCGTCGTCATCCCCCCCTCCTGCGGCCTGCCAGATTGCATGCTCGGAGAAGGGTCTGGTATGGATGTTTGGGGGGAACCCCATGCCATTTTTTTTAAATGGCACAGGGTTACCCTTAATATCTATACCAGACCTGAAGGGCCTGATATGGAATTTGGAGGGACCCGCACGCATTTTTTTTTTTGGTTCGGGGTTCCAAAAGGGCCTGGTAATGGTCTAAGGGGGGAACCCATGCTGGGTTTTTTTTCAATGACTTCTCTGTATTGCCGGGACCTGACAATTCATTATAGCCGCGATCAGTTTTAAATTACTTTTTTTCTTTAGAAATTTTTTTATTTTTTCACTTTAAGCATTATTAAAATCACTGCCCCTGAAAAAAAACTCCATTTTAAAACTTTTTTTTTTGCATCGATACATGTCCCCTGGGGCAGGACCCGGGTCCCCAAACACTTCATGACAATAACTGCAAATTAGCCTTTAAAATTAGCACTTGATTTTTCATGTTCTTGTCCCCATAGACTTTAACGGTGGTCAAACACATTTTTTTGCATGTTCTGCTGCAAACCGAATATGGGGGGGAGGGGGGTGTTCGGCTCATCCTTACGCTCTACCAGAGCTCCTCCAGATCCCTGGCCCTGTCATATGGGCAACACACTGAGTCATACCTAGACCAGTTGCTCTCTGGCAACAGGCTCAAGATCTTGTCTGCGTTCTCCCTTTGAAATGTGTTGTTGTTCCCAGACTTCTATCCACCCCTACCATCACTGCCATGGAGAGATATGCTTGGACCAAACCAAAAACGTATCGCGACACTCTACAACAGTGGTCATCAACCCTGTCCTCAGGGCCTACTAACAAGCCAGGTTTGCAAGATAACTTAAATACATCACAGGTGATCGCATTTGCTGCTCAGTGATTGCAGTATTCTAGTCTGCATCTCCCCAAGGTATTACATAACACCTGGTCTGTTAGTGGGCCCCGAGGACAGGATTGATGACCACTGCTCTACACCACACTACTGAACCATTATACTGGCATATCATGTCATAACTAAGAGGGAATACGACTTGGGAAACATTAAGGACTTGGAATGGGAGGAAATATTGGATAATTACAGGCAGGCGTCCCCCAAATTATCAGACTGATTGACAACTGTACATAATGCACAAGGAATATTTAACCCCAGAATGGTTATCCAGATATAAAAAGTGACACAAGTGATAAAAAAAGTGACAAATAATTCAGAATGTCCCCGGTGCGATGCACAGGCAGGTACATTGCAGGTTGTGTCCTATGGCACAAAGTCACCGGGAACAAATTATTTGATTTCTAAATGATCCAATGGGATCTCCCCCTTCACTAGACCCTAGTGCAGTGGTTCTTAACCTGGGGGGTTAAATTACGATTTGCCGGGGGTCACCAAACCCCCGGGCTGTTCCTGAAGCGCGCACCACTCTCCCAGCCTTTTCACGACCGCCCACTGAAGTTTAAAGCAGGGTCAGGGTCAGGTTGCAAAGTATATTCCCATGGGCAAGAAGTTTAAAAGGCTAAAAATAAAATCTTATGTGGCTCACAGTCAAAGTAAAAAAAAGCTATAAACAATAACAAAGGAGCTTTTAAAAAATATTAAAAAAAGGAACACTAGTGTTGTTTAAATGTTATGAAGAATATAACAGGATATGTAAAAAGGAAATCTAGGATGCAAAAATTTTAAATGTACAGGATTGCAAAAGATGGCAGGACAAACCCCAAAAAATTCTTCAAATACATTAATAGTAAAAAAAAGGTCAGATCTGAGCATGTAGGCCCTTTACAAAATAATCTAGAGTGGGTGACTGGGGACAAAGAGAAGGCCAATTTATTAAATGCTTTCTTCAGCTCTGTGTATACAATGGAACATGGGGGAGCTCAAGTCCATAATGGGGGTGGTAGTGACACCCAAATCCACAATGGCGCAAAAGTGATCTACATTTAAAAAGGGAACAAAGTCTTTACGAAGTAACTATAGACCTGTTTAACTTCTATAGCTGGGAAGATACTGGAGAGATTAATAAACAGACCACATAGAGGTGTTCTTGCTGGGAAAAAACTATTTAAGCAACAGACAGCATGTTTTCATGAAAGAGAGAAGTTGTCAGACAAACCTGATTTCCTTTTATGAAGAGGTAAGTAAAACCTTGGACAGAGGCGTGGCAGTGGTATACTTGGATTTTGCAAAAGCGTTAGATACAGTTCCCCCACACACGGCTCATGTGTAAGGTAAGGTCTACAGGATTGGATATATCAGTTTGTAAATGGATAGAAAACTGGCTAAGGGCCCTTTCACACGTGCGGACCGTATGTCCGCATTTTCATACGTCCGTTGCGGATGAAAACAGGACATACATGGGTCCCTATGTGATTACGGGTGTCAGCGGATGACCATCCGCTTACACCCGTAATCGTCCGCCTCCGCAAAGATCCGCATTTGCGGACGGAAGAAAATCCATTTTTTCTTCCGTCTGCCAGGTCGGGGGGGGGGGGGGGAGCGGAGGAAAGACAGGGCGGTCCCTACACAGTGTGCAGGGACCGCCCTGTCAGCTGCTAGCTCAGCGGAGATTTTACGGAGGATCCCCGCTGAGCTTTTGCGGACACACTGAGCGGATCATTACTGATCGCCGATGTGAAAGGGCCCTAAAAGACAGAATACAGAGAGTAGTGGTTAAGGATTCATACTCTGAATGGTCGAAGGTCATCAGTGGTGTACCCCAAGGTTCAGTGTTGAGACCCTTACTTTTTAATATCTTTATAAATGATATTGGGTCTGAGATCAAAAGTAACATTTCTGTCTTTGAGGACACCAAGCTATGCAGTGGAATAACCTCCTTACAGGATGTCTCCAATTTACAAGCCGACCTCAATGCTCTGTCTAATTGGGCGACTATGTGGCAGATGAGGTTTAATGTTGATAAATGTAAAGTTATGCACTTTGGGGCTAAGAATAGTCATGCACCATACATGCTAGGGGGGGGGGGGGGGGGGGAGTACAACTGGAGGGATCCGTAGTGGAGAAGGATCTGGGGGTTTTGGTAGATCATGAGCTCAATAATGAGAAAAAGTCCTTTGTATTAAGAGGTATGGATTCCAGAGAGATACAATTTTGCCCCTGTACAAATCTTTAGTTGAAAACAAAGGGAGGAATGGGATGTTGACGGTGCTTAATAAAGTAAATTCTAGGTAATGAAATGTTATAGTAATTTATTAAAAAAATATATATCAAAATTTTTTGATTTCATACAATACACGATTTTAAAAACCATTGTATCAAAAATCGGATGTTTTTTGGGGTGCTGGAATTCCCCAAAGTTGAGCAACTGGTCGATTTGAGATGTTACTTGACCCAATATATTTCGCCGTTGTCGACTTCTTCAGGGGTTCTGAAAGCGACCAGAATTATGTAACCAGCTCTGAGCAAGATAGAAAACAGCAAGTAAGGATTTTTTACATAATACAATCACTTTATGTATTTAAACAACATAAATACACATAATACTTCTTTGAAGAGGCTGTACGCTGACCTGACATCCCGGATAAAAGTGAAGACTGACACCGATCCTGGGTGACCCCAAGGCCCCGAGAACAGCTCAACCCACAAGGGCTTGAGACACACCTCACCGCGGTACCCGTGCTGCGTAAGGGCAGATGCCTGACCATAGGGAGGGAATTAGGGGACCAAGCTAAAGGGAACATATAGCACCTGAGTATCAAGTTCCAAA
Source organism: Rana temporaria (assembly GCF_905171775.1). Classification (NCBI taxonomy): domain Eukaryota; kingdom Metazoa; phylum Chordata; class Amphibia; order Anura; family Ranidae; genus Rana; species Rana temporaria. The sequence goes on along the minus strand of NC_053494.1, from coordinate 86,520,220 downwards.
CAGGTAAAAAAGTTAATAAATTACTAAAGAAAAAAGAGAAAAAGAAAATTGCACTTACTGCATAAGGCAAAGCTCTGACGCACAACGCAGCCAAAGAGCCTTGTCTTATTTAGTCACTGAAAGGAGGAGATATGCCCGGTCACACACTCTTAAAAAAAAAAAAAAATAGAATTTATTTATAGAAAATATATAAATAAAAAGAAAAGAGAATTTTTTTTTACTATTTTATACATTGTATTTAGGTATGAAAATAAATCACACCAATCACCACTAGGGGTTGATCTTTACAGCAGATAATAAAGACAGGAAGTGTACATAGAAAAAGCATAGAGCAGCCAGAGTGTAAAATGTCCATAAAGAGAGTAATGCTAGACCAATTAAAGGATCAAGCAGGACGGGCCCCCATATAGTGAGGCGTGGTAGTGGCAGTTTACCTGGATGTGCAGGTCGTGGGAGCTGTGCCTCTGTTCAGTGCAGCAGACATGATGGGAAGCGCTGGCTCCTTATATACCCCCCCCCCGCCCGAGCGTCTGACGTCATCGGGCGGGCACATGCGCCAGAGGCCAAAAAAACCGCCTAGCCTACAACACCCAGAATCCCCAGGCGTCATCATATCGTGACGCGGATGGTGGGCGGGGATCAGTCATCCACAATGGAATCAGGACGGACATGCGTGCCAGGAATCCCCGGAGACAATAAAAAGAGGGGGATTCCCATGCACACGGGGCTAGTAGGGACCAGCGGCAATTGGGCAGATGGAAGAACAGCGAAAATGCGCCAATGCAAAAGGTGCAAAAAAACAAAACAAGCATAAATCTGCGCTGTGTGAAAAAGCTGCCACAAACAATCTAGTGAAACAAGAAAGTGATACAATATACAAAAACAATAAAGTGGCGCTAGAAAATAATAGTGTGAAAAATGTTAAAACAAACTGAATAATATAACACTGTGAACAAATGGAAAGTCCATATATGAAAAATCAAAAGGCTGTGGGTCGTTGAAGAGATGCACCGCCTGTGAATGGTCACCTATGATGGACAATTTAAAAACACCACGGTGGAAAAAAATTGAATATGTGAAGAGATGACCACCACCAGAAGGGGAGGCTTACCAGAGATATTGAACCCTATTAAGCATACCCCTAAAGGGTGAATATAAGCTGTTAAATGAGTTGATGGAACCACATCAATCGGATCCGGATACACAAAGAAAACGATGGCTTGAACACATCACTTTAAACCAGAGCGGAGGGGGTTGACAGCGTCTTGATAATGACTCCCAAGAGGTCAAACCGTATCCAAAATACATAAAAGAAAACGAAGTCTCATAGTGTAATACCGTAATACTGATGAAATTTATTAACGGTTAAAAACACTTACAGTTCTGTTGAAAACAAAGGGCATCAATAAAAGGTGGCGCATGGCAGCAGCAGAGTCCTGACGCGTTTCGCAATAGTTTGCATCATCTGGATCATTATAGAGTCCCCCATAAATGGATATATAAATGGCGGGGCTGTTCTACATTTATATATCTATTTATGGGCGACTCTATAATTTCATGTATTAGCACCGTCATCCACTGGTGACAGGTTGCTGATGGTCCGTTATTACACTACATTGATTGTGAAATGGCCATAACACAACATGGTGGTGCAGTGTCCCCATACATAACAATCAGAGAGTTTCCCTGTCTGGTGACACAATTATGAGCCATGTTACTTTCTGCTGATTTATAAAATGTTGCAGATCATTCAGAGTTGCATTATGTCGTAGTATGCAATGTCTTCATTTGTGAATCCACTTATGGGGAATTTTATAGCTTCAAGTACGAGGGCTACTATACATAGGTGGCAGTCTGTTGATGCTCTATCATGGCGCTTTATCGAGTGTGAATTATTCATAATATACCGCGATGGTGTAGTGTCCCCACACACACCAATTAGAGAGTTTCCCGGTTTGGTGACACAGTATAAGTCATGCTGTCTCTTGCTGAACTATAAAGTGTTGCAGAATATTTGCTTTGATTAACATGACATATGCACTATGTTGAGATTTACTGTACGTGTTGCATGTGATATCGGTATTTAATGCATATTAGATTGGAGATCTATTGCTTTTTTGCTTTTTTATTTATATGTTTGTTACAATGCATACTTGTTACATCATATCCTGTTCCAGGGCACCACCCTGTTGGGGGAGGGCCCTGTAACCATTATGTGTATTTAAGCAAGCAATGTGGGGGTGCATCTTTATGCCCCTGTTGAAGGCTTACTGAGCCGAAACACGTCGGGTATTGCCATTGAGCACCCCACATTGCTACCCTTGAACGTGATTCACTTTTATCTTTGTCATATTTATGACTTTTACAAATAAACCTTTTGGTTTTAATTGACCTGCACTATTGGAGTTCCTTTTTCCATTTTTATATCATCCATCCTATGGCTTCTTTGGAGCTCTAGCTACGTCCTCTGCCTACATCTCCTGATCGATGGTCCAAAGATCGTATTCAGAGCCTGTGGCATTGATGCAATACATCATTCAAGCACTGCTGGTTCCTGTTGTCCATTCCATTGGAGTTTCAGTCCTGCACATGATCTAAGTCCGGTTTTCAGTGGTCCCGGCTTCCAAAGACCACAATGTCTGGCTGACTCTTTGCTGTACAGTAGTAGAGTTCAACACCATCTGGTAAGCGTGTTTTACCCATTTCATACCTTGATGTGATTGTGATCTTCACGGGGTTCTACAGACAACTTGTACACCTGTTGCATCTTAATTACTGGATAGCAGCTCACCTGTTTTCCTGCACCAATCACTCCATTGATGTTCACTCATCTTCAAAATATAGACTTTAATGCTCTTTTTTTTGTATATTGAGCACTGTTTGAGCTACTTTTCATCCATGCCAATGGTTTACATATATGCTCTTACACCATGAGAGTTGTTACCTTACTTGGTACTATATATTTTTGAGTTTGTTAGCGCTACATTTTTTGTTAATAATCAGAGGGATTCCCAAATGACTGGATATTGGGGCGTCAGCTTTTTGTTGGCCACAAGATGGCAGGGCAGCGCACAGTTCCTCAGAGAAAAAGAGATAAACATTTTATATGAAAATTTCAACATGAATATACATACATAGTTTATTTAACAATTTATATAGCACAATAATTCAATAAATTACTTTTATATAATAAAGGTCCATTCACAATTTTTACACGGGCATATTCTAACCGGGAAAGCTAAATAGCCCCTGACAGAGTTGAAACATACAGATACACATAATTCAAAAAATAAAAATAAATAAATAATAAAAATATAGAAAAAAGAAGAAAGAAAAAAGGAGAACCGACATACAGGTACAAGAGAGAACTAACATAGAAGGGGGGAAGGAAGGGGAGGGAAGATACACATGGAGGACAGATAGTACATAATTGGTCATCTCCAATAAAAACAAGAACAGAGCGACAATCTACACACGCAATTCACATCCCTGTTGGTACCAAGGGAAAGGGGAAGGGGAGGCGGAGGGACAAAGGGGGATGGAAGGAGTGAGTGGAGCAATGACTCTTGGAGGTACATGTATAGGTGCCAATTGACTAGAATGAAACAGAAATTACAGCGAAAGCAGATCACAAAAAGGACTTGAAACTTATATATTCATTCAAACCCGGATACCGGGTAGCATTCAATAATTGGATCCACTTGGTCTCCAATTGCAAAAGTGTGCGGTCAATGCCACCACCTCTCGCATGTTCAGGAACATGCTCGAGTGCGGTGAATTTGATCATCTCGAGCGCAAAATCATGCTCCTTACCGACATGACGACTAATAGCCATCGTCATAAGTCACTTGCGCATGGGGTCAACATGGTCCTTGATACGTACATAGAAAGGTCTTTTAGTTTTTCCTACATAGAAGCAACCACATAAACATTTGGCGAAATATACCACTCCAATGGTTTGACAGGTAACCCTGTGACGAACAGAGTGTGTCTTGCCATTCGGGAGGGGAGTAGTTGCACCACTTAAAATAAATTCACAGATACTGCATTTCTTGCAAGGGAAAGTTCCCATTTGGCATTCAACTTTTTTTCCAAAAGGATTGTAGTGACTATGGACCAGTTGGTCTCTCAAAGAGGGCGCACGTCGGTAAGTAATGTCCGGTCGATTTTGGACATACTTAACAACAGTGCCGTCTGCCAAAAGTAATGGCCAAAATTGTTCCAAAATGCCTCTAAACTGGGAATGGTGTTTAGAATACTGTGTAATAACACGAGTTGGTTGCAGAGTACTTTTAGTTTTAGTTGAGAAGATCAATTCCTGTCGGTTTTGCTGGGCAGCTCTATTGTAGGCTTTTTTAAGGATTTTGTGGCTGTATCCTCTATCCCTAAGACGATGATATAGACTCTTTGCAGCTATCTCAGTCATTTTTTTTGTGCACAATTTCTTTTAAGTCGTGTATATACTGACTGTAAGGAATACTTTTTATGAGGGAATAGGGATGGCCACTAGAGGCATGAAGGATGGTGTTGCCTGATGAGGGTTTCCGATACAGAGAGGAATAGATGCAGCCATCCAAGTCAACATAGATTTTAAGATCCAAAAAATTGATGCATTTTTGATTGCATTCCATGGTGAATTTCAACTTAAAAGAAATTGTGCACAAAAAAAAATGACTATGAGATAGCTGCAAAGAGTCTATATCATCGTCTTAGGGATAGAGGATACAGCCACAAAATCCTTAAAAAAGCCTACAATAGAGCTGCCCAGCAAAACCGACAGGAATTGATCTTCTCAACTAAAACTAAAAGTACTCTGCAACCAACTTGTGTTATTACACAGTATTCTAAACACCATTCCCAGTTTAGAGGCATTTTGGAACAATTTTGGCCATTACTTTTGGCGGACGGCACTGTTGTTAAGTATGTCCAAAATCGACCGGACATTACTTACCGACGTGCGCCCTCTTTGAGAGACCAACTGGTCCATAGTCACTACAATCCTTTTGGGAAAAAAAAGTTGAATCCCAAATGGGAACTTTCCCTTGCAAGAAATGCAGTATCTGTGAATTTATTTTAAGTGGTGCAACTACTCCCCTCCCGAATGGCAAGACACACCCTGTTCGTCACAGGGTTACCTGTCAAACCATTGGAGTGGTATATTTCGCCAAATGTTTATGCGGTTGCTACTATGTAGGAAAAACTAAAAGACCTTTCTATGTACGTATCAAGGACCATGTTGACCCCATGCGCAAGCGACTTATGACGACGGCTATTAGTCGTCATGTCGGTAAGGAGCATGATTTTGCGCTCGAGATGATCAAATTCACCGCACTCGAGCATGTTCCTGAACATGCGAGAGGTGGTGGCATTGACCGCACACTTTTGCAATTGGAGACCAAGTGGATCCAATTATTGAATGCTACCCGGTATCCGGGTTTGAATGAATATATAAGTTTCAAGTCCTTTTTGTGATCTGCTTTCGCTGTAATTTCTGTTTCATTCTAGTCAATTGGCACCTATACATGTACCTCCAAGAGTCATTGCTCCACTCACTCCTTCCATCCCCCTTTGTCCCTCCGCCTCCCCTTCCCCTTTCCCTTGGTACCAACAGGGATGTGAATTGCGTGTGTAGATTGTCGCTCTGTTCTGTTTTTTATTGGAGATGACCAATTATGTACTATCTGTCCTCCATGTGTATCTTCCCTCCCCCCTTCTATGTTAGTTCTCTCTTGTACCTGTATGTCGGTTCTCCTTTTTTCTTTTTTCTATATTTATTTTTATTATTTATTTTTTTATTTTTTGAATTATGTGTATCTGTATGTTTCAACTCTGTCAGGGGCTATTTAGCTTTTCTGGTTATAATATACCTGTGTAAAAATTGTGAATGGACCTTTATTATATAAAAGTAATTTTTTGAATTATTGTGCTATATAAAAATTGTTAAATAAACTATGTATGTATATTCATGTTGAAATTTTCATATAAAATGTTTATCTCTTTTTCTCCGATTGAGGAACTGTGCGCTGCCCTGCCATCTTGTGGCCAACAAAAAGCTGACACCCCAATATCCAGTCATTTGGGAATCCCTCTGATTGGTTGCTTTCTGGTCCCCTTGGTCTCTGGCAATTGACTCTGATGCCTTTCACCGTTGTCCCCTGCTGTGGTCACTAGGGGCGCCATCTGCTTGGCCATATGGACACACAAGGGCCTCTTTTTGAGTGCCCACCTTTTGCATTGGCGCATTTTCGCCGTTCTTCCATCTGCCCAATTGCCGCTGGTCCCTACTAGCCCTGTGTGCATGGGAATCCCCCTCTTTTTATTGTCTCCGGGGATTCCTGGCACGCATGTCCGTCCTGATTCCATTGTGGATGACTGATCCCCGCCCACCATCCGCGTCACGATATGACGACGCCTGGGGATTCTGGGTGTTGTAGGCTAGGCGGGTTTTTTTGGCCTCTGGCGCATGCGCCGTTATGCTGCATGTGTCCACGCACGCCCGATGACGTCAGACGCTCGGGCGGGGGGGGGGTATATAAGGAGCCAGCGCTTCCCATCATGTCTGCTGCACTGAACCGAGGCACAGCTCCCACGACCTGCACATCCAGGTAAACTGCCATTACCACGCCTCACTATATGGGGGCCCGTCCTGCTTGATCCTTTAATTGTCTAGCATTACTCTCTTTATGGCCATTTTACACTCTGGCTGCTCTATGCTTTTTCTATGTACACTTCCTGTCTTTATTATCTGCTGTAAAGATCAACCCCTAGTGGTGATTGGTGTGATTTATTTTCATACCTAAATACAATGTATAAAATAGTAAAAAAAAATTCTCTTTTCTTTTTATTTATATATTTTCTATAAATAAAAAATTCTATTTTTTTTTTGAAGAGTGTGTGATCGGGCATATCTCCTCCTTTCAGTGACTAAATAAGACGAGGCTCTTTGGCTGCGTTGTGCGTCAGAGCTTTGCCTTATGCAGTAAGTGTAATTTTCTTTTTCTCTTTTTTCTTTAGTAATTTATTAACTTTTTTACCTGTTTGGAACTTGATACTCATTAGGTGCTATCTGTTCCCTTTAGCTTGGTCCCTAATTCCCTCCCTATGGTCAGGCATCTGCCCTTACGCAGCACGGGTACCGCGGTGAGGTGTGTCTCTAGCCCTTGTGGGTTGAGCCGTTCTCGGGGCCTTGGGGTCACCCAGGATCGGTGTCAGTCTTCACTTTTATCCGGGATGTCAGGTCAGCGTACAGCCTCTTCAAAGAAGTATTGTGTATTATGTTGTTTAAATACATAAAGTGATTGTATTATGTATAAAATCCTTACTTGCTGTTTTCTATCTTGCTCAGAGCTGGTTACATAATTCTGGTCGCTTTCAGAACCCCTGAAGAAGTCAACGGCGAAATATATTGGGTCAAGTAACATCTCAAATCGACCAGTTGCTCAACTTTGGGGAATTCCAGCACCCCAAAAAACATCCGATTTTTTATACAATTGTTTTTAAAATCATGTATTGTATGAAATCCAAAAACTGATATATTTTAATAAATTACTATAAAATTTCATTACCTAGAATTTACTTTATTAAGCACCGTCAACATCCCATTCCTCCCTTTGTTTTCAACTAATATACCCAGGGATGAGGTGCGATTTATATAAATGTGAGTGATTGGATCACACTCCACCTTTTCTCAACTGTACAAATCTTTAGTAAGACCTCATCTGGAATATGCAGTTCAGTTTTGGGCACCAGTTCTCAAAAAAGATATTGGGGAACTGGAGAAAGTGCAGAGAAGGGCAACCAAACTGATAAGAGGCATGGAGGAGCTCAGCTATGAGAAAATATTAGAGGAACTGAATTTATTCACTCTTGAGAAGGAGAATAAGAGGGGATATGATCAACATGTACAAATATATAAGGGGTCCATATGGTGAACTTGGTTTTGAGTTATTCACTATACGGTCAACACTGACGACAAGGGGGCACTTTTTACATCTAGAGGAAAAGATTTAAATCTCCAAATACGGAAAGGTTTCTTCACAGTAAGAGCTGTGAAAATGTGGAACAGACTTCCTCCAGAGGTGGTTCTGGCCAGCTCAGTAGATTGTACATTTAGGAAAGTATCCAGGCCTTTTCTTAAAGCAGAGTATAACTGAGTACCAAGATTTGTAGGTAAAGTTGATCCAGGGTAAATCAGATTGCCTCTCGGGGGGATCAGGAAGGAATTTTTTCCCCTGCTGTAGCAAATAGTATCATGCTCTGCTGTTATTTTTTTGCCTTCCTCTGGATCAACTGTGGGTATGGAGTTGGGTGTATGGGATTGTACATTTATTTTATTTGTTTATTTTTTGTGGTTGAACTGGATGGACTTGTGTCTTATCAACCTAACTATGTAACTATGTTATAAAAAAAATCCCAAGCTTTGAAAAGCTTATGGAGCACTGTTTAACCCATCATCTGAAAATGGAAAGCATACGACAACTGCAAACCTACAAAGACATGGCTCGCACACTTAAACTGACAGGCCGGGCAAGAAGAGCATTAAATCAAAAAAAGCAGCCAATATGCCCATGGTAACTCTGGGGGAGCAAAAGAGATCCACAGCTCAGGTGGGAGAATCTGTCCACAGGACAACAATTAGTCGTGCTTTCCACATATCTAGCCTTTACGGAAGTAGTGGCAAGAAGAAAGCCATAAGAAGTCCTGTTTGCAGTTTGCGAGAAGCAATGTGGGGGACACAGCAAACATGTGGAAGAAGCTTCTCTGGTCAGACAAGACCGAAATTTAACTTTTTAGCCTAAAAGCAAAATGCTATGTGTGGCAGAAAACCAACACTGCACATCATCCTGAACACACCATCTCATGAATCATGGTGGTGGCGGCAGCATCATGTTTTGGGGTTGCTTTTCTTCAGCATGGAGTTGGTCGGAGTTGATTGGAAGATGAATGGAGCCAAATACAGAGCAATCTTTGAAAAAACCTGTTCACCTTCCAGCAGGACAACGGCCCTAAACATACAGCCAGAGCTACAATGGAAAGTTTTATATCAAAGCATATTCATGTGTTAGAATGGCCCAAAGTCCAGACCAAGTGCAATTGAGATTCCGAAAGAGCTTGAGCGATTTTGCAAAGAAGAATGGGCAAAACATTCACTCTAGTGCAAAGCTGGAAGAGACATACCTAAACAGACTTGTAGCTGTAATTGCAGTGAAAGACGGTTCTACAAAGTATTGACTCGGAGGGGGTTGAAAACAAATGCATGCCACTCTTTTCAGATATTTACTTTACAATTATGTTTGTCTATCACATAAAATCACAATAAAATACATTCACGTTTTTGGTTGCAACATGGCAAATTTCAAAGGGTATGAATACTTTTTGAAGGCACTGTAATGCTTATTTTCAAATGTTGAATGCAAATATGTAATGTGCGATTACTGCACACCTTTTTAAAAAACTTACCATCTTCCATATCCTCTTCTGCATTATTGTGGCCATCTGCCATAGCAACATTCCCATTTATTACTGGATTAGGAGTGATTCTTGGTGGGTCATCAGCATCTCCAGCTAAAGAAGAAGCAAATAGTCATCCTATTAACTATATAATACATCCTTACGCAGCATACCACAGAGAAAATACCACAATTTATCAAACCAATTGTACACAATAAAAACCTTTTTTTCATAAAAAGTTACAATTTATAAGAACCAGTCAAAAAAGGGGTTTATCCTTGCTGCCTGAAATCAGCGATTTCTGTACTGACTCAAGCAACTCCTCCTCTCAGCTCCTGTGTCATTCTCTGAAGGCTCTAAATTTTGACACCGCAATGCCTCCTGACAGGACAGTGATGCCCAATAGAGAAATAGAGTTACCGCTCCAGATGGATGTTATACCAGTGTCCTCAGAAAATATCCCAGGTGACGGCAATGTGCAAGGCAAAAATAGAGAAAATATGTGGACAGTCGCACTCCGGAAAAAACCTTAAGCGGTTGCCTTTATTTGTAAAAAATGTTAAAACACTACAAATCACAGCAAAATAGGGGATAAATGCAGCAGACGCATTTCGCACTATTGACTAGTGCTTAGTCATAGCTAGCATATACAGGGAGTGCAGAATTATTAGGCAAATTAGTATTTTGACCACATCATCCTCTTTATGCATGTTGTTCTCACTCCAAGCTGTATAGGCTCGAAAGCCTACTACCAATTAAGCATATTAGGTGATGTGCATCTCTGTAATGAGAAGGTGTGTGGTCTAATGACATCAACACCCTATATCAGGTGTGCATAATTATTAGGCAACTTCCTTTCCTTTGGCAAAATGGGTCAAAAGAAGGACTTGACAGGCTCAGAAAAGTCAAAAATAGTGAGATATCTAGCACTCTTAAAATTGCAAAGCTTCTGAAGCGTGATCATCGAACAATCAAGCGTTTCATTCAAAATAGTCAACAGGGTCGCAAGAAGCGTGTGGAAAAACCAAGGCGCAAAATAACTGCCCATGAACTGAGAAAAGTCAAGCGTGCAGCTGCCAAGATGCCATTTGCCACCAGTTTGGCCATATTTCAGAGCTGCAACATCACTGGAGTGCCCAAAAGCACAAGGTGTGCAATACTCAGAGACATGGCCAAGGTAAGAAAGGCTGAAAGACGACCACCACTGAACAAGACACACAAGCTGAAACGTCAAGACTGTGCCAAGAAATATCTCAAGACTGATTTTTCTAAGGTTTTATGGACTGATGAAATGAGAGTGAGTCTTGATGGGCCAGATGGATGGGCCCGTGGCTGGATTGGTAAAGGGCAGAGAGCTCCAGTCCGACTCAGACGCCAGCAAGGTGGTGGCGGAGTACTGGTTTGGGCTGGTATCATCAAAGATGAGCTTGTGGGGCCTTTTCGGATTGAGGATGGAGTCAAGCTCAACTCCCAGTCCTACTGCCAGTTTCTGGAAGACACCTTCTTCAAGCAGTGCTACAGGAAGAAGTCTGCATCCTTCAAGAAAAACATGATTTTCATGCAGGACAATGCTCCAGCACACGCGTCCAAGTACTCCACAGCGTGGCTGGCAAGAAAGGGTATAAAAGAAGAAAAACTAATGACATGGCCTCCTTGTTCACCTGATCTGAACCCCATTGAGAACCTGTGGTCCATCATCAAATGTGAGATTTACAAGGAGGGAAAACAGTACACCTCTCTGAACAGTGTCTGGGAGGCTGCGGTTGCTGCTGCACGCAATGTTGATGGTGAACAGATCAAAACACTGACAGAATCCATGGATGGCAGGCTTTTGAGTGTCCTTGCAAAGAAAGGTGGCTATATTGGTCACTGATTTGTTTTTGTTTTGTTTTTGAATGTCAGAAATATATATTTGTGAATGTTGAGATGTTATATTGGTTTCACTGGTAAAAATAAATAATTGAAATGGGTATATATTTTTTTTTTGTTAAGTTGCCTAATAATTATGCACAGTAATAGTCACCTGCACACACAGATATCCCCCTAAAATAGCTAAAACTAAAAACAAACTAAAAACTACTTCCAAAAATATTCAGCTTTGATATTAATTAGAGGTCGACCGATATATCGGCCGGCCGATATATCGGGCCGATATTCAGTCATTTTGGAGAAATCGGCATCGGCCGATTATTATCCAAATGTGGCCGATATTTAGCAGATCTGCATCAGCAGAGTGTGGAGAAGGAAGGAGGAACATGGGGTTCCCCCTCCCTTCTCCACACTGTCTGCAGAGCAGTGCCGTGTGTGTGAAGGAGAATGGAGCTGTCGGGCTGATGTCGGGGTGGGCGGGACCCGGGGTGGGCGGGACTCAGCTGTCCAACACCAGCCAATGGGATGAGATCATTGGCTGGATAGCTGCTGGGTCCCGCCCACCTCCAACATCACGATGAATCTGAGCTCCTCTCTCTCTCTGCTCTCACAGTTTCACAGCACATAATGTAGCTGAATGTGTGAAACTCTCTCTTCATACAGTTTCACAATTGCTGCAGAGAGAGAGAGGAGCTCAGATTTGTTGCGATGTTGAAGGTGGGCGGGACCCGGGGTGGGCGGGACTCAGCAGCTATCCAGCCAATGATCTCATCCCATTGGCTGGTGGACAGCTGAGCCCTGCCCAACCCGGGTCCCGCCCACCTTCAACATCGCAATGAATCTGAGCTCCTTTCTCTCTGCAGCAGTTGTGAAACTGTATAGAGAGTTTCACACATTATCCGCTACATTATGTGCTGTGAAACCTGCCAGTGCCATCTGCTAATGCCAAGCCGGCCAGTGCCACCTGCCAATGCCATGCCAACTAGTGCCACCTGCCAATGCCAACTAGTGCCATCTGTTAATGCCATCCAGTGCCACCTGTCAATGCCATCCAGTGCCACCTGCCAGTGGCAACGCCATCCAGTGCCACCTGCCAATACCATCCAGTGCCACCTGCTAATGCCATCTAGTGCCATCCAGTGCCACCTGGCATTGCCAATGCCATCCAGTGCCACCTGCCAATGCCATCCAGTGCCATCTGCCAGTGCCATCCAGTGCCACCTGCTAGTGCCAACTAGTGCCACCTGCCAAGGCCATCCAGTGCCACCTGCCAATTAGTGCCACCTGCCAGTGCCAACCAGTGCCATCTGCCAGTGCTAACTATTGCCAATTAGTGCCACCTGCCAGTACCATCCAGTGCCACATGCCAATTAGTGCCACCTGCCAGTGCCAATTAGTGCCACCTGCCAGTGCCAATTAGTGCCACCTGCCAGTGCCAATTAGTGCCACCTGCCACTGCCACCTTAGTGCCACGTGCCAACCAGTGCCACCTGCCAGTGCCATTCAGTGCCACCTGCCAATCAGTGCCATCTGCTTTTGCCAATTGGTTCCATCCAGTGCAATCTGCCAGTGCCAATTAGCGCCACCTGCCAAAAAAAAAAAAATCGGCCTAAAATATCGGCCGCAAAAATCGGCATCATATATCGGCCATCGGCCGCCCCAAATTCTAAATATCGGCATCGGTATCGGCCAGAGAAAAACCCATATCGGTCGACCTCTAATATTAATGATTTTTTTGGGTTCATTGAGAACATGGTTGTTGTTCAATAATAAAATTAATCCTCAAAAATACAACTTGCCTAATAATTCTGCACTCCCTGTATAGAAATGCATATATAGTATCATACAAAAGCCATGTGATCAACAATGACCAATGGTGAATTGTGACCATTCAATAAAATAAATTGAACGATGATTGAAACCACGTGTGTATAGACCTGCATTAAAACAGGGTTTGACAAATTTGCTTGGAATCTTGGAGCCAGCTAAAAAAGTTAGGAGCCAGAAAACGCACCCCGTCCCGACGAGCTTGCGCGCAGAAGCGAACACATACGTGAGCAGCGCCCGCATATGTAAACGGTGTTCAAACCACACATGCGAGGTATCGCCGCAATTGGTAGAGCGAGAGCAATAATTCTAGCCCTACTCTGTAACTCAAAACATGCAACCTGTAGATTTTTTTTAAACGTCGTCTATGAAGATTTTAAAGGGTAAAAGTTTGTCGGCATTCCACGAGCGGACGCAATTTTGAAGCGTGACATGTTGGGTATGAATTTACTCTGCGTAACATTATCTTTCATAATATAAAAAAAAAAAAATGGGGATAACTTTACTGTTGTCTTATTTTTTTATTAAATTGTAATTTGTTCCCAAAAAAGTGCGCTTGTAAGACCGCTGCGCAAATACTATGTGACAGAAAGTATTGCAATGATCGCCATTTTATTCTCTAGGGTGTTAGGATAAAAAATATATATAATGTTTGGGGGTTCTAATTAGAGGGAAGAAGATGGCAGTGAAAATAGTGAAAAACATTAGAATTGCTGTTTAACTTGTAATGCTTAAAGCGGGGGTTCCGCGGGTTATCAATTTTTTTTTTATATATTTTTGCGCTCCTACCTTTAGCACCCCTGCAGCAGTGTGTCCCACTCCTTTAGCCGCCGTAGTCTGTATTCTCGAGGAAACGATATTTTATAAAAACGAGCGATGTGCGTTTCCATTTTAACTGCGGGCACTGTGAAGCCCACAGGGTAGTCTTCCGGGATACGCCGTCAACACTACACGCTTGCTCAGTCACGTGACCCGCGAGATATCGCGGGATTAGAGCACAGCGCGTCTCCTGGGATTCTCAGCACTCACTCCCAGGAGACATGGCATAGCGCTGATCGGGGGAAAAGGATCATACACGCCCACTCCCCGCGGGGAATTTTGATTGACAGGACACAGACGGCAGCAGTACAAAGGTAACAATGGCGATTAAAAAAAAAAAAAACGTTGATTATTTCTTGTCTATGGCTAGTAGTTGACTTCATCCAAAGTGACAATTTAGGGTGAACCTCCGCTTTAACTTGTAATACCAACGGCCTCCACCAGATGGCGCCAGCTTACACATCTGGTGGTAATAACTTGTAATACCAACGGCTCACCACCAGATTTGCCCTCCTTCCAAGCCAAGTCGCCAGGACCCCATTTCTAGTCGCCATGGCGACCTGGCGACCGGGATTTGTCAAGCCCTGCCTTAAAACGTTAACCCATAGCTCGTGAAAAGCATTAAAATGTGAAAGAATTAGGACCAAAGTCCGCGCGTGTGTGTGTGTGTGTAAGGATCCATTCACACGAGGCGGACGATCAGTCCGCAGATCTCCGCTGAGCCGACGGATGACAAGCTCCTCTCTGCTCACTGAGCGGGGGGGGGGGCTTGTCGGGCACTGCTGTCTCCTATGGAGCTATCTGATGAAAATAGACAGCATGTCCGTTTTCATCAGATCTTACCCGATCCGCCATGGACGGATGGGGACGTGCCCCCATACGTCTGTTTTTAGCAGATCGGATGTCAGCGGACATGTCTCCGCTGACATTCAAAGCTCCATAGGGATGCATGGAGCGGCCGTTCGGGACCACCGTCAAAACTGACAGGCGGACCTGAACGGTCCGTCCGTGTGAATGAGGCCTTAATGTAAAGCAATCAAATGTGTGTAAATATATGTCTCACTGTGCGCTGGGTATACAGTGCAATGCACATTGGTCGATAAATGAAACCGTAAATAAAAAGTGATATAACCTACTTGTAACAGTGTGAATATAAATGAAGCAATGATACTTATAACAGTTGAAAAAGATGAATACCTCTAAGTGAGGTGAGATTTTTCGGGCAACCAAAAAAATATTGCGACAACTAGGTCATAAAAATATATAAATTTTAATACATTGGTTTACAGCATAAACATTTCATGACAACATTATTTAAAAAAAATGAAAGATTTCAGGATAGAAAAAATTGTTACTGCTAGAGGATCACCACACATGGACTACTCGGCTCTCTGGAGTGGGTAGTAATTTCCGCCCCTTCTGTGCGGACACTTCTTTATTTTCCCCTGTCCGGTTGTTGAGCGCACTTCATTCGCGTCGCTGTGACGCGCACAGTGGGTGGCTCCATTGTGTGTATTACGTTCATGTCCAGTCATCTGACATCCCGTGCACCTGATTGGGTGCGCTGCTGTCACATGACCTTTTGGGATTCTGTGATCACACTAGACGCCGTGGGTCATGTGCTGTGTGACGCGCAGGATGCGCGTCACCAGCGGCATGTCCACGGTGTCGTGCCCTGATTGATTAGAGCTCGGCCACCTGACGCTGACGTCAGTAGTGGGCGCGCTGTTTGCACGCCAAACATGGGGGATTTGGAGGATAGGAATCACGCTAGTTGAGCCCCAATGTCTATCCACTGCTCCACCCACAACCAATTATCCCATTCAAGGAACAGCTGCTATATCGCCGGAGTGAGTGGATCATCCACACCTGAGGTCCATCATCCTCAAAGTAAGTATAAAGGGAAGTCAGGGGGGTTCCTGTCAGCATTCATTTTCCTCCCTTCCCCTGTTGGAGTTGGAGGTTATTTTGGCTTCTGGTCAAGTTTGGTTTCTATGACTGGAATGGTTGTTCACCTTTATTTGAGCTGATGCACTGGGAGTGGTAAGTACACTTTAGGGAGATTGTTTCTATTTTTGGTCTCACTTTCTAGTGAAGAATCTAATACCCTCCCTGTACATATCTACCTAAATCTCTCCCCAGCCATTACACCTTCTATTGTTCTATGACTGCTGACTCTTTTGTGGAGACTTATGTTACTCCACCCCCCCATGGTTATGGAGTCCTCTGGATTGGGGGATCGTTATGGACATTAAGCATACCATCTGGTTTGGTTGCCCTGATTGCGGCTCACACACAAGCTCCATGGGGATGATCTAGGCGCTCTGTGTCTGGAAAGGGGTGAGTTCCACTTCCTTTTACATATTGAGCTTTCCATCTCTCCCCCCTTTTTTCTACATGCTGCAAATGTCAAAAAACAAATCTTTGGTCACAGGTATATATTTTATATGTATGTTATTATATACCCTTCTTTTGTTTTAGGAAAAACTCTTGCTGCTTTCTATTCCCTGAAGAAAGATGTATTATTGAGACATCTGAAACGCGTCGGATAAATGATCACCTATACCCTTAGCCTAGTCCTGGGGTGTGTGGTGATCCTCTAGCAGTAACAATTTTCTCTATCCTGAAATCTTTCATTTTTTTTAAATAATGTTGTCATTATGAAATGTTTATGCTGTAAACCAATGTATTAAAATTTATATATTTTTATGACCTAGTTGTCGCAATATTTTTTTGGTTGCCCGAAAAATCTCACCTCACTTAGAGGTATTCATCTTTTTCAATTGATACAGAGATGTTGGCAACCTCATGCCTCCATACATGAGCCAAATTCTTTCATGATACTTATAACAAATCTCAAACTATGAGTATATAGTTATTGTAGGTATGTATAATGATAAACCATAACCAAAAAGAAAATTCCACTGTGGACTTATGGGATGTGAAACATATAAACGCATAATCGCTACATGTTGTGCAGACATGCGTTATAAGAAAAGAAAATAAAACAAAAATAAAATGAATGTATATGTATTCTTATGAGAAGTCAACTTCAATAAAGTCAGTCATACTGTGAATATGTTATGAGTAGAATTGTGAAATAAACATGATGCCAGTGTAGTTCCAATAGATAACTTAATTTTGTGCATAGATGTGCATAAAATGATATGCAATGATGAAAAATACATATTATACGTATGCATTAGGGTTGTCCCGATACCACTTTAAGACCGAGTACAAAGTACTGATACGTTTCCCAAGTACTCGCCGATACCGATACTTTTATGTAATCTCATGCGACAATTGCACGTGTCCGTATTTTTTTTTTTTTTTTTACAATGCTCTCCTTTTGGGGGGGGGGGGGAATTGTGGGGACAGTGTCAGTGTGTTTTTTTATTATTTTTTTTTTTTTTTTTTTTTCTTATCAGCCCTGTTGGGGGGGCTATGGTGAGATATCAGGGGTCTTAACGGACCTCTGACATCTCCCCTTTGAGACAAAGGGACTAGGGACACAGATTCCCCAGTACCTTTTTTTCAGCAGCCTCTGCTGCACTGAAAATGAAATGAGAGAAGACAGCGGCTTCTCTTCATTCATTAACTGTGACATCGTAATCACAGGAGGTTACAATGTTTCAGTTATGTGAATGGACAGAGTCAGTGATCACTGACTCTGTCCATTCAGAAAATGAAGGAGCCGGGTTTGCCGACTCCTACCTGCTCTCTCCATCCTGAGATAGCGAGCGAGCGCCAACCGGCTGTCAGACTTTTAAATCTATACAGGGTGATCAGTGCTTGTAACTCCTCCACAGCACTTATCACCCTGACTGCCCAGGTATCGGGTCAAGCATCGGAGCATTTGCCCGAGTACAAGTACTCGGGCAAATGCTTGGTATCGATACCACTATCGGGACAACCCTAGTATGTATAATAATGTAAAATAGTGATGAGTGTAAACACACACAATATCTATCTATCTATGTTTGACAAATTTGCTTGGAATCTAGGAGCCAGCTAAAAAAGTTAGGAGCCAGAAAACGCTCTCCGTCCCGACGAGCTTGCGCGCAGGAGCGAACACATACGTGAGCAGCACCCGCATATGTAAACGGTGTTTAAACCACACATGTGAGGTATCGCCGCGATTGGTAGAGCGAGAGCAATAATTCTAGCTCTAGACCTCCTCTGTAACTCAAAACATGCAACCTGTAGATTTTTTTAAACGTTGCCTATGAAGATTTTAAAGGGTAAAAGTTTGTTGGCATTCCACGAGCGGACGCAATTTTAAAGTGTGACATGTTGGGTATGAATTTACTCGGCGTAACATTATCTTTCATAATATTAAAAAAAAAAAATGGGGATAACTTTACTGTTTTATTAATTTAAAAAAGTAATTTTTTCCCAAAAAAAGTGCGCTTGTAAGACCGCTGCGCAAATACGGCGTGACAGAAAGTATTGCAACGATCGCCATTTTATTCTCTAGGGTGTTAGGATAAAAAATATATATAATGTTTGGGGGTTCTAATTAGAGGGAAGAAGATGGCAGTGAAAATAGTTTAACTTGTAATGCTTAACTTGTAATACCAATGGCTCACCACCAGATGGAGCCAGCTCACAAAAAATACACACACACACACACACACACACACACACACACACAGATGAATATCCAACTCTAATATGGCTACTCATATGCCATACTCTCCTATAATAAAGTGTTGAAATATTAAAATGATCACAGTATATGGTAGTTTTGAAATACAGCAGTTTATTAACTGTAACAGACACATAGTATATGTCATCAATTGTGATCAGTGTAAAGTCAAATATGTGGGTCATACAATCCAGAGACTTGGACTATACGACCATTTGTATGACAGAAAAGAACCACAATACCAATGTGGCAAACCATTGGAATGTCATACATTTTAATATCGTATCTAGCCTGTCTATCCAGGTTGTTGAAAAAGTCACCACTTCAATAAGGAGGAGGGGACAAATTCAGTAAGCAAAGAGAGGTCTATTGGATATTCTTTTTACATACACGGATACCGAAGGGGTTAAACTTTGAATGGGATGTTTCCCATTACTATGACTAAGAAGCGTTTCTAAGGACCTCGCACTTGTGGTTTATCCTCTTTATGTAAGGGTGTTTTTTTTTTTTTTGGCCCCCTTTAATGGGCTTCCTATTTTTGAAGGTAAGAGTTCAACTAACAAACATCAACCAGCCTATCAACATTTTCAGATTCCTCAGTCAAGCTTATTACATTAAAATTTACAAACAAACTTTTTCAATTTTCTTATATAGACAGTTCACAATATATCTACATGTGTTTTACTCATACACTCAACTGGTAGATGGTTTACATACTATGTTTTATTTTCTTATAACACAACACATATCTGCACAACATGTAGCGATTATGCATTTATGTTTCACATCCCATAAGTCCACAGTGGAATTTTCTTTACGTTATGGTTTATCATTTTAAATATAAAAAATCTCATAAACTGAGTAGGTATGCAAGTATTATTGCCTCATTTATATTCACACTGTTACGAGTAGGTTATATCACTTTTTATTTACGGTCTCATATATAGACCAATGTGCGCAACACTGTATAAAACACATTATATTTACACACACACACACACACACACACACACACCTAATTCTCTCACATTTTAATGCTTCAACGTTTTAAGGCATGTCTATACACACACACACACACACACACACACGTGGTTTCAATCATCGATCAATTTTATTGAATGGTCACAATTCATCATTGGTCATTGTTGATCACATGGCTTTTGTATGATACTATATATTTGAAGTGCATTTCTATATATTCTAGCTATGACTAAGCACTAGCAAATAGTGTGAAATGCGTCTGCTGCATTTATCCCCTATTTTGCTGCGATTTGTAGTGTTTTAACATTTTTTACAAATAAAAGGCAACCGTTAAAGGTTTCAGTGCGGCTGTCCACATATTTTTTCCATTTAAGACAGTGATGCGTCACAGGATTCTAGGAAGAAAATGTGTGGGAGTCTTCACAAAATATATTTAGAAACTACAAGATCATTTAGGTTAAGGCCGCTTTCACACAGGCAGACTTTATCGGGTATACCTGGGAAAAAAAAAAAAAAAAAAACAAACACACAGCCATGTCACCCGCCTGCTCAGCTGTGGACAGACTCCCCACAGAGTATGAAAGAGCCCTGAAAAGGAGTAGGCTATACATTTACTGAAATACAATGTGGAATATAATTCTACATTTTGAGCATAGATACAATTTTATTGTGTGGGCAGTTATATGAATTTGATTTTGCCATTATATACTTTGACTTCAGTAAGATGATAGCCAAGGTCTTAGGCTGCATTCACACCTGAGCGAGCGTTTTGTCGCCTGAAGCTCCAAAACGCTAGGAAGGGAAAAAATAGGATTTATTGTACTCGGCATAAAATCCTTTTCTCTGACGACAAGTGGGTTATGTTCCCTGTTTACAGGAGAGGACTAGGCAGAAACATGTTAAATGGTTAAATACATGTTACATTAAGGGCTCTTTCACACTGAGCGGATCCGTATTGATCCGCTCGCCAGTTTGGCTCAACGGGGATTCCTCCGTTAATCCCCGCTGAGCTGTCGGCGGACAGGGCGGTCCCCGCACACAGTGCAGAGACCGCCCTGTCTCTCCTCCGCTCTCCCCTATGGGGAATCGGATGAATACGGACCGTGTGTCCGTATTGATCCATTCCGCCGGACGGAAGAAAAATAGGGTTTTCTTCCGTCCGCAAAAGCGGATGGTTGCGGACGTTAGCGGATGCATCATCCGCTAACGTCTGCAATCCCATAGGGATACATTACAAGTCCGTAAACGGACTTGTAATAAACGGACCGTTTGTCCGTATGTGTGAAAGGGCCCTAACAGAGTTGAACAGGGGGCGGTCCCTCCAGACATAACCCTCCTCACTGCAGAATGCAGCCTCAGTTCGTAACAAGCAGTACAAACCTAAAAAAGGAGGGGTGGGAGCTGTGTCCGTCCATGGACGTCACAGAAAAAGTACTTTACGGTGAGTACAAAAAATCCTATTTTCTCTTATCGTCCATGGACGGACACAGCTCCTTAAGTCTTGACAAGTGGGATGTCCCCAAGCAGTGTCAAAACGAGGGGTGGTAAATATATCAGCAAAATCAATTTTAACTTCACCCCAAAACAAGCAGAGCTCCTCAAACGGAGGAGGTGCAACTTCAAACGGCCGCCTGCAAACGCTAGCAGGCGAAAGAAGCATCAGAAGATGCACTCACAGCAAACCAGGAAATTTTGAAACAAAAACGTGAACGGACAACCAAGTCACCGCCCCGGGAAACAACTGCGACACCGACGTATGAAGTCGGAAAAACCCAGGAAGCACCAGGTGCCCTGGTCGAAATTGCCGCGACCCGAAAAGGGGGGCCCGCCCCCTAAGAGCATAGGCCTGTATGACGGTCTGTCAGATCCACCGAGACAGGGTGGTCGACGAGACCGCCAGGCCCTTTGTGGACCAGACACCGACACAAAAGAGGGTCAGATCTCCAAAAACGAAGCTGTAGCAGGTAGGTACACCCGCAAAGCGCGTACCACGCCTGAAGTATAAAAAGCAACCTCCGTAGGATGCGCCGGCTGAGGGCAAAAGGGATGGACCAAACAATGCCCCTATTCAGGCGAAAGTCCGAGACCACCTTCAGAAGGGAAGATCGCGGGCGCACCACCTAATCCTTATGGAGGATCAAACATGGCGGCTTGCAAAACAAGCCCGCCAGCTCAGAGACCCCTCTAACGGAAGAAAAGGGCCACCTTCCGAGATAGTGTTAAGAGAACATTTCTCTGATGTTTCCAAAAAGGAAGGCTCCTGAGGAACCGAGAGCACCAGAGTCAAAACTCATTGGGAAAGATCGGCCAAGAGGGGAAAGAATATGACAAAACCCCTGCACAAAGAGGTACCCACTAGGGAACGGGCCCCAAAGGGCCACTGAAGATACACAGCAAAGGCTGAACTCTGCCCCCAAACGGTGATTAAAAGCAATTTGAGATCCACTCCAAGCTGTAAAAAACAGCAGGACCCTGGCCATCGAATATGTCCGTGGACGTCACTTCATCTCTTCGCACCAAGAGATGTAGGCCTGCCAGGTGTGACTGTAGATTCTCCTGGAAGAAGACTACCGTGCCCTCAGCATGGTTGAGATGACCGAGTCAGACAGGCCCCGGTCTCTTAAAGTCTGGCTACCAATAGCCATGTTGAGCAAGTCAGTGACTGTACAACAGAAGGAAGTATGGGACCTCGAGACAGGACCTCTCGCCCTGGCAACGGCCAGGGTACCTCCGCTATGAAGCGCCTGAAATCGGTGTACCAAGGACGCCAATGTCAATCTGGAGTGATTAGGAACATCGGGATCCCCTCAGCCTCCACTCTATGGAGCAGCCGAGGAAGCAACACAAAAGGAGGAACGGTATAAGGCTGTCGATGCAGACCCCCACAGGGTCACCAGCGCAACTTACGCGTCAGTACCAGAGCACTAGACCTGGTCACTAACTTCGACACCCTTGCGGTGGAGACGAGCGGCCAGGAGATCCACGAGTGGAAAAAACCAAGGCGAGCCCGGGCCACGCAACGATACAGATCTTCCTGGGCTTGAAACCAGAGGCAACTGCATGCAGGGCAGGCAGTCTACCGCTGAGCTATAATCTCGCCTGCCCTGTGAGACTTACTTCCTGCAAGGGAGCCGAAACACCCCCAGGCACAGAAAAACAGTCACCCTGGTCCAGCATCAGGTGACTCCAGTAGTCCGCCTGCTGGCATACCCATGGTAGACCGAAGCCACGGTCGTGGCGTTGTCGGCTAGAACCTTGCAACCTCCTCCAACACGAGGAGAATCAAAGCCTGATCACCCAAATAGTGGGACAATGAACGGTAGACAGGGTCCACGGCACCCAGGCGGCCTCCCACCTAGGTACTAACCAGGCCTGACCCAGGGTAGCTACCGAGATCAGAAGAGAGCAGGCACATTCAGGGAGTTGTGGCCGTAGGTCCATGCAAGTCCAGCGACTCTGGGCCGACTGAGCCCCCCCAGGGGTCTCCACAACCCGTGAGGCCTGCGTCCGTCGTAAACACCGACCACTGGAAGGAAGAAACAACTTCCCGGGCCGAAGAGCCGGGGATCTCCGTCACCAAATCAGAACTATGACTAGTTGGCGCACCTGAATCTGGCGATTACAGAGACAAGAAATTTCTTACCACCTGGACAGTATTTCCACTTGTCAAGACTTAAGGAGCTGTGTCCGTCCATGGACGATAAGAGAAAATAGGATTTTTTGTACTCACCGTAAAATCCTTTTCTCCGACGTCCATGGATGGACACACAGCTCCTTAAGTGAAAATAAAATAAGATAAAATAAAATTTCTCCTTAGGGCGTTGGGCCCAAAGGGAGCCATACGTCCTTCTCCTTTGCTAGGCAGAACGAAACTGAGGCTGCATGCTGCAGTGAGGAGGGATATGTCTGGAGGGACCGCCCCCTGGGCGGAGCTGTTAATGTAACATGTATTTAACATGTTTCTGCCTAGTCCTCTCCTGTAAAGTGTCCGTCCATAGACGATAAGAGAAAATACATTATTCTCAATGGAGATGGTTCACATCTTTACTCCAAAACGTGTGAAGCTCAAACAAGTTCTGGACCCTTTTGTCGCTCGAATTGTGTATTTGGGCATTTTTCTGTTTTTACATTGGTGACCCTAGACCTGTCCAAAATCGCGATAAATCGCTGTAAAACGCTGCAAATATCGCGGCAAATGCAGTAAAAAAACGCAGCAAAACGCTAAGCTCAGGTGTGAATGCAGCCTTACAGTTGCTGCCCTATCAGCTTTCTGAACTCACTCAAACTTGAGTAAATATGCCAAATAGCACAGCCCAGTGTTTAACCTAACCACTTGACCTCTGGGACCTCTCACTCGTTCAAGACCAGGCCATTTTTCTGATATGGCACTGCGTTAGTATCTGACAATTGCACTGTTGTGCGACACTGTACCCAAATAAAATGTCTTAACCCCCAAAAATGGAGCTTACTTTTGGTAGTATTTGACCACCTTTGCATTTATTTTAATAGCACAAAAAAAATCTCCCTCTTTTTTTCAGTTTAGGCCCATATGTATTCTGCTACATAATATTGGCACGGGGGAAAAATTTAGGGCAGGGTTTGACATTTTCTTGGAATCTAGGAGCCAGAAAACGCGCCCGTCCCGCCAAGTTCGCGCGCAGGCGAACACATACGCGAGTAGCGCCCGCATATGTAAACGGTATTCGAGCGAGAGCAATAATTTGAGCTCTAGACCACCTCTAACTCAAAACATGCAACTTGTAAAAAAAAATTTACGTCGCCTATGGAGATTTAAGGGTAAAAGTTTGTCGGCATTTCAGGAGCGGACGCAATTTTGAAGCGTGACATGTTGGCTATCAATTTACTCGGCATAACCATATCTTTCACAATATAAAAAAAAAAAAACTGGCATAACTTTACTGTTGTCTTATTTAAAAAAGTGTATTTTTCGCCCAAAAAAGTGCGCAAATACAGTGTGACAGAAAGTATTGCAGCGATCGCCATTTTATTCTCTAGGGTGTTAGAATAAAAAAAATATACATTATGTTTATTCCAATTAGAGGGAAGGAAGGAGATGGCAGTGAAAACAGTAAATAAAAAAAATAAAAAAATAAAAACACACACCACACATTTATATATACACATACATACATATATATACACACACACACACACACACACACAGTGCCTTGCGAAAGTATTCGGCCCCCTTGAACTTTGCAACCTTTTGCCACATTTCAGGCTTCCAACAAAGATATAAAACTAATTTTTTTTTAAGAAACAAGTGGGACACAATCATGAAGTGGAACGAAATTTATTGGATATTTCAAACTTTAATAAAAAACTGAAAAATTGGGCGTGCAAAATTATTCAGCCCCTTTACTTTCAGTGCAGCAAACTCTCTCCAGAAGTTCAGTGAGGATCTCTGAATGATCCAATGTTGACCTAAATGACTAATGATGATAAATAGAATCCACCTGTGTGTAATCAAGTCTCTGTATAAATGCACCTGCACTGTGATAGTCTCAGAGGTCCGTTTAAAGCGCAGAGAGCATCATGAAGAACAAGGAACACACCAGGCAGGTCCGAGATACTGTTGTGGAGAAGTTTAAAGCCGGATTTGGATACAAAAAGATTTCCCAAGCTTTAAACATCCCAAGGAGCACCATGCAAGCGATAATATTGAAATGGGAGTATCAGACCACTGCAAATCTACGAAGACCTGGCCGTCCCTCTAAACTTTCAGCTCATACAAGGAGAAAACTGATCAGAGATGCAGCCAGAGGCCCATGATCACTCTGGATGAACTGCAGAGATCTACAGCTGAGGTGGGAGACTCTGTCCATAGGACAACAATCAGTCGTATATTGCACAAATCTGGCCTTTATGGAAGAGTGGCAAGAAGAAAGCCATTTCTTAAAGATATCCATAAAAAATGTTGTTTAAAGTTTGCCACAAGCCACCTGGGAGACACACCAAACATGTGGAAGAAGGTGCTCTGGTCAGATGAAACCAAAATCTAACTTTTTGGCAATAATGCAAAACGTTATGTTTGGCGTAAAAGCAACACAGCTCATCACCCTGAACACACCATCCCCACTGTCAAACATGGTGGTGGCAGCATCATGGTTTCGGCCTGCTTTTCTTCAGCAGGGACAGGGAAGATGGTTAAAATTGATGGGAAGATGGATGGAGCCAAATACAGGACCATTCTGGAAGAAAACCTGATGGAGTCTGCAAAAGACCTGAGACTGGGACGGAGATTTGTCTTCCAACAAGACAATGATCCAAAACATAAAGCAAAATCTACAATGGAATGGTTCACAAATAAACATATCCAGGTGTTAGAATGGCCAAGTCATAGTCCAGACCTGAATCCAATCGAGAATCTGTGGAAAGAACTGAAAACTGCTGTTCACAAACGCTCTCCATCCAACCTCACTGAGCTCGAGCTGTTTTGCAAGGAGGAATGGGCAAAAATTTCATTCTCTCGATGTGCAAAACTGATAGAGACATACCCCAAGCGACTTACAGCTGTAATCGCAGCAAAAGGTGGCGCTACAAAGTATTAACTTAAGGGGGCTGGATAATTTTGCACGCCCAATTTTTCAGTTTGTTAAAAAAGTTTGAAATATCCAATAAATTTCGTTCCACTTCATGATTGTGTCCCACTTGGTGTTGATTCTTCAAAAAAAAAAAAAAAAAAA
The DNA here is from genome assembly GCF_905171775.1 of Rana temporaria. Taxonomy (NCBI): domain Eukaryota; kingdom Metazoa; phylum Chordata; class Amphibia; order Anura; family Ranidae; genus Rana; species Rana temporaria. The sequence goes on along the minus strand of NC_053494.1, from coordinate 86,493,919 downwards.
AAAAAAAATTAGTTTTATATCTTTATGTTTGAAGCCTGAAATGTGTCAAAAAGGTCGCAAAGTTCAAGGGGGCCGAATACTTTCGCAAGGCACTGTAACCAACATGTCACACTTTACTGTAGTTTGCAGTCATTTCACAGATATGCGCAACTTTTAAACACACAGATCCACATCCTGTCAGAGGTGAGGAGACCGATGTGTTCCCAGTACAGAGGAACACAGATCGGTCTCCTCCCCTTGTGAGTCCCCTCCCCCTACAGTTAGAATCACACACTAGGGAACATTTAACCCCTTCAGCACCCCCTAGTGTCAACCCCTTCCCTGCCAGTTACATTTATACAGTAATCAGTGCAGATGTATAGCACTAATCGCTCTATAGATGTGAAGGGTCCCAAAAATGTGTCAAAAGTGTCCGATATGTCCGTCGCAATGTCACAGTAAAAAAAAAAAAAAGTCAGATCGCCGCCAAAAAAATGCAATAAGTCTATTCCCTATTTTGTAGACGCTATAACTTTTGCACAAACCAATCAATGTACGCTTATTGCAAAAAAAAAATCCAAAAATATGAATACATGTTGGAAAAAGGAAAAACAAATTGTTTATAGGATTTTCTTGGGGATATTATAGCAAAAAATATAGAATTTCAAAATTGTCGCTCTATTTTTGTTAATAGTGCAAAAAATAAAAAACACAGAGGTGATCAAATACCACCAAAAGAAAGCTGGATTTGTGAGGAAAAAAAAGAACTTAAATTTTGTTTTGGAGCCATGTCGCACGACCACGCAATTGTCCGTTAAAGCGAAGCAGTGCCAAATCGCAAACCGTGCTCTGGTAAGGAAGAGGGTAAATTCTTCTGGGGCTGAAGTGGTTAAAAAAAAGTCTTTAAAGATTACCAGTTTAGGCTCAATTCACACCTGTAAAAAAGCAGGAGATAATGGGTGTACATTTCCATCCACTATGTGCATTTTAAATTGCAAAGACTTGCGTTAATGTGCATTTTGACATGTACCGACATGCGTTTTAGCATGCATTCTGCATGATCCTATGACATGACATGTTTCTGTTTTTAGGTCTGGGACAAAATTAACAAGGCAAAAGTTTTCTTCTTTAGTTGCATTGACATGCCTTTCATGCAGGGCTCGACAAATCCCGGTCGCCATGGCGACTAGAAATAGCGTCCTGACGAGTGGGGTCTTGGCTTGGAAGGTGGGTGCAGACGAGGCCGCGGCTTCGGCCTAGTCCGCGGAGCGCCTTTTCCCCAGGATTGCGGCGGACTAAGCCCCCACCTCCCCTGCCGCTCGGCCTTGTGAAGTCCCCAGCTCTTTCTTCTGTGAGCTGGCACCATCTGGTGGTGGCCGTTGGTATTACAAGTTAAGCATTACAAGTTAAACAGCAATTCTAATGTCATTTTTCACTATTTTCACTGCCATATTCTTCCCTCTAATTAAAACCCCCAAACATTATATATATTTTTTATCCTAACACCCTAGAGAATAAAATGGCGATCAGTGCAATACTTTGTCACGCCGTATTTGCGCAGCGGTCTTACAAGCGCACTTTTTTTTTAGGAAAAAATTACAACTTTTTTTTTTATTAAAAAAAAAATAAAACAGTAAAGTTATCCCCATTTTTTTTTTTTTTTTATATTGTGAAAGATTTTTCCCTGTTAAAAAAAAAAATGTGAAAGATAATGTTACCCTGAGTAAATTCATACCCAACATGTCACGCTTCAAAATTGCGTCCGCTCGTGGAATGCCGACAAACTTTTACCCTTTAAAATCTTCATAGGCGACGTTTAAAAAAAAAAAAATCTACATGTTGCATGTTTTGAGTTACAGAGGAGGTCCAGGGTTAGAATTATTGCTCTCGCTCTACCTATTGCGGCGATACCTCACATGTGTGGTTTGAACACCGTTTACATATGCGGGAGCTGCTCACGTATGTTTTCGCTTCTGCGCGCAAGCTCGTCGGGACGGGGTGTGTTTTCTGGCTCCTAACTTTTTTAGCTGGCTCCTAGATTCCAAGTAAATTTGTCAAACCCTGCTTTCATGTATTTTAAAATAAATGCAGAGTCAATAGAACACAGAAAACAATTTCTTTGTGTGTCTGGGTTAATCTGCATTTTTACAAGTGCCCTAAAATAAAAAAAAACAAAAAATAAAAAAACGCAGACAGCGTGAATTAGCCCTCCAGGTTAAAAAGGTGGTCTGGTGTTACAATTATTGCTCTGACATGAACAGCGATTACCCTTTGCATATGCGTGTAGCAGCTATAGGTGCATTTGACCATGAGCATTAAGGGACGGTAGCAATTTTCAGGTTTTGTTTGGACACTTATTTAAACTTTTTTCACTTTATTGCCATCACAAGGGTTGAACCCCCCTGAATCCTTTGTGATAGCATGGCCTATGACATGTCCTCTTCATGGAGAGATCTGGGGTCTATGAGACCCCAGATCTCTCCTCTACAGCAGCCAATTAAACTGAATATGGACAGAATAGGAGAGATAGACTGACTGGGGTAGGGAGTTTAGAGGATGGGAGAGGCTCTGGAGAAGTCCTGAACACAAGCATGGAAGGCAATTAAGTAATGCTTGAGGGGACTAATGGAGTGAGCTTAGGGGGTAGAAAGATGTGTGTCAGCATACAAATGGCATTGGAAGCCATTGGATCAGCTGACCAGGGAGGGGAGGTGTAGGTAGAGGATAGGAGAGTTCCAAGAATAGAAACCTGGGGGTTTCCGGATGAAAAGAGAAGGGGGGGGGTGGTAGAATTGTGACACTGAAGGTGCAGCGCTCTAGGCAAGAGGCGAGCCAAAGCGTACAGTCACAGCGACTAAAGGAATGGAGTTTTTTTTTTTTTTTTTGTTAAAGGAAGGGGGTGGTAAATTGCATCAAAGGCAGCAGAGAGATTCAAGAGTAGTACAGAATAAGGATCATTGGTTTTAGCCATTAATATGAGAGCAGTTTCTGTGGAGTGTTGAGGGTGAAATCCAGACTAAAGGGGCAGAAAGCATCTTATTCTCAGCGATGTGATACCACAATTTTAAACTAAGCATTCGTGGAGTAAGAAAAGGATTAAGATGGGTTAAAGGTTTAGATTGGTGGGGTCCAGTGAGAACTTCCCAAGCACGGGGATGACCAATGCAAGTGTCAGATGGTTGGGGAAGATGTCAGAACAGAGGGAGAGATTCATGACACAAGTTAGAGAGTGTAGGATAGAGCAAGAGGCTAACCTTGGTATTTACAAGGGTCCAGGTGATAGATAACACAAGAGTAAAGGTGGCCACCCCCATAAAAGCACTTGTACTTTAGAATTTGTGCAAAGAATCTCTCAATTGCCTGTCCATCTCCCTTTTTCATATACATGTTGCTCTAAAACACCAAATCCCAGAACAGTTAAAGGGTCACTAAAGGAAATTTTTTTTTTTTGCTGAAACGACTGTTTACAGGGTATAGAGACATAAAAGTTAACCGATTCCTTTTAAAAATGATTAAAAATAGATTAAATTCTATCATATAATGTGCCTCTAGTTTCACTTTCGGTTTTAAACTGGTTTCATGATTATGTGAAGTAAAGAGACCCACAGAACAAAAACAAACAAATCCAGGGCAGTGTTTTGTTTTTAAAATGAATCCGATTGGTTCTGAGGAGTTTTAGACACACAGCTTAGACCACAGTGAGAAGCTCCCATGAGTTTTTTCATAAGGAGCCAGACAAGCAGGAAGTGTGGAGATCAGAGCAGAATTACAGCAACTTCAAAGCAAAAATGAACAATGAGGACATGAAACCAGGACTGCAGTAAGGTAAAGGAAGCTATTTAGCTAAAAAAAAAAAAAAATCCTTTAGTGATCCTTTAAGGATGCAGGAATGTTTAATGCATATCGCCCGACACCATGCAGTTCAAGGAGAGATGGATAAATCCCTGCTGTGGGTAAGCAGGAGGATTTAGAGCCAAAGGTTGTCTCTCTTGAAAAGGAAACAGAGCGGCCAACTGGATAGTGAGAGGGGACGCCCATGTCATCTTCCCCTGCTGTCCATCGATGGTACAGAACTGAGCAGATCAGGAAGAAGCGGCCCAGCGAGAGCCGAGGCTGCAAACTTGACGTCAAGGCTGCCCTCCTCATCTCCGACTGCCAGAGGCGCGCTCTAGTCCAGGTCCACCCCGTGCTGCCCTTTGGCAGAGAGCACCGCTACTCAGGATCAGGTGTTCTCTGCATTGTAAGCATTGTCCCCAATGCCGGTGGTGTGTGGGGGGGATCACTAATCTCCTGAGGAAAATAGGAGATGGTCGCCCGGGCCAGGACCACGTTCTTCTGGGCAGCCACCTTCACGTTATCACAGAGCTACCAGAGCCTGGAGACAAAACGGGAACATTACACTGCCGTACTACAACACCTCCTTCGGTCTACCAGGCCTTAAGTCCTTCGCCACGGCAGTGTAAAAACAAAAATACAAAACAAAAAACACAAATTTTAAGCACTCCCATCCCCAAGCAAACAGTGATCGCACCACACGTGAGCTATCGCCGCAAACGTCAGATCACAGGCAGGGAATTCTAGCACCAGATCTCCTGTGTAAATCTAAAGAGGTAACCTGTAAAGGCTTTTAAAAATTGTCTATGGATAGTAATTTGCTGCCATAGCACAGGCGTGCACAATTTAAAAGTGCAAATATATTTGGTATCTATATGCAGTACAACATCTTGTTTTTTACCCAAAAATTGGGTTATGTATTGTGCTTTTTTTTTTCTATGCAAAAAAAAAAAAAAAACACAACAACACACATACACACCACAACTCTTGAATTTTAAACTGCGTTTGAAAAACCGCTGTGACAAAATGCAACATGCCAAAATGTATTATCTAGGGCCTCCGCTTTAAATATATGCTTGGGGTTCCATGAAATATTCTACCAAAAAACAAACATTAAAACGTTTAAGTCGCCATAAACCCTGAAAGACATCGACAAGGAGCATATCAGAATGTTGTGTTAGAAAGTTGCAGATTCCATCATTTGTCTACAATATAGTCAGCATTTTGAAAATCAGGTATGCAAGTAACCAGAAAGCCTGCAAAATAAAGGCTATCCCGTGTTCTACCAAATAAACCACAAAATGTGGTTTACCGATGAAGCTCCTCTTCACCAAGCTTTACTTCAGTGCAATGTGATTTGTGCAAAAGCTGAAGTTCCAATTCTCACATGAAGAGATATGAAATATCATTCCTCCTCACAAGAGGCAGAGAGAGTGAGCTGCAGTGGGTTACATGGTAATAAAGGTGGGATTGTAATAGGGTTGTCCCGATATCACTTTTTTAGGATCGAGTACAAGTACCGATACTTTTTTTCAAGTAGTCGCCGATACCGAATACCGATACTTTTTTAAATGTGTCCCCCCATGCCATGTCCCCCACGTATGCAGCCATGTCCCTCCAGCCATGTCCCTCCAGCCATGTCCCCCATACCTTTGCCGCCGAAAGCCGCTGCATGGAGAAAATCACAGCATTCATTTGAATAGCTGTTTTGCCCGCGCGTATAGACACTCCCCCTTGCTCGGGATTGGACAGATCACGATCACCCATCCAATCCCGGGCAAGGGGGAGTGTCTATACGCGCGGGAACACTATAGCTATTCAAATGAAAGCTGTGATGTTCCCGCGCAGTGTTTAACCCATGCGGCGGCTTTCGAATGCAGCGGCGCGATGCGGCGGCAGGGGGGGAAGTATTCTATTTAGGTATCGGGGGTATATGCGCGAGTACGAGTACTCCCGCAAATACTCGGTATCGGTCCCGATACCGATATCGGTATCTGGACAACCCTAGATTGTAAGAGTCGGTTCACACATAGGCGGCACGACTTTGGGGGCGACTCTGCAAGTCGTCCTAAGGACGACTTCAGAGGCGATTTGCAAAACGACTTTTGTATAGAAGCCAATGCAGATCGCCCCGAGCCGCCCCCGAAATACTACAGGAACCTTTTTCCTAAGTCGGAGCGACTTGCGTCGCTCCTATTAGAACGGTTCCATTGCAGTGAATGGGACGCGACATGTCAGGCGGCTGAGCCGCCTGTCGTGTCGCCCCAGTGTGAACCAGGTCTTCGTGCAACACTATTATGCAAGACTCTGCCCTGTCACCCCAGTGCCTGCATCATTGGATTTGATCGACAGCAGCGGGAGCCAATGGCTGCGCTGCTATCAATCTATCCAATAAAGAGCCGAGAAGCCGTGGAAAGAGCAACGCAAGATCACGCATACAGAAATTTGGGGCTCAGGTAAGTAAAGGGGGGGGCTGGCAGACATGAAGGTGAAAAAACACGAGGGTTTACAACCTAATGCTGAGACCCTGGTCAGAGAGGGTTTGTGCATCTCTGGCGTGGGAACGAACGGTCTCAGGTGAGTAAAACGGGAGCTGGTCAGTGACAGAAGTTTTCACCTTAATGCAGTTTACACCAGTGAAAAAAAACAGTAGGGTTTACAACCCCTTTAAGTGGTAGCTGCTTCTTTGAGAGATAGTGGGCATAGAAAACAAACAATCACCCCCCTTTATTAAAAAAAAAAAAAAAAAACACATTTTGATGCTTTGCAATGTAAAAATGGAGACACGGTTTTATCCAGCTGTATTTAGTCAGTGCAACTTAGAACATCCAAGTAAAAGACATCACCAACATACGAATAAAAAAAATAAAAAAATAATAAAAAAAGGACGCCCATCTATGGTACCATTTGAATACTGCAGCCCACAAACTGTTATCGTCAAATGAAACGGAACTTGAGAAGTTCTGCAAAGAGTGGGTAAATCGTGCAAAGTCTAGATGTCCAAAGTTAGTAGAGACATATCCCGACAGAGTCAGGCTGGGTTCACACTGGTACCACACAACAGTTGTACTACTTTGGATCAGACTTTGCCCTGCAACTTGAAGTCCAACTTCAATGAACAGGGATCAGACTTCAATCCTGACAATGCCTTGCACTGTGTCTGGTATAATCTTGAGGGGGCGGGAGGACTGAAACTTGGCTTCAATCCTCACATGACTGGGCTACTAATATTCCGGCAATGCACTCTTTCTGGAAGACAGGGTAAAAAGGAAAGGTGGCAGGGTCTGTCTATGTGAGAAGCGATCTTAAAGCTAATGTGAAGGAGGACCTGGTTGATGGAGTGTGAGAAGAGTCTGAAGCATTATGGGTGTGGAACTGCATATAGATGTGCGTAGTTCAAAGTTAATCATTGGAGTTTATTATAGACCACCCAGAAAGGAGACTACCACATTGTGTCATTTATACCATCCTTGTCTACACCCTGTGATCTGCGTTTGCTGTGTATCATACAGCAGTGAGGTGAGCTGCTTGCAGACACAGAGGTGTATTACCAAAGAAGTTCACTAGCAGTGTGTGTATACAACACCTGATTCACTGGTGGTGGGAGACACTATCACACAAGAATTCATAGACCTTTGTCCCAGCAAGTTTTGGATTGTTATTTTGGACTGTATTTGGACAGTGCATCACATGCACAGGTCACAGCTTCACTCATCCGTTTGTACTGACCCACTGATATATTACATATCCACTGTGGCATTTGTTTCACAGCTTTATTGTGGTAGATCTTTATTTTATTTTCACACTTCTATATCACCTTTATTGGCTGCAGGACAGCCATCCATTTCCTTGTGTTCTTTCACAGCGCAGACACCACATCCATATTTAAAATTTTTCATTCTTTGAATTAGATTCACAGGTGTCTTGCAACAGTGCCCCCTAGAGTTAGCGTGAGACAGCGCGGGAGTCCCTTCATATACCAAAAGGTGGATAAAGCACCTGGACCAGATGGCATCCACCCACAGATCCTAAAAGAATTTCAACGCCATTGTATCTAATTTTTAGGGACTCATTAACTACTTGCCAACCTGCCGCCGTTTTACGGCGGCAGGTTGGCTCCCCTGCGCGAGAGCCCGTAGCTCTACATTGGCTCTCTCGTAGGCCACCAGGGGCGCGGGCCCCCCCCCCCGCTTGCCCCAGAGAACGTGTGCGTGCCAGGCTGACGGAATCGCCGGCGGGCACCCGCGATTGCTCGTTTCAGAGCGGGGACCAGGAGCTGTGTATGTAAACACACAGCTCCCGGTCCTGTCAGGGGGGGAATGCTGATTCTCTGTTCATACAATGTATGAACAGAAGATCAGTGATTTCCCCTAGTGAGGCCACCCCCCCCCACAGTTAGAACACACCCAGGGACATACTTAAAGCGGTGGTTCACCCTCCATAACATTTTAGCATAAAATGAGGCATAGTAGTGCGAGCTACAGTATGCCCGTCTTTATTTTTTTTTAGAAAGTGAAGGTGAAACCTGCGCTTAGGATAGGTTGGTAAATGGAAGGTATGTGTAATAACCAGACTGCTGCCCCCCCTAAGAAATATTCTCCAAGGAAAATATAAATGAATAAACAGACAATAAGTGGGGGTGGTGGCGCTGTCTGTGTACTTCCTGTGATGAGCAGGGTAAGGCCTAGCTAGTAATAGCAGCCGATTAATAATCCTGACCGCTGGTGCGGAAGTTAGTGATATGCAAAAATATGTTATACTCACGAGTGAATGTATAGATAGTGTCCACTAAGTGGCAATGTGTTACCTTATCCGTAAGGTGCAAAATCATAAATTGTGTGTGGGTCCTATATACACACCATATGAGAGTATATGACACAACTCTCCAACATCAGTGAGTGAAATATATGCAAAATGCAAAAAAATCAAATAGAAAATAAATAAATAATAAACATCAACATCATCATGGTGACTTGGTTGCTGCATAAATATGCTATGCCAGGTGAAGTCGCTGTGCTCCCGGTGCCGCCCCTTATGTATCCCCACTCACCAGATATATGCACCCCTGCAGGGGTAAAAAGCGTATAAGGGGTCCCGGCCAGGTGTTCCACGATTCGACTTTTCAGCAGTGAATTTTCCGGATGGTCCCTTTAAATTTCCAAGCTGGGCTGGGTTGTTGGGTGTTCTAATTTATCTCCAAAGTGTAGGGAAAACAAAAACAGAAGCTCCCATAGCGTAGTTCGTTTTTGTAAAAAGCAGGCTAGCTTTATTGACAATGCCAGCATAAGCGTACAGCAATATTAAAAATGCACAGAGGCAGTGTAAAAACTTAAGCAACAAAAAAATTATAAAAGTAAACTTAAAATAGTCCAAAACTGGGTAGCTAAAGAAGCCGTCCAGTTATAGGGACGATGGCTGCTGGAAGCAGCGATATTCCCACTCGACACTTGCCGTCCGGTGGTCAGTGACAGAGCTGACAGAGCTGTAAGGCAGCGTGCGCTGCAGATGCGTTCCAGCTCGTCTACCCGGAAGTGCGTGGGGGTGTGCGTGTATCCGCTTTACGCACGTTTCGTCATTAACGTCTTCTGAAGCTTCAGAAGGCGTTAATGACGAAACGTGCGTAAAGCGGATACACGCACACGCACTTCCGGGTAGACGTGCTGGAACGCATCGAATGCCTCTGTGCATTTTTAATATTGCTGTACGCTTATGCTGGCATTGTCAATAAAGCTAGCCTGCTTTTTACAAAAACGAACTACGCTATGGGAGCTTCTGTTTTTGTTTTCCCTACACTTTGGAGATAAATTAGAACACCCAACAACCCAGCCCAGCTTGGAAATTTAAAGGGACCATCCGGAAAATTCACTGCTGAAAAGTCGAATCGTGGAACACCTGGCCGGGACCCCTTATACGCTTTTTACCCCTGCAGGGGTGCATATATCTGGTGAGTGGGGATACATAAGGGGCGGCACCAGGAGCACAGCGACTTCACCTGGCATAGCATATTTATGCAGCAACCAAGTCACCAAGATGTCACTCACTGAATGAACTAATTCACTGTTGTTACTTGTTGTTTGCCTATCACAACAGGCTGGAAGGACTTTCATTGCACTAATTTTGTTTATTATTATTTATCCATTTATATTGTGCACTTTCACCTATTAACCACGTGTCTAGTGGTATTTTTGTATTATGTGGACTCAATTTTAGGGCATCACTTTTTGATGTTTATTATTTATTTATTTTCTATTTGATTTTTTTGCATTTTGCATATATTTCACTCACTGATGTTGGAGAGTTGTGTCATATACTCATATGGTGTGTATATAGGACCCACACACAATTTATAATTTTGCACCTTACGGATAAGGTAACACATTGCCACTTAGTGGACACTATCTATACATTCACTCGTGAGTATAACATATTTTTGCATATCACTAACTTCCGCACCAGCGGTCGGGTTTATTTTTTTTTAGCCCCGTACTCACTGTGCAATCGTAGAGACAAGATTCCGACTCCCCGCTGGGAATGGGCGTTCCTATGGAGAGGGAAGGTGATTGACGGCCGGCTCTGGCACGTCACGCTCCCCGAAGACAGCCGGAACAGGTCTCGGCTCTTCACGGCGCTATACGGCGCCTGCGCACAGACTATGCGCAGGCGCCGTGAAGCGCCAAGTCCTATTTCGGGTATTTCCGGAGAAGCGTGACGTGCCAGAGCCGGCCGTCAATCACCTTCCCTCTCCATAGGAACGCCCATTCCCCGCGGGGAGTCGGAATCTTGTCTCTACGATTGCACAGTGAGTACGGGACTAAAAAAAAATAAAAATAAAGACAGGCATACTGTAGCTCGCGCTACTATGCCTCATTTTATGCTAGAGGAAAAGAACCCCCGCTTTAACCCCTTCACTGCCAGTGGCATTTTTATAGTAATCCAATGCATTTTTATAGCACCGATCGCTATAAAAATGCCAATGGTTCCAAAAATGTGTCAAAAGTGTCCGCCATATTGTCGCAGTACCAATAAAAAAAATCGCTGATCGCCGCCATTACTAGTAAAACATTTTTTTTAATAAAAATGCCATAAAAATACCCCCTATTTTGTAAACGCTATAACTTTTGCGCAGACCAAAACGCTTATTGCGATTTTTATTACCAAAAATATGTAGAAGAATACGTATCGGCCTAAACTGAGGGAAAAAAAAAGTTGTTTTATATATTTTTGGGGGATATTTATTACAGCAAAAAGTAAAAAAATAATTTTTTTTCAAAATTGTCCCTCTATTTTTGTTTATAGCGCAAAAAATAAAAACCGCAGAGGTGATCAAATACCACCAAAAGAAAGCTCTATTTGTGGGGAAAAAAGGACGCCAATTTTGTTTGGGAGCCACGTCGCACGACCGCGCAATTGTCAGTTAATGCGACGCAGTCCCGAATCACAAAAAGTGCTCTGATCTTTGGGCAGCAATATGGTCCGGGGGTTAAGTGCTTAATGATGGGAATAGTACCACTGGATTGGCGCAGGGACAATGTGGTGCCTATATTGAAAAAGGGAACAAAGTCTTTACCAAGTAACTATAGACCTGTTAGTTTTTGGCTGCATTCACACCTGAGCGACAAAACGCCCGACGCCGGACGCTTCTGCCGCAAGAGGGGAGAATTCCCATTGCTGTCTATGGAGATGGTTCACATCTCAGACGCCGAACGCCTGAAAAAAAGACCCGGACCCTTTTTTTCAGGCGACATTGGCGTTTGCCCATTGACAGCAATGGGAAGACTTTGAAAAAAAAAAAAAAAAAAAATTGAAAGTTTCACACTCGCTGCAAAATACGCCGCTACCGCCGAACGCGGCTGTCGCTCAGGTGAGAATGGAGTCTAACTTCTATAGTTGGGAAGATACTGGAGAGATTAATAAAAGACCACATAGGAGGAGTTCTTGCTAGAAAACAACAATTTAAGCAACTGACAGCATCAATTCGTGAAAGACAAAAGTTGTCAGACAAACCTGATTTCCTTTTATGAAGAGGTAAGTAAAACCTTGGACAGAGGCGTGGCTGTGGACGTGATATACTTGGATTTTGCAAAATCATTCGATACAGTTCCCCCACACACGGCTCATGTGTAAGGTAAAGTCTACAGGATTGGATATATCAGTTTGTAAATGGATAGAAAACTGTCTAAAAGACAGAATTCAGAGAGTCGTGGTTAACCACTTAAGACCCGGACCAATATGCAGGTAAAGGACCAGGCCCCTTTTTGCAATTCGGCACTGCGTCTCTAACCAAAAATTGTGCAGTCGTGCGACGTGACTCCCAAACAAAATTGGCGTCCTTTTTTCCCCCACAAATGGAGCTTTGTTTTGGTGGTATTTGATCACCTCTGCGGTTTTTATTTTTTGCACTATAAACAAAAATAAAGTATACAACTTTGAAAAAAAAAACTATATTTTTTACATTTTGCTATAATAAAATATCCCCCAAAAATATCTAAAAAAAAAATAATTTTGACGCACTAGTAAACATGGAGCGGGTCAGTGCTTCAGACCTATTAGTTTGGTCCCTAAAGGGTCACTAAAGGAAAAAAATGTTTTGCCTAAAATTAATGTCTGCAAGGTAGGCAGACAGAATAGTGTAATAATTCTGTTAAAAAACAAGTAAATACCCAATTCCTTCATCTATAATCACCTCCGGCATTCTAGTTTCTGTTCTCATTCACTTCCTGGTTTGCATCGCTCGTTCATGTAAGAGCTAAATTTCCCAGTATGAATTGCGGCAAGCCCAGTAATTCACACCTCAAAGTCTAACACGTAGAGAGCGTCCTGCCACACAGATGTAGTTCCCAGGAGGGGGTGAGCACGTTACTGACCACCGCAGTAAAGCCTCCCTTCACAGTGGTCAGTAAAATCAGACAAGCAGGAAGTAGAGTTGAGCGGACACCTGGATGTTCGGGTTCGGACCCGAACCCGGACTTTGACCCGAACCCCATTGAAGTCAATGGGGACCCGGACTTTTGACTACAAAAATGTCTCTAAAAAACTAAGGGAAAGGGCTAGAGGGCTGCAAAATGTCGGGACGAGCATGGTAAGTACTCTGGAAATAAATGTGGATAGGGAAATAACTTAAAATAACAAAAAAATTAAAATAAAAAATAAAATCATTTTGACCTTGGTGGACGAGGTCCATACAGTTTTGTTCAAAATTATTCAACCCCCCAATGCTGTAAAGGGTTTTAGGGAATTTAGTGTACATTTGTAATTGTATTCAGAATGAAATCCTACAAGGACTTCTTAAAGAACCATATGCAACTAAAATGACATCAATTGGTTTTGTAATACAGTAGTAAATGTTTATTTTGTGAATTCTTCATTTACACAATTATTCAACCCCTTAAAGACTACCACTATGAAGAACAGAGGTTCATTGAAGTGTTTTCAATCAGGTATTGAAAACTGTGGATGTCAGGGAGCAGAAATAAAGCCTAATAAGCACCAGGAAGACAAGAGAAGAGGTGATTACTCTTCACAGGAAGGGCAATGGCTATAAGAAGATTGCAAAGATGTTAAACATACCAAGAGACACCATAGGAAGCATCATTCGCAAATTCAAGGCAAAGGGCACTGTTGAAACGCTACCTGGTTGTGGCAGAAAGAAGATGCTGACTTCGACTGCTGTGCGCTACCTGAAGCGTAGAGTGGAGAAAAGTCCCTGTGTGACTGCTGAGAAAAGATTTGTCAGATGTGGGTACTGAAGTTTCTGCTCAGACAATACGGCGCACACTGCGTAATGAAGGCCTCCATGCCAGAACTCCCAGGCGCACCCCCTTGCTGTCTCCAAAGAATAAGAAGAGTCGACTGCAGTATGCCAAAAATTATGTGGGCAAACCACACAAGTTTTGGGATTGTGTTCTGTGGACTGATGAAACAAAATTAGAAGTGTTTGGGCCCATGGATCAACGCTATTTTTGGAGGAGGAAGAACAAGGCCTATGATGAAAAGAACACCTTGCCTACTGTGAAGCATGGCGGGGGTCAATCATGCTTTGGGGCTGTTTTGCTTCTGCAGGTACAGGGAAGCTTCAGCGTGTGCAAGGTACCATGAATTCTCTTCAGTACCAGGAGATATTGGATGACAATGTGATGCAGTCCGTCACAAACCTGAGGCTTGGGAGACGTTGGACCTTTCAACAGGACAATGATCCCAAGCATACCTCCAAGTCTACTAGAGCATGGTTGCAGATTAAAAGCTGGAACATTTTGGAGTGGCCATCGCAGTCACCAGACTTAAATCCTATTGAGAACCTCTGGTGGGACTTAAAGAAAGCAGTTGCAGTGCGCAAGCCTAAGAATGACTGAACTGGAGGCTTTTGCCCATGACGAATGGGCGAAGATACCCGTAGATCGCTGCAAGACACTTGTGTCAAGCTATGCTTCACGTTTAAAAGCTGTTATAACTGTAAAAGGATGTTGTACTAAGTACTAAGATTGAATGTCACTTGGGGGTTGAATAAAACTGATAATGATGTGAGCACAGAAAAGACATTTGTGGTTATTTCGTTATAAATGTTATATTTGTCTGACCTACACGTGCCTCTTTGATTTAATTGTAAGCAGGATGATTGAACGATCAAAATCAAATGTCAAACACAACAGGTTTTGGGGTTTTTAATTGATTTATTTTTTAAATTAGGGTAAACATCAAAAGAGTGAGAACGATCTAGGGTTGCTACCTCATCCCTTTAAACCTGAACAGAGTAATTACACAGGTTCTGGGGCTAATTTAATGTCGATAAGGCACTGAGTTTAATTAGCAGCACCTTAATCAGCCAGAGAACCTGTGTAATTAATATGTTTTTGCTTTTAAAGGGATGATATGGCAACCCTAGAAAGATCAGAAAAAAAACAATGGCTGGGTAAGGCCGGCCCGGTGTCTATTCTGCACAAGGTACGGACAAGTCCCGTGGGATCCATGCCTGGTTCATTTTAATGAACGTGAGCTTGTCCACATTGGCTCTGGACAGGCGGCTGCGCTTGTCTGATAACGCCCCCTGCCATGCTAAATACACGTTCAGACAATACACTGGCCGCAGGGCAGGCCAGCACCTCCAAGGCGTAAAGGGCCAGCTCAGGCCATGTGCCCAATTTGGAGACCCAGAAGTTTAAGGGGGCATAGCCATCATTCAGTACGTGTAGACGTGTGCACACATACTGCTCCACCATGTTGCTGAAATGCTGCCTCCTGCTAAAACGTTCCATATCAGCTGGTGGTGCCGTTTGTTGTGGCGTGCTGACAAAGCTTTTTCACATTTCGGCCATGCTAGCCCTGCCTTCTGAGGTGCTTGCGGTGCCCCTACTGCGTTGGCGATCTCTTACTCCTCTGCCTTCGCCTTCTGCTTCCACTGTGCCCCCACTGCCAGGTGGGAATTGTACCAGCAGCGCATCTACCAGCGTGCGCTGGTACTCGCGCATCTTGCGTTCACGCTCCAGTGAGGGAATTAAGGACAGTACATTGTCCTTGTAACAGGGATCCAGCAGCGTGGCCACCCAGTAATCAGCACCTGTTATAATGTGCGAAACACGCCGGTCGTTGCGGAGACACTGCAGCATGTAATTGCTCATGCGTGCCAGGCTGCCCAGAGGCAACGAAAAGCTGTCCTCTGTGGGAGGTGTATCATCTGTCTCCTCTGTATTCCCCCAGCCACGCACCAGTGATGGCCATGAGCTGGTCTGGATGCCATCCTGTTGTGAACATGGTTCCTCCTCCATGTCTTTCTCCTCCTCCACCACGTCATCCTCCAGAACTGTGCCCTTGCTGGACAATTGTGTACCTGGCCTTTGTTGGTGCACGAACCCACCCTCGGAGCCACTTGTGAATGACTGCCCTGAAAGCCTTGGAAATGATCCCGATTCCTCCTCCTCCTGCGCCACATCCTCTTCCATCGCCCGTAGCGTTTTTTCAAGGAGGCATAGAACTGGGATAGTCATGCCGAGAGCGGCGTCATCGGCACTGGCCATTTTGGTGGAGTACTCGAAACAGCGCAACAAGGCACACAGGTCTCGCATGGAGGCCCAGTTATTGGTGGTGAAGTGGTTCTGTTACGCAGAGCGACTCACGCGTGCGTGCTGCAGCCGAGCCTCCACTATCGCCTACTGCTGCTCGCACAGTCTGGCCAGCATGTGCAAGGTGGAGTTCCACCTTGTGGGCACATCACATTCAGGAATCTCTGCACCACCAAATTCAGCACATGCGCCAGGCAAGGGATGTGCGTCAAACCGGCTAGGCCCAGAGCTGCTACGAGATTTTGACCGTTATCGCACACCACCAGGCCCGGCTTGAGGCTCACTGACGCCAACCACTCATCGATCTGTTGTTCCATGTCCCTCCACAACTCCTGCACGGTGTGTGGTTTTTTCCCCAAACAGGAAAGTTTTAAAACTGCCTGCTGGCGTTTACCCATGGCTGTGCTGAAGTTGGTGGTGAATTTGTTACGCTGACTGGATGAGGAGGAGGTAGAGGATGAGGAAGCGGAGTAGGAGCAGTTAGGAACAGGGGGCAAACTGAAGCGCCCTACAATCCTCGGTGGTGGAAGGACATGCGCCAAACTGCTATGCGCCTCAGGCCCAGCCGCCACTGCATTTACCCAGTGCGCTGATAGGGAGATATAACGTCCCTGACCGTGCTTACCGTAGTTAGGTGGACCTTGGCACAGATGGCGTTGCGCAGTGCACACCTGATTTTGTCACCCACTTGGTTGGGAAGGGATGGCTCGCCTGGAAAAGTAGTGGCGGCTGGGCACGACATACTGTGGGACAGCCAATGCCATCAGGCTTTTAAAACTCTGCGTCTCCACCAGCCGGAATGACAGCATTTCAAAAGCCAGTAATTTTGAAATGCTGGCATTCAAGGCCAGGGATAGCGGGTGGGTAGGGGGGTACTTCCTCTTCCTCTCCAGTGTTTGGGAGATAGAGAGCTGAATGCTTCCATGGGACATTGTGGAGATGTTTGGGGACCCAGGTGGTAGTGTTGCTTGCCGGTCCTCTAATTGAGAGGTGGCACTGTCAATACAGAGGTGGATGAAGAGGCCGGGAGGCCCGAGACTGATGCAGAAGAGGAAGCAGGAGGACCCAGAGACCTTTCTTGTTTTTTGAGGTGTCTACTCCACTGCAGCTCGTGCTTTGCACTTAGATGCCTGGTCATGCAGGTTGTGCTCAGGTTGAGAACGTTTATGCCTCGCTTCAGGCTCTGATTGCACAACGTGCAAACCACGCGTGTCTTGTTATCAGCACATTGTGTGAAGAACTGCCACGCTAGGGAACTCCTTGGACCTGGCTTTGGTGTGCTCGGTCCCTTGCTGCTTTGGGCAGTAGCAGGCGTACTGTCTAGGGGACGGACGCTCTGCTTTGGCACCCTGCTCCCTCTTCTGCTGTGCTGGTGGCTCTGTGCGACCACCGCCTCTTCCTCCGAACTACATGGGTCACCTGCATGAGGTTGATTCCATGTCGGGTCGAGGACCTCATCGTCCTCCACATCATCTTCCACCCAGTCTTCACCACTGCCCTCCTTGTCGGTCTGCACAATTGAAAAAGCACCAGCAGTTGGCAACTGTGTTTCATCATCATCCAAGACGTGCTGCGATTGTCCCCCCCATGTACTCATCTTGAAATATAAGTGGTTGGGCATCGGTGCACTCAATCTCTTCCACTTCTGGGGCTGGGCTAGGTGGATGGCCCTGGGAACACATGCTAACAGACTCATCAAAAAGAAGAAGAGACTGCTGCATGATTTGGGGCTCAGACTGTTTGCCTGATTTGCAAGGGGGTGAGGTGAAAGACTGATGGTGGACATCGGCTGCAGGCGCCAACTCTGAACTTTCAGCACAAGACTGGTTGGAAAACAATGTGAAGGAACTGGAGGCACTGTCAGCAACCCAATCTACTACCGCCTGTTCTGCTCCTCGCCTCAACATTCATAGAGCTGGATTAGGCCCGACCAAATACCGCTGCAGGCTCTGTCGGCTACTCACACCTGAGAAAGGTGTTTCACTTGTGCGTGTAGCTGGCACAGATCGACCACGTCCTCTCCCTGTAACAGGAGCTCCACCAGCAGCACCACGACCACGTCCCTTATTTGACGTTTTCCTCATATTTCTCAAATGTAGGATCTTCCCCTAAATGGGTGTTTTTTTAAATACAACAATAGTGTAATATGCAGAGATTCACCTATAGAATTCTTTCCCTATAGCAAGAAGCAGGAACCTAGCCCTAAACAATGTACTGCACAGACCGTATATCACAGGGGACAGGTGGAGTGCTGGTGAAATAGGCAGAGATTCACCTATATATTTCTCTACCTATAGCAAGAAGCAGGAACCTAGCCCTAAACAATGTACTGCACAGACAGTATATCACAGGGGACAGGTGGAGTGCTGGTGAAATATACAGAGAGTCACCTAGATTGCTGTCCCTATAGGAAATAGCTGGAACCTCTCCCTCAACTATGTACTGGACACACACAGTATATCACAGGTGGTGGCAGGTGCAGTGCTGGTGAAATATACAGAGAGTCACCTGTAGACTGCTGTCCCTATAGGAAATAGCTGGAAACTCTCCCTAAACTATGTACTGGACACACAGTATATCACAGGTGGTGGCAGGTGCAGTGCAATATACAGAGAGTCACCTATAGATTGCTGTCCCTACAGGAAATAGCTGGAAACTCTCCCTAAACTATAAGATGCAGATCGCACAGAAATAGACAGTGCTTGTGTAGATTTCTGAAGCAGGATACACCTCTCTGACACTGTCCCTCAATAAACAGCAGCCTGTCCCTATAGCAAATAGCTGGAAACTCACTAAACTATAAGATGCAGATCTCACAGAAATAAAGAGTGCTTGTGTAGATTTCTGAAAAAGGATACACCTATCTGACACTGTCCCTCAATATGCAGCAGCCTCTCCCTACACTAGCTAATGCAGAGTGACAACCTGTGCTGTGTGCCTCTGATATAGAGGCTGGTCACATGCTGGGTCACATGCTGCACTGGCCAATCACAGCCATGCCATTAGTAGGCATGGCTGTGATGGCTTCCTAGTCACACTAGTAAAACAAATGGCGATTGGCTGCCGTGCAGCGCGCCATAAAATAGCCGAACTCCGAACCCAAATTTTTTCCAATTATTCGGGTTCGGGAGCAAAAAAATACCAAAGTCCGTACCGAACTTTACAGTTCGGGTTCGCTCAACCCTAGCAGGAAGTGAACAAAACAGAGAACAAATAGAGCAACTTCTGAGCAAAAACGAACAATGAGGAAGTGAAAAAAAGAGGAATGTCTGCAAGTAAAGGATGCTTATGAAAAAAAAAAAATGTTTTCCTTTACAACCCCTTTAAAAGGCAGGGGTCTCTTCAATAGGGAGGAGTGGTCACTTTATTTAACCGGGCAACCGGAGGATCCACTACCAGAGGAGAGGCCCACTTTAAGAGGCTCTCCTCAAAAAGGGTACCGAACCGCCAGGCGGTGAGGAACCACAAACGCCTTCTGCGGCTTTTCCAATTCCGTATCAATGAACTTGTCAAAGAAAGGCACATAAGGAAAAAAACTTTACAGAGCGGTCCGATTTGTGTGACCCAAAAAAGACTGAGCCCTCAGAGGATTCCTCAGCTGCACTAGACAGCTTAAGGCAGGGGTTGACAAATTTGCTTGGAATCTAGGAGCCAGGTAAAAAAGTTAGGAGCCAGAAAACGCGCCCCGTCCCGACGAGCTTGCGCGCAGAAGCGAACACATACGTGAGCAGCGCCCGCATATGTAAACGGTGTTCAAACCACACATGTGAGGTATTGCCGCGATTGGTAGAGCGAGAGCAATAATTCTAGCCCTAGACCTCCTCTGTAACTCAAAACATGCAACCTGTAGATTTTTTTTAAACGTCGCCTATGAAGATTTTAAAGGGTAAAAGTTTGTCGGCATTCCACGAGCGGACGCAATTTTGAAGCGTGACATGTTGGGTATGAATTTACTCAGCGTAACATTATCTTTCATAATATTAAAAAAAATGGGGATAACTTTACTTTTGTCTTATTTTTTAATTAAAAAAAAGTAATGTTTTCACAAAAAAAGTGCGCTTGTAAGACAAATACAGCGTGACAGAAAGTATTGCAACGATCGCCATTTTATTCTCTAGGGTGTTAGGATAAAAAATATATATAATGTTTGGGGGTTCTAATTAGAGGGAAGAAGATGGCAGTGAAAATTGTGAAAAACCATTAGAATTGCTGTTTAACTTGTAATGCTTAACTTGTAATACCAACGGCTCACCACCAGATGGCCCCAGCTCACAAAAAAAAAAAAAAAAAAAAAAAATATTTTTGCCCCCCTTCCAAGCCAAGTTGCCAGGACCCTATTTCTAGTCGCCATGGCGACCTGGCGCCCAGGATTTGTCGAGCCCTGGCTTAAGGGAGTCCCTCACAGCACTGACAAGTGCCCTGTCCTGTACTAACCCAATTGAGGGGTCTTCCTCACAACGAAGGTACTGGTCCACATCCTCAGACAAAACAGAACCAGGGACCTAAACCGCAGCCAGATCATGGTCCGAGTCAGAGCATTCCCCAGGGGAGGGGGTCCTTTTTACCCCACCTTACGCCCGCATGCCGCTTCTACCCTGGCAACAAATGATTCCAGGACTGTCAACAAGGTGTCTATAGGAACCGCAGGAGCACCAGCTGCCACCTCTGGCATGTTTGGGGAAGAACCACCAGATACTGACTCCATTACAAACAGCTCTCAGGGACCTATTCAGACTGGGGGGGGGGGGGTTTACTGTATAGCGCCATTGCCCGCCCTCAGTACACAGCGTGTGTGAGGAAGAAGGAAAAGAAAAACGGGAGGTAAAGCTGTGAGGTAATCGTGGGGAGACCTGTGCTGCGCGCCGTAAGAACCAGCACTAGAGGCCAAAATCAAATGTCCGCTGGACACCTCAGAGCAGTGCACGGCCACAGTAAATGGCCGACGGCAATAGTAAGCTGCGCCATAGTGCGGCCACAACAAAATGGCCACCAATGGCAAATAACATTGCAAAGAACTTCAGGAAAATGGCGCCAAAACGCTGGAACGAAGGCCTATTAGGCCTATTAGGGTCTTCACAGTTGTAAAAACAATTTAGCCCCCAGAAAAAAAGTGTAGGCAAGACACCACATTCCCCTGGTGAGGAGCCCCCCTCGCAGCAATATAATGCAGTAGAGAGAAACAAGACATAGCAGGAAAGGGAGGACAGGAGGACCCCCGAACCCCAGCCATACCGACCTGCCAAGGCGGGAGGGACTGTACTTACCTGTCCATACTAGGACTCACCGACGCATTCCTGGCAGGCATACAACCGCGTTGGAGGTAGCCGTCGGCCGGTCCACTGTGAGAGACAACACCACAGCCATATGTGGACCTTGGAGCAAAGCTCACCAGCCACCCCAGGAGTCATGGGGTATGTCGTGGCAGACCCAGCCTCTTTGCAAAGGTGTGTTCACGCTCGCTGGCTGGACTGAGGAGACTACAAGGATCTATATATCCAGCCTGTCTCTCAGCAGACAGTTGATAGAAGATTCTTCAGAAAAGGAAAAAAAATAAAAATGTTCTCCGGGCGCTGGGCCCAAAGGGAGCCATAAGTACTCCTCCTTTGCAAGGCATGCTGCAGAGAGGAGGGTTATGTCGGGGCTGTTCAAGTAACAGAAACATGTTGGATATTTAAACACCTGCCTAGTCTCCTGTGAACAGGAACATAACCCCACTTGTCAAGACTTTAGAAGGCTGTGTCCGTCTATGGACGATGAAAGAAAATCATTTTCAACTGGGGTGCATGCCCCTTTGTTGTTTTTATTGAATTTGGTGGAAGATTGGGAGCCCATGTTGACAGCACTCTACTGAAAAAAAAAAAAAAAAAAAAAAGAAGGAGGGAAGTAACCCACCTTGAGTTGTGAGAGAATATAGATATAGAGATAGATTTATCTATCTCTTGACCAGGTAAAATATACAGCTGTCACTTGTTTACCAACAAAGTCATGTGATCACTATGTCATAATTAACATTGTGATAAATATCAGGAACCATGCAGATTAGAACGGCAGCTGTCATGGACCATTCCATGTCACAGCTAGGAACACTCAGCACTACACGCAACATGCTGAAAATAGTATTCTACAGATAGGGGAATAGGAAGTATTTAAAGTGCAAGTCCAGTCAAAAATGTTCTATAAAAAAAAAAAAAAAAAAAAAAAAAAAAGAAGAAGTACTATAGGTGGTTTTCTTTTTTTCTTTAAAATAACAAACATGTCATACTTGCCTCCGCTGTGCAAATCATTTTGCACACAGTGGCCCCAATCATCTTCTGGGGTCCCTCCCCGCATCAGCTAACCCCCCTGGGAAGCGCTTTTCTAAGGGGGTTACCTTGCAGGTGAGCTCCCGAGTCCTGTATTCGGCGTCCATAGATGCCAACTACAGGACTCCGCTCTGCCCCCAGCCCTCTTGTCATTGGAGTTGATTGTCAGCAGCGAGAGCCAATTGGCTGCGCTGCCATCAATCTATCCAATGAAGAGCCAAGAAGCCAGCGGCGTTCACAACGCAGGACTTTCGAGGGCTCAGGTAAGTAAATGAGGCGGCTGGGGGGCTTGTAAGCATTAGATGTTTTTTCACCTTAATGCATAGGATGCATTAAGGTGGGGGGGGGGGGGAGACACAAAGTTTTACAACCCCTTTAATTATATGCAAAATATCTTTAACATTATTAATTTTCTTTATAGCCGATTGCCAAGCTTAGAAAGTCTAATCAAAGCTAGACAGTCCGCTTCTTCCTGTTCTTCAGGGACAATCGTACTTCTGAATTCTGCATGGGGGCTCACTTTCTAGAAACGTTGTCCTTTTCTACATGCCCCCACCCCGCCTCTCCTTTAGACAGACATGTCTCGACCTGCCCAGCCCCACCCCTTTTCAGATCTGCTCCTGTCTTCACAACCTCATTTTGGCCACAGATAGATAGAAGGCTTTGGACGCATGTTCTGTTTGTTAGAAACTGTAATATATATTACAATGCAACATGCTGCAGATTTTCTACAGTGTACAACCACATGGATGTTTCTGCATGGCACACGCCCAGCTGAGGGGGCTACAGGTGAGTAATGAGTTTAAAGCGGAGGTTCACCCATAGCTTACACATTTTCCCCTTAGCTTCATGCTCGTTTTGTCTAGGGGAATCGGCTATTTGTTTTAAAATATGATCCGTACTTACCCGTTTACGAGATGCATCTTCTCCGCCGCTTCCGGGTATGGGCGTTCCTTCTTGATTGGCAGTCTTCCGAGAGGCTTCCGACGGTCGCATCCATCGCGTCACGATTTTCCGAAAGAAGCCGAACGTCGGTGCGCAGGCGCAGTATAGAGCCGCACAGACGTTCGGCTTCTTTCGGCAACGAGTGACGCGATGGATGCGACCGTCGGAAGCCTCTCGGAAGACTGTCAATCAAGAAGGAACACCCGCTCCCGAAGACTCATACCCGGAAGCGACAGAGAAGATGCATCTCGAAAACGGGTAAGTACGGATCATATTTTAAAACAAATAGCCGATCCCCTAGACACAACGAGCAGGAATCTAAGGGGAAAATAGAAAAAAAAAAAGCAATTGGGTGAACTCCCGCTTTAAGGCTCTGTTTCCACTAGTGCGATTTGTTATGCAATTTTGAAAAGTGTCATGACGCGTCCCAGCAGCCTATTGATTTCAATGGTAAACGTTCCCATCTATGCGACTGAAAGGTAACTGCACTATTTGATGCGACTTGATGTTACTTTTGGCCAGAGTGTAAAGTTGCATCAAAGCTGCACTCAAAGTCAAACAGCTTCGGAGTCGCACTAGTGGAAACGTAGTTTAAGGCTAGAGTGTGACTGATTCAACTTTACTCTCTGGATCAAAGTTACATCAAAGCATTGCAGGTACCTTTTCAAAGTCGCATAGATGGGAATAAATGTCATTAAAATGAATGGGCTGTGACTTTTCATGTGACTAGGTCACAAGTTGCATGACAATTCATACTAGGGTTGCAACTAACGATTATTTTCATAATCGATTAGTTGGCCGATTGTTTCAATTAATCGGATAATGCCGCAAAAACACATTACATGCTTTTCTGCAGCTTCTCCATTGAAGTATATTGACCCAAAACAAACAAAATAGCACAGTGTTGCGTTAAAAAGACCTAGCCCTTTCCAAATACGCAGCAGCTAAAAAATAAAAATCATGGTTGTGAACGATACCATAGGAAAAAACATGTAAATGAACTGTAGTGCGTTTCTGTAAAAAGCACCATAAACAGATGCGTGAACCCAGGCCTGAGATGTTTAGTAACATAATGGGGTAAAGAAAAAATAAATAAAATTACAAAAAGAGCAAATAATCGTTACTGTAAGGGGTTAATTTTTTTACTGTGGGACAGTGAATGTAATATTTACAGTAGCGATTTGCTTTTTTTTACTATAAAGGGCTAATTTTAGTTGTTTTAACCCTATTGTGTTACTGGCCGATTAAATCGATTATGAAATTAATCGATTACACTTTTTATAATCGATTAGTTGTTCGGCCCCAATTCATACTAATGAAGCCTTAGTCTACATTTACACTACTGCAACCACAAAGTTAGAGTGCGACTGAGTGCAGCTTTAATCCAACTTTACACTATCTGGATCGACGTTGCATTAAAAAAAGTCACATCAAAGCATTGCAGGTACCTTTTCAAAGTCACCGATTTTTAAACTTGAATAGATAGGAACGTGTACCCCCACCCCTGTCCAGCTCCCTTCTCCTGTGCACAGCTATACTGTATATGTGCACTGCACTTTTTATACTAGAGTGCCCACAGTATAGATGAGGGAGCAACAGGGGCACATTTGACAGCAACATTATCAGCCTGGGACGAGGGGTGTTCTATGTACTAGCAGATTTAAACACAACTTGCAGCTAAACACCAGCTTTATACTTTATAAGCAGTTTTGTTCATTTTGGGGAAAAAAGGTTTTACATACAGTGAGTAAAATAAGCATTGAACATGTCACCATTTTTCTTAGAAATATATTTACCAAGAGCCCATTCACACAGGGGCAACACGACTTCCAGCGCGACTTTGGGAAGCAACTTGGACACGACTTGAGTATGAATCACAGCGCGACTTACAAAGCGACTTGAAGTCGCCTCCAGGAGGGGGAACTTCATACCAAATTTTAAATAAAAAAACTGCATGGGTTCCTCCTCCAAGAGCATACCAGGCCCTTAGGTCTGGTATGGTTTCAAGGGGAACCCCCTATGCCAAAAAAAAAAAAAACTGCATGGGGGGTCCCCCCAAATCCATACCAGACCCTTATCCGAGCAGCAGCCGGGCCGGTCAGGAGCGGCCCCTCCCTCCTGAACTGTACCAGGCAGCATGCCCTCAACATGGGGGGGTGGGTGCTTTGGGGCAGGGGGGCACCCTGCAGCCCCCACCCCAAAGCATCTTGTCCCCATGTTGACGGGGACAAGGGCCTCTTCCCGACAACCCTGGCCGTTGGTTGACAGGGTCTGCGGGCGGGGGGGCTTATCGGAATCTGGGAGCCCCCTTTAATAAGGGGGGCCCCCATATACCAGCCCCCCACCTTATATGAATGAGTATGAGGTACATTGTACCCCTACCCACGAATAAACACACACTAGACAGGTTTTTAAAGTAATTTAAAGGCAGCTCCGGGGGTCTTCTGCCAACTTCAGTAGTGTATATTAAGACAGCTCCATTCACTTACATTCATTTCTTCATGCAAAATGACTAGAGGCGAGCTGAAGTCGGATCCGAAGTCAGATCCAAAGTCGGACCTGTGTAAATGGGCTCTTAAGGTGCTATTGACAAGAAAAGTCCACCATATGTCGGTAACAACCTATGCAATCCATACATACAAAGAAACCAAAACAAATACATTCAGAGGAAGAAAAAAAAAAAAGGTACTTGTATAGTGCAGTCAATTTACACAGCGTTTTACATATACAATGTACATTTCACATCAGTCCCTACCCTCAAGGAGCCTACAAGCTAAGGTCCACAACTCACATTCATATAGCGAGGCCGATTTAGACAGAAGCCAATTAACCTACCCGCATGTCTTCGGGGTAAAATTAAGTTAAGTGTAATAAAATGAAGGAGAAAAAATAAAAAAATAAATGTAATCAGCAATTAGAAAGCAATTCTGCCCCTTGTCAAACGCCTAACTACATACAAGTCATGGGGGCAGGCGTCTCTCTGCAGCTCTGTGATCCCCTCTGCATAATCCTGTGCAATTCTAGTAGTGGGCCTTTTACCTTGATCCAGAGAATGCATTAACCACTTGCCGACCCGCCCATAGTCGAATGACTGCTACAAGGCGGCTTGATAATTCTAGGACATTTTTTTGTGCTGAAAATGCACCCCCTCGGCTTATACTCCAGTAAGCTTTTTGTGCCCGATCTCCCGGATTTTGGGGACCTGGTACCGGCCGGCCGTAGGTCCCCTGGACCCCCAAACTGGCACACATGTAGCCCCACTCTTCCTCTACAAGTGTGCACCCCTTCCATAGACTCCCATGTTAAACGTCAGAAGAGGCATGGGCACAGTGATGCATGCAGATGGACACCCTAGGCTTATACTCGAGTAAATAGAGTTTTGTGGTAAAATACGCAAGTATATACAGTATTTTGTCTTTGTGAAAGTTAGAGTCCACAAGCTATGGTGCCAATATCTGAAAATGTATCACACCTGAAGTACTGACGGCCTATCTCATTTGAGACCCCAACATGCCAGAAAAGTACAAATACCCCCCAAATGACCCCTTTTTGGAAAGAAGACATTCCAAAAGGTATTTAGAAAGGAGGCATGGTGAGTTTTTTTAAGTTGTAATTTTTCCCCCCACAATTCTTTACAAAAATCAAGATTTTTTTTTTAAATTTGTTTCACAAAATTGTTATATTAGCAGGTTATTTCTCACACACAGCATATGCATACCACAAAACACATTCTGCCATTACTCCCAAGTATGGCGATACCACATGTGTGAGACTTACACAGCGTGGCCACATACAGAGGCCCAACAAGCAGGGAACACCTTCAGGAGCATCCAGGGCAATTCTGACATTTCTCTCCTACATGTAAAATTCATTATTTGCTAGAAAATTACATAGAACCCCAAAACATTTTTTTTTTTTTTTTTGCAAAGACCCTAGAGAAAACAATGGCGGCCATTGCAACTTTATCTCCCACAGTATTTGCGCAGCAATTTTTCGAATGCGTTTTTTGGAAAAGCTTTGACTTTAGAACCAAGTCACTAGTAATGCCTACTAGTGATATACCAAAATTTCAGTGGCCGAAAATAGGGTTTTCAGCGTTGTGCCAAACCAAAAAATAAAGTGTAGATAATGGCTGCTGAAAACGCACAAGATTTTGCCATGATTTTACCTCGTATTCCCATAGGTCATGCAAAAAAAAAAAAAAAAAAAAAAAAAACCCCATCATGCACCAAAAATGCAGCGAGGATTTTCAACATCACTTCAAAAAAGTGCCAATAATGGGAGACAATTAAATCACATTCATTTAAAAATTCATGATATCAATTAAAAAAAGTTGAATACACAAACTATATTTTTTTTTATCCAAGTTCGGCAAAGTGAATCCTTAATTTTGGTTTTAAATTTTGGTGCACCACCAATGCCATCCACACCAATTACGGGGTGCCATGCCTCCCACCGACACCAATTTTGGAAATAGTTCACCATTCCTCCTACTGACACCAATTACAGGACAGGACACCATCGCCAATCGGGATCAATTCACTGAAATTACACACACACACACACACACACTTGACCTAACAAATAGGAGGAATTTTCTAAAACTCTAAGGCCCCTTTCACACCGACACTTTTTCAGGCGGTTTAGCGCTAAAAATAGCGCTGCTATACCGCCTGAAAAAAAAATTGTGCCCTGTAGTCTTCAGTGTGAAAGCCTGAAGGCTTTCACACTGAAGCAGTGCGCTAGCAGGACTGCTCCAAAAGTCCTGCTAGCCGCATCTTTCCGCCCCTATACTGCTCCTTCCCATTGAAATAAATGGGAAACTGCGGTAATGGGGGCGGAATTAACCCTTTATCGGTCGCTAGCGGGGGGGGTTAAAACCGCACCGCCAGTGGCTGAATATCGCTGTAAATACGACGATATAGCGGCGCTAAAAAACGCGCTGCTATACCGCCACTGCACCTCCACTGCCCCGTGTGACAGGGGCCCAACAGTTGTGCATAATATCCAATCAAGCTCCATCTTTAGCTTATTCAGTTTACCTTTCAAAATTAAAAAAGGGTTATGCTCTGTACACACGAGCGGAATTTCCGATTGGAAAAAAGTTGGATGGTTTTTCTGACGAAATACCGTACAACACTGCGACGAGAAAGAAGATCAATGCTTCCGAGCGTGCATGTTTTTCTCTCCAGTCGGAATTCCATACAGACGAACGGATTTTCTGATGGGAATTTTTCCGTCTGAAAGATTGAGAACCTGCTCTCAAACTTTTGCTGGCGGAAATTCCACCAGCAAAAGTCTGATGGAGCATATACACGGTCGGAATTTCTGATGAAAGGCTCCCATCAGACTTTTGCTGCCGGAAATTCCGCTTGTGTGTATGGGGCATAAGAAGCTAATTGGTTGCCATGAATAGCTGCTCTAAATGTTGGCTTATCCAGCTTTATGGCCCCCATACACTAGATGAAAAATCATTTGAAAATATATTTGGACTGTTCATTTTTCATTTAGTGGGCACACACAATTTTTATTTTATTTATTTAAAGAAACAGGTTGAAATAGGTCTGCCAAATAAACTGGGTTAATGTGTTTTCTGGAGAGATATATATATGTACATACTGCACATATGCAACACTCTTCAGCCACTCTTTACTCCATAAACCTTTTTGTTCTAGTCTCCTCTGCTTACTGTATAGCCATAACTCTCAGAGCAGGAGGGAGAAACTAGGTGCAAAAGGACAAATAGATTTTGTCACTTCCTTTATGTGAACAAATTGAAAGGGGGGGGGGGGGGGGGAATGTCCACTGAACAATTTCTCATTAGAGATTTGGTCACTACATGATGGTATAGTTTTACAACTGATTTTTCCTTAGTCAAAAGAGTTCAGTTCAGATGATTGTTTTGGCTACTGTATGGTTGCACAAGTAAAATCCCCTCAATATGTCTAGCTGTCCAATTGAGGAGTAGTGAATACCAATTTACTGGATCTCTCAGGACAAAAATATAGTCTAAATGAAAATGTTGATACACAAGCGTTAGCATATCTTTGCTCCAAGTACACAATTTAGAAGAACAGCCTCCATCTAAAGAAATGCTGCACAGTTTGACACAGCAATTCGCTGTATTGTAATGCGTAATCATTTTGAAACCATTGTGTCAATTCTGTAATCATAGTGCTGTAGAATAGCCGAGTCGACATAATACAAGCGAGTGCTGGACTACAGGGAATAAGACAAAACAACACAAACCCATAACATATGTACACTACATCAAAAGACCCAATGATCTCCATGGCAACCCTTCATCTTCATAATAGCTTTAAAGGGTCACTAAAGGAAAAAAAATATTTGCTGAAATGACTGTTTACAGGGTATAGAGACATAAAAGTTAACTGATTGCTTTTAAAAATGATTAAAAATAGATTAAATTCTATCATATAATGTGCCTCTAGTTTCG
Source organism: Rana temporaria (assembly GCF_905171775.1). NCBI lineage: Eukaryota > Metazoa > Chordata > Amphibia > Anura > Ranidae > Rana > Rana temporaria. The sequence continues at coordinate 86,464,349 of NC_053494.1, read as the reverse complement.
GTTTTAAACTGGTTTCATGTTTATGTGAAGTAAAGAGACCCACAGAACAAAAACAAACAAATCCAGGGCAGTGTTTTGTTTTTAAAATGAATCTGATTGGTTCTGAGGAGTTTTAGACACACAGCTTAGACCAGTGGTCATCAACCCTGTCCTACAGGGCCCACTAACAGGCCAGGTTTGCAAGATAACTGAAATACATCACAGGTGATATCATTTGCTGCCCAGTGATTGCAGTATTCTAGACTGCATCTCCCCAAGGAAATACATAAAACCTGGCCTGTTAGTGGGCCCTGAGGACAGGGTTGATGACCACTGGCTTAGACCACAGTGAAAAGCTCCCATGAGATTTTTCATAAGGAGCCAGACAAGCAGGAAGTGTGGAGATCAGAGCAGAATTACAGCAACTTCAAAGCAAAAACGAACAATGAGAACATGAAACCAGGACTGCAGTAAGGTAAAGGAAGCTATTTAGCTAAAAAAAAAAAAAATCCTTTAGTGATCCTTTAATCTTATCAATACTGAAAATGTTCTCATACAAGTCCTCGGCTGTATATGGTACCCAATACAAGAAAATCGTGTTACCTGGTAACTCAATTATCAAGAAGCTTTCATGACTGCATAGTAGAGAGGCTCCGCCTACCTAAAACAGGAAACGCATTGTGCCCAATCAAAAAAATAGAGCATAGTCATCTAGTCCAGTAGTTCTCAACCCCAGTCCTAAAGTACCCCCAACAGGCCACTTTGCAGGTTTTCCTTCATATTGTACAGGTGCTTTTATGGCTTGGTAGCTTGGACAGTTATTTAATTTAAGAGAAAGTCCAAAAACATAGACGGTTGGGGGTAATTGAGGACTGAGGTTGAGAGCCACTAATCTAGTCTCTTCAGATTTTAGCAAGAACTGAAGGCAACTAATGGAGCAAGGTAACAAAATCTTGGATGGGAATCCCGGCTGTCCTGGAAGATCTCTGAAAGATGATTTTCCAGATAACAGCTTTACCCAATCATCTTCCAGGAGAGGATACACATGAAGCATCTTAGTGTAGGGTCCTACTGCTTGCAGAACCTATTCTACATGGCTTAGTCCTGACCGCAGAGTAGGGCAATCCTGAGGTGTCAAACATGAAAATCAGACCAGGTGGCAGCTTTGTATCCATACTGAAGGCAATGGCTTTTGAAAATTACCTCTAAATCCACTGAGAGATTCTACCTTTAAAACTATGTAGAACAGCCTTTTTAATCTTTAAAGTGTTACTAAACCCACAACCATTAAATCAGTCTGTATATTCAGTAAAGCATGCTTGGTATACTCATTGTGGAACCTAATGGGTTAATCCTGTGCATTGTATAATAAGGATGTTCGATGTCTTCTATGATCCTCCCCTTCTTCCACAGCCCCCAAACCATCTCCTGATAGAACTGAACCTTGAGGGCAAGCGGCACATGCTCAGTTTGGCAAGTATTGCTAGAGTTTTTTTTCCTTGGGAGAGTCCATGTGATCAGCACTGTCCAGAGGGTCAGGGGTCCTGCAGCCTCATAGGACAATCAGGGGAGAATGGAAACTGATAGAAGTCATAAGCTATATACAGCTGATGAGAAAAGGCATTTAGAAGTTTAGATTTACTAAAACCATTGCATTTGTATATTCTGGTCTCCCTTAGTACACAGATCTGGTGAATACAGGGTCCTGGGATTAGTAACACTTTAAAGGCCAAATTCATCTTTACTCAAATAATGCACAGGTTAATAAAAAAAAAAATAGCGATTATTTTCTAAAACAGGAGGCTGGAAAACACTGCACAATGCCAGGCTCCTGCATACACTGCCTACAGTTCTGTAGCCGGTATTTCTGTACAGCTGTAATTGCAGAACTGTGGGAAACATGCAGGAGCAGGTTACATGCTCCACCCTAAAACTGATGGCTTGAAAATTCATTAACCCAAAATATTTTTAAAACAAATGTCAGATCTCAGGAAATGTTACCGAAATCAATTGAAAATATATATATATATATATTACACACACACACACACTTTACATTGGTAGTCACTAAGCATAATAAAAACTAGGTCGACCAATATGGGTTTTTCTCTGGCCGATGCAGTGTTGATATTTAGAAGTTGGGGTAGCCGATTGCCGATATTACGATGCCGATTTTAGCGGCCGATTTTTTTTGGCAAGTGCCACTCGTTGGCGGCACTGCCAAGTTTCACATTGAGCTGATATGTCAGTTTCAGTTACACTGAAAGCAGAGAGACCAGCTGTCAAAATTTAGTGGCGATGTCAGGTGTGAGAGGGCCTTGCAGCCATCAAACAAACACCAGCCAATGATTGAGCCGCTTAAGGGGCGGGGACACCTATGTAGCGGCATGCCCAGATCCCATTGGCTGGCATTTGATAGCTGCTGGGTCCTGCCCGCCCCGGACATCACCAATTAATTCTGACAGCTCCACCCTCTCTGCATTCAGTTACAAGTGCGAGTTTAGCTGCGGCAGATAACTTGATCTATCCGCAGCCAAAAGCTGAATTCTATCCGCCCATGTGAAAAGGGCCTAAGTAGTATTGAGTCCAGAGTAAACGTGCAGTAGAATGCTATGATGGTCAATACATTGATTTTACAGCAACTCCTTATGTGCCTAAATAGCTAAAAAAAAATGCCCCTGTCCCCCAGGAAACAAAAGAAAAAGAAAAAAAAAAAAAAAAAAAAGTGAGCCTTGGTGTATGAAAGGGTGGATAGAGAATCGCCCTTTATGATCTCAAAAGGAGATTGCCAATCAGGTGGTGTAGGATTGGACCCTAGAGTATTAAAATTGTTGACAGAGTATCTCATGTTTCTCAGAGGAAGCAATGGGAAATTCAGGAAAGACCCTACAGGTTAGTATCAAACAAGAGTTATTTACAGCTCTATGCCATGCCAATCCAATGTTAAAAAAAAATGATTCAGAGTGATATTTCAAAAGAACAAAAATCAGACAATATATGCCTACATACACAATAGATCTGGCCAGAACTCAACCCAGCCAGGCCGGAACTCGGAGCAGGCAGCCAGGTCAGAATTGAGGCCAGCCAGGCTTGAAATTAATCAAGCCAGCCTGCAGTAGAAGTTTGGTGGACTTTACATGAGCCTTGAGGTGACCAATTACTCTCCATACAACAAATTGTGAAAGGCAAGTTTCTCACTGAAGCCAACTTAAGGCTGCATTCACACCTAAGCGACAAAACGCCTGACGCCGGACGCTTCTGCCGCTAGAGGGGAGAATTCCCATTGCTTTCTATGGAGATGGTTCACATCTCATAGACGCGCAACGCCTGTCGCCTGAAAAAAAGTCCCGGACCCTTTTTTTCACGCGACAGGCGCGTTTTCCCATAGACAGCAATGGGAATACTTTAGAAAAAAAAATTGAAACATTTGTACTCGCGGCAAATCTGCCGCTACACGCGAACGCGGCTGTCGCTTAGGTGTGAATGCAGCCTAAAACTAGGACAGATGCTGTATATACTCACAGGCCACTTTATTAGTTACACCTGTTAAATTGCTTGGTAACATTGCTAATCAGCCAATCTCATGGCTGCAACTCAATGCATTTAGGTATCTAGACGTGAGGACAACTTGCTGAAGTTCAAACCAAGCTTTAGAATGGGGAAGAAAGGGTAGTTAAGTGACTTTAAATGAAAAGGGCATGGTTGTTGGTGCCAGACGGGCTGGTCTCTAGCATTTCAAAAAATTATGATCTATTGGGGTTTTCATGCACAAACATCTCTAGGGTTTACAAAAAACGGTCTTAAAAAAAAAAAAAAAAAAAGAAAGAAAATCTCAGCAGCAGTTGTGTGGATGAAAATGCCTTGTTAATGTCAGAGGAGAATGGGCAGACTGGTTCCAGATGATAGAAAGGCAACTGTAACCCAAAATAGACCAATCATTACAACCAAGGTATGCAGAATACTAGGGTTGTCCCGATACCACTTTTTTAGGAACGAGTACAAGTACCGATACTTTTTTATAAATGTGTCCCCAAATGCAGCCATGTCCCCCCACAGATGCAGCCATGTCCCCCCACAGATGCAGCCATGTCCCCCCATATAACCAGCCATGTCCCCCCATATAACCAGCCATGTCCCCCCATATAACCAGCCATGTCCCCCCATATAACCAGCCATGTCCCCCCATATAACCAGCCATGTCCCCCCATACCTAGATGCCGATGCCGCCTGGTTAAACAGCGTGCGGGGGAACATCACAGCTTTCATTTGAATAGCTGTAGTCTTTCACGCCGCGCATAGACACTCCCCCTTGCTCGGGATTGGACAGTTCACCCGAGCAAGGGGGAGTGTCTATACGCGGCGCGGCGGGAAACACTACAGCTATTCAAATGAAAGCTGTAATGTTCCCTGCCCGTATTAACCAAGCGGGGATGCGGCGTAGCGGAGATGGCTTTGGGGCGACGGCTTTTTTATTCTATTTCGGTATCGGGGGTATTTGCGCCCACAAATACTCGGAATCGGTCCGGATACCGATACTAGTATCGGTATCAGGACAACCCTACAGAATACCATCTCTGAATGAACACATTGAACCAGATGAGCTACAGCAGCAGACCACACCAGGTGCCACTCCTGTCGGCCAACAGGAAACTGAGGCTACAATTTGCACAGGCTCACCCAAAATTGGACAATAGAAGATTTGAAAAAGGTTGCCTGGTCTGATGAGTCTCAATTTCAGCTGCAACATTCAGATGGTTGTGTCAGAATTTGGCGTAAATAACATGAAAGCATGGATCCATCCTGCCTTGCATCAATGGTTTAGGCTGGTGGTCTAATGGTGTGGGGGGGGATATTTTCTTGGCACACTTTTCACCTGTTGAACATTGTTTAACCACTTTCCCACCGCGCTATAGAGAAAATACGTCTACAGCACGGTGGAGTTGTTCTGGGAGGACGTCCCTGGGACATCCTCCTCTCGCGTGCCCCCTGGGGCACGCTCCTGGAATCATCCGTGAGCGCCGGGTCTAGAAGACCCGGCGCATCACGGATCGCGGTAAATTGCCGCTGATAGCGGCCGTTTACCACGTGATCGCTCCGTCAAATGATGGAGCGATCACTTGTAAACAAACCGGCGTCATGTAATGACGCCGGTTCCTCCCTCTCCTCTCTGTACCGTTCGGTACAGTGTGAGAGAAGAGGGGGGGGGGGGGGGGAGCGGGTGGCAGCAGCAGCACTGTGGGCTGGATCTGTGACAATTGCAGTCACAGATCCAGCCATCCCTCCCTGCCCCCATACTCTGCAATACCCCCCCCATACTCTGCAATACCCCCCCCCCATACTCTGCAATACCCCCCCCCATACTCTGCAATACCCCCCCCCCATACTCTGCAATACCCCCCCCATAGGGGTTTTTAAAGCGGGAGTTCACCCATTTAAAAAAAAAAAAAAAATCTCCCCTTAGCTTCCTGCTCGTTCGGTCTAGGGGAATCGGCTATTTATATTAAAATAGGTGCAGTACTTACCCGTTTTCGAGCTGTATCTTCTTCCGTCGCTTCCGGGTATGGGTCTTCGGGAGCGGGCGTTCCTTCTTGATTGACATTCTTCCGAAAGGCTTCCGACGGTCGCATCCATCGCGTCACTCGTAGCCGAAAGAAGCCGAACGTCGGTGCGGCTCTATACTGCGCCTGCGCACCGACGTTCGGCTTCTTTCGGAAAATCGTGACGCGATGGATGCGACCGTCGGAAGCCTCTCGGAAACCTGTCAATCAAGAAGGACCGCCCATTCCCGAAGCCCATACCCGGAAGCGACGGAGAGGATGCGTCTCGTAAACGGGTAAGTACTGCACATATTTTAAAATAAATTGCCGATTCCCCTAGTAATAACGAGCAGGAAGCGAAGGGGGAAAAGTGCCCTCTAAGGGTGAACCCCCGCTTTAAGTAGCAAAGTTTGGCGCAATTCCACGAGCGTGTGCAATTTTGAAGGGTGACATGTTAGGTATTTATTTACTCAGTGTAACTTCATCTTTCAAAGTGTGCAAAAACATTGGGCTAACTTTACTGTTTTTTTTTTTTTTTTTTAAGCACAAAACATTGCTGCGAAAATATCGTGCAAGATAAAAAGTTGCAACAACCGCCATTGTATTCTCTAGGGTCTTTGAAAAAAAAAAAGCATATATAATGTTTTGGGTTTCTATGTAATGTTCTAGCAAATAAATGATGATTTTTACACGTAGGAGAGAAATGTCAGAATTGGCCTGAGTGCTCCAGAACGCCTGATGGTGCTCCCTGCATGTTGGGCCTCTGTATGTGGCCACGCTGTGTAAAAGTCTCACACATGTGGTATCGCCATACTCGGGAGGAATAGCAGAATGTGTTTTGGGGTGTAATTTGTGGCATGCATATGCTGTGTGTGAGAAATAACCTGCTAATATGACAAACTAGAAATTTTTACAGAATTTTCAGTCTTTTTTCTTTTATAGCGCAAAAAATAAAAACCGCAGAGGTGATCAAATACCACCAAAAGAAAGCTATATTTGTGTGAAAAAAAAAGGACAAAAATTTCAGATGGGTACAATGTTGTATGACTGAGTAATTGTCATTCAAATTGTGAGAGCACCGAAAGCTGAAAATTGATCTGGTTAGGAAGGGGGTTTAAGTGCCCAGTGGTCAAGAGATTAAACACCACAGCCTACCTGAGTATTGTTGCTGACCATGTCCATCCCTTTATGACTAGTGTACCCATCTTCTGATGCATTTAATTTCTGTCAGATAATGCACCACTTGGTCCAGAAAATTGCTGCAATTACATATGTTTATGTCCATTTTATTTGTATGACAAAAAAATTAATAAAAATCTAATAAAAACAAGACAGAAGAAGGGGGGGGGGTCTAACTGCGAGACAAATTAAAGCCGACCTTTGTGTACAGGGTACAACTCTCAGCTCGTACTATACGTCATTATCTGATTGAAAAGAGATGCTATGGCAGGAGACCCATGAGGACCCCACTGCTGACAAACAAGTTTTGGCAAACTCCAATTTGGCTTTATGTGAGGAAGCCAAAATACTTCGGGAGAATGTGCTGTGGACAGACAAAGCAAAAGATTACAGCTTTTTGGTAAAGTCCATCTTTCTAATGTTTACAGAAGAAAGGAGGACTTTAAAGAAGAGAATACAGTCAAACATGGAGGTTCACTGATGTTTTGCTGCTTCAGACACCGGATTTCTTGACCGTGTGCTTATGAAATCTAAAGACCATCAAAGAAATCTGGGGTGCAATGTAGAGCTGCACAATTAATTGTTAAAAATAAATAGCCATCTAGATTCAACGCTCCCCCGCCCCCCAAATCTCTATTGCAGAGTTTCCAGATTCATGTAACAAGTGTAAAGAGTTCTCTGCTTACTCTGGCGGGCTGCCAAGTTTTTAACATGGTCTGTGCTAGTAGATAAGTAGAAACCTTGTAACTCTTCCTTCTTAGATCAAAAGGGATAAATCATGTGTGTAAATGCTGGAAGTTTAACCACTTAAAGCAGAGGTCCACACACAAAAAAAAAAAAAAAAAACCCTCCAGTGTCACATTAGGCACCTTTCCGGGGGGGGGGGGGGGGTGTCATTGCAGATACCTGTATTTGCACCCACTTCCAGGCATTGTCGCACCCCTTCCTGTCCCCCCCCTCCCCCACACACTGTCTTCTGGGAAACACACTGGTCCCAGAAGACAGCAGGGAAAAAGAACATGCTGTGCGACTAGCGCATGCGCAGTAGGGAAGCGGGAGGTGAAGTCGCAACGGTTCACTTCCGGATTCCCTCAAGGATGGTGGCAGGGACAGCCGAGCCATTGCTCGGCTTTGGCTGTCAACATCGCGGGCACCCTGGACAGGCAAGTGTCCATTTATTAAAAGTCAGCAGCTGTAGTATTTGTAGCTGCTGGGTTTTATTTTTTGGCGGACCTCTGCTTTAAAAACTAAACCCGACACTTGTTTCTTACAAAAGTTAAAATCAGTATCTTTCTGCTAGAAAATTAATTGAAACCCCTACACACATACAATATATATTTTTTTAGCAGAGACCATAGGGAATAAAATGGCTGCAATATTTTATGTCACACTGTATTTGCACAGTGGTCTTTCAAATGCTATTTTTTTTTTGTTTAATGTGAAAGATGTTATGCCACTAGAAGCGAGAGAGAATCCTGATCCATCTTCTATGCAAAAAATAAATAAAAAATCCTACTGTGAAACACGGAGGTGGATCGCTGATGTTTTGGGGGATGTGAGCTACAAAAGGCACAGGAAATTTGGTCAAAATTGATGGCAAAACAAATTCAGTATGTCATCAAAAAATACTGGAGGAACTTTCATCAGCCAGAAAGTCGAGCATGGGACGTACTTGGACATTCCAACATGACAATGATCCAAAACACAAGGCCAAGTCGACTTGTCATTGGCTACAGCAGAATAAAGTGAAGGTTCTGGAGGGGCCATCTCAGTCTCCTGACCGCAATATAATTGAGCCACGCTGGGGAGATCTCAAAATGTGCAGTTCATGCAAGACAGCCCAAGAATTTACTGGGAGCTTTTTGCCAAGAGGAATTGGCAGTTTTACCATCTGAGAAGATAAAGAGCGCCATCCACAAAAGACTTCAAGCTGTCATTGATGTTAAAGGGGGCAAAACACCGCGTTAAGAGCTGGGGTATGTAAACTTTTAATTAGGGCCATTTGGAGACCCCTGGTCTACATAATCTGCATCAACAGCGGTAACTCTGGACACCCAGACCAGTGGTTCTCAACCCTGTCCTCAAGTACCCCCAACAGGCCAAGTTTTGGGAATTTTAGATAAAAAAGCCATCCAAAATACCAAGCCAGTGACTCAGATTTAAAAGCACCTGTGCAAGATAAAAGGAAAACCTGCAAACATGGCCTGTTGGGGGGTACTTGAGGTTTGAGAACCACTGATCTAGACAATAGGCTCTTGTAAGGATGGCCCCCACCCTCCCGCCGCTCGCCTGTCCCACTGGAACCAACTTTGATCGGGTCTCCTATGGTAACCTGAAAGCGATGTTGTGACATCACTTACGGTTTACTCGGGAACCAGCTGCGCCATTTTTCAAAAACCACCGTTCTTGGCGTTTTGAACATTTTCAAGTGCAGAGGAGGGGTTTGGGGGTCTTCTAGATCAGTACTATGATGGAAACAAATACATGCGTTATATGCTTTAGGAGCAGGCCTTTTCTGTCACTTTGTTTTACCAGTTTAAATCAGTATTTATTGCTAGAAAATGACTTGGAGCACTAGAATGCACAATAGGAGGGACACGTTGTGAAGGACTGGAAGACAAGAAGGGGGTGCTGTGAAGGGACTGGTATTCAAAAAGGGAGGTGCTGTAATGGAAAGGGCTGCGGTGATGTAAAAAGGGGGGCACTGTAAAGCAAAGTGGGGCTGTGATCGATGTGAAGGGGGTTATGTAATGTAAAAGGGGCTGTTGTGATGTAAAGCGGGAGTTTCTGCAATGTACAGAAGGGGGCGCTGTGGTGTAAAGGGGAGACTGCAATGTACAGGTGGGGGAGGGGCCGTGATATGAAAGCTCTTGGTCCTACACAAATATGAGGCTCAGACCCCTTCTAGAACAAAAATTCTACTGACCGGACCTCTGAATTTTAATTCCATACTCATACCCTAGGGAATAAAATGGCCATAGTTGCAATTTGTGTCGCACAGTATTTGCGCAGTGGTTTTACAAATTCATATCTTGGGGGGGGGGGGGATATTATTTTGTTCAATTTAAAAACACCCACACAGAACAAAATAACACCCTGCGCTCAAAAAAAAAAAAAAAAAAAAAGACAGCGACAAGGTAACTTAGTTGAAAGAGAGAATAGAGAAAATAGGATTTTTTGTACTCACCGTAAAATCAATCCTATCTGAGTCCATGGACGGACACAGCTCCTTAAATCTTGACAAGTGGGGTTATGTTCACCGTTTACAGGAGAGGACTAGGCAGAAACATGTTGGATAATTAAATACATGTTACATTAACAGAGTTGAACAGCCCCGCCCAGGGGGCGGTCCCTCCAGACATAACCCTCCTCACTGCAGCATGTAGCCTCAGTTCGTAACAAGCAGTACAAACCGAAAAAGGAGGGGTGGGTGCTGTATCCGTCTCTTATCGTCCATGGACGGACACAGCTCCTTAAATCTTGACAAGTGGGACGTCCCCAAGCAGTGTCAAATACAAGGGGTGGGAAATATATCAGTAAAACCAATTTTAGCTTCACCCCAAAACAAGCAGAGCTCCTCAACGAAGGAGGTGCAACTTTTAACAGTCGCCGCCAAAAACTAGCGGCCGAAAAAACATCATAAGATGCACTCAAAGCAACCATGTAAATTCTGGAAAAAGCGTGAACGAACGAGCAAGTCGCCGCCTCGCACACCGGTGAGACTGACGCATGATGTCGGGAAAAAAAACAGGAAGCACCAATTGCCCTGGTCGAAAGTGCCATGACCGGAAAGGGGGGCCCGCCCCTTAAGAGCATATGCCTGTATGGACGGCCTGCCTGATCCACCGAGTAATGGTGGTTGCCGAGACCGCCAGGCCCCTTTTGTGGACCAGACACCGACATAAAAGAGTCAGAACTCCGAAACTGAGCCGTAGTAGGCTGGTACACCCGCAAAGTGCGTACCACACCTAAAGTATGCAAGGCCCAAACCTCCTTCGGAAGAAGGGAAGGTCGCGGGCGCACCAACACCTAATCCTTATGGAGGATCAAGCATGGCGGCTTGCAAGACAAGACCGCCAACTCAGAAACCCCTCTAACAGAGGTAAAGGCCACTAAAAGGGGCACCTGCTGAAATAGTGTCAAGAGAAAATCTCTCTGAAGTCTCCAAAAGGAAGGTTCCTGAAGTACTGAGAGCACCAGAGTCAAAACTCATGGGGGAAGAGATGGGCCAAGAGGGGAAGTATATGACAAACCCCCTGCACACAAAAAGGGACCCACCAGGAAACGGGCCGCAAAAAGGCCACCGAAAGAACACAGCCAAGGCTGAGATCTGACCCCAAACGGTGCTTTAAAGCAATTTTTAGATCGACTCCAAGCTTTAAAAAACACCAGGACCCTGGACACCGAGTACGTCTGTGGACGTCACTCCATCCCTCACTCCATCCCTTCGCACCAAGAGATGTAGGCCTGCCAGGTGCGACGGTAGATCCTCCGGAAGAAGACTACGTTGCCCTAAGCATCGTTGAGATGACCGATTTAGAGAGACCCCGGTCACCTAAAGTCTGGCTTCCAATAACCATGTTGAGCAAGTCAGTGACTGTACAACAGGAGGAAGTATGGGACCTCGAGACAGAGGGACCTCCTGCCCTGGTAACCGCCAGGGTACCTTGGCTACCAGGTGCCCGATATTGGCATGCCAAGTTCAATCTGGAGCGATTAGAATCATCAGGATCTCCTCAGCCTCCACTCTGTGGAGCAGCCGAGGAAGCAACTACCATGGAGGAACAGCAAAAAGTCGCCGATACAGACCCCACAGGGCCACCAGCACGACTGACGCGTCTGTACCATATAACTAGACCTGGCCACCAACTTCCGACACCCTTGCGGCGGAGACGAGCGGCCAGGAGATCCATGCCCTTGCGGCGGGGATGAGCGGCCAGGAGATCCATGCCCTGTGAGGCTCACCTCCTGCAAGGGAGCCAAAACACCCCAAGCACAAAGACCAGTCACCCTGGTCCAGCATCTGGCGACTCCAGTAGTCTGCCTGCCGATATACCTGATGGAAGACCCGCATTGTCCGGCTGAAACCAGATCGGTCGACCACGAGGAGAAGCATAGCCTGATCGCCTAAAATATGAACAGTATACAGCACCTGGTATTCCCACCCAGGCCCGACCCTGGGTAGCTACCGAGACCAGACAAAATCAGGGAGGTGTGGCCGTAGGTTGAGGCAAGTCCAGCGACTAGGGCCGACTGGACCCCCCAGGTTTGTGAACCCCCCAGGTTCACAACCCGTGAACTGGCATCCGTCATAAACACCGACCACTGGAAGGAAGAAACAACTTCCCGGACCGAAGAGTCGGGGATCTCTGTCACCAACTCAGAGAGACTGACTAGGTGGCGCACCGGAATCTGATGATTTCAGAGACAAGAGACAAGAGATTTTTATCACCTGGACAGTATTTCCCCTGGAAAACCAGAGTGTGGAACTGGGCATACAGTACCGCCTTGAAGGAGGCTACCCACCGGCCCCGAACCAGCAGGCGCCCGGAGAGAAGTCCGATTGTGTGATGCCAATACCTTCACCACAGACTGAAGAGTCTGCAATTTCTCCAGGGGAAGAAGGACCTTTGCCACTGAGTCTGGATCAACACTAGATACTCCAAAGCCGAGTCGGAAACCTAGCATGCCCAGGATTTGAACCCTGGGTCGTACACATGGAGGGCAGGCTTGCTGCCACTGAGCTACACCTTCTGGCCTAAATGTTTAACACCCACCCAAATCTTCGGAGGGTATGAATGGCAAGAACACATCCACTAGGTCAGAGACAGAAGCTGCTCTAAGAAGAAAGTTGTCCAAGTAGCCAATGAGGCAAAGCCTCGCTGTCCCAACAAAGTTAGGATAAGTGCAAGCTCCTAGCTGAAAACCCATGGTGCCGACGCCAGATCAAAAGGGAGGGCCACAGGGCGACAGAGACCCTCTCTCATCACGAAGCACAGAAAAAACACTGACATGCGCAAAATGGGACATGCATGTATGCGTCCCTAATGCCCGAGGACGCCAGGATGTCCCCCCGGATGGAGCGCAGCTACCACCGAACAAATGGATTCCATGCGGAACTACCCGACGTTCACAAAAGGTATTTAGGGCCTTAGGCCCATAGAAAACCCCAAACTTCTTGTCCTGCAGGAAAGGGAAAATTACCCCGCAGCTTAGCAAATCCCACACTGCCCAAGGCAGACCGAAGGGCCGGGAGAGGAAAACACGAGGAAAGAACTTTGTTCTGTGGATAGGAGGAAACCCTATCTAGTACTTCGAAGAGACCACCTCGCAGACCCACTGGTCGGAGAGCAGGGAGGTTTCACCGAATTGTAAACCTGCAAGCCTCCCCTCCCACCTAGAGACAGGGAGGGAAGGCTACATACATTGGTAGGATTTGGGTGCCGATAAAATCGGCTTACGCACCCAGAGATGGATTAGTCTCCCAGCTGGGCCTTTGACGGCCTGGGAGGGTTGCCCCTAAATAATACATACACACACACACACACACAGTGTGTATGCATAATATGTAGGTGTGTGCACACATGCCTTTGGAGGAAACCGGAGTACCCGGAGGAAACCCACGCAGACACCGGGAGCGACAATGCCAGCTCCAGGCAGATTGGCATCAGTGTCCAGATAAGAACCAATGACTCTCTTGCTGCCAAGTAATGGAGTTAACCACTACACCACCGTGTGCATAAAACCATTCTGAAACAGAAGCCCTGGATAACAAGGGCGCAGCATTCAATGAAGCATCACAGACCTATGAGGCCCTGGACCAGCTGGTCCGCTAGCCTAATAACTTCGGGAGAGAGTCGGTGCTCCTCCACTGTCTGATGCAAAATGCTCACTGTGAGTTGTATACAGCACTAGGGGTCAGGACTACTCCAAGATGGCCGTCGAGCGTTCAGAACGCGGCCACGGGAAAATGGACGACCGCATTGTAAGCTGCGCCATAGCGCAGCTACGACAAAATGACCACCAATGGGAGTTTAATTTATTTGAAAAACCTCCCAAAAAATTGCGCCAGCGCCGACTGAGACCCCAGAGTAGTGGGCCGCAAGTCAGACCCCAGCATGGCAAACATGGAACGGGTCAGTACTTCGGATCATCTATCAGTCAGCTCCATACAAGCGGGGGTTCCCGCCCGGCTGTGAGGGACTACAAAAGCCCTCAGCGGTCTCTCTCATTCCGCATTTCAGAAATTATCAAAGAAGGTCACAGAAGGAAAAAACCTACACAGAGCGGCCTGATTTGTGTGATCCAAAAAAGGCCGAGCCCTTGGCGGAAACCCAGCTGCACTATCCAGCTTAAGAGAGTCCCTTGCAGCAGTAAAAAGCGCACCCATGAATGCCTTATCCTGCTTTTTTTTTTTACTATCCAGGTGGTCCATGGCTCCATAACAGAGCATTCCCCGGGGGAAGGGGGCACTCTTTTACCGCCCGTCCACAGTCCACCCCCACCCTGGCACAAACGTGTCCAGGACCAACAATAAAACCTCTGTGGGAATCCCAGGTGCCAACACCTGCTGCCACAACCAGCATGTGGGGAAGGACCCAGATACTGACTCCAGATCTTAATATTTACATAGTGTGCATTATAATATGCACACCTGTCCTTACAAATGAACAAAATCTCCTAGAGCCCTATTCAGGGCATCTCACCCACTTGCTGCGCTGACCAGGGGACTCACCTCAGGAGGAGACTGCCCAGCGCTGCTGTCCGCTCTCAGCACACAGCGTGTGAGAGGAAAAGTACCGTGAGGTAACTGTGCGGCATCTGCAGGGACCTGTGTGCCAAATGGCAGAAAAATGCCGCGTTTAAACAGGAAAAGCCTCATAGGGCTTTTATTTAAGGATAAGACAGATACATTGCAATGAGGATATGAGATAATGACCATACAAAACCGTTACAGGTGGGTAAGTATCACTAATCAGTCAGCGTCTAACTACTCGCTTAAGTATAATACAGGGTAATCATAAACATCTGTGCTCATCCCAGGGCTTTTTACAGTGAAAAAACACAGGCCAGATAACAGTCCCCTCAGGAAGCCCCCCTCCCCCCTGATAGCGGCAATGTTAGCAATGCAGCAAGGGAAAAGGAGCAGGGAAGGGAGGAGGAGAGGACCCCCAAACCCCAGGAATGCCCCGCCGTACCAACCCACCGAAGCAGGAGGGACTGTACTTGCCTGTTCGAGCGAGTACTCGCTGACGCATTCCTGACAGAACTACAACCGCAATGGAGGTAGCCGTCGGCCCGGTCCACTGTGAGTGAGACAACACCACAGCCCAGTCATATGTGGACCTCGGAGCAAAGCTCACCGGCCACCCCAGGAGTCATGGGGTATGGCGTGGCAGACCCAGCCTCTTTGCAAAGGTGGTCGGACTGAGTCGACTACACGGATCTATATTATCCCAAAGGGAGCCATACGTCCTTTGCTAGGCAGAACGAAACTGAGGCTACATGCTGCAGTGAGGAGGGTTATGTCTGGAGGGACCGCCCCCTGGGCGGGGTTGTTCAACTCTGTTAATGTAACATGTATTTAATTATCTAACATGTTTCTGCCTAGTCCTCCTGTAAAACAGGGAACATAACCCCACTTGTCAAAATTTAAGGAGCCGTGTCCGTCCATGGACGATAAGAGAAATAAGATTCTAGAAGTCACCAAAGAGATCATCAACCTGCCAACAGGAGACTTGAGGTGCTGGGATGGACATCATGATGGACAATCAGCCACCACTCACATCACCGGGTTGATGGTTTCCTCGGTTGCCTGGGGTTTAGCTTTTTTTCTGCCTACCCCTGCGTGTTGGTGCTGGATGCAGATGCGGAGTGAGAACACCATACAGGCATCATATAGCTTGCCTTCTGGTAAGCAGGAAATTTATATGGTGGTGGTACACGTTTTGCTGGTGGCGTCATTGAGTGTTCACCATTCTATCATCTACCATCTATATTGATAAGTGGTGGCTTGCACCGAAGCTTCATTTCATCTATATGGACTTTTGGATCAATTCCTAGAGATCCTCCAATTATTGGCATCCTTGTTATTTTGAGTGGTGAATGTAATACTTTACCACTTTCACGGTTTATTTTGAGCACAGCTAATTTACAATATTTGCATTTGTACCCGTAAACTGTAAAGGGTTTTAAATGGTCGCCTATGGGGACTTTTATGCGTTGTTTGGCCTAATTCCACAGGCAGACGCAATTTTAAAGCATGAAATGTTTGGCATTTACTCTGCCTAACGTCTTTTACACAAAAAAAATGATTTTTTTAAACACTTCATCGCCGGACCATTTGGCTGGACAAAGACCAGAGCACTTTTTGCGATTCGGCACTGCGTAGCTTTAACTGACAATTGCGCGGTCGTGCAACGTTGTACCCAAATACAATTGACGTCTTTTGTCCCCCACAAATAGAGCTTTCTTATGGTGGCATTTGATCTTCTCGGATTTTTATTTATTGCGTGGTTAAAAAAAAAAAAAAATAGATTTTGTATTTTTGGCTATAATAAAGATCCCCCAGATCTGACACTTTACACATTTTTGGGATTACTGGCATTTATACAGCAATCAGTGCTATACTGTGCGGTTACTGTGTAAATGTCACTGGCAAGGTAGAGGTTAACAGGACGCGATCAAGGGGTTAAATATGTTTCCTAGAGTGATTATAACTGTGGGGGGGGAATGGGACTGCCTGGGTGGGGAGAGCGATCTGTTCAACAGAGCACTCTCCTTACCCCTGACAGCACGGAGATCTGTCTGTTTACATTAAAGCGGGGGTTCACCCTTAGAGGGCACTTTTCCCCCTTAGATTCCTGCTCGTTTTTGCTAGGGGAATTGGCTATTTATTTTAAAATATGTGCAGTACTTACCCGTTTACGAGATGCATCCTCTCCGTCGCTTCCGGGTATGGGCTTCGGGAATGGGCGTTCCTTCTTGATTGACAGGCTTCCGAGAGGCTTCCGAGAGGCTTCCGACGGTCGCATCCATCGCGTCACGATTTTCCGAAAGAAGCCGAACGTCGGTGCGCAGGCGCAGTATAGAGCCGCACCGACGTTCGGCTTCTTTCGGCTACGAGTGACGCGATGGATGCGACCGTCGGAAGCCTCTCGGAAGGCTGTCAATCAAGAAGGAACGCCCGCTCCCGAAGACCCATACCCGGAAGCGACGGAAGAAGATGCAGCTCGAAAACGGGTAAGTACTGCTCATATTTTAAAATAAATAGCAGATTCCCCTAGTAAAAACGAGCAGGAAGCTAAGGGGAGAAAAAATATTTTTTTTTACAAATGGGTGAACTCCCGCTTTAACAGATCTCCGTCTCTGTGTGGAGCGGTTGCGGCTGTACAGCAGTTATTGCGACCACGGTCAGCGGCGTCGCACCACGAGCCCCCAAGTGGGCAAAGGGCGAACCAACGTAAGGCTAGGACAGTTCACCCAGGGGGCCCACCAGCCGCAGTATAACTGCGGCGTATGGTCAGGAAGGGATTAAGTAAGCATGCTTCCAGCACAGAACAGCTAAACACATGTGGCAGCCTGGCTTTAAAGCCCCCCCAGCCAATCTGCCACACACTCATATGGCCAGAGTAACAAGGTAAAGAAAAGAAAAAATACTGTGTGAACTAGGTGCAAGCGTCCATAGCTCTTTGTGCGAGTTTTGATTTACAACCACTAATCCTCTCGACACATTCTCTCCCTCTTTAGGTTTGGATAGATAACAGAAGAAGAGAAAGGAAAATAATCGAATGGAAAGGTCTGTTCCATCACATCTCAGTTTGGAGATTTACTGTTTTTCTAGGACAGAAAGTGGAGGAAAGTTTCCCAATTGGTACAAAGAAAGCAACAAAATTGCCAGGGTTTTTTTCCCTCATTCTCTATATCCAAAGCTTGGTTACAGATATACTTTACAGCTTACAAAAAATGGTGTATTCTGGTAGTTATTTGAGGCAGTTATCTGAGAGCAGGAAGACTAATGGACAGAGTGCTCACCAGAGCCCTCGTACAGTGCTTTGAAAAAGTATTCATACCCCTGGAAATTTTCCAATTTTTTTTCACGTTACAACCAAAAACTTAAAAAAAGGTATTAGCAGTGAACAAAGAGGCAAATAAATAATTTTTCAAATTTTTTACAAAATAAATATCTGATCCATCCTATATTTGGGGGGAGTCTAGGATGGAAAAGGACCTAGAGGTCCCAGTAAATGACATGCTCAGCAATGGCATGCAATTCCAAGCTGCTGCAAGCAAAGCAAACAGAATATTGGCCTGCATTAAAAAGGGATTAACTCCAGAGATAAAATAATTCTCCCACTCTATAAGACTCTGGGAGTATCCCGTCAGCGTAACCTCTCCTCCTAGGTCCACACTGAGCTGCAGGAATGAAGCAATGCAAGTTCAGCTGAACTCGCACAATTTCACTCCCACATGTCAGTCCCGATTTCTGCACAGATGTCAATGTAAAACGCCAGCGCCGAAATGACAAAAAAGTAGTACAGAAACTCAAATCGGGACAGCGCCGCACCGACTTGACATGTCAAAACGCTCCAGTGTGAACCAGGGATGAACTTTTTCTCTCTGGAGAAGAGGTGCTTGAGAGGGGATATGATGATGATTTCAATGTACAAATACCCACCCCACAATAGGGATAAAACTTTTCAGCGAAAGGGAATATAATAAGGCATGTGTCCATTCACTAAAATTAAGAAAAGCGGTTCAACCTTAACTGCTTAAGCCTCGGATCATTTTGGTGGTTAAAGACCGGGCCACTTTCTGCAATTCAGCAATGCTTCGCTTTAACCGACAATTGCGCGGCTGTGCGACGTGGCTCCCAAACAAAATTGACGTCCTTTTCCTCCTACAAATAGAGATTCCATTTGATCACCTCTTTTTTTTTTTTGCGCTATAAACAAAAAAAAAAAAAAAAAAGCGTACATTTTGAAAAATGCAATATTTTTTGCCATCATAAATATCTCCCTCCCCCCCCCCAAAAAAATAAAAATATATATATATCACACACACACACACGTTTCTCCCCCCCCCCCCCCCACAGTTTAGTCCGATATGTATTCTTCTACATATTTTTTTTGGGGGGGGGGGGGGGATTGCAATAAGCGTTTATTAATTGGTTTGCGCAAAAGTTAGAGTTCTACAAAATAGGGGACCGTTTTATGGCATTTTTATTATTTTTTTTACTAGTTATGGCGGTGATCTGCGATTAAGCGGACACCATTTTGGAACCATTTTTACAGCGATCAGTGCTATAAAAATGCACTGATTACCGTAAAAATTACACTGGTAGTGAAGGGGCTAACCACTAGGTGGCGCTGCAGGGGTTAAGTGTTCCCTAAGAAGTGATTCTAACCGTTTGGGGGCGTGGCTACATGTGACACATCACTGATGACCGTTCCCGATCACAGGGAACGGTCATCGTGACAGTGTCACTAGGCAGAATATCATGTGCAATTTAATAAAAATGTATATCTTTTGAATAACGTACATAGTCAGCGTATTCATAGTAGTCCTTGTTTTATGGTCTCCTATGACTGGAATATCTTTATATATGCAGTAAAGGACTGAATCACTGACCTGGTACACATGACACATATCAATAGCCTTGTGCCTTTCTTTTCTACTTTATTTATAGAATAGGGGAATGCCTTGTTTACAAAGGCATTCCGCTGTCCTGCTTTTGCCGACCGCAATCGCGGGACTCCCGGGAACATGGAGTTTTCGGGACTGGTAGCCGTACTTGAGGCGCACGCGCCCGCTGGGTGGCAGAATCAAATGGAAGTACCTGTACGCCAATCTGCCTGCCTGTGCCATTCTGCTGACGTACATCGGCGTGCGGCGGTCAGCAAGTGGTTAAACTGTGTAGAGGGTTCTTTACTGTAAGAGCGGTTAGGATATGGAATTCTCTTCCACAAGTGGTGATTTCGGCGGGGAGCATCGATAGTTTCAAAAAAACTATTAGATAAGCACCTGAACGACCACAACATATACAGGATTTACAATGTAATACTGACATAAAAGCACACACACGTTAGACTTGTGTCTTGTTTAACAAAGTATTGATCAAGGGGGGCTAAAACACGACCTTTTATTCTCCAGGGTGTTAGAATAAAAAATATACCGTATTTATCGGTGTATACGGCGTACTTTTTTGCCCTGAAAATCAGGGCAAAATCGTGGGTGCGTGATATATGCCGATACCCGCGCCGAGTTTAAACCACTGCGCCGGCATATACCGAGCGCAGTACACTTGGGCAGGCTCGGCTCCTCTCGCGGTCACATACAGGACGTGACCGCGAGAGGAGCAGAGCCTGCCCGAGTGTACTGCGCTCGGTATATGCCGGCGCAGTGGTTCAAACTCGGCGCGGGAAGGACACCGCAGAAGGACGCCGGACCCGACGAGGACGACCCCGAAGCCACAGACACCAAAACTGAGTACTAAAATGTTTTTTTTACAGGAATGCGGGTCCACTTTAGGGGTGCGCGCTATACCCCGATAAATACTCAAAAAATAAAAAGCTATATGAAGCTATTTAACCCAGCTCCCCCCCACACTCACCATTAGGCAAAAGGCGCCAGATGATGGCCACAATCACTTCCTGCTCTTCTCCACTTTGGGAAAGAGATGGGCGGGCAGTAAATAAAGGCAGAAATCCCCATTAGTATTGCTGGTTTTCTCTTGCCATACCAGCGGCAACCACAAGATGGCGCCAGACTATAGTAAGAACTATAGGCCTGCAGTAGGCTGCAAAGCCGCGCCCTCAATTACCGGCCAGAGTGGCGATCGCGGGGGGGGGGGGGTAACGGAGACACAGGTAGGATACCCCAGCTCGCGCCAGGTTGCCAATTCTAGTCGCAATTGCGACCTGGCGCCCGGGAATTGTCGAACTCTGCTCTAGGGTGCTTTTCTGAGTTATGCTCTCATTGCCCAGCCTGTCCGTTTAGGTGAATAGCCATGTCTTGGTAGGTTTGCAGTTGTGCCATACTCGTTCCATTTTCGGATGATGGATTGAACATTATGTTATATTATTTTATAACCTAGCCCTGCTTTATTCTTTTCCACAACATTATCTCTGACCTGTCTGGTGTGTTTGTCTTTCATGACGTGGTTTGTTCACTGATCTCTAACAAACCTCTGAGGGCTTCGCAAAACAGCTGTATTTATACTGAGATTAAATTACACACAGGTGGACTATTTACTAAATAGGCGACTTCTGAAGGCAATTGGTTCCACTAGATTTTTCTTAAAGGTACCAGGGTACAGGGGGCTGAATACAAATGCACGCCACACTTTTCAGATATTTGTAAAAAAATAATAAATATTTAAAATAATTTTTCTTCCACTTCACAAGTTTGTGCCATTTTGTGTTGGTCTATCGCAGGGATATGCAATTAGCGGACCTCCAGCTGTTGCAAAACTACAAGTCCCACCATGCCTCTGGGTGTCATGCTTGTGGCTGTCAAAGTCTTGCTATGCCTCATGGGACTTGTAGTTCTGCAACAGCTGGAGGTCCACAAATTGAATATCCCTGGTCTATCACATAAAATAGATTTACGGTTCTGGTTTAACGTGACAAAGTGTCAAAAAGTATACCGTACTTTTTCAAGGCACTGTAGTTCCTTAGGAACCAAAAGCTGTCAGCTGAAATGGCTGACGGTACTTGTAGGCATTCATTCACATGAATAAACGATGCACCCAAATTTATAATGCTTTCTTTCTTTTTTTTTTTTTTAAGAGGGGGGTGGGGGTGGACCGTGTCAGTGCGATTTTTTTTATTTTCTACAATAATTTTTTTTATTCTTTTTTTTTTTTTTTTTTTTTTTTTTTTTTTCAGCCCTGTTAAGGGGCTTTGGTGAGATATCAGGGGTCTTAACAGACCTCTGACATCTCCCCTTGAGACAGGGAAAGAGTAGGGACACATGTTCCCCTGTCCCTTTCTCAGCAGCATCAGCTGCGCTGAAAATGAATGGAGAGAAGACAGCGTCTTCTCTTCATTCATAAACTGAAACATTGTAAACACAGGTTACGATGTTTCAGTTATGTGAATGGACAGTAATCACTGACTCTGTCCATTCGGAGCAGTAAGGAGCCGGATTTACCAGCTCCTACCCAGCTCTCCATCCTGACAATTCCAGGGGGTGGAGGAGGAGCACGGAAGGGGAGAGAAACACGGCGGGATACACAGCGGGAGAGAGAAACACGGAGGGGGGCTGGAGGAGGACACGGACAGTCAGCGGTGATCGTGTGTGGGGGAGTTACAAGCACCGATCACTGCTGATTTTAAAGCAGCTGAAAGCCGAGCGGGGGGGAGGGGTGTAGAGAAGCGGAGAAATTACTTTTAAATCTATACAGCGGTGATCGGTGCTTGCAACTTCCCCATGCACTGATCACCGCCGACAGTACAACTATCAGGTGAAGCATCGGGAGCATTTGCCTGAGTACAAGTACTCGGGCAAATGCTTGGTATCAGTCCCGATACTAGTATCGGGACAACCCTAATTAAAAATGTTCCAAAATATGTATGACGAGCTAGTCCTATTTTGGAATGTTAGCACAGTGCTTTTCGACAGCCGTTTTCACTTTTTCGTCAGACAAAGGCTGGATGTGCAGACTATAAAATTTGTCGGATGTGAATGCAACGTCAGATTTTTGCTTCATTAGAACGGTTTTCGTACGAGAAAAAAAAAAATATAAAAATAAAAAAAAACGCAAGGACTACGCATTCTCAGAAACTAAAAAACACATACAAAAACGATTCAACACATTACTTCACTTCTGACGTATTCTGTCGTACAAAAAATTTCATATTGCGGGTAACCTCTTCACTTTCCACATGAGACATGCCACAAAAAAAAAAAAAAAAAATTAATAAAGAAAACCCCCTCTTTCCGCACGGTTTCCAGGATGGATTATAGCAATTCTCTGTGCCAGAGCACTGACCAATCAGAATCGCTCTAGTTCTAACTGAAATCCCAGCAAAAGGGGGGGGGCAGGGGGGAACCAGCAGGTATTTTAAAACCCTGGACAGCAACAATCCATAACCCATGGAGGTTCACCTTTCTGCATGTGAATGGACAGTAGGTAGACTGATGTGGTCACTCTGCTCTTGAGGGACAATTTCTTGTCAGTATATATGCACTCTGTAGATCCTGGCTGATTACCTGAACTACATTAACCACTTCAATACCAGGCACTTTCCCCCCTTCCGGCTCAGGACAATTTTTAGCTTTCAGCGCCGTCACATTTTGAATGACAATTGCGCAGTCATGCAACACTGTACCCTAAATACATTTTTATAATTTTCTTTCCACAAATAGAGCTTTCTTTTGGTGGTATTTGATCACCTCTGTGGTTTCATTTTTGCGCTATAAACAAAGAGAACAAACAGGATGGCGGAGGGGGGCAGCAGAGTGACGAGCGATCGTGTTTAAAGCATATATTTAGGGTCAAAAATCATATTCATTTTCACATTGAATTTCAATTATATTTAGCCTACTCCTATTAATCTGAACTATCTTGACGTTTGTAAACTTGCTTGCATTTCAGAACTTCAGATGCAGTGAAACCTTGGTTTAAAGGGGCTGTAAAGGACTCTGCATATTGGTAGGGCACTGCTGGAAATATACTTGCGTAGGACAAACCACCAAATGGATTTACTGTCAAGACAACCATGACAGATTTTTAGGCTTGTGGCCCTAACTACAGCCAGCAAGTACAACATGGCTGATTTCCACCAATAAATCTGTACATGTATGGTCCACCAAATAGATTTCAACAGCAGGCTAAATGAAATAACCAAGATTCCATTTACACCAACAGCATATATCGGGGATATGCAATTAGCGGACCTCCAGCTGTTGCAGAACTACAAATCCCATTAGGTATAGCAAGACTGACAGGAACAAGAATGACACCCAGAGGCAGAGGCATGATGGAATTTGTAGTTTTGCAACATCTGGAGGTCCGCTATATAATGAATCTCTGCTGCCGTTATATTGAAGCAGGGCCACAGCTAGCTGTCAGAATATCTGATCAGCAAGGCCTCATTTACACTCGCGCTGCCCTCTGAAAAGCAATCTGCACTGGGATCATGCTTTAGAGGGCATTTGGTGAGGAGGAAATTTGATTCCCTGTTTTAACCCTTTAAATGCCACACCAACATAACTGTGTGCATTGAATCACTGTTGCTGATGTACAACCCCCCCCCCCCCTCCACTGCCTTTGCAGCTTAAAGGGGTTGTAAAGGAAATATATTTGTTTTCCCTAAATAGCTTCCTTTACCTTAGTGCAGTCCTCCTTCACTTACCGTATCCTTCGATTTTGCTTTTAAATGTCCTTATTTCTTCTGAGAAATCCTCACTTCCTGTTCTTCTGTCTGTAACTACACACAGTAATTCAAGGCTTTCTCCCTGGTGTGGAGAAAGCCTCTTGAGGGGAGAGGGGGCAAGCAGGTAGAGAAAGGAGCTGTGTGTTAGTGGGTGTCCTGACACTCCTGCTCACCCCCTCAAGAGGCTTTCTCCACACCAGGGAGAAAGCCTTCCATTACTGCGTGTAGTTACAGACAGAACAGGAAGTGAGGGTTTCTCAGAAGAAATAAGGACATTTAAAAGCAAAATCGAAGGATGAGGTAAGTGAAGGAGGACTGCACTAAGGTAAAGGAAGCTACTGGACCTCCGCTTTTGCTATATCCCGGTATTATACCTGATCCTTTTACCACTGTGCCTACTTTATATTTTGCACTGATGTCAGTTAATTTTTCTATGTTTGAGTGTATTGCCTAACGTTTATGACCAGGTTGTCTGTTGGGTTTTTTTTGTATGTTTTTTCTGTTTGTTGGTTTGTCTTAAACCTAATAAAAATATCTTAAAAAAAAAAAAAAAAGAAGAAGAAGGGGGGGGGGGGGGAGCTATTTAGGGAAAAACATTTTTTCCCATGAGGATCGGATGAACACAGCCAGACGGTCCGTGTTCATCCGATCCCACCATAGAGGACAACAGAGATCTGACAGTGCCGTCCCTGCACAGTGTGCTGAGCAAGCAGATGTATAAGGAGTGGATGCTCATGGGATCTGTGCGTGTAAAAGGGCCCTTTGGGGGGGGGGGGTGCATCACTGTGCATTTTACTGCCCCCTAGTAGGGGTGTAACGGATCGTCACCGATCCGTGATCCGAACGGGCCACCCCGTTCGGATCGGCACACCCCGCGATCCGCGGAGCGCTCCGGAGCCTAGGCCTAGGAAAGTCCCCGGCTTCGGCCTAGCTCCGGAGCGGCGGCCAGTCTGCTTGCCAGAGCCCAGCGTGACACGCCTCCCCGCCTCCCCGGGGAGGCGTGTCACGCTGTGCACTGGGCTCTAGCAAGCTGAATGGGAATGTTAGCAGTGAAGCACTGGTGTGAGAGGAGGGGGGGGGAAAGGGGGAAAAAAGAGCACAATAGCAATTCACAGGGGTGGATTAAAGAGGAAGCAGGTGAGGCTGTTTGGGACTTAAAGTACAATCTTGATGTTTTTACAGCAAAAAAAAAAAAATATATATATATATATAGCTGTAAAAACATCAAGATTGTACTTTAAGTCCCAAACAGCCTCACCTGCTTCCTCTTTAATCCACCCCCCTGTGAATTGCTATTGTGCTCTTTTTTCGGATCAGCAAAAAAAAAAAAGGTTCCTTTTTTTAATTGGTCCAAAAAAAAATATATATATATATATATATATATATATATATATATATATATATATATATATATAATTTTTTTTTTATTTTTTTTTTTTGGACCAATGAAAAAACGGACCCTTTTTTTTTTTTTGCTGATCCGAAAATGATCCGATCCGTGACTCCTGATCCGAGGATCGATCCGATCCGTGAGTTTTTTGATCCGTTGCACCCCTACCCCCTAGCCACAAGTGTAAACAAGGCCTGACTGCATCTGACTGAATTCAGGTACTGTTCAACCATTTTTCTACCCAGCTCCTTTAACAAAGAAAGTTGACCAAAACAAAATGACTTGTACATCCAAGTGTTGCTGACAGGGTTACCCCTGTAATGCATTTCCATTCAGCAAAATGGGCCTATCTGAAAATGTATCCATTTAAAAGCCAGGTTTCTGCCCCAAAAAATAAAGGCGCATTTTTTTTGGAGCCTGCAGAGAATTGCACCTGCGATCAGCAGACTACGGATGCAATGTCAGTCTCCTGCAGACACTCAGTCAGCTGTCTGCCTGCATCTCCCATACAGGCAGTTACTGAAGTGCAGGAAGAGGATGCTCATTCTCCTTGCAGTTCATTGAGAGTCTGCCACAGTGGAAGATAGGCTTTGCAGTTCAGTCACAGTTCTGTGTGAATGAATGACGCAGCTGTGAGGGTGGAGCTTCACACAATCATGCCGTTTATAAATTGTGACAGCGGGTGTGGGGAGAAGCGCACAGCAACACGTTATACCCTAAATACAGGGGTAAGGGGTTTCTAAAGGTGAACATAGCCTTTCAACATATGCAGCCCTACTGACATTTAAAAAACAAAAACTGTCTCCTGCAGTGGAAACGGCATCTTTGTACAAGCAAGGCATGTACTTAATTGTGTAGCACAATTTTACCTTAACCACTTCCCAAACCAGGCATTTTCACCTCTTCCTGCCCAGGCCAATTTTCAGCGCCGTCACATTTTGAATGAGAATTGTGTGGTCATGCGTTGTACCCAAATATACATTTTGATAATTTTTTTCCCCCCCACAAATAGAGTTTTCTTTTGGTGGTATTTGATCACCGCTGCAGTTTTTTTTTGTGTGCTATAAACAAAAAAAGCGACAATTTTGACAAAAAAAAAGCCACACAATATTTGTTACTGTTTGCTAGAATATCCCAAAAAATAAAAAACTTAGTTCAGGCCAATATGTAGTCTACATTTTTATTTTCAAATATCGCAATAAGCATATATTGATTGGATTGCGCAAAAGTTATAGCGTCTACAAAATAGGGGGTAAAGCTATGGCATATTTTTTTTTTTTTTATTTTTTTTTACTAGTAATGGCAGCGATCTGCAATTTTTATCGTGACTGACATTGCGGCGGACATATCGGACACTTCACACCATTCACATTTATACAGCGATCAGTGTTATAAAAATGCATTGATTACTGTATAAATGTGACTTGCAGGGAAGAGGTTAAAACTAGGGGGCGATCAAGGGGTTGTGTGTCCCAAGGAGTGATTCTAACTGTAGGGGGAGGGGACTCAAGTGGAGGAGACCGATCGGTGTTCCTCTGTAATGGGAACACACAGATTGGTCTCTCACCTGACAGGACAGGATGCGTTTACACACACAGATCCACGTCCCTGCTCTGTGATGAGCAATCGCGGGTGCCCAGCGGACATCGCAACTGCCAGGCACACGCTTTGGGGTCCGCAGTGATGCGTCGTGCGCTTTCACAATGCAGGGAACCCCAGGACGTCATGACGGCCGCCCGGAGGGGCGAAGGGTTCCTGCGGCCGTCATGACAATACAGAGGTAGGGAAGTGGTTAAAAAACATATAGAGTGTGCATGAACCTAAATAAAGCATTATATAGTATAAAAGTAATTTCTAACTTCAAATCTTGAAGTAAAAAAAGTTAAGTAGCTTCACTGGTCACAGCAAATGATTAGTTATCAGTGTAGATGCAGATAAACAAGAGTTGGCAGACTACAAGAACCTGCAACTGTAAATAGTCTGTATTTTAGGCCCCTTGCCCTCCCAATCAAGGCATTGTAGTACACCTTGGAGGCACAGGTGTAGTGTCCAGTCCCACTGCCAGCAGCTTGTCATATCCTATGGCATGCTGAAATACGCTGTGGCTGAATGCTGTACCATGTGCTACTGGTGTTTAGGGTCTAATGCATTCAGGGACAAATGCCCCTTATGTAGAACACATGGGCATCTGTCTCTGAACACATAAGGCCCTAAATGGTAATACCTCTTGGTAAACCGTTCGGCACAATCATGCCACAGTGTATTTTTGCCTGCCATAGACTTTGCCAGGCTGTTGACAGTGGGCCTGGATGCTGCACCCATGTCTCCCAGGTACAGTAAAATGATAGGATTGAACACACAGGGGCCTGACGACTCAATGTGCAAGGGGCCTATGTGCAGCAACCAGCATAATTCACAACAAAGATTTATAAGAACAATGGAGTACAATCCACAAGATCAGAAGCAGCTAAAGCTGGCCAGGTGTGGGTAATATGGTCTACAAATAAAAGCCTACATGAAAAAGAGAGTCAGCCCCCATAAGGGACTATATCCTTCCACTGGAACCAATTCATCAGAATAAAAAGTTAAAGCAGTATTAAACTCACAAAAAAAAAAACCTGTGTTATATTGCAGCTTTACCAGTTCTCATGTGTGATGGGCGCATCAGTATGTTTTTAGGCTCCCATTTTCTCTGGTGTTCTGCCAAGTAAAGCCGGCCATAGACGTATCTCAGCTGGTTCAGCAGGAACCGGTCGAAATTCAAACCACGTATGGGCAAGCCGATTATACCCAAGTTACAATTGCCACTATCAATAATCACTGTTCTTCATGGAGGGACGGCCCAGGTTTCCCATAATAGCTCCATGAGAGGGTCGTACTTTTCTGATGGGAGAATCCCCAGGGTTGCAGGAAAGAAAATTACTATAGTCCGCTTAAGTCTGTTTTCTTTCAGCAAAAGAAGTTGTCCTGCAAATGTAGCAGAGGGTTGTGATAAACCATTTAAGACTGACAGCGGTGCTTACAATGATCAGCTTTTATTCACCTTTAATTAACCTTTATCCTAAATGGGGAAAAAAAAAAGCTGTTTGCTGTAACTGCTTATCAAATATTAGCTGGAGTTTGGCAGCCCACCACTGCAAAAATTAAAAGCCAGCAGCTACACATACTGCAGCTGATGGTTTTTAATCGGACACTTACCTGTCCTGGAGTCCAGAACCACAGCTGATGTTTCCATCAGCTGTCGGGTGCTGCCTTTGGGGCTAAGGGAACCCGGCAGTGTAGCCTTACGGTTTCAAGCCGGAACCCTATTGCGCATTCGCGTGGCTCCGCTCCCCTCCTGGCCTGGAGACAGGAGAAGGAGGAAGCCGATCGCTGCCGTCAATAGCCGAAGCGCCCGGAAGTGGGAACAGGATACCTGTCAAAGAGGAGACACAAATGAGCGGAAGTTCCACTTTAATCTGCTAGAGCAGCCACCCTCAGAGCGATGACGCTGCTGCTGTCCAAATGGGTCTCTGTTGTTCCTTCATCCAAATTGGGGGCACCAATACAAGAGGTCCGTTACTGGCCAGATCACTGGGTGAAAACAGAGGGGGAAAAAAAACCTAAGCAAACTAATGTAGTCATCACATCCAAGGCCCCTTTGGGACTGCAAGTGGAGCTGTTTGTTGGGGGGGGGGGGGGGATCTGCTAATACCAGCTGAGCAGGCAGATGACAGGTCCATGTCTGCTTAGGCAGATGACAGGTCCAGTCTGCTTTCCTCTATAGATGGTTGGCTAGAAACTGAGCCCCTGTCTGTTTCCATTCAATCCCCTATACGTCTGTTTTTAGTGGATAGGATCCCATGTGCAGCAACGAACACAAGTTGGTTGACATCCGTCGCCCCATAGAGCGGAAAGGATGGTCCGATCAGGTCTGTCTAAAACACTGACAGGCGGACCAAATCGGTCCACCCATGTGAAAGGGGCCCAGAGGATAAGTAAGCTGCAACATATTACACGTTTGGGTTTGACGCCACTTTAACTTTCATACACAAATTGAAGACTAACATACACAATCTGATTGTAGATCCAACTACGCAGGGGGAATAGTCTGCCTGGTCAGATACAAAGTAAATGGACAGCATAGCTTTGTCGTTATAGCTTGGGTAAAAGTATAGTGTGTGTTGGGCCCCTTTGCGTGTACCCAGGACATGTATAGGCCCTGATGACATCCATGCTGAGCCCCCAGAACTCCTAGTAGATAACTAGTGATGGGATGTAGGACACACTGACTCCTGGGATTAACCCAGCTACTACAAAGCCCAGCACACCCTTCCAGAGCAGCCATAGAGGCCTGCTGTAGCCAGAAAGTGATGAGAAAGAAGAGTGCCGGCCTACCTTCCATCTCCATGTCCTCGGGTTCGCTGAGTTGTTGCTCCCCGGGCTTCTGTTGCTGTTGTTGCTGATGGTGGTTCATATCTTTGGGCTCGGCCTCCAAGGCCTCGGTGCTTCCCGCTCGCTGCGCCGGCGTCGATTTGTTTTGTGGGCCCGGCTGGGTTGTGGCGGAGAGCGGCCTCGGCGGGGCCTGCGCAGCGGCTGCAGCCTGGGCCTTTCCCGCGGACGGCTGCAGATGGGCCGGGGGAAGGGCAGAGGGAGCCGGCGGCAGAGAGACGCGAACGTATTTGCTCGCTATTCGCCCAATTTCGGCGCAGGGGGTCTGTCTCCCCGGGGGGCTTCTCAGGAGCAGCCGCCGGCGGAGAAGAAAAACTTCAGGACACCCAACCGCCGCTAGCCGGAGCCGAGCGGGCGAAGAAAAGCGTGTTCGGGCCTGGCAGCTCCGGGCCGCGGGGAGCTCGTGTGCTGCTCTTTGCCTCTCTCCCCTTGCTCATTGGTCGGATAAGAACACAGCCGGTGCAGCGGGAGCTTTGCGGCCTGACTCTATTCTCACCGGCCCCGCGCCTTTTCTAGTCGCAACACCTCATAGACCCCGCCAGGGACCCCGCCTATTCCCAACAAGAGAACACAACACACACCGCACAGGGCCGCGGAGCTCACTAACCACAATACTAGCGCCCTTTCCTTTCCTGTCTATGCTGGCTGCCTCCTGCACAGCCTCTATGTGGAGACGCTAGGCTCTCAAAATGGCGGCTCAGTGAAATGTCACATCCGCATGGGGCAGCGTGATAGAGGGAGGTGGAGAGAAGGGAGGGAGGAAGGGAGGGAGAGATAATCAAAGCGTGGGACCGCTACGGCCCTCTACAACAATCTGTTCATCAAACATTGCCTGGGTACCGACGTGTGCACGTTTATAGGGAGCTCCTGACATGGCTTTCTCCTCAACTTCCCCACCCTGAATGGCTGAGGTATCAGCTCACTGAGTTCACCTTGTACATAAACTCATCCATGCAGACCAAGGGTCCCAATACTCTAACATACACTGTGCTATTTGTAAAAAGTATTGTTTAATGGAAATCCTATAACTCTAGGTCATTTCTGTCACCAATGGAGCCTGGCCGAAATACTCCAAGTGTTTACGTTCCTATGTTCTGTCTTATTTCCAGGACACGGCAGATGTTGGGCGCAATATCGCCAGAGCGGGCACGCTTCCTGGTTCAAAAGCTCCACCGTAAGTGTATGTTTATTAAAAGCCAGCAGCTTTGCTTTTTGTAGCTGCTGACTTTTAATAAACATAAAAAAAGTCTGGAACTCCGCTTTAAGCCTGCACTTTAGACCCCTCCTACAGTCTGGCTGCACCCACAGTTCACTGCAGCGTGCATAATGGTCCGCATTACTACTCTCCATGGTGCATCCAACGCACCCAAAGGTGTCCGGGGTCTTTTACAATCCTAATTGTTATGTGCCTCTATAGTGTTAGGGTTTGACTTGCAGAAAAGGTGGCAACCCTAATCTATGCTCAACCTTTCTCCAACAGTCCCTGTCCCTCACCAGCATTTTCTTCTGTGTGTTGGCTTTCTGCCATCTTCACTGGTCAGCTTGGAATGACATCACTCCTGCACATGTACATTCCAGCTCACAGACATCAGCCTGGTTGCTATAAGCTGAGCTACGCATACACAGCTCAGTTTACATGTCTGGGGATACTACAAACAGGCAGGTAAGTGTATTTTATTGCAGAAGAGAACATGTCATGTTACTTCTGGCATAAAAAAAAAAAACCTGCCTGCTTGCAGTTAACAACAGCTGAACTTTAGTTCTACTTTAACCACTTCCCGCCCGGTCAATAGCATATTTACGTCCGGGAAGTGGTTGTGTTATCCTGACTGGATGTCTATTGACGTCCTGCAAGATAACAGCCGCCACGCGCCCCTGTGGGTGCGCATCATGGCGACCGGTGGTGTGGTGTGTCAGTCTGGCACACCGCAACACCGATCTCAGTAAAGAGCCTCCAGTGGAGGCTTTGTCCAATCACGGCTGATCATGATGTAAACAGGAAGAGCCGTTGATCGGCTCTTCCTCACTATTCAGCGCAGCCCCCCTCGGATGCCCACACTGGACCACCAGGATGCCGCCCAGGACCACCAGGGAAGCACCCAACATGTGGATAGCCAGGTAAGTCCCCATGGCCATCCACATGTATACATAACATATGCCAATCAGTGCCCACAAATGGGCACTGACTGGCACCATCATGGCACAAACACAATATGTGATGCCCAGCAATGCCACCCACCAGTGTCATCAGTGCCACCCACCAGTGTCCATCAGTGCTCATCTGTGCCAGCTATGAGTGCCCATCAGTACCAGCTACGAGTGCCCATCAGTGCCACCTATGAATGCCCATCAGTGCCGCATACCAGTGCCACCTATCAGTGCCACCTTATCGGTGCCCGTCAGTGCCGCCTTATCGGTGCCCGTCAGTGCAGCCATATCAGTGCCGTCATTGAAGAAGAAAAGGTACTTATTTACAAAATAAATTAACAGAAACAAAGAAAAACATATTTTTTTTCAAAATTTTCGGTGATCAAATACCACCAAAAGAAAGCTCTATTTGTGGGAACAAAATGATAAAAAATTTGTTTGGGTACAGTGTAGCATGACCGCACAATTGCCATTCAAATTGCGAAAGCGCTGAAAGCTTAAAATTGGCTTGGGCAGGAAGGTGTATAAGTGCCTGGTATGGAAGTGGTTAAGCTCCTGGAAGGCAAAAACAAAATGGACAAGGATGTCAGAAAAATGACAGTCATATTTTTTGGCTCCTATTCAGCAGGGGATCTGTTCACAGATCCCCTAGTAATTGAAATGGACATGGTCAGTGCAAAAGGGCCCTAATGCAATACTATTCCTGTAGTTTTCTGCCACCCATAAAGCATGGCTAAAATACTCCCAGGGCCGGATTCAGATACCTGAGCGTATCTGTCCGGTCGGCGTAACGTATCTTAGATATGTTACGCTGCTGTAACTTTGGGCGCAAGTTCTGTATTCAGAAAGAACTTGCGCCCTTATTTACGGCGGCGTAACGTATGTGTTGCGGCGTAAGGCCGCGTAATTCAAATGGGGATGTTGGGGGCGTGTTTTATTGAAATTAGGCTTGACCCCTGCGTACATTATGTTTTTTTGGAACGGCGCATGCGCCGTTCGTGAAAACATCCCAGTGCGCATGCTCGAAAATCCGCCGCAAAACGTCATTGCTTTCGACGTGAACGTAAATTACGCCCAGCCGTATTCGCGAACGACTTACGGAAACAACGTAAAAAATTCAAAACTCGGCGCGGGAACGACGGCCATACTTAACATAGGATACGCCGCACATACCCCTCATATAGCAGGGGTAACTTTACGCCGGAAAAAGCCGAACGCAAACGACGTAAAAAAAAAGCGCCGGGAGGTCGTTCGTTTCTGAATCGACGTAAATAGTAATTTGCATATTCCTTGCGTAAACAAACGGAAGCGCCACCTAGCGGCCAGCGTAAATATGCAGCCTAAGATCCGACGGTGTAAGACACTTACACCTGTCGGATCTTAGGGACATCTATGCGTAACTGATTCTATGAATCAGTCGCATAGATACGACCGAGCGCACTTAGAGATACGACGGCGTATCAGGATATACGCCGTCGTATCTCTTTTTGAATCCGGCCCCCAATGTTTACATTCCTGTGTCCTGACTTATTTTCAGGACACAGCAGAAATCGAGCGCTTGTCCCCAGCATCGCAGGAGGAGCAACCACACTTCCTGATTTAAAACCTGTTCATATTCAGTGCATGCTCATTCTCACCTCAACAGCGGCTGAGCTTAGTCTTGATGGGATTGGGAAAGAGAGGATGCACAGTGCATGCGTGGCTTTTGAATCAGATGGTGTGCCTGCTCCTGCGATGCTAGGGAAAAGCTTCCAATGAGGGGAATTTATCAAAACTGGAGCAGCCAGAATCTAGAGCAGCCACGCATGGCAACCAACCAGCTTCTATCTTTCATTTATAGAATGTTTGTGCTCATCTTTGTGCTCTTCTCTAAACCAATCCGAGCAGCTTCTGTAGCTGCCCCGATGCGAAAAGAGTGAGTCGTTATCTTTAACCACTTCAGCGCCGGACCATTTGTCAGCTTAAAGACGGGAGGTGTTTTTACAATTTGGCACTGCGCTGCTTTAACTGGTAATTGTATGGTTACCCAAACAAAATTTGCATGCTTTTTTTCCCACAAATAGAGCGTTC
Source organism: Rana temporaria (assembly GCF_905171775.1). Classification (NCBI taxonomy): domain Eukaryota; kingdom Metazoa; phylum Chordata; class Amphibia; order Anura; family Ranidae; genus Rana; species Rana temporaria. The sequence continues at coordinate 86,430,234 of NC_053494.1, read as the reverse complement.
TTTTGATGGTATTTGATTACCTCTGCGATTTTTATTTTATCGGAAAAAGACAGAAAATGTTGAAAAAAAATGATATTTTCTACTTTTTGTTATAAGAAAAATCGAATAAACTCAATTTTAGTCATACATTTAGGCCAAAATGTATTTAGCCACATGTCTTTGGTAAAAAAAATGTCAATCAGCGTATATTTATTGGTTTGCGCAGTATTTTACAGCTTCATTTGTTTTTGAAAATGAAGAAAGAAAATAAAAATGTTTTTTTTTTTCTTTTTTTAATTTTCAAAACTTTGTGACAAAAAGCGAGGTCTGCAAAATACTCACCATACCTCTTAACAAATAGCTTGTCTACTTTCCAAAATGGGGTCATTTGGGGGGGGGGGGGGGGTTGTGCCATCTGGGCATTCCATGGCCTCCGAAACTGTGATAGGCAGTGAGGAGTGAAATGAAACATTTACATCCATAGATAGTCTGAAGGGTGGTACTTGGTTTTTGGGGGTCCCGTACACGGCTAGGCTCCCAAAAAGTCTCACACATGTGGTATTCCCGTACTCAGGAGAAGCAGCAGGATGTATTTTGGGGTGTAGTTCCACATATGCCCATGGCATGTTGAGCAATATATAATTTAGTGACAACTTTGTGCAAAAAAAAAACGTTTTTTTTTCCCGGAACTTGTGTCAAAATATAAAATATTTCATGTACTCAACATGCCTCTCAGCAAATAGCTTGGGGTGTCTACTTTCCAAAATTGGGGCATTTTTGAACTGTCCTGGCATTTTATGCACAACATTTAGAAGCTTATGTCACACATCACTCACTCTTCTAACCATGATTTAAATGAGAACCTCTTGGTATAGAAAATAACAAAAAAGATAGTAGTACCATCATCCTAAAAGTCAGTTAGAATAGCATTATGACTTAAGGGACCCAAACGCCCAAAAGAGAGGGGGGCAAGAGGATTATATCGATACTGTATAGACAGATACACTCAGAGGATAATAGGATAAAATATATATATATCAATTTATTAACATGGTATCAAAAAGCACAAGCATAGTCATAAAATACATCAAAACAATGATACAGGACAATGAACATATAGCGAGGCCAACCATACAAATCACCGGGCTAAAGTAGTCCCCAACAGGGAGGATCACGGTGAAAGAGGAGGTCACGCAAGGCGGAGTCTTGGCTAGTTTTGCGACTGGGTCGCTTTGTCAGAAGAATTCTAAAAATGATACATAGTTGTTAGCGCATAGGGCTATATACACATATATGTGAACATGCATGGGCAAATCAAGTATCAACAAACAATATTTGCGCTTGTTCCCCTAAGTAACTTTCTAATGTTTCTGTATATATTTTGATACTCCAATACTTGTTTGTTGATACTTGATTGGCCCATGCATGTTCACATATATGTGTATATAGCCCTATGCGCTAACAACTATGTATCATTTTTAGAATTCTCCTGACGAAGCGACCCAGTCGCGAAACTAGCCGAGACTCCGCCTTGCGTGACCTCCTCTTTCACCGTGATCCTCCCTGTTGGGGACTACTTTAGCCCGGTGATTTGTATGGTTGGCCTCGCTATATGTTCATTGTCCTGTATCATTGTTTTGATGTATTTTATGACTATGCTTGTCCTTTTTGATACCATGTTAATAAATTGATATATATCATTTATCCTATTACCCTCTGAGTTTATCTGTCTATACAATACCAATATAGTCCAGTTGTCCCCCTCTCTTTTGGGTTTTTGGGTCTTTGGCGTCCCTTAAGTCCTAATTCTATTCTAACCCACTCTTCTAACCACTTGAAGACAAAGCCCTTTCTGACAAATTTTGTTTGCAAGAATTACCCTACAGATTAAAATGGTCAGTGTTGCATTTTTTTTCCACACAGTATTTGCGCAGCGATTTTTCAAACACATTTTTTTTGGAAAAAACACACTTTTTTTTTATTTTAATGCACTAAAACTTCCACAAAAATCCCAGCCAACCCCCGGGCTGCCCAATAGTAAGCGGCATTGATTCTTTGACATCTAGGGTGGGGAAATTTGTGGATGTTTTTCTCCAATCAGCGGTGACCAAAACACCAGCGTTTTTAAAAGATTCGATGCAAATCATTAGGGAAGTGTCTGAGCTTACAGTTGAGGAGGACGTCCTGCTGTTTACAGCGGACGTCTCTTCCTTATACACAATTATTCCCCACCATTTGGGATATAAGGCTGACGATTTTTTTCTGCGTAAGGAGCTCTCACTAAAATCTTCAACGTTGGAGTTTGTGATGAAATTGCTTTGTTTCGCCATTGTCAGGGCACTAACTCTTACCTGCCTTCCAGAACGGTGCAATCGCGGCTGTTTGCGCCGCGCGCGCGCGTGCGTGGTGTTGGCGCACGCGTGCGTGGTGTTGGCGCGCGCGGGCGCGTGCAGGTGCGCGCGCACGGACGCGCAAGACCTGTAGTTCCGTCCAGCCAATCAGAGCCCTGAGCGGGCTATTTAAACCTCTCCCTTTCCTGTGGCTAGTTGCTGGTTTGTCACAGCGTTTGTTTGGAGTGTTTCCTGGATCCTGGAAAAACCTTACCTGATCTTGTTCCTGTTTACCTGACCTTGGCTATACTCTACCGGATTGCTGCTTTCTCCTACCTAGACCTCGGCTTGCTTATTGGACTATTCTGATCTCACCTGCCCTTGACCTTTTTGGCTTGAACTTTGGACTACCTTGTTTATCTGAGCTTCCTTGACCACAGTCTGTTTTCTGGATTTCCCTGTTTCCTACCAATCCTGCTTCCCGGACCTCCTGGAATTCCCTGCCGTATTTTCAGCCATTTCCAAGTGGACTACTGCCTGGTTGTTCCTGTTTCACGCACCCAACCTTCACCTTCCCATCGGTACCGGTGCCTCCTGGTGCGTCTGTTCCCCTGTCCCCACTTCAGGGGGCGGACCGCGCCGGGTCGCAAAGGGAGCCACCCTCAGCATCTTGGCCTTGGTAAGTGTACTTTTGTTACTACCTGATAGTACCTGATAGTACAAACCAGCCAGATGTCCGAGGCCGACAGGGTGCGCTCGCCTTTTGAGACGCTATGCCAACAAGTCTCAGCCCTCACCGAAGCGGTACAGAAACTTCAGGAAGGCTATCTGCATATAGATGGTCGCTTACAACAGATGAATGTTACCCCCGGATCCTCGACCGCCTCCGCGGCATTAGCTACAGGTCCTGCTTCTTCTCAACCCTCTTCTGCCTCTCCAGTGCTGGTAACTCACCCTGAACCACGTGTGCCTACCCCGGAGCGATTCGCTGGCGACCGAAAGAAATTTCGGGCATTTAAGAACGCTTGCTCCCTGTATCTGACTCTTCAACCCAGGACTTTTTGTTCAGAAGCTGTAAAGGTTGGTTTCGTGATCTCCCTCCTTGCAGATGAACCACAAGCTTTGGCCCATAGTTTGTTGGAACAAGGGAGCCCGATATTAGACACCATGGACACTTTCTTTGAACATTTATCTAAGTTATACGATGATCCTCTCCGTTCAGCTACCGCGGAACTTACCCTTCATCAACTAACTCAGGGGAGGAGACCCGTAGAGGACTACGTTGCTGACTTCCGTAAATGGTCTGCTGATACAGGGTGGAATGAAACTGCCCTAAAATACCAGTTTCGCCAAGGGTTGTCAGAATCCCTCAAGGACGAGCTAGCCAGAGGTGACCCGCCTGCCACTCTGGAAGCCTTAATCCAATCGGCCACCCAGCTTGATCGACGCCTCCGAGAACGCCGGCAGGAACGCTTCCAGACATCCCGTCCTAACTGGATTCCGCCTAGATTCTCACCGGCTCCTCCACCTGCTCCAGTTCCACCTGTTGCTTCGTCTTCAGATCCAGAACCAATGCAGCTCGGTCTACTCCGGGCACCTCTCACCCCTGAAGAGAGACAACGTAGACGGCAGTCCAACCTCTGCCTGTATTGTGGCGCTGCAGGACATTTTCTTCGCACCTGTCCCATAAGACCCAGTAAGTCAAGACTACCGTCTTTTTTCAATTGCCATATTTCCAACTTACCACAGACTTATGTTGTACTTTTTCTTTCTCTACAGCTCCCGCAGGGGGCGGTCCGGCTGCCAGCCATCGTTGACTCCGGGGCTTGCAGCTGCTTCCTTGATTCTGCCCTAGCCCAGAAGCTGCATGTCCCATACCTGCCAAAAAACGTTCAGTTACAGATCCATCTGGCAGACGGCTCTCTACCCCGCTCTGGATTAGTTACCATGGAAACTCTGCCCATCCACGCCATCTCCGACACCGGCCATCGAGAGTATCTGTGCCTGGACCTTATTCCTTCCCCTTTATTCCCTATTATTTTGGGTTTACCCTGGCTACAAGCGCATCAACCTTCCATAGACTGGCTCAAAAAAGACATCACATTCCCTTCTGCTTTCTGTTCTCAGCATTGTCTTCCTCCCGTTAAAGCCTCCTGCTCCACCTTGATATCTGCACCATCGGATCTTCAACACGTTCCTGCTGCATACTCAGACTTTAAGGATGTGTTCGATAAGCAACAGGCTGACCGCCTTCCCCCACATCGGCCATACGATTGCCCCGTTGATTTACTTCCCGGTTCTAAAATCCCTTTTGGTCGAATCTTCCCACTCTCAGAGACTGAATTGGTGGCCCTAAAGGCCTATATCGATGAAAATTTAGGAAAGAAATTCATCCGCCCTTCGTCTTCCCCAGCCGGGGCTGGAATCTTTTTTGTTGAGAAAAAAGATGGTTCCCTCAGGCCCTGTATTGATTACAGGGAGCTAAATAAAATCACTGTCAAAAATAGGTATCCTTTGCCCCTCATTCCGGAACTTTTTCAACGCTTCCGATGAGCCCGGATTTTCTCTAAGCTCGATCTCCGTGGGGCCTACAACCTCATCCGGATCAGGCATGGGGACGAATGGAAGACCGCTTTTAGATCAAGGTTCGGGCACTTTGAATACCTAGTAATGCCATTCGGCCTCTGCAACGCCCCTGCCACCTTCCAACATCTGGTAAATGAAATTTTTCGCCAATATCTGGATGACTTCCTAGTCGTCTACTTGGACGACATCCTCATTTTTTCGGTATCACTCGAACTACATCGCACCCACGTTAAGAAGGTCCTGACTATCCTCAGAGAACACAAGCTTTATCTTAAAGCGGAAAAATGTGAATTTGAGAAGACTACAATTCAGTTTTTGGGGTTCATCATTTCAACCGACGGTATATCCATGGATCCGCAAAAGGTCAAAGCAGTTCAGGATTGGCCAGCGCCAGTTGACAAAAAAGGGGTACAGCGTTTTATTGGCTTTGCCAACTTTTACCGAAGATTCATTGTTGGTTTCTCATCCATTGTGGCCCCTATCACTCGTCTAACTCACCAAGGTCATCGCTTTCATTGGTCCCGGGAAGCTCAAGAATCATTCAAAAAGTTAAAAATCTTGTTTTCTTCAGCCCCTATCCTTAGGCATCCAGATCCAAGCTTGCCCTTTATCCTGGAGGTCGACGCTTCGGAGACGGCCATCGGTGCTATCCTGTCACAAAGGCAAGGACCCAAATCCTTACTGCACCCCATAGCTTACGCTTCACGAAAACTAAATCTCTCGGAAAGAAATTATGATGTTGGGGACCGGGAACTGTTGGCCATTAAGTTCGCTCTAGAAGAGTGGAGGTACCTCTTAGAGGGTGCTCTTCACCCCATCTTGATCTTCACAGACCATAAAAACTTGGAATACCTGCGATCTGCCAAACGTCTGAGACCTAGGCAAGCCCGTTGGGCCTTGTTCTTTGCCCGCTTCAACTTTCACATAACCTTCAGACCAGGATCTAAGAATGGAAAAGCTGACGCCCTATCCAGAATGTTCACCGAAACTCCTGATCAGTCAGAACCCAGTACCATCTTGACGTCCCAAAATTTCTTTCTGATTTCTCAGTTGGATCTACTTTTCTCTTTAAAGACGGCTTCCACTCAAATTACCAACATACCCTCACTCTCTCTTGAAAGACGAGACGGTTTACTATGGTCTCGAGGCAAAATTTTTGTACCTGAACAAGTGAGACAACTAGTACTGAGCATATTCCATGACCACAAACTAGCAGGCCATTTTGGAGCTCGGAAAACCGCGGAATTAGTTAGCCGCTCCTTCTGGTGGCCAAAGTGGAGGTCGGACTGTAAAGACTATGTAACTTCGTGCTCTCGGTGTCAGCGTTACAAAGGCCCAAACGCCAAATCCTGGGGTTTACTCAGACCTCTTCCTGTTCCTGAACGCCCCTGGGCGGACATCTCTATGGATTTTATTGTAGACTTACCACCTTCTGGAGGCTTTACTACAATCCTGGTAGTGGCAGCAGAAACCGCTAAAGTTTTCTTCAAAGAGATCGTGAAGCTCCACGGAACACCTAAAAGCATCGTTTCGGATAGAGGTGTACAATTTACATCTAAATTTTGGAAGGAACTTTGTAAATCTCTGGAGATTAAAATCTGCCTCTCATCAGCTTACCACCCGCAGTCCAATGGTCAGACAGAGAGGACCAACCAAACGTTGGAACAGTATCTCCGTTGCTTCTGCTCCTCGTCGCAAGATGACTGGTCGTCTTTGCTACCATCCGCAGAATTTGCGTATAACAATTCTCTACATTCATCCACTAACCAGACTCCATTTTGGGCTAACTATGGTTACCATCCTACTTTTCTTCCAAATTCAATTCCCGAGATTCCTGTACCTGCTGTCCAAGAACATATAGTTGCTTTACAACAAAATTTTCAAAGACTTAAAAAAAACATGCAACAGGCCCAGGAAAATTACAAAAGATCCTACGATAAGGGAAAAAAGGAGTGTCCAGCTTTTAAAGTCGGGGAGAAGGTATGGCTATCGGCCACGAACCTTAGGTTACCCATTCCTTCTCGGAAATTAGGTCCCAGATTCATAGGCCCATTCGAAATTAAAAGAGTGATCAATCCTGTGGCTTTTGAACTAACATTACCAGGGTCATACAAGATCCACCCCGTATTCCACGCATCTCTGCTCAAACCCGTTATTCCAGACTCTTTTCCAGGAAGGGAGGAACTTCCACCTCCTCCAGTGGAGATTGAAGGTGAAAAAGAATTTGAGGTCGAATCTATTTTAGGTTGTCGGAAGAGAGGGAGACAACTCCAGTACCTTGTCAAGTGGAAGGGTTACCCGCCTGAAGACACCTCATGGGAACCTTCCAGAAATTTACATGCTCCTCGCCTGATCCGAATTTTTCACCGGGACCATCCGGAACTGATGGACAGTTTAGGCGTCCGGAGTCCGCCCCTAGGGAGGGGGCACTGTCAGGGCACTAACTCTTACCTGCCTTCCAGAACGGTGCAATCGCGGCTGTTTGCGCCGCGCGCACGTGCGTGGTGTTGGCGCGCGCGTGCGTGGTGTTGGCGCGCGCGGGCGCGTGCAGGTGCGCGCGCACGGACGCGCAAGACCTGTAGTTCCGTCCAGCCAATCAGAGCCCTGAGCGGGCTATTTAAACCTCTCCCTTTCCTGTGGCTAGTTGCTGGTTTGTCACAGCGTTTGTTTGGAGTGTTTCCTGGATCCTGGAAAAACCTTACCTGATCTTGTTCCTGTTTACCTGACCTTGGCTATACTCTACCGGATTGCTGCTTTCTCCTACCTAGACCTCGGCTTGCTTATTGGACTATTCTGATCTCACCTGCCCTTGACCTTTTTGGCTTGAACTTTGGACTACCTTGTTTATCTGAGCTTCCTTGACCACAGTCTGTTTTCTGGATTTCCCTGTTTCCTACCAATCCTGCTTCCCGGACCTCCTGGAATTCCCTGCCGTATTTTCAGCCATTTCCAAGTGGACTACTGCCTGGTTGTTCCTGTTTCACGCACCCAACCTTCACCTTCCCATCGGTACCGGTGCCTCCTGGTGCGTCTGTTCCCCTGTCCCCACTTCAGGGGGCGGACCGCGCCGGGTCGCAAAGGGAGCCACCCTCAGCATCTTGGCCTTGGTAAGTGTACTTTTGTTACTACCTGATAGTACCTGATAGCCATGGAGCATAACTATTTTTTCTATGGCGGACAGTTTTACCTACAAAGCACGGGCGTGGCAATGGGGGCTAAATTTGCCCCCAGCCTTGCGGGCCTGTTCATGACCTTATGGGAAAATTACAAACTTTTTTCCCTTGAAGAGCCCCGCCTCCTCTTAAGGCGTCGGTATATCGACAACCGCGTTTTTTCTTGTGGAGAGGGGATGCGGAATCCCTTAGTAAATTTATGATCACACTGAATACCAATGACTGGGGGATACAATTTACATATGAATATAGTGCCTCTTCTGTAATTTTTTTTAGACCTAGTGATTTTTAAACATGAATGTTCCCTTATGACCAAAACCTATTTCAAAGGGACGGACAGGAATGGTTACATTCCAATAGACAGTGGGCATCATCCCAACTGGCTCAATGCCATCCCAAAGGGTCAGTTCCAACGAGTCAGACGTAACTGCTCGCGTCTGGAGGATTATGAATCCTTATGAATTATGCAATGTCTATATTGAAAAAACGATTTGTGGAGAAGGGGTACAAACCCCTAATCCTAGATAAGGACATACAAGAAGTCGCATCGATGGACAGACAAAATCTCCTGGTTCCCAGGAATAGAGAAACCAAGGAGAAAGGCACTGACTTACAATGGTCCTTTCTGACCACCTTTTCATTCCATTTTTGGTGGGTTAACAAAATTATACGTAAACACTGGCCAATACTTCAATGTGATAAAGTGTTGGGACCACAGATTCTTGAGCATCCTAAAGTTTTGTTTAGAAGGAATCAGAATTTGAAGGATCTGGTGGCACCCAGTGTCGTTGATCTCCCTCCAAAGACCCATATGTTTGGGCACTTGAATGTTTTTTTCCGTGTAAGAAATGTAAAGTATGGGCATCTTCTAGAACTGTTAAGACTTCTACCTTTACTTCACACACTACTTCCAAAGAATACTCCATTTCTGAACTCATCACATGTGGCACCATAGGAGTCATTTACTTGCTACATTGTCCATGTGGTCTCCAGTATGTTGGGAGGATCACCCGTGCTTTGAAGGTTAGGATAGGGGAACACCTCTCAAATATCTGTAGGGGGTTCATAGGCCGTAGAGTTTCATTACACTTTCGACAGCACCATAACAGAGACCCATCAGTATTGGAGGTTATAGGAATAGAGAGGTGCACCCCACACTGCAGAGGTGACAATTTGCAACGCCATATATTACGCAGAGAAACAAGGTGGATTTATCATATGGCTTGCTATAGTCCCCTGGGCCTCAATATTGAATGGGACATAAACTGCTATATTAATAACAGTTAGTGTCAAGGGGTCCCCCCCCCATATACCCCCTTTCCCCCCCTTTTTTCTGTAGGTGTCCATATAGTACCTACGTATCTTTGTAGTTTTGTTCTACATATGAGAAATAAGGGGGAGAATTTATGTTATATACCCACAACATGTATCATATCCCCTTCTTCTTTAGTATATTTATGTCTACATTTTTGTAACAATTCTGTCATGGAAATGGCCGTAGAAGAAGTACTGGCAATCTTGCCAGTAGAAGAAATGGGCGCCATAGGCACATCATTGATAAGTGGATCCTCCTGCTGGCCTATTGTCAGGGAAATGGCCATAGAAGAAGTACTGGCAATCTTGCCAGTAGAATAAATGGGCGCCACAGGCACATCATGTGACAGATGGATCCTCCTGCTGGCCTATAAAAGGCTGCCACTGTCTGATCAAAATTGCCGGATTGTCGTCAGCCTTTCTGAGTTCCTGAGCCTCTGTACTACTGCTGTTTGGATTTCCTGTTGTGACCCGGCTTGTTCCTGACCTGTCTGATCCGCTCCCCTGGTTTGACCCCCTGGCTTGCTTTACTGATTTGTTACCTTCTCCAGCACCTGATCCCGGCTTGTTTCACAGACTTTGCTTCAGTTATCTGTTCCTGCCTGTTTTTCAATACCAGACCTTTGGCTTGTCTCCATTCCTGCAACCTGCATCTCCAAGGATTCCTAGAGACTGCAGCCCAGCGGTGTTTCCTGTATTCTTCAGGCACTCGATAGCTCTTCTCTCCTGGATCCATCTGGAAACCTGTGCTTCTCTGGGCACTACACCCTCTGTACCCAACCTCAGAGGTGTACTGCACTCAGCCGCAAGGGGAGCCCTCTTGGCATTTCGGCCTCCAACCAGGTACGTGACAGTACAATCCAGCCATGACCGAGGCCGACAGAGGTGCTCCCCCACTCGGGATGATGTGCCAACAAGTCAAAACCCTTACACAAGCCATCCAGAAACTCCAGGACGGTTACGTTCATTTGGAAGATCAGCTGCAGCATTTGCCTGTTGCTCCAGCCTTGGTGGACTCCAGCTCATCTTCCACTAACACAGCATCAGCCTCCCTGCCTCAAGAATCTGCTATCCCGACCCATACAGTGATGATGCCTTCTCCTGAACCACGTATACCAACACCCGAACGATTCTTCGGTGAACAAAAGAAGTTTCGGGCTTTTAAGAATGCGTGCCTGCTGTACCTGGCCCTCCAGCCTAGAACTTTTTCCTCCGAGTTTGTCAAAGTAGGATTCATCATTTCTCTACTATGCGAGGAACCCCAAGCTTGGGCTCATAACCTGCTGGAACAAAAGATCCTGGCTTTGAACACTATGGACACTTTTGAGGCTATGACTTATTTGTATGATGACCCTCAGCGTATGGCCTCCGCTGAATCTGCCTTAGTCGCCTTATGGCAAGGAGAACGCCCAGTGGAAGATTATACAGCGGAATTCCGCAGATGGTCCACTGATACAAGCTGGAATGAGGCAGCACTCAGGTTTCAGTATCGCCAAGGGCACTCCGATACCCTTAAAGATGAACTAGCCCGAGTTGCTGTTCCAGACACTCTTGACGAACTTACCCACCTAGCCATTCTGCTTGACAGGCGCCTGCGGGAGCAGCGGGCGGAATACGCTCAAACCTTCCAGCTTACCCAGATGCCACCCAGGTCTCCACCTGCTGTTGCACCCATGCCTGCCTGTTCTGCAGGTCCCAAAAGAGGTCCAAAGCAAGTGGTCCATTCTCCCCTTACCTTTGATGAGGGACAATGCCGTCGGCGGGCCTATCTCTGCCTGTACTGCGGAGGGGCTGGACATTTTTTACGCAGCTGTCCCATAAGACCCAGTAAGGCCTACCCACCAAGTTCCACTTATCTTCAAGTCTCTGGATCCTCCCATTCTTACCTTGCTCTTCCTATCTCCTTACAAGTGGCAGGAAGGGAGGTTCGACTACAAGCAATTATCGACTCCGGGGCATGAAGTTGCTTTATGGACTTATCTCTGGCCAAGAAACTTTTTTTAATCATTAACATTTTTTATTGTTGTTTGCATATATAAAGTACAAAAAGTGGTACACCAACTTGCATTGGATTAACATGATACATACGCAAGCATACATCCCCCCCCCCCCCCATATCTCCGTATTATTATAATTGAGTGAAAGAGCCTCTTAAATTCCAAATTGTCCTCCCTTGTGTCCACCATCCCCCCCACCACCCCTCCAACCCTCGCCCACCCCTCCCCCCTCCCAACACACCTTGAACCGTTTTTTTAGGTTAATTTGTTTCATTAGATAAATCCTCCCCATGTAGGGATGTCCAATAGCGGGTTAGAGTATATGTTAAATTTGAAAGACTTCCTCTTCTTATATAGAACATCCCGTTATGTCTAGCCAAGGTTTCCACATCCTCGCAAATTTTCTATAGTTGCCCTGTCTAGTGAGTGTCACTTTCTCGCTCCAGATCATTGTATTAATGGTTTCAACCCAAGATTTGACAGTAGGTGGAGTCTGGGCCTGCCACCTCCACGCAATTAACTTCCTTGCCTGGAAGAGGCATCTCAGCACCACCTCAAGGGCACCAGCAGGCACTCTATCCTCCTCGATACTGCCTAGTAGGCATGTCTTAGACTCAGCTTCCAAATTCGTTTTGAAAGTTTTATTTATTATGTCTATCACCTCCTCCCAGTATCTGAATAGCTTGGGGCATTTCCACATCATGTGGATGAGACTGCCTGTCGCTCTGCACCTTGGACATTCATCAGTACTTCTCCACCCAAGATTGAACATTCTCCTGGGGGTATAGTATACTCTATGCAAGAGGAACAAGTGTGATACTTTCTGAGATGGAGAGATCGAGACCAATACCCCCCTCCTCAAGATCGCGCTCTATTGTTCCGTGGTCATTCGCCCCAAGTCTTTCTCCCACCCTTCCCTGCTCTTAATGGGGCCTGCCCTACTAATTGTTTTAGCTCCTATTCTGGAATACAATTCGGAGATCAGGACTTTAGTTGTTTTTGAAGAGGTTATTTTCAAGAGGATAGGGGCCGAGGACCATACAATGGGTTGTTACCCAAACTGGGCTTGGATGCCGTGCCGGATCTGGAGATATCTGTAAAATGTCTTATTTGCTATATTGAATTCCTGTCGCAAGTCTGCAAAGGATTTCATATGTTCTCCATCATACAATTGATTTAAGCGATTTATCCCTTGTCTCTCCCATTCCTTACATCTCTCAATGTCTTTTAGTTCCCTTAAATTCTGATTGCACCAGAGAGGGGCAAACGTTGTTATTCCCTTATAACCCATCAGTGCTTTTGTTGTTTGCCATACTTTAAGGATTAGTTTTATAGTTGGACATTTATGAATAAACGAGCCAGCCTCGAGTGCCTCCAATGTTGTCCTATGTGGTGCCCCTAATAGCATCAGTGTACCGGGATTCCCGTCTCCCTCCAGTCCACAATTCGCAAGATGTTGTAACTGCGAAGCTAGGAAATATGTTTTTGGGTGGAGAACTGCCATTCCCCCCTCTTTAGCTGGTAACTGCATGGTCTGGAGACAAATCCTGGCTTGTCCCTTCTTCCAAATTAAATCCCTAAAGATGGATTCTATCCTTTTGAACCATTTTTGGTCTATCCAGACTGGGGAATTATGAAGGATATAGAGTAGCTGAGGCAGCCACAACATCTTTATTAAATTACATCGCCCCGCTATGGATAGTGGTAGTCTACACCAGATGTCTCTTTTATGTTCCCATTTGGACAAGAGGGGAATTAAGTTGTTTGAAACGAAGCTATTGATGTCCCTCGTGATCCATATCCCAAGGTATTTCATCATATCTACTGCTTTTAACTGAGGAACACCGTGGGGTATCTGCACACCGAGGGGATCAATTGGCAGTAGTGCTGACTTTTCCCAATTAATGACCAGCCCAGAACATAGCCCAAACTCACCCACCGTTTTGATCACATTTTTTAACGAGGTTTCGGTATCTCCCAGAAAGAAAACGACATCGTCCGCAAACAGTGCGATCTTATCCTCTATGGTTAGTCTACGGAACCCCTGTATATCTTCTGATTTTCGGATTTTAATGGCCAATGGTTCCATCGTCAGCGCGAACAGAAGGGGGGGAAAGTGGACAACCTTGTCGAGTTCCTCTCTCTAGTTGGAAGATTTCGGAAAATTCGTTGTTGATTTTAATTTTTGCTCTTGGCTGATTATATAACAGCTTCACCCAACTAATAAACCTGGGGCCAAACCCGAATTTCTCCAGGACCTTCCATAGGTAGTCCCATTCCAGACTGTCAAAAGCCTTGGCGGCATCTAGGGCTAAGACAGCTCTAGAACCCACCCCCTCTGTTGGAATTTGCATATTCAGGAATAGTCTCCTGATATTAATACTGGTTGACCTATTAGGGATGAAGCCAGATTGATCAGGATGTATGAGCGCTTGGATATACCGGTTTAGACGAGTTGCTAATACTTTAGCCAAAATCTTGGCGTCAGTGCATAGGAGTGAGATGGGACGATACGATGAGGCCTCAGTTGGATCCTTCCCCTCCTTGTGTAAGACAATGATGGTGGCTTCTGTCATAGAGGTGGGGAGTGTTCCGTGAGTCAATGCCCAATTTAATGTCTTGAGGAGTTCTGACAGCAGAATATCACCATATCTTTTATAGATCTCTAAGGGCAACCCGTCTGGGCCTGGTGACTTTTGAGTTGACATCCCCGCCACTGCCTGTTTTAGTTCACCTAGAGTGATTGGCGCCTCCATATCAATATTATCTTCCTCCGACAGGGTCGGGACGGACATTCCCTGTAGAAAATTTCCCGGTCCTTCGGTCCCCTCCCTCCTCTTGGAGCTATAAAGGGATACGTAGAATTCTCTAAAGGTATTTAATATCACAGTTTTATCGGGAGAAGTTTCCCCACTTGCTAACTTAACTGCTGTAACAGTGGAGGGGGGGGGGATTAGTTCTAATAAGCAGGGATAATAGGCGCCCCACTCGCTCTCCCTCTCCAAACTGATTCTGTCTCTGGAATATTCGTTTTCCCTCTGTTCTTTTTGATGTAGTCATTTTATATATCTGTTGTTTTTCTAACCACTCTTTTAAACTGTGCGAGGTTGGGGCTTCAATGTATCTCTTCTTTGCCTGTAGCAACTGCGTCCTTACCTCGCACTCTCCCTCTCTGTTCTTCCTCTTAATCCCTGCTATCTTTTGAATCAGGAGCCCTCGGAGGTGAGCTTTTAGGGTGTCCCATACCACCCCCACTGATGCAGTTCCCACATTTATCTGTAAAAATTCTTTGAGAGCAGACATCACCGTATTATGTTCGCTCATTAGCTCGATCCAGTGAGGACTAATTTTCCATTCACTGGGGTACCATTTACCCCTAGCTTTTATTGTCAACTCGATCGGTGAATGATCGGAGATACCTCTTGGGCCATATTCTATATTTGTTACTAGTGTTGCTGCCTCGTCGTTACCCAACGCCATGTCTATTCTGGATAAAGTGTGGTGAGTCTTCGAGAAACAGGAATATTGGCGTTCCTGCGGATAGCGTGTACGCCAAATATCACATAATCCAACTTCATCCAGAAATAGAGCTAATCGATCCTCTCCTTTTGTTTTAGGTCTGTTTCCCGGCGGGAACCTGTTCTGTATCCTATCTAAGGCTTCATTAAAATCTCCTATGATAAGTATCGGTATCCCTGGTTTGTCCAATGTAAACTCAATCAATTTGTGTAGAACTTCGAATTTAAATGGAGGGGGGATATAAACACTGGCTATCACAAATAATTTATTTTCAATTGAGCAGAATAAAAATATAAACCTTCCCTGATCGTCTATCCTGCTCTCTTTGCAGGAGAATACCACTCCTCTCCCCACCAGTATACTCACTCCCCTAGAATAGGATGAGTGGTAAGAGTGGTAAGAGTGGTAAGTGGACTGGAATTTTGGACCGCTCGACTGTGCGGCTGTTTTTGCAGTTAAGTGCGTCTCCTGCAGACAGAGCAGGCCTGCTCCTCTCGCCCCCAGCATATCTAGGATAGTCGTTCTCTTAATGGAGTCACTCATTCCACGCACGTTCAGAGATTTTATACAGAACGTCTTATCTACCATGTCCTATGGTTGAATTTAACATTAGCCCCCCTTTTATTCTCTCTTGTCTGTATCAAGAGGGATCCAAACAAATTTGGTACAATCATAAAGTGCATAAACCTTTGACCTTTGTCGGATTTATGTCTGGAAACACCAAATAAAAAGAGAGGAAGAAAAAAGAAAAAACAAGGAGTCCCGGCAGTAAAAAGGAAAGAAGAAGGTCCAAAATCTGATCAACAATCAAAATTCTATATGCTGACGGGAAACGCCACTGGAAACATAAACATCTAAGAATAAGATACTGATTATATAAGAGAAACTCCCCGGGGTGCTCTTTTTTACTTCTTTCCCTTCTTTACCTCCTTTGTTCCCCCCTTGTCCCCTTTCTCTTTCTTTAAAAAAAAAAAAAAAAAAAAGGGAAAGCCACAATAAATATTTACCCGCTTCGCCATACCCTAAAAAGAAAAAAATAATAGAAAAAAACAATCTAAATAGAAAGATTGTGAGTATTAATAGTGTCGTCAAGTATTTAGTGGTGGTGTGTGCCCCAGCCCATCCTCCCCCCGCCCTTCCCCCCTCTCCCCCCAATAAATCCCTCCCTCATATCCCTACCCATCCTACTCAGCCCTCCCACCCTTGGCCCTCCTAGGCCTCCCCTGGGGGCTCTACCTGTGACCTCCATACTACTCACCATTGATGAAACTATCATACCTCCCTATACGAATCTCAACCATGCAACCCTCCACCCTCCCACCCCCCCCCCCTAGCTACCGTTCAGTGCCTCTTACTTTCTCTTCTTCCAGTTTTGTGTAGTCTTAGTGCCTATTTTATTGTATAAGGGAAGGGATTCCCTGTGATTTAACTAGCCAGTATTTGGCACATTACCGTGTTGCTGTATTTACTAAATTAGTGAATGTGTTGAAAAGTGCAATAAATAGCCGAGCCTAAAAAAAAAGGGGCCCAAAGAGACAAAAAAAAAGAAAAAAAACACAAGGGGGCCTTGAGTTCTTAAGTCTTTCAGATGTCTTTCTTATTGTCTTCGAGCCATTTCGCTGTGCTTGCCGGTGAGTCAAAAAAGGAAGTTCCCCCCAAGGCAGAGACACGCAGGCGGGCTGGATAAAGCAGAGCATACGGAAGTTTATGTTTTTGAAGAGTTCGCTTGATTGGAATAAATTCAGCTCTGCGCCTCTGCAAATCGGGGGAGAAATCTTGATACAATGAGACTTTAACCCCGTTATATAAAATCTCCCCTTTTTCTCTTGCTTTTCGGAGCAGGGTCACTTTGTCGGTATAGTTGAACATTTTGACAAGCAATGGTCTAGGGCGCTCACTTGGCAGGCGTGGTTTAAAGGGGACCCGATGGGCACGTTCAATGCCAAAAAAAGGTGAAAAAGTTGTGGCCCCAAAAGTCTCCCTAAACCAGCCCTCGAGGAATTCAATGGGGTTAGCTCCCTCGCTCCTCTCTGGTATGCCGATAATTCGAATATTATTTCTACGACTTCTATTTTCCAAGTCATCGATCTTGGCCCCCTGCATGTCCATTTGTTTCTTTAACCCTGAGATTTCTTGCCTAAGCGGGAAAAATTCGTCCTCGACTGTGCTTAATCTTTCCTCTAGAATGGTGGTTCTTTCCATGGTCTTACTCAATTTGTCCCCCATTGAACATAAGTCCTCCTTAATGCCTTTCAACTGAGTCTCTAGGCCAGTGATTGAGTCCTTGCAAGCGTTTATGGCATGCAGGAGGTCTTTCAATGTAGGTTCGCCCTCACTTCCTGTTACGCCACCTGCCATGGTTGTTTTGACTTCTTTTGATGTGGGCTCCTGAGATAGCTCCGGATCAGTGTTTACAGTAGATCCTGGAGTAGTCTCTTCAGCCGGTATTGCCCCAGTCTCATTTCTCCCCCCGCCAGGGCCCTTATTAGCTTGACTTTTAGGACCAGTAGAGTTGGCTAAGTTAGGTGTCTTAGGGGGTGCTGCTGATGCTGTCCCCAAACTCCGCCTATCTACTGACGGGGGTAGTGTACCCTTAGGATGCACTGCAGCCGATTCCGTCCCCCCCTTAGCTGGGGAGTGAGTATTGGGCTTTGGGGATGGAAAAAAGCGTTCAAGCTTGGCTGCTGCTACCTGGCTACCTTTGTCTTTGTCCTTGTCCTTAGCGGACCTTGTAACGGGAGCCCCCTCTACGTGGGGTGCACTTTTGGACATAGTAAACATGGGGAATAGACAATGTTTTTAGTTGGCTTTTAGCCTGTGTATACCGATTTAGCGGCTGCACGCAGCAATTATACTGTAATCTGGTTCACTTTCACGTACGGACAGAATGCGTTTTATAATGTAGTGAGCGTCTCTCAAAAAGATGGATAGCTTCTAGTAATTGGTATCATGCAGCTGCCATAAAGCTTGTGTCTCATTAGAGTTGTAAGCTATTGCCTGTTTCTGTTTGCTGAGTAATTATCTCTTAGATTTTATAATTTGGAGAGCGCAGAAACCATAAGAGGTGCGACCAATCACGGGCACAGTGAGACAAATATAAAGTGCATAGTGCAGTACACTTCTTCTTTTCTTTTCTTCAATCAATTTGACGGTTGCTACTGGACAGTCCCTAATATGCAATTATGGTACTGAGTTGCTCGCACCACCCCCTTCTTGTCACAGGCTCGCCTCTGTTGAATAATTTGTGCAATTGTATTATACTCTTTCCTTATATTTCTTTTCCCTTTTCCCCTTTTTCTTTTTAAAAAGGGCTGTTCTCCTTCTCCTTCCGGAAGTTAATTAAATCCGCTCCCCATTACTTCTTGCCCCCTTTCCTTTTTTTTTTTTCCTGTTTTAACAGGGAACAAGTCAATCACCAAAGCAGGGACGTCCACACTCAGCAATCGCCCAGAAATAGTCAGAATGCAAGCAGCCCAGGCAGCCACCAATGCTCGGTAACTGCCTCTTCCCACAAGCTGTAGCAGGTGTCTCCTTACCAGCAGCCTTGGGAATTCCGTGGCTACAGGCACATAACCCACAAATCAACTGGGCCAAGAAGGAAATCTCTTTTTCTCTTATCGTCCATGGACGGACACAGCTCCTTAAATCTTGACAAGTGGGTTATGTTCCCTGTTTACAGGAGAGGACTAGGCAGAAACATGTTAGATAATTAAATACATGTTACATTAACAGAGTTGAACAGCCCCGCCCATGGGGCGGTCCCTCCAGACATAACCCTCCTCACTGCAGCATGCAGCCTCAGTTTCGTTCTGCCTAGCAAGGAGAAGGACGTATGGCTAATGGCCCCTTTGGGCCCAGCGCCCTGAAGAGAAATTTTACTTTATTTTATTTTACTTTTTCTTGAAGAATCTTCTTTCAACTGTTGGCTAAGAGACAGGCTGGATAATATAGATCCTTGTAGTCTACTCAGTCGGACCAGCAAGCGTGGGCACACCTTTGCAAAGAGGCTGGGTCTGCCACGCCATACCCCATGACTCCTGGGGTGGCCGGTGAGCTTTGCTCTGAGGTCCACATATGACTGGGCTGTGGTGTTGTCTCACTCACAGTGGACCGGGCCGACAGCTACCTCCATTGCGGTTGTAGTTCTGTCAGGAATGCGTCAGCGAGTCCTCGCTCGGACGGGTAAGTACAGTCCCTCCCGCTTCGGTGGGTTGGTACGGCTGGGCATTCCTGGGGTTCGGAGGTCCTCTTCTCCTCCCTTCCCTGCTCCTTTTCTTTTGCTGCATTGCTAACATTTCTGCTATCAGGGGGAGGGGGCCTTCCTAAAGGGGACTGTGTTATCTGGCCTGTGTTTTTTCTTTTTTGGATGAGGCTTTCCTGTGAGGGGTTTTTCACTGTTAAAAAGCCCTAGAAGGCTTTTCCTGTTTAAACTCTGCATTTTGACGCCATTTGGCTCACAAGTCCCTGCAGATGCCGCAGCAGTTTCCTCACAGTTATTTTCCTCTCACACACTATGTGCTGAGAGCAGATGGCAGCGCTGGGCAGTCTCCTCCTGAGGTGAGTCTCCTGGGTACCCCTGATCAGTGCAGCAAGTGGGTGAGAGGCCCTGAATATGTAAATATTATTAATATTTGGAGTCAGTATCTGGGTCCTTCCCCAACATGCCGGTGGTGGTAGCAGGTGTTAGCACCTGGGATTCCCACAGAGGTTTTATTGTTAGTCCTGGACATGTTTGTGCCAGGGTGGGGGTGCACTGCGGACGGGCGGTAAAAAAGTGCCCCCTTCCCTGTTATCCCCTGGGGAATCCTCTGTTAGGGAGCCATGGACCAGGTACCTGGGTAAAAAAAAAAAAAAAAAGGCAGGATAAGGCATTTATGGGTGCGCTTCTCACTGCTGCAAGGGACTCTCTTAAGCTGGATAGTGCAGCTGGGTTTCCGCCAAGGGCTCTGTCTTTTTTGGATCACACAAATCAGATCGCTCTGTGTTGGTTTTTTCCTTCTGTGCCCTTCTTTGATAATTTCTAAGAGGCCGAATGAGAACAGCCGCTGAGGGCTTTTGTAGTCCCTCACCACTGGGCGGTTCAGTGCCCCTTTGAGGAGAGCCTTTTCAAAAGGTGGGCTTCTTCTCCGGTGGTGGACCCTCCGGGTGTCATGTATAGGTGACCACTCTCCCTATTGCGGGAACTAGGGTTGTCCAGATACCGATACCAGTATCGGTATCGGGACCGATACCGAGTATTTGCGCTAGTACTCGTACTCGCTCAAATACTCCCGATACCAAAATAGAATACTTTTTTTTTTTTTTTTTTTTTGTGACATCGAGTGGTGCATAGAGGCAGGGCCGGATTAACCGTGGGGCTGATTGAGCTGCAGCTCCAGGCCCCCATCATAATATAGGCCCAAAACTTAATTCCCTCACCAGGGTCCGGCGGCCGGCCGACGACCGCTATATAATAAATCCACACGTCCAGGCAGCTGCAGCCTGCATTATGATATAGGCCTAATTGACGCAGTGAACAACATTTAATCGTGGGCCGCGAGTAGCCATTGGATGGCACTGATAGGTGGCACTGGCATTGATTGAATGGCACTCATAAATGGATGGCACCGATAGGTGGCACTGGCATTGATTGGGTGGCACTGATGAGATGCACTAATAAGCTGCCTCCCTGCACTGATGCACTAATGGGCACTGATCTGCACTGATAGGTGGCACTGGCTAGCTGCACTTTTGGGCACTGGCACCGATGAGCTGCACTGATAGGTGGCACTGGCAGTGATCACTCCTTCAATGACATGTAGTTTTCCAGTACCGTATGCTAAAAAACAGCCCCACACCATGATGTACCAGTTCTTCATAATTCTAAAGAAAATATCCTTAGTCTGTATTGTGGTTTGAAAATGGTCACATGACATTTAAAAAAAGTATCGGTATTCGGTATCGGCGACTACTTGAAAAAAAGTATCGGTACTTGTACTCGGTCCTAAAAAAGTGGTATCGGGACAACCCTAGCGGGAACCCCCGCTTGTATGGATCTGACTGATAGAAGATCCGAAGAACTGACTTCCATGTTTACCATGCTGGGGTCTGACTTGTGGCCTATTGTGGCCACTACTCTGGGGTCTCAGTCGGTGCTGGCACAATTTTATGGGAGGTTTTTCAATTACATTGAAAACTCCCATTGGTGGCCATTTTGTCATAGCCGCGCTATGGCGCAGCTTACATTGCGGTCGGCCATTTTCCTGTGGCCGCGTTCTGAACGCTCGACAGCCATCTTGGAGTAGTCCTGACCCCTAGTGCTGTATATAACTCACAGAGTGGGCATTTTGCACCAGACAGTGGAGGAGCACCGACTCTCTCCCGAAGTTATTGGGCTAGCGGACCAGCTGGTCCAGGGCCTCATATAGGTCTGTGATGCTTCATTGAATGCTGCGCCCTTGTTATCCAGGGCTTCTGTTTCAGAATGGTTTTATAAACACAAAGGTGTAGTGGTTAACTCCATTACTTGGCAGCAAGAGAGTCATTGGTTCGAATCCGGACACTGACGCCAATCTGCCTGGAGCCTGCATTGTCGCTCCCTGTGTCTGCGTGGGTTCCTCCAGGTACTCCGGTTTCCTCCAAAGGCATGTGTGCATACACCTACATAATATATATACACACTATGGCCCGGATTCACAAAGCACTTACGCTGACGTATCTCGATACACGCCGCGTAAGTGTAACTATGCGCCGTCGTATCTGTGCGCCGTGCCCACAGAACTAGATACGCCTGAAAATAGGCTTCATCCGACCGATGTAACTTTCCTACGCCGGCGTATCGTGGGCGCATATTTGCGCTGGCCGCCTCATTGCAAATATGCAAATGAGGGAGATACGTTGATTCACGACTGTAGTTGCGCCCGGCGCATTATATATACACGGTTTGCATAAGGCTTACGTCCGGCGTATAGTTATTCCTCATCTATGAGGCGCAACTCATGCAAAGGTATGGACCAGGGAACAGCCGTCGTATTTTACGTTGTTTACGTAGTAGTACGTGAATAGGGCTGGGCGTAGGTTACGTTCACGTCGTAGGCAGTGATTCGACGTATCTTAGGTAGTAGTTTCGACATGATTCTGAGCATGCACACTGGGTTGCGTCCACGGGACGGCGCATGCGCCGTTCATTTTAAGTACTTGTCTGTCACTCGGCCCATCATTAGCATGGGGTCACGCCTCATTAGTATGGGTCACGCCCACTTCCACCTACGCTGGCTTACGCCGAGGAAACCCAGCGTATCTTTAACAGCGAGTGGGAGGGAGTGCTTTGTGAATACTGTGCTTGCCGCTCTGCGTTGCGCCGGCGTAGCCTAAAAAAGATACGCTACGCCGGCATAAATATGCGCCGATGTATGTGAATCCGGGCCTATGTGTGTGTATTATTTAGGGGAAACCCTCCCAGGCCGTCAAAGGCCCAGCTGGGGGACTAATCCGTCCCTGGGTGCGTAAGCCGATAATGCCGGCACCGAAATCCTGCCAATGTATGTAGCCTTCCCTCCCTGTCTCTAGGTGGGAGGGGCGGCTTGCAGGTTCACAATTCGGTGAAACCTCCCTGCTCTCCGACCAGTGGATCTGCGAGGTGGTCTCTTCGGAGTATTAGATAGGGTTTCCTCCTATCCACAGAACAAAGTTCTTTCCTTGTGTCTTCCTCTCCCGGCCCGTCGGTCTGCCTTGGGCAGTGTGGTACTTGCCAAGCTGCGGGGTAATTTTACCTTTCCTGCTGTCAGGTCACCCGTAGTCAAGTTACAAGTGCACCCCGTTGGGTCAGGGATACACCACAGGGTGGTGAACCCTATGCCCGACCGCTGCTATCAGGGACGAAGCGTGAACCTAAGATCACCGGGGCGCGCAATCTAAGACCCAGTTTTGTATTCACCAGAGCCCCTGATGGTGGGGATGGCCTTGGCCGCAACTGGATCCAGGTCGCGACCCCGAGATTCCCTAGGTCACACTCCGCAGGGAGAGAGGGAAAGCAGCCGGCAGGACAAACGGTGGTGATGGGTAGGCCGAGGTCAGGGCAACAGGCAGACAAGGATAACCGTGGGACAGGCAAATGGTCAGGGGCACAGGCAGACAAGGATAAGTCAGGAACAAGCCAAAATGGTACACGGAAAGATGATTGTAGCACACTGCAAACAGGAACCTGCAAACTACACTGCAGACAGGAACTAAGCAAAGGAACACTGGTGGAACAGCACTGCAGACCTGTAGAGCAACGGTTAATATAGACTTCCTGGAATGGCCTGGGTGGGGCCATACAGGAAGAGGAAGTGATAAAAAGGGGAACCAGAACAGGGTCAGTTGAAATTAGGGAAGAAAAAGTTGCGCTAACCAAAACTGATAATAACGTGTAGCAGCCAGCACCAACAAAGGACAATGTTGTGTACAAAAAGAAAAAAGAAAAAGTGCAGCGCTAAATATTAATTGAAGTGAATCAAAAAATAAGTGAATAATCCAATCCAAAAATCAATGGGATTGGAGAAAGAAGGGGGGAGACCCACCTTGAATGGTGTGGCCAATGGACTACAACCAAATGTAATACCACAAGAGACCACTGGGAGGTGGTGCTTCTTGTAACCTTAATGTTATGACTAAATGCACCGTGATGAGTGATATAACACCTGTAGATGACGGTGAAAAGAAAACAAAACAAAAACAAAAAGTCCAAACAAGATATGTGTACCAGACCTACGCAGGTCTAGTATAAATAGTCCAAGAAGGTAAGATGGTGGACAAACCCATCATGGAATCATGTAAGAAACAATCATACCTCACATAGTGCGATTACTCTCGATAAAAAAGCCTTTATTAGGCATAAATGATGAGCCAAGCAAACAGAAAAAATGGATTAAAAATATTGCATATATTAAAAAAATAATAAAAAAATAAAATGGTACAGGTCTGGTAAGAGACGAGTACAAGTGATCACATGGGTAAAATGGCGTAATGAGCGGATAGCGTATGAGCTATGTACCCGACATGTTTCGAGCAGCAGAGCTCTTCAACTGGGGCATATCATTTATGCCTAATAAAGGCTTTTTTATCGAGAGTAATCGCACTATGTGAGGTACGATTTATTCTTACATGATTCCATGATGGGTTTGTCCACCACATGTCTGCATTCGTGAACCTCTCCTGCATGAGTTGTCTCTCTCTATTGGATTATATCGGCTCCTGTGGATTAGATGTCAGCATATTAAAAGGCTTCTTCACCGACATCACTGCCGTCCTGGAGTTCGTGCATGCTTGATTGACATACTGTCGCTGACGTGTGTGTCCACGGATTCTGGTAAGAGTATCCATCTTTCTATCTATTTACTGTGGATCGTTGATGAGGTTCCTCCCATCCATATTGAATACCTGTGAAGATTATCATCCTTCATCTGTTTGTGGTTGGGTTTTTCCTGATAAGAATCCCTGAACCATCTTACCTTCTTGGACTATTTATACTAGACCTGCGTAGGTCTGGTACACATATCTTGTTTGGACTTTTTGTTTTCTTTTCACCGTCATCTACAGGTGTTATATCACTCATCACAGTGCATTTAGTCATAACATTAAGGTTACAAGAAGCACCACCTCCCAGTGGTCTCTTGTGGTATTACATTTGGTTGTAGTCCATTGGCCACACCATTCAAGGTGGGTCTCCCCCCTTCGTTCTCCAATCCCATTGATTTTTGGATTGGATTATTCACTTATTTTTTGATTCACTTCAATTAATATTTAGCGCTGCACTTTTTCTTTTTTATTTCAGAACAGGGTCAGGCCTTTAATGAACACATGGAGATCAGGTAAGCAGACAGACCTTGTTGCATATCCATGGCAGTACCCTCCCTCTTAAGGCCCCTCCCCCTCCCCAACCTGGACCCAGGCCTAAAGGGGAATCCCAGATGAAACCTCCTCAACAAATGGGGCGCAAAGATCTCAGATGCAGAAACCCAAGACGCCTCCTCAGGACCAAATCCTCTCCCAAGCACAAGGTACTGAAGAATGCCTCTGCAGAGACGAGAATCCAGAACTTGAGTATCCTCATTGACCAGAACCGAATTAGGGAGAGGACGAGAGGATTTATTGAGGACCAAAGGCCTTTTAGGAATAAGTAAGGGCATGACAGGATCAACAGAAATCTGAGGAGGATCAAGCAGACCCTTAAAGATGAACTGGGCATCTAGCACAGGACCATCAGACTGGGCAGAGGTCAGAGGAACCCGGAGGTCAGGTTGGTTAGAAGATGACAGGGCAAGGAGTCAAGCTGGATAGCAGGGAAACCAGCAGAATGCAGAGAGCCCTGAAAACAAGGTAGAAAACCCCATTTGGCCGAATGAGGCAATCTATCCAAAGGATGGATTGAGCTCCTTAGACAGGTTGCAGAAGGTCCTGAACAAGAAAAGGTAGGAGGCTCACTGGGCATGGGCTGGCCTGGCATAGCTGATGCAGAGGCCGATTGAATAGCATAGTCAGGTGTATGTACTACCTGAATCGCATCACAAGGCGTAGCAACTGCAGAACTTGCAGACAAGCCTGGCTGTGCGTTTTAGGGACAGACAACGGTAACCTGGAGTGAATGATCGGCTCAGGTTCCCAGGCGGACTCCTCATCCAGAGTGGCACATTGGCTAGAAAATGCATTAGCCTGACTATTGCAGGACACATTCCGGACACCACTACATGCGGTAGGAAGAGCAAAAGATACTGGAATGGTAGCAACAGGAAGTTTCTCTTTTGGGGCAACCTTCGTTAGGCAGGACGTGGAACAGGAGGAACCCCAAGCCAGGATCTGTCCGGCAGTCCAGTCAATGTGTGGAGAATGGAGTCTTTTTTTTTTTTTTTTGCTTTTGCCACTTCAGACTTCACCACAGCGAGACACTTGATTTTCATGATTTTATTCATAATTCCGTCTCTACATCTGGTTTAGCATCATTTGTGGTATATTACTTTTACATGTTTTTATACTTGTTATTATATTTATTTTATTTATTTATTTTTTTTATTTTTTTTATAGAGCTTCCCGTTTTCTTTTTTTTTTTTTTTCTCTTTCTCATTTTTTTTCCCCTCCATTTGGCACTCTCTCGTTTGTAATAAGTACGGAATTTTAAAAGATTTTATCCGCGTGACAAAGAAAAACCCAGAGCCCCATCTCCCCCTCCCCAACAAAACCCCCCCCTCCCCCCCTACCCACCCCCGCCCTTGACCATCCCACGACTCCACTTAAAGAATTCATTCCCTTAATTGAAAATGCGTTCCTATTCCTCTCTCAGGTTTTCTGCGAACCTCCAGGACTTTTTAAATTCCGACCAGGGTGCCCATATATCCTTTTCCCCTACCTTGTGTTTATAGATTCCATATTTTAATTTCTCTCTCCTTTAAGTGTCCTCTACGGAGTCGATCCACTCCCACATTTGCGGACTTTTCGCGTCTCTCCATTTAAGGGGTATCAATCGTTTCGCTGCGTTCAGCAAATGAGGGATCAGTGAACCCTTGTACTCCTTCTCTGGTACCTCCCCCCCATGAAAGAGAACTACCCATGGGTTATCTTCCACTTCTTTTTTTGTTATTACTTTTATCAGGGCCAAGATTTTTTTTCCAATAAGCTTTGATTTTCAGGCAGTCCCACCAAAGGTGTGCCATCGTTCCTCTTGACTCACAACCTCTCCAGCATTGCTCTGACTCACCCCCTCTGAATTTGGCAATTTTATCTGGGGTGGCATACCACCTCGTCAGACATTTGAAGTTCATCTCGGCGGTTCTTACATCTACTGCCGAGGTGTGAGTCATATTCAGGATTCTTCCTATGGTCGTTTTCCCCCTTGGGACCCCTAAGTCTCTTTCCCAATTTTGGATGTATTTTAGCGTGTCCAACTCTTCCGTTTTCTGCAAGTAATTATAGATTTTAGATATATTTCCTTTTGAGCGTTCGGTGCTACACATTTGTTCCAATATAGTGTACTCCTCTTGTGACCGCAAAGGGTGTGGTAGGCACTTGACAAATGACACCAACTGCAAGTATCTCCACTCGTCGAGCGCCCTAATTCCAATCCTATATTTAATATCGTGAAGTGTCCTAATTTTACCATCTAGTGTTATATCTTTTAACTGTGTTCTATTTGTGATCCAATTTCCCCCTACTTCTTTTGTCCCTGGAATAAAATATTCATTTTCTTTTAAATCTATAAAGGGTGAGTTGAATTCTGTTTTTAATTGTTTGTGTAATCTATCCCAAATCCTCCATGCATTATGTGTAATTGTGTGTGTTGACGTGTGTAAGGATCTATATTGTGGTGGATTCCAAATTAATCTCCCTAACTGTGCCCTCGCTAATGTGCATTCAATATTTATCCATCTTTTGTCCTGGGACTCTTTAGCCCATTCTATAACCCGTGAGAGAACCGAAGCATTATAATACAATCTGATGTCGGGTACAGCTAAGCCTCCCTTTTTCTTGGCCCGTTTTAGGATTTGAGCAGACACCCTGTGTTTTTTATTATTCCAAATATAGTTCATTATGAGGGAGTTAATTATTTTGATGAATGACGGTGGGAGGTAAATTGGGACCATTTGAAACTTATATAGAATTTTTGGGATGAGGACCATTTTTACCACATTTATCCTCCCGAACCACGAGATTGGTCTATTATATATGTTTTTAATTTCACTTTTTATTTCGTTGAGCAGGGGGATAAAATGTATTCTATATATTTTCTTGATGGTATTTGCCAGTTTTATTCCCAGGTACTTTATTTCTTTTTGCCATGTGAAATTATATTTCTTCCGCAGATATTGTTCTTCCTCTTTAAGAATGTTAATATTCAGGATCTCCGTCTTTTCTGTATTCATTTTGAAGTTTGACACCTCCCCATATTGTTTTAAGGTAGCTATTAACTTCGGGAGAGTGACAAAGCGGATAATTTGTGCTCGTCTTCTCCAACTTCTATTCCATATATTTCTGGATTTTGTCGGACCATTGCCAGCAGGGGTTCCAATGATAAGACAAAAAGAAGGGGGGACAGGGGACAGCCCTGCCTGGTTCCATTTCTCATCTCGAAGGGTGCGGATAAAGATCCATTGATCTTGATCCTAGCACATGGATGGAAATAGAGCGTTTTGATCCATTTGATCATCCTTGGGCCTATTCCTATAAATTCTAGTGTTTGTATCAGGAACCCCCAGTCTACCCTGTCGAACGCTTTCTCAGCGTCTACTGACAGGAATAGACCGGGGGTCCCTCTTTCTTTGATCTGCTCCAGGAGAAGAAGTGCCCTAACCCCATTGTCCTTTCCCTCCCTCCCAGGTATAAAACCAACCTGGTCTGGGTGGACAATGGCTGTCATCACCCCCTTCATTCGTTCGGCCAAAATTTTTGCATACAGTTTGGTGTCTGCATTCAGGAGTGAGATAGGTCGGAACCCTGAACAATTCGTGTTGTCCTTTCCCTCTTTTTTAATGACAGTGATCGTAGCTGTTAATGCCTCTCTACTCATCTCATAGTCTAACCCCAACCCATTGAAATATTGACATAGTCTAGGGACTAAGATGGTACTAAACCTTTGTATGTAGGCAGACGTGAGACCGTCTGGTCCAGGGCTTTTCCCATTGGGAGTATTTTTTAAGACCTCACTTATTTCCTGCTCAGTTATACATTCCTCCATTCTTTCTATCTCATACTCTTCTATCTTCGGTAGATTAGTTTGCTGTAATACTTCCCTGATCTTATCCTTTTTTTTCGGCTGGGTCCCTGATCTTCTGTTGAACGTCGTATAGTTTTTCATAATAGCTTCTAAAGGATTCTGCTATTTTATTTGTCGCATATACTAAGTCCCCATTCCCATTCATAATTTTTTCGATAAAATTCCTGGTTTTCTTTTTTCTTACCATTCTGGCCAAGTTTTTACTAGGTTTATTTCCCCAGACATATCTTTCTCTCTCTATCCTGTCTATGAAATTCTTGGTTTCTTGCCCGGCAAGGGCTTTATATTCATCTCTTATTATAGTTAACTTACCTCTTTTGGCCCTGTATTTTATGTTCCTGTTCCAGCCTATATATCTCCTCCTTTAATGTTTTTAGTTTACTCATTCTTATTTTATTTTTCTTTGCCCCTTCTGCAATAAAAATCCCTCTTATATAAGCTTTGTGGGCGTCCCACAGGGTTGCTCCTGAGATACCCTCCTTGTCATTCTCCTGAAAATACCATTCCAATTCTTTCTGTACTCTCTCGACCACATCCTCGTCCCCCAACAGACTTTCATCCAATCTCCATTCAGGTGGGATGCATTTTTGTATGGATGTGCTTATTTTCATGGTTATAGGGGCGTGGTCTGATAGCGTCATGATCTCACAACTTGCTTCGACCACCCTCTCCAAAAGTCTATGGTCCACGAGGATGTAGTCGATCCACGAGTACGTCCCATGCACAGGGGAAAAAAACGTATAGTCACGTGTCTTGGGGTTGAGAATTCGCCAGACATCCACCATTTGGTTTTGTGTCATTTGTTTTTTCAGTAGCTTAAGGTGCTCACCGTTATTCCCCTGAGCATGGGACGTAATATCGAGGCTCGGGCACATGCAGAAGTTAAAGTCCCCCATCAACACCACATGTCCCTCTTCAAAATTTTTTAATTTTCTGAGGATTTTACTAATATATTTAGCCGAATTCACATTGGGGGCATACACATTTGCCAGAGTGTAGTCCTCCTCTCCTAGTTTTATTTTCAAGAACAGGAATCTCCCCTCAGGGTCGTTCAGTCTGTCCACCAATGTGAATCTAACTCCTCTTGCAAATCCTATGGCGACCCCACGAGATCTCGATGAGACTGTATCTCCATAATACCAGACGGGATATTCAGATGAATACAGCTTTATATTAGACTCTAAGGTAATGTGGGTCTCTATTAGGTAGACAATATCTACTTTATACTGCGTAAGTTCGGCAAGAATTTTATGTCTCTTAATATGGGAGTTTAATCCTTTTACATTGTATGATAAGAACTTAATATCTGTCATTTATCTCTTTTTTTTTTTTTGAGTTTGAAAAGAATTCTTGTGGAGTCGTTCAGATGGTCCCCCTCCCGTTTCCCTCCCTTCCCCCACCTCCCATTTCCCCCCCCCCCCACTCTTTCGCGCAGCCCTCCGAGGTCTATTCTTACCTTGTTAATTTCTGTCTTTATGATATTTTCCATGACATTTTCCATCCTCTGCAACATTGCGTTCATCTCTGCCTTTGTAGGGGGATGTGTATCTTGGGCTAGCTCCTCTGCATTATTTTGCTCTTGTTCGCTTTCTAGTGTCGTTTCACTTCTAGAGCTCTCCGCACTAGCTGCCCCTTTTTTTTTATCGCTCTTCTTCTTTTCAGTCTTCTTTGCGAGTCCTGGGCTTTTAAGGGTCCCTTCTTGAGTCATATATTGCTGTATGGAGCTATTCCCCGAATTATTCTTAGTTGGTTTAGTAGTACCGCCTCTCGTCGCTCTATTCATTTTGTTGGAGGGTCTGATTCTCTTCCCCAGTTTGGAAACAACAAGGGAGAGGCCAGTAAAGAGGCGCCAATGAAAGGGGGACCCCAGGGCGGGGATGTCGCCACTGCCAATCCGACCCTTTTCCCATTCAGGTTTTATCTGTACCAATCAATGGCTATTATGGTCAGGCCTGCCGTGTCTTCCAGCTTATCCTCTTATGCTGGGAATACCAGCGGTGTAGTTTAGGGGTGTTTTCCTCCTTGCACTGGGTTGTCTGCCCAAACAAGTGGTTTACTGCTATAGACCAGCCGCCTATGAATCCTACTCCAGATGTATCCTACCAGGTTGTGTAATTATAACCGTTAGACCGTTATTACGTCGGGGACAGTGTATAACATGTTCTCCCGTATATCCCAGCCCAGAGTCTCTACATTGGGATATGCTCCACAAATGTCCTTTGAGATTTTATACTATGACTGCACCCTGTATGAGGGTTTTGCACTCCTTAGTCAGTTAAGGCTTTATACCGGTTTATCTCTCTCCCTATTTGGTCACTGCATTACATCACAGTCAGGACTTACTTATCAGAGCTCCCGAGATCAAGGCAATTATTGCATTATTTCACGGCCCCTACTCCTTATCAGTACTCCCAAAATCAAAGGAAATTATTGCATTACATCACAGTCCAGCTTACTTTTTTTTTTTCAATATTCCCAAAGTCAAGGCAAATATTGCATTATATCACAGTCCAAATTTAATTATCAGTTCTCCTAAAATCAGGGCCGGTATTATATATATTGCAGGGGGGACATAAAAAACAGGGGAGCTCTTAATATTTCATTTCTCCGTCCCCCGGTCTTGGGCGCTGTCTTAAGAGCTGGAATTATGCCAGCCTTATACCCGCCTCTCACAGCCACCTGTAGATTTTTAGCCAGTGGTATCCAAAGAGATTAAGTGTTTGTGACCATCTTTTATAACATATGAATTCCTCCTCCTCAGGCCGCTCAAACTTCGGTACCAACTTCACAGGTTCTGCCCGGAATCTCTGCCCAGCGTCCGTCCCTGGGCTACCTGTCCAGGGGGACTACCTAATTAAAGTCCTCTTGCGCATATGTCAATTACAGTTCCCTTTTTTGGAGATGTCAAACGGTGGTATTTATGCCATTTGTGTAACTAGCTTCAGTAATTGTCACAGCAGATCCTTCATTACAGCATAACTATTAATATCATGACCATTAACCACATATTTCTGTCAGTCCCACCAGAGGTTCTTATCAAAATTGGGGTTTAACAGATTACACAGCTCCTGTACACCAGACCAGACAGGTTTATGCAGGGGGGGGGGCGGGGGTGTCCCCGGGGGGGAGGGGGGGGATCGGGACGGCACCCGACCCTGCTCGGCTCCACTGAGCGTCTCACCCAACCTCAGGACCCACGCATTCGGCCCGCCTGACTGCTCCGACTTCCTCCGCTGCTCTCTTCCTTCTCGTGTGCAGCAGCTGTGCCCGAGCCCGCCTATTCACTTGCGTCCCGAGTGCGTCCTGGATCTCGGCTAAGGGTCGTGTTGTGCGGGGCTAAGTCTCCGGCTCCAGTCTTCAGGATGTCAGCCTCTCACGCTGTCATCCTCCGGTCAGCTGCTGGTGTCTTCGGATCCCCACCGCTCGCTACCTCGAGCCATGGAGCGCTCCGGCACCTCCCACCCACGCACACGTCACGTCCGCATCACGTGTGTCCCGAGAATGGAGTCTTAACCAAGGAAGACCCAAAACGATAGGAGCTGAGGCCTTAGGTAGGACAAGGATGGATATCGACTCCTGGTGAAGTGTCCCTACTGACATCTTAACAGGAAGTGTCTGGAAGCGAATGGGGCCCCCTGGGAGAACAGTGCCATCAATCGCCAAGACCACTAATGGCGTAGTGAGGGGCAAGAGAGTAAGTCTCATGGATAATGCGATTTCCCAGTCCATATAGTTGCCAGCGGCTCCGGAATCTAGATATGCAGAGAATGAACGAGAAGAAACACCGAGATGAAGGGACACAGAAAGAAGAAGACGAGAAGGTGAAGGAGATATCTCTGGGTCCAATACTCCACCTTCCAGATGTATTGAACCCGAGCGTTTTTCCGGGCAAAGAGAGCACAAAAGTGACCTTTGACCCCACAGTAGAAACACAGGCCCAGAGTTCTGCGCTTAGCACGTTCCTCAGGAGATAGCCTGGTCCGACCCAGCTGCATGGGTTCCTCAGCTGGCATGAGATTCTCCACGGGTGGAAGAGAGGGGAGGTCAGGCTGACTAAGGACCAAGGAATGTTGGCGTCGCCTTTCTAGGGTCCTTTCCTGAAAGCGAATATCGATCTGGTTACACAAGGAGATCACTCCGTCCAGATGAGTGGGGATAGTTCTTCCTGCTAATTCATCCTTCACTTTATCAGAAAGGCCATGCAAAAAGGTTGCGACTAAGGCCTCATTGTTCCAGCTAAATTCAGCTGAGAAAATACGGAACTGAAGAGCATATTGTCCCACTGAACGGGATTCTTGGCGGAGACGTAAAAGGGCGCTGGCCGCTGAAGAGACACGAGTCGGTTCTTCGAAGATATTCCGAAAAAGTTTCAAGAAAACAGACAGGCTAGAAACCACTGGATCATTCGATTCCCACAGAGGGGCGGCCAAGGCTAAGGCTTCACCAGAGAGGAGGGAAATGATATAGGCTATCTTAGCCCAATCAGACAGAAAGTGTTGGGGCAGGAGCTCAAAATGAATAGTGCATTGGCTAAGGAACCCCCTGCAGGCCTTGGAGTCTCCAGAAAAACGGATTGGAGGTGGTAGCCTCAGTGAATGCGACTCTGCTACTGGTGCGACAGGAGCAGCCAGTGGTTGTACTTGGGGTTGCGGATTCAGGGTTCCCAACGAGGTCTGAAGCTGATCAAAGCGGGAAGCCAGATCCTGTAAGAAACGCATCACCTGAGTCTGATTAGCTTTGTGCGTCTCGAGTCTGCAAACAATGCTCTGTAATTGATCGTCTACGGGGAGCGACACGTTGGCCGGATTCATTGCTGTTCAAACTGTCAGGTCACCCGTAGTCAGGTGACAAGTGCACCCCGTTGGGGTCAGGGATGCACCACAGGGTGGTGAACCCTATGGCCGACCGCTGCTATCAGGGACGAAGCGTGAACCTAAGATCACCCGGGCGCGGAGTCTAAGACCCAGTTTTGTATTCACCACAGGCAGACAAGGATAAGTCAGGAACAAGTCAGGAACAAGCCAAAACGGTACACGGAAAGATGATCGTAGCACACTGCAAACAGGAACCAGCAAACTACACTGCAGACAGGAACTAAGCAAAGGAACACTGTTGAACAGCACTGCAGACCTGTAGAGCAACAGTTAATATAGACTTCCTGGAATGGCCTGGGTGGGGCCATACAGGAAGAGGAAGTGATAAAAAGGGGAACCAGAACAGGGTCAGGCCTTTAATTTTCCAATAAAAATTGTATTAAATATTTTTGACAAAGACTTGACATCAACATACACATTGTTACATTTATATATTGACATACATATAACAACACATACATGGTCTCCTTATGGTCCCTTATATAAGTTGATCTATGGTGACACTTATTTTTAAGAAAAAAGGAACGCAAGGTACTACATCCTCTCCTCTTCCGCGCCTTGTGCCCCTCTTTATGACATTCTCCCCGATTCACTTAGAGAGAAGAGAGAACCTCTCTGGGATATGTACACATAAGTACAGCTAGGCTCCCAATACAGGTAATGGTAGGGCATATATAGGTAGGGAGGGTGGGAGGAAGGGAAAAAGGGGAAAAAGAAGAGAAAGAAAGAAAGAAAGAAAGAGAAAAGGAGAAGAAAAGGAGAAGAAAAAAAAAAGAAAAGGAGGAATTTTCTTACTGTGATATGGACAATCAACTAGATCATCCCCTTAGTCCGGGGCACCCGGGTGCACTACTTACTTTATATTTCTAACTGATAGCTACATACCGAAGGAAAAAGTGAATTTGAAAGACCTAACCCACCCCACTCCTCTCTCTCCATTTGAGACGGAATCGGGGGGGGTAAGGGGGAGGACAAAAAAAAAAAAAGAGAGCACCCATATGTGCATCCAATTTAATTTAAGAAATTCTATAATGACCTTCCCATTTTAAAATTGAAGGATTCTATTGTTTTGTGAATTTAGGAGGGCTTCTGCCATCCCTATCCTCTATGGGAGGGAGATAGAGGGGCCCCGTATAGAAAGAGTAAGAAAAAAAAAAATGATAACCCCCACCACAAACCGCCGAGGGAAACAATCAAACCTTCCCAATATATATATATAAGTGCTATACCATCTTAAATCTAGAGGGGGCTACACCTACCCCTTACCTCCAACCCTAGTGATCTGAACAAAAAAAAAAGGGGGAAAACGCGCGAACCCCCAGAGGAAGTATTCTAACCTTCCTGTTATTTATATGTAAGTGCTGAATCATCTTAAATCTAAAGGGAGTATACCTACTCCATACCTCATCCCTTAGTGAACCAAGTAAAGAAAAGGAGAAAGAGAGAGAGAGAAAAAAAAAGGGGAAAACGCCGCGAACCCCCAGAGGAAGCATTCTAACCTTCCTGTTATTTATATTTAAGTGCTAAATCATCTTAAATCTAAAGGGAGTATACCTACTCCATACCTCATCCCTTAGTGAACCAAGTTAAAAAAAGGAAAAAGAGAGAGAAAGAGCGCAAAAAAAAAAAAAAGAATAAAATGAGGAGGGGGGAAGGTAACTAAGGGAGATCTCCGACATCTACATCTCCTATTCCCACACCTCCTCCCTCCCCCTCCCCCCTTCCCTGAACCTCCTCCATCCCTCCCACACCTCCTCTTGTCCCCCTCCTGGAGTTACCGTGGAATGACCACAGTTCCTCCATCCCTCTAATTCTGTCTACTTCATGGAACCATTCCTCTATAGTGGGTGCCTCTTTTTTCTTCCAGTTCCTAGGGATAAGTATCTTAGCTCCGTTTAATAGATGCGGGACCATAGACCCACTATATTTTTTCCTAGTCATCTCCGAGTTATGAAATAGGCAGGGGGGCAGTCAGATTGTTGCTGTTTCTCTGGGGATTTTTGATCCTTGCTTACCCCTATACCCCCAGGTGTTACACCCTTTTTACCTTTATCCTTATTCATTCCCGGGGTCCCCTCTAAGGCTTGGTATACTTCTGGATCAGTAGTATTTTTTATTGGGGAGGTTAGAGTCCCCTTTTTCCTTGGGCTCTCTGCTCCCTGACCAGAGCCTTCAGCCACTAAGTAGGATGTTATTGTATTGCCTTTAGCAGCCTTCTTCACCATTCTCCTTTACTTTATGGTTTAAGCAGTTTAATACCGTCGGGTAACAGTCAGTTGATTCGGGTAAAATGGGATACACCCAGCCTCCCTCTGTCTACTTTCCTCCCGTTTGGCGTCTTTCTATGATTACCAAGTCCAGCTATGTAAGGAATAGACGATACCCGGGGAGCTTCCTAGGGTACTCGAGGTACACCTCCGTTATGTACTGCCCCCCCTTAATATAGGCAGTCCCTTACCAAAGTCAATAGGGGGCAAATCAATAGGGGGCCAATGGCCAATATCCTCCACTTTTCTCTTCTGTGTTTG
Organism: Rana temporaria; assembly: GCF_905171775.1. Taxonomy (NCBI): domain Eukaryota; kingdom Metazoa; phylum Chordata; class Amphibia; order Anura; family Ranidae; genus Rana; species Rana temporaria. Next base: position 86,394,211 of record NC_053494.1, on the reverse strand, counting down.
CTAAATTCAGCCAGATTTTTTCTGCTTTACTCTGCACACGATTGCTTCACAGTACTTAATATGGCGGCACACAGCATACAGCATACATGAGAGGGAAAAATAATAATAAATTGTAACAGTCTTACCAGCTTCTCTGCTGATCACCTCTCTTACTGTATTTTGTGGCTGCTGCTAGTACTGGTGAGTTCCTTCAGGTGTCACTGCCGGGTCATTTTTCATCTCTCATACTGTCTGTTGCAGAATAATTCAGCTGCCTGTACAGAAAATTACTCTTGCAATCCTGAAGAGGCACAGAGGAGTTTTACCCTCAGGCAAAAGCTGCACAGCAGGGGGGCTGGCTTAGTGTAAGACAATACTCTACAAGCCAGCTGGAGAAGGGGGCTGCCTGATGAAGAGTGATTGGTCCAAGCCAAGTGGGAGGAAGTTTTGAATGAATTGAGTTGTTGTAAAAGGGAGTGTTGGCTATACAGAGGTCTCTATTATCATCAAAGCAAGGTTGAGTCAAGAGCTCAGCTGGGGGGAAGACCTAGGCTGGAACCACATGGACTGGGCCCTATGGAAGCCTTAAGCCTGGCGTGTAGTTTGGGCCCAGCCATGTGGGGCAAGGCCGAAGCCTTCTCTCTTTTTATCATCCAGAGCAGGCCAGGAGACCATACCATCTTTGAGAGGGCTGAGTATACTTCCATGTTATTTGCCAGTGTTATAGTTAGACATTTTGTTAGAGTATTATCCTATGTGTAATAGATATTTCTGTTAAAGCATTGTTTATGATGTAATGGACGTCATTTGTTAGAATAAATATAACGATTTGATTCAAGGTGTCTGCCTTTAACTAACTTCGGGCTTCAGGCCTTGATCACATGGTGGTTCATTCATACACTCGCAAGCGAATGGCTCATACACAGTAATACAGATGCAATAGTTTACATACATATTATAGGTTACAGTACGCATACAAGTAGTAGTAATTATTGCAAAAAGTTTACTTCTAATATTTGGCACCCCTTAGATGTTTGGACATAGAGTTCACAAATCCTAATGTATTTTTGTTTTGAGTCCATTTAGCTAAAACCCTCTAAATAACCCAGAACTGAAATCGTCTCTAGCTTGGATAAGAAATTGGCGCTGGCTCGCGAATCTTGAAACCCTGCTTGGATGATCGAGGAAGTTCTGTAAAATTTCAACAGGATTGTAGACGTACATGAACTGGTGAGATTTGTTTATTTATTTATTTATTTAACCACACATCTTTGCGGAAAAAGTGAAGCTAATTGCAGATTACCATAACAATGGACCTTCTTGGAAGACTACTTAACGAGAATTGTTTTAATACTGTACAAAAGAATGCTATAAGACATGAAATTATGGATATCTTTGGCAATATAATGAATATAGCTAAACAGTGTGATGCAGATGCATGTAAACTTATGGAACAATTAATAAATGAGAAGTGTGTATTGGAAAAGAGGGTTAGTATGTTAGAGAAGTCCTGTAGGCAAAAAGATAATTGCATTGCATATTTAAAACAGAGAATTTGGCTAATGAGCGTATTAAAGAATTAGCCGAATGTACAGTAGTGGTGACACCCTCCGCAAATGCCCAGTGCGCAATAAAGATACAGATTAAGCAAGATGCAGGAAAACCATATGCTATGGTTAATGCAAGTAATAATAATATGATAGAAATCAAGGTTGAAAATTTAAATGGAAATGCGGTAACCGCATTAGAGAATGATTCTGGTATTGAATCAGTGGAGACATCTGATGAATCCATCGCTAGGGATTACTCCTCGGGCGATGTAAGTATTAAGTCTGTTCAGAGTAATGTTATGCAACAATGTGGGGTTCCATCGCCTTATACTCAGAGAAGGGCCCAGGCAGGGAGACCGACCCTTAAATGTTTTTTATGTAAAAAGGGGGGTCACATTGCCAGATATTGTTGGGCGGCGGCGAATAATATCAAAATAGGATCTCAACACCCCAAAATTGCCCCAAAGCGTTATGAAGTGTATTCAGTGAGATGGGGTAACCCTAGGCATAGGGTCCAAATAGTCAATTAAGACAGGGGAGTCACTATTATGATAAAGGGGAGGAGCTACATGTTCATTCAAATATAGCAAGGGGAGGAAACAATGGGAGCAGCCCTTAAAGTGCTGCAGGGATGGTGGAAATTGGGTGTTTGGGAAAATTATAGAGGACCTTGGTATATGCATATTTTCGAGGATAAGCCTCTTATTTTCAGTTTTCTTCTAACCTTTTTTTAAAGAAAAAAAATAATTTTTTTTGTTTGCAATTTTTTTTTCCTCTTTAATTTTTTTTTCATTTTTCTAGTTTTTATTTTTTTTTTCATTTTTTTTTTATTATTATTTTATTAATTTTAATTTTTTTTTTTTTTTTTTTTTTTTTATTTATATTTTATTAATTTATTTTTTCTTCTTTTTTCAATTTTTTTTTGTATTATAATTTTCATTTTATTTTTTTTTATTTCTTTTTTTTTATATATTTTTTATTAATTTTCATATTTTTTCTATCCATTTTTCAATTTTTTCATTTTCTTTTTTTTTTTTTTATTAATTTTTCAAAAATTTTTTTTTTTTTTATTTTTTTTTTTTCCTTCATTTGTTGGTCACTAGTGTTTCATCTATTTTATTTTTGTTTCATTCAGGTGGAAAGAATTCCAATATTTTGTGATTTATCCACCTGAAAGGGGGAGTAGTGCATAGATCTTAAAATACAGATAATGCATTGTTCTTTTTAATGCTTAAAATTTTGAGTTTTTGAGAAGCAACGTTCACATTCATTTTTTTTTTATTATTTTAGATTTTTGCTTGTACCATGGGGATCCATTTTAGAATGGGTCATCCGAGAGGATCATGGTTGTTTTGATAATTTGTTCAGAAGTCAGGAACACTAAATTACTATGTTATGAGATGTTATCGATAAGAATTTGATTCTGCCCTTGTTCTTTAATTCCAGAATCTTGGTGGAGCGAAATTGGAGAGGATTCTGGAACAGAGATGAAGAATGTTCATCTGGTTGGCAGTTCTGTGCCATACCACCAAAAATTTGTTCTGATAAATGTTCAGGAGAGAAAAGATTCAGAGTAATACTTGAAATATAAGGTTTCTTTTTCTTAAGGACAATTTTTGCACTAATACTGAATCTGAAAGACTTTGTCCAACAACGAGACGCATGAAACATTTTGCCAAAGTCTCTCCTGTCACTTATGAATGCAAACGGACTTGAATATAAATGCAATGGGTTGGAGGTTGGGGAAGGAATATAACTTTTCCAATCCTTCAGAACAAGAGATGTAAAATATGTTTTTGATTATGAAAGAAGGAAATGTTTTTTTTTGTTTAGATGTATTGTCATAACTGAATATGGTGCAGGTACCTAGGAGGCTGGCACTTATGCATAATACAGTGTCTGTTGGCCAGACTAGAAGGTGCCAGGTGATACGTCAATGGGGTGAAAACGTCCTCGTAGGGGCGGTGTCTCAATCTTAGCAGTCCTATAGAGAAGCTCTCGGTTACTGGACATGTGGGAGATACACCTAATTGATGTCTTACCTGAGAGGTAGAAACCCTGCATGGGTAATGCCAGTGACAGCAATAAACGCTGGCTACCAGGGTACAGTATGCCGTCATCACATGGTGCTTCAGCATCTCGCAGTGGTTGATAGAATCCTAGTACCCTATATGTGCTGAATTTACTCTGAATCAAAGGCAATATATTTGTGGCTTGCTCTCAGAGATGTGCGGACGCAGAGTGAGGTTCAGGGCGCTTATCTCTGAGGAGTAACCAGAAGAGGAGGGATGTATTCAGCACTATGTTGGGGGGAATGGGACCCAGTGTAAAGTGGCTCAGGATTTTGTCAACCAGGGTGAGAGGTTGGTAAAGAGTGTGAGATGGTATAGGATAGATATGTCAGTGGCTCTGGCGTGCACGCAGCGGCAGGCGGAGTTATAGACCACCATCAAGCTGATTGTACAGTCTCTCTATGAGGGGCAGTGGCCTGATGAGTTAGCATCACCGCTCAGTAAGACTTTGCAAAACACATCTCTTACACTAATCCAAAGAGGTAGTCGAATGCCTGGATGGGCTGTACTGGTTTGGATTGTGAAAGGGTGTGCTGTACGATCCATGTACAGAAGTGCAGACTCGGTCTGTAGATTTTGTGGCGTCAATGGGCTTACTGACTGGGGATTCTATCTTGTTGCATGTGTGGCTAAATGACCCACATGTGGTCAGAGGGTACGGGATATGTGTTGTTAGACTCAAAACTTATATGGAAAGCTCTCCTGCTTATCTATGCAAGTTGAGGGACGAATTGATGGTGGGGTCTCTTCATACAAATGAGAGACTTTGCTGCCAATTTAGATCCCTGAGGTACCGCAGACAGGCCAAGTTGCAGTAGGAAAAACCACTGTGAGCAAGCCTGCATAATCCCGACCCGTATTTACAGTAAAGAGTTATAGAAGGTTGGGAGCGGGATATGTAGTTTGATGGGTCATATGCATATATGTAGATATTATGGTAATGGGTTGATTTATGTCATGGTGTAGTGTGATAATGGTATATTTTAGGCTAGTAAGATGGGCAAGAAAGGCCCTCCTCGAGACTCTGTATCTGAAAGCTGGTTAATATACTGCTCTGAGTGTGTGCTGGTGAATGATGAGTGAATGGACACCCCTTGCCTTGCCTGTACTACACCCCTTTCATGAAGATGTCAGAAAGAAGAAGAAGAAGATACGGAATGGTGACATGGAAGCCGTCGCGGAAGTTGGTGTGTCACTCAGTAGCAAAGCGGCACGTGTTGGGAAGCACAGCACGTTAAAACCATTATGGACTGTTCCAAAGAGCTGTTTCGGAAGCACATGTTGGAAGATAGTTAAGAACTGTTCCGGAGGTACTGGTTCTGAAACACATGTTGGAAAACAGTTGAGGACTGTTCCAGAGGTCACATGTTGGAAGTAATTTATGGACTGTTTCATAGGAGCCGGTTCTGAGGCCTATGTTGAGAGGCGCAGCACGGTAAAATCATTAAGGGCTGCTCTATAGGTACTGGTCCGGAAAAACAGGTGGGAAAGCCACACGCGTTGAGACCTTTATGGACTGTTCCAAAGGAGCTGTTTCACATGTTGAAAAATGCAACACGTTCCAGGGGTACTGGTTTGGAGACACATGTTGGGTGTTAAGACCATATGGACTGTTCAATGGGACCCATGTCTGAAGAAGGAGGTTATGCGCCTTGTTAGGCGCAAAGCGGCATATGTTGCAGAATAATTCAGCTGCCTGTACAGAAAATTACTCTTGCAATCCTGAAGAGGCACAGAGGAGTTTTACCCTCAGGCAAAAGCTGCACAGCAGGGGGGCTGGCTTAGTGTAAGACAATACTCTACAAGCCAGCTGGAGAAGGGGGCTGCCTGATGAAGAGTGATTGGTCCAAGCCAAGTGGGAGGAAGTTTTGAATGAATTGAGTTGTTGTAAAAGGGAGTGTTGGCTATACAGAGGTCTCTATTATCATCAAAGCAAGGTTGAGTCAAGAGCTCAGCTGGGGGGAAGACCTAGGCTGGAACCACATGGACTGGGCCCTATGGAAGCCTTAAGCCTGGCGTGTAGTTTGGGCCCAGCCATGTGGGGCAAGGCCGAAGCCTTCTCTCTTTTTATCATCCAGAGCAGGCCAGGAGACCATACCATCTTTGAGAGGGCTGAGTATACTTCCATGTTATTTGCCAGTGTTATAGTTAGACATTTTGTTAGAGTATTATCCTATGTGTAATAGATATTTCTGTTAAAGCATTGTTTATGATGTAATGGACGTCATTTGTTAGAATAAATATAACGATTTGATTCAAGGTGTCTGCCTTTAACTAACTTCGGGCTTCAGGCCTTGATCACATGGTGGTTCATTCATACACTCGCAAGCGAATGGCTCATACACAGTAATACAGATGCAATAGTTTACATACATATTATAGGTTACAGTACGCATACAAGTAGTAGTAATTATTGCAAAAAGTTTATTTCTAATACTGTCTATCCCGGTGACATTTGTTGACACTTGTTGATCCCAGGCACCCCTCCGCAGCTCCCCGCTCTCCACGTCTCAGGGACCCGGGGACACCTGCTGCTGAAGGTCCTTCCTCTCCGCTCTCCACCGGCGGCTCGGCAGCGTCCGCTTCCGATGATCCCCGCTATGCGGGTAACCGCTTCACAGCTCGCCCCAGCACGGGAAAACCGACCCCCCGCACCAGCTGGGGCCAGACGCCGGGCACGGCCGGGTACAGGTCAGAGCACCTCCGCTCTGAAAGCTCGGGGGGGTCCGGTCCTCTGCCGCCACAGGCAGCCTCCCTCCGTCCATGCCAACACCGAGTGCAGGACACGGCAAGCCCAGGAAGGATCAGACAAGCCGCACACAGGATCCCCAACGCTCCGGAGACAGCACACCAGCAGACACCGCACTGCAGACCTTTTCGTTATGCCAGGTTAGTGCATCTGTCCAGCTCGTTCAGAGCTTCATTCGTCCGGTCTTTTTAGTCTCATCAGGGGGAGTATCGGAAGCACAGAGCACGCTGCTCTCCTACGGCGCCATGTTAGATGACTCCGCCCCGTGTAGGAACCACTTTTGGAAATCACTCTGGCACCGCAAAGTCGCTGCCTTGGGTCAGGCCTTTAATGAACACATGGAGATCAGGTAAGCAGACAGACCTTGTTGCATATCCATGACACCTGCAGGACGAGAGGTTTGGGGTTTTCTATGGGCCTCAGGCCCTAAATACCTTTTGTGAACGTTGGGTAGTTCCGCATGGAATCCATTAGTTCGGTGGTAGCTACGATCCATCCGTGGGATGTCCTTTGTTGGGACAGCGAGGCTTTGCTTCATTGGTTACTTGGACGACTTTCTTCTGAGAGCAGCTTATGTCTCAGACCTAGTGGATGTGTTATTCCCATTCAGACCCTCCGAAGATTCGTGTGGGTGTTAAACGTTTAGGCCAGAAGGTGTAGCTCAGTGGCAGCAAGCCTGCCATTCATGTTTGCGACCCAGGGTTCAAATCCTGGGCATGCTAGGTTCCGACTCAGTGTTGGAGTATCTAGAGTTGATCCAGACTCCTCGTGGCGAAGGTCCTTCTTCCCCTGGAGAAATTGCAGACTCTTCAGTCTGCGGTGAAGATATTGGCATCACGCAATCTGTCTTCTCTTCTGGCGCCTGCTGGTCCGGGGCCTGTGGGTAGCCTCCTTCGAAGGCGGTACTGTATGCCCAGTTCCACACTCAAGTTTTCCACGGGAAATACTGTCCAGGTGGTAAAAATCTCTTGTCTCTAAAATCATCAGATTCCGGTGCGCCACCTAGTCCGAGTCTCTCTGAGTTTGTGACGGAGATCCCCGACTCTTCGGTCCGGGAAGTTGTTTCTTCCTTCCAGTGGTTGGTGTTTACGACGGATGCCAGCCTCATGGGTTGTGAACCTGGGGGGTTCAGTCGGCCCTGAGTTGCTGGACTTGCGTGGACCTACGGCCACACCTCCCTGAATGTGCCCGCTCTTGTCTGGTCTCGGTAGCTACCCAGGGTCGGGCTTGGCTAGTGCCTGGGTGAGAGACTGCCTGGGAATACGAGGTGCTGTCTACCGTTCATTGTCCTACAATTTTAGGCGATCAGGCTATGCTTCTCCTCGTGGTCGAGGAGGTTGCAAGGTCGTCCGATCAAGGGCGGATCCAGAGTCTAGTCTCAGGAGGGGCACTGCCAGAAAATAAGGTGTTGCTTACAGAACTCAATTAGATGTCCGGTGTGTCCGCTGCAATGTTGCAGTACCGCTAAAAATCAATGATCGCCGCCATTACTAGTAAAAAATATTTTAATATAAATGCCATAAATCTATCCCATAGTTTGTAGACGATTGTCAGGGACTGCAGACATGGTACAAAAGATGGTCAGAGAATGCAGACATGATACAGGAGATGGTCAGAGACTGCAGACGTGGTACAAGGGATGGTCAGAGACTGCAGACATGGTACAAGAGATGGTCAGAGACTGCAGACATGGTACAAGAGATGGTCAGAGACTGCAGACATGGTACAAGAGATGGTCACAGACTGCAGACATGGTACAAAAGATGGTCAGAGACTGCAGACATGGTACAAGAGATGGTCAGAGACTGCAGACATGGTACAAGAGATGGTCAGAGACTGCAGACATGGTACAAGAGATGGTCAGAGACTGCAGATATGGTACAAGGGATGGTCAGAGACTGCAGACATGGTACAAGAGATGGTCAGAGACTGCAGACATGGTACAAGGGATGGTCAGAGACTGCAAACATGGTACAAGGGATGGTCAGAGACTGCAGACGTGGTACAAGGGATGGTCATGGTACAAGGGATGGTCAGAGACTGGAGACATGGTACAAGAGATGGTCAGAGACTGAAGACATGGTACAAGAGATCAATGCAGCCTCATCAGTACCTATCATTGCAGCCTCACTGTACATATTAATGCAGCCCCACTGTATATATGAACGCAGCCCCACTTTTTTATATAAATGCATTCCCACTTTTGTATATAAATGCAGTCCCACTTTTGTATATAAATTCAGTCCCACTTTTGTATATGAATGCAGCCCCACTTTTGTATATAAATGCAGTCCCACTTTTGTATATAAATTCAGTCCCACTTTTGTAAATAAATTCAGTCCCACTTTTGTATATAAATGCAGTACCACTTTTGTATGTAAATACAGCCCCACTTTTGTATATAAATGCAGTCCCACTTTTGTATATAAATGCAGGCCCACTTTTGTATATAAATGCAGCCCCACTTTTGTATATGAATGCAGGCCCACTTTTGTATATAAATGCAGTCCCACTTTTGTATATAAATTCAGTCACACTTTTGTAAATAAATTCAGTCCCACTTTTGTATATAAATGCAGTACCACTTTTGTATGTAAATACAGCCCCACTTTTGTATATAAATGCAGTCCCACTTTTGTATATGAATGCAGGCCCACTTTTGTATATAAATGCAGTCCCACTTTTGTATATAAATTCAGTCACACTTTTGTAAATAAATTCAGTCCCACTTTTGTATATAAATGCAGTACCACTTTTGTATGTAAATACAGCCCCACTTTTGTATATAAATGCAGTCCCACTTTTGTATATAAATGCAGGCCCACTTTTGTATATAAATGCAGCCCCACTTTTGTATATGAATGCACGCCCACTTTTGTATATAAATGCAGCCCCATTTTTGTATATGAATGCAGCCCCACTTTTGTATATGAATGCAGCCCCACTTTTGTATATTAATGCAGCCCCACTTTTGTATATACATGCAGTCCCACTTTTGTATATAAATTCAGTCCCATTTTTTTATATAAATTCAGTTCCACTTTTGTATATAAATGCAGTCCCACTTTTGTATATAAATGCAGCCCCACTGTATTTATAAATACAGCCCCACTTTTGTATATGAATGCAGTCCCTCTTTTGTATATGAATACAGTCCCACTTTTGTATATGAATACAGCCCCACTTTTGTATATAAATGCAGTCCCACTTTTGTATATAAATTCAGTCCCACTTTTGTATATAAATTCAGTCCCACTTTTGTATATTAATGCAGTCCCACTTTTGTATATGAATGCAGCCCCGCTGTATATATAAATGCAGCCCCACTTTTGTATATGAATGCAGCCCCACTTTCATATATAAATGCAGCCCCACATTTGTATATAAATGCAGTCCCACTTTTGTATATAAATGCAGCCCCACTTTGTATATAAATGCAGCCCCACTTTTGTATATTAATGCAGTCCCACTTTTGTATATAAATGCAGCCCCACTTTTGTATATAAATGCAGTCCCACTTTTGTATATGAATGCAGCCCCACTTTTGTCTATGAATGCAGCCCCACTTTTGTCTATGAATGCAGTCCACAGAAATCCAACATTTTCATGTTAGAATTTTGATAGGAGAATGGCGTGCACGTGAGAAAGTGACGCGCCCCTAGGAGGGAGGAACCAGGGATTGCTGGGCTGGGAAGACGGAACGGAACACGGACCTCGGTAGCTCCGTGGAGAGTGATGCGGCGGAGATCTCCATGCCACGAGCTACGCCGGGTCCCTGCCACGCTTGCCATAGTCCGGCGCAGCCAGTGAGAAGCGGGACTGCCGAAAGCGGACTGCGCCCAGGCAGCAAGGGAGGAGAGCACACCAAACTTACGGAGCACGGACAGACACCTCCCCCCTTCTCTACCCTGCTGACCCAGAGGTACACCGTCGGGAAAGCGAGGGAGGATAGAGGCTGAGAGGTAAGAAAGAGCTGTCTCTCTCTCTCTAAGGAGGGATAGCCGCGGCCGGAATTTATGGATCCACAAGGTATGACACCTGTATTTCATTGTGAATAGGAGGTGGGCAAGGTATCTTTAAGGACATCAAGACCTAAGGAAAAGTATTCAGTGTGTTATGACAGATATGCTTTCAGGGAATCAAGGTCTTTAAAATGATTTCTAGTTGTATACCTGTCCACCACTAAAGACCTGGCTTTCAGGAAAAAAAAATCAGCAGACATCAAATAATGAATTACTGCTTTGTGGTTTCAACCTTTCTCTCTTCCTCCCCCCCACCTCCCAGCTGGAGAATTAACAATTAAACTGCTGATGATACTGTGGGAGTTTTAACCTGGCATTGCATAGTAAAGTCTTACAACAAGAAAATTGGGTATAAGGTTAACTAGAACTGCAGTCCATATATAACTTATATATGAGAACCGGGTTCTAGAGCAGGGGTGAATGGAAAAGACCCCAGATAATCAGCTGAGTGCACTAAACTGTTTGGAGGCCTGAAAGCTAGTTCAAAAAGGACTGTTATTACTAACAAGTGGACAGTACAATATATAAACGTATACAAACACTATATGCCTTAAATGCCACATTACTAGGCGCAAAGACTGTATATTTATATAGTGCATGGTATACCCAAAGCAGGAAAACCCGGCATAAATGCATGGATCTACTATCGATTACAATCCATGGTATGACTGATTATCCTCCCTTCCTCGCGTATATCCTCTACCTCTCTTTTTGTTTGCATTTTTTATAAAGGAAGAAAAAAGAGGAAAAATACACAGAAGGTAAAGCTACCTTCAACAAGGTCTTTAAATCAAACTGTCAGTGCGGACTTTACTCTTTTTTCCCATTTTTCTTTTTTCTCTTTTTTTGTGTAAACCTTTACGCCTCCTTCTGCTACTCGGGTGATAAACAGACACTGTGGAAAGATTGCTTAGAAAAAGCGGCGAAACACTATATATATATGGTGGAGGGGGACTCTCTGGTAAAATTTGGATAGTGCATGAAATGAGACTGTGGTAAATAAGGGGACGGAAAAGGAGCAAGAGTAAGTCCCTTTTTTTTTTTTGAGAGAGATATTTACCATTGCTCAATAATAACAGTTGGGGTTAGACGCTCGGATATACTACAAATAGGGCAAAGGGAAAAGGAAGGGAACCGTTAGCTGCTACGATTTAATGGAGGGCAGAGGAGGCTACGAGGAGGGAGGGAAAGAAGAAAGGAAAAGAAAAGAAAAGGGGATCAAGTAACCAGGGATTGTTAAGCGGGAAGGCAAACATCAACAAAACATCAACAAATGGACCCCAGGTCAAATCCAGCAGAGGCTACGGAAATACTTGAAACCCCCTCTCCCCCCCCTCCGTCCGGCCCTGCCAAACTCCTGGCCCCCCTCCTTTTCCCTTGAGGTTTATAAGAGCTAATAGTGAGCTAATAGAGGGCTAAGTAGCTAAAAAAAACATGGAGAGAAAGAGGGGAGGAAACAGGTGGCCAAACTGGGGAAGAGAATTAGAAGAAGGGAGAATACTATGAGTAGAATGGCGAGCAGATCAACGAAGGGGGGACCTCCGACAACACCAAGTAAAACATCAGTAACAAGTTCCATAAAACCGTTTGTGACCAGAGGAGAAAGCCCACGAGTCCAGGGAACCCAGGGAACAACAAAGCAACAACAGCAAGTAAACAAAGATAAATAGTCTGAGAATAAGAAACCGCAGGCTGGAAACCCCAGAGAAATATCTACGAAATCAAGAGAAGAAGGGGTCACTGAGAGCGGATCTGAAACGAGTAGGACAGAAGAACAACGGTCAGATACGCACTCTCCATCAAAAAGAGAAATGGCAGAAATGCTGACGAGATTGGAGAATGCGATCAAGGGTGAAATACAGACCCTACGGCAGATCTAGGACACCTGCTTTCCATAATAGAATCGGTGGAAGAACAAACAGAGAAACAAGAACAAGAATTAAATACAATAAGGGAACAAATGGACCAAATACAATTACAACAGAGGCAAATTCTATATAAATTGGAAGACCAGGAAAATAGAAATCGGAGACAAAACCTGAGAATAAGATCAATACCAAAGGAGAGGGGAGAAGATCGCAGGAAAATAATGCAGAATATATTTAACCCACTGTTGGAATGAGCATTAGAAGAGCCAATTAGGATTGAAAGGGTCCACCGAGTAGAAAATCCGAAAAGAGCTGTTACAGACCGAATAAGAGATGTTATAATAAGGTTCCTACTATATGAAGATAAGGAGGTAATATGGAAGAAATTGAGGGGACAACCCCCGATAGTATTCAGAGGATCCGAATTACAGATATTCACCGACTTGGCTTCCGGAGACTCTGGCTAGGAGACGGCTCTTAAAACCACTTTTAAATCAGCTGATAGCCCAGAAAATCAAATATAACTGGGGTTTCCCTGCATGTCTCATTGGGACAAAGGAGGGGAGGTCCGCAACGCTGAGATTCCCCGAAGACCTTAATGAATTTTGCAACAAGTTGGATATTCAGATCCCCGTTCTGCCAGGATGGGGGTAGAGATAGGGAAGGGGAAGAAGAGAGAAGACAGAATGAAAGGACAAGGGGGGAGGAAAGGGGAAAGAATAAATTAATTCAGGGGTCTCGGCTGTCTCTCCGGAGGGGAAGGACCGATCCACCCCCCCCCCTCGAGACAACGAGGAGGGGAGGCAATCCCAAATCCCACCTAGAGAGATCTGAACCAAGACAATGGAGTCGGTTCAGAGGTCATTAGTTGGCCAACAGGGGGAGGGAGACAGGGGGGATGGGGGGTTTGGGGGAGGAGGAGGGAGGGAAATGGGGGGGGGGAAGGGCGAGGGAGGATTGGGGAGGTGGGGAAGGAGGAGGGAGGGAGGAGGCTCTATCTCACCAAAATAGCCAGAAGAGAGAGTAAACCTAAGGAGGAAAAAATGCCGGATATAGGGATGAAGATGAGACAAAACTCAAAAGTAAAAATGAGATGCCAGTAATTAAATGTTTGTCATACAATGTAAAAGGTCTTAATAGCCCCACTAGGAGACACAAGGTTCTAAAGGAATTGAAAAGATATAAGACAGATATAGCCTTCCTACAGGAAACCCATCTTACATTAGGATCTAACATTAAGTTATACTCCCCAGACTTTCCTACATGGTATTATGGCGATACCATTTTGAAACGAGCTCGAGGGGTTGCAATTGGATAAGCTAAGGGGGCTCGGTTCGTACTGACTGACAGATTAACAGATCCAGAAGGGAGATTCCTCTTTTTAAGGGGGAAATTAGAGGAGATGGATTGCACCCTAGTGAATATATATGCCCCGAACGTTTCTCTGATAAAATATCTTCTAGAAATATTATCTTTTTTTTTTTTTTTTTTTTCACTTCAGACTCAACCTCATAGAGTGTGCGTTATATGCTCATGTTCTGCGTACCAGCCCATTGCATCTCTATATTGGTTTTGCATCATAAGTGTTGCTTCTTCTTGTGTGAAAATTTTATTTTTCTTTGTTTATTTTTTATTTTTTATATATATGAATATATATTATAATTATTTATTAAATATCACTCCTCATGCTTAAGAGGCACAAAAGGATTACAATTTCATTTATCCCCCCCTTATCCTTCCCCCCATCCCCCCTATCTCACCTTAAACAATCTCTTATATCTCTAGTTCTCTCTAATTTTCTTCTAGTGTATCTTTTAAGTATCTACCCTTAATTTTTCTGCGTAACTCCACGATTTCTTGAAAGTCCTCCATTTATCCCATTTCGTGATTTGTAAGATGTTGTTACCCTCTATGCCCTCTTTTAATTCTTCCATTTTGTAAGTTTCTTCAACCGCATCTATCCACTCCCAAATTAAGGGGCACTCCACCTCTTGCCACCTCCTTGGAATAAGTCTCTTAGCGGCGTTGAGTAGATGCGGTACAAGCGTTTTCCTGTAGCTTTTTGTACCTTCCTCCCCCCCATGGAATAGGATGACCCATGGGTCCATCTTGATCTTTTTCCCTGTGATCTCTTCCACACAGGCCAAATTTTTTTCCCAATACCTCTTAACCTTGGGGCATCCCCACCAAAGGTGTGCCATATTTCCTGGTGATCTACATCCCCTCCAGCACTCTCCTGTCTGTTCTTCTTTGAATTTTTTTAGCTTATCCGGGGTCATGTACCATCCGGATATGCATTTAAAACACATCTCCGCCGTACTGCTATCTACCGCAGAGGAGTGTGTCAGAGCCAACATTTTATCTATTGTACCCCTATCCCGCTGTGTTCCCAGTTCCCTTTCCCATTTTTTAATGAATGGAGGTATGTTCTGCTCATCCATCTTCAATAGAATCCTATATAGCTTTAAAGTAGTTCCTTTAGATCTTTCCGTGGAGCATATTTTTTCTAAATCTGTTAACTGGTCTCCCGCTCTCAGTGGGCCTGGGAGATCCTGGATAAAATGTTTAAGCTGCTGGTACCTCCATTCATTAATTTCCATTAAATTCTTTTTAAGTTTTAACTCCTGTAGTGTTATTATGTGGCCATCCTTCATTATGTCCCTTAATTGTGCAGTGTCCTGTTTGATCCAATTACCCCCGACTTGTGTTTTACCTGGTGCAAAATAATCGTTATTTTTTAGTGCTATGAAAGGTGAATTATATTCCTTCTCAATTTTTTTATAGACATTATCCCATATTTTAAGTGCATTTTTTGTTATTTCATGTGCGTTTTTATCTAGTGTTCTAAATTGGGGAGGGTTCCATATTATCTTGTCCAACCTCGTCTGTGCTAACTCATTTTCTAGACTGACCCACCTATTTTCTTTGTTGGCTCTGGCCCACTCCACCACCCTTGTCATTACCACTGCGTCATAGTATCCTTTAACATCCGGTACCGCTAAGCCCCCCTTTTTTTTGGTTGTTTTAGGGTCTGGAGTGATATCCTATGTTTCTTATTTCTCCATATATAATTCATAATTAATTTTTTTATTGCGGAAAATAGTGTTCTCGGAAGGGCTATGGGAATCATCTGAAATTTATATAAAATTTTAGGTAAGATAACCATTTTGCAATAATTGATTCATCCTATCTGTGGAATTTCTGATCAGAAGTGGGATTTTTGAATACAAGTGGAAGAGTTAAAAACCAGGATTTGCTGTTAGCTGCTTTTAACTGTTTGTGCTTGAAAGTGTTGAATTGTTTGTGTCATTTCTCTGACACTTTTTAAACAGCTTTCTTTTTTTTTTCTTTCTGCTAATTAAGGGGAGTGTTTAATTGGTAACAGGTGAGTATATAAGTGTCTGTAAAAACTCCATAAGAGCTGGTTCCTTGCTAAGAGTAGATCTGTGGAATTTCTGATCAGAAATGGGAAATGGGATTTTTGAATACAAGAGGAAGAGTTAAAAACCAGGAGTTTAAAACAAGAGTTAAGACAGGAGTCTTCTAAAACTGTAAGTAACTTCTTAAACTTCCTACAAGTAATTGTATTGTAACTGGGAAATGAGTGCTAGCAGGGTTGAAGGGTTTGCTCAGTGCACAGTGTGTCACATGTATGCAAAATTGGTGCAGCAGCTCCAAGATGGATGCCGCTGTGACAGATGTGAGCAGGTTGCCCATCTGGAAGCTCGTATTAGAGATCTGGAGGAGCAAGTTGCAACACTGGGTAGAAATGACAACCTTGAAAGGGGTCCTCTGCTCGCTGAGCAGGTGGTCAGAAAGGTTGATGTGGAGGGTGGAGGGGCAAGTCAGGATTATCAGATAGGGAGATGGGTTAATGTAGTTAGAGGGAGTGGAAAGGGTGTGAAGAAAGGGAAGGCCAGTCCTGTATTTGTGCATCAAAAAAAATTTGCCAATTTGGGTGATGATGTGGAGGTGGCAAACACAGAGGTGGCAGCCCTAGATGTTACTGCTACCCCTAACACCCGGGAGAGCAACCCATCTAGTAGAGGTGGGGAGGGGAGTGCAGGTAGGCCTAGACAGTTGGTGGTAATAGGGGATTCTATAATCAGAAGGACTGATAGAATAATTTGTCGCCAGGATCGCTTCAACCGAATGGTTTGCTGTCTCCCTGGTGCCAGGGTTCGGCATGTGGTGGACCGGGTGGATAAATTACTGGGAGGGGCTGGGCATGACCCAGCTGTCTTGGTCCACGTTGGAACCAATGACAGTATACATGGAAGGTGGAGGCTCCTTAAGAATCAATTTAAAGAACTAGGCTGCAAGATGAAGGGAAGGACCTCCCAGGTGATATTCTCTGAAATATTGCCTGTGCCATGCGCAACACAGGAAAGGCAGGGGGAGATTAGAGAGCTGAATGCATGGCTAAAGACCTGGTGTAGGAAGGCGGGATTTGGGTTTCTAGAGCACTGGGCTGACTTTTCATTGGGGTGCAACCTATATGCTAAAGACGGTTTGCACTTGAATGGAAGGGGGTCTGCTGTGCTGGGGGAGAGGTTTATGGGAATGCTGGAGGAGTATTTAAACTAGGATTGAGGGGGGAGGGTGAACTAGAATTACATCGGGCACACAGGTCAGCTAGGGGTCAGACATTAATGGAGAGTGGAATGGGGATAGATTGGGGGAGGGTTATGGCAGGTGACAAGAAAGTTCCCATGTTGCAAACAGCCATTGGAAATAATAGTGCCATTTGTACTACTATAAATTATATGAAAAACACCAGAGAAAAATGTAACAATACATTTAAGTGTTTGTTCACCAATGCCAGAAGTCTGCCAAGCAAATCAGGTGAGTTGGAAGCTCTGGCGCATGAGGAGAGCTATGATGTAATCGGTATTGCTGAAACTTGGCTTCAATCCTCACATGACCGGGCTATTAATATTCATGGCTATGCTCTCTTTCAGAAAGACAGGGTAAAAAGGAAAGGTGGAGGGGTCTGTCTCTATGTGAGAAGTGACCTCAAAGCAAGCGTGAAAGAGAACCTGGTTGATGGAGAGTGTGATGAGGCTGAAGCATTATGGGTGGAACTGCATACAGATGTGCATAGTTCAAAATTAATCATTGGAGTTTGTTATAAACCACCCAATGTTAATGAGGAGGTGGAGACTCAGCTCCTTGCACAGATGGAAATGGCTGCAAGGGCTGGGACGGTGATAATAATGGGGGATTTTAACTACCCAGAAATTGACTGGATTAATGGCACTTCTGGGACAGTTAAAGGACAAAAATTTAAAAACCTATTGCAGGACAATTTTATGGTGCAGTTTATTGAGGCCCCAACTAGGAATGATGCTCTGTTGGACCTGATAATCTCAAACCATGCAGAGCTTATTACTAATGTTCAGATAAAGGAACACCTGGGTAGCAGTGATCATAACATGATTTCATTTAATGTTAACTATAAGCAAGAAATACATACAGGAAATATTAAAACACTAAATTTTAAGAGAGCAAATTTTCCAAGGATGAGGGCTGCTCTCCAGGACTTGGACTGGGAGGGACTATTGACACCGATGAACACAGAACAGAAATGGGAATTCTTCAAAAAGACTGTGTGGAACCTCACGGCAAAGTATGTTCCCATGGGCAATAAGTTTAAAAGGCTAAAAATAAAACCTATGTGGCTCACGGTCAAAGTTAAAAAAGCTATAAACAATAAGAAAGTAGCTTTTAAAAAATATAAAAATGAAGGAACACTAGTGTTGTTTAAATGTTACAAAGAATATAACAGGATATGTAAAAAGAAAATCAAGGATGCAAAAATTCAAAATGAACGACAGATTGCAAAAGATAGTAGGACAAACCCCAAGAAATTCTTTAAATATATTAATAGTAAAAAGGTGAAGTCTGAGCATGTAGGCCCCTTACAAAATAATCTAGAGTGGGTGACTGGGGACAAAGAGAAGGCAAATTTATTAAATGCTTTCTTCAGCTCTGTGTATACAATGGAGCATGGGGGAGCTCATGTCCAAAATGGGGGTGGGAGTGACACAGCCCCAAATCCACAATGGCTCAAAAGTGATATGGTCCAGAAATATTTAGACAGAATAAAGGTGGATAAAGCACCTGGACCTGATGGCATCCACCCACGGATCCTAGGTGAGTTGAGCTCTGTCATTTCAAAGCCACTGTATCTAATATTTAGGGACTCATTAATGACAGGAATAGTACCACTGGATTGGCGTAGAGCCAATGTGGTGCCTATATTTAAAAAGGGAACAAAGTCTTTACCAAGTAACTATAGACCTGTTAGTCTAACTTCTATAGTTGGGAAGATACTGGAACGTTTAATAAAAGACCACATGGATGAGTTCTTGCTGGAAAAAAACTATTTAAGCAGCAGACAACATGGATTCATGAAAGACAGAAGTTGTCAGACAAACCTGATTTCCTTTTATGAAGAGGTAAGTAAAACCCTGGACAGAGGCGTGGCTGTGGACGTGATATATTTGGATTTTGCAAAAGCGTTCGATACAGTTCCGCACACATGGCTCATGTGTAAGGTAAGGTCTACAGGATTGGATATATCAGTTTGTAAATGGATAGAAAACTGGCTGAAAGACAGAATTCAGAGAGTCGTGGTTAATGATTCTTACTCTGAATGGTCCAATGTTATCAGTGGTGTACCCCAAGGTTCAGTGCTGGGACCCTTACTTTTCAATATATTTATAAATGATATTGGGTCTGAGATCAAAAGTAACATTTCTGTCTTTGCAGATGACACCAAGCTATGCAGTGGAATAACGTCCTTGCAGGATGTCGCCAATTTACAAGCCGACCTCAATGCTCTGTCTAATTGGGCGACTGAGTGGCAGATGAGGTCTAATGTTGATAAATGTAAAGTTATGCACTTAGGGACTAAGAATATGCATGCATCATACATACTAGGGGGAGTACAACTGGGGGGATCTGTAGTGGAGAAGGATCTGGGGGTCTTGGTAGATCATAAGCTCAATAATAACATGCAATGCCAAGCTGCGGTTTCCAAAGCGAGCAAAGTCCTTTCTTGTATTAAGAGAGGTATGGACTCCAGAGACAGAGATATAATTTTGCCCCTGTACAAATCATTAGTAAGACCTCAGCTGGAATATGCAGTTCAGTTTTGGGCACCAGTTCTCAAAAAGGATATCGGAGAACTGGAGAAAGTGCAGAGAAGAGCAACCAAACTGATAAGAGGCATGGAGGAGCTCAGCTATGAGGAAAGATTAGAAGAACTAAATCTATTCACTCTTGAGAAGAGGAGAATTAGGGGGGATATGATCAACATGTACAAATATATAAGAGGTCCATACAGTGTACTTGGTGTTGAGTTATTCACTTTACGGTCAACACTGAGGACAAGGGGGCACTCTTTACGTCTAGAGGAAAAGAGATTTCACCTCCAAATACGGAAAGGTTTTTTCACAGTAAGAGCTGTGAAAATGTGGAACAGACTCCCTCCAGAGGTGGTTCTGGCCAGCTCAGTAGATTGCTTTAAGAAAGGCCTGGATTCTTTCCTAAATGTACATAAAATAACTGAGTACTAAGATTTGTAGGTAAAGTTGATCCAGGGTAAATCCGATTGCCTCTCGGGGGATCAGGAGGGATTTTTTTCCCCTGGTGTAGCAAATTGGATCATGCTCTGCTGGGGTTTTTTGCCTTCCTCTGGATCAACTGTGGGTATGGAGTTGGGTGTATGGGATTGTATTGTGTTTTTTTATTTTGTTTGTTTATTTTTTTTGTGGTTGAACTGGATGGACTTGTGTCTTTTTTCAACCTGACTAACTATGTAACTATGTAACTAACTATGTAACTATCCATGATATTTTATCTTATACATTTTTTTAGTAGAATTTGCTAACAATATCCCTAGATATTTAAGTTCTTTGACCCAGGCGAAATGGTACTTCACTTTCAAGAATTGCTCTTCCAATTTACTTATGTTTATACTCATAATCTCCGTTTTGGTGAGGTTTATTTTAAAATTCGAAATTTCCCCGTAGTCTCTACATAGATTTAATAGGTTTGGGATTGATGTTTTGGGTTTGTCCAAATAGAAGAGGACGTCGTCTGCAAAGGCAGAAAGTTTGTATTCCTCCTCTCCTATTTTAACCCCTTTTATTTCTTTGCAGTTACGGATCCTGGCCAGAAGAGGCTCCAATGAGAGCACAAACAGGAGTGGCGACAAAGGGGCACCCCTGCCTTGTACCATTTTTCATTGAGAAAGTTTGAGATAGACTGCCATTTATCTTTATTTTGGCTGTGGGAGACAAAGGGCTGCAATCCAGTCTATCATTCTCTGTCCAAACCCTATGCCCCTCAGAGTCAGCAACATAAGTCCCCAGTCTACTCTGACGAACGCTTTTTCTGCGTCGATCGACAGAAGTAAACCTGGGGACCCTACTGCCTTCATTCTCTGGAGTAACAAGAGTGTTTTTACTCCATTGTCTCTACCCTCTCTACCCTGAACAAAACCCGTTTGGTCCGGGTGTACCAGTTTTGTCATTTCCTGTTTAACTCTTCCGGCCAATACCTTTGCGTACAGTTTTATATCTGTGTTCAGCAGAGATATCGGCCGGTACCCTGAACAGCTTCTCGTGTCTTTACCTTCCTTTGGAATAACGGTGATGGTTGCCTCTGATGCTTCTTTACTTAATTTATACTCTCTTCCAAGGCCATTAAAATACTGGCATAATTTTGGGAGAAGGATCTCCTTGTATTTTTTGTAATACATCACTGTGAAGCCGTCTGGGCCCCGGGCTTTTACCTGCATCTGAACTTGTTAATGCTAGTTTAATTTCATTTTCTGTGATAGGCCTATCCATCCCTTCTGCCTCCATTTGATCAATTTTTGATATTCCTGCTTCTTTTAAAAATGTTGTGATCTTATTTTCTTTCTCCCCCTTTTGCCAGTTCTTTTGTTCTACCGAATATAGTTTTTCATAGTATATTCTGAATGTTTCTGCAATATCTTTTGTTGTATGTAAGACCTTGCCTTTTTCGTTTTTAATTTTGTCTATGTAACTCCTTGATTTCTTTTTTTGTACCATCCGAGCTAGATGTTTGCTTGTTTTATTTCCCCACCTGTATCTTTCCCTTGCTATTAAGTTAAATTCCCTTTTTGTATTCTGATCTAAGAGTTCTTTAAGTTCATTTCGCTTGTTTACTAAGTTTAGATATAGGTCTTGTTGCTTTCCCATGTTCTTGTGTTTTTGTTCAAGATTAAAAATCTCCCCTATGAGTTTTTCCCTTTTACTACTCTCTTCTTTCTTCCTCCTTACTCCTTCAGAGATCAAGACCCCTCTTATCACCGCCTTATGGGCGTCCCATAGTGTTGCTTTAGAAATTCCATCTATCTCATTTGTTTTAAAATACTCTTCTAATTCTTTTTTAACCCTCAGGAAACTTTTCTCTTTGATTATTAGCTCTTCATTAAGTCTCCAGTTTTGATAGGGCTTTTGATTCCCTGAGATATTTATGGATATGCTAATGAGGGCATGATCCGAGATCGTCATGGTTTCTATTCTTGTCTCGACCACCATTTCCAGCATCCTATGATCTACCAGTATGTGGTCGATCCGAGAATAGCTCCCGTGGACCGGGGAATAAAACGTGTAATCTCGTTGGCTTGGGTTAAAGATCCTCCATGTATCCACTAATTGATTTCTATATAAGCTTTCCTTAACCTTTCTTAGTTGTATGTCTTGGGTTTCTGGTGTCTGGTGAGTTTTATCTACTTTCGGGTCGATGCAAAAGTTTAGGTCACCTCCCAATATTAACTTTCCCCTCCTAAAATCTTTTAATTTCCCTAGTATTCCCAGCAGGTATTTCATCAGGGAGGTATTCGGGGCATATATATTTACAAGGGTGTATTCCTCCTCCTCCAGTTTTCCCCTTAAAAAGAGGAATCTCCCTTCCGGGTCTGTCATTCTATCTATTAGAACAAATCGAGTCCCCTTCGCTATTGCAATTGCTATCCCTCTAGCTCTTTTGGAAATGGTATCTCCATAGTACCATCTGGGAAAGTCGGGGGAGTATATCTTTGTGTTTGACCCCAATGTAAGATGGGTTTCTTGTAAAAAGGCAATGTCTGTCCTATACCTTTTCAGCTCCTTTAATATCTTATGTCTCTTAGTTGGGCTATTAAGGCCTTTTACGTTATAGGACAGACATTTAATCACTGGCATCCTTGTTTTCCTTTCTTCGGATTACACTCTCTTCTGATTGTTTTGGTGAGATAGGGTTTCTTCCCTCCCTCCCTCCCTCCCGTCCCTCCCCTCCCGCCCTCCCAACTCCTCCCCCTCCAACCCATCCCTCCCCCCTCCCTCCCTCCCACCCCCTCCCCCTTCCCTCCCTCCTCCCTCCCTCCCCCCTATTTGGCCTATTAAAGACCTCTGAACCATCTTCCATGCCTTGGTTCAGATCACTCTGGGTGGGGTCTGAGATTGCCTCCCCCCTCCCGGTTTTCCACCCGGAAGGGGGGGGGAGGGGACAAGACCCAAACCAGAAGTCAGAGGAAGGACCAAGCAAAAGACAAAAGAGAACAAAGGAGAAAGAAGAAAGAAAAAAAAAAAAAAAGAAGAAGAGGAGGAAAACCGGGGGCATCATACGAAACCCAGAGAAAAAAAGTGCAACTAGAGAAAGCAAAGAAGAAGGGGGAGGGGGGAGTTTCCATTCTCCTCTCCTCTCCCTCTCATCTCCGCCTCCCCTCCTACCCCCAACCTGGTAGGTCAGGGACCTGGATATCCAATTTCCTACAAAATTCTTTTAAGTCCTCGGGAAATCTTAGCGTCGCAGATCTCCCCTCTTTTGTTCCAATTAGGCAAGCAGGGAACCCCCAATTATACTTAATGTTCAGGTCTATCATCTGTTTTAAGAGCGGCTTTAACAACCATCTCCTTGCCAGGGTTTCTGGGGCCACATCAGTGAATATCTGCAGCTCCGTCCCTTCAAACACCATCGGGGGTTGTCCCCTCAGCTTCTTCCAAATTGCTTCTTTATCTTCATAGAATCGGAACCTTATTATGACATCTCTTGTTCGCTCGGGGGTCGCGCTTTTCGGATTTCCTACTCGATGAACCCTTTCAATCCCAATTGGGT
This sequence comes from Rana temporaria, assembly GCF_905171775.1. Classification (NCBI taxonomy): domain Eukaryota; kingdom Metazoa; phylum Chordata; class Amphibia; order Anura; family Ranidae; genus Rana; species Rana temporaria. The sequence goes on along the minus strand of NC_053494.1, from coordinate 86,370,835 downwards.
TGTCTATTGTTCTTTTCAGTAGTGGATTAAATATCATCTGCGCTATTGTCCTGAGGTCCTCATCCCTCTTCTTTGGTATAGATCTTATCCTTAAGTTTTGTCTCCGGCTTCTGTTTTCCTGATCCTCCAATTTGTAGAGAATATGCCTCTGTTGTAGTTGAATCTGATCTATCTGGGCTTTTAATGTGTTTGATTCCTGTTCCTGTTTCTCTATTTGTTCCTCTGCTGTTTCTATTCTAGAGAGCATGTGGGCAAAATCGGTCCGTAAATTCTGTATTTCACTTTTTATCACGTTTTCCAACCTTAACAGCATCTCTGCCATTTCTCCTTTTGAGGGGGACTGAGTGTCTGCGCTTCGTTCGTCCATCCTGCTGCTTTTCAGTCCACTTCCTGTAGGCCCTTCCTCTCTTAATTCTATAGATGTTTCTCTGGAGATATCACTCTGGGGTTTCTTATTTTCCTCTTATTCCCAGCGAATTAATACAGAATCCAGTGTCAGGGAAAACCCGGTATGAAGTGCCGGACTGGGTTGGACTGGATGTTTACTTTGTAGGGATTTACTATTTGCTCCTTTAATTTTGTTTTCCCCCCTTCTACCCCTCTCTTGGCTCCTAACCTACCAATATTATCTCGGTTTTCAGAGGTTCTGACAGTTTGAGCAGCACTTATCAGTATACCGATATACCAATATACCAAATATTTATGTGCACCAAGGGCAGGAAAAGAGAGAGGTGAAAGAGAATCCCTGTCAGGGATCTGCCACCTAAGGGTTAACAGTGCAGACTGATTCCAATGATTGGCAACAGGCTGCCTTATTTAAACCCCTCAGCAGCACTGTGTCCTTGCTGTCTGATCTGCATCTTATCCAGAGACCTGATCCTGAACCTGCATCATTCTGACCTGGCTTTCTGACTCCGCTGCCATCTCCAGTCCTGACCTGCTCTGTTTACCTGTCTGCAAGATCCTCTGTTGCCGAATCCAGCCTGAAATCTGACCATTCCTTGCCTGCTACTTTTGTCTGTACTGATCTTCCGTGTATGACCTGGCCTGTCTGACTCCTCTCCTGCTGTCGCCTGCACCTGCATGTGCATGTTGCTCTCAGGCGCACCTGCATCCGGTGACCTGCGTCCACTAACCTGCATCCGGTGACCTGCGTCCGCAGACCTGCATCCGCTGACCTGCATCCCGCTGACCAGCATCCTGCTAAACAGTTAATCGGCATTCGCTGACCTGCATCCGCTGACCTGCATCCGGTGACCTGCATCCGCTGATCTGCATCCAGCTGACCTGCACCTACAGCGCTTCAGCCCTTCTCATTAGACTTCATCTCCAATCTCAGAGACTCTGCAGGCACTCATACCCCACTGTGCTCCTACGGTCACTGTCTCAACCCCAGTGATCCCGGAACCAGGACGGTACGAGAGGTCTCCCTCTGCACGTCAGGCTCACTCCCAAGGTACGTGTCAGTATCAGACAGCCATGCCTGAGCCTGCAAGAGGGACCTCTTGCACCGAGATCTGCCAACTCCTCTCTGATCTCTCTCTAGAGGTGAAGTGTCTCCAGGATTGCCATGCACGCTTAGAGGGACGAATGCAACACCAGGCTACCACCACGGATCCACCTACCAACAGGATACCTACAGAAGCCACTTCTGCACCCTCTATAACAATGCTGCCTCCAGAGCCAAGGGTCCCCATCCCAGAGAGGTTCTCCGGGGACCGAAGTAAGTTTCGGGCGTTTCGCAATGCATGCGAGTTGTACTTCTCCCTGCAACCCCTAACGTTCTTCCAGGAAACTACTAAAGTGGGGTTTGTCATTTCATTACTGCTGGGGGAACCTCAGTCCTGGGCACATAATTTGCTTGAAGAACGTCATGTTTCACTGGACTCCTTGTCGTCCTTTTTCAAGGCCATGTCGCTCCTTTATGAGGATCCCCAACGGATTTCCACAGCCGAAGCTGCTCTTCATGCACTCCAGCAAGGCCGCAGAGCGGTCGAGGACTATATAATGGACTTTAGGCGCTGGAGTGCAGATACCCAATGGAATCATGCAGCCTTACGGCACCAGTTCCGCTTAGGCCTGTCTGAAAGATTAAAGGATGAACTGGCCCGAGTTGGCATACCAGACTCTTTGGAGAACCTAATGGCATTGGTTATCCAGATAGATCGGCGCCTTCGGGAACGCAGTGCAGAAAAAATAAAACAGACTCGTCCCACCTGGATGTTACCCCGTGTGGTCATGACCACACATCCTGCTGCCAACAGACCTGTCTCAGCTAGATCTTTGCCAATCTCTCCTGAACCAGTGCAAGTCGGTTTAATAAGACCCTCGTTATCTGCTGAGGAACGTTCACGCCGGAAACGGCTTAATCTCTGCCTGTACTGTGGGGGGGCCGGCCACTATGTACATTCATGTCCAGTAAAAACCCAAAGATGTTTGTCCATCTCGCCTACCAGCCAACCAGCACCCTCTGCCAATACAACTCACCTGGCCCTTTGCATCTCTTTCCAGCTCCCAGGAAGGACTGTGCCTGCTACTGCAATTATAGACTCTGGAGCATGTAGTTGCTTTATTGATTTGAACTTTGCCAACCAACATTCCACTCCAGCACAGGGCACAAGGACTCTCCATCTTTCTGGCAGATGGTTCCCGTATTAAATCTGGCCTGGTCACCCAGGAGACTCCATTTTTACCCGTAGTTACGGCCACGGGTCATAAGGAACTTCTGAAACTCGATGCAATTGCATCTCCCCTGTTCCCGGTCATCCTCGGCCTACCATGGCTCCAGGCCCACAATCCGCAAGTTAACTGGGTCACCGGGGAAATAAAGTTCCAGTCCTCTTACTGTCAAGAACATTGCTTGCCCTCACTTCCTAAGGTGTCGGGCCCGCTGCTATGCCTGGAATCTGATACAGAGTTACTCTCACAAGTACCCAAGCCATATCACGAGTTTTTAGATGTGTTCAGCAAACGGGGGGCTGAGACTCTTCCTCCCCCCCGTTCATACGATTGCCCAATTGAGCTATTGCCTGGAGCCGAGATCCCCTTTGGGCGGATCTTCCCCCTGTCCGAACGGGAACTAGAGGTTTTAAAGGAATATGTAGACGAGAACCTTAAGAGGGGATTCATCCGACCATCCACCTCTCCAGCAGGGGCCGGAATCTTTTTTGTGGAGAAAAAAGACCACTCCTTACGTCCTTGTGTGGATTACCGGGAACTAAATAAAGTGACAGTTAAGAACCGGTATCCTTTACCCCTGGTGCCCGAGCTGTTCCAGAGACTGAGAACTACCGCTGTTTTAACTAAACTTGATCTTCGAGGGGCTTATAATTTAGTTCGTATCCGTGCAGGGGACGAATGGAAAACGGCCTTCCGTACCAGGTTCGGCCACTTTGAGTATTTGGTGATGCCCTTCGGCCTGTGCAATGCCCCGGCCACTTTTCAGCACTTTGTAAATGATATCTTCAGAGACTGGCTAGATATCTTTGTAATCGTTTACCTTGATGACATCCTGATTTTTTCCACATCCTTGGATCAACACCGGAAACACGTTAAGATGGTACTCTGCCGCCTCCGTCAGCATGGGTTATATGCCAAGCCAGAAAAGTGTGAATTCGAGCGGCAGAGTATTCAGTTCTTGGGCTTGGTTATTTCCACGGAGGGGTTTAAGATGGACCCACAAAAGGTAACAGCTGTTCTGGATTGGCCTGCACCCTCAGACAAGAAAGGGGTGCAGCGTTTTGTTGGCTTTGCCAATTTTTACAGGAGATTTATAAAAGGATTCTCTGCAATCATTTCCCCCATTACTCAGCTCACAAAGCAGAACATCCGTTTCCACTGGAACTCCGAGGCCCAGGCTGCCTTTTCTACACTGAAAGGACTTTTTACCTCTGCTCCCATCCTGAGCCACCCAGATCCCGCACTACCTTACCTAGTCGAGGTAGATGCTTCGGAAACAGCGGTAGGGGCAGTTATCTCCCAGCGTCAAGGCCTCAAAGATCTCATGCATCCCATAGCTTTTTTCTCCCGTAAACTCTCCCCAGCCGAAAGAAATTACGATGTGGGGGATCGTGAACTTTTGGCCATTAAGGCCGCACTAGAAGAGTGGCGGTATCTCTTAGAGGGCGCAGCACATCCCATACTTATTTATACGGATCACAAGAATCTGGAGTATTTGAGAACTGCCAAGCGCCTGAAGCCGCGTCAAGCACGGTGGGCGCTATTCTTTTCCAGATTTTCATTTCACATCACCTATCGGCCAGGATCAAGAAACACCAAGCCAGACGCTCTCTCACGCATGTTCGATGATCCAAAGGATGCCTCAGTTCCGGATACTATTCTATCCGAAGGCAACTTTTTGCTGGTCCAGACAGATCTGATGTCCAGCTTAAAGCAAGTTTCAGCAGGAATGCCCAGTCCACCAGGGGTGTCCTTGATACCCAGGGATGGGTTACTTTGGAAAGACAGTAAAATCTTTGTACCGGCAAGTTTCCAGACCAAAGTTCTGAGCCTGTGTCACGATCATCCCTTGGCTGGCCATTTCGGGGTCCACAAGACCCTTCACCTGATTCAGCGCATGTTTCGGTGGTCCAGGCTTGAGAAGGATTGCAAAGAATATGTGCAGTCATGTGTTGTTTGTACCCAAAGCAAATCTGCTAGGACCAAGTCCTGGGGTCTTCTAAGACCGTTACCAGTCCCTGACCGTCCCTGGAGTATGATAGCCATGGACTTTATAGTCGAGTTACCCCCATCCGAAGGACATACAGCCATCTTTGTAGTGGTCGACCGCCTCTCCAAGATGGCCCACTTCATACCCCTGAAAAAGACGCCTTCTGCAATGGAAACAGCCCAGGTGTTCATCCGGGAGATTGTAAGGCTACACGGAATTCCAACCAACATTGTGTCTGACAGAGGGGTCCAGTTCACCTCTCGCTTTTGGAAGGCACTATGCCAGGCCCTGAAAATTGAACTATCTATGTCCTCTGCCTACCATCCTCAGACAAATGGACAAACCGAGAGGACGAACCAGACTCTTGAGCAATATATACGATGCTTTACCACATTTGTTCAGGACGATTGGGTAGCACTATTACCGTTGGCAGAATTTGCCTTCAATAATGCCAGTCACTCGGTTACGGGTCAGTCTCCATTTTTTGCAAATTATGGGTTCCATCCTGTCTTCTTACCTAACATTATCCCTGAATCTCCGGTTCCAGCAGTACAGAATACTGTTGACTTCCTGGATCGCAACAACAAATTGTTACAAGAGACTATGGTCAAGGCACAGGCAACTAATAAGAGAATATATGACCGAAAGAGAAGAGGTGAATTGTGTCTCCAACCAGGTGACCAAGTGTGGTTGTCTACTACCAATCTTAGAATGGCTTGTCCCTCGAAGAAATTGGCACCAAAGTTTATTGGGCCTTTTTCAGTCAAGAAAAAACTAAATGAAGTGTCTTATGAACTTATCTTACCTAATTCACTTAAGATCCACCCGGTGTTCCACGTGTCCCTGCTGAAACCCACAGTACCTGATCCCTTCCCAGACAGAGGACCGGGGCCACCTGAATCTGTGATGGTTGATGGAGACGAGGAATATGAGGTGGAGGCTATCGTAGACTGCAGGAAAAGAGCTAACCAACTACAATACTTGGTCAAATGGAAGGGGTATGGACCAGAGGAGAACTCCTGGGAACCCAAGCAGAATGTGCATGCCCAAGAGCTGATCCAGGCCTTCTTCCGAAGCCACCCTCAAAAAAGAGCTCTTTTGGGCACCCGGAGTTTGCCCATAAGGGGGGGGCAATGTCAGGGATCTGCCACCTAAGGGTTAACAGTGCAGACTGATTCCAATGATTGGCAACAGGCTGCCTTATTTAAACCCCTCAGCAGCACTGTGTCCTTGCTGTCTGATCTGCATCTTATCCAGAGACCTGATCCTGAACCTGCATCATTCTGACCTGGCTTTCTGACTCCGCTGCCATCTCCAGTCCTGACCTGCTCTGTTTACCTGTCTGCAAGATCCTCTGTTGCCGAATCCAGCCTGAAATCTGACCATTCCTTGCCTGCTGCTTTTGTCTGTACTGATCTTCCGTGTATGACCTGGCCTGTCTGACTCCTCTCCTGCTGTCGCCTGCACCTGCATGTGCATGTTGCTCTCAGGCGCACCTGCATCCGGTGACCTGCGTCCGCTAACCTGCATCCGGTGACCTGCGTCCGCAGACCTGCATCCGCTGACCTGCATCCCGCTGACCAGCATCCTGCTAACCAGTTAATCGGCATTCGCTGACCTGCATCCGCTGACCTGCATCCGGTGACCTGCATCCGCTGATCTGCATCCGCTGATCTGCATCCAGCTGACCTGCACCTACAGCGCTTCAGCCCTTCTCATTAGACTTCATCTCCAATCTCAGAGACTCTGCAGGCACTCATACCCCACTGTGCTCCTACGGTCACTGTCTCAACCCCAGTGATCCCGGAACCAGGACGGTACGAGAGGTCTCCCTCTGCACGTCAGGCTCACTCCCAAGGTACGTGTCAATCCCCTTCTAGCTATTTGTTTCTGGGGTTTGTGGGGAAGAAAAAAAAAAAAAAAAAAATTTTTGAGCTTCAGATCTCCTCACAGTTCTTTCTCCTCTTTATCCCCCACTACTTTCTCCTTTAATCCAGGGAAGGTATACAGACATTCAGGCCTTCAAATAGTCTGATTATCTGGTTATTTAAGGCCAGGGAGTAGGAATGCTCTCAGGATGAGCGTAGCCCCTTTTCGGAGTACAAGGGGGCAAGGGGGATCCCCAAGTAATTGGTCTCCTCAATAAAGAAAGAAAAATAATGAACAGCGGGGGGGTCCGTCATTCACCCAATATGCTGCAATGGGGATTTTATGTCATGAACATATGTGTCAGTTAGAACTATTTAAATTGTTTTGTAGTGGTTATAGGTGGGTCCGTTTCTCCCCCCCAGTCTTAAAGTGAGATTTTAGCCATAAGCTATGAATACTGATTACAAATAGTCCCCAATCTTTTTCGTTTTTTTATGCAAGCTTCCGGAACAAGAGAGAAACACGCTCAGCTGGTTATCATTCAATCATCATTTGTCATCGTTAGCTCCCACTTAGTGTTGAGCGGAATACGCCATATTCGATTTTGCGATATATCACGAATATATAGGCGAATATTCGTGAAATATTCGCAAAAATCGAATATTCGTGATATTTCAAACAAAAAAATGCATTGCGAAATTTCGCTAATGCGCATGCGAAAATGATTGCGAAATTCTCGTCCGCGCATGCGCGCGAATAACACGCGAGAAAGAAGAGCATTTCCTGGATCTTTGCCAGTCGATTTTCGGATCGCTATTTTGTGCTGCCCAGCGAAGCGAAGATGGTGGGGAGTAACTTTTCATCCAGTGAGGAAAAACTGTTGATTAGTGTAAGTAATTTCACCACTGTTATTTCATTATCTTTAACTACATTTTAGACTAGTTTAAAAGTTAGGATATAAGATCAGATATTAGTATTTCCCAAACAGTGTGCCTCCAGCTGTTGCAAAACTACAACTCCCTGCATGCAACTGGCTGCAATCACCCCCCCCTCTCCCCCAATGTGAATGTACAGGGTACATTCACATGGGCTGGGGCTTACAGTGTGCTTCTAGCTGAAGCAAATTTGGCGCTGCAGCTCAAACCCTCAGCGGGAAACTACTGTGAACCCCACGCCCCTCTGACTGTACCCTAAAAACACTACACCACACTAAATAAAAATTAAAAAACACAACATATACACATAACCCTACATAGCCCCCCTCCCCTCCACAATAAAAAAGAAAAATGTCTGGTACGGCACTGTTTCCTAAACGGAGCCTACAGCTGTTGCAAAACAACTCCCCAGTATTACCGGACAGCCATTGACTGTCCAGGCATGCTGGGAGTTAAAGTATAATTGTGGTACAGCTGGTGACGGTGAGCTACATGGTGTATCAGAGCATGCTGGTAGTTGTAGTTTTTAAATAACATCAACTCCATTATTTATTCAAAATTAATTCATCAAAAAGTCAAAAGAAACAAACATATTATTGTTCATATATAAAGATAGGGATGAAAAAAAAGAATCTATTGTACAGGCCCAGTATAAGGGTCAAAAAATAATTATAGCGGTCAGATGAATAGCAACTCATTTCTCCCCTATACGTGTATCCTGTGTTGTTACTCATATATACATAATTATGCAAATGATAATGGCTGCTATATTTATGCAAAAAAGGTGGCGACCAAAATGGCAAGATATAAAATCTGTCATGTTACCCCTGTCAGTGATTAATAAGGCGAGAATGCTTCCAATTGTTGAATACCATACATTTACGTCATATATCCATAAGGGTTTAAACACAAGTATTATAATATACTTTGTTCTTCATCTTGCAGAGGTTCCTGCAACAGGGATATGATCAAATCCGGAGCCAGCAGGACAAAAAAAAATAGTCTGCTCCCTATTGCGGGAGTTACGGAAAAATCATGGCCGCACACATGACCACATGGCCATCCTAAAAAAGTGGTCTGACCTAAAGAGGCGCCACATGGCCCGGGTCACACAGATCCGAGATGAATTTCATCCAGGTAAGTTATTGGTGACAGTTATGTAAGGTCATATGTAATTAACCTTAGGGCAGATGTTGTTAACCCAGACGCCATGTTGTGGTAACATATATCTTCACCACCCAAGGTATTCATAGTACTGTTGAAAAAAGACATGGCAGCAGACAGGAACACTTATTAACTATAACTAAACTAAATAAACAAGACACACCATTATTGGACTAATACTGGCCGAGGCTGCTTTATTATTGGATTTCAGACATATATTTTAAATAAATACTTTAATAACTTAAAAAACAGCCTAGTAGTCACTACGGCTCAGGCTGTACATAAATATATTCCAACTTTAAAATGTATCCAACAACAACTAAACTAAACAGATTTGTCCCCTTAGTATAATTTAAACTTTTTTTTTTTTTTTTTTTTAAAACAAAGGTGACCATCCCACATAATTAACAGCCGCGACAAAAAGAAAAGAAAAAAAGGGGGGGGGGGTTGGGGCACACCACAGTCCTGTCTACTGAGGCGACTGAGCGCAAGGCTGACGGAACCCTACTTATATACCCCTAACTAACACTGGATTTTCCAGAACCAACTGGTACCAGGCCACAGGCCTAAAAAGTGCGGGAAAAGCACGTGTAGGCCGCGTGATCACCTCGTGCTCACCAAAAAAACGTGAAAAACACGTTTTCCAGCTAACTCGGCCACGTGAGGACCAGCTTACACCTAAAGAGCCCTATTAGGTTCCCAAAAGGGGAACTTGAAACCGTCACTACTAATTTTATTAAGTCCTGCCGCTTTCCCATGAGAAAAGGGGGAATTGAAACCTTCTCCCCCTTTTCTATCATTATTCCATCAAGTTAAACCATGGAATTAAAGTGGTGGTGTGGTGGGTTAAAGGGGAAGGGGTGGTATTTTATAACTCAATTACCACTAAATTCCTGTGCTAGGCGTGGGGTTTTCATAGTAATCCCGTGTACTCCATCAGGCCCTTTTTTTAACATGAGATCGTCAGAATAATACAAAGGAAACACAAACAGCTCATTTTACCATGGTGGCAGCCCAGTTCACACTCAGTCCCCTGTAGTGCCAGCAAGACCCTTTAATATAACATTATCCCATTGGTTAACTGTCTATATAAATACATTTGTATTCATATACAATACAGCAGAGTACACAGAATTTGCATACGTTATTAGAAATCATTTTTACATATATGAACATTGTGTTATTATAGGAGCTCCTCTACCATCTGTGCGCCCCAAGCGCACAAGGTGACAGGCCGCAGAGGAGGAGGAGGAGGAAGATGAAGAGGAGGAGCAGGAGGAGGATGCACAGGAGGAGCAGGAGGAGGATGCACAGGAGGAGAGGGAAGAGGAGCAGCCAGGGCCCTCCCAGTGTTTACCACCCCCAGCTCCTGTTGAGGAGCAAGATGAGGAGCTGCAACCCCCCCCCCAAACTCCTGGTGAATCGGGTGATGGAGAAGAGGAGCAGGAGGATGAGACAGTTCCTGTGAGCCTCAGTCAGAAGGGTAAATATGTGCACAAAGATTAATAACATTTCAACAATAAGATGTAGATATAAAAATGGACAGCATTTAAAGCGCACCCGTCAGATTTCAGAACAATAATATGGTATTTATGATAGAAGTATATGTGCTAGACACATAACAATTGTATAGACATGATAATGATTGTTTAATAAGCAACATAAATATTTTATTTATTTGGTAACGGTCTTTGAAATCCTAATTTTTTTTTCTTATATCCTAACAGTTTTAAAAAAGATGGAGGAAAAACACAGTCTCATCCAGAGGACCAATGATAAAATCCTCTCAAATCGGCGTAAAATGCGGATCCTAGACCTCCAAAACCAACAGCTGGAGCAACAGCAGAGGAATAATTTTGACGCGATGGCTGAGCTTCACAAGCTCATGCAAAATTACATTAAATTTTATTTTCTTTTAATACAAAATGTTATTCTTTTAAAATGTTTCCTTTCTTATTGAGATTGTTAGGTTTTTCAACACATCTAACTTCACATCTAACACATCAACATCAACACATCTAACTTCATAATAACCAAAAACATTTTATACTATTATTTTATTTAACACAAACCTAAGACAAACTTAAATACACGGACACAGACACTACTAACACAAACTAAACTGTTGAAAAATTAATATAACAAAAGCTACAATATATATATAGATATAGAGAGAGAGAGCGAGAAAGAGAGAGAGAGAGTGCAGATTTGCTCTTGCAGACAGGATAATGGTTGCAGTATAAAGGCCGCAAACCAGGGTTTAACATAAAGTTCAGTGTTTTAGTCACACTTGCTGTTACGATCCGGTCTGGTAGCTAGTAGCGGAGGCTGTTGGTGGATCCGCTGTGCCAGAGAGGTCATGAAGCATTACTCAGCATGAAGGCAGCAGCAGTAGTATTAAAATATAATGTAATTATCACACAGGCAACATTTACAAGCAGTAGTGGTAATAGTACTAGATAGCATCTAAACACTTGGGCAAGACTTGACAGCAGCAGTAGTGGTAATAGTAGTATATAGTGGCAAATAACTCGTGACATAGGTGTCGTGAGCAGCAGCAGTAGTAGTAATAGTAGACAATATAGTGTCAAATCACTCGGGCAAGAGGTGCCATGATGAACAGCAGCAGCAGCAGTGGTAATAGTAGTATATAGTGGCAAATAACTCGTGACATAGGTGTCGTGACTGAGCAGCAGCAGTAGTAGTAATAGTAGACAATATAGTGTCAAATCACTCGGGCAAGAGGTGCCATGAACAGCAGCAGCAGCAGTGGTAATAGTAGTATATAGTGACAAAGAACTCGTGACATAGGTGTCTGAGCAGCAGCAGTAGTAGTAATAGTAGACAATATAGTGTCAAATCACTTGGACAAGAGGTGCCATGAACAGCAGCAGCAGCAGCAGTGGTAATAGTAGTATATAGTGGAAAATAACTTGTGACATAGGTGTCGTGAGCAGCAGCAGTAGTAGTAGTAATAGTAGACAATATAGTGTCAAATCACTCGGGCAAGAGGTGCCATGAACAGCAGCAGTGGTAATAGTAGTATATAGTGGCAAATAACTTGTGACATAGGTGTTGTGAGCAGCAGCAGTAGTAGTAGTAATAGTAATAGTAGACAATATAGTGTCAAATCACTCGGGCAAGAGGTGCCATGAACAGCAGCAGCAGCAGTGGTAATAGTAGTATATAGTGGCAAAGAACTTGTGACATAGGTGTCTGAGCAGCAGCAGTAGTAGTAATAGTAGACAATATAGTGTCAAATCACTCGGGCAAGAGGTGCCATGAACAGCAGCAGCAGCAGTGGTAATAGTAGTATATAGTGGCAAATAACTCGTGACATAGGTGTCTGAGCAGCAGCAGTAGTAGTAATAGTAGACAATATAGTGTCACATCACTCGGGCAAGAGGTGCCATGAACAGCAGCAGTGGTAAGAGTAATAAAAATGGCAAATCACTCGGGCAAGAGGTGCCATGAACAGCAGCAGCAGCAGTGGTAATAGTATTATATAGTGGCAAAGAACTCGTGACATAGGTGTCTGAGCAGCAGCAGTAGTAGTAATAGTAGACAATATAGTGTCAAATCACTCGGGCAAGAGGTGCCATGAACAGCAGCAGCAGCAGTGGTAATAGTAGTATATAGTGGCAAATAACTCGTGACATAGGTGTCTGAGCAGCAGCAGTAGTAGTAATAGTAGACAATATAGTGTCAAATCACTCGGGAAAGAGGTGCCATGAACAGCAGCAGCAGCAGTGGTAATAGTAGTATATAGTGGCAAAGAACTCGTGACATAGGTGTCGTGAGCAGCAGCAGTAGTAGTAGTAATAGTAGACAATATAGTGTCAAATCACTCGGGCAAGAGGTGCCATGAACAGCAGCAGCAGCAGTGGTAATAGTAGTATATAGTGGCAAAGAACTCGTGACATAGGTGTCTGAGCAGCAGCAGTAGTAGTAATAGTAGACAATATAGTGTCAAATCACTCGGGCAAGAGGTGTCATTAACAGCAGCAGCAGCAGTGATAATAGTAGTATATAGTGGCAAATAACTCGTGACATAGGTGTCTGAGCAGCAGCAGTAGTAGTAATAGTAGACAATATAGTGTCAAATCACTCGGGCAAGAGGTGCCATGAACAGCAGCAGCAGCAGTGGTAATAGTAGTATATAGTGGCAAATAACTCGTGACATAGGTGTCTGAGCAGCAGCAGTAATAGTAGACAATATAGTGTCACATCACTCGGGCAAGAGGTGCCATGAACAGCAGCAGTGGTAAGAGTAATAAAAATGGCAAATCACTCGGGCAAGAGGTGCCATCAGCAGCAGCAGCAGCGGTAAGAGTAATAAAAATGGCAAATCACTCGGGCAAGAGGTGCCATCAGCAGCAGCAGCAGCGGTAAGAGTAATAAAAATGGCAAATAGCTCGTGCAAGAGGTGCCATCAGCAGCAGCAGTAGTAATAGAAAGTGGCAAATCTCTCGGACAAAAGGTGACAGCAGCAGTATGAGTAATATATCGGTACATAATCACTCAGCCTTTTGGCATTAGCAGTAGGAGCCCATATGGTGGCAAAATTACAAAAGCTTGAAGTTGCAGTAGCATGGTGATTAAATTTGAAAAACAGAATGACACAGGCCTTAAGTAGCTGTAGCCTGACTATACCATAGTGCCTCATAATTTAAAAGTTTGATTAACGTTATTTCTATGCTATACGTGACTTTTTAAATTCATGATGAGCAATTACTTTTCAAAATAATGTGGCAGCAGCATCAGGACTCCTTATAGTGGCTTAATGACACAGCATGGAAATATTTATGCCCTTAACACTACCTGCCCACTATGAGTTTCAAAGGTATAAATACATCAGGGAATGAATGACAAGGGACCCTTCAGCGCCCTGAACCGACGGCGGGTGCCAGAAAGTCACCGCCGATCCAGGACTCATTCATCTTGATGAATGTGAGTCTGTCCACGGAGTCTGTGGACAGACGGGTCCTCTTGTCCGTGACCACCCCACCTGCCGCGCTGAATGTCTGCTCAGATAGTACGCTGGAGGGGGGGCAAGACAATAACTCCAGCGCATACTGAGCGAGCTTGCGGCAGGTGTCCAATCTGGCAACCCAGTACTCCATGGGGTCGTCGGTGCTCATACTGTCAGAAGCACCGACGGACCCCATGTAGTCTGCCACCATGTGGGCCAGCCGCTGGTGGCGACCGCTGCTGCTGCTGGTACTGGGTCGCTCAGATTGGAAGAACATCCTCATCTCACCCATTAGGTCCCCTGCTCAGCTGCTGCTGGGTGCAGCCACCTGCTGGGTGAGATGAGGGGGACAACTGGAGGCCGGGGAGTTGCCTGCTCCAACCGGCTGACTATGCGTGCCTGCAGTTCCTCCATCCGGTGCTGCCTCCGGCTGGCTGGGAGGAACTGCTCCAGTTTCCCCTTGCATCTTGGATCTAAAAGGGTGGCCATCCAAAATTCATCCCTCTCCTTGATAGTCTTAACCCGGGGGTCCCTCCTGAGGCATCTCAGCATGTGGGCAGCCATGGGGAAGAGCACAGCCCGCTGTGACTCCTCATGGCTGCCCGGGTCCATGACGTCTGACTCTTCATGCTGGAGGCGCTGCTGCTCACGCTCAGAGATGCCCAACCCCCGGACTATCGGTGCCCCCAACACCGGCTCTCCCTCCTGACCAGGCCCTGACTCCAGGACGTCACCAGTAACTTCCTCATCATCTTCATCCTCCTCCTCCTCGTCCTGGCCCTGGTCTTGGTGGAGCAGTGTTGCCTCCTCCTGCTCCACCAAGGCACTCTCCCCAGGAGAGTGTTTGTGATGGCCCAGCAGTGCCTTGCTCCAGCAGGTATTCCTTCACCGCCCTTCGCTGCTCCCACAACCTCTCCAGCATGTGGAGGGTGGAGTTCCACTGCGTCACACTGTCCACAATCAGCCTGTGAAGGGGCAGGCTGTTGTCCCGCTGCAACTTGGACAGGGACACGGTAGCGGTTGGGGAGCGCCTGAAGTGGCTGGCAATCCTACGTACCCTTAGCACAATGTCACTCAACCCGGGATAGGTGCGCAGGAACTTCTGCACCACGAGGTTGAGGACATGTGCCAGACAGGGCACGTGGGTCAGACTGCCAGCCTGGAGGGCGGAGAGTAGGTTGCTGCCGTTGTCACAGACAACCATACCTGCCTGGAGCCTTCGGGGTGTCAGCCACTTCTGGACCTGAGCCTGAAGTGCGGTCAGCACTTCTTGTCCAGTGTGTCTCTGGTCCCCTAAACTAACAAGCTGGAGCACGGCCTGACAGCGCACGTGCCCCACACTTGAGTAGCTACGGGGGCGCTTGCTGCGAGGCTCAGCAGCTGCGGAGACAGTGGCTTGAGGGAGACCAGCAGTTCTCCCCTGGACACCCCGGGGCGGCACCACAAAATCTGATGCCGCCGATTCCCTCCCCAGTGCCTCGGAGGGAAACCCAATGGGCCGTGAAGCTGATGTACCGGCCCTGCCCATGCCTGCCGGTCCAGCCATCCATTTTGAGATGCACCCTGTCGCTGACAGCGTGATCCAGCGACAGGGTTACATTCTGCACAATGTGCTGGTGTAGGGCAGGGACACCAGTCCTGGCAAAGAAATGGCGGCTGGGGACACGCCATTGGGGTTGGGCCTGCTCCAACATCTGCCTGAAGGGGTTGCAGTCAACAATGTTGAAGGGAAGCAGATGTTGGGCAATAACCCTTGCCAGGAGCCCATTGAGGGAACGCACATGTCGGTCTCCAGGGGGGAAGGGAGTGGTGCGTTCGAAGGCGTCGGAAAGCGACGCCTGGCGCGGGACAGCAGTGCAGGACACAGAAGAGGAGGGTGCTGTGGAAGTAGAGGTCTGTCTGCCGGTACCAGTACCTCTACTAGAGGGAGCGGGGGGGCATGACCTGCTGGGAACAGATGAAGCTGTGGCAGGGGCTGCTGTACCCTGCACACTTGTGGTGGTGGCGCTGCTACCACCACCACGCTTCATCTGGTCATACTCCCGCCAGTGGTTGATTCTCAGGTGCTGGTTCAGAGCTGTGGTACCCACCCGAGCCAAGCACTTCCCTCTCTTCACCCTGACACGACAGATATGGCAGATGGCTATGGTCTGGTTATCTGCTACCAGGGTGAAGTAGGCCCAGACAGGTGACTTCAGCACCGCCCTCCTGTCAGATGGGGTGACGCTGACTTGCACCTGCTGGGACTCGGTGCACACAGGTGGAGCTGCCTGCTGCTGACACCTCCTGCTGCCATCACCAGTGGAGACCCTGACGCTGGTCTCCCTGGTGACCTGGCGCACCGTTTCCCCAGGGTGCCTACCGTCCTCGTCGTCACTGCTGCTGTGAACCGACAAGGCACGTGGCACCCATGTTGGGTCACCCTCCTCTTCGCCCCCAGATATGTCAGACCCAGGGCTGAAATGTGGTGGTCTGAGGGAAACAGCTGGCATGGAGCCGCTAGCCTGGCTCCGCTGTCCCCTCACCGACGCCTGGGTCTGACTAGGTACGGGTGTTTCCTGCACAAAAACACCAGCACCACTTGGAAGGGATGTCTCTGGGATACTGACAGCAGGTACCCCATCCTCCTCCTCCATCATCCCTTCAAAAAGGTCCTGACCATCAGGACAGAACTGGATGTCTGCCTGATGCAGGGCCTCCCCCAATATATCCCTCTCACTGTCGCTGTCAAACAGTAAGAGGCTGGACTCTTGGGGGCTGGGGGTGGGTACTAAAGGCACCGGTGTACTGGTGGTGCTACTGGGAGTCGGGACTGACGACTCAGTGGCACTGCTGTGCCCCATATACTCCACCACTACTGGAGCCTGAGAAGGCAATATCGGGCGGCTGCCCGAGGGAAAAAAATTGCGGATGAGGCGGACTCCCCTTCCACCTGATCCTCTACCACTAGTAGGGGCGCGAGAGGTACCCCGTGCTGGCAGCGACCCAGCACTGGGAGTAACTCCCCTACCCCTGCTGCCACGGCCACGGCCACGTATGCTGCTCATACTTGCTGATGTGGGGGGGGGTAAACTTTATTGGGGGGGGAAATGTGAGAAAGGAGTGTTTTTTTTTTAGCAAGACAGGCACGCAGACAAAGATGCAGACAAAGACGTAGACAGCTACTAAACTAGAATAAAACTACTACACCTAAAAGTTTTTTTTTTTTTTTTTTTTTCTAGACTGAAGGACGCAGACAAGGACGAGGACTACAAATACTAAACTAATATGCACTAAACACTAACGACTTACACAAACTTATATGACTAAACTAAAAAAGCTAAAAAAATGTTTTATTTTTTTTTGTTTTTTTACACTGACTGACAAGGACAAAGACGAGGACTACAAATACTAAACTAATATGCACTAAACAAACACTAACTACTTACACAAACTTAAATGACTAAACTACAGCTAATTTTTTTTTTTTTTTTTTTACACAAAACGCAGACACTAAACTAAGCTACCTTAAAGAAATGTACACTTACACTAACTACACAGAAATCTATCTAACACTAAGCTACACTAACCTGGACAAAACAACACAAATCTGAGCTTTTAGAAAAGCTGTTGGGTCTTTTGCTTTGAAAAAAGCAGTTTAGAAGCAGGAAAATCAGAACTGAAAGCACTATAGGAAGCACAATGCTGATGGCAGAATGCTGATGCTCTAAGCCAGGGATATGCAATTAGCGGACCTCCAGCTGTTGCAGAACTACAATTCCCATGAGGCATAGCAACACTCTGACAGCCACAAGCAGGACACCCAGAGTCAGAGGCATGATGGGACTTGTAGTTTTGCAACAGCTGGAGGTCCTCTAATTGCATATCCCTGCTCTAAGCTCTAAGATCACACAGAAACACTCCACTCTCTCTAGTCACCTTGTGAATCTGCACTGAAATACTGCTGGGAGTGATCTTATATACTGGTTGTGCAGGCAGGTTCCTATTGGTTGCTATGGAGGTTGCTAACCTCTGACAACTGTGGTAGGAGAACTCTGATTGGCTCTGATGCAAAAGAAGGGCGGAGAAAGTATTTGCGAATATTCGGAAATCGAATATTCGCGATTGCGAATATTCGGCAACATAAACGGATCGCCTCAGCTTAGCTACTCGGCCCAGGGTCTCTAATCATACCAGCAATGCTTTTAGACGTTGATGCAGATCACTAGGATGTGATCTGTTTTAAAAATAAATTTGAAAAAATACAAATATTTGGAATAGCGAATATTGGCCGCGAAATTCGAGTTATTCGCGAATACTCGAATATGCCATATTCGTAACGAATATTCGCAATACGAATATTCTTGAGCAACACTACTCCCACTATTGATTCCAATGTCCAGGATTTTTAAATTGCATAGATCATATCCTACAATTATAGCTCCACTTGACCCATATCAACATTCCTGGGGACACGCTTTTCACTTTTATACACTCAGCCCCGGAGGCACATCATATAGATGAGAGTAAAAAGGGTCCGCTTTTAATGCACTGTATGTGGTATCTTATACGGGGGGGGGGGTTAAGTTTTTTAATACTTATTTTTATTTAGTTAATGGTCACTTTTTACCCCCTTCTTATCCCCAGACCGCACTCCAGATCTTCTCACCTCTATTCCACATACAATATAATACAGTGTTTGATGTTATAAGCTTTGTCTTGCACAGTCATACTCAATTAAGATAGTTTAAAGTTTATCAGACAGTTCTTGTACTCAATTTTCATCCACCTTTAAGAGCGCCACATACACATTTACTTAGCATGTAACAGTGAATAGTTAATAGCAGACCTTCTACAATCTTCCTTAGTAACTTGGCCTTAGTATTTTTTCCAGACCCTCTTTTGCTTCTCCAAAAAGGGGATTTCCCCTGCCTTACCTCTACACTTCCATCATCCTTCCTGCCCTTATTATTGGTGGTTTAGGGTGTCCATCTGTGTGGTCGGCAGCCTCGGTCCTCACGCTGCGTGTCCCTCTCCTTACTTTAATACCTGCGTTGCTTCCGTTCGTCTGTCCCCGCTCCTCACCGGCTGTTTAATCCGCCCTTAGTGTAGGCAGCGTGACTCAGCTTAGCAGCGTATGATGGTGCCTATAGAGCCATACACAGCAGTACTCAGCGTGTGACGTGTTGGGGTGCAAGGTGCCTCCTCCTCCTCTCATTCATCGGCGCGGTCCGTCCTCACAGCCGAGCAATCTCATTGCTGTCCTTTCCCCCCACCTACGAGCGCGCGCGCATCCTCACGTGCACGTGCGCGCCATCCCCCCTCCCCTCCCTTTTCTGAGACAGTGGGAGGGAGATCAATCTAGAAATATTATCTAAATTAAAAGATTTTAGGATGGGAAAGGTAATCTTAGGAGGGGACTTAAACTTTTGTATGGATCCGAAAGTGGATAGGACATCCCAGATACAAGGGACCCAAAACTCACAATTAAGAAAGATAAAGTATAGTCTATATAGATGCCAACTGGTGGATATGTGGAGAATCTGTAACCCAGACCAACGAGACTACACATTTTATTCCCCAGTGCATGGGAGCTATTCTTGGATCGACTACTTTTTTTGTGGATCACAGAATGTTAGAAATGGTGGTCGAGACGAGAATTGAGGCAATGACACTTTCCGACCATGCCCCTATAAGTATATCCTTAAACATCCCAGGAAATCAGAAGTCGTTCCAAAATTGGAGGCTTAATGAGGAACTATTGATCGACGAAACAAGTTTAATGAGGGTAACATAAGAGTTCTAAGAATACTTTAGGATAAATGAAACAGGTGAAACATCTATAGAAACAGTGTGGGATGCACACAAAGCGGTGATAAGAGGAACCCTTATCTCCGAAGGGGCAAGAATGAAAAAAGAAAAAAATTGTAAAAGAGATAAATGAATAGCCAAGATATTTAATTTAGAACAAAAACATAAGAAACTGGGAAAGCAACGGGAACTGTACCTGAAATTAGTCAATAAACTAAATGAACTCAAAGAACTTATGGACCAGGAAACGAGAAGGGAATTTAACCTAATAGCAAGGGAAAGATACATGTGGGGAAATAAAACAAATAAACATCTAGCTAGGATGGTACAGAAAAAAAAATCAAGAAATTATATAGAAAAAATTAAAGATGAGAAAGGGGAGGTTGTACATACAACAAAAGATATAGCTGAAACCTTTAGAAGCTATTATGCGAAGCTATATTCAGTAGAGCAGAAGAACTGGAAAAAGGAGGAGAAAAAAAATAAGATCTTAGAATTTTTAAAGGATGCAGGACTACCAAAAATGAGCCAAAGTGAAGCACTGGGGATGGATAGGCCAATCTCGGAAAATTAAATCAAACTAGCATTAAAAAGCTCAGCTCCAGGTAAAAGTCCGGGCCCGGACGGCTTTACAGTACTGTATTATAAAAAATATAAGGAGATTCTTCTACAAAGACTCTGTCTATATTTCAATGGCCTAGGAGAAGAATTTAAATTAAGCAGAGAAGCATTAGGGGAAACCATTTCTGTTATCCCGAAGGAAGGCAAAGGCATTAAAAGAAAGAGGGGGTGTAGTGGCGCTTGCAGTAAATAAATAAATAAAATAGACAAGAAACGCACAGCAACGTGTGATAATGTCCAAAAAAATGTGTTCCACTCCAAATTCCTCTTTATAATCCTCTCACATCAATGACTTATGATGTGAAGGAGGGGATGTGTGAAGATAATGAGATCCAAACAATATTTATGACTCAATGTCTAGAGTTCATACACAATCATATATGATGGAGCAAAATGTGGATAATTGCATTTGTAAGAGTGAATCCATGTAACCACAAATAAACGTAGTAAAAGGGTGAACCCAAATGACAGTACGTGCACTATAATACTATAATAATAGGCAAAAAAACGCACAGCAACGTGTGATAATGTCCAAAAAAATGTGTTCCACTCCAAATTCCTCTATAAACTCCTCTCACATCAATGACTATGATGTGAAGGAGGGATTGTGTGAAGATAATGAGATCCAAACAATATTTATGACTCAAAGTCTTGAGTTCATACACAATCATATATGATGAAGCAAAATGTGGATAATTGCATTTGTAAGAGTGAATCCATGCAACCACAAATAAACGTAGTAAAATGGTGAACCCAAATGACAGTACGTGCACTATAAAGTCTGTGCCTAAAAAATATAAATATATAATAAATAAATAAATAATGTTCCAGTTAGGTGCACTAATTAAATGTGCCAAATAAATAAATAATGTTCCAGTAATCAAAGTGTCCCAAAAAAAGGATAATTGTATCACAGTGAACGTGGAATAAATAATAAAGTGCTTGATGCAAAAATTCCCAAAAAGTGCAATAGTGCTAGGTTAGAGGATGATGCTGCAATCCAATGCACGATCCATTCCGTTTAGTAGTGCAGAATCAGAAGGTAAATACTAGCCTCTCACCTCATGAAAGGCTAATTAGAGCCTTTAGGTAATATGAAGGTCAGCAGGGGATAGCTCTGGATCCAGGGCAGCCCAGGTAATTTTCATCACATAAGGTCCCAGGTAATTTTCATCACATAAGGTCCCAGCCGCTCTCAATAAAGCATAAAGCAAAACTCCATAGTGTAGTAGGTAGGAATAACATTTAATAACACATAGGGCCTGATTTACTATGCTCTGTGCGCTGCGCTGGTTCATGCGTTAATTAGTACTCCCGGTGGAGGCTTAATTGGGCGCATGAACCAGCGTAGCAGCCGGCGCATTGAAAGTAATATGTAAAGCCGCGCCGAACTCCCTATAGAAGTCTATGGGAGAAATCAAAAGTGTTCATTTTAAAGGCTAATCTGCTAGTTTTGTCCTAAAAAGTGTTTGGGGACCTCAGTCCTGCCCCAGGGAACATGTATCAATGTTTTTTTTATTTTTTAAAACGGCCGTTTTTTCGGGAGCAGTGAAATTAATAATTCTTAAAGTGAAACAATAAAAGTGAAATATTCCTTTAAATTTCGTACCTAGGCGGGGGTGTAATGTCAGCATGTGAAATAGCGCATTTTTCCCGCACTTAGGACTGCCCCTGCACAAAGTTACATTCAGAAGGAAAAAAGTCATTTAAAAATTCACACGCGGCTATAATGAATTGTCGGCTCTGACAATTCTAAAGGGATTCATTCATAAAACAAACAAAAAAAATGTATAGGGGTTCCCCCAAATTAAATTACCGGGCCCTTCAGGTCTGGAATGGATATTAAGGGGAACCCCGCCGTAAAAACCCCCCAAAAAAAAGACGTGCGGTTCCCGACAAATATCCATTCCAGGCCCTTCAGGTCTGGTGTGGATTTTAAGGGGAACTCCACCCCAAATTGAAAAAATGGCGTGGAGTCCCCCTAAAAATCCACACCAGACCCTTATCCGAGCACGTTGACCTGGCCGGCCGCAGAAAAGAGGGGGGGACAGAGTGCGCCCCCCCCCTCTCCTGAACCGCACCAGGCCACATGCCCTCAACATGGGGAGGATGTCCCCATGTTGATGGGGACAAGGGCCTCATCCCCACAACCCTTGCCCGGTGGTTGTGGGGGTCTGCGGGCGGGGGGCTTATCAGAATCTGGAAGACCCCTTTAACAAAGCGGACCCCCAGATCCTGGCCCCCCCCTATGTGAAATGGTAATGGGGTACATTGTACCTCTACCATTTCACCCCAAAAAAAATGTCAAAGTGTTAAAAATGACAGTAGCCGGTTTTTGACAAATCTTTTAATAAAATCTTCTTTTCTTCTTTCCTTCGGGTTTCTTCCGCTGCTTCTTTCTTGGGTCTTCTCGTCCACATCTTGCCCGACGTGTTCTTCTATCTTCTCCGTCCGTCCTTCAGCCTTCTGGTCCCGCATCTTGCCCGACGTCTTCTCCTGTCTTCTTCTCCGTCCGTCCGCCAGCCTCCTCGTCCGCATCTTGTGTCTTCTCCGGTCTTCTTCTCGGTCCGCCAGCCTTCTTGTCCACATCTTTTTCTTCCCGGACCCAGCGTTTGAATTTGATTTGGCCGCCGTGTTGCGCTCCTGGGACCCGCCCCCCTCTGACGCCACAAGTAAACTCCTTAGAAGGTCATGTGCGTCAGAGGGGGGGCGGGGTCACAGAGCGTCACACAGCGGGGGAATTCAATTTCAAGCGCGCCGCCCGGAGAAGAAGTTCCCGCCGTGTCACACTCATGTGACCCCGCCCCCCTCTGACGCACACATGCCACACGCGGACTTTCATATGAGTTTACTTGTGGCGTCAGAGGGGGGCGGGTCCCAGGAGCGGGAACACGGCGGCCAAATCAAATTCAAACGCTGGGTCCGGGAAGAAAAAGATGTGGACAAGAAGGCTGGCGGACCGAGAAGAAGACCGGAGAAGACACAAGATGCGGACGAGGAGGCTGGCGGACGGACGGAGAAGAAGACAGGAGAAGACGTCGGGCAAGATGCGGGACCAGAAGGCTGAAGGACGGACGGAGAAGATAGAAGAAGATGTCGGGCAAGATGTGGACGAGAAGACCCAAGAAAGAAGCAGCGGAAGAAACCCGAAGGAAAGAAGAAAAGAAGATTTTATTAAAAGATTTGTCAAAAACCGGCTACTGTCATTTTTAACACTTTGACATTTTTTTTGGGGTGAAATGGTAGAGGTACAATGTACCCCATTACCATTTCACATAGGGGGGGGCCAGGATCTGGGGGTCCCCTTTGTTAAAGGGGTCTTCCAGATTCTGATAAGCCCCCCGCCCGCAGACCCCCACAACCACCGGGCAAGGGTTGTGGGGATGAGGCCCTTGTCCCCATCAACATGGGGACATCCTCCCCATGTTGAGGGCATGTGGCCTGGTGCGGTTCAGGAGAGGGGGGGGCCGCACTCTGTCCCCCCCTCTTTTCTGCGGCCGGCCAGGTCAACGTGCTCGGATAAGGGTCTGGTGTGGATTTTTAGGGGGACTCCACGCCATTTTTTTTTCAATTTGGGGTGGAGTTCCCCTTAAAATCCACACCAGACCTGAAGGGTCTGGTATGGATATTTGGGGGGACCCCACGCCATTTTTTGGGGGGGTTTTTACGGCGGGGTTCCCCTTAATATCCATTCCAGACCTGAAGGGCCTGGTAATTTAATTTGGAGGGACCCCCTTTATTTTTATTTTTTAATGAGCAATGACTGTATTCTTTATAGCCATGAGTACTTTAAACTTCCTTTTTTTTGTTTCACTTCAGAAATGACATCTTGTACAGGGACAGTACTAAGCACGGGAAACATGCGTGTAACCCCCTCCCCCCCTGTATGAAATTTAAAGGAATATTTCACTTTTATTATTTCACTTTAACCACTTCCATACCGCGCCTATTCTGGCACTTCTCTCCTTCATGTAAAAATTATATTTTGTTCCTGGGAAATTAATCAGGACCCCCAAACATTATATATAATTTTTTAGCAGACACCCTAGGGAATAAAGTTAGCGGTCATTTTTTATTTGATTTCCAACGGTATTTGCGCAATAATTTTTCTAACGCCTTTTTTTTGGCCCAAAAAAAAAACACGGTTCATGAAAAAAAAAAAAAAAAAACAGTAAAGTTAGCCCAATTTTTATGGATAATGTTAAAGATGATGTTACACCGAGTAAATAGATACCTAACTTGTCACGCTTTAATATTGTACACACTCATGGAATGGCGCCAAACTTCGGGACATAAAAATATCCATAGGCGATGCTTGTTTTTTTTTTACAGGTGACCAGTTCAGAGTTACAGAGGAGGTCTAGGGCTAGAATTATTGCTCTCGCTCTAACGCACGTGTCAATACCTCACATGTGTGGTTTGAATGGTGTTTACATATGTGGGCGGGACTTACATGCATATTTGCTTCTGAGTGCGAGCTTCTAGGGACAGGGGCATTATTTTATTTTTTTGTTTGTTTTTTTTACCTCATATTTTTATTCTTGCACTTTTTTGACACTTTTTTTGATTTTGGATCACTTTTCTTCCTATTACAAGGAATGTAAACATCCCTTGTAATAGGACTAGTGTGTGACAGGTCCTCTTTATGGAGAGAGGCGGGGTCAATAAGGCTGGAAAGCATGGTATTGAAAAAATAAATAAAAGATCTCATGCTTTCAGCTGCAATCATGTTCGTTCAGCGCAGTGGTGTAGTGTATAGCACTTTGACCTAGCAGCAAAAGAGTCGTTGGTTCGAATCCCGCCCGTGACAGCATCTGCATGGAGTTTGCATGTTCTCCCTGTGCCTGCGTGGGTTTCCTCCCACAATATAAAAACACGCTGTAAATCGGATCCGGTCTAAATAAGCCCTAATATGCAGTAGTATATTTAGGTTTTGTTCTGCCCTAGGCCTGACTACATATCTGCACCTCCTAATAGAAAAATGACCCACCCCTTCCTGTCAAGGTCACACCCTGTTTTTGTATGACCCGCCCAGGAATTTTCAGGGGACCCACACACTAGTTCTGGGGGGGCACTGGATTCCCTTAACCACTTCCATAACAGGCACTTACGCACCTTCCCGCCCAAGCCAATTTTCAGCTTTCAACACTGTCGCACTTTGAATGGCAATTGCGCGGTCATACAACACTGTACCCAAACAAAATTGGCGTCCTTTTTCCCCCACAAATAGAGCTTTCTTTTGTTGTTATTTGATCACCTCTGCGATTTTTTTTTTGCGCAACAACTAAAAAAAGACTGCAAATTTTGAAACAAAAAAACGTTTTGATTTTTTTAGGTTAATTTTTTTGTAAATACGTTTTTCTCTTTCAATTACGGGCACTGATATGGCGGCACTGATGGGCACCGATGAGATGGCACTGATGGACATCGATGAGGTAGTACTGACAGGCACAGATGAGGTGGCATTGATTGGCGGCGCTGGTATGCGACACTGATGGGCACTCATAGGCGGCACTGATGGGCACTCATGGGCGGCACAGATGGGCACTCATGGGCGGCACTTATGGGTGGCACTGATGGATACTTATGGGCGGCACTTATGTGTGGCACTGATGGATACTTATGGGTGGCACAGGTGGGCACTGATAGGTGGGCACTGTGCATGGATGGGCACTGTGGGGTGGCACTGATGGACACTGTGGGGTGGCACTGATGGACACTGTGGGGTGGCACTGATGGACACTGTGGGGTGGCACTGATTTTCCCAGGTTGCCAGTCAGTGCCCATTTGTGGGCACTGATTGGCATCTTTTTTCTTTTTTTTTAATGCTTTTTGTTTTTTTTTTCAATATTTTTTTTTTTTGCACACCCTGGTGGTCCAGGGTGGGCATCCCTGGTGGTCCAGTGTGGTGATCCGAGGGGGGGCTGCGCTGATAAACAATCAGCACGAACGCCCCCTGTCAGGAGAGCCGCCGATCGGCTCTCCTATACTCGCGTCTGTCAGACGCGAGTGAGGAAGAGCCATCGATGGCTCTTCCTGTTTACATCGTGATCAGCCGTGATTGGACACGGCTGATCACGTGGTAAAGAGTCTCCGTCTCCGTGAGAGACTCTTTACCGAGATCGGAGATGCAGGGTGTCAGACTGACACCCCGCATCACCGATCGCCGCGCTGCGTGCCCCCACAGGCGCGCGCGGCATGAAATCCTGCAGGACGTCCTGTCAGGACTGTGTAACCACTTCCCGGACGTAAATCGGCCATAGGCTGGGCGGGAAGTGGTTAATTTGCATAGTTTTTCTCTCACTTCCTGTTTGGCTATGGGGCAGGAAGTGAAGTCAAATCTCCCCAATTGGACACAGATAATACAAAATAAACTGACAGGGCCTATAACCCTCCCTCACTCTATCCAAAATTAAAGAAAATAAAACTTGTTGATTATAGTTCTTGTCAGGGGCGGACTGACCATTGAGTCACTGGGGCACTGCCCAAGGGCCCCATGCCACTAGGGGGCCCCATCCGGGTTGCCAGGCTCAGTAAAACCAGGGACAGTATGTAAAAATCTGTGTTTTTTTTAGATCTGTCCCTGATATGTCCGAAAATGACATGCTTTTAATGTGAATATCCCAAGATTTTAGCTGCCCGCCTCTGCACTACCTCCTGGCGTGGTGGCCATCTGTAAGCCAGAGGGGCCCCATAATCTTCTATTGCCCGGGGGCCCCATGAGTTGTCAGTCCGCCCCTGGTTCTAGCTTAAGCACAAATTTCATAGAGTTTTATTGAGAGCCCTAAGAAAATATAACCATGCCAATAGGCCAGGATACAGCGTTGCTAATATGTAGGAATGTGTGTGTTAGAGCACCCCACCCAATGTTAACTAAAAAATTATTAATTTGCAAATAAGTATTATCTGCTCATTTTTTTGGGGATGTCTGCACCCCTGATAGTGACAACATTTGTGAGGTGTCTTCACCCTTTCTAATTCATTCACTTCCTGTCACATAGCCAAACAGGAAGTGAGGGTAAAACCTTACTAATATCTTTTCTTGGGGACACAGAGATCAATCTAAATAGTTTCCCATTATGTAAATTGCACTCTAGCATTTTGCTGTGTACACCCCAAATTATTAGGGATCTTGGACTTTGGGGTCCATTTACTAAAGGCAAATCCACTTTGCACTACAAGTGCAAAGCAAGGAAGAAAGAAAACAAAACAACTTTGCTTCTACAGGATTGGATGTTAAAACCATCAGTGCTTCCTCTGATTTTCAGCAACTATGCTTGTACTGCAGAGTGACTTTGCCTTTACTAAACCCCAAACTAAATAATCATTTGGGACAGGGATCCTCAAACTACGGCCCTCCAGCTGTTGTAGAACTACACATCCCATGAGGCCTTCTAATGCACTGACATTCACAGACATGACTAGGCATGATGGGAATTGTAGTTCCTGAACAACTGGAGGGCCGTAGTTTGAAGACCCATGATTTGGGGTGTACACAGCAGTGCTGGAGTGCAATTTGCTTAATGGGGACACTAGTTAGATTGACCTGTGTCCCCAAGAAATGACACTGGTAGGGTTTTAACCTCACTTCCTGTTCAGCTGTGTGACAGGAAGTGAAGCCAATTTTAAGAAAAGGGACACAAAGCTCAACACAAAAATAAAAAAACACAAAGCAGGGGTTCTAACACTCACTTGGCTTCCCTCAAACACCCACAATTTGAATAGGATTGCCTTGCGCTAGATTTAAGCACAGTGCTGTAAATCAGCACGTCAAGCCTGTCCACCAATAGCAAACCCCCCCCCCCACACAGGCCATGTTTGCAGGTTTTCCTTCATCTTGCACATGTGCTTTAAAAGACAGTCTGGACAGCAATTCTTGATAAGAGAAATCCACAAAACATGTCCTGTCGGGGGTACTTGAGGGCTGAGGACCACTGCAGAAAAAAGAAAATACTTACCAGTTTTGTCTTTAAAGTCATGGAGAATAAACATGGCAAACATTTCATGATTACACACCAGAAAAGAAGCTTAGACAAAAATCACACATAATTTGTTAGGCCCAAACCGATTTCAGCTGCAGCTGTCAACATATGTAGCATGAAAAAGTAACAAAAGACAAACTTAAAAATGTTAAAGTAATTTTTATTCGTCAACAAAACAAGGAAAGCAAAAAAAGACAAACAAACAAACACAAACAAAAATACATTTCAAAATTCTAAATAACCATAGCTTCACACATTTTTCATAAAATAAGGCCACATAGACAAATACATCAAAGTGAACATCATTTAAAAATAAACCAAAACCATTGGCAAAATAAAACAAAACCCATGCAACAAACCACATTTGTGTTTAGCAACAGCATTTCTGCCAGCCTGCCCCTTCTGAGGGCAGCTGAGGACTGATCGATCCCTGCTTTTTATAACAGTGCTAGTAATGAAGCAATTGAAATCACATGAACAAATTGCAGTCTCTAGTTTGGGTGAGCTTGTAATTGGGCAAACCTGCAATTAACCCAAACCACGCTCTATGAGCATCCAAGGAGTGTTTTTCACCTTTTAAAAAGAAAGGATAATTTTTTTCTAAGTGTTTGAGCATGCTCAGTTCATCACACATGTAGGAACCAAGCTGCAATGGAATGAGAGCTTTTTTTTTTTGTTTCCCCTGATCTGATGCTTTCCAGCCTGAAGGGGAGGTGTTAAAGACAGAAGTAAACACGCACATTTAATAATCTATTTGTGGGAAAAAAAGGTTGCCAATTTTGTTTGAGAGCCACGTCGCACGACTGCGCAATTGTCAGTTAAAGCGGCGCCGTGCCGAATCACAAAAACTTGCCCGGTCATTGACCAGAAATATGGTCCGGGCTCAAGTGGTTAAAAATTAACAAAACACAAAAGTGAGCCCAATTTTTGGGGATAATGTGAAAGATGATGTTACACAGAGTAAATAGATACCTTACGTGTCACGCTTTACTATTGGAAACACTCCTGCAATGGGGCCAAAATTAATTCCGTGAATATCCCCATAGGCAACCTTTTTCTTTTTTTTCCAGGTTACCAGTTTATAGTTACAAAGAAGGTCTAGTGGTAAAAGTATTGCTCTCGCTCTAACGCACGCGTCAATACCTCACATGTGTGGTTTGAACGATGTTTATATATGTGGGCGGGACTTGCGTAAGTCCCGCCCACATATGTAAAAATTATTTTTACTTTTTGCTATAATAAATATCCCCAAAAATATATATTCTAAAAAATAAAAAAACCCTCAGTTTAGGCCGATACGTATTCTACATCTTTTTGGTTCCAAAAAATCGCAAATAGCGTTTAGTGTTTGGTTTTGGCAAAAGTTATAGCGTCTCCAAAATATGGCTTTTTTTTGTTTTAACTAGTTATTGCGGCGATCAGCGATTTTTATCGGTACTGCGACATTATGGCGGACACATCGGACACTTTTTTGGAACCATTGGCATTTTTCTAGCGATCAGTGCTGTAAAAATGCATTGCTTACTCTAAAAATGCCACTGGCAGGGAAGGGGTTAACACTAGGTGCGAGGGAGGGGTTAAATATGTTCCCTGGGTGTGTTCTAACTGAAGGGGGGGGGACTGACATGGGTAAATGACAGATCGCTGTTCATGAAGGGGAACTCCCGACCAAAAAAAAAAAATGTGGGTTCCCCTTCAGGTGCATACCAGGCTCTTAGGCTTGGTCTGGAACATAAGGGGTTAAACCCGCGCCGAAAACCAGCTTGGGGTTCCCCCCAAGATCCAAACCAAGCCCTCATCCCAGGCACGCAGTCTGGCCGGACAGGAATGGGGGCGGGGATGAGCGAGCGCCCCCCCCCCTCCTGAGCCGTACCGGACCGCATGCCCTCAACATGGGGGAGTGTGTGCTGTGGGGGAGGGGGGCACTGCCCCCCCACCCCAAAGCACTCTTGTCCCCATGTCGATAGGGACAAGAGCCTCTTCCCGACAACCCTGGCCGTTGGTTGTCGGGGTATGCGGGCGGGGGGCTTATCAGAATCTGAGAGGCCCCTTTAATAAGGTGGCCCCCAGATTCCGGCCCCTCACCCTATGTGAAGGAGTATGGGGGTACATCGTACCCCTACCCATTCACCTGGGGAAAGAAATGTAAAGAAATAAAACACCACACATGAATAAATTAATTTATTAGTCTGCCGGGGGTCTTCTGCCGGGGCCCCCCACCAACACCCCATTAGGCCCCGGGCTTCGCCGTCTTTCACCGGGACCCCCTTCACCAGTGAGGCTCCTGCCTTTGGGGGAGGGTCCCGGGCTTCTACGACGGTTTCTGCGGGGGGGGTGCACTGGCACCCCACCCCCGTCTTCAGCGACGTAATTCACCGGGACCCCCTTCACCAGTGAGGCTCCTGCCTTTGGGGGAGGGTCCCGGGCTTGTACGGTGTCTTCCGCCGGGGGGCGACACCCGCGGGCTTCTGCGATGCCTTCCGCTTCTGCCTGTCTCCTCCGCGGAGCACAGGGCTTGTCTCCGCTGTCTTCTCCCTTCTCTTCCATTCGATGTTGACACGACGAGGTCCGGCGCTGTAATGCCGTCTGAGCAGTGGGCATGGACTTATATATATATATCCGGCGGAAGGCTCCGGAGAGGACCGAGGGATGGCGCCCTCCCCCGGCAGAAATCACCGAAGCCCAGGGTCCCGGCGGAAGATCGGGAGAGAAGAAACCCCCCCTTGTAAGAGAGCTAAAGAAGAAAGGGGGGGCTCCGGAGCAGATTAATAAAATATTTTATTCTGTGTGGTGTTTTATTTTACTTTACATTTCCCCCATGTGAATGGGTAGAGGTACGATGTACCCCATACTCATTCACATAGGGTGGGGGGCCGGCATCTGGGGGCCCCCTTATTAAAGGGAGCTCGCAGATTCCGATTGGCCCCGCCCGCATACCCCGACAACCAATGGCAAGGGTTGTCGGGAAGAGGCTCTTGTCCCTATCGACATGGGGACAAGAGTGCTGTGGGGTGGGGGGGCAGTGCCCCCCTCCCCCACAGCACACACTCCCCCATGTTGAGGGCATGCGGTCTGGTACGGCTCAGGAGGGGGGGGCGCTCGCTCGTCCCCGCCCCCATTCCTGTCCGGGCCAGACTGCATGCTTGGGATGAGGGCTTGGTTTGGATCTGGGGGGGGACCCCCGCGCCGAATCGGCGCGGGTTTAACCCCTCACATTCCGGACCAAGCCTAAGAGCCTAATGTAGCCCTGGACGGGGACCCGCCCCGATTTCAAGTTTGAAATTTGGCGCGGAGTTCCCCTTCAGGGCTGAAAACAGCTCGGAGATTCCCGTGCGCCGCGTCACGCAGCGCATTCACGGGTACGCCGATTGGTATTTACCAAGATTTTCACGGCGTACTGACAAGGCGCACGGGAAGCACCGAAATTTCTCTCTGCGCATGCCCAGTATGCAAATGAACCTCCCGAGGTTCAGGCGCACTGTGCAAGCGTACGGGGATCTGTTTTCAAAAAACACTTTCCCTTTCAATTCGGCCCGCCAAACACATTTAAACACATGTCACTTCACTTCCCCTGCATCCCCCACCTCCCCCCCTAATAAACTCCCGCCCGAACCCCCGATATTTACATTTCAATGTGCCGTGCGCCAGGTCTGTACTGGTGCACAATGTGCCCTCTCCTGGGCGCACGGAGCACATTAGTAACTAGGGAAATACACTGTACTAGCAGCGTATTTCTTTAGTAAATGGAAAAACGGCTGCTACTCCTGCTTTTACTCCATGAGTCATGGAGTAAAGGCTTGGTAAATCAGCCCCATAGTATCACTTACAGTTAAAATCTTTGAACACCAGCAGCAACAGCAAACGGTCACAGACAAACTAAATGACAGACAGCTAATCTCCGATTAAGTGGCGTAGTTCAGCCACGCAACGCGTCAGGTGTTTGGAGATGTGCCGTCGGTGACGTCTTTTCCGCTCGCGGCCGAGAGCGGAGATTAGCTGTCTGTCATTTAGTTTGTCTGTGAACCGTTTGCTGTTGCTGCTGGTGTTCAAAGATTTTAACTGTAAGTGATACTATGGGGCTGATTTACCAAGCCTTTACTCCATGACTCATGGAGTAAAGGCAGGAGTAGCAGCCGTTTGGCCATTTACTAAAGAAATACGCTGCTAGTGCAGTGTATTTCCCTAGTTACTAATGTGCTCCGTGCGCCCAGGAGAGGGTGCATTGTGCACCAGTACAGACCTGGCGCACGGCACATTGAACTGTAAATTGCGGGGGTTTGGGCGGGAGTTTATTAGGGGGGGAGGTGGGGGGATGCAGGGGAAGTGAAGTGACATGTGTTTGAATGTGTTTGGCGGGCCGAATTGAAAGGGAAAGTGTTTTTTGAAAACAGATCCCCGTACGCTTGCACAGTGCGCCTGAACCTCGGGAGGTTCATTTGCATACTGGGCATGCGCAGAGAGAAATTTCGGCGCTTCCCGTGCGCCTTGTCAGTACGCTGTGAAAATCTTGGTAAATACCAAGCGGCGTACCCGTGAATGCGCTGCGTGACGCGGCGCACGGGAATCTCCGAGCTGTTTTCAGCCCTGAAGGGGAACTCCGCGCCAAATTTCAAACTTGAAGTCGGCGCGGGTCCCCCTCCAGGGCTACATTAGGCTCTTAGGCTTGGTCCGGAACGTGAGGGGTTAAACCCGCGCCGATTCGGCGCGGGGGTCCCCCCCAGATCCAAACCAAGCCCTCATCCCAAGCATGCAGTCTGGCCCGGACAGGAATGGGGGCGGGGACGAGCGAGCGCCCCCCCTCCTGAGCCGTACCAGACCGCATGCCCTCAACATGGGGGAGTGTGTGCTGTGGGGGAGGGGGGCACTGCCTCCCCACCCCACAGCACTCTTGTCCCCATGTCGATAGGGACAAGAGCCTCTTCCCGACAACCCTTGCCATTGGTTGTCGGGGTATGCGGGCGGGGCTAATCGGAATCTGCGAGCTCCCTTTAATAAGGGGGCCCCCAGATGCCGACCCCCCACCCTATGTGAATGAGTATGGGGTACATCGTACCTCTACCCATTCACATGGGGGAAATGTAAAGTAAAATAAAACACCACACAGAATAAAATATTTTATTAATCTGCTCCGGAGCCCCCCCTTTCTTCTTTAGCTCTCTTACAAGGGGGGGTTTCTTCTCTCCCGATCTTCTGCCGGGACCCTGGGCTTCGGTGATTTCTGCCGGGGGAGGGCGCCATCCCTCGGTCCTCTCCGGAGCCTTCCGCCGGATGCCCCCACCCCATTTAAGCTCTTTTTCATTAGGGAGGGGCATCCGGACTTCGGGGTCTTCTGCCGGGGGATGGCGCCTATCCCCCGGTCTTTCCGGTGCCTTCCGCCAGGGTTCTGGTCTCCCTGGTCTTCTGCCGGGGGTGCGCCAACTCCCCGGTCTTTTCTCTGCTCCCTCTTCTGCCTGGCTCCCCCGCGGAGCCAGGGCTTTCTTCCGTCTTCTTTCTTCTCTCTTCCTTCTTCTGCCTGTCTCCTCCGGGAGCACAGGGCTTGTCTCCGCTGTCTTCTTCCTTCTCTTCCATTGGATGTTGACATGACGAGGTTCCGCGCTGACATGCAGTGTCAGCGGCGGGCATGGACTTATATAGGGTAATGCCACCATGTGACCTCAACCCATGTGACATCACATTCCCTGGGCATGATGGGAATGTGATGTCACATGGGTTGAGGTCACATGGTGGCATTGCCCTATATAAGTCCATGCCCACTGCTCAGACGGCATTCCAGCGCCGGACCTCGTCGTGTCAACATCGAATGGAAGAGAAGGGAGAAGACAGCGGAGACAAGCCCTGTGCTCCGCGGAGGAGACAGGCAGAAGCGGAAGGCATCGCAGAAGCCCGCGGGTGTCGCCCCCCGGCGGAAGACACTGTAGAAGCCCGGGACCCTCCCCCAAAGGCAGGAGCCTCACTGGTGAAGGGGGTCCCGGTGAATTACGTCGCTGAAGACGGGGGTGGGGTGCCAGTGCACCCCCCCGCAGAAACCGTCGTAGAAGCCCGGGACCCTCCCCCAAAGGCAGGAGCCTCACTGGTGAAGGGGGTCCCGGTGAATTACGTCGCTGAAGACGAGGGTGGGGTGCCAGTGCACCCCCCCCGCAGAAACCGTCGTAGAAGCCCGGGACCCTCCCCCAAAGGCAGGAGCCTCACTGGTGAAGGGGGTCCCGGTGAATTACGTCGCTGAAGACGGGGGTGGGGTGCCAGTGCACCCCCCCCCGCAGAAACCGTTGTAGAAGCCCGGGACCCTCCCCCAAAGGCAGGAGCCTCACTGGTGAAGGGGGTACCGGTGAAAGACGGCGAAGCCCGGGGCCTAATGGGGTGGTGGTGGGGGGCCCCGGCAGAAGACCCCCGGCAGACTAATAAATTAATTAATTCATGTGTGGTGTTTTATTTCTTTACATTTTTTTCCCCAGGTGAATGGGTAGGGGTACGATGTACCCCCATACTCCTTCACATAGGGTGAGGGGCCGGAATCTGGGGGCCACCTTATTAAAGGGGCCTCTCAGATTCTGATAAGCCCCCCGCCCGCATACCCCGACAACCAACGGCCAGGGTTGTCGGGAAGAGGCTCTTGTCCCTATCGACATGGGGACAAGAGTGCTTTGGGGTGGGGGGGGCAGTGCCCCCCTCCCCCACAGCACACACTCCCCCATGTTGAGGGCATGCGGTCCGGTACGGCTCAGGAGGGGGGGGGGGCGCTCGCTCGTCCCCGCCCCCATTCCTGTTCGGCCAGACTGCGTGCCTGGGATGAGGGCTTGGTTTGGATCTTGGGGGGAACCCCACGCTGGTTTTCGGCGCGGGTTTAACCCCTTATGTTCCAGACCAAGCCTAAGAGCCTGGTATGCACCTGAAGGGGAACCCACATTTTTTTTTTTTTGGTCTGGAGTTCCCCTTCATGAACAGCGATCTGTCATTTACCCATGTCAGTCCCCCCCCCTTCAGTTAGAACACACCCAGGGAACATATTTAACCCCTCCCTCGCACCTAGTGTTAACCCCTTCCCTGCCAGTGGCATTTTTAGAGTAAGCAATGCATTTTTACAGCACTGATCGCTAGAAAAATGCCAATGGTTCCAAAAAAGTGTCCGATGTGTCCGCCATAATGTCGCAGTACCGATAAAAATCGCTGATCGCCGCAATAACTAGTTAAAACAAAAAAAAGCCATATTTTGTAGACTCTATAACTTTTGCCAAAACCAAACACTAAACGCTACTTGCGATTTTTTGGAACCAAAAAGATGTAGAATACGTATCGGCCTAAACTGAGGGTTTTTTTATTTTTTAGAATATATATTTTTGGGGATATTTATTATAGCAAAAAGTAAAAATAATTTTTACATATGTGGGCGGGACTTACGCAAGTCCCGCCCACATATATAAACATCGTTCAAACCACACATGTGAGGTATTGACGCGTGCGTTAGAGCGAGAGCAATACTTTTACCAAAGAATTAGATATGTGTAATAGGTAAAGATAGCGCTAATATCAACTAGTGCCGATTAGTACCCATGACTAAGCCACGTGACGAGTGGCGTAACGCGTGGGGGAGGAGCCTATGTGACGGGAATACATCCTTGTGAGGAGACCATCGCACTGAGCGGCAGCTTCTAACTCTGAGCCTGTGTTTATCGGCGGATGTGTGAGTTGTTACACCGTCGGTGTAGTATCTTGTCCACCCCTCTGGCTTAAACAGTATTGTGCTATGAGGCTTGTCCTCTCTTTTCTTTTTCTTTTACATATCGCAATTGGAATGCTTCTGACTGAATTGCTCAAGAAGGTCTTTGTCTAATGAAAAGCAGTGGGAAGGAGACATCACCTGAGTGGCTTGAGTGCTGCAGATGGGAGTAGTTTATTAACCCATTATGAACTCACTGTTGTGTTATCATTAGACAGAATATTTATTCATGAGTGTTGTTGTTTTCTATATATTTATATTTATAATATTCACTTTATTGAATGCTTATCACTCACCATATTGTACTAATCGGCACTAGTTGATATTAGCGCTATCTTTACCTATTACACATATCTAATTCTTTGGTTTTGTACACCTTTTTGATACGCAGCTTTTAATCATTTAATTATTTTTGTTGGTTTTTTCTTATATTAGTTTTATTGGGTAGCGCAGTAGTACCACTCTTTTTTAATACTTTTACCACTAGACGTTCTTTGTAACTATAAACTGGTAACCTGGAAAAAAAAGAAAAAGGTCGCCTATGGGGATATTCACGGAATTAATTTTGGCCCCATTGCAGGAGTGTTTCCAATAGTAAAGCGTGACATGTAAGGTATCTATTTACTCGGTGTAACATCATCTTTCACATTATCCCCAAAAATTGGGCTCACTTTTGTGTTTTGTTAATTCTTAACCACTTGAGCCCGGACCATATTTCTGGTCAATGACCGGGCAAGTTTTTGTGATTCGGCACGGCGTCGCTTTAACTGACAATTGCGCAGTCGTGCGACGTGGCTCCCAAACAAAATTGGCAACCTTTTTTTCCCCACAAATAGATTATTAAATGTGCGTGTTTACTTCTGTCTTTAACACCTCCCCTTCAGGCTGGAAAGCATCAGATCAGGGGAAACAAAAAAAAAAAAGCTCTCATTCCATTGCAGCTTGGTTCCTACATGTGTGATGAACTGAGCATGCTCAAACACTTAGAAAAAAATTATCCTTTCTTTTTAAAAGGTGAAAAACACTCCTTGGATGCTCATAGAGCGTGGTTTGGGTTAATTGCAGGTGTGCCCAATTACAAGCTCACCCAAACTAGAGACTGCAATTTGTTCATGTGATTTCAATTGCTTCATTACTAGCACTGTTATAAAAAGCAGGGATCGATCAGTCCTCAGCTGCCCTCAGAAGGGGCAGGCTGGCAGAAATGCTGTTGCTAAACACAAATGTGGTTTGTTGCATGGGTTTTGTTTTATTTTGCCAATGGTTTTGGTTTATTTTTAAATGATGTTCACTTTGATGTATTTGTCTATGTGGCCTTATTTTATGAAAAATGTGTGAAGCTATGGTTATTTAGAATTTTGAAATGTATTTTTGTTTGTGTTTGTTTGTTTGTCTTTTTTTGCTTTCCTTGTTTTGTTGACGAATAAAAATTACTTTAAAATTTTTAAGTTTGTCTTTTGTTACTTTTTCATGCTACATATGTTGACAGCTGCAGCTGAAATCGGTTTGGGCCTAACAAATTATGTGTGATTTTTGTCTAAGCTTCTTTCCTGGTGTGTAATCATGAAATGTTTGCCAGGTTTATTCTCCATGACTTTAAAGACAAAACTGGTAAGTATTTTCTTTTTTCTGCAGTGGTCCTCAGCCCTCAAGTACCCCCGACAGGACATGTTTTGTGGATTTCTCTTATCAAGAATTGCTGTCCAGACTGTCTTTTAAAGCACATGTGCAAGATGAAGGAAAACCTGCAAACATGGCCTGTGTGTGTGTGTGGGGGGGGGGGGGGGGTTGCTATTGGTGGACAGGCTTGACGTGCTGATTTACAGCACTGTGCTTAAATCTAGCGCAAGGCAATCCTATTCAAATTGTGGGTGTTTGAGGGAAGCCAAGTGAGTGTTAGAACCCCTGCTTTGTGTTTTTTTATTTTTGGGTTGAGCTTTGTGTCCCTTTTCTTAAAATTGGCTTCACTTCCTGTCACACAGCTGAACAGGAAGTGAGGTTAAAACCCTACCAGTGTCATTTCTTGGGGACACAGGTCAATCTAACTAGTGTCCCCATTAAGCAAATTGTACTCCAGCACTGCTGTGTACACCCCAAATTATGGGTCTTCAAACTACGGCCCTCCAGTTGTTCAGGAACTACAATTCCCATCATGCTTAGTCATGTCTGTGAATGTCAGTGCATTACAAGGCCTCATGGGATGTGTAGTTCTACAACAGCTGGAGGGCCGTAGTTTGAGGATCCCTGCCCCAAATGATTATTTAGTTTGGGGTTTAGTAAAGGCAAAGCCACTCTGCAGTACAAGCATAGTTGCTGAAAATCAGAGAGGAAGCACTGATGGTTTTAACATCCAATCCTGTAGAAGCAAAGTTGTTTTCTTTCTTCCTTGCTTTGCACTTGTAGTGCAAAGTGGATTTGCCTTTAGTAAATGGACCCCAAAGTCCAAGATCCCTAATTTGGGGTGTACACAGCAAAATGCTAGAGTGCAATTTACATAATGGGAAACTATTTAGATTGATCTCTGTGTCCCCAAGAAAAGATATTAGTAAGGTTTTACCCTCACTTCCTGTTTGGCTATGTGACAGGAAGTGAATGAATTAGAAAGGGTGAAGACACCTCACAAATGTTGTCACTATCAGGGGTGCAGACATCCCCAAAAACATGAGCAGATAATACTTATTTGCAAATTAATAATTTTTTAGTTAACATTGGGTGGGTGCTCTAACACACACATTCCTACATATTAGCAACGCTGTATCCTGGCCTATTGGCATGGTTATATTTTAGGGCTCTCAATAAAACTCTATGAAATTTGTGCTTAAGCTAGAACCAGGGGCGGACTGACAACTCATGGGGCCCCCGGGCAATAGAAGATTATGGGGCCCCTCTGGCTTACAGATGGCCACCACGCCAGGAGGTAGTGCAGAGGCGGGCAGCTAAAATCTTGGGATATTCACATTAAAAGCATGTCATTTTCGGACATATCAGGGACAGATCTAAAAAAAACACAGATTTTTACATACTGTCCCTGGTTTTACTGAGCCTGGCAACCCGGATGGGGCCCCCTAGTGGCATGGGGCCCCTCGGGCAGTGCCCGAGTGACTCAATGGTCAGTCCGCCCCTGACAAGAACTATAATCAACAAGTTTTATTTTCTTTAATTTTGGATAGAGTGAGGGAGGGTTATAGGCCCTGTCAGTTTATTTTGTATTATCTGTGTCCAATTGGGGAGATTTGCCTTCACTTCCTGCCCCATAGCCAAACAGGAAGTGAGAGAAAAACTATGCAAATTAACCACTTCCCGCCCACCCTATGGCCAATTTACGTCCGGGAAGTGGTTACACAATCCTGACAGGACGTCCTGCAGAATTTCATGCCGCGCGCGCCTGTGGGGGCACGCAGCGCGGCGATCGGTGATGCGGGGTGTCAGTCTGACACCCTGCATCTCCGATCTCGGTAAAGAGTCTCTCATGGAGATGGAGACTCTTTACACGTGATCAGCCGTGTCCAATCACGGCTGATCACGATGTAAACAGGAAGAGCCATCGATGGGGGGGGGGGGGGCGATTCGCGCTGATTGTTTATCAGCGCAGCCCCCCCTCGGATCACCACACTGGACCACCAGGGATGCCCACCCTGGACCACCAGGGTGGGCAAAAAAAAAAATATGGAAAAAAAAAACAAAAAGCCTTAAAAAAAAGAAAAAAGATGCCAATCAGTGCCCACAAATGGGCACTGACTGGCAACCTGGGAAAATCAGTGCCACCCCACAGTGTCCATCAGTGCCACCCCACAGTGTCCATCAGTGCCACCCCACAGTGCCCATCCATGCACAGTGCCCACCTATCAGTGCCCACCTGTGCCACCCATAAGTATCCATAAGTGCCGCCCATGAGTGCCCATCTGTGCCGCCCATGAGTGCCCATCAGTGCCGCCTATGAGTGCCCATCAGTGCCGCATACCAGCGCCGCCAATCAATGCCACCTCATCTGTGCCCGTCAGTACTACCTCATCAGTGCCATCTCATCGGTGCCCATCAGTGCCGCCATATCAGTGCCCGTAATTGAAAGAGAAAAACTTATTTACAAAAAAATTAACCTAAAAAAAATAAAAACGTTTTTTTGTTTCAAAATTTGCAGTCTTTTTTTAGTTGTTGCGCAAAAAAAAAATCGCAGAGGTGATCAAATACCAACAAAAGAAAGCTCTATTTGTGGGGGAAAAAGGACGCCAATTTTGTTTGGGTACAGTGTTGTATGACCGCGCAATTGCCATTCAAAGTGCGACAGTGTTGAAAGCTGAAAATTGGCTTGGGCGGGAAGGTGCGTAAGTGCCTGGTATGGAAGTGGTTAAGGGAATCCAGTGCCCCCCTCCCCCCCAGAACTAGTGTGTGGGTCCCCTGAAAATTCCTGGGCGGGTCATACAAAAACAGGGTGTGACCTTGACAGGAAGAGGTGGGTCATTTTTCTATTAGGAGGTGCAGATATGTAGTCAGGCCTAGGGCAGAACAAAACCTAAATATACTACTGCATATTAGGGCTTATTTAGACTGGATCCGATTTACAGCGTGTTTTTATATTGTGGGAGGAAACCCACGCAGGCACAGATAGAACATGCAAACTCCATGCAGATGCTGTCACGGGCGGGATTCGAACCAACGACTCTTTTGCTGCTAGGTCAAAGTGCTATACACTACACCACTGTGCTGAACGAACATGATTGCAGCTGAAAGCATGAGATCTTTTTTTTTTTTTTTTTTCAATACCATGCTTTCCAGCCTTATTGACCCCGCCTCTCTCCATAAAGAGGACCTGTCACACACTAGTCCTATTACAAGGGATGTTTACATTCCTTGTAATAGGAAGAAAAGTGATCCAAAATCAAAAAAAGTGTCAAAAAATGCAAGAATAAAAATATGAGGTAAAAAAAAAAAAAAAAAAATAACGCCCCTGTCCCTAGAAGCTCGCACTCAGAAGCAAATATGCATGTAAGTCCCGCCCACATATGTAAACACCATTCAAACCACACATGTGAGGTATTGACGCGTGCGTTAGAGCGAGAGCAATAATTCTAGCCCTAGACCTCCTCTGTAACTCTGAACTGGTCACCTGTAAAAAAAAAAACAAGCATCGCCTATGGATATTTTTATGTCCCGAAGTTTGGCGCCATTCCATGAGTGTGTACAATATTAAAGCGTGACAAGTTAGGTATCTATTTACTCGGTGTAACATCATCTTTAACATTATCCATAAAAATTGGGCTAACTTTACTGTTTTTTTTTTTTAAATTCATGAACCGTGTTTTTTTTTTGGGCCAAAAAAAGGCGTTAGAAAAATTATTGCGCAAATACCGTTGGAAATCAAATAAAAAATGACCGCTAACTTTATTCCCTAGGGTGTCTGCTAAAAAATTATATATAATGTTTGGGGGTCCTGATTAATTTCCCAGGAACAAAATATAATTTTTACATGAAGGAGAGAAGTGCCAGAATAGGCGCGGTATGGAAGTGGTTAAAGTGAAATAATAAAAGTGAAATATTCCTTTAAATTTCATACAGGGGGGGAGGGGGGGTACACGCATGTTTCCCGTGCTTAGAACTGTCCCTGTACAAGATGTCATTTCTGAAGTGAAACAAAAAAAAGGAAGTTTAAAGTACTCATGGCTATAAAGAATACAGTCATTGCTCATTAAAAATAATTAAAAAAAAAAAAAAAATTGGGGGTCCCTCCAAATTTAATTACCAGGCCCTTCAGGTCTGGAATGGATATTAAGGGGAACCCCGCCGTAAACCCCCCCCCAAAAAATGGCGTGGGGTCCCCCCAAATATCCATTCCAGGCCCTTCAGGTCTGGTGTGGATTTTAAGGGGAACTCCACCCCAAATTGAAAAAAAAATGGCGTGGAGTCCCCCTAAAAATCCACACCAGACCCTTATCCGAGCACGTTGACCTGGCCGGCCGCAGTAAAGAGGGGGGGACAGAGTGCGGCCCCCCCTCTCCTGAACCGCACCAGGCCACATGCCCTCAACATGGGAAGGATGTCCCCATGTTGATGGGGACAAGGGCCTCATCCCCACAACCCTTGCCCGGTGGTTGTGGGGGTCTGCGGGCGGGGGGCTTATCAGAATCTGGAAGACCCCTTTAACAAAGGGGACCCCCAGATCCTGGCCCCCCCCTATGTGAAATGGTAATGGGGTACATTGTACCTCTACCATTTCACCCCCAAAAAAATGTCAAAGTGTTAAAAATGACAGTAGCCGGTTTTTGACAAATCTTTTAATAAAATCTTCTTTTCTTCTTTCCTTCGGGTTTCTTCCGCTGCTTCTTTCTTGGGTCTTCTCGTCCACATCTTGCCCGACGTGTTCTTCTATGTTCTCCGTCCGTCCTTCAGCCTTCTGGTCCCGCATCTTGCCCGTTGTCTTCTCCTGTCTTCTTCTCCGTCCGTCCGCCAGCCTCCTCGTCCGCATCTTGTGTCTTCTCCGGTCTTCTTCTCGGTCCGCTAGCCTTCTCGTCCACATGTTTTTCTTCCCCGGACCCAGCGTTTGAATTTGATTTGGCCGCCGTGTTCCCGCTCCTGGGACCCGCCCCCCTCTGACGCCACAAGTAAACTCATATGAAAGTCCGCGTGTGGCATATGTGCGTCAGAGGGGGGCGGGGTCACATGAGTGTGACACGGCGGGAACTTCTTCTCCGGGCGGCGCGATTGAAATTGAATTCCCCCGCTGTGTGACGCTCTGTGACCCCGCCCCCTCTGACGCACATGACCTTCTAAGGAGTTTACTTGTGGCGTCAGAGGGGGGCGGGTCCCAGGAGCGCAACACGGCGGCCAAATCAAATTCAAACGCTGGGTCCGGGGACGAGAAGGCTGGCGGACCGAGAAGAAGACCGGAGAAGACACAAGATGCGGACGAGGAGGCTGGCGGACGGACGGAGAAGAAGACAGGAGAAGACGTCGGGCAAGATGCGGGACCAGAAGGCTGAAGGACGGACGGAGAAGATAGAAGAACACGTCGGGCAAGATGTGGACGAGAAGACCCAAGAAAGAAGCAGCGGAAGAAACCCGAAGGAAAGAAGAAAAGAAGATTTTATTAAAAGATTTGTCAAAAACCGGCTACTGTCATTTTTAACACTTTGACATTTTTTTTGGGGTGAAATGGTAGAGGTACAATGTACCCCATTACCATTTCACATAGGGGGGGGCCAGGATCTGGGGGTCCCCTTTGTTAAAGGGGTCTTCCAGATTCTGATAAGCCCCCCGCCCGCAGACCCCCACAACCACCGGGCAAGGGTTGTGGGGATGAGGCCCTTGTCCCCATCAACATGGGGACATCCTCCCCATGTTGAGGGCATGTGGCCTGGTGCGGTTCAGGAGAGGGGGGGCGCACTCTGTCCCCCCCTCTTTTCTGCGGCCGGCCAGGTCAACGTGCTCGGATAAGGGTCTGGTGTGGATTTTTAGGGGGACTCCACGCCATTTTTTTTTCAATTTGGGGTGGAGTTCCCCTTAAAATCCACACCAGACCTGAAGGGCCTGGAATGGATATTTGCCGGGAACCGCACGTCTTTTTTTTTTTTGGTTTTTACGGCGGGGTTCCCCTTAATATCCATTCCAGACCTGAAGGGCCTGGTAATTTAATTTGGGGGAACCCCTACACATTTTTTTTGTTTGTTTTATGAATGAATCCCTTTAGAATTGTCAGAGCCGACAATTCATTATAGCCGCGTGTGAATTTTTAAATGACTTTTTTCATTCTGAATGTCACTTTGTGCAGGGGCAGTTCTAAGTGCGGGAAAAATGCGCTATTTCACATTCTGACATTACACCCCCCCTAGGTACGAAATTTAAAGGAATATTTCACTTTTATTGTTTCACTTTAAGAATTATTAATTTCACTGCTCCCGAAAAAACGGCCGTTTTAAAAAATAAAAAAAGCATTGATACATGTTCCCTGGGACAGGACTGAGGTCCCCAAACACTTTTTAGGACAAAACTTGCAGATTAGCCTTTAAAATGAACACTTTTGGAGTTCAGCGCGGCTTTACATATTACTTTCAATGCGCCGGCTGCTACGCTGGTTCATGCGCCCAATTAAGCCTCCACCCGGAGTACTAATTAACGCATGAACCAGCGCAGCGCACAGAGCATAGTAAATCAGGCCCTATGTGTTATTAAATGTTATTCCTACCTACTACACTATGGAGTTTTGCTTTATGCTTTATTGAGAGCGGCTGGGACCTTATGTGATGAAAATTACCTGGGACCTTATGTGATGAAAATTACCTGGGCTGCCCTGGATCCAGAGCTATCCCCTGCTGACCTTCATATTACCTAAAGGCTCTAATTAGCCTTTCATGAGGTGAGAGGCTAGTATTTACCTTCTGATTCTGCACTACTAAACGGAATGGATCGTGCATTGGATTGCAGCATCATCCTCTAACCTAGCACTATTGCACTTTTTGGGAATTTTTGCATCAAGCACTTTATTATTTATTCCACGTTCACTGTGATACAATTATCCTTTTTTTGGGACACTTTGATTACTGGAACATTATTTATTTATTTGGCACATTTAATTAGTGCACCTAACTGGAACATTATTTATTTATTTATTATATATTTATATTTTTTAGGCACAGACTTTATAGTGCACGTACTGTCATTTGGGTTCACCATTTTACTACGTTTATTTGTGGTTGCATGGATTCACTCTTACAAATGCAATTATCCACATTTTGCTTCATCATATATG
Source organism: Rana temporaria (assembly GCF_905171775.1). Classification (NCBI taxonomy): domain Eukaryota; kingdom Metazoa; phylum Chordata; class Amphibia; order Anura; family Ranidae; genus Rana; species Rana temporaria. Next base: position 86,326,379 of record NC_053494.1, on the reverse strand, counting down.
ATTGTGTATGAACTCAAGACTTTGAGTCATAAATATTGTTTGGATCTCATTATCTTCACACAATCCCTCCTTCACATCATAGTCATTGATGTGAGAGGAGTTTATAGAGGAATTTGGAGTGGAACACATTTTTTTGGACATTATCACACGTTGCTGTGCGTTTTTTTGCCTATTATTATAGTATTATAGTGCACGTACTGTCATTTGGGTTCACCCTTTTACTACGTTTATTTGTGGTTACATGGATTCACTCTTACAAATGCAATTATCCACATTTTGCTCCATCATATATGATTGTGTATGAACTCTAGACATTGAGTCATAAATATTGTTTGGATCTCATTATCTTCACACATCCCCTCCTTCACATCATAAGTCATTGATGTGAGAGGATTATAAAGAGGAATTTGGAGTGGAACACATTTTTTTGGACATTATCACACGTTGCTGTGCGTTTCTTGTCTATTTTATTTATTTATTTACTGCAAGCGCCACTACACCCCCTCTTTCTTATATGCTGATTGGTGCGTGAGCACTTCCATGTAGTGGCTGCTGCATATATTTGTTTATTTATTTATACACTTTGTTTATTAGTTAGGTTACCTTAGGTTAGTTGTGGTTTTGCGCATTGGTTCCCCCCCTTTTATAAAGGCATTAAAAGTTGTTCAGGTTACAGGCCAATATCTCTGCTGAACACAGATATAAAGTTGTTCGCAAAGGTACTGGCCGAAAGAGTAAAGCAAGAAATGACAAAACTGGTCCATCCGGACCAGACGGGTTTCATCAAAGGAAGAGAGGGGAGAGACAATGGAGTAAGAGCACTCCTGATACTCCAAAAAATAAAAAGGAATGGGCCCCCAGGTCTACTCCTGTTGATAGATGCTGAGAAAGCATTTGACAGGGTAGACTGGGGGCTCATGTTATTAACTTTGGAGTGCATGGGGTTCGGGCAGAGGATGATGAAATGGATTAGGACCCTCTATAAATCCCCAACGGCCAGAATAAAAATAAATGGGGATCTTTCCCAAGCCTTTACAATTAAAAATGGAACAAGGCAAGGGTGTCTCCTATCGCCACTCCTGTTTGTACTATCCTTACAACCCTTACTGGCAAGGATCCGTAAATGCCCAGACATAAAAGGAGTCAAAATAGGAGAGGATGAACATAAACTTTCTGCATTTGCAGATGATGTCCTCTTCTATTTAGCAAATCCTAAAACATCAATCCCGAATTTGCTAAATCTATGTAAGCATTACGGAGAAATATCAAACTTTAAACTAAACGTAGCTAAAACAGAAATATTGAATGTAAACATAAATAGGATAGATGAACAATTCTTAAGAACGGAGTACCAATTCCCTTGGGTAAAGGAACTTAAATATCTAGGGATATATCTAGCAAATTCAATTAAAAAGATCTACCAGATACATTTTATACCACTAATAAATGAAATTAAGGTAGAAATAAAAAGGGTAAATAGATCGATCTCGTGGATAGGACGAATACATTTTTGTAAAATGGTATTATTACCAAAAATGTTATATAAATTTTAGATGATCCCCATAGCTCTGTCAAAAATATTGTTTACAACCCTCAAAAAATTGATCATGAATTATATATGGAGAAACAAGAAACACAGAATCTCCCTGCAGATTCTAAAACAACCAAAACATAAGGGGGGACTCGCAGTACCAGATATAAAAAAATATTATGAAGCAGTCGTACTGTAGAGAGTGGTGGAGTGGGCCAGAGTCAACAAAGAAAAAAGGTGGGTTGGAGTAGAAAACGAACTATCAAAGGTGAGACTGGAAAAGATAATATGGAACCCTCCCCAATTCAGGGCACTAGACACGAATACACATGAGATAACAAAAAATGCACTTAAAATATGGGACACTGTTTATAAAAAATTTGAGAAGGAATATAATTCACCCCTAATGATTATTTTACACCAGGTAAAACACAGATAGGAGGAAACTGGATTAAAAATGAAACGGCACAATTAAGGGATATAATTAAAAAAGGGCACTTAATAACACTACAGGAGTTAAAATTAAAAAAGAACCTCATGGAAATTAATAAATGGAGGTATCAACAGTTAAACCACTTTATCCAAAAATTACCGCACCCACTAAGGTCTGTTGAACAGTTGACGGAAATGGAAAAACTATGTTCCTCGGAGGGAACCAAAGGCTCCACATCAAAACTATATAGGATCCTATTGGAGATGGATGAGCAGAGTATACCTCCATTTATTAAAAAATGGGAAAGAGAATTAGGCACACAGCGGGATAGGACCACAATTGGGAAAATGTTGAATCTGACACATGCCTCCGCGATAGACAGCCGTACAGCAGAAACGAGTTTCAAATGTATAACCGGATGGTACATAACACCTGATAAATTATGTAAATTTAAGGATGGGCAATCAGGAGAATGCTGGAAGGGCTGTAGAACTCTGGGAACCATGGCCCACCTATGGTGGGAGTGTCCTAAAGTTAAGAAATATTGGTAAAAAATATTGGGATTTATAGAGGAGATAACAAAGAAAAAAACTAAGATGGACCCATGGACTGTCCTCTTCCATGGGGGGAAGAAGGTATTAAAAGTGTCATGGATCTTAAGATATTAAAGTGTTTCTACTTGACATCTGTTACACAGGAGAGGGACATTCAATGCAAGGACACCGGCTATTGAAATGCTAAGTGGAGCCAGCTAGAGAAATACCTTTTATTGTGCTCTGCAGGCTAAGAGCGGGTGTCGGAGACACTCCGTCTGGCTAAAAAAAACTATGGATTGAAGGTTAATTGAATCTAGAATGTATGTGTGAAGATGTATGTGTTTATAGTTCTAAAGGTCAGAAGCCTCCTGTCAGCTGTATTGAATTAGCATTCTATTGTCTAAAGCAGGGGTCTCCAAACTTTTTACTTCGAGGGCCACATTGTATATTTTACAGATATTCGCGGGCCGAAAAAAAAAAGAAGCTATTTAAAAATGACTCCTCAGCTATGGAATACAGTAGGATTAAAAAAAGGATCCCCCTCACACTTGTGTCCCTCATCAGAGCCCCTCACACTTGTGTCCCTCATCAGAGCCCCTCACACTTGTGTCCCTCATCAGAGCCCCCTCACACTTGTGTCCCTCATCAGAGCCCCCTCACACTTGTGTCCCTCATCAGAGCCCCCTAACACTTGTGTCCCTCATCAGAGCCCCCTCACACTTGTGTCCCTCATCAGAGCCCCCTCACACTTGTGTCCCTCATCAGAGCCCCCTCACACTTGTGTCCCTCATCAGAGCCCCCTCACATGTGTCCCTCATCAGAGCCCCTCACACTTGTGTCCCTCATCAGAGCCCCTCACACATGTGTCCCTCATCAGAGCCCCTCACACATGTGTCCCTCATCAGAGCCCCTCACACTTGTGTCCCTCATCAGAGCCCCTCACACTTGTGTCCCTCATCAGAGCCCCTCACACTTGTGTCCCTCATCAGAGCCCCTCACACTTGTGTCCCTCATCAGAGCCCCTCACACATGTGTCCCTCATCAGAGCCCCTCACACATGTGTCCCTCATCAGAGCCCCTCACACATGTGTCCCTCATCAGAGCCCCTCACACATGTGTCCCTCACACGTGTCCCTCATCAGAGCCCCTCACACATGTGTCCCTCATCAGAGCCCCTCACACACGTGTCCCTCATCAGAGCCCCTCACACATGTGTCCCTCATCAGAGCCCCTCACACATGTGTCCCTCATCAGAGCCCCTCACACATGTGTCCCTCATCAGAGCCCCTCACACATGTGTCCCTCATCAGAGCCCCCTCACACTTGTGTCCCTCATCAGAACCCCCTCACACTTGTGTCCCTCATCAGAACCCCCTCACACTTGTGTCCCTCATCAGAACCCCCTCACACTTGTGTCCCTCATCAGAGCCCCTCACACACTTGTGTCCCTCATCAGAGCCCCTCACACACGTGTCCCTCATCAGAGCCCCTCACACACACGTGTCCCTCATCAGAGCCCCTCACACACACGTGTCCCTCATCAAAGCCCCTCACACATGTGTCCCTCATCAGAGCCCCTCACACATGTGTCCCTCATCAGAGCCCCTCACACATGTGTCCCTCATCAGAGCCCCTCACACACGTGTCCCTCATCAGAGCCCCTCACACATGTGTCCCTCATCAGAGCACCTCACACATGTGTCCCTCATCAGAGCCCCTCACACATGTGTCCCTCATCAGAGCACCTCACACATGTGTCCCTCATCAGAGCCCCTCACACTTGTGTCCCTCATCAGAGCCCCTCACACATGTGTCCCTCATCAGAGCCCCTCACACATGTGTCCCTCATCAGAACCCCCTCACACTTGTGTCCCTCATCAGAACCCCCTCACACTTGTGTCCCTCATCAGAACCCCCTCACACTTGTGTCCCTCATCAGAACCCCCTCACACTTGTGTCCCTCATCAGAACCCCCTCACACTTGTGTCCCTCATCAGAGCCCCCTCCACACTTGCGTCCCTCATCAGAGCCCCCTCCACACTTGCGTCCCTCATCAGAGCCCCCTCCACACTTGCGTCCCTCATCAGAGCCCCCTCCACACTTGCGTCCCTCATCAGAGCCCCCTCCACACTTGCGTCCCTCATCAGAGCCCCTCCACACTTGCGTCCCTCATCAGAGCCCCTCCACACTTGCGTCCCTCATCAGAGCCCCTCCACACTTGCGTCCCTCATCAGAGCCCCCTCCACACTTGCGTCCCTCATCAGAGCCCCTCCACACTTGCGTCCCCCCCATCAGAGTCCCCCCCCCCATCAGAGTCCCTGCACACATGTGTCCCCCCCCATCAGAGTCCCTGCACACATGTGTCCCCCCCATCAGAGTCCCTGCACACATGTGTCCCCCCCATCAGAGTCCCTGCACACATGTGTCCCCCCCCATCAGAGTCCCTGCACACATGTGTCCCCCCATCAGAGTCCCTGCACACATGTGTCCCTGCACACATGTGTCCCCCCCATCAGAGTCCCTGCACACATGTGTCCCCCCCATCAGAGTCCCTGCACACATGTGTCCTTGCACACATGTGTCCCCCCCATCAGAGTCCCTGCACACATGTGTCTCCCCCATCAGAGTCCCTGCACACGTGTCTCCCCCATCAGAGTCCCTGCACACGTGTCTCCCCCCCATCAGAGTCCCTGCACACGTGTCTCCCCCCCATCAGAGTCCCTGCACACGTGTCTCCCCCCCATCAGAGTCCCTGCACACGTGTCTCCCCCCCATCAGAGTCCCTGCACACATGTCTCCCCCCCATCAGAGTCCCTGCGCACATGTGTCTCCCCCATCAGAGTCCCTGCACAAATGTGTCTCCCCCATCAGAGTCCCTCCACACCCCCCTGAACATCTACATCCCCATCAGAGCCCCCCTCTTAACTTGTGTGAAGCCCAGCCTCCTCCAGCACATTTTTCTCCCCATCACCTTCTGCTATTCCCCGTAGATCAGTGTGTTCTGTGCTGCTTCTCTGAAGAGCTGGTTTAGAGCAGACACACACTGCACTTGCCGGGTCCCGCCCCTCTTACACGGACAAGCTGTTACAGCAAAAACGAAACTTAATCTAACTCCGGGGGAGGAGCTGGGAGGAGCAGCAGGTCTGCACTGAAACACAGGCTTTGTTGGGACACTCCCTCAATGCCTGTCAGAAGGCAAAGCAAGCCCCGCAATTCGAGCAGACTCCGTTCCTGCAGTGAGTCTGGTGACTGAAGCTGCGGGCCGGACAAAACCTCCTAGCGGGCCGGATGTGGCCCGCGGGCCGTACTTTGGAGACCCCTGGTCTAAAGCAATGTAACCTCTCAGAGGTAGTAATTAAGTAGACCGGGTTATTGTGTACATTGATTACCCCCTGGGGCTTCTGTCTCAATACACAAGTCTTTCTATCCAAGCTATTGGACCAATCCCTGTTGACAATTTCAAGTCCTCATTTGCATGGTCAAGGAGGACTTGAGTGAAGACTGGATATACTTTACAATTGACCAATAGGAAAGCGGTTGTTGGGAGTGGGATGTTCCAAAATTCTGTATAAAAGTGTGCTGTGTACTTGAAAATAAAGAGTCCTGCTTGAACTTACATACAGCCTGCCTGGTGTTTGTTCTTAATGGGTCTGAATGGCACATAGCTGTAGTTCGGAGCCCGGAACCTTGGATGACTGGACCATCAGACGCTGCAATCTGAAAGCTGACTCACTGGTAGCAGAGGAGTGTCGGGAGAGCAGGACCTGGGCGAGCAAGGATCTCGTCACATTGGTTGGCAGCGGTGGGATTTGCTCTCCAGTTACTGGGACAACTCCAAACCACCACCATGAATGACCAGCTATGCAGCCTGGAGGAGAACCATGCTAAAAGACTTGCTTGAGAGCCGTGGAGGGACCGGTGGGAAGAACAAGGCCACCCTGATCATTGCGCTAGCCGAGATGGATCAGAGGGATGGTGATGCAGGAGTTCCAGCAGCGAGTTCAACAGCGGTTGGCATTATATGGTGCGAACCCATCAGAGACCGCCATACAGAATACCATTAGAGACCTCCAGCGGCAGGATGAGAGAGAACGAGAGTGGCAACAGAGAGCACGAGAGCGGCAACAGAGAGAACGAGAGCGGCAAGAGGAGCTGGAGACCGCCTACAGACAGCTGCTAGACTCTGCTCAGCAGCAGGGTGGGGCTCCCGTTGCCTGGGACTGTCTGGGAGAAATAGCAGACAGTCAAAAAGATGAGGAGCAAATGGGGCCAGGGGTGACCCTACGTTTTCCCGTTCTAACCGCACTGGAAGAAGCAGCGATGATACAGAGGGCACTGCGAGCGCTAGAATGCAAGAACGCACCGGAGGTCCCCCAGGCAGCGAGACAAGCTAATAGCATGAAGGTCTCAGAAAGGGGAGTTGAGACAGGCGCTGGAAGGCTGGGAAATGATGATCAGCAGCAAGTCCAGAGTATCTCATCGGGTGCCCCAGCAGAAGCGCTGGCTACAGGGCAGAATGCCTCTGGCATCTGCCCAGCATCAGAAAAAGAGGGGGATCCGGAGAGTCTGAGAGAGGATCTGCGTGAGCTGTTGTCCCAACAGCAGATATCCCCACCGGGAGTAGAGGAAGCAATTCTCCCTCCCCAGCAATTGGACACTACCCCAATGTTCATCCCCCCAGCAGAAGTGCTGGCAACAGGGCAGAGTGCTAGCCATCTCTGCCCAGCACCGGGACCAACTGTGGAGTTCCAGGGAGCCGGGGCGGTTGGCCCCCCTCCCCAGCAACAAGCTGAGGTAGTGAAGCTGTTACTCCCAGCTGAATCACTGGCAGCAGGGCAGGATGCTACTGGCTGCTGCACACCACTACAGCTTGAGCGGATATCGGTGGATGGGACTGTGGTCCCCACTCACAGCAACCCAGCGGAAGAGCTGGCAACAGAGCAGAGTGCCCCGGGCCTCTGCTCTCAACTAACAGAAGAGGGGGTTCCGGTGGTAGTGGATGGGACTCCGATCTCCACGGACACAACCCCAGAACATGGTGCGGCACTGAGACAGGAGGATGTCGGCTTTGCTTTGCAAGCACCGGGGGATTTTTACCTAGCCTCAGTGGATGGGACTGCAGTCTCCACTGGTATACCCCAGGAATGGTGGCCAGTTGGCCCAGATTCCCAACGGCATGATGAACTGAGCCCAGCCACCCTGTCTTCTCTCCAGCGGCTGAAAGGACTCCAGAGAGAAGGGCCAGTCCAGGCCTCTCCCCAGCGGCAGGCGTGTTCTCTGAGAGAGGCAGAGATTGGCTGGGTGAGTAATGCTCTGTTTGGGACAAGTTATCTGGGGTACTGGGTGGGTACCGGAATTGGGGTCTCTCCCAGTGTTAGTCTCCTGCCAAAGGGGGAGATGTGTGACAGACCTAGCCGGGACAGGGGCTTTTGGAGAGGACTGAATGTGAGCCTCTTGCCATCCGATTATGGGCCAGGACCTCAAAACAGGAAGGCAGATGGGTCATCCCAGCGGACAGTCCTGGAACCTTAAGACTACTTTTCCAACATCCTCGAGTTGACCCGTTTGGGTCCCACTGCGGCTGTTGGACTGTTTCCCAGGGGAAGTAATGTCATGGATCTTAAGATATTAAAGTGTTTCTACTTGACATCTGTTACACAGGAGAGGGACATTCAATGCAAGGACACCGGCTATTGAAATGCTAAGTGGAACCAGCTAGAGAAATACCTTTTATTGTGCTCTGCAGGCTAAGAGCGGGTGTCGGAGACACTCCGTCTGGCTAAAAAAAACTATGGATTGAAGGTTAATTGAATCTAGAATGTATGTGTGAAGATGTATGTGTTTATTGTTCTAAAGGTCAGAAGCCTCCTGTCAGCTGTATTGAATTAGCATTCTATTGTCTAAAGCAATGTAACCTCTCAGAGGTAGTAATTAAGTAGACCGGGTTATTGTGTACATTGATTACCCCCTGGGGCTTCTGTCTCAATACACAAGTCTTTCTATCCAAGCTATTGGACCAATCCCTGTTGACAATTTCAAGTCCTCATTTGCATGGTCAAGGAGGACTTGAGTGAAGACTGGATATACTTTACAATTGACCAATAGGAAAGCGGTTGTTGGGAGTGGGATGTTCCAAAATTCTGTATAAAAGTGTGCTGTGTACTTGAAAATAAAGAGTCCTGCTTGAACTTACATACAGCCTGCCTGGTGTTTGTTCTTAATGGGTCTGAATGGCACATAGCTGTAGTTCGGACCCCGGAACCTTGGATGACTGGACCATCAGACGCTGCAATCTGAAAGCTGACTCACTGGTAGCAGAGGAGTGTCGGGAGAGCAGGACCTGGGCGAGCAAGGATCTCATCACAAAAAGCTATAAAAAAACCCCTAGTACCGCACTAACTTAATGCAGCAAAGAGACTCATACCCAGGAAGTGGCAAGAGGTGGAATGCCCCATGATCTGGGAATGGATCGATGCAGTCGAAGCGACATATAGAATGGAAGAGTTAGGAGAGGGCATAGAGGGCAACAACATGAGCCAAGTTAAGAAATGGGATGACTGGAGAGCTTTTAAAAAGTAATGGAGTTATGCTGAAAACCTACGGGTAGACATCTAAGGGCCACTCTGAGATTAGAGAAAAACAGGGGCATAGGAGACTATTTATGGAGAGATAGAGGGGCAGGGCAAAGGGGGGGAGGGTAGGGGAAGAGGGAATAATCAGAATTTTACTTATTTTTCTTTCCTATGTGCACTGGAAGGTAAATAACATAATAAGAAAAGAAAGAAAAAGGAAAAGGAAAAAAAAAAAGAAAAGAAAAGGAATAATAAAGAAGAAAAAAAATGAATGCAGTCCCACTTTTGTCTATGAATGCAGTCCAACTTTTGTATATTAATGCAGCCCAACTTTGTATATGAATGCAGCCCCACTTTGTATATGAATGCAGCCCCACTTTGTATATTAATGCAGCCCCACTTGTATATTAATGCAGCCCCACGTTTGTATATTAATGCAGCCCCACTTTTGTATATTAATGCAGCCCCACTGTATATATAAATACAGCCCCACTTTTGTATATGAATGCAGTTCCACTTTTGTATATGAATGCAGTACCCCTTTTGTATATGAATGCAGCCCCACTTTTGTGTATATATGCAGTCCCACTTTTGTATATAAATTCAGTCCCACTTTTGTATATTAATGCAGTCCCACTGTTGTATATGAATGCAGCCCCGCTGTATATATAAATGCAGCCCCACTTTTGTATTTGAATGCAGCCCCACTTTTGTATATGAATGCAGTCCCACTTTTGTATATAAATGCAGCCCCACTTTTGTATATAAATGCAGTCCCACTTTTGTATTTAAATGCAGCCCCACTTTTGTATATACATGCAGCCCCACTTTTGTATATGAATGCAGTCCCACTTTTGTCTATGAATGCAGCCCCACTTTTGTCTATGAATGCAGTCCCACTTTTGTCTATGAATGCAGTCCCACTTTTGTATATTAATGCAGCCCCACTTTGTATATGAATGCAGCCCCACTTTGTATATTAATGCAGCCCCACTTTTGTATATTAATGCAGCCCCACTTTTGTATATTAATGCAGCCCCACTTTTGTCTATGAATGCAGTCCCACTTTGTCTATGAATGCAGTCCCACTTTTGTCTATGAATGCAGTCCCACTTTTGTATATGAATGCAGTCCCACTTTTGTCTATGAATGCAGTCCCACTTTTGTATATTAATGCAGCCCCACTTGTATATAAATGCAGCCCCACTTTTGTATATTAATGCAGCCCCACTTTTGTTTATGAATGCAGTGCCACTTTGTCTATGAATGCAGTCCCACTTTTGTCTATGAATACAGTCCCACCTTTGTATATGAATGCAGTCCCACTTTTGTATATGAATGCAGCCCCACTTTGTATATGAATGCAGCCCCACTTTGTATATTAATGAAGCCCCACTTTGTATATGAATGCAGCCCCACTTTGTATATGAATGAAGCCCCACTGTGCATGGCACTCACCATATCATTGCCTTGATCACACACAGCAGGTATCTCCTCTCCCGACGTGTGTCATGGAACAAACAGGAGCTGTAGGTCTGTGTTAGGTAGGGCAGTGTGCTCTAGCAAGGTTCCCCCCTAGACGGGCTTGTGTGATAGAAAAAACACTGATTTAATCAGTGTTCCATCTCCATCTACTATCACACAAGCAGATCTAGCACAGGCAGCACAGCCGAACACAGACCCAGCTCTCACACACAGCGAGAGATGCCTGGTGTCATACACGCAGGAGAGAGGGGGAGCGCTGCAGTCAGCTACAGCTCAAAGCAGCCTCAGGACAGGCAGCCTACCGGGCTGGGCCAGTCCGGCCCTGGTTATGAGAGAGTGAGAGACTCGGCAGCGAAACCGCAAAGCTGCAGGCACCGCAAAGCAGTTTTAAAAAAAAAATGATAAAAAATCTTAAAAAACAAAACAAAAACAATGTGACATGATGGTCTCGGGGGGGCAATTTCCCTGTTGCCCCCCCTGGATCCACCGTTGCGTCCGATCTGTTTTCAGCCAGACAACGCCACAGCTGTGACTTCAGTCTACCATCAGGTATACCGGCAGGAGGACTACTGGAGTCGCCAGATGCTGGACCAGGGCGACTGGTCTTTGTGCTTGGGGTGTTTTGGCTCCCTTGCAGGAGGTGAGCCTCACAGGGCATGGATCTCCTGGCCGCTCATCTCCACTGCAAGGGTGTCGAAGTTAGTGACCAGGTCTAGTGATCTGGTACAGACGCGTAAGTCGCGCTGGTGGCCCTGTGGGGTCTGTATCGGCAACATTTTGCCGTTACTCCATTGTAGTTGCTTCCTCGGCTGCCCCACAGAGTAGAGGCTGAGGAGATCCTGATGATTCTAATCACTCCAGATTGACCTTGGTACACCGATATCAGGCACCTGTAGCGGAGGTACCCTGGCAGTTGCCAGGGTGGGACGTCCCTCTGTCTCAAAGTCCCATACTTTCTCCTGTTGTACAGTCACTGACTTGCTCAACATGGCTATTGGAAGCCAGACTTTATGTGACCGGGGTCTGTCCGACTCGGTCATCTCAACAATTCTGAGGGCTCGGTAGTCTTCTTCCGGAGGATCTACCGTCACACCTGGCAGGCCTACATCTCTTGGTGCGAAAGGATGGAGTGACGTCCACGGACATACTCGGTGTTCAGGGTCCTGCTGTTTTTACAGCTTGGAGTGGATCTAAAAATAGCTTAAAGCACTGTTTGGGGGCAGATTTCAGCCTTGGCTGTGTTCTTTCAGTGGCCTTTTTGCGGCCCGTTCCCTGGTGGGTCCCTTTTTGTGTGCAGGGGGTTTGTCATATACTTCCCCTCTTGGCCCATCTTTTCCCCCATGAGTTTTGACTCTGGTGCTCTTGGTTCTTCAGGAACCTTCCTTTTGGAAACATCAGAGAGATTTTCTCTTGACACTATCTCAGAAGGTGGCCCCTTAAGTGGCCTTTACCTCCCTCTGTTAGAGGGGTTTCTAAATTGGTGGTCTTGTCTTGCAAGCCGCCATGCTTGATCCTCCATAAGGATTAGGTGGTGGTGCGCCCGCGACCTTCCCTTCTTCCGAAGGTGGTTTCGGCCTTTCGCTGAAATAATAACATTGTCCTTCCATCCTTCTGTCCTCGGCTGGCGCATCCTACGGGGGTTGCCTTTCATACTTTAGGCGTGGTACGTGCTTTGCGGGTGTACCAGCCTGCTACGGCTCAGTTTCGGAGTTCTGACTGTCTTTTGTGTTGGTTGTCTGGTCCACAAAAGGGCCCGGCGGTCTCGTCGACCACCATTTCTCATGGATCAGGCAGACTGTCATACAGGCCTAAGCTCTTAAGGGGCGGGCCCCCCTTTCCGGTCACGGCACTTTTAACCAGGGCAATTGGTGCTTCCTGGTTTTTTTCGACATTATGCATCAGTCTCACAGGTGTGCGAGGCGGCGACTTGCTCGTCCGTTCACACTTTTTCCAGAATTTACATGGTTGCTGTGAGTGCATCTTCTGATGCTTTTTGCGGGCGCTAGTTTTTGCCAGCGGCTGTTTAAAGTTGCACCTCCTCCGTTGAAGAGCTCTGCTTGTTTTGGGGTAAAGTTAAAATTGGTTTTACTGATATATTTCCCACCCCTCATTTTTGACACTGCTTGGGGACGTCACACTTGTCAAGATTTAAGGAGCTGTGTCTGTCCATGGACGATAAGAGAAGATAGGATTTTTTGTACTCACCATAAAATCCTTTTCTCTGAGTCCATGGACGGACACAGCACCCACCCCTCCTTTTTAGGTTTGTACTGCTTGTTACGAACTGAGGCTGCATGCTGCAGTGAGGAGGGTTATGTCTGGAGGGACCGCCCCCTGGGCGGGGCTGTTCAACTCTGTTAATGTAACATGTATTTAATTATCTAACATGTTTCTGCCTAGTCCTCTCCTGTACACAGGGAACATAACCCACTTGTCAAGATTTAAGGAGCTGTGTCCATCCATGGATTTAGAGAAAAGGATTTTACGGTGAGTACAAAAAATCCTATTTTCTTCAGACTATTGCTTGCAACATTGCTTTACTCCCAGTTCCAGTAAGCCTGCTAGCTGTCTGGCCGTGCAACCTGCTCCTGATAACCTCCTGCGTGTCCCTTCTGCTTATCATGAGTTCATAGACGTTTTTGACAAGAAAAAGGCAGATGTCCTCCCACCTCACCGGCCTTATGATTGTCCGATTTAACTGCTTCCAGGGGCTGAGATCCCATTCAGATGAAACTTTCCTCTATCTGAAAACGTGCTGGAAGCCTTATGTTTATGTATTGATGAGGGTCTTGAAAAGGGGTTTTATCCGATGCTCTTCTTCTCCTGCTGGAGCGGGTATTTTCTTTGTGGAGAAGAAGGATGGCACATTACAGCCATGTGTAGACTACAGAGACATCAATAAAATTACCGTAAAAAATTTATACCCTCTCCCTCTTGTTCCTGAACTCTTTTAAAGGTTTCGAACCGCCCGGATCTTCACTAAATTAGATCTAAGGGGCACCTACAATCTTGTCCGCATCCGCCAGGGAGACGAGTGGAAGACAGCATTCCGGACAAGGTTCGGCCACTTCCAATACCTTGTGATGCCGTTCGAATTATGCAATGTTTCAGCCATGTTCCAGCATCTAGTGAACGATATCTTCCGGGAATTCTTTGACTACTTTGTAATTGTATACATCGATGATATTCTCATCTTTTCTGCCTCTTTGGAACTTCACCGAACCCACGTAAAGAAAGTACTCCTAACCCTGAGAAAACATGGTCTATATGTCAAAGCAGACAAATGTGATTTCGAAAAGACATCTATTCAATTTCTGGGTCTCATCATCTCCACAGAAAGAATTGCAATGGACCCAAAGAAGGTGAAAGCAATTCTCGACTGCCCAGCTCCCTCGGACAAGATGGGTGTCCAGCGCTTCATAGGGTTCTTTAATTTTTACAGGAAATTTGTGAAGGGTTTCTCCACTACCATAGCACCCATCACTCAATTGACCCATCAGGCGGTCCGGTACCAGTGGTCCCTAGAAGCTCAGGCAGCCTCTGACAAATTAAAAAATCTGTTCACGTCTGCACCAATTCTACAGCACCCGGATCCAACTCTGCCCTACATTTTGGAAGTAGACGCCTCTGAAGTAGCTACAGGGGCAATCATGTCCCAACGGCAAGGACCCAAGGCTCTTCTTCACCCCATTGCTTTCTTTTCCCGAAAGATGAACCCACCAGAGAGAAATTATGACGTTGGAGATCGAGAACTATTGGCCATTAAATCTGCCTTAGAAGAATGGAGATACTTATTGGAGGGTGCCGCTCATCCCATTATGATTTTTACAGACCACACCTGGAGTGCCTCAAGAGCCAAACGTTTAAGACCCCAGCAAGCCCGATGGGATTTGTTTTTCTCCAGGTTAAATTTTCATCTTACATATCGCCCAGGTTCCAAGAATGGGAAAGCGGATGCACTCTCTCGTATGTTTCCAAACATCCCTGAAACAACAGAGCCAAGTACGATCCCTTCCGCTCAAAACTTTTTACTCATCCAACCTGACTTAAAGACTTTGATTAAACAAGCCTCAACCCAGTGCCCTGGGCCAGAAATGTCCTCATTGAGAAGCCAAGATGGATTTTTATGGCACCAGGACAAGATTTTTGTTCCCCAATCAGTTAAGTTCTAAAGATGTCACATGATCTCAAACTTGCCGGACATTTTGGAATACGAAGAACCACTGAACTTGTTCAGCGCTCTTTTTGGTGGGCCAGCCAGGACTGTAGAAAATATGTTAACTCCTGCACCACGTGCCAGTGCAATGAGGGTTCCAATGCCAAACCATGGGGACTTTTGAGGCCACTACCCATCCCTGAACAACCCTGGAAATAAATATCCATGGATTTTATAGTAGATTTGCCTCCCTCTGGGGGATGCACCACCATCATGGTGGTGGTAGATAGTGATGGACGAACATCCGACGAGACGGTTCGCGAACGCTAACCGCGAACGATCGCAAATGTCCGCGAACCGCAAGTTTGCGGCAGGCCCCATTGACTTTAATGGCAGGCGAATATTAAAAACCTTCAGGTCATATTTGCAGCCACAAAATACTAACTAGCTGTGCACAAATAGTCCCACAACATGGACACTGACCTACCAGAAGTATTAAGTGAAAAACGGGATACATAAGTAAGTGCTGGCCATTACAAGCCCCAAAAAATCGCCGACCGGCTTTCATCTGACAGCAAACAACTCTGTATTCTGTGGCTGGAGGTACATTAAGCTATTCACCGGATACAGAAGTAAGTGTCGGCCATTACAGGCCCCAAAAATTAGCCCACAGGCGTTCACCTGACAGCAAACAACCTTGTATTCTGTTGCTGGTCGTACATAAGGCATTCACCGGATACAGAAGTAAGTGTCGGCCATTAATTTATCAGGTGGATTAAAATATTGTATAATGACCCCAGTGCAGGAATAAGAGTCAACAATGACTATTCAGCGAGGGTTCGACTAGAGAGGGGCACAAGGCAGGGGTGTCCATTGAAATAGATGATGATGACTGCGCTGTGTGAGGAAGGGGAAAGAGCAGATGCAAAGCAAAGTGAATGGCAAAATACCCCACCACTGGGTAATCGTTAAGACCAATGAGGGTGGGAGGTCTGTGAATCAGTAATCGTGAGCAACAAATAACATAAATTAAATATTAGCATACATTAGAATTGAATGGTGAACATCACAAACATGATAAGCATGTAAATCCAAGCACTTGATTACACTAAAAACAATAAGGTGAATGGTGCAAAAAGTTCAAATATAACACAATCCAGGTGAAGTCCCAGAAGTCCCAGAAGAGGGAAAAATGAGACCGTAATAAATAAAAAGTCAAATAACACAAGTAAAGTCTTAAAGTGCACTGTGAACGATGATAGAGGCCCAAGGGGGTATCCCGTGGTAGAAGAGCAGACTTTGGTGCGCACACCTCTAGTGGTATAAAAGGCTCACCTCCAGGCCATGGCACGGACAGCCCAAAACCACTTAAACACTGTATGTTCACAGGCTCAGCAGGGTAGAGGTGGCGTTATAATCTCCACATCAAATGATCATGTTGAAAATGAAAAACAAGGGCAAAATATGGCATAATACTGTGACTGCAGGTATGGAAGATAATGTATCACATGCACTCACATGGAGGCCGTTAGCAGTGGGCCTATCTCCTACGAACAGCGAGTTCGTGCGATCCGTCTTGATAGGTGCACTGCCTCTATCTTTCGTTACCACCTAGGCATCCACTGGGTGTTGGGTGCTCGGAGGGGTATATAGACAAAAAACAAGAGGAAGGCAATAGTGCAGCTCTGCATAAAAAGGTTTAATATAAAAGAAAGGGTAAAAAACTCACATTTCCAATGGTAAGGTGTTTCCAAACAAAACGAGCGCCGTGCTTGTGTTCCTCCCGTTAGGATGTGTGGGGTCTGGTACTTCCTGTCCCTACGCGTGACATCACGTGACTTCATCAGGGGATGAATAATAGGTGTACCAGTGGGTCTTAAATAGGCCGTTAAAATGTCTGCTAATATGGGTGTCCGTCAGCCATTTTGTTGGAGCACAGTGTAATGCATGTAACCCCTGCCACATATTCTCAAACCTCTACAGCTAAGCAGAGATATGACTGGCAGGCGGGAAATGCAAACAGTATGTAGCAGCTCGTAATCAAAGAAATCTTAAAAGCAATAATGGCGTACATTAAAACAGGGGAGATATAGTGTGGGCAGGTGGAGATACATAAAAGGGGGCGGAGGAGGAGGGGGGCGTGTAGGTCAGAGGCTGGATGGCTAACCAGCCGAGACAGCGGTTGCATAGTGTGATATGGAGAGATGTATTACTGATAGGCACACAGTCTGCTGGATATGTGCAGCAACAAAGCAGCGAATAAGGCAATTTAAAATGGCAGACAATCCATGGTAGAGGGAGACTACCTATAATGGAACAAAGACTAAGATGAAAAAATATAAAAAATATATATAAAAATATATATATGGGATGTGTCAGGGAAGTACCTAGTTGGGGCCGTTTAATATGGAGCCCCCCTTAATATGGAGGTACTAGAACACACACATTCAACCTGGGAGTGACATATACAGATCCAACAAACATGGTAACTAATAGCAACAACAACAAATGTCTGTGTATAGAGAAACTAGCATAGTGAGAAATATACATGATAAGCCATATCGGTACCATTATCAAAGTAGGAAAGAAGGAACTAGAAGTCATTCAAGAAGCAATTCAAATCAAATTCTATATTGAGACCTCTAGGGGCAAAAGTGTCCATATTGTAGATGTATTTGGATTCTAACTGGCTTAAAGATCTCACTTTGTGTCCACCTCTCCATGGCCTGTTATAAGGGGCAATCCCCCAAAACTTCAAGTGTGATGGATCTCTGTTATGAACTGCATCGAAATGTCTAGATACGCTGTGCTTGTCAAAGCCTTTCTGGATGTTAACTACATGTTCTTTGATTAGTATTTTAAGGGGCCGTTTGGTGCGACCCACATATTGAAGGCCGCAGCTGCATTCTAGTGCATATACGGCACCCTCTGTGTTACACCCAATAAAGTCTTTGATTTCGTACTGTGAGCCATTACTGGTTGATTGGAATGTAGATTTCTTTTCATTTGGTCTTTTGGTACGGAGGCATGCGTAGCATTTCTTGCAGGGATAAAATCCTTTCCCCGAAAAGAAAGTGAATTGTTTCTTGGGGGGATCTATCACATTCTTGACTAATTGGTCCAGAAGTGTGGGGGCACGTTTGTAAATAAATTTAGGTTTTTCTGGCAACACATTTTTAGGTTTATTGTCCGCTTTTAGGATGTGCCAATGGCGCGTGAAGATCTTTTCAATTTTCCTATAGTGAACGTTATAGTCTAGAATCACAGGGACAAAATCTGGTCTATTAGTGAATTTTTGGTTTTCTTCTAAAAGCTTGCTCCTGGGTATTCTATTGACCTCTTCAATGTTATCCTGGATTACTTTCTCTTCATACCCCTTTTGAGAGAACCTTTCACCAATCATTGTGGCTTGCATCCGGAAATCTTCTGTGTTTGTACAGTTTCTCCTGAGTCTTAACAGCTGGCCCTTGGGTATGTTGAACAGCCAGTTTCTATGGTGGCAACTAGTGATTGGGAGGTAGCTGTTCCGGTCAACGCTCTTAAAATAGGTTTTCGTGGCATATTGATCATTAATGTGAGAGATCTCTAGATCCAAAAAAGAGATCTGCTTTTCTTCTATCTGCCATGAAAGAACTATGTTCTTGGAATTGTTGTTTAATTTTTCCAAGAACGAGATAAGTTGACACTGCTCTCCCCTCCATAGAATAAAGATGTCATCTATATACCTTTTATATACCAACAGTTCTGTTGGTTGCTCGGAGAAAACAGATTCTGCCTCCCATTTGGACATGAAAAGCCCTGCCACACTGGGGGCGAATTTAGCCCCCATGGCTACGCCAGTGTTTTGTTGATAGTACTGTTGTTTGTACCAGAAATGGCTGTGTTTCAGGCAAAAGTCCAGGCTTTTTACAATAATTTTCTTCTGCATGCACGGCAGTTTTGTGTATTGGCGCAGTCCCCATTTGGTGGCTTCACACGCTAAATAATGGGGTATGATCGTGTATAAAGATGACACGTCGGCAGTAGCCATCAGTATAGGACCGGTGTCTTGTCTTCCTTCTAACAGCTTAAGCATCTCCTTCGTATCTTTAAGATAGGCTGTTGTTGCCTGAACAGCTGGTTGGAGGAATTTATCGATGTATTGGCCCAATCTTGCTGTGATGGATTCTATGCCATTCACTATAGGTCTGAAGGGCGGATTGATCTTGTCTTTATGCATCTTAGGTAGTGCATATATGATTGGTGTTCTACATGCCTCTGGGATCAGGTATTTTGCTTCCTTCTTGTCCAGGATACCTTTCTTCAGTCCCAAATGCACCACCTGTTCCAAGCCCTTTTTCCATTTAAAGATTGGTTTTCCGGATAATTTGCTATATGTGTTTGCATCTTCCAACATATTAGTCAGACCTTGATCGTATTGTATGGTAGTCAACAAGACAATCCCTCCACCTTTGTCGGAAGGTCTGATAACAAGGTCCTTTCTTTTAGTTAGTTTCTTTATTCCTATTTTTTTTTGTTTAGGCTCTTCCATTTTTCTTACGTTTAAGTTTCTCAATTCTTCTGTTACCATGTTTTTGAAAACTTCTGTGTGCTTATTGTCTTTAATTTTGGGATTGAACGTGGACTTATTTCTCAAATTGCTGTGCACCACTGGATTTTCTTCCCTAATACTAGTGTACAGATTTTTTCCCAGCATGTATTTCTTGATATTCAGTTTCCTGACATATCTTTGAATATTGATGTATGTTTGAAATTTATCTAAATTTTTGACTGGGGCGTACTTGAGACCTTTATCAAGCACTGCCAACTCTATTTCTGTCAGTGGTGCATCAGTCAGATTGAAAATTCCTTCACCGCTTAGTCTCTTCGTCTGCTTTCTTTTTCCTGCTCGGCATCTTTTCGGAGGGTGGTGATCCCTCCCTCTG
Source organism: Rana temporaria (assembly GCF_905171775.1). NCBI lineage: Eukaryota > Metazoa > Chordata > Amphibia > Anura > Ranidae > Rana > Rana temporaria. The sequence continues at coordinate 86,306,741 of NC_053494.1, read as the reverse complement.
TCTAAAAAAGACCGGTTATGTCCTTCTTCATATCGATGTTCATACTCTCTCCAATCATCTCTGTTGGTATCCCGCAAGTCTCTTAATGGGGCATAGTGGTTATACGTATGGACGGGGCTTCTCTCTCTTGGCCTCTGTGGAGGAGGATACCGTCCAGTACGGGGGTCGTGATAGTGGTTAGGGCCTGGACTTTTCACATAGGGTCTAGGCCCATATTGTGGCTCCCCTCTGTATTCTCTCGCATCATAGTGTCCTCTTGGATATCCAGGGCTCTTTTCATGGTGGTGGGGTTCATAGTATGAACCTCTAGTATCTCTCTGTCCCTGGTTAGGTTTGGTCCAGTTGTTATATGTATTGATTCAAAGTAAGAGGGGGAATAGATGGGGGACAATAAGAAGAAGGGGGGGGGGAGAAGGAAAAATAGCAAGAAAAAAGAGGGTAAAGGGAAATAGATAGATATTAAGAGAGAGAAAGGAGGGGAAAGAAAATAAAGAGATTAGAAAGAAACATAAGGGAAGCACTCACATGGGCCACATCTGTAAAGTATTAAAGAAGGGAAACAATATCTAACGAGTGGACATTGATGGTCAGACTTTAAGGCCAAGGAAGTAGGTTAAAAAAGTTTAATTTGATAGCATATAAATACAAAAACAAGTACAGAAATAATACAAAAAAATATTATTATTATTAGCCACTGTATATTCCTCAGAAGTCGCCAACGCACGTTTCGCCGTGGGGCTTCTTCAGGACGAAGACGAGGAATGCATGTTTAGCAGAAAAACAGATTTGTGTATGACATATGGTCCTCAGCGGAAGTATCCATAGGGCATATGCAATGCACAGTAAACGACAGCGTACGTCGGGAGTGCAGTTTTGACAGGAATTTTCACACACAGCACCAGGAATCTTTGGTGAACCAATAAAGGTCAAGCAAGTGGTCCGTGGATTGCAGGGCTAGAAACTGCCAGGCAGACTGCACAGCTCAAAAAGACTAATTAAAATGGTCTCAGGCTTACTGGGACAGCAGATAGTAGTCAGCATGTACAACATGTGAATCCAAGTGTTCAAGCCGGTAAAGCCGCTAGTAACCATACACTGCAGTCAAAACAGGAGGCCATGGAGCAGCGTTAGTAACGGATATCTGTGTCCCAGGGTGTACACGAGGCAACAAGGTGTTGCCTCGTGTACACCCTGGGACACAGATATCCGTTACTAACGCTGCTCCATGGCCTCCTGTTTTGACTGCAGTGTATGGTTACTAGCGGCTTTACCGACTTGAACACTTGGATTCACATGTTGTACATGCTGACTACTATCTGCTGTCCCAGTAAGCCTGAGACCATTTTAATTAGTCTTTTTGAGCTGTGCAGTCTGCCTGGGAGTTTCTAGCCCTGCAATCCACGGACCACTTGCTTGACCTTTATTGGTTCACCAAAGATTCCTGGTGCTGTGTGTGAAAATTCCTGTCAAAACTGCACTCCCGACGTACGCTGTCGTTTACTGTGCAATGCATATGCCCTATGGATACTTCCGCTGAGGACCATATGTCATACACAAATCTGTTTTTCTGCTAAACATGCATTCCTCGTCTTCGTCCTGAAGAAGCCCCACGGCGAAACGTGCGTTGGCGACTTCTGAGGAATATACAGTGGCTAATAATAATAATATTTTTTTGTATTATTTCTGTACTTGTTTTTGTATTTATATGCTATCAAATTAAACTTTTTTAACCTACTTCCTTGGCCTTAAAGTCTGACCATCAATGTCCACTCGTTAGATATTGTTTCCCTTCTTCAGTTGTTATATGGTTTCTTGTTTTTCCAATGGTTGGGTTTTTTCCAATTCTTCTGTGGGGTGCGTTCCCTTTGTGGATGTTTACTTTTGTTTCCATGAGGGGTCTGGTTGTTACCTTGTTTCTGTGTTCCTTCTTGTTTATCCACTCTAGGGTAAATATCTTTAGGTCCTGTATTTCCCTGAGCTGTATTGGATCCCGCACCCTCTTCTATGGGAGACAATTCCAGATGTTGTGGCCGTTGTTTGGCTGATTTCTCAGGAGTCGAGAAAGTCGAGATCGGATCGTTTGGTTCCATGTTATTTTGCCATTTATATACTAGATCATTTTTGTAGTCATTAATATCTCTGGAATATTTCTTACTTTTCCTAGTTTGTAACTCTATGTCTTTCTTGGTCAAATCTTTGTTCAGTTGTGTTGTTAGACGCTTGAATTCTGCTGAGTCTTTGTGTGTTTCTAATTGTATCTTTAATTCTGCAATCGTTTGATCTATTTTCCTGATTTTCTTCTGTTTCCTTTTTAGCAGTAGATGTAAAAGCTCTGTTCCTTTTTCGTTGAAGAATCTAAACCATTCGTCTATTGACTCCTGGTCTTTAAGTCCATCGTTGGGGGGTACGTCCCACCTAAGACGTCTTGGGACGATTTTAGCTTTAATGTATTTGTCAAAGGTGGTGATGTCCCACCAAAGGCTCACTTTTTTCTCCAACCCATGCCCTAACCTCCGCATGAGGTGTTCCAGGTTGCTATCTGCTTTGGGGTCTTCACTATTGAAGACAGACTCTAAATTAACTTCTCTTTGTTCTAAAAAGGTGAAGATTTCCATGATTGCAGCAAGAGTAAAAGTAGGAAGATTGGATCAATAGATTGGAAGGGCTCTCGCGCTATCGGTGCTAAATGCTAGGGGGAGGGGGGCACTGCTGCAGTTACCTGGAACCGGTCCTGGCCAGAAATGTGTAAATGAAATAGATGATGATGACTGCGCTGTGTGAGGAAGGGGAAAGAGCAGATGCAAAGCAAAGTGAATGGCAAAATACCCCACCACTGGGTATTCGTTAAGACCAATGAGGGTGGGAGGTCTGTGAATCAGTAATCGTGAGCAACAAATAACATAAGTTAAATATTAGCATACATTAAAATTTAATGGTGAACATCACAAACATGATAAGCATGTAAATCCAAGCACTTGATTACACTAAAAACAGTAATGTGAATGGTGCAAAAAGTTCAAATATAACACAATCCAGGTGAAGTCCCAGAAGAGGGAAAAATGAGACCGTAATAAATAAAAAGTCAAATAACACAAGTAAAGTCTTAAAGTGCACTGTGAACGATGATAGAGGCCCAAGGGGGTATTCCGTGGTAGAAGAGCAGACTTCGGTGCGCACACCTCCAGTGGTATAAAAGGCTCACCTCCAGGCCATGGCACGGACAGCCCAAAACCACTTATACACTGTATGTTCACAGGCTCAGCAGGGTAGAGGTGGCGTTATAATCTCCACATCAAATGACCATGTTGAAAATGAAAAACAAGGGCAAAATATGGCATAATACTGTGACTGCAAGTATGGAAGATAATGTATCACATGCACGTGCACTCACATGGAGGCCGTTAGCAGTGGGCCTATCTCGTACGAACAGCGAGTTCGTGCGATCCATCTTGATAGGTGCACTTCCTCTATCTTTCGTTACCACCTAGGCATCCACTGGGTGTTGGGTGCTCGGAGGGGTATATAGACAAAAAACAAGAGGAAGGCAATAGTGCAGCTCCGCATAAAAAGGTTTATTCATCCCCTGATGAAGTCACGTGACGTGACGCCACGCGTAGGGACAGGAACTACCAGACCCCACACATCCTAATGGGAGGAACACGAGCACGGCGCTCGTTTTGTTTGGAAACACCTTACCATTGGAAATGTGAGTTTTTTACCCTTTCTTTTTATATTAAACCTTTTTACATTAAACCTTTTTACACATTTCTGGCCAGGACCGGTTCCAGGTAACTGCAGCAGTGCCCCCCTCCCCCTAGCATTTAGCACCGATAGCGCGAGAGCCCTTCCAATCTAGGGGTGTTCATTGTCGCCCCTGCTTTTTGCCATAGCAATGGAGCCATTGGCTACTGCAATAAGAATGGATAAAAAGATGGAAGGGTTCGTGAGACCGACCGGGGAGGAGAGAATCGCTCTCTATGCGGACAATGTTCTCCTCTTCCTCTGGGACACGGACTACTCCATTAAGTAGGTAATGACCATCTTTAGAGAATTCGGAAGAATCTCAGGATTGGTTATAAACTCGGAGAAATCAGTATTAATGCCGGTAGACCCAATGAGGAGTCAGACTCTAGTAGAAATCCCACAGCTGGAGATAGTCGGGACAATGAAATATTTAGGGATAAATATAACAAACGACCTCAATAAATATACAGGGAATAATCTAGCTCCCCTCCTGACTAAATTTAAAAATAAAATTCATATTTGGCGACACCTCCCGTTGTCAGTCGCAGGGAGATGCAACCTGATTAAAATGCTGTGGATGCCACAACTATTATATGTGCTGCATAATGCACCTATATGGATACATAAAAAATGGTTTAGGAAAATAGACACATTGTTTAGAGAATAATTATGGAAAGGCGGACAAGCTAGAATTAGATTGCAAACCTTGCAGCTGCCATTAACCACTTGCTTACTGGGCACATAAACCCCTTTCGTGCCCAGGCGAAATTTCAGCTTCCGGGAATGCGTCGCTTTAACTGACATTTGCGCAGTCGTGCGACGTGGCTCCCAAACAAAATTGACGTCCTTTTTTCCCCACAAATAGAGCTTTATTTTGGTGGTATTTGATCACCTCTGCGGTTTTTATTTTTTGCGCTATATATATATTTTTTACTTGTTGTTATAATAAATATCCCAATTTAAAAAAAAATATTTTTTCTCAGTTAAGGCCGATACGTATTTTTCGACGTATTTTTGTAAAAAAAAATCGCAATAAGCGACTGGTTTGCGTAAAAGTTATAGCGCCTACAAAATGGGGGACAGAATTATGATTTTTTTTAATTATTTTTTTTTTACTAGTAATGGCGGCGATCTGCGATTTTTATTGGGACTGCGATATTGCGACGGACGTATCGGACACTTTTGACACAAATTTGGGACCATTCACATTTATACAGCGATCAGTGCTATAAAAATGCACTAATTACTGTATAAATGTGACTGGCAGTGAAGGGGTTAACACTAGGGGGTGAGGAAGGGGTTAAATGTGTATCCTAGGTGTGTTCTAACTGTGTGGGGGGAGGGGGTGACTGGGGGAGCTGACCGATGCTGTGTCCCTATGTACAAGGGACACAGATCGGTCTCCTCTCCTCTGACAGCACGTGGAGCTCCGTGTTTACACACAGTGCTCCACGTCCCTGCTGTGTTACCGACGATCGCGTGTACCCGGCGGACATCGTGGCCACCAGGTACACGCATCGGCTTCCCAGCGATGCGCCGGGACAGTGTTTGCCCGCTGCGCGCCCCCCAGAGGCGCGCGCGGGTAATGCACTTTAAATGACGTCCAAAGACGTCCAGTTGGCACCTGAGAGCCGCGCTGTTGACGTCTTTTGTCAATAGCGCGGGTCTCAAGTGGTTAAAGGAAGGGGGTATGGCAACACCACACCCACGCTGCTACTTTCTGGCAGCACAATTGCAGCATATACACAGTAGGAGGAAGAATAGAGCCAGGAGGTGATGTAAACGGAGGTTTAATGATCCTAGGGGCACCTCACAAAACAGTTGTGGAGGTGCTGGAGGCTATTTAATTTATTAATAAAACCCCAACAGTCAAGATGGCTATCAAAGTATGGAAAGCAGTAAGGTCGATTGGAGGTCAGGGAATAACAGGAACCTCCTGGAGTTGGAGACAGTTGGGGAAATTAAGGAATGGACAGCAAAAGGGATAGTTAGATTGGCTCAGTTATACGAAGGAAGGACCCTAAAAAAAAACATTTGCTGCTCTAAGAGAGGAATACGATGTGCCCAATCACACCTTTTTATAGATATCTCCAAATCAGACATGCCCTAAGTGCTCAGTTTAAGGGGGAGGGACCATCATGGGATAGAACTCCTATCTCCCAAGAATTGGGCGGTGGGAGGGAGAAGAGGGGTTTTATCTCTGAAATGTATTCATATATGTGTGAGGGGAGTATAGGGGGCCCAGAACAGCTTAAAAGCAGAGAGAAATGGGAGGAAGATCTGGGGATATTGGAGAGAAGACATATGGTGACAGTTTCGCCCGCACAAAAGTTTTAATTTTTGAAGATGATACACAGGACGTATTATACTCCAAAAAGATTATTTATTTTTGGGTGGAGAGTAGATGCGAGATGTCCTAGGTGTCAGGATACGGGGGATCTGATACACATGCTATGGAGGTGCCCGAAATTGTTTAGGTATTGGCAAGGGATCCTCAATGTCATAAACACGACATATAAAACAAAGTTATAGATGGACCCCAGAACATGGATATTAGGTCTATGGGAAGAAAGAAATAGAGCAGCCAGTACAATAAATGTAATATTAAGGTGCCTCTTCCAGGCAAGAAAATTTATTGCTCAAAGATGGCAGGCAGGAAGGGGGTCTTCAGTAAGAGAATGGGGCAGATTCAGGTAGACTTACGACGGGCGTATCAGTAGATACGCCGTCGTAAGTCCGAATCCCCACCGTCGTATATTTAAGCGTACAGGGAGTGCAGAATTATTAGGCAAATGAGTATTTTGACCACATCATCCTCTTTATGCATGTTGTCTTACTCCAAGCTGTATAGGCTCGAAAGCCTACTACCAATTAAGCATATTAGGTGATGTGCATCTCTGTAATGAGAAGGGGTGTGGTCTAATGACATCAACACCCTATATCAGGTGTGCATAATTATTAGTCAACTTCCTTTCCTTTGGCAAAATGGGTCAAAAGAAGGACTTGACAGGCTCAGAAAAGTCAAAAATAGTGAGATATCTTGCAGAGGGATGCAGCACTCTTAAAATTGCAAAGCTTCTGAAGCGTGATCATCGAACAATCAAGCGTTTCGTTCAAAATAGTCAACAGGGTCGCAAGAAGCGTGTGGAAAAACCAAGGCGCAAAATAACTGCCCATAAACTGAGAAAAGTCAAGCGTGCAGCTGCCAAGATGCCACTTGCCACCAGTTTGGCCATATTTCAGAGCTGCAACATCACTGGAGTGCCCAAAAGCACAAGGTGTGCAATACTCAGAGACATGGCCAAGGTAAGAAAGGCTGAAAGACGACCACCACTGAACAAGACACACAAGCTGAAACGTCAAGACTGGGCCAAGAAATATCTCAAGACTGATTTTTCTAAGGTTTTATGGACTGATGAAATGAGAGTGAGTCTTGATGGGCCAGATGGATGGGCCCGTGGCTGGATTGGTAAAGGGCAGAGAGCTCCAGTCCGACTCAGACGCCAGCAAGGTGGAGGTGGAGTACTGGTTTGGGCTGGTATCATCAAAGATGAGCTTGTGGGGCCTTTTCGGGTTGAGAATGGAGTCAAGCTCAACTCCCAGTCCTACTGCCAGTTTCTGGAAGACACCTTCTTCAAGCAGTGGTACAGGAAGAAGTCTGCATCCTTCAAGAAAAACATGATTTTCATGCAGGACAATGCTCCATCACACGCGTCCAAGTACTCCACAGCGTGGCTGGCAAAAAAGGGTATAAAAGAAGAAAAACTAATGACATGGCCTCCTTGTTCACCTGATCTGAACCCCATTGAGAACCTGTGGTCCATCATCAAATGTGAGATTTACAAGGAGGGAAAACAGTACACCTCTCTGAACAGTGTCTGGGAGGCTGTGGTTGCTGCTGCACGCAATGTTGATGGTGAACAGATCAAAACACTGACAGAATCCATGGATGGCAGGCTTTTGAGTGTCCTTGCAAAGAAAGGTGGCTATATTGGTCACTGATTTGTTTTTGTTTTGTTTTTGAATGTCAGAAATGTATATTTGTGAATGTTGAGATGTTATATTGGTTTCACCGGTAAAAATAAATAATTGAAATGGGTATATATTTGTTTTTTGTTAAGTTGCCTAATAATTATGCACAGTAATAGTCACCTGCACACACAGATATCCCCCTAAAATAGCTAAAACTAAAAACAAACTAAAAACTACTTCCAAAAATATTCAGCTTTGATATTAATGAGTTTTTTTGGGTTCATTGAGAACATGGTTGTTGTTCAATAATAAAATTAATCCTCAAAAATACAACTTGCCTAATAATTCTGCACTCCCTGTATTCTCAAACTGAGATACGCTTAAATATTGCTAAGATACGACCAGCATAAGTCTCCTACGCCGTCGTATCTTAACTGCATATTTACGCTGGCTGCTAGGGCCATGTACGCTGATTTACGCCTAGAATATGTGAATCAGCTAGATACGCCTATTCCCGAACGTACGCCCCGCTGTCGCAGTAAATATACGCCGTTTACATAAGGGGTTTTCAGGCGTAAAGATAAACCACCAGAAAACAGAATTAATAGGGGAAAATTAAAAGGGTATAATATATACGAGATAAGAAATTTTAACTATATGGATTAAGCTGGATGTAACCTGTTCTTTTTGTAATAATGAAGAAAATTAATAAAGAGTATGATATAAAAATAAAAATAAAAAAAGTGTCGGCCATTACAGGCCCCAAAAATTAGTCCACGGCCACAGTATGTATTCTTTGGCTGGTGGTACATTAGTACATTAGGCATTCACCGGATACAGTGTAAAGTGTTGGCCAGTACAGGCCCAAAAAATTAGCCCACAGGCGTTTACCAGAATTTGAATGAAACATGGTCTACTGGTCACATGTGCTGAATACCTCCGAGATCCATGCTTCATTAATTTTTATAAATGTGAGGTAGTCAACACTGTTGTGAGCTAGGCGAGTGCACTTATCGGTCACGACCCCCCCTGCTGCACTGAACGTCCTTTCGCACAGGACACTGGACGAGGGGCAAGCTAACAGTTCCATTGCAAATTGTGCAAGCTCTGGCCAGAGGTCAAGCCTGCCCACTCAGTAGTCCAGGGGTTCATCACTTCTCAGTGCGTCCACTTCGACCGTTAACCCGATATAGTCGGTCTAGGCGTTCCCTGATGCTGGATCCAGAGGACAGATGTCGATGGGTCGGCTGAAAGAATGATCTCATATCATTAGTGACTAAGGCCCCGTACACACGAGAGGATATCCGCTGGAAACGGTCCGCCGGACCGTTTCCAGCGGATAAATCCTCTGGCGGATTTGGATCTGATGGCTGTACACACCATCAGATCGAAATCCGCGCGGAATACATCCGCGGTGACGTGTCGCGCTGTCGCCGCGACGATGACGCGGCGACGTGCGCGACGCTGGAAGGTAAATACTTCCACGCATGCGTCGAATCATTACGACGCATGCGAGGGAGGGGAGCGGACGGACTGATCCGGTGAGTCTGTACAGACGACCGGATCAGTCCGCTGGACTGGATTCCAGCGGATAGATTTTGTAGCATGCTACAAAATTTTTATCCGCTGGGAACTTGTCGGCTGGATTTTTATCTGCCGGGAAATGTCCGCTCGGACGTACAGACGACCGGATCTATCTGCTGGAATTGATCCGCGGATCAATCCCAGCGGATAGATCCGGTCATCTGTACGAGGCCCAAGACATCTTCAAACCGCCCTCTTCTTGCAGGCGCTGTTGGATCGGTACCCGAAACTGTTTCTCTGTGAGTGGAAATTCCTGTGCCAGCAGACGCAAAAGTAGAATGCAGCATTTCTCGAAGCAAGGCCTGGAAGTGCTGCATTCTGATAGCCCTCTGTGATGGTGGTAACATTTCCGCCATGTTTTGTTTGTACCGGGGGTCTAAGTACGTCGCCACCCAGTACTGGTCCTTGCCCTTTATGTTTTTTATACGGGGGTCCCTCTTAAAACACCGCAGCATGAAGGCCCCCATTTGCCCTAAACTGGAAGCGCTGTGCTGGCCTGGCTCCTGCTCATCATCCAGGATAATGTCATCCTCGTTCTCCTCCCCCCATCCACAGACAACACTAGGGATCCCAGAAAGGTTTAAAGCATGCTCTTCTTGCTCCTCCTCCTCCGCCCCAGTACCATCCTCTTCAGACTTCTATTGTTGACTTGTCTCAGGTGGAGTAGCCCCCCCTGGGAATTCATCCAGCATTGCGACTTCCTCATTTTCCTGCTCCTGCTCCTCGACGGCTTGATCAATGACGTGCCACACTGCACGTTCCAGAAAGAAGGCATAAGGTACGATGTCACTGATGGCGCCCTGGCTGCGACTGACCAGTTTGATGATCTCATCAAATGGCCGCAGAAGTCTACATGAGTCGCGCATGAGCAGCCACTGGCGCGGTGAAAAAAACCAAGCTCCCCAGAACCTGTCCTGCCACAGAGTTCATACAGGTAGTCGTTAACTGCACATTTCTGCTGGAGCAGCCTATCAAGCATATACAATGTTGAGTTCCATCGCGTCGGGCAGTCACAAATAAGACGTCTGACCGGCAGGTTGTGTCACCGCTGAATGTCAGCAAGGCGAGCCATGGCCGTGTAAGATCTTCTGAAATGGGCCAAGATTTTCCTGGCCTGCCGCAAGACGTCCTGGAGCCCAGGGTATTTGGCAACGAATCGCTGCACGACCTGTGATGGAAGTTACTACAATTAATATTTTTGTTTTATGCTATTTCTTTTATTAGAACCACTGAAATTTTGTTTTTCTTTCCTTATATTGTTTATTTCTTTTATTTCTTCATATATATATATATATATATATATATATATATATATATATATATATATATAGAGAGATATGTATACATATGTATGTGTGAAAATATACTACAAGTGTTTTATTATCCTTAAATGAAGAAACAGATTATAATGTTTTGAAGATACAGTATATTTTAGCTTGGAGTGAAGACAAAGAGAACTAATAATAACAAACAGCTGTCACCTCTTCTCCCTCTTCCACAATGGGAGCATATATGGCTCTGAATGAAGCCCCTGTGAGCTTGAGTGGGGACCCTGTGTGCCACGAGGAAATTTGTGCCAAGAATAAGCTTGCAAGGAGGAACCACCATATATGGACTGACCTTTCAGTTGTGCTCATGTGTATGATGTCATTTTGTCTATAAAAGGCCAATAAAGGTACCGCCCATTTCTCTTTGCACGGGGGCACGAAGCAAGAATGTAGTCTCTTATTTCTTGCTCTTGCAATTTGGGCCAGCAGGCAGAATAGTTGTTCCCTGAAGTCAGGGGCCCATCTTCATGAATTTGGCTTCCAAAGTGCGGCTTTGATTTCCTGACCAGACACAGTGGAATCGAGAGTTGGATGGAGTGATAAGGAGAACTGATGACCTCCTAAGCACACGGTAACCGTGCATTCACACCTGAGCATAGCGTTTTTGGTATTTTCTTCCTGCGTTTTGTCTTGCGTATTCACGCGTATTCGCGCGTTTGCATACAGCGTCGTCTGACGTTTTTGAACTTCAACGTTTTTATTTTAGCCAATAGGAAAAATTATCATCTTTTCATCACTTGTTGCTATGTTTGTAGATTTTTTTATCTTCTGCCTGGGCGAAATGTTCTATTGATTAAAGCGACAAAACGCCCGTAGAAACGCTCGTTGTCGCGCTAGACACTTGAATCGGGCGTTTCCATTACTTTCTATGGGAATACAAACGTTCTAAAATGCCCAAATCCGCCCAATTCGCGCGACAAAAAAGGGTCCGGAACTTGTTTGAGCTTCAGGCGTTCGGCGTCAGGTGTTTTGGAGTGGAGATGTGAACCATTTCCATAGAGAATAATGTATTTTTTCCCCTCTAGCGTTTTGGAGCTTCACGCTTCAGGCTACAATAAGTTTAGGTGTGAATGCAGCCTAAGATAAGTTTCTTTTTTCTTTCACCGTGTTCTAAACCGTATACAGGCTCTCTCTCTCCACTCACGTTTTTTTTCTTTCTCCTCCATACTGTTTTTTTGGCCAGGCAAAGATAGGTTAATTCTTGAACAAAGCCTTTTTTTAAAGAGAACCTGTCGTCCTATTCTGCCTGCTGTTATTCATGTTCTGTCGTGTTCCGAGACGAGTAGGCATTACCCCCTCTTCAGATTCCTGAGCTGGAGACGCAGAATTAGGCGTGTCTCAGGTTACACATATATATATATATATCTGTATGGATGCATTGGCAACATACACGTGTAGATATATCTGATTTGAAGAGAGGGGTCTCGGGGGAATAAGGGGATAGAGATAGACACAGACAGTGACGATCGTGCATCTCACGGAGCCATTCCCGGAACTGTTCGGCATTCACAGCTGACGGTACCGGTAACTACCACTCTGTTGAGCATCCATGCACCCGCATTTCTGCCCTTTTTAACTGATATTGTGTACGTATATATGGAGAGGGGGCTACTTTTGGGGAAGCAATAAAAATGTTAAACCGTTCAAAACAGAATTATGCTATGTGGTTTATTCTATCATTACTTACATGAGCTGAAGTGGATCCCCATCCCTATACTACGTAAGGAGAGAAGGTTATGTGCTGTGCAATTGAAGGCTGTTTTTGACTTATCTTTGTGGTAAGTGCATACCCAAGAGGGGTTTCCTGTTTGCACCTGGTGGTTCACTGGTGATTGGTGGATTGTGAAGAGAATTCATCTCACTGCTGTCATCTCCAGATCATTCTACTCTGAGCACCTCTCTTCGTTTTACCTATCATTTACCTTTATGATGCTCACCGCATACAGAAGAAGCGCTGCTGCAATTTTTATTGGACTCATGTTCTATATTGATTGTTTGATTCTATACAGAATTTAGATAGTCTGGTACTTTTAGGAAAGTTCTTGGGCTAAATCTAGGTGTCAAATAGGCTGATTAGAAGGACAAGGTGTATGGTACTAATGTAACACAGTAATTTCCTTATCAGTTTACTTATCTAGCTATGTGTTTATTTGTAGAGGACAATATACACACATACCAGATTTTTTCTTAGATATATATATCTATATATATATATCTATATATATAAATATATATATATATTCGGGGTTAGGGGTTAAGAATTACCGCCCTGCAGACAGAGGGGCTGAAATAGTCATATTCTACCTGTGCGTGTGTTGCTTAATGTTTGTTAGACTGTGGGGCTGATTTACTATTGTCAGTGCACTGCGCTGGTTCATGCCTTAATTAGTGCGCTGGGTGAAGCCTTAATTAGGCGCATGAACCAGCGTAGCAGCGGCGCATTGAAAGTAATATGTAAAGCCGCGCCGAACTCCCTATAGAAGTCTATGGGAGAAATCAAAAGTGTTCATTTTAAAGGCTAATCTGCAAGTTTTGTCCTAAAAAGTGTTTGGGGACCTCAGTCCTGCCCCAGGGGACATGTATCAATGCTTTTTTTATTTTTTAAAACGGCCGTTTTTTCGGGAGCAGTGAAATTAATAATGCTTAAAGTGAAACAATAAAAGTGAAATATTCCTTTAAATTTCGTACCTAGGGGGGGTGTAATGTCAGCATGTGAAATAGCGCATTTGATAGGGACTCATTACTTAATTGATATCCTGATAAACTCAGGGCTAACCATTTTCTGCCGGAAGATTTCAAATGGCTATGGTGAAACAATGTAATCTATGAACAGAACACATCTCACCTCTCCAATGTTTCAATGGCCAAGAGAAAGCCAAACCCATTTATTGGTCCTTTTATAAACAATATGACATCACACACACAAGCACATTTGATAGGTCAGTCCATACATGGTGGTTTCTTATTACACGTCCATTTCAGCTCTTCTTCATACTACAAAACAGTTTTCGTTGCATAAAAGTTCCTTCCAAAGTCACGAGACACAAATTCCTTCTTGGTGGGCTGAAGACAGGAGCATGGGGGAAGGGTAGAACTTCCTATAGAAAATCCACAATTGCTTCTCCAAAACGAAGCATCCAGGAAAGGCTTGGAATGTGTAGCAAAGAGGAAATGGCAGTAGAAGGGAGGATTACATCTGTTCTTAATAACACTGGATTCATAACTTTTCAAATCATTATATATCATTCCTGATATAAGCTCTTTAAGGAGAATAATCTTTTGTTGTGATACATATATTTCACACATGCGTATATATAAGAAACCAATTAAAAAACAACAATAAAAAAAACAATAAAGAAAATATCAAACATTATTAGTGGTTCTGATAAAAAATTTGCTTAATTCTAAAATAGGCATTATTACATTCTATCACAATCCCCCCTAAAAATGAATATTTTATCAGTACTGTCCCTACATTCTCTTTGTTATTCTTAACAGACAAGGACGGTAATGGAGGACACGGTCAATATAACAAAACATTATCATAACCAATACAAACAAAATTTCTATACCCAAGCACAAATGTGTTATCACCCAAAATACTGTCCGCAGGTATGATTCCAGATGCACCCCCCTTGTTCACCTAATATCATGTATAAGGCCATATGTTTTAGGGTCATGCGATTTTAACAAAGACATTTGTGAAGTGGCCTCTAGGTGTTCAGTAATGTACTGGAATGCATCCTTGTTTACAGTTAACAGACCTATTTTATATTGGGCTCTGTCCTAAATATTTTATTTCCTAAAGGAACTTTATTTATTACTTTATTTTTCACTATTTTATCTGACCTTTTTTAAGCTATGCAGAATAACACCATATTTCATTCTCTTTGAAATGACACCCTCAAAGTAAGGTATTCTTCAAAACAAATGGTGCAAAACCCCACAGTTTAGTAACATATGAGAGAAAGAAAGAATGAGAGAGAAAGAAAGAGAGAGAGAAAGAGAGAGAAAAAAGAAAGAGAAAAAAGAAAGAGAGAGAGAGAGAGAGAAAGAAAGAAAATATTTTATTAATAAGGGCTTTCTTTCAGATCTTCAAATGATTGTGTACAAATTACCTTTTATTATTAAAGAAAGATTTACCCTGTAATATGCTTTATAGTCTACTTAACATAAACTCTGATATTTATTCATTTTTTTCCTTCAAACTTGGCAAAGAGCCATTTTAAAGCACATCAGCTGAGGATGTTTACACTGGGTGTCGCATTTCAAGCTAGCACTCCAGATAGAAGGGTAATTCACCACAGTGTGTAACCTGATCTGCTGTTAATGACCTCTAAGGGAAAACATCTGTTCCCCCCCCCCACTGCTTCGAACAGATTGTACAAGTTTTAGACCATATACAATATAATCGAATTGCATCGTTTTTCTCATTTTTAACTCTTTTTCAAAAATTTTAAAACATATTTGGTTTGTACATCTGCCAAAAATCATGTACATCACATTATAACATGACATTTCCCAACTATAATAGCGACAAAAGATCGCTTAGAGGACAAATCTCATGAAATCCACTGACCAGTCCCTGCGCATGAACCGACCATTGTTTTCTTCCGATAATGTCACTCATAATCTATATTTTATCCGAAATGTCACTTTATAATAACTTTTAACACTTGTTTATTTTTTAATTTTATTTTTACAATTTTTTTATAATAATATTTTTTATAAAGTTTTTAGATTGAACATAACTTTCATATTTTAATATTTTTCTCTGGGGAACCTTATAATAAACCAAACCCAAGTTTAGAATCTGTTGTAAACATTGCTCAAACCTCTACTTATTAATTTTTACAACCAGATCTGTAGGATTTCAGTTAAATACAAAATACCATGTTGTTTACCATTGACTGAATTGTATACAATTCTTCACACAATCTCAATCAACATTTTTCCCATTAAACCTTTGTTCTAATCCCATGTTTATGCTTTGACATGTCATAATATATTTTCAGTTGTTGGAGTAAACATATTCATAAACATTTACAGGCAGAATTAAACTTAATTATCTCATTAAAGAACTTCTTTACACTCTGATACTAATTAACTAATTACCCTATGTAACCAGGACCCCCCTTTGAGATATTCCAACCCACAAACCCCAGTGGTCACAATCCCATGTATTTGAAAAAAGATATATAGTTTCATTCAGATTTGGGTGGCACAGTCCATCATATCTCATCTCCAGAGAATATTTTCGAAGGAACCTCTTAATCATCACCCAGGGGATATTGGTAATTATCGGTACCTACATCAGAAATGCGAGAAAAACTCGTACACGAATATTAGTTAATTATTTTCAAAAGCGGTCACATAATCATAGCTTGTAACAATCTAATCTAGAGACTGTCTCACACAAGATTTCAGAAAGGGATAATGTATTGAATGCTCCCCCTTGGGGCCACTAACCCACTTAACCCTGAGGGTGGCATGGCACAGCATGTGGAATAAAACCGTTTAAATGTACTATGTAAAACGTTCTAATGTTCCAATGTGATACCCAGAATCTCCTCATCCCTCATTTGTGACTTGTGAACACAATGACTGCAGCCATGAACGCCAGGATTTACACACTCTCTCTACCGCTTTTGGGCACCCCATGAGGTCAAGGCATTGAGGTCGGGGCATCCAGGACAGCATATGAGCGGATTCTACCTTCAGGTAGGTCTGCCACTCCCATCTACATCATTCTTCTCCCTTACGTGTCTGTCCAGCGAAGTGGCATTGTAGTTACCCCCCCTGGACAGACTAAGGAGGGCATGAAGAAGAAGGCCCTTGGGCCAGAGGGCACAGAATCCAGTCTGGGCAGCGGGCAGCGGGCAGGAGGTGATACCATCTGCGTTCAAGACAGGGCAAAGCCTTCAGCAGGGAAGAGCATCCGGGCAGGCCCATGCTTCCCCCAGCCGGGCATACAGTTGGGCAGAACGTGAGGGGAAGGAAGGGGCACGGCCTCAAGCAGTCGGGCGGGGCCCATGCTTCCAGCAGGGAACAGCATTCGGGCGTGGCCCATGTCTCCACCAGTCGGGGCATCGTGGACAGAACATGAGGGAAATGAAGACAATAACAGGCCCTGGGTATCACATTACAACAACCAAACTGGCAAAAAGCCCTCTATGTATCAAGCTATGCAATGCATAGCATCGTCAGGGTAAGTGGGCAACCCAGAGAGACAGGTCCCCACAGAACACGCATTCAATCTAAGCCCAGCATCATGAGGCATATAATTCTCCTGAATTAATTCTCTGTAGAAGAAGTTACTAGATCTCACAATCTTTTCTGTTACTTTAACTGCAAAATAAAGACTTAACAATCGCTTATTATGTGCATCAAATGTCTTTTCCATATTAGTTAAACCTCTGGAGAAATATCCTATTATTTCTGGTTAAATCGAATTATCTAAAAAATCAGCGTACAATGTAACAGACATAGACAGACCAATTTCAATTGTACTCGATGTATGCAATATCCCAATTAACCTTTTGTTAAAAAAACTTTAGTCTTCTAGGTTGTCTTTTCCGTTGTTCCCTGGGGGGGGAAAGAGGGGGGCTGTCCTCCAACTTGCAAGTGAGGGCAGGATGTGGGGGTCTGGACCTCCCACATTCCTCACACACCCAGTTTTATCCCCCACTAGGGAAGCATCTCAGGACTATAAAAAAAACAGCAAAAAATAATAAGCCCCATTTTACACATAGGTTTGGATATACAGATATCCTGGGCTGTCCCAAAACCTCAGATTTCTGTGAATCAAAAAGATACATTAGCAGCTGCTGAGAGTTTTAAAACAGCGAAACCGTGTCAAAAATACATTTGGAACACCAGACCCATGTGTTCTATAAAAAAAACAAAAAACTTTTTCACTATGTTTTTCCGTTTTTCTGAAATTAATAAAGGCAAGTTACCGTTATCTATCAAAGAAACAGAAACACAAAAAAAAAAACAATACAGAAAATATCAAACATTATTAGTGGTTCTGATAAAAAATTAGCTTAATTCTAAAATAGGCATTATTACATTCTATCACACATTTTTCCCGCACTTAGAACTGTCTCTGCAAAAAATGACATTCTGAAGGAAAAAAGTCATTTAAAATTCACACGCGGCTATAATGAATTGTCGGCTCCCGGCAATTCTAAAGTGATTCATTCATAAAGGAGAAAAAAAATGTGTAGGGGGTCCCCCAAATTAAATTACCAGGCCCTTCAGGTCTGGAATGGATATTAAGGGGAACCCCACCGTAAAAAAAAAAAAATGGCGTGGATTCCCCGCAAATATCCATACCAGGCCCTTCAGGTCTGGTGTGGATTTTAAGGGGAACTCCACCCCAAATAAAAAAAAATGGCGTGGAGTCCCCCTAAAAATCCACACCAGACCCTTATCCGAGCACGTTAACCTGGCCGGCCGCAGAAAAGAGGGGGGGACAGAGTGCGGCCCCCCCCTCTCCTGAACCGTACCAGGCCACATGCCCTCAACATGGGGAGGATGTCCCCATGTTGATGGGGACAAGGGCCTCATCCCCACAACCCTTGCCCGGTGGTTGTGGTGGTCTGCGGGTGGGGGGCTTATCAGAATCTGGAAGACCCCTTTAACAAAGGGGACCCCCAGATCCTGCCCCCCCTGTGTGAAATGGTAATGAGGTACATTGTACCTCTACCATTTCACCCCCAAAAAAATTCTAAAGTGTTAAAAATGACAGTAGCCGGTTTTTGACAAATCTTTTAATAAAATCTTCTTTTCTTCTTCCATTCGGGTTTCTTCCTCTGCTTCTTTCTTGGGTCTTCTCGTCCACATCTTGCCCGACGTCTTCTTCTATCTTCTCCGTCCGTCCTTCAGCCTTGTCGTCCACATCTTGCCCGGTGTCTTCTCCTGTCTTCTCTGTCCTTCAGCCTCCTCGTCCGCATCTTGCCCGGTGTCTTCTCCTGTCTTCTTCTCGGTCCGCCAGCCTTCTCGTCCACATCTTTTTCTTCCCCGGACGCATCGCTTGAATTTGAATTGGCCGCCGTGTTCCGCTCCTGGGACCCGCCCCCCTCTGACGCCACAAGTAAACTCCTTAGAAGGTCATGTGCGTAAGAGGGGGGCGGGGTCACAGAGCGTCACACGGCGGGGGAATTCAATTTCAAGTGCGACGTCCGGAGAAGAAAAAGCCGCCGCAGCTTCCAATTGAAGTTCCCGCCGTGTCACACTCATGTGACCCCGCCCCCCTCTGACGCACATATGCCACACGCGGACTTTCATATGAGTTTACCTGTGGCGTCAGAGGGGGGCGGGTCCCAGGAGCGGGAACACGGCGGGCTCTTCAATTTCAAGTGCAGCACCCAGAAGATCAAGAAGATGTGGACGAGAAGGTCGACGGACAGAGAAGAAGATGGGAGAAGACGGCAAGACGGCAAGATGTGGACGAGAAGACAGGAAAGAAGCAGAGGAAGAAACCCGAAGGAAAGAAGAAGAAGAAGGAACCGCGGAAAGAAGATTTTATTAAAGGAATTGTCAAAAACCGGCTACTGTCATTTTTAACACTTTTGTCACTTTTTTTTGGTAAAATGGTAGGGGTACAATGTACCCCATTACCATTTCACACAGGGGGGGGGGCGGTATCTGGGGATCCCCTTTGTTAAAGGGGTCTTCCAGATTCTGAAAAGCCCCCCCGCCCGCAGACCCCCACAACCACCGGGCAAGGGTTGTGGGGATGAGGCCCTTGTCCCCATCAACATGGGGACATCCTCCCCATGTTGAGGGCATGTGGCCTGGTGCGGTTCAGGAGAGGGGGGGGCCACACTCTGTCCCCCCCTCTTTGCTGCGGCCGGCCAGGTTACGTGCTCGGATAAGGGTCTGGTGTGGATTTTTAGGGGGACTCCACGCCATTTTTTTTTAATTTGGGGTGGAGTTCCCCTTAAAATCCACACCAGACCTGAAGGGCCTGGTATGGATATTTGGGGGGACCCCACGCCATTTTTTTTGGTTTTTACGGCGGGGTTCCCCTTAATATCCATTCCAGACCTGAAGGGCCTGGTAATTTAATTTGGGGGGACCCCCATACATTTTTTTTTTTTCGTTTTAATGAGCAATGACTATTCTTTATAGCCATGAGTACTTTAACCTTACTTTTTTTTCACTTCAGAAATGACATCTTGTACAGGGACAGTTCTAAGCATGGGAAACATGCTGTCACGTACCTGGTAGGAGTCCGGTATGACGAGGTCAGCCCCTCTTGTACCTCCAGCCCAAACCCCTCTGAGGTTGAGACAGACGGCGGTTAGGGCTAGGAGGAACACGAGTGCCTGTAGTGTTGATAGGCTCGTGGCCGGAAGCAAGGGAAGACTTGCAGATGCTGAAGGCCCAGTAGGAACAGGACACCGGTGAGGTTGAGGGAACCGGTTGGTGTAGAGGAACTCCAACTCTCTCGCAGGAACAGAACAGGAAACTAGCAGGAACTTCTGGGTTGCAGCAGTCGGATGACTAGCCGGGTCAGAGCACACACGGACAGCAGAGTACCGAATCATCAACAGGAGCCGGGTCAGAGGGAAGCCGGGTTCGGTAACAGACGGGCGGCGTGGTAATCAGGGAAACAGCAAAGGCGAAGTCCAATGGGAAGCCGGGATCAGGAACCAAACGATCAGGTAAGTATCAGAATCCAAAGGAGAGTCAGGGAAGCCAAGTCAGCAACGAAGATCCAAGGTATAAACAGGTGTCAGGAAACAGGGCACTTGCTGAAGACCAGTCAGCACCGCCAGGCTGTCAGAGCCCTCTTTAAATAGCCAATGGGAGGAGTCAGGAATGGCGTTTGCGCGTGCACGCTGTCCGTTGCGCCCGCGCATGCGCAGAAGCCTCCGGATGCCCTTCAGGTCTCTCTTTTCTGGGTGACGTAGAAAAAAGGCTTGCACCAGTCTTGGGGCATGTATATTTGAAGCTGGTTCCCAAGAGTTTTCCTCAGGGCCGTAACCTTTCCACTTGACAAGAAATTGTGTTTGGTTGTTTCTACGTCTACAGTCCAATACAGCCTCCACTCCCCCAACTCCTCATTCCCCTCGATCAACACAGGAGGAGGAACTTCGGAGACCCGGTTAGGAAAGGGATTCGGTGTGATTGGTTTTAGTACAGAAACGTGAAATACTGGGTGTATCCTCAAGGTCTCGGGTAGCGCCAATTCGAAGGCAACTGCATTGATCTTTCGTTTTACAGAAAAAGGCCCCAAAAATTTTGGACCCAGCTTTTTAGAAGGACAACTCAACTTAAGATTAGCTGTGGACAGCAAGACCTTATCCCCCGGTTCCAGGTTCAGGTTGCCCCTTCTCTTCCTGTCAAAGAACTTCTTGTTACTGACCTGGGATTTAGAAATTGCATCTTGAAGTACCTGATTATTGGTGTTAAGGAAGTTAAGCCGGTCTTGTACAGCAGGTACAGAAGATTCTGCAGGAAGTTCAGGTAAAAAAGAGGGATGGTAGCCAAAATTAGCGAAAAATGGAGATTGCTTCGTTGCTGAGTGCATGGTGTTATTGTAAGAGAACTCCGCAAGTGGAAGGAGGGAAAGCCAATCGTCTTGTGCGAAGGAGGAGAAACACCGTAGGTACTGCTCGAGGGTTTGATTCGTCCTCTCGGTCTGACCGTTGGTTTGAGGGTGGTAAGCAGAGGAGAGACGAAGTTCAATCTTTAGCGCTTCACATAAGGCCCTCCAGAACCTAGAGGTGAACTGCACCCCTCGGTCTGAAACAATATTGTCGGGAATACCGTGAAGTCTGACAATCTCCTTGATAAAGGCTGTGGCAGTTTCAGTAGCAGACGGAGTGCCTTGCAAGGGTACAAAATGAGCCATCTTGGTGAGGTGATCCACCACGACAAAGATGGTATTAAAGTCCTCAGATGGGGGAAGTTCCACAATAAAATCCATGGAGATCATACTCCACGGTTTATTGGGTACAGGGAGAGGCTCCAGAAGACCCCAAGTCTTGACTCTATCTGTCTTGTTTTGAAGACAAGTGATACAGGAATTTACATACTTCTTACAGTCCTGTACCAACTCTGGCCACCAGAAAGAGCGGGCAAATAAATCAGCAGTTTTGCGAATTCCATAGTGTCCAGCTAGAGGATGATCGTGGCAACGTCCAAAAATGGCAATCCTGAATTGTTCCGGAACAAAGATCTGTTCTCCATGGAGAAAAAGACCATTCTTTAACTGAAGGCCCAAGGCCTGCAGAGGTGGTTGGTTCAGCACACTCGCCTTTATCTGAGAAATTAAGTCTGCTTGCAGAATTAAAAAGCTCTTAGCCGGGAGGATGGTGTCAGGTTCTGCAGAACTCACCGGATCGTTAAACATACGGGACAAGGCATCTGGCTTACCGTTCTTAGAGCCCGGGCGGAAGGTGATATGAAACATAAATCGAGAGAAGAACAGTGCCCATCTAGCTTGCCGAGGTCTTAATCGTTTAGCTGTTCTCAAATATTCCAGGTTCTTGTGATCCGTGAAGATGAGGATTGGATGCGAGGCCCCTTCCAGGAGGTAGCGCCATTCTTCGAGCGCCACCTTAATAGCAAGCAGTTCCCGGTCCCCAACATCATAATTCCTTTCAGAAGGATTTAATTTTTTGGAGAAGAAAGCCACAGGGTGCAGCAAGGACTTGGGGCCCTGACGTTGGGATAATATAGCCCCGACTGCATTTTCAGAAGCGTCAACCTCTAATACAAAGGCCAAGGAAGGATCAGGGTGCTTCAGCATGGGAGCTGAAGTAAACAGAGTCTTTAGTTGCTCAAAGGCTTCTTGTGCCTCAGGTGTCCACTGGAAGGGTATGTGCTGTCTAGTTAGTTGTGTGATGGGGGAGATGATACCAGAAAAATTCTTAATAAATTTCCTATAGAAATTGGCACATCCTACGAACCGCTGAACGGCTTTCCTGTCCGTGGGGGCAGGCCACTCCAGAACAGATGTAACTTTCTGTGGGTCCATTGAAATACCATCGGCAGAGATGACCAGACCGAGGAAGTGTATAGTTTGTCTTTCAAAGTCACATTTTTCAGCCTTTGCATAAAGGCAGTGTTTTCTTAGTCGGTCCAAAACTTTCTTTACATGGGTCTGATGAGATTCAAGGGTTTCAGAGAATATTAGAATGTCGTCTAAATAAACTAGTTACATAGTTACATAGTTAGTCAGGTTGAAAAAAGACACAAGTCCATCCAGTTCAACCACAAAAAACAAAATAAAAAAACACAGTAAAATCCTATACACCCAACTCCATACCCACAGTTGATCCAGAGGAAGGCAAAAAACCCCAGCGGAGCATGATCCAATTTGCTACAGCAGGGGAAAAAATTCCTTCCTGATCCCCCGAGAGGCAATCGGATTTACCCTGGATCAACTATACCTACAAATCTTAGTACTCAGTTATATTCTGTACATTTAGGAAAGAATCCAGACCTTTCTTAAAGCAATCTACTGAGCTGGCCAGAACCACCTCTGGAGGGAGTCTGTTCCACATTTTCACAGCTCTTACTGTGAAAAAACCTTTCCGTATTTGGAGGTGAAATCTCTTTTCCTCTAGACGTAAAGAGTGCCCCCTTGTCCTCAGTGATGACCGTAAAGTGAATAACTCAACACCAAGTTCACTGTATGGACCTCTTATATATTTGTACATGTTGATCATATCCCCCCTTATTCTCCTCTTCTCAAGAGTGAATAAATTTAGTTCCTCTAATCTTTCCTCATAGCTGAGCTCCTCCATGCCTCTTATCAGTTTGGTTGCTCTTCTCTGCACTTTCTCCAGTTCTCCTATATCCTTTTTGAGAACTGGTGCCCAAAACTGAACTGCATATTCCAGATGAGGTCTTACTAATGATTTGTACAGGGGCAAAATTATATCTCTGTCTCTGGAGTCCATACCTCTCTTAATACAAGAAAGGACTTTGCTCGCTTTGGAAACCGCAGCTTGGCATTGCATGCCATTATTGAGCTTATGATCAACTAAAACCCCCAGATCCTTCTCCACTACAGACCCCCCCAGTTGTACTCCCCCTAGTATGTATGATGCATGCATATTCTTAGACCCCAAGTGCATAACTTTACATTTATCTACATTAAACCTCATCTGCCACTTAGTCGCCCAATCAGACAGAGCATTGAGGTCGGCTTGTAAATTGGAGACATCCTGTAAGGACATTATTCCACTGCATAGCTTGGTGTCATCTGCAAAGACAGAAATGTTACTTTTGATCTCAGACCCAATATCATTTATAAATATATTGAAAAGTAAGGGTCCCAGCACTGAACCTTGGGGTACACCACTCATAACATTGGACCATTCAGAGTAAGAATCATTAACCACGACTCTCTGAATTCTGTCTTTCAGCCAGTTTTCTATCCATTTACAAACTGATATATCCAATCCTGTAGACCTTACCTTACACATGAGCCGTGTGTGCGGAACTGTATCGAACGCTTTTGCAAAATCCAAATATATCACGTCCACAGCCACGCATCTGTCCAGGGTTTTACTTACCTCTTCATAAAAGGAAATCAGGTTTGTCTGACAACTTCTGTCTTTCATGAATCCATGTTGTCTGCTGCTTAAATAGTTTTTTTCCAGCAAGAACTCATCCATGTGGTCTTTTATTAAACGTTCCAGTATCTTCCCAACTATAGAAGTTAAACTAACAGGTCTATAGTTACTTGGTAAAGACTTTGTTCCCTTTTTAAATATGGGCACCACATTGGCCCTGCGCCAATCCAGTGGTACTATTCCTGTCTTTAATGAGTCCCTAAATATTAGATACAGTGGCTTTGAAATGACAGAGCTCAACTCACCTAGGATCCGTGGATGGATGCCATCAGGTCCAGGTGCTTTATCCACCTTTATTCTGTCTAAATATTTCTGGACCATATCACTTTTGAGCCATTGTGGATTTGGGGCTGTGTCACTCCCACCCCCATTTTGGACATGAGCTCCCCCATGCTCCATTGTATACACAGAGCTGAAGAAAACATTTAGTAAATTTGCCTTCTCTTTGTCCCCAGTCACCCACTCTAGATTATTTTGTAAGGGGCCTACATGCTCAGACTTCACCTTTTTACTATTAATATATTTAAAGAATTTTTTGGGGTTTGTCCTACTATCTTTTGCAATCTGTCGTTCGTTTTGAATTTTTGCATCCTTGATTTCCTTTTTGCATATCCTGTTATATTCTTTTTAACATTTAAACAACACTAGTGTTCCTTCATTTTTATATTTTTTAAAAGCTACTTTCTTATTGTTTATAGCTTTTTTAACTTTGACCGTGAGCCACATAGGTTTTATTTTTAGCCTTTTAAACTTATTGCCCATGGGAACATACTTTGCAGTGAGGTTCCACACAGTCTTTTTGAAGAATTCCCATTTCTGTTCTGTGTTCATCTGTGCCAATAGTCCCTCCCAGTCCAAGTCCTGGAGAGCAGCCCTCATCCTTGGAAAATTTGCTCTCTTAAAATTTAGTGTTTTAATATTTCCTGTATGTATTTCTTGCTTATAGTTAACATTAAATGAAATCATGTTATGATCACTGCTACCCAGGTGTTCCTTTATCTGAACATTAGTAATAAGCTCTGCATGGTTTGAAATTATCAGGTCCAACAGGGCATCATTCCTAGTTGGGGCCTCAATAAACTGCACCATAAAATTGTCCTGCAATAGGTTTTTAAATTTTTGTCCTTTAACTGTCCCAGAAGTGCCATTAATCCAGTCAATTTCTGGGTAGTTAAAATCCCCCATTATTATCACCGTCCCAGACCTTGCAGCCCTTTCCATCTGTGCAAGGAGCTGAGTCTCCACCTCCTCATTAACATTGGGTGGTTTATAACAAACTCCAATGATTAATTTTGAACTACGCACATCTGTATGCAGTTCCACCCATAATGCTTCAGCCTCAACACACTCTCCATCAACCAGGTTCTCTTTCACGCTTGCTTTGAGGTCACTTCTCACATAGAGACAGACCCCTCCACCTTTCCTTTTTACCCTGTCTTTCCGAAAGAGAGCATAGCCAGGAATATTAATAGCCCAGTCATGTGAGGATTGAAGCCAAGTTTCAGCAATACCGATTACATCATAGCTCTCCTCATGCATCAGAGCTTCCAGCTCACCTGTTTTGCTTGGCAGACTTCTGGCATTGGTGAACAAACACTTAAATGTATTGTTACATTTTTCTCTGGTGTTTTTCATATAATTTATAGTAGTACAAATGGCACTATTATTTCCAATGGCTGTTTGCAACATGGGAACTTTCTTGTCACCTGCCATAACCCTCCCCCCATCTATCCCCATTCCACTCTCCATTAATGTCTGACCACTAACTGACCTGTCTGCTCGATGTAATTCTAATTCACCCTCCCCCCTCAATCCTAGTTTAAAAACTCCTCCAGCATTCCCATAAACCTCTCCCCCAGCACAGCAGACCCCCTTCCATTCAAGTGCAAACCGTCTTTAGCATATAGGCTGCACCCCAATGAAAAGTCAGCCCAGTGCTCTAGAAACCCAAATCCCTCCTTCCTACACCAGGTCTTTAGCCATGCATTCAGCTCTCCAATCTCCCCCTGCCTTTCCTGTGTTGCGCATGGAAAAGTCGAATAAGTCCAGATAGTCCCGAAAAACATCGTTCACTAGATGTTGAAAAGTGGCTGGGGCGTTGCAGAGCCCAAATGGCATGACTAAATATTCGAAATGGCCAAATCGTGTGCGAAAGGCCGTCTTCCATTCGTCTCCTTCCCTTATTCTGACCAAGTTGTATGCTCCTCTCAAATCTAATTTGGAGAATACCCGTGCCCCCCGTAGTCTCTGGAACAGTTCAGGAATCAGCGGAAGAGGATATCTGTTTTTAACAGTAATTTTGTTAAGGTCCCGGTAGTCGATGCATGGTCTTAAAGAGTGATCTTTTTTCTCAACAAAGAAAATACCGGCACCGGCTGGTGACGTGGAGGGCCGGATAAACTTTTTTTCTAAACTTTCGTCGATATAAGCACGTAGGGCTTCTAGTTCAGGTTCGGAGAGGGGATAGATACGGCCAAACGGGATCCCGGCCCTGGGTAATAGTTCGATGGGACAATCATATGTCCTGTGGGGCGGAAGAGTGTCAGCACCTTTTTTATTAAACACGTCCAGATATTCATGGTAAGCTCGAGGAACCAGATTCATGGTCTCATGGGTCAGGCTGAAAACTCAGAAGAGGAGCGGGGCTAACAGTCCTTTCCGGGAAACAGTGTGCCAGACAATAATTAGAGGAAAAGGTAACAACTCCAGTAGGCCAGTCAATGTGTGGATTATGAGCTCTTAACCATGGAACGCCAAGGATAATGGGAAACAGAGGTGAAGTTATGACATCCAGGCGGAGGAATTCATGGTGACCGGACGGAGTTTGGCAGAAGATAGGAGCAGTCTCTTGTGTGACCGGACCCGATTTAATACTGGAGCCATCAGCCAAGTGAACCTGAAACCCCTGTCTCTTAGCACACACGGGAAGCTGATGCTGGGAAACAAATGTGGAGTCAACAAAACAACTGCAGGCCCCAGAGTCTATGATTGCTGCCGCTGTGAGCGTCTTCCCGGCAAACTGAAGGATGACTGGGAGGGCAAGCTGTGACCAGCTGTCATGAAATACCTCAGCCACCAGATGGCGCTAGCGGCGCATCGGCGCGCGCAATCGCGGCAACAGAGCGCGGGCACGCGCGTTCGCGGGACTACGGCACGCACGGGTGCGCGCACCGGCGGCAACGACGCACGGGCGCGCGCAAACGGCAATTCGGCGCCAAAACGGGGTACTTAAGGCGTCCTGAGAGTCTGGCCCCTTGCTGTCCGGTCTGAAGTGTTTCCTGAACCTGCCAGTACCTGTTACCCCTGCTTGATCCAGATCCTGATACCCGGCTTGTTCCTGTTGATCCTGTCTTCCGCCTGCCCTGACCTTTTGGCTTGCTCCGACCATCCCTCTGCCTCATCCCTGGTACTCTGCCGCCCGCCTGTTACTGACCCGGCTTGACGACCCCTCTACCATCCTGACCCTCCTGTGCCTGATCGGCTGGTCCAGCTTCTCTCCGGCTTCTGGGACTTTGCACTGTCTTCTGGGACTTGTTGCTGCTTGATCTTCAAGACATCTTCCCTCCGGTCTGCTACTTGCCAGGCTGCACCTGCCTTCCAGAGACTCCATCAGATCCTGCAGAAGCAACAACCAGCCCCTGCATCAGCGTCTCTCCAGGCGCTTGTGCGACTCTGTATTTCCGTTCCCCCTGTCTACTCTACCAGGGGTCCCGGAATCAGAGGAGTAACGGCTGCCACTTCCTGCACGTCGGGCTCACCCTCCAAGGTACGTGACAGTACCGGACAGCATGTCCGAGCCCGCGCAGGGAGTAGATCCTATGCAGGAACTTTGCCGCCATCTTGAGGGACTGACCCAGGCCGTCCGAACCCTACAAGAAGGCTACACGCGTTTGGAGAATCGTGTCCAGGCTCTATCTACTCCCGCCACCACTACAGCGGCTTCTGGGGCATCTGCTTCTCCATCCGTGATCATGCTGCCGCCCGAACCCAAAGTCCCTATGCCCGAGAGGTTCGCGGGTGAGCGTAGTAAATATCGGGCCTTCCGCAATGCTTGCGAACTGTTCTTTGCTCTGCAGCCACGGACCTTTTCGTTAGAAGCCACTAAAGTGGGTTTCGCCATTTCACTGCTGTCTGGCGAACCGCAAGCTTGGGCCCATCGCCTCCTGGAAAACAAAGATCCTTCACTTGACAACATTACTACCTTTTTCCAAGCCATGTCTCTGCTGTATGAGGACCCTCACCAGGCCGCCTCCGCGGAGGCCGCTTTACACGCCCTGCAACAGGGTCGCAGACCAGCAGAGGACTATGTGTCCGAGTTTCGCAGATGGAGCTCAGACACAACCTGGAATGACTCGGCTCTCTGCTACCAATTCCGCCTTGGTCTTTCTGAGCCACTGAAGGACGAACTGGCCCGGGTAGGGGTTCCAGGGACCCTGGATGCATTAATTAACCTGACCATCCAGATCGATCGGCGCCTGAGGGAGCGCAGAACGGAAAGGACCACTGCCCCATCTCGTCCGGTCTGGATGTTGCCACGGGTGCCTCCCGTTTCCAGTATAGTTCCTCCGGTTCCTTCAGCCTCATCTGTTCCTGACACCTCAGAGCCCATGCAGCTGGGTCTCCTCCGCCCTTCCCTGACGCCCAAAGAACGACAACGCCGCAGGGTCAACAACTTATGCCTGTATTGCGGAGAGGCCGGGCACTACGTGAGGACCTGCCCTGCCAAACTTCGTAAGTGTCTGTCCATGTCTTCCGTTCACCTACCTGTTCTGCCAAGTAATTCCGCTCATCTGGCTATTCCTATTCTCTTCCAGCTTCCAGGAGAGTCTATCCAAGTCAGCGCTATAATTGACTCAGGGGCCTGCAGCTGCTTTTTGGACCAGTCCTTCGCCATCAAGCACCGGATCCCCCTTCGTCCCAGGACTACTGGACTCTCTGTTTACCTAGCGGATGGCTCGGTGTTAAAATCCGGACCAGTCACCCGAGAAACCCAGCCTCTTCCCACCACCATTGCTGAAAATCACCATGAATTGCTATGCCTGGATGTGATTCACTCTCCCCTGTTTCCTGTCATACTGGGGGTACCTTGGCTTCAAATTCACAACCCACAGATTGACTGGACCACGGGCAAGGTCAGCTTCGGTTCTCCGTTCTGCCGACAGCACTGCTTACAAGTGTCATCTCCTCCTCTGCCTTTACTCTGTATGGACTTCGACATCGAGACCCGTCAATCTGTTCCAGAAGCTTACCACGACTACCTGGATGTTTTCAGCAAGAAGGGGGCTGAGACCCTTCCACCACACAGGGCCTACGATTGCCCCATTGAACTCCTTCCAGGTGCCGAAGTTCCTTTCGGAAGGATCTTTCCCTTAACGGGACTGGAACTAGAGACCTTAAAGACGTACATCGATGACAGCCTGAGGAAGGGGTTCATCCGCCCGTCCACATCACCCGCGGGAGCGGGCATCTTTTTTGTGGAAAAAAAGGACCATTCCCTTCGCCCTTGTGTGGACTATCGGGAACTTAATAAAATAACAATTAAGAACCGGTACCCTCTCCCCTTGGTGCCTGAACTGTTTCAACGTCTTGGGTCCGCGGTTGTCTTTACCAAACTAGACCTCCGTGGGGCCTACAATTTAGTCCGCATACGTGAAGGGGATGAGTGGAAAACCGCTTTTCGTACCCGTTTCGGGCACTTCGAATATTTAGTCATGCCCTTCGGGCTCTGTAACGCCCCAGCAACGTTCCAACACTTCGTAAATGACATTTTTAGAGACTACCTGGACCTCTTTGTCATCATTTATCTGGACGATATCCTGATCTTCTCCCCTTCCCTGGAAAAACACCGGCTACACGTCAGGAATGTACTTGAGCGTCTCCGAACTCACGGACTGTATGCCAAACCCGATAAATGCGAGTTCGAGCGCTCAAGTATACAGTTCCTGGGGCTTATAATTTCCATAAAAGGCGTTGAGATGGACCCCCAGAAGGTCTCCGCGATTCTTGACTGGCCAGCACCTACTGACCGAAAGGGCGTTCAGCGATTCGTCGGTTTCGCGAATTTTTATAGGAAATTCATCAGAGCCTTCTCCAACATCATTGCTCCTATAACGGATTTGACCAAACAGACTGCTCGGTTCCGTTGGACTACAGAAGCCCAAACAGCTTTTGAAACCCTGAAGGACTTGTTCACTTCGGCATCCATTCTCAGACACCCCGACGCGAGTTTGCCGTACATTCTTGAGGTGGATGCGTCTGAAACCGCGGTTGGGGCAGTTCTTTCGCAGAGACAGGGCCCCAAGGCTCTGTTACACCCCGTTGCTTACTTCTCCCGTAAGTTATCTGAAGCGGAAAGAAACTACGATGTCGGGGACCGAGAGTTGTTGGCAATAAAGGCCGCTCTGGAGGAGTGGCGTTACCTCCTGGAGGGCGCAGTGCACCCAATTTTGATTTACACCGACCACAAGAATCTCGAGTACCTGAAGGTGGCCAAGAGACTTAAACCACGCCAGGCCAGATGGGCACTTTTTTTTACGAGATTCTCCTTTCACATTACGTACAGGCCAGGGTCAAAAAACACCAAGCCGGATGCTCTTTCCCGCATGTACGGAGATTCAGGGTCTCTCAGCCCCCCTGACACCATCTTGTCATCAGGAAACTTTCTGTTGCTACAAAGGGACTTGTTACCTCAAATCAGGCAAGCCTCTGCTGGAATTTCCCCTTTATCTGGTTCGGAGCTGCAGTCCAGGGACGGTTTGCTATGGCATCAGGACAAGATATTCGTGCCCGAGAGTCTACGAATTGATGTTCTGAGTTCGTGTCACGATCATGAGTTGGCTGGTCACTTTGGGATACAAAAAACTTCTGAACTTTTGCAACGCACCTTTTGGTGGCCTCAACTTCTGAAGGATTGCAAGGACTATGTGGAGTCATGCACCACGTGCATTCGCAACAAGGGAAGCAAGCTTAGAGCCTGGGGACTCCTTAAACCGTTATCAGTGACAGAGAGACCATGGAGAATGATCTCCATGGATTTCATTGTGGAACTTCCCCCATCAGAAGGCTTCTCCACTATCTTTGTGGTCGTGGACAGGCTCTCAAAGATGGCACACTTTGTCCCTTTGAAAGGCACACCCTCTGCCCCGGAAACAGCCAAAGTTTTCATCAGGGAAATTGTTAGACTTCACGGCATCCCAGCGGACATCGTGTCCGATCGGGGGGTGCAGTTCACTTCCAGGTTCTGGAGGGCACTCTGCAGTAGTCTCAAAATCGGTCTCTCCTTCTCATCAGCATACCACCCACAGTCAAATGGGCAGATGGAGAGAACAAATCAGACTCTTGAGCAGTATCTCCGCTGCTTCTCCTCTTTCTCTCAAGAAGATTGGGTGTCCCTGCTGCCCTTAGCGGAATTCGCTTACAATAATTCTATTCACTCCGCCACCAAACAGTCACCCTTTTATGCCAACTACGGGTTTTATCCATTGTTCCTGTCTAATTCTATTCCGGAAAGTACGGTACCCGCTGTCCAGGACACTTTAAATTTTTTCAACACAAATAACAGGATCCTGCAGGAGACAATGACTAAGACACAGGAACGCAATAAAGAGATCTTTGACAAGGGAAGAAGAGGAGAACTCAATCTGGAACCTGGAACCAAAGTTTATTTGTCCACTCTGAATTTAAGACTTGCATGTCCCACGAAGAAGCTAGGCCCTAAATTTGTGTGCCCCTTCTCTGTTAAAAGAAAGATAAATGAGGTAGCCTACGAACTTGACTTACCAGAAACCTTTCGAATTCATCCAGTCTTTCATGTTGCTTTGCTCAAGCCGGATGTTCCCAACCCCTTTCCTGAACGAGATACTGGTCCCCCAGAACCGGTATTAGTCAATGGGGAAGAAGAATTTGAGGTAGAATCCATCCTTGATTGCAGGAGGAGACGCAACCAAATTCAGTTCCTCGTTAAGTGGAAGGGGTATGGGCCCGAGGAGAATTCATGGGAACCAGAGGACAACATACATGCTGAGAGGCTAATCCAATCATTTAAGGACTCGCATCCACTGGAGATGTCTCGATTGGGCATCCGGAGGCTGCCCATTGGAGGGGGGCAATGTCATGAAATACCTCAGCCACCAGATGGCGCTAGCGGCGCATCGGCGCACGCGCAATCGCGGCAACAGAGCGCGGGCACGCGCGTTCGCGGGACTACGGCGCGCACGGGTGCGCGCACCGGCGGCAACGACGCACGGGCGCGCGCAAACGGCAATTCGGCGCCAAAACGGGGTACTTAAGGCGTCTTGAGAGTCTGGCCCCTTGCTGTCCGGTCTGAAGTGTTTCCTGAACCTGCCAGTACCTGTTACCCCTGCTTGATCCAGATCCTGATACCCGGCTTGTTCCTGTTGATCCTGTCTTCCGCCTGCCCTGACCTTTTGGCTTGCTCCGACCATCCCTCTGCCTCATCCCTGGTACTCTGCCGCCCGCCTGTTACTGACCCGGCTTGACGACCCCTCTACCATCCTGACCCTCCTGTGCCTGATCGGCTGGTCCAGCTTCTCTCCGGCTTCTGGGACTTTGCACTGTCTTCTGGGACTTGTTGCTGCTTGATCTTCAAGACATCTTCCCTCCGGTCTGCTACTTGCCAGGCTGCACCTGCCTTCCAGAGACTCCATCAGATCCTGCAGAAGCAACAACCAGCCCCTGCATCAGCGTCTCTCCAGGCGCTTGTGCGACTCTGTATTTCCGTTCCCCCTGTCTACTCTACCAGGGGTCCCGGAATCAGAGGAGTAACGGCTGCCACTTCCTGCACGTCGGGCTCACCCTCCAAGGTACGTGACACCGGCCCTCTCCAAAAGGGTGTTCCACATGGGGCTGTCGAAGATGAGTTCTGGTGGTCCTTACTGAACAAGTCTGTACAAAGTGACCTGCCTCCCCACAATAGAGGCACAGATTGGCACGTTTACGCCTGAGGCGCTCAGCTGAGGAAAGGGGTGCCCTTGGAAAATTTCTGTGGACCCCTTTTTGCGGTGTCTTCTGGCTGGAAGGGGTAGGAGACAGATTCAGGCTTGAGGTCACAGAGAGAATTTCTTGGGTTCTCTCCGCCTGCCTTTCACGTAGTCTGCGGTCAATCAGAGTGACCAGATTAATTAGTCCTTTCAAAGACGCTGGAATTTTTAGTTCTGGCTAGTTCATCCTTTAAGGTATCTGAGAGGCCGAGACGAAACCAGTGGCGAAGGGCAGGATTGTTCTATTGGGTATCAGCGCTCAGGATCCGAAAGTCCGTGATATAGTCCTCAACAGGCCTGGTCCCTTGTAGCAATCTACTAAGCCTGGACTCCGCAGACTGCTGACAGAAAGGATCGGCATAGAGCTGAGCCATAGCAGACAAGAAGGAGTCGATGGTTGTCAGGACTGGGTCACGCTGCTCTCTAAGGTGAAGAGCCCAGGAAAGTGGTTCATGGGATTGAAGCGTGATTGCGAATCCCACCTTAATGTCCTCTGAAACAAATGTCCGGGGTAGCAAGGAAAAGTAGAGCTCACAGGAGTTCCGGAAAGTTCTGAATGTCTCTCGTTTTCCGGAGAAGCGTTCGGGAATAGGCACCCTGGGTTCCGGGGGAGGAGCTGGTGGCACACTCCCTTCATAAGGGACTCGCTCATTCATGCGATTAAGGTCCTTCTGCAGGTTCAGCACAGTATGGGTAAGTGCAGAAATTGTTTCATAAATGTCCCTTGGAAGAGGGGCCTCCCTTCCAGACTCCATTCTTGGCTGACTGGTACTGTCACGTACCTGGTAGGAGTCCGGTATGACGAGGTCAGCCCCTCTTGTACCTCCAGCCCAAACCCCTCTGAGGTTGAGACAGACGGCGGTTAGGGCTAGGAGGAACACGAGTGCCTGTAGTGTTGATAGGCTCGTGGCCGGAAGCAGGTGAAGACTTGCAGATGCTGAAGGCCCAGTAGGAACAGGACACCGGTGAGGTTGAGGGAACCGGTTGGTGTAGAGGAACTCCAACTCTCTCGCAGGAACAGAACAGGAAACTAGCAGGAACTTCTGGGTTGCAGCAGTCGGATGACTAGCCGGGTCAGAGCACACACGGACAGCAGAGTACCGAATCATCAACAGGAGCCGGGTCAGAGGGAAGCCGGGTTCGGTAACAGACGGGCGGCGTGGTAATCAGGGAAACAGCAAAGGCGAAGTCCAATGGGAAGCCGGGATCAGGAACCAAACGATCAGGTAAGTATCAGAATCCAAAGGAGAGTCAGGGAAGCCAAGTCAGCAACGAAGATCCAAGGTATAAACAGGTGTCAGGAAACAGGGCACTTGCTGAAGACCAGTCAGCACCGCCAGGCTGTCAGAGCCCTCTTTAAATAGCCAATGGGAGGAGTCAGGAACGGCGTTTGCGCGTGCACGCCGTCCGTTGCGCCCGCGCATGCGCAGAAGCGCGCTGAAGTGGCTGGTGTATCCTTTGTGCACGCGCATGCGCGCCGGAATTCCGAGACGCTTGTTGCGTTCTAACAGTGCGCACATGCGCACGTGCGTGCGCCAACGGTCTTCTCTTACACATGCGTGTACCCCCCTCCCCCCCTGTATGAAATTTAAAGGAATATTTCACTTTTATTATTTCACTTTAACCACTTCCATACCGCGCCTATTCTGGCACTTCTCTCCTTCATGTAAAAATTATATTTTGTTCCTGGGAAATTACTCAGGACCCCCAAACATTATATATCATTTTTTAGCAGACACCCTAGGGAATAAAGTGGCGGTCATTTTTTATTTGATTTCCAACTGTATTTGCGCAATCATTTTTCTAACGCCTTTTTTTTTGGCCCAAAAAAAAACACGGTCCATGAATTAAAAAATAACAAAACAGTAAAGTTAGCCCAATTTTTATGGATAATGTGAAAGATGATGTTACACTGAGTAAATGGATACCAACTTGTCACACACTCATGGAATGGCGCCAAACTTCGGGACATAAAAATATCCATAGGCGATGCTTGTTTTTTTTTATACAGGTGACCAGTTCAGAGTTACAGAGGAGGTCTAGGGCTAGAA
This sequence comes from Rana temporaria, assembly GCF_905171775.1. Classification (NCBI taxonomy): domain Eukaryota; kingdom Metazoa; phylum Chordata; class Amphibia; order Anura; family Ranidae; genus Rana; species Rana temporaria. The sequence goes on along the minus strand of NC_053494.1, from coordinate 86,271,462 downwards.
TTATTGCTCTCGCTCTAACGCATGCATCAATACCTCACATGTGTGGTTTGAATGGTGTTTACATATGTGGGGACTTACATGCATATTCGCTTCTGAGTGCGAGCTTCTAGGGACAGGGGCGTTTTTTTGTTTTGTTTTTTTAGCTCATATTTTTCTGCTTGCACTTTTTTTGTCACTTTTTTGATTTTGGATCACTTTTCTTCCTATTACAAGGAATGTAAACATCCCTTGTAATAGGACTAGTGTGTGACAGGTCCTCTTTATGGAGAGAGGCGGGGTCAATAAGGCTGGAAAGCATGGTATTGGAAATAAAAAAAAGATCTCATGCTTTCAGCTGCAATCATGTTCGTTCAGCACAGTGGTGTAGTGTATAGCACTTTGACCTAGCAGAAAAAGGGTCGCTGGTTCGAATCCCGCCCGTGACACCATCTGCATGGAGTTTGCATGTTCTCCCTGTGCCTGCATGGGTTTCCTTCCACACTATAAAAACATGCTGTAAATCGGATCCGGTCTAAATAAGCCCTAATATGCAGTAGTATATTTAGGTTTTGTGCTGCCCTAGGCCTGACTACATTTCTGCACCTCCTAATAGAAAAATGACCCACCCCTTCCTGTCAAAGCCACACCCTGTTTTTGTATCACCCGCCCAGGAATTTTCAGGGCACACACACACACTAGTTCTGGGGGGGGAAGGGGTTACTGGACTCCCTTAATTTGCATAGTTTTTCTCTCACTTCCTGTTTGGCTATGGGGCAGGAAGTGAAGGCAAATCTCCCCAATTGGACACACATAATACAAAATAATCTGACAGGGCCTATAACCCTCCCTCACTCTATCCAAAATTAAAGAAAATAAAAAGTGTTGATTATAGTTCTAGTTTAAGCACAAATTTCATAGAGTTTTATTGAGAGGCCTAAGAAAATATAACCATGCCAATAGGCCAGGATACAGCGTTGCTAATATGTATGAATGTGTGTGTTAGGGCACCCCACAAACACCACCCAATGTTAACTAAAAAATTATTAATTTGCAAATAAGTATTATCTGCTCATTTTTTGGGGATGTCTGCACCCCTGATAGTGACAACATTTGTGAGGTGTTTTCACCCTTTCTAATTCAAATTCATTCACTTCCTGTCACATAGCCAAACAGGAAGTGAGGGTAAAACCTTACTAATATCTTTTCTTGGGGACACAGAGATCAATCTAAATAGTTTCCCATTATGTAAATTGCACTCTAGCATTTTGCTGTGTACACCCCAAATTATTAGGGATCTTGGACTTTGGGGTCCATTTACTAAAGGCAAATCCACTTTGCACTACAAGTGCAAAGAAAGGAAGAAAACAAAACAGCTTTGCTTCTACAGGATTGGATGTTAAAACCATCAGTGCTTCCTCTATGATTTTCAGCAACTATGCTTGTACTTGCAGAGTGGCTTTGCCTTTACTAAACCCCAAACTAAATAATCATTTGGGGCAGGGATCCTCAAACTACGGCCCTCCAGCTGTTGTAGAACTACACATCCCATGAGGCCTTGTAATGCACTGACATTCACAGACATGACTAGGCATGATGGGAATTGTAGTTCCTGAACAACTGGAGGGCCGTAGTTTGAAGACCCATGATTTGGGGTGTACACAGCAGTGCTGGAGTGCAATTTGCTTAATGGGGACACTTGTTAGATTGACCTGTGTCCCCAAGAAAAGACACTGGTAGGGTTTTAACCTCACTTCCTGTTCAGCTGTGTGACAGGAAGTGAAGCCAATTTTAAGAAAAGGGACACAAAGCTCAACCCAAAAAAACACAAGCAGGGGTTCTAACACTCACGTGGCTTCCCTCAAACACCCACAATTAGAATAGGATTGCCTTGCGCTAGATTTAAGCACAGTGCTGTAAATCAGCACTTCAAGCCTGTCCACCAATAGCAACCCCCCCCCCCCCCAACAGGCCATGTTTGCAGGTTTTCCTTCATCTTGCACATGTGCTTTAAAAGACAGTCTGGACAGCAATTCTTGATAAGAGAAATCCACAAAACATGTCCTGTCGGGGGTACTTGAGGACCACTGCAGTAAAAAGAAAATACTTACCACTTTGTCTTTAAAGTCATGGAGAATAAACATGGCAAACATGTCATGATTACACACCAGGAAAGAAGCTTAGACAAAAATCACACATAATTTGTTAGGCCCAAACCTATTTCAGCTGCAGCTGTCAAAATATGTAGCATGAAAAAGTAACAAAAAACAAACTTCAAAAATTTAAAGTAATTTTTATTGGTCAACAAAACAAGGAAAGCAAAAAAAGACAAACAAACACACACACACACACACACACACACACACACACACAAACAAAAATACATTTCAAAAATCAAAATAAACATAGGTTTAACGTCGCAACATCTTCACAAATTTTTCATAAAATAAGGCAGCAGAGACAAATACATCAAAGTGAACATCATTTAAAAATAAACAAAAACCATTGGCAAAATAAAACAAAAACATGCAACAAACCACATTTGTGTTTGGCAACAGCATTTCTGCCTGCCTGCCCCTATGAGGGCAGCTGAGGACTGATCGATCTACGCTTTTTATAACAGTGCTAGTAATGAAGCAATTGAATTCACATGAACAAATTGCAGTCTCTAGTTTGGGTGAGCTTGTAAGTGCTTCCACCTGGTATTAACCCAACCAAGCTTCTATGACCATCCAAGTGATTTTCACCTTTTAAAAAGAAAGGATAATTTGTTTCTAAGTGTCTGAGCAGACTCAGTTCATCACACATGTAGGAACAAAGCTGCAATGGCATGAGAGCTTTTTTTTCCCCCCCTGATCTCATGCTTTCCAGCCTGAAGGGGAGGTCTTAGTGAATGGTTACGTAACAAAACTAAAGAATACGAATTAAAATGCCCCTGTCCTTACAGACAGAAGTGAACACGCACATTTAATAATCTATTTGTGGGAAAAAAAAGGTTGCCAATTTTGTTTGGGAGCCACGTCGCACGACTGCGCAATTGTCAGTTAAAGCGACGCCGTGCCGAATCACAAAAACTGGCCCAGTCATTGACCAGCAATATGGTCCGGGGCTCAAGTGGTTACAAATTAACAAAACACTAAAGTTAGCCCAATTTTTGGTGATAATGTGAAAGATGATGTTACACCGAGTAAATAGATACCTTACATGTTACGCTTTACTATTGCAAACATGCCTGAAATGGGGCCAAAATTCAGTACTTGAAAATCCCCATAGGCGACCTTTTTTATTTTTTCAGGTTACAAGTTTATAGTTACAAAGAAGGTCTAGTACTAAAAGTATTGCTCTCGCTCTAACGCATGCATCAATATCTCACATGTGTGGTTTGAACGATGTTTATATATGTGGGCGGGACTTGCGTAAGTCCCGCCCACATATGTAAACACCGTTCAAACCACACATGTGAGGTATTGACGCGTGCGTTAGAGCGAGAGTAATACTTTTAACACTAGACTTTCTCTGTAGCTATAAACTGGTAACCTGAAAAAAAAAAAGGTCGCCTATGGGGATTTTCAAGTACTGAATTTTGGCCCCATTCCAGGAGTGTTTGCAATAGTAAAGCGTGACATGTAAGGTATCTATTTACTCGGTGTAACATCATCTTTCACATTATCACCAAAAATTGGGCTAACTTTAGTGTTTTGTTAATTTGTAACCACTTGAGCCCCGGACCATATTGCTGGTCAATGACCGGGCCAGTTTTTGTGATTCGGCAAGCGCGTCGCTTTAACTGACAATTGCGCAGTCATGCGACGTGGCTCCCAAACAAAATTGCAGCCTTTTTTTTCCCACAAAGAGAGCTTTATTTTGGTGGTATTTGATCACCTCTGCGGTTTTTAATTTTTTAGAGCTATAACCAAAAATAGAGCGTCAATTTAAAAAAAAAAAAAGAATAATTGTGACTTTTTGCTATAATAAATATCCCCAAAAATATATATTCTAAAAAATAAAAAAATCCCTCAGTTTAGGCCGATACATATTCTACATCTTTTTGGTTCCAAAAACTCGCAAATAGCGTTTATTGATTGGTTTTGGCAAAAGTTAGAGCGTCTACAAAAAATGGCATTTTGGTTATTTTTTTTTTTTAACTAGTTATTGCGGCAATCAACGATTTTTATCGGTACTGCGACATTATAGCGGACACATTGGACATTTTTTTGGAACCATTGCCATTTTTCAAGCGATCAGTGCTATAAAAATGCATTGCTTACTAAAAAAATGCCACTGGCAGGGAAGGGGTTAACACTAGGTGCGAGGGAGGGGTTAAATATGTTCCCTGGGTGTGTTCTAACTGAAGGGGGGGTGGGACTGACATGGGTAAATGACAGATCGCTGTTCATGAAGGGGAACTCCAGACCAAAAAAAAAGGGGGTTCCCCTCCAGGTGCATACCAGGCTCTTGGACTTGGTCTGGAACATAAGGGGTTAAACCCGCGACGAAAACCAGCGTGGGGTCCCCCCCAGGATCCAAACCAAGCTCTTATCCCAGGCACGCAGTCTGGCCGGACAGGAATGGGGGTGGGGACGAGCGAGCGCCCCCCCCCCTCCTGAGCCGTACCAGACCACATGCCCTCAACATGGTGGAGTGTGTGCTGTGGGGGAGGGAGGCACTGCCCCCCCACCCCACAGCACTCTTGTCCCCATGTCGATAGGGACAAGAGCCTCTTCCCGACAACCCTGGCCGTTGGTTGTCGGGGTATGCGGGCGGGGGCTTATCAGAATCTGAGGCTCCTTTAATAAGGTGGCCCCCAGATTCCGGCCCCCCACCCTATGTGAATGAGTATGGAGTACATTGTACCCCTACCCATTCACCTGGGGAAAAAAAATGTAAATAAATAAAACACCACACACATTAATAAATTAATTTATTAATCAGCTGGGGGTCTTCTGCCGGGGCCCCCCACCACCACCCCATTAGGCCCCGGGCTTCGCCGTCTTCTGCCGGGACCCCCTTCACCATGAGGCTCCTGCCTATGGGAGAGGGCTCTGGGCTTCGTCGATTTATGCCGGGGGGGGGGGGTGCTGTAGCCCCCCACCGGCTGTTTTCTGCCGGGACCCCCTTCACCATGAGGCTCCTGCCTATGGGGGAGGGCTCCGGGCTTCGTCGATTTCTGCGGGGGGTTCACCTACCCCCCGTCTTCTGCGCCGTCTTTCGCCGGGACCCCCTTCACCATGAGGCTCCTTGTTGCCTATGGGGGAGGGTCCCGGGCTTCGTCGGTTTCTGCGGGGGGTGCACCTGCCCCCTGTCTTCAGCGCCGTCTTTCGCCGGGACCCCCTTCACCATGAGGCTCCTTGTTGCCTATGGGGAAGGTCCCGGGCTTCGTCGGTTTCTGCGGGGGGGTGCACCTGCCCCCCATCTTCAACGCCGTCTTTTGCCGGGACCCCCTTCACCATGAGGCTCCTTGTTGCCTATGGGGGAGGGTCCCGGGCTTAGTTGGTTTTTGCGGGGGGGTGCACCTGCCCCCCCGTCTTCAGCGCCGTCTTTCGCCGGGACCCCCTTCGCCATGAGGCTCCTTGTTGCCTATGGGGGAGGGTCCCGGGCTTCGTCGGTTTCTGCGGGGGGGGTGCACCTGCCCCCCGTCTTCAGCGCCGTCTTTCGCCAGGACCCCCTTCACCATGAGGCTCCTTGTTGCCTATGGGGGAGGGTCCCGGGCTTCGTCGGTTTCTGCGGGGGGGTGCACCTGCCCCCCCGTCTTCAGCGCCGTCTTTTGCCGGGACCCCTTCACCATGAGGCTCCTTGTTGCCTATGGGGGAGGGTCCCGGGTTTCGTTGGTTTCTGCGGGGGGGTGCACCTGCCCCCCCCTGTCTTCAGCGCCGTCTTTCGCCGGGACCCCCTTCACCATGAGGCTCCTTGTTGCCTATGGGGGAGGGTCCCGGGCTTCTATGATGTTTTCCGCCGGGGGGCGACACCCGCGGGCTTCTGCGGTGCCTTCCGCTTCTGCCTGGCTCCTCCGCGGAGCCCAGGGCTTGTCTTCTTCCTTCTCTTCCATTCGATGTTGACACGACGAGGTTCGGCGCTGGAGTGCCGTGTGAGCGATGGGCATTGACTTATATAGGGCAATGCCACCATGTGACCTCAACCCATGTGACATAACATTCCCATCATGCCCAGGGAATGTGATGTCACATGGGTTGAGGTCACATGGTGGCATTGCCCTATATAAGTCGATGCCCGCCGCTCACACGGCATGTCAGCGCGGAACCTCGTCGTGTCAACATCCAATGGAAGAGAAGGAAGAAGACAGCGCAGACAAGCCCTGTGCTCCCGGAGGAGACAGGCAGAAGAAGGAACAGAGAAGAAAGAAGCGTAAAGAAAGCCCTGGCTCCGCGGGGGAGCCAGGCAGAAGAGGGAGCAGAGAAAAGACCGGGGAGTTGGCGCACCCCCGGGAGAAGACGAGGAACAATACTGGAACCCTGGCGGAAGGCACCGGAAAGACCGGGGGATAGGCGCCATCCCCCGGCAGAAGGCGCCAAAGTGCGGATGCCCCCCTAATGTAAAAGAGCTTAAATGGGGTGGGGGCCCCCGGCGGAAGGCTCCGGAGAGGACCGGGGGTTGGCGCCCTCCCCCGGCAGAAATCACCAAAGCCCAGGGTCCCGGCGGAAGATCGGGAAAGAAGAAACCCCCCTTGTGAAAGAGCTAAAGAAGTAAGGGGGGGCTCCGGAGCTGATTAATAAAATATTTTATTCTGTGTTGTGTTTTTATTTTACTTTACACTTTTCCCCAGGTGAATGGGTAGAGGTACGATGTACCCCATACTCATTCACATAGGGTGGGGGGCCAGCATCTGGGGGCCCCCTTATTAAAGGGGGCTCGCAGATTCCGATTAGTCCCCGCCCGCATACCCCGACAACCAATGGCAAGGGTTGTCGGGAAGAGGCTCTTGTCCCTATCGACATGGGGACAAGAGTGCTGTGGGGTGGGGGGTAGTGCCCCCCTCCCCCACAGCACACACTCCCCCATGTTGAGGGCATGCGGTCTGGTACGGCTCAGGAGGGGGGGCGCTCGCTCATCCCCACCCCCATTCCTGTCCGGCCAGACTGCGTGCTTGGGATGAGGGCTTGGTTTGGATCTGGGGGGGAACCCTGCGCCGATTTTCGGTGCGGGTTTAACCCCTCACGTTCCGGACCAAGCCTATGAGCCTAATGTACCCCTGGAGGGGGACCCGCGCCGATTTCAAGTTTGAAATTTGGCCCGGAGTTCCCCTTCATGGCTGAAAACAGGTCGGAGATTCCCGTGCGCCGCGTCACGCAGCGCAATCACGGGTACGCCGCTTGGTATTTACCAAGATTTTTTCGGCGTACTGACAAGGCGCACGGGAAGCTCCGAAATTTCTCTCTACGCATGCCCAGTATGCAAATGAACCTCCCTCACTGTGTAAGCGTACGGGATCTGTTTTCAAAAAACACTTTCACTTTCAATTCGGCCCGCCAAACACTTTCAAACACATGTCACTTCACTTCCCCTGCATCACCCCCCTCCCTCCCCTGATATTTACATTTCAATGTGCCGTGCGCCAGGTCTATCAGGCGCACCATGCGCCCTCTCCTGGGCGCACTGAGCACATTAGTAACTATTGAAATACACTGCACTAGCAGCGTATTTCAATAGTAAATGTCAAAACGGCTGTTACTCCTGCTTTTACTCCATGAGTCATGGAGTAAAGGCTTGGTAAAGGCTTGGTAAATCAGCCCCTGTGTGTCTAGTCTACCGTTTGTTTATGTTATCAACTATTGTGTGTAACTGTTCATTTAAAGTAACAAATTTGTGTATTCTCCTGCTCCGTGTTTTCTCATGCTTTCTCCTACAGCCTGGCTCACTAACCCTTTGCCTGCTATAAAGAAATCCCCCCTTCACTCCCCTTTCTCCTGCAGCCTGGCTCACTAACCCTTTGCCTGCTTGTAAGAAATCCCCCCTTCCCTCCCCTTTCTCCTTCAGCCTGGCTCACTAACCCTTTGCCTGCTGGAAAGAAATCCCTCTTTTCCCCCCTCCCTAACCCTTTACTTGCTGCCAGTCTGAGGGAACACAAGGACAGCAATTCATTTTGTTCAGAAACCCACGGCTTGCCCTGTTTCTTTATATGTGTATATATATATACCAGGGATGCACTCCAGGGAATATCTGAACAACTAGAGGCCACATCGCAAATGACTTTCCAAAATCGCATGGCCCTAGACATGATTTTAGCTGAAAAGTAAAAATGTAAAATGTTACCTGGAACAAGTACATGTTGTACATACATTCCGGACAATACAGGTCCGAATGGTAAGGTAACCTTGGCTATTAAGAAATTAGAGGATCTCTCCAAAGAGTTAAAAAGAAATTCAGGGCTGACAGAACCCTGGGACCAGTATTTTGGGTGGCAACGCATTTGTACTCAAATAGGTATAGCAATTTTGTTTCTGCTTATATTGGTTGTGATGATGTTTTATTGTATTCTGCCCTGTATAAAGAAGCTGTTAGGAAAAGCAGCTGAAGAGGTAGCTCCTACTTTTTTGAATTTGGGTGATATTGGAGATCCAATGAAGGAGGCAGAAGAGGGACCGTATCCTCCGTTACAGTCCTTACCTGTTAAAACACATACAACATTCCCAAGTGAGGTAAAGAACAAAGAGAGCATAGGGACAGTACTGATAAAATAGTCATTTTAAGGGGGGACTGTGATGGAAGTTACTAAAATGAATATTTTTGTGTTATGCTAGTTCTTTTATTAGAACCACTGAAATGTTGTTTTTCTTTCCTTATATTGTTTATTTGTTTTATTTCTTGATCTATATATTATATATATATATTGTAAGGGATTAGCTCGGTAGCGGGGTGTGTGACCCCCTGGATGGGTTCACTACACACTGATTTATACAGAGAAACAGCCAAAGTCGGTTGAAAGCAAAGATTTTGGTTTATTGTTCCATCTTGCTGGAAACAAGTGCAAGCATCCAAACAGCATAAACAAAATCAAACATAAAATAAACCCTGGCCACTTGGGGTGTCTACCTTCACCACACAGGAACCTATCTATGGAGTCTGGCACAGCCTAGTGCTGGGCCGACACTGCTGGTCCTACAGCAGGAAACAATAGTCTCTTTTTGATTTTTATCACACAGAAAAATCAACAGCACCTCACCTCTTCAGAAGTATTTCTGCTCACTGCTCCCCTTCACTCAAAAAGCCTCAGGATGCAGCAATCAGTAGTAATCCTCTGGATTACTTATAGAGGCCTTAATTGCCTCATTCTGAACAGCTGAAGTTTTCCAACGCCCTTAAACCTTTCTGGCTATTTCTGCAGCCGACACCTGATAATAATTGGTGTATTGTCTAAACAATGCAGAAATGTATCTCCCATCTGTGACAACACCCACAGATTTACCTGACTTCCTGTCACATACCCCCCCCTCTTGTTTCAACCCTAGGGTTGGGACACAGGTGCCAGGCAGGCATGCAATCGGGACAACCCATCTGCATTCCCCATTTTAGCACCGGAGCGATGCGTTACCACAAAACTAAATTCCTGGAGGGCCAGGAACCACCTATTTATTCTCCTATTGGTCTCTTGGTTTTGTGCCATCCACTTCAATGGGACATGATCCGTCACCAGTTCAAACTGTCTACCCACGAGGTAGTACCGGAGAGAATCCAAAGCCCATTTCACCGCCAAACACTCTTTCTCAATGGTGGCATAATTCTCCTCATGGGCCTTCAACTTTCGGCTGAGGTACATAACAGGGTGTTCCTCCCCCTTGATAATCTGAGACAGTACAGCTCCTAATCCCACATTTGACGCATCTGTCTGAACCACAAAGTTCCGTGAAAAATCAGGCGAATTTAAAACTGTCTGACTACATAAGGCCTGTTTTAAAGCCTGAAAAGCTGTTTCTGCTTCGGGAGTCCATTTGGTCATTACAGACTCCTTCCCTTTGGTCAAATTGGTCAGGGGAGTAGCCTGTGAGGCAAAATGGGGGATAAAGCAGCGATAATAGCACAAACCTGTTTCTTGTTGGTGGGACGTGGCCAATGCTGAATAGCCTCCACTTTGTTTATTTGGGGCTTGATTAGACCTCTTCCAATGGTATACCCCAGATACTTTGCCTCTTCTAGCCCATGGGTACATTTTTTTGGATTGGCTGTAAACCCGGCTTTCCAGATGGAATCCAACACAGCCTGAACTTTTGGCAAGTGTGATTCCCAATCCTCACTGTGGATGACAATGTCATCGAGGTATGCAGCAGCATAGGCTCGATGAGGCCGAAGGGTCTTATCCATGGTGTGTTAAAATGTGGCGGGAGCATTCTGTAACCCAAAAGGCATCCTCCGATATTGGAAAGAGTCTCCGCTATCCAAACTTTAGGGACAGCCAGGTTAAATGGAGCAGAAAATCGGGTAGTCTTAGCGACCAAGGACTCTCTATCCTTCCAGGGTTTCAGCAAGTTCACGTGATAGAGTTGCTCAGGTTTTCGTCTTCCCGGTTGGCTAATTTTATAATTCACCACCCCCATTTTCTCCAATACTTCATAGGGACCCTGCAAAGGAACGGACCTGGGCCCCACGTTTGTAAATCCTTTGTTGAGCTAATTGGGCTTGGGCTAAATGTTCCTTCACAATCGGCATCACTTGGGCAATGCTATCTTGCATTTGGGCCACATGTTCAATCACACTTCGATGAGGGGAACTCTCACTCTCCCATGTTTCCCTGGCAATGTCCAGTAGGCCCCGGGGGTGCCTCCCATACAGTAGCTCAAACGGAGAGAACCCTGTGGACAATTGGGGAACCTCTCTTATGACAAACATCAGATAAGAGAGCAGATAATCCCAATTCTTTCCGTCTTTATCCACCACCTTCCTCAACATTTGTTTTAAGCTTTTATTAAACCCTTCCACTAACCCGTCTGTTTGAGGGTGATATACTGATGTACGTAATTGGGTCACTTTCAGGAGTTTATAAAGTTCTTTGGTCACTCTACACATAAACAGGGTGCCCTGGTCAGTTAGGACTTCCTTAGGAAGACCCACACGGCTGAAAACCTGAAATAACTCTTTGGCAATGGTTTTAGCAGAGGTGTTTCGGAGAGGAATCGCTTCTGGGTAACGGGTGGCATAGTCCATTATTACCAAGATGTGCTGGTGCCCTCTAGTGGAGTTCAGTAAGGGGCCAACCAAGTCCATGGCGATCCTCTCAAAAGGGACCTTGATAATGGGCATGGGTGCAGTAATCTGACACACTGGACAGGAAGAGCAGTACAATTCCACTTCCTTAGTGATCCCAGGCCAATAAAACCTCTGGGTGATCCTCTCCCGGGTTTTTTTCTGCGCCCAAATGTCCCCCAAGAATGTGCCCATGGGCCAGTTCCAAAACCATCTTGCGGTACGGTTTAGGCACTACCAGTTGCTCAATAGTGTCCTCTATCCTCTGTGACACTCCATATAACAGGTCCCTTTCAATAATGAAGTAAGGGAGGGCAACCCTCTCGTCAGGGTTAACTAACTCCCCAGCATCTCCACCATGTGTAAGGGATTAGCTCGGTAGCGGGGTGTGTGACCCCCTGGATGGGTTCACTACACACTGATTTATACAGAGAAACAGCCGAAGTCGGTTGAAAACAAAGATTTTGGTTTATTCTTCCATCTTGCTGGAAACAAGTGCAAGCATCCAAACAGCATAAACAAAATCAAACATAAAATAAACCCTGGCCACTTGGGGCGTCTACCTTCACCACACAGGAACCCATCTATGGAGTCTGGCACAGCCTAGTGCTGGGCAGACACTGCTGGTCCTACAGCAGAACACAATAGTCTCTTTTTGATTTTTATCACACAGAAAAATCAACAGCACCTCACCTCTTCAGAAGTATTTCTGCTCACTGCTCCCCTTCACTCAAAAAGCCTCAGGATGCAGCAATCAGTAGTAATCATCTGGATTACTTATAGAGGCCTTAATTGCCTCATTCTGAACAGCTGAAGTTTTCCAACGCCCTTAAACCTTTCTGGCTATTTCTGCAGCCGACACCTGATAATAATTGGTGTATTGTCTAAACAAGGCAGAAATGTATCTCCCATCTGTGACAACACCCACAGATTTACCTGACTTCCTGTCACATACCCCCCCTCTTGTTTCAACCCTAGGGTTGGGACACAGGTTGCCAGGCAGGCATGCACTCGGGACAACCCATCTGCATTCCCCATTTTAGCACCGGGGCGATGCGTTACCACAAAACTAAATTCCTGGAGGGCCAGGAACCACCTATTTATTCTCCTATTGGTCTCTTTGTTTTGTGCCATCCACTTCAATGGGACATGATCCGTCACCAGTTCAAACTGTCTACCCACGAGGTAGTACCGGAGAGAATCCAAAGCCCATTTCACCGCCAAACACTCTTTCTCAATGGTGGCATAATTCTCCTCATGGGCCTTCAACTTTCGGCTGAGGTACATAACAGGGTGTTCCTCCCCCTTGATAATCTGAGACAGTACAGCTCCTAATCCCACATTTGACGCATCTGTCTGAACCACAAAGTCCCGTGAAAAATCAGGCGAATTTAAAACTGGTTGACAACATAAGGCCTTTTTTAAAGCCTGAAAAGCTGTTTCTGCTTCGGGAGTCCATTTGGTCATTACAGACTCCTTACCTTTGGTCAAATTGTTCAGGGGAGCAGCCTGTGAGGCAAAATGGGGGATAAAGCGGCAATAATAGCCCGCGATCCCCAAAAATGCACAAACCTGTTTCTTGTTGGTGTGCTGAATGCTCTCCTTCACCCAAAAAGCCTCAGGATGCAGCAATCAGTAGTAATCCTCTGGATTACTTATAGAGGCCTTAATTGCCTCATTCTGAACAGCTGAAGTTTTCCAACGCCCTTAAACCTTTCTGGCTATTTCTGCAGCTGACACCTGATAATAATTGGTGTATTGTCTAAACAAGGCAGAAATGTATCTCCCATCTGTGACAACACCCACAGATTTACCTGACTTCCTGTCACAATATATATATATATATATATACATATGTATGTGTGAAAATATACTACAAGTGTTTTATTATCCTTAAATGAAGAAACAGATTATAATGTTTTGAAGATACAGTATATCTTAGCTTGGAGTGAAGACAAAGAGAACTAATAATAACAAACAGCTGTCACCTCTTCTCCCTCTTCAACCAAGGGAGCATATATGGCTCTGAATGAAGCCCCTGTGAGCTTCAGTGGGGGACTGTCAGGGACCTGCCAATAGGCTCCGGTATGCACGCATGCGCACACATACTAATGGCCAGAATCAGCATCAGTCATCTATTCATGTGCGCAGGCGCGCGCCAAATGCACACGGTTGTGCGTCAAATGCGCGCGCATGCGCCTACTACACGCGCACGTGCGCGACGGTTACATGCGCGGCGGGAACGCGCGTGTGCTCGTTAACGCGCGATTGGCGCCACTTTGCCTTTAAAAAGCCAGCAGCTGCAGTGACACTTTGCTGTCTGATCTGCAGCGTTGTATCTGTAAAACCTGTGACCTGTTGAACCTGTTACCCCAACCGACCCGGCTCTGTCTGACCATCCGAACCTCTCCAATCCGACCCCTGGCTTACGCTGACTCCGCTCTGCTCTCCTGCCCACCATTACCAGACCCTGCGCCTGAATCTGACCATGCTTGCATTAACCACCTGATTACCTGCTTGACCCGGCTTGTTGATCCTGACATCAGCTATTGTTCTGCATCTAACCTGGCTTGCTCCACCAGCTCCTGCTCTCCAGTACCTGTGCCGGCTCCAGAGATGCTGTCTCCTGCTCCAACCGTCCTGAAGGACCACCAACCGTGCCGGACTGCTGTCATGACCAGGCACTCCTACCTCGCCGCGCTCCCGAGCTTGCTGTCCCCACTCCAGAAGCTCCAGAGCCGGGGTTGTAAGAGAGGCCTCCTCCTGCACACTAGGCTCTGGCTACAAGGTATGTTCCAGTGCATAACAGGGACCCTGTGTGCCACGAGGACATTTGTGCCAAGAATAAGCCTGCAAGGAGGAGCCACCATATATGGACTGACCTATCAGTTGTGCTCATGTGTATGATGTCATTTTGTCTATAAAAGGCCAATAAAGGTACCGGCCCTTTCTCTTTGCACGGGGACACGAAGTAAGAACGTAGTCTCTTATTTCTTGCTCTTGCAATTTGGGCCAGCAGGCAGAATAGTTGTTCCCTGAAGTTGAGTCAGGGGCCCATCTTCATCAGACCAAGTTCAGGACGTGTGCCATGCATGGCACAGGTGTAATTTTGCCCTGTTTTAGCACGCTCAGCAGATTGGAACCGTTGTCGCACACCACTTTACCAACTGTCAAATTGAGCAGTGTTAGCCACTGATCTGCCTGTGAACGCAAAGCTGAAAGGAGTGCAGGACCAGTGTGGCTCTTGTCTTCCAGGCACAACAGACGTAGCACAGCATGGCAACGTCTCACCTGGCATGTCAAATAGGTTCTGGGGATCTTGGGCAACGCAGCGGAAGAGACGGTAGCATTGGAAAATGAGGAGTCAGCCGAGGAGGAGAGGGAGGATGGAAGAGGAGGAGAAGAGGCAGGCCTGCATGTAATCCGTGGCGGTAAAACAAATCTACATGGATGCCATGGGTTACATGCTTGACGGCCGTCAGAAGGTTCACCCAGTGGGCAGTGAAAGTTATATTGACAAGGATTGACCCCGGACATAACCTCAGGGCTTAACCCATTCTGCTGTTTGACCCAAATCATGAAAGCATTTAGAGAGTGAGGAGCAGACTGCCTGCTTTCTGTGTCCAGCTGTAGAGAGAAAAGCCAAACCCATTTATTGGTCTTTTTAAAGACAACATGACATCATTCACATGAACACATTTGATTGGCTTAGTCCATATATAGTCCCTTATTACACGCCCCTGTGACGTCTGTTCTTGGCATACTGCACACGTTTCAAAAGTCTTTGGGGGCCATCTTTGTTTCTTCGGTGGTCGGGGCCATGGAGTGGAGAGGGAGGAGGGATGACAGCTGTTTAGGAGGGGTTTGAAGACATCTGTTTTTACTCTTAATTTCCTGGGCCGAGACTAAACTCTGTAATGTCTTTTAAGGAAACTAACAGCATTGTAACATATACCCATACATATGTATCAGTGGCGGCTGGTGAAGTTTTAGGATGGGGGGGCGCCAGACCCCACCCTTCCGTTTGATCCCTCCCATTTCTCATAAGCCCCACCCCTTATAAAATCAACCCACTCCGTCCCCTGTATTCCACTTGCTTCCACCCATATAGTGTCAGGAGTATACAGCTCAGCATCACAGATCAGGGTATATAGGTCGGCATTAAAGATATGGTATATAGATCAGCAGCATCACATATACTGATCTCACAGCACACTGTCAGCATCCACACACTGGTGGAGGACACGATAACATCACCCCCTCCCACCCGGATCGCAGCACACTGGCTCGGGGCTCACAGGACACACTGACAGCAATTCCTCCCCCCCCCCAGCGGGGATCGAGGCACACTGATAACACCCCCCACCTTGGGGCTCACAAGACACACTGACAGCAATTCCTCCCCCCCCCCAGCGGGGATTGAGGCACACTGATAACATCCCTGCACACTACCTGCAGAACAAGGCTGGCTCTTGGCACATTCTCCCCTTTCTGAATCCTGAAAGGAAGAAAGCCAGCGCTGCAGGGGTTAAACACCAGGAAGAAGGTAAAACTTTCAGCTCTCCTCTCCTGCAGGGGCAGCCATCAAAAATGTTGGGGTGCCTTACACAGCTTAAGGCCAGCCATCCCACCAAATGGTCATAAATGACTGTCACTTTATCTGGACATACACAGAGTGATTGGGGGATGTTTATGCAGTGATGTGTGCCTGATTGGGGGGATGTGTACCAGCTATGGGGAGACTGCAGACTTAGTTACCCCCCTTCCCCCCACCCACACACACACACTCCCCTACTCTTTTGACACTACTTGTCAGTATCTCATGTCCTGCAAACAAATCCATCTTATATCCCGACATGAAAGGCCACCTGCTTATCTGCACAAACTTCCCTCAGACTGCAGCTCAGCTCACCTCCCTCTCTGCAGCGTCAGACTCCGCATAGGCTATGCTCTGGCTCTGGCTCTGGCTTCTGACAGTGGGGCACTGGAGATCGAGGTGGGGGGAGGGGAGAGGCTCGAGTGTGCAGGAGATAAGGATACTCAGGTCTTCTAAATACACACACATGTTAGGCAGTGTATGTATTTAGATGTAATGATGTTGCTGCTGACCAAGCCTAGGAGTGAGCTGTAGACGGACAGTACTGCTGACAAGCTGGGGCCCCTTACATGTGTACATCTGTCCCCCTCTTCTAGCTAGGCTCACAAAACCCCCCCCCCTTCTCCGTAGGAGCTTTGGCACTTACCAGGCTGACTGTGGTGTCCTCTCCTGTGTGTCTCTCATCTCCTTCAGTGGGCAGCAGGCAGCAGCGGTGGTGGAGGAGTCTGCTCCTCATGCTTCCTCCACTTGGGCGCTCCGGCACACTGAAAACCGGAAGTGATGCGCCTCTAGTGTCAATCAAAGCACCCGGCCGTAGTAATACATACTATGGCACGGGCGGATGCTGATCGGCGGGATCGAATGCGCCGCAGGGCGGGTTTAAAGCCCGCAAATGAAGCGCCTAGTCTGCAATCTTGTGATTGCATAGACGTGGCACTTCCCACAGCGCATTGCGACCGGCGCTCAGCAACAAAGAACTTAAGGAACTTTTGAAAAAAAAAAAAAAATCTTAAAGGGACAGTTTAAAAAAAAAAAAAAAAGTTTTATTTTTTTATTTTTTTTTATTTTGTGACTGCCTGGGAGGGGGGGCGGCGCCCATGCGCCCCCTATGGATGGGCCGCCACTGATATGTATACTTATCTTATACAGATAAAGAAATAAAAACAATATAAGAATATAAAAGAAATATAATAATATAAGAAAAGAAAAACAACATTTCAGTGGTTCTAATCATAACACAAAATATTCATTTTAGTAACTTCCATCACAATCCCCCCTTAAAATGAATTTTTTTTTCTGTTTCTCTTTCTGTTAAAAAAAAAGACTATTTTATCAGTACTGTCCCCAGGTAACATTCTAAATACACCCCCCTTGTTAGCTAAAATTATGTCTAGGGCCATACGGTTTTTACAAAGTCATTTGTGAAGTGGCCTCTAGTTGTTCAGCTATACCTTGGAGTGCATCCTTGTTTATAGTTAACGAACCTCTGTTGACCATAGCAAATATAATTAATCCAATCTACATTCCTATTGGAACCCTCCTTATCCCATTACTAAATTAAATTTCATAAAAGCAACAACCTCACCAGATTACAGTTTTCTTCTTCTTACTATACTTTCAATCATAAGCATTTAAATTTTGCAGAAGAACATTAATTTTATATTGGGCTTTTTCCTAAATATTTTAGTTCCAAAAGACGCTAAATTATATTGAATTACGCTATTTTGCAGAACTATTTATACAGTATGATCAACTGAACCACACGTGCACTTGTCACACCATGACTGTTTAAACAAACATAGCAGGCTTAGTTTCATCCTTCAGTGTAGACAAACATACAGAAAGTTCCACTGTGCCCATATATGGATCCATTTATAAAGGCACAATATTCCTCCCCGATAAACACATTCGTCAACCCAAAGCCTGAAAAGTGACTTTTTTGATTCACCACTGTGGTTCTATCATACTGCATCATCTGTTCATATTGTATCTATACACTATTTTAACCAACCTTTCTTTTTAACATCCAGTTGTCACTAGAGAAAGCTTAGTCAAAGCCGTGCAAATTGACACCTCATGTTTTCCTCAATAATATCAAAAATGGTGAAAGAACCCACACATCTTACTAAAATACCAATTAGAGAGAGAGAGAGAGAGAGAGAGAGAGAAAGAGAGAGAGAAAAAGATAAGCTTTTAGTACGCTAACATTCACTCAGACAGATATTTTTGTCTTCAAAAATCTCAATGAACTCTCAAGAAAAGTTATTTAGGCTCAAAAATGTTTTAAAACCATTACTTCTAGAAAGCCACATGTTCTAAATATATTTTCCTCATTTGTGAACTCCGTTGCCAGTTTCTGGTTTCAGCAGACCCACAGAAGGGTAAAATTTACCACAGCGTGTAACCTGATCTGCATCTCTGCTAAGAGACAGCATTTCCTTAACCACTTGCCGCCCGCCAATGAGATATTGACGTCGGCAAAGTGGTTGTAGAATGCTGACTGGACGTCATATGCCCCCCGGGGGCGCGCATCGCGGCGATCGTTGTTGCAGGGTGTCAGTCTGACACCCCGCAAAACACCGATCTCGGTAAACAGTCTCTCACGGAGGCTCTTTACCACGTGATCAGCCGTGTCCAACCACGGCTGATCACAATGTAAACAGGAATAGCCGTTGATGGCTCTTCCTCACTCGCGTCTGACAGACGCGAGCAGAGGAGAGCCGATCGGCGGCTCTCCTGACAGGGGGGGTTCGCGCTGATTGTTTATCAGCGCAGCCCCCCCTCGGATCGCCACACTGGACCACTAAGGAAGCCCACCCTGGACCACCAGGGAAGGGCAAACTAAAAAAAAAGTCTGAAAAAATAAAATAAAAAAGCATTAAAAAAAATAAAGATGCCAATCAATGCCCACAAATGGGCACTGACTGGCAACATGGGTAAATCAGTGCCGCCCCACAGTGTCCATCAGTGAAACCCCACAGTGTCCATCAGTGCCACCCCACAGTGTCCATCAGTGCCACCCCACAGTGTCCATCAGTGCCACCCCACAGTGCCCATCCATGCCCAGTGCCCACCTATCAGTGCCCATCTGTTCTACCCATAAGTATCCATCAGTGCCACCCATAAGTGCCGCCCATGAGTGCCCATCTGTGCCGCCTATGAGTAAGTGCCGCCCATGAGTGCCCATCAGTGCCGCCCATGAGTGCCCATCAGTGCCACCTATGTGTGCCCATCAGTGCCGCCTATGTGTGCCCATCAGTGCCGCATACCAGCGCCGCCAATCAGTGCCACCTTATCTGTGCCCGTCAGTACTACCTCATCGATGTCCATCAGTGCCATCTCATCAGTGCCGCCATATCAGTGCCCGTAATTGAAAGAGAAAACTTACTTATTTACAAAAAAATTAACAGAAAAAAATAAAAACGTATTTTTTTTTCACAATTTTCAGTCTTTTTTTAGTTGTTGCGCAAAAAAAAAAAATCGCAGAGGTGATCAAATACCACCAAAAGAAAGCTCTATTTGTGGGGAAAAAAGGACACCAATTTTGTTTGGGTACAGTGTAGCATGACCGCGCAATTGCCATTCAAAGTGCAACAGTGCTGAAAGCTGAAAATTGGCTTGGGCGGGAAGGTGCGTAAGTGCCTGGTATAGGAGTGGTTAATGACCTCTAATGTAAAACATCTGTTCGTTACTGCTTAGAACAGATCTTCCAAATATGTATAGCCACACACTGTAAGATCTGCTAACAATCAAATTTTATCGTTTTTCTAATTTTTAACCTTTTTTTAAAAAAAAATTAAACATATTTGGTTTGTACATCTGCCAAAAATCATGTACATTACATTATAATATGACATTTCTTGACTACAGCAGCGACAAAAGATCGTTTAGCAGACAAACTCGTGAAATTCACAGACTAGCTCCAGCCTAATGAACTGTGAATTGGCCATTTTCACGAGAAACTCCTCTTCCCAACCAAAGCCTCCACTCTCGTCAGAAACATCACATTACAAAAACTTTTAACACTCATTTGTTTTTTGTTTTGTTTTTTACAATTTTTATAATTTTTTTAGATTGAACATAACTTTCATATTTTCCCTGGGGAACCTTAAGTAAATTAAATTAGAACAATCTACTACCTTAATTTAACAACCAAACCCCAGTTTAGAATCTTTTGTAAACATTGCTCAATCCTCAACTTATTATTAATTCTTGCAACCAAATCTGTAGGATTTTCTGTTAAATACTAAATAGCATGGGGCAGATCCACAGAGCGAGTAGGTACGCCGGCGTACTTTCAAATTACCCGCGTCGTATCTTTAGTTTGAATCCTCAAACCAAGATACGACGGCATCTGGGTTAGATCCGACAGGTGTACGTCCTCGTACGCCTTTGGGTCTAAGATGCAATACTTCGGCGTCCGCTGGGTGGAGTTTGCGTAAATTTCCGTGTCGGGTATGCAAATTAGCTATTTCCGACGATCCACGAACGTACGCGCGGCCATCGCATTCTTTTACGTCGTCTCTAGTCGGCTTTTTCCGGCGTATAGTTAAAGCTGGTGTTTTGCGGCGTATAGTTAGACTTGCCATGTTAAGTATGGCCGTCGTTCCCGCGTTTAATTTTTTTTTTTTTTTGCGTAAGTCGTCCGTGAATCGGGATGGACATAATTCACGTCTATGTTAAAAAAATGACGTCCTAGCGATGTCATTTAGTGCAATGCACGGCGGGAAATTTAGGAACGGCGCATGCGCAGTTCATTCGGCGCGGGGATGCGCTTCATTTAAATGAAACATGTCCCCTAATCGCCTATTTGAATTCCGCCGCCAGAGATACACTACGCCGCCGTAACTTACGGCGCAAAAACTTTAAGGATTCGATTTAAAGCCAGGTAAGGTACGGCGGCGTAGCATATCTCTGATACGCTGCGCGGGTGCAGATATCTGTGGATCTGCCCCCATGTTGTTTACCATTATCTGAATTTTAAACAGTTCTTTACACAATCTTAATCAATAATTTTCTCTTAAAACTTTGTTCTGATCCCGTGTTTGTGCTTTGAATGACATATAATAACACATTTTCAGTTGTTTAGGCTAAAATATTCATAAACATTTACAGGCAATATTAAACTTAAAGCGGGGGTTCACCCTTAGAGGGCACTTTTCCCCCTTAGATTCCTGCTCGTTTTTACTAGGGGAATCGGCTATTTATTTTAAAATATGTGCAGTACTTACCCGTTTACGAGACGCATCCTCTCCGTCGCTTCCGGGTATGGGCTTCGGGAATGGGCGTTCCTTCTTGATTGACAGGCTTCCGAGAGGCTTCCGACGGTCGCATCCATCGCGTCACGATTTTCCGAAAGAAGCCGAACGTCGGTGCGCAGGCGCAGTATAGAGCCGCACCGACGTTCGGCTTCTTTCGGCTACGAGTGACGCGATGGATGCGACCGTCGGAAGCCTCTCGGAAGAATGTCAATCAAGAAGGAACGCCCGCTCCCGAAGACCCATACCCGGAAGCGACGGAAGAAGATGCAGCTCGAAAACGGGTAAGTACTGCTCATATTTTAATATAAATAGCCGATTCCCCTAGACCGAACGAGCAGGAAGCTAAGGGGAGATTTTTTTTTTTTTTTAAAAATGGGTGAACTCCCGCTTTAATTTCCTCATTAAAGAACTTCTTTACGCTCTGACATTAATTAACTAATTACCCTATGGAATATATCACAGTGATTATGGGACTCAAAACCTGTAGTTACTTGGTCTCTTGATCCGGGACCCCCCTGGCATCTATATATCAGAGCCTATATCACACATATATATATGGTTCCTGAACATATTACCCTGCCAGTCTAATGGAGGGAAGGAGATTAAAGTACAGTAATCAAATATATGAAAAAAAGATATATACCGTATTTATCGGCGTATACTGCGCACTTTTTCCCCCTAAAAATAGGGGGAAAATCACGGAAATCACTGAGCCGTCATCTCCTCTCGGCTCTCACTCGGCTGTCACGTCACACACGTACAGTCCCGCCTCCGCCACCAGCATTGGACCAGTGTTCTGTCTGTCACAGGAGATGGTGCAATGCCGATGGCAGAGGCGGGACTGTGCGTGTGTGACGTGACAGCCGCCGAGTGGAGATGATGGCTCTGTGATTTCTGGCGGTGATTTCTGACGGGCGCTCGTCCCCCTCCTTCCCCTCCGAGGTATGCCATAGGTACGCGCTACCGCTACCAAGTAGTTACAAAGTCCCTTTGCAGGCAATTTTTTTTTTTTGGTCCACACCTTATGTGTGGGAGGTAATTGGTTTACAGATACAATTTGCTGTTGATCTTTGTACTTTACAACTAGCAACTGAAGATCAGTCCAAAAATACTACCAAGGTTGACTTTGCACTTGAAAAGCCGGGCTCTGGTCTATTTCAGTTTATTATTGCATATGTCATACGTGATTTCTTATTGTGCAAAGCACGCACTTCTTAGGCTTGTTTAATTTTAACTGCATTTACTATTTGGACTAAAATTTATTTTTTTTCCAGAAAATTCCCTCTTAAAATTGGGATGCGCGTTATACGCCGATAAATACGGTAGTTTCATTCTGATGCGGGTGGCACAGACCATCATATCTCATCACCAGAGAATGTTTTCAAAGGAACTTCTTAACCATCGCCCAGGGAGTATACAGTGAATATCGGTACCTACATCAGAATCTGAAATGCAAGAAAATACTCGTACATGGATATTAGTTAATTATTTTTCAAGAGTGGTCACATAATTTCTCAAAGTATCAGACTGTAATCGCAACTGTCATGGGTAAATAAAAACTTAATCTAGAGACTGTTTCGAACAAGATTTCAAAAGGGGATAATGAATGCTTCCCTCCCGGGGAGTACCGTACACTTTCCCACTACGCTGAGGGTAGTATGGTATGTGAAAAAACTTTAAATGTGGTACCCAGGACCTTCCATATTTCTTTTGTAACTGTAGCAGTGAACGCAGGGCCTTGATCACTCTCTATCACCTCAGTTACCCCATGGAGCCATCAACATACAAGGTGAGTCAAGGCATTGGGGTCAGGGCACACAGGACAGAGGGTAGATGAGTGGATTCCACCTTCATGAGTTCAGAACAATCGTGTTCATCCAGAGTAGGAGCAGGTAGGTCTGCATCATTCTCTTTCTTCTGTGTTTGTCCAAAGACATGGCACAATACCCCCCCTGGACAAAACGAAGCAGAGAAGAAGGGCCAGTGGGCCACAGAGCACAGAATCCAGTATGGGCAATGGGCGGTGGGCAGGAGAGGATGCCATCTGCGTTCACAGGGGATAGACAATCTAACCGATAAAATGATAAAAATCAGTGAAGGCTGGTCACCATTTAACATCTAAATTAAGCTCAGTGCAAGAAAATAAGCTTCAAAGATAAGCATTGTGAGTTACTATAATTCCGCCACTTTTGCGTCACCGGCCCAGGAACCCTGAAGAGAAGATACTGTCCACCCGCCTCCTACAGACATACACCTGAAATAGCCACATTCAAATCAACATAAAACATAGATGTCAACCGGCAGAATAGGGACGACGGGTTCTCTTTAGAAAAAGACTTTGTTCAAGAACTTACCCATCTTTGGTCTGGCCAGGAACAAAAAAAATGTGAATGAAGGGAGAGAGCCTGTTATACGGAAGAATACGGCAAAAAGAGCATAAAATAGACTTCTCTTACCGTATGCCTAGAAGGTAATCTCCTTATCCGAACAGGGTCCCTCCATCCAAGCTCGATCCGTTGTGACTGGTCAGGAAAAAACAAAGTCCCCTGCTGGGCGACAATTGACAAGGATTGACCCCTGACATAACCTAGGGGCTTAACCCATTCTACCGTTTAACCCAAATCATGAAAGCATTCAGAGAGTGAGGAGCAGACTGCCTGCTTTCTGTGTCAAGCCATAGAGAGAAAAGCCAAACCCATTTATTGGTCTTTTTTTTTTTTTTATCAAAAAGGTTTTTATTGCTCACAAAACATACAGTCAAGAAAGGACATAGAATGACATCTCACACCATGTATTCCAACATCTAATATAACAGAAATGCAAATCAGATTACAACAGTATGGCAAGAAATCATTTCACATACTCAATACACCATCTCAACCAGCTGGACTCACTCTGCCGAACCCCCTTCCCTATCCGCCCTCCCACCCCTCCACCGTTCAAATACCATGCCAAATATCAAGATAGGTGACCCTGACAGTTATTTCGGTCCCTACACTCCTTCTAATAGCCTTGCCTGCACCAACTCCAAGGGGCTTAGCCCTGGTGTTTCGAGCCATGGGTCCCAAAGCTTAAAAAATTTCCCTGAGTTCCCTCTGTGTTGGTAGATATATTTTTCCATCAGGAGTGTTCTACCCATATGCTGAACCCATGTCTTGGACGAGGGAGGCTCTCTCGATTTCCAATGTATAAGAATGAGCTTTCTCGCCTGAAACAATGCCCTGGCAAATGCTACTCTGGCAGCCTCCTCCGCTATCGCCCCCTCAAGAACACCCAGCAGGCAGCACAGTGGGTCCAGTGGAACGTTAGTCCGGAACACTGAATTCAGCGTAGCCAGGACCTCCGTCCAATACCTATGGAGCTTGGGGCAACGCCAGAGTAAGTGAATCAGATCCCCCTGGGCCGCCCTACAGCGTCCGCAAAGTGAGTCTGGAGCCCTGCCCATTCTAAAGAGTCTAGCCGGGGTGAAGTGCACCCTTAACAGGATGTAGAGCTGGGAGACCCTCTGTGACACATTCAGTGAGCAGGTATTTACAGCCTGTAATGCCTTTTCCCACAACTCACCCTCAATGGGCCCTAAGTCTGTCTCCCACTGTTCTGCAATCCTCATAGGGTACCCCTCCAGAACTGAAGCCAGGAGCATGTTGTAGCACTGTGAGATCATGCCCTTGGTGTCCCGTGCAGAGCTCACCACCCGGAAAATTGGTGTGGGGGATTGGACCCAGTCCACAGCTGTCCCCTGCGCCCTTACTGCGTGTTGCAATTGCATGTAGTAGAACTGCATGTTATTTGGTAGGTTAAATCTAGTCCTGAGCTCACTGAAAGAAAGCAGGGCCCCCCCCTGAAGACATGTTTAAGGTGCGTGACCCTCAAAGACCCCCACCTGCGACCCTGGTCAAGCTTGGCCAGCTCCCCATAGGAGTCATTCTCCCACAGGGGGCTGAAGTCAGTGAACCCCACCACATTTTGAAGCTGCCTAACTTTGTTCCATATCTTCTGGACTAAAGCAAACGTGGGCATACGCTTATTGGGCTTCTGAAACCTTCGAGCCTCCAACCCCTCAGGTATCGTGGTTGCCCCCGAGCCCCGCAGCATAAGCCTAGCCGCAGAGGTCCTGGGCAGCGGTCCCATGGCCCCTATTAGATGCTGAAGCTGTGCCGCTAAGTAATACAACCAGGGATTGGGTAGAGCTAGGCCCCCTCCCTCCTTCGGGCGCTGCAGTTGTTCTAACTTTATCCTAGGGGTTTTGGTGTGCCATAACAACGGTCTGAAAAGAGAGTTAACTACTCGGAATATTTTAAGGGTAATGACAATAGGTGCATTGTGGAGAAAATATAGCAGTTGTGGCATCAGTATCATTTTAATGAGGTTTGTTTTACCCGCTAGGGACATTTTCAATCTGTTCCAGATTTGGATCTTGTCCCTGAATTTGGACAGCAGGGGGTGCACATTTAGTTTGCAGTAGTCCGTTATTACAGGAGATATCCAGACCCCCAAGTACTTAAAGGATGGCACTACAGGACAGGGCAGGACAAACTACTCCCGGGCGCCGGCCCCCCGTCAAGGAACATCAGGGCCGACTTTGTCCAGTTAATAGTAAGGCCTGAGAAACGACCAAAGTCAGTAAGAATGGACATAACCTGTCGCAGAGAATCCTCCGCATCCTCCAGACAGAGGAGCATATCGTCTGCATAGAGCATGATTTTTTCATGCATGTCGCCATATCGGAACCCCCGAACCACCTCGCAGGCTCTATAGCCAAGGCAAAGAGCAGGGGGGACAGGGGACAGCCCTGCCTGGTCCCAATGCCCAGAGCGAAAGCATGGGACATCCTATCTGCCATTCGTATTGCCGCCTTTGGCGTAGCATACAAAAGCCGTACCCATCTCAGGAACCTAGGGCCAAAGCCGAATTTAGTCAGCACCGCCCAGAGGTACCGCCAGCCGACACTGTCGAAGGCCTTGTTGGCATCTAACGACAACAGTGCCCTGTTGCCGGCGGAGTCTGAGGGAGTTTGCATGTTCAGATATAGCCGATGGAGATTCGTTGCAGTTGATTTACCGGGCATAAATCCCGCCTGGTCGGCATGTATAATGGACAAAATGATTTTGTTCACCCGCATGACCAGGACCTTCGCCAGTATTTTAACGTCGCCTTGTAGGAGAGAAATAGGCCTATACAACCCGAGATCCAGTGGATCCTTGCCCGCCTTTAGTAATAAAATAATGTTCGCCCTTGTCATGGAGGGAGGCAGGTCACCCGAGTCAAACAAGGAGTTAAACACCTCAAGTAACTTGGGCAGCATCACCTCCCCATACTGAGTGTACACTTCCATGGGTATGCCATCATCCCCCGGGGCCTTACATGTGGGGAAAGAGGCCGTCGCCTCCCGGAGCTCCTCCAGGGTAAGCGGCCTCTCCAGCTCAGTCCTCGCCGTATCGCTCAAGACCAGAAGGGCCACAGCATTAATATAACCCTGAAGCTCCCCATCGGTGAAGTCATCCCTTGATTTGTATAATTCTGAGTAGAAAGTAGCCAGCTCTGACAGGATAAGCTCCGGTTCGTTCACCAGCCGCCCCCCTGCATCGCAGATCGCTCCTATGGCAGGTGACGACTGCTGCGATCGGGCAATTCTAGCCAGCAAGCGACCTGTTTTCTCCCCCTCCTCATAATAGGCCTGCTGGGTGAAGAAGCGCTTTCGCTCCGCGGCGGAGGATCTCAGCCGGTCCAGGGAGTCCTGGGCCGACATCTATGCCTCCCTCGCGGATTCCGTGGGATCTACCACATAAGTCAGTTCCAAATGCTTCACCTGGTCCTCGACCCGTTCCAAAAGAGCAGACGAGTTGTGTTTTATGGATGCGATTTCCTTAATAAATGTTCCTCGCAAGCAGGCCTTAAAGGCATCCCAGTTATTGGTCTTTTTAAAGACAACATGACATCATTCACATGAACACATTTGATTGGCTTAGTCCATATATAGTCCCTTATTACATGCCCCTGTGACGTCTGTTCTTGGCATACTGCACACGTTTCAAAAGTCTTTGGGGGCCATCTTTGTTTCTTCGTGGTGGGGGCCATAGAGTGAAGAGGGAGGAGGGATGACAGCTGTTTAGGAGGGGTTTGAAGACATCTGTTTTCACTCTTAATTTCCCAGGCCGAGACTTAACTCTATAATGTCTTTTAAGGAAACTAACAGCATTGTAACAGATACCCATACATATGTATACTTATCTTATATGGATAAAGAAATAAAAACAATATGGCCCGGATTCACAAAGCACTTGCACCGACGTATCTCCGCGTAAGTGCAAATATTCTCCGTCGTATCTATGCGCCGGACTCAGAAACTAAGATAAGCCTGAAAATAGGCTTCATCCGTCCGACGTAACTTGCCTACGCCAGCGTAGAGTGGGCGCATATTTACGCTGGACGTATTTGGCGCTCGCATTGATTTTCTATTCACATATGCAAATGAGGGAGATACGCCGATTCACGAACGTACGTCCGTCCGACGCAGTGCGCGTAAAGTCATACGTCCAGCGTAAAGTTATGACCCATAAAGGAGGTGTAACTCAGCAGCATCCATGCAAATGGCTGCACCAGGGAACACAAGCCAACGTATTTTACGTAGTTTACGTAGGACGTGAATATGACTAGGCATAGGTTACGTTCACGCCATAGGCAGTGATCCGGCATATCTTAGGGAGTAGTTCCGACGTGATTCTGAGCATGCGCACTGGGATGCGTCCACGGGACGGTGCATGCGCCATTCATTATACGTATCTGTCTGAGACTCAGCCCATCATTTGCATGGGGTCACGCCTCATTAGCATGGCTCACGTCCACTTCCACATATGCCGGCTTACGCCTAGGAAACCCAGCGCAGATTTGGCAGCACTAGCTTTGTGAATCCAGTGCTTGCCTCTCTGCGCTGCGTCGGCGTAGCGTAAAGGAGATACGCTTCTGCTGCATAAATATGCGCCGATGTCTGTGAATCCGGACCTATAAGAATATAAAAGAAATAGAAGAATATAAGAAAAGAAAAACAACCTTTCAGTGGTTCTAATCATAACACAAAATATTCATTTTAGTAACTTCCATCACAATATACCTTCCCTGCCTGTGTTTGCTAGACCACGTGTCTGTGGTCAGATGTATCTTGGCACCGACACTGTGTGCCAGAGATACATTCACTTGCCGCTGAACATGGCCATATAGCTCTGGGATGTCCTTCTGTGAAAAAAAATTTCCTTCCTGGGACCTTCCATTGTGGTGTTCCAATGGCCACACATATCCGAAAGGCCTCCGACTCCACCAGTTTATATTGCAGTAGTTGGCGGGCTATCAGTTCCGACAAGCCAGCGATCAACCGTTGGGCAAGAGGGTTATCCGGCGTCATCGTTTTTTATTTAGGCCACGGAAGCCTGCCTTTTTGCAGAAAAACGTGAGGAAGGCATGATGGAAGGTGGAGTGGAGGACAATTGTGAGCATAGAGGGGAAGGAGAAGGAGAAGAGGCTGGACGGTGAGAGCCTGGAGTGTGGCTTTGTAGGTTCTTATGGTGTTGCTCCCAATGGGCTCGGTGATGGGAGGCCAGGTGCCTTCTCAAGGCGGTCGTCCCTAGGTGAGTGTTGGGCTTACCGCGCCTTATGCGTAAGCATAAGCAAAGGCTGCAGATGGCAACACTATTGTCTGCAGCGGACACGTTAAAAACAGCCCACACTGCAGGGCCATGGGCCGGCGTCCTGGGAGTGCCAGATGCGATTGTACATGGTTGATGGCTCGCTCCTGATACATTGGGAGTCTGGTTTGTCCCTCCTGTGCAATGTAAGTTCGGCCTGCTTCTCCTCCCTATCTGCTGGTCCATCTCTCCCTCTGAACTCCCCTCCTCTTCCTCTCTTGTGGGCACCCACGTGACGTCTATAGACACGTCATCATCGACATCACCTTCCCCATCACTAATAGTAGAGATCTCGGAGTAGGCAGCAACAGCGGGCACCAACCTCCTTGGGCTAATCTGAGTACTGTCGTCAGACTGCTGAGTGCCGGCTGTTGCTACCTCCTCTTCCTGATCCAATGCCAAGAATGGCTGCGCATCCAAAATGTCTTCTGATGGATCGGAAAAGAATTCCTGCCACTCAAGTGGAGGGTATATGGTGGTGGTGTTGGTGGCGAGCCACTCAACCAAGTCTGGTGCGTCCTTTGATGTAATCGAACGCACCTTGTGCCACTTCCCACTTTTGCTCCGGCCTGGTGCTCCTGCCCTACCCCTACCACCCCTGGGGAAGGGCCTGCCTCTTCCTTTGCCTATCATTTTTTAAATGACCCTGTGACAAAAGTCTCTAGAGAAGCACAGTATATGTGGAAGAAGGTATATAACAAAACCTGTGGTTTTGGGGGGCCACTGGTTTATTTCACTAGTTATGAAACTTTTTTTTTAGGATTTTTTTTTTAATGTGTAGCAGAGGAAACGCAACCAAAGAGGCAAAAATCCAGCAGTAACCAAATACACCGCCAGTCACAATGCTGCACAATACAAATCCACTATAATATGCTTTCTATATTCGAAAGTAAATATACTTTCGAATATAGAAAGCAAGTGTATATTACACCTATATACTGCAGTGCACAGCAAGTAGCACACCTATACCAGTGCTTGAAAGGACTTTTGTGGACCTGTTAGGTAGTGATTTGTGTCGCTAAACTCTGTCCCTGCTCCAAACAGCACCCTCCCCCTACACTGATAAAAAGTATATGAATGTATAAGGCCCCGTACACACGACCGAACATGTTTGCTGAAACTGGTCCGTGGACCAGTTTCAGCAGACATGTTCAGTCGTCTGTAAAGCCGAGCGGACAGGATTCCAGCGTACATTTGCCCGCCAGACCGTTTTCGAGCGGGCAAATGTTTCTAAACTTGCTTAGAAACATGCCCGCTGGAATCCTGTCCGTCGGACATGTTCGATCGTCTGTACAGACTTACCGTACATGTCCGAGTGGCCGCCATCCCTCGCATGCGTCGAATGACTTTGACGCATGCGTGGAAGCATTGAACTGCCAGGGCCGCGCATGTCGCCACGTCCTCGTCGCCACGTATCGTGTACGCACGGATTTCTGTATGATGGTGTGTACAGCCATCATACAGAAATCTCCGGGCGGGCATGTCGTACATGTTTGCCCGTCTGTACGAGGCCTTAGACACCTATATACTGCAGTGCACAGCAAGTAGCACACCTATACCAGTGCTTGAAAGGACTTTTGTGGACCTGTTAGGTAGCGATTTGGGCTGCTAAACTCTGTCCCTGCTCCAAACAGCACCCTCTCCCTACACTGACAAAAAGTATATGAATGTATTAGACACCTATATACTAGAGCAAGTAGCACACCTATACCAGTGCTTGAAAGGACTTTTGTGGACCTGTTAGGTAGCGATTTGTGTCTCTAAACTCTGTCCCGGCTGGAAACGCCAACCTGTCCCTACACTGACAAAAAGTATATGAATGTATTAGACACCTATATACTGCAGTGCACAGCATGTAGAACACCTATACCAGTGCTTGATAGGACTTTTGTGGACCTGTTGGGTAGCGATTTGTGTCGCTAAACTCTGTCCCTGCTCCAAACAGCACCCTCTCCTTACACTGACAAAAAGTATATGAATGTATTAGACACCTATATACTAGAGCAAGTAGCACACATATACCAGTGCTTGAAAGGACTTTTGTGGACCTGTTAGGTAGCGATTTGTGTCGCTAAACTCTGTCCCTGCTGAAAATGCCAACCTATCCCTACACTGACAAAAAGTATATGAATGTATTAGACACCTATATACTGGAGTGCACAGCAAGTAGCACACCTATACCAGTGCTTGAAAGGACTTTTGTGGACCTTTTAGATAGATATTTGATTGAATACAGCCTGTTCCTGCTCCAAACAGCACCCTCTCCCTACACTGACAAAAAGTAGGAAAATGTATTCTTACCTGAAATTTTCTTTTCCTGTAGTCCGTAGGCGGCACACAATGGGTTAAGCTCCCTTCTAACCCCTAAGGAAGAAAGAACTTAAACAAGCAGTGAGACAAGTTAAATTGATTAATTAAGCGCAGTGAATCCTCCTGCCTTGAGCCTATAAACCGCCCCCAAGAACACACACAGACATATTTTATGCAGCAATAGAGTAACTTTAATGGGAGGGAAAACCTGTGCCGCCTACGGACTACAGGAAAAGAAAATTTCAGGTAAGAATAAATTTTCCTATTCCTGGTCGTCCTACGGCAGCACACAATGGGATTTGCAAAGCAGTGCAAAAAGAAAGGGAGGGATATCAATGGTTTAAGGCACCCTGAAGCACTCTTGAGCCAAAGGACGATCCCTCGGACGATACTACATCGATTCTGTAGTGCTTTATGAAGGTGTTCGGTGAAGCCCACGTCGCCGCCTTACAGATTTGGTCCATTGGAACATGATACTTCTCAGCCCAGGACCCAGCTGTAGATCTTGTAGAGTGAGCTCTCAAGAGAAGAGGGGAATCTTTGCCTTCTAAAAGGTAACAGTGCTTGATGGTGTCCCTAATCCATCTTGCCAGTGAAGATTTACTTGCTTTTTTCCCCTTGTTTGGCCCTTGGAACTGTAGGAACAGTGCCTCAGACTGTCTGAATTCCGAGGTTCTCTGTAGGTAAGCAGAGATGGTTCTTTTTACATCCAGGAAGTGCAGATCATCTTCAGAACCATCCTTAAATACAGACAAGACAATTTCTTGATTAATATTCAAGGAGGTGGAGACCTTGGGAAGGAAACCCGGCATAGTTCTTAGGACAACCGCATCCGGAAGCAACCTGAGATAGGGTTCTTTGGATGACAGGGCCTGAAGCTCACTTATTCTTCTGGCGGATGTAATTGCTACCAGAAAGATACATTTGAAAGTGAGGAACCTTAAGGATGAACTCTCCAGAGGCTCGAAGGGAGGTGACGTTAGCCTCTTCAGCACTAAAGGCAAGCTCCAGGCTGGTAGCTGCTTATGGAAGGATGGTCGTATCTGCTTAATGGCTCTGAAAAACCTGCTGACGAGAGGTGTTTTCGAAAATGTTCCATTTAGGTAGGAATTAATGGCGGTCAGCTGGACCCTCAGAGTGTTCGGTTTCAGCCCCTTTTGGAAGCCCTCTTGTAAAAATTGCAACAGAGATGCTACCTGTTCAGGAGAAGATGAGCTCCTGGCGCACCAGGCCGAGTATAGGGACCACACTCTACTGTAGACTTTCAGGGTAGCAGGCTTCCTAGAGGCCAAAAGGGTAGCTATAACCTCCTGAGATAGGCCTTGAGCCGTCAAGGTTCTGTGTTCAAATTCCATGCCGCAAGCTGGAGTTTCTCGAGGTTTGGATGGAGCATCCCCGATTGGAGAAGAAGGTTTTTCTGGATGGGTAGTTTCCAGACCTGACTCTTTGCCATATTCAAGGCTAGCGGAAACCATGCCCTCCTGGGCCAAAATGGTAGGATTGCTACTGCTCTCACCTTCTCGTCCCAAATTTTCTGCAGTACTTTCGGGATCACTAGAATCGGAGGAAAGATATAGATGAAAAGCCTCCTCCAGCTTATCGACAGGGCGTCTATCGCCAGTGGGTTCCCCACACTGGATAGAGAGCAGAACTGTGGAAGTTTCTTGTTCTGGAAGTTCGCCATTGCATCCAATTCGGGCAACCCCCACATGGAGGTGATCTTCCTGAAAACCAAAGGGTTCAGTTCCCACTCTCCCGGCAGGATCGAATTCCTGCTGAGCCAATCCGCTCTCACATTGTCCACACCTCTGATGTGAACGGCCGTCAGGGAAAAAAGATTCTCCTCTGATTCGGGCACACTCCCTCTGCATTGAGGGGCTTCGTGTTCCCCCCTGTTTGTTCAGGTAAAAAACTGTGGCTAAGTTGTCTGACTGAACTTGAACCGCCTTGTGGAGAACTTCGGACCTGAAATGGATGAGCGCCTTCCTGATTGCCGTAAGCTCTTTCAAGTTGGACGACATTAGAAGCTCCTTCCGAGACCAGGCTTCTTGTACCCAAAGGTCCCCCACATGAGCACCCCAGGCTAAGCCTGAAGCATCCGAGGTGAGGACCGTCTGAATCGGAGTCCTGAGGGATCTGCCCCACAGGAAGCGTTGAGGATGCATCCACCAAAGGAGATCCTTCTTCACTACAGGAGAAATATTGATAGGCTTCTCCAAAGAGTCTTGGCTCCTGTTCCACTGGGACAAAATGCAGTCCTGAAGTATCCTGAAATGGGCCCCGGCCCATGGAACAGCTTCCAGGGATGATGTCATCATACCTAGGACCCTCATCGCCTTCCTTACTGAGCAGTGATTGGTTTGTAGAAGATCCTGCACTGTCTGTTGAATATTGGAAGCCCTCTGATGTGAAAGGAACAACCTCATCTGAAGGGTGTCTATTGTGAACCCAAGGTAGGGAATGATTGGAGTAGGGATCAGAGAAGACTTCTTTATGTTCACAATAAAACCGTGAGAGTCCAGTATTTGAAGGGTTTTGTGAAGATGATGCCTTAACAAAACTTCTGAGGGTGCTCTGACTAGCCAGTCGTCTAGGTAGGGTGTTACACATATCCCCTGTAGGCGCAGAGCTGCAGTCAGGATCACTACCACTTTTGTAAAGACTCGAGGTGCCGAGGTAATGCCGAATGGTAGGCAAGTGAATTGAAAATGGAGAATCTGATGATTGAAGAGAAGAGCGATCCGTAGATATTTCCTGTGTGATTTTAGAATAGGGATGTGCAAGTATGCGTCCTGAAGATCGACTGACGCCAGGAAGTCTCCCTCTTCTATGTTTGCAATGGCAGACCGAATTGACTCCATTCTGAATTTGCGCTTTGCAAAGAATTGATTTAGGTAAGAGAGGTCTATTACTAGCCTCCATCCTCCTGAGGTCTTGGGCACTGGAAATATCGGGGAGTAGAGACCTTGGAACCTCTCCTGATCTGGAACTTTTTCTAGAGCGTGCTTTTTTATGAACTCTTCCACCAACTCTAGAACTACTGGGTTGGAGGGTTTGTTGAGCATGAATTTCTGTGGAGGAAAAGAATTCAGCTCCAGAGAGTACCCTCTTGTGACCATGTCCGTCACCCAGGAGTCTGATGACGTCTTTTGCCAGACCTGAGAAAAAAACCTCAGCCTGCCTCCCACTGGAGGAGAGGCGCTGATGGCGTCAGGCTTCTTTGGGTTTGTTGAAGGGCTGCTTCTTGGCTGCCGCTGGATCTTGCCTTTTCCTATAATATGGCCTTCTGCCCCGAAAGGAATAGTTCCTTTTTGGGGAGTATCTGGATCTTCCATAGAACGGCTTACTAGACCTCTTCTTCTCCAAGGGAAAGGTAGCGTCTTTTTCTTCATTGTAAGACTTGAGAATATCCTTCAGATGAGGGCCAAACATGGATGAAGGGTGAAAAGGCATGTTAACAAAACTGAACTTTGAAGATAAGTCACCCATCCACTGCTTTATCCAAAGCGCCCTCCTGGTCGCATTGGATAAGGCGAGGGATCTGGACGAAAATTTTAGAACGTCCACAGGAGCGTCACATAAAAATTCTGCGGCAGACTTCATCATGTCAACTCCCTTCAACAAAGAGTCCCTAGGGACCCCGTCTTCTATATCCAGAGACAATTGACTCAGCCAGACCCTTAGGGCTCTTGCTACCGGAACTGAAGAAGCCGCAATTTTGGCGGTGGAGGCTGCAGCTAGATAACTTTTTTTGGCTAAGCCATCTGCCTTTCGTTCCAAGGGGTCAGACAATTTGGAGGATTCGTCTGAGGGAAACAGAGACTTCTTGACCATCCGGGCAGCCGCCAGATCAAGTTTAGGTGGATTTTCCCACTCGGATGACACTTTAGAATCCAACCTATAAGAAGATTTAAAGCGGGTCCCCGCATCGGATTTCTTGTCAGGGTTGGTCCAGTCCTTTTTAAACCAGTCACTTAGAATGGGGTGGAAAGGAAATCTCATATCTGGGATCTGAGGAAAATAATACAATTGATCCTTTTTCGGTCTAGCGGATACATCTTTGGAAGATTCTATAGTGTCCTTTACCGCCGACAGCAACTTAGGAATTTTATCCTTAGGCAATAAGTATAAGTCGTCATCCAGGTCCTCAAATGCTATTTCCTGATCGGATGATGAGGAACTACATTCCCCAGATGAGGAGCTAGATGCGGCTGGGGATATATCTCTGGTACTACGCTTCCTCTTTTTGGATACCAGAGAGTCTTTAATTTCTTTAATTGTGCTAGACATTTCCCCTTTAAACCATGACAGGAATGAACTGGCATTATCAGGTGGATTCAAACAGGATGCACAGGTGTCATTTGAATATGTTTCCGGTAGGGGCTGTTCACATTTATTGCATACATTGTGCTTGGATTTTCTCCTGGCTTTTCCAGAGGGAGCCATCTGGGAGAAAAAATAGACAGAGAGAAAAACCCCCACCTAAGTAATAGCACTATAAATATATGTATATGAATATAACATAGGGAACATGCTCTCACCTCTGACCGGCCAAGGAATCTGCTGCCTAGGCTGAGTGCAGCCATAGCAGACCCCTGCCGGTCAGAAATAACCTGTAGCCCTGGACCGGAAGTGACGCGGCCGCCCTGGGATTCCCCCAGAGTTCAGACCCGGCCGTATATACAGCAAAGTAATGCGATCAGCCCATCATACATTTTCCAGTAAAAACATAATGAATTGGAGCCGTTACCGGCCCTCACCGTCCCTCCGGTCGTAGATGCAAATTCCGGAGTCCCAGAAGTGCGTCATCCATCTGCGTGGCTCCTTGCGGCGACTTCCGGCCAATGGAGCGCAAACACCCCCGGCATCCATCTAACGGTCTTGGGACGGGGGATTACATGGCGGCCTTTCCGGATCACGTTCTTGCCGGGCCGGGGGATGTTGGGGTGCAGGCTGAGGGACCGAGGATAGCACCCGGTATACGGCCGCCCCTTAGCTCAGGAACCCAGAAGCACCGGGTGTGAGCACTTGCCTCACGCCTTCTTCATCTGTACTTTCAGGTAAGAAGAAAGAAAAAATACGTCTGTGTGTGTTCTTGGGGGCGGTTTATAGGCTCAAGGCAGGAGGATTCACTGCGCTTAATTAATCAATTTAACTTGTCTCACTGCTTGTTTAAGTTCTTTCTTCCTTAGGGGTTAGAAGGGAGCTTAACCCATTGTGTGCCGCCGTAGGACGACCAGGAATATATGAATGTATTAGACACCTATATACTAGAGCAAGTAGCACACCTATACCAGTCCTTAACCACTTGACCACCAGGCACGTAAACCCACTTAATAACCAGACCAATTTTCAGCTTTCGGTGCTCTCACAATTTGAATGACAATTACTTAGTCATACAACATTGTACTCAAATGAAATTTTCGGCCTTTTTTTCACACAAATAGAGCTTTCTTTTGGTGGTATTTAATCACCGTTGGTTTTTTTTATTTTTTGCGCTATAAGAGAAAAAAGACGGAAAATTCTGTAAAAAAAAAAGAATTTTCTTTGTTTCTGTTATAAAATTTAGCAAATTTAGTATTTGTTCTTCATTCTTTTGCACAATGTGAAAGATGAAGTTACGCCGAGTAAATAGATACCCAACATGTCACCCTTCAAAATTGCACACGCTCGTGGAAGGGCGCCAAACTTCGCTACTTAAAAATCCCCATAGGCGACATTGCAGGGTATTGCAGAGTATTGCGGGGTAGTGTGGGGTATTGCAGAGTAGTGTGGGGTATTGCAGAGTAGTGTGGGGTATTGCAGAGTATTGTGGGGTATTGCACAGGGTATTGTATATTGCACAGTATGGGCAGGGATAGCTGAGCATGTAGGGATGGATGGATGGCTGGATCCAGCCCACAGCACTCGTGCTGCATCCGCTCTCTCCCCTCTCCTCTCACACTGTACCGTTCGGTACAGAGAGGGGAGGGAGGAACCGGCGTCATCACATGACGCCGGTTTGTTTACAAGTCATTGGACGGAGCGATCACGTGGTAAACCGCCGCCATGAGCGGCGATTTACCGTGATCCGTGATGCGCCGGGTCCTCCGGACGCGAAGGGCACGGACATTCCCGTGTGCGCACCCCATGGGGCGCGCGGGAGCGCGATTCTGGGAGGATGTCCATGGACGTCCTGCCAGAGTTAAGGAACCGCCTTGTAGACGTCTTTCGTCTATAGGGCGGTGATTAAGTGGTTAAAAGGACTTTTGTGGACCTTTTAGATAGCTATTTGAATGAATACAGCCTGCCTGTCCCTGCTCCAAACAGCATTACAGCACCCTCTCCCTAGCATGACAAAAAGCAGAATGTAAAATGGCCGCCAGATCAGGTCTATTTATAAGGTAGGGGGTATGTTCATGTGCTGAAATGTCTCAATTGGCTGTCCTGCACCACCTGATGTGTCATAGGTCAAAATTCTTACCCATGTAACATTGCAGACCGCCGCAAACATCGCTAGATGTCCGACGGTTTGGTGGACCGCGAACGACCAAAGTTTGCCGCGAAACGACCACCTGGCGAACCAGCAGGCCATCTCTAGTGGTAGACCACCTTTCCAAATGGCAAATTCCCAATGATTGACACACCTTCCGCCTCGGAGACAGCAGACATGTTCATTAAAGAGATCGTCAGATTACATGGACTACCAGATAGTATTGTCTCTGACAGAGGGGTACAATTTACCTACAAGTTCTGGAGAGTTCTCTGAAAATCTTTATCAATTGAAGTATGTCTTTCCTCAGCGTACCACCCCCAGAGCAATGGTCAAACAGAAAGGACTAACCAGACCTTAGAACAGTATCTTCGATGCTTCTGTACTTGCTCACAGGATGACTGGATCTCCCTTCTTCCCTGCGCTGAGTTTGCATAAAAAAATTCTTTGCATGCAGCCATCAATCAGTTTCCCTTCTGGACAAATTATGGATTTCACTCTTCCTTCCTTCCGAATACTATAACTGAAACATCTGCCCCCGCTGTCCAGGATCGGTTAAGGTTCATTCAAACTACTAGGGATGAGCTTTGTGTTCGACTCGAACATCGTCTGTTCGTACGTTCGACGAATTTTGAACAAAACGGGTTGTTCGCGCCAAATTCGAGTGACGCGCGTCGGCCCATAATTCACTGCGGCATTGCGCGCTGATGATTGGTCAAGCATGCGTGTAGTGTGTTCCGGCTTTGTTAAAGAGAAGTTAGTCAAACAGTTAGAGAGAGATAGATAGATAGAGACACAGTGGGCCAGATCCACAAAGCACTTACGCCGGCGTATCTCAAGATGCGCGGCATAAGTGTAAATATGCGCCGGCCTATCTATGTGCCATATCCCCAAAACGAGATATGCCTGAAAACCAGATTTTTCCAACCGACTTAATTTTTCTACACCGGCGCATCGTGGGCGCAAAAATACGCTAGATGCACCATTGTTTTGCTATGCAAATATGCAAATGAGGGACATACGGCGATCCACAAAAGTACGCTTGTCCGGCGCAGGCTACGCGCTGTGCGCATCAGCTGTACGTCCGGTCTAAAGTTACCCCTCATAAAAGCAGCTTTAACTTTGCACCAGACGTGTGCAGGTCAGCTAAGGCAACACCGTTAGGGACGAGCTGAGCAGCCACACTTGCAGGACAACAATCTGTATGCCAACATGCCAGGGGCATCCATGGTCATAGATATACTACTGGCTTTAGATGCGCGCAGGAGGAGGGAACGGAGGAGGAGGAGGGCACGGGAAAGGATATACCGACCGCGCATAAACGTCTATGGCATGTGTGATTCTGAGGTGTATCGCATCTTCAGATTCACCCCTACTGCCATCATGGAATTAACCACAACCCTGAAAGATGACATCCCCAGCCAGACACACCGCTCACATGCAGTGGAGCCACTGGTCAAGGTACTGGCAACACTCCATTTCCTTGCCAGTGGCTCCTTTCAGCGTACAAGTGGAGTGGTGGCTGGGATGACACAATCCTCCAATAGCAGATGTGTGCACCAGGTTATCCCCGCAATCCTCAGACGCATGGCCAACCAAATCATCAGACCCACCCAGGAGGACCTGCGGGTGAAGGCAATGCGTGATATCTACAGAATTGCCAGATTCCCACGCACTGTGGGGGCCATTGATTGCACCCATGTGGCACTACGGCCCCCCCGTGAGACAGAGCACCTATACCGCAGTCGGAAACACTGGCTGTCAGGACCTGGATTTGAACCTGGGACCTCAGCTATGTCTGGCAGTGAACCTTCTCACTGAGCTATCTGGGATGCTGGACAGCTCCCTGTCTGATCTGCTGGACAAACCCATCTGATCCATTGAACATTCCTGCCTTGTGTCTTGATTGTCTTGAACCTTGAACCCCTTGCTCCTCCCACGAACTTCCTGATATAAGCCATGTCTCTGCACTTCCTCCTTGCCAGAATATTGTGCTATCTCCAGCCTATATCTCGCTCCTGTCTTCCCTGCTGCCGTCCATATTTGCTACTGCTCGTTACCGACCACTTGGCTTGTTATCGACTACGCTCCTGCCTGATCCCAACCTACAAATACTTATTACCGACCCCTTGGCTTGTTATCGACTACGCTTCTGTTTGATCCTCACCTGCTTATCTGCTATTGTACCCCGGCTTTCTCACCTCCTGGTGGGGCAATCCTGAGGACCGCGACCTGGCGCTAACACGCAGCAAAATCCATCTTCACCTTCAGAAGCTCTGGTGAATACCGGTTAGCGCTTAGATTCCGCACCTCAGATGACCCCGTGTCATCAGCCAGGGTGACCTGTTCTGCTGCTATAGCTACTGGCCTCTGAGCCTGACTCCAGACCGTGACAGAATATTCTGGCCCAAAACATGGAGGCCGTTGTAGCAGCTGCTGTAGCTCCTCTCAGGCTGCAAATCGCTGAGTTGCAGACGTTTGCTGTTAACTACCAGGAAAAATGTTCTGAGTTACAAATTGAAGTGAAAGCACTACAAGAGGAAATCCTTGATATGAATAAACAATTGCGTGACTTTCGTGCTCGAGACACTGCTGCCGTAGATACTAATACACGAATGCCCCTACCAATTAAGTTTAACGGAGACCGCCGCCATTATAGAGGGTTCCTTAATCAATGTCGCATATACTTTCAGATGCAACCTGCTGCATTTACTTCGGACAGGAAAAAGGTGCTGTTTATTATCAACCTCCTGACTGAGGAAGCTTTAGCCTGGGCCTCCCCTTATGTGGAGAAAGATGATGTCGTCCTGGATGATTTCAATTCTTTTGTGACTGCGATGAACCAAGTTTTCGATGATCCTAACCGCTGCACTACTGCTGAGGCAAAATTGCACAATTTACGGCAGGGTAGACGCTCTGTTGCAGAGTACACAACTGAATTTCGACGCTGGATCTCAGATACCAATTGGAATCCAGCAGCACAAAAGAGTCAGTTCCGTCAAGGACTCGCGGAACAAGTAAAAGATGAGCTTGCCAGAGTAGAAAGTCCTGACGACCTTGAGGCTTTTATTAAATTGTGTATTCGAATTGATCAAAGACTTACTGAAAGGAGAAAGGAGAGACTGGGAATCTTAGGCAGTAATGGTGGAATGCGTTTTTCTACTACTCAGTATCCTCCTAAGGTTTCAAGATTTACTCCTGATTCTGACACTCCTGAACCTATGCAGGTGGATGCTCTTAAAAGATCTATTACTACTCAGGAGAAAGAAAGACGACGTTCAGAGAACTTATGTCTTTATTGTGGAGACTCCGGACATTACGCAGTTAATTGTCCCAATAAATTTAAAAGAACAATTGCAGCAACAGATATTACAGTATCTGAACAAATAAACTCAATTTCTCAGTCCGTCTCTCCTTTAATTCAGGAAGCAAATAAGGTTAATTCTTTATTAACTCATTTTGTCATGCCCATTAAGCTAATTTCTGAGGGCCGTGAAATCCCCTGCTCTGCTATGCTGGACTCTGGGGCTGGAGGAAACTTTATGGATATAGAGTTTGCCCACCACAATAACATTAAAGCCATAAATACATCTTCTCCTATTGAGATGGAGACAGTTGATGGTTCACCCTTATCCTCAGGACCTGTTACCCATAAAACCGTTCCTTTGGTAATCCAGTTTGAGGCGGATCATCGTGAGACCATCAGCTTTCAGTTGATCACATCACCCAAATTTCCCATCATTTTGGGCATTCCGTGGTTCTCCACTCACAATCCCTCTATCAACTGGGGAGCACGGACCATAGATTTCACATCCTCCCACTGCAAGGAACACTGTAGGGAATCTTATCAAACAAGTTCTCCGCTGGTCAAGGAATTGCAAGTTGGTGTGGTAACTACCCAGTCATATGACGACTTGCCTCCACAATACCATGCATTCCGGGATGTCTGTGATAAGAAAAATGCAGATCAATTACCTCCTCATCGCCCATACGATTGCCCCATTGAGCTGCTTCCAGGGGCCGAAATACCTTTTGGCCGCCTTTTTAATCTCTCAGAACCTGAATTAAAAGTGCTCAGGGAGTGGCTTGATGAAAATTTAGAAAAGGGTTTTATTAGACACTCAACATCTCCTGCAGGAGCAGCTCTATTCTTTGTTGAAAAGAAAGACTCCACCTTGCGTCCATGCATTGATTACAGGCACATGAATAAGGTCACAATTAAAAACCGTTATCCACTCCCCTTGATCTCGGAAATGTTGGAAAGACTTCGTTCTGCCAAAGTGTTTACAAAACTTGACCTACGGGGGGCATATAACCTGGTCCGTATTCGTTCAGGAGATGAATGGAAAACCGCCTTTAGAACCAGATATGGGCATTTTGAGTCCTTGGTCATGCCTTTTGGTCTCTGCAATGCCCCTGCGACCTTTCAGCACTTCATAAATGATGTTTTTCGAGATCTGTTGGACCAATTTGTCATTGCTTATCTGGATGACATCCTTATCTTTTCTGATAACCTGAAAGAGCACCGCAAGCATGTTTGCATTGTCTTTGAAAGATTAAGGCAGAATCGACTTTACATCAAATTGGAGAAATGTGAGTTTGAACAAACCCAGATCCAGTTCTTAGGGTATATTATTTCTCCAGATGGTGTGGGCATGGATCCTGAGAAGATTAAAGCAGTGGTAGATTGGCCTGCCCCCGGAAACATTAAGGAAATCCAACGATTTGTCGGGTTTGCCAACTTTTACCGAAAATTTATAAGGAACTTCTCTAAGGTGATAGCTCCAATTACCCAGCTAACAAAGAAAGGGGTGCCCTTTGTGTGGTCATCTGAGGCACAGGCTGCTTTTGGAAAGTTAAAAACTCTTTTTACTTCTGCACCAGTATTGGTACATCCCAATCCTGAATTACCTTTTATAGTGGAAGTGGATGCTTCAAACTCTGCCGTGGGAGCTATCCTCTCCCAACGACATGGTGAAAAGATGCAGCTACATCCTTGTGCTTACTTTTCTCATGTAATGTCTTCAGCCGAAAGAAATTATGACATTGGGAATAAGGAGTTGCTAGCAATTAAAGAAGCATTTTCTGAATGGAGGCATTTGCTGGAAGGCGCTAAGCATCCTGTAACCGTTCTCACTGATCATAAGAATCTGGAATTCATTCGTTCTGCCAAGAGATTGTCTTCTAGACAAGCACGTTGGTCATTATTCTTTTCCAGGTTCAATTTTATTATCTCATATCGACCTGGGTCAAGGAATGGTAAGGCTGATGCCTTATCACGAATGTTGTCTGGGCCTCTCCAGGAAGACAACTCTGAATACACAGTCCTGCCTCAAAAGAACTTTCTAGGTGTCACAAGTTCTAAAGCATTCTTGAGTCTTCTCAAGGAAGGGTATGAGAATGACCCACTCCTCAAAGATCCTCCTATGAACATCATCCTTGATTACAAGAATGGCTTCTGGACTCAAGCACATCGCCTCTATGTACCTGAAGTTGCTCTGGTTGAAGTCCTCAAGTTGGTTCATGACTCCAAACTTGCTGGACATTTTGGAGTTTCTAAGACGGAGGAACTTTTATCCCGTTCCTTTTGGTGGCCTGGGTACAAAAGAGATGTCAAAAGTTATGTAGCCTCGTGCCTGGTCTGTGCTCGCAATAAGACACCCCGAGCTTCTCCTTTGGGGTTGCTCCAGCCACTCCCTGTCCCATCAAGACCATGGGGATCAATTTCTATGGACTTTGTGGTTGATTTACCCCCCTCTAAAGAAATGACCACTATCTTGGTTGTTATTGACCGCTTCACTAAGATGGCTCACTTCATACCAGTGAAGGGGGTACCCTCTGCAGAACAAACTGCAGAGTTGATGGTTTGAGAAGTCTTTAGACTACATGGAATTCCAGAAGATGTAGTTTCTGACCGAGGAGTACAGTTCACTTCAAAATTTTGGAAAAGCTTTTGCTCAGCTTTAGGAGTAACAATTAATCTATCTTCTGCTTTTCATCCTCAGTCTAATGGTCAGACCGAGAGGACCAATCAAACGTTAGAGCAGTACCTCCGATGTTTTGTTAGTTATCTTCAGGATGACTGGGTGGACTATCTTCCTACAGCGGAGTTTGCTTATAACAATTCTAAACATAGCTCCACCTCTCAGACCCCTTTTTTCCTAAATACCGGGCTTCATCCAGCTTTTATCCCTGATCTCCCTATCTCAACTCCAATTCCTGCTGTTACCAACAGATTAACTGCTTTACAGGAGATCCAGGGAAAATTGATCGAGACTTTGAGGGAAGCTCAGGAAAGTTACAAGAAGGCTGCAGATAGACATCGCAGAGCACTTCCTACCTTTCATGTGGGTGATCAAGTTTGGTTATCTACTAAAAATCTGAAGGTTCATGTTCCATCTGCAAAGTTGGGACAAAAGTTTGTGGGACCTTTCCAGATCTTGGCCC
The DNA here is from genome assembly GCF_905171775.1 of Rana temporaria. Classification (NCBI taxonomy): domain Eukaryota; kingdom Metazoa; phylum Chordata; class Amphibia; order Anura; family Ranidae; genus Rana; species Rana temporaria. The sequence goes on along the minus strand of NC_053494.1, from coordinate 86,227,527 downwards.
AGATCAACCCAGTTGCCTTTCGCCTAAAACTTCCAGCAAGTATGAAGATTCACCCTGTGTTTCACATTTCGCTACTTAAACCTTTTCACGAAAATACTTTTTCTGGAAGAACACTTCCACCCCCTCCACCTGTTGAGGTACAGGGTGAGGAAGAATACGTGGTGGAGAAAATTCTTGATTCCAGGATCTATAGGAACAAATTGCAATATCTGGTTCAATGGGAAGGATACGGGACAGAAGAAAATTCTTGGGAGCCTGAGCAGAACGTTCATGCTCCTAGATTAACAAGAGAATTCCACCAGAGGTTCCCTCACAAACCAGGCCCTAAGACGTCCAGTGGACGTCCTGGGAGGAGGGGAGTACTGTCAGGACCTGGATTTGAACCTGGGACCTCAGCTATGTCTGGCAGTGAACCTTCTCACTGAGCTATCTGGGATGCTGGACAGCTCCCTGTCTGATCTGCTGGACAAACCCATCTGATCCATTGAACATTCCTGCCTTGTGTCTTGATTGTCTTGAACCTTGAACCCCTTGCTCCTCCCACGAACTTCCTGATATAAGCCATGTCTCTGCACTTCCTCCTTGCCAGAATATTGTGCTATCTCCAGCCTATATCTCGCTCCTGTCTTCCCTGCTGCCGTCCATATTTGCTACTGCTCGTTACCGACCACTTGGCTTGTTATCGACTACGCTCCTGCCTGATCCCAACCTACAAATACTTATTACCGACCCCTTGGCTTGTTATCGACTACGCTTCTGTTTGATCCTCACCTGCTTATCTGCTATTGTACCCCGGCTTTCTCACCTCCTGGTGGGGCAATCCTGAGGACCGCGACCTGGCGCTAACACGCAGCAAAATCCATCTTCACCTTCAGAAGCTCTGGTGAATACCGGCTAGCGCTTAGATTCCGCACCTCAGGTGACCCCGTGTCATCAGCCAGGGTGACCTGTTCTGCTGCTATAGCTACTGGCCTCTGAGCCTGACTCCAGACCGTGACACTGGCATTCCATCAACGTACAGGTGATAGCCGATGCCCAATGCCTCATATGGCACGTCCGTGCCAAACACCCAGGGTCCAGCCATGACAGCTACATATACCGTCAAAGCCCCATCCCAATGGAATTCGAACAGAACATGTATGGGGACAGCTGGCTGGTTGGTGAGTGACATGGGTGTCAGGCATGTCTGTCCCCCCCCCATGATGCAGACATCACGAGGGGCACATGCATGACTAACATCCTCCTGTCTTTTCCCTTACAGGTGACTCTACATATGCACTTGGACCCCATCTCATGACTCCAAACCCCAGGAGAGTAAAGATACAATGAAGCACACGCACGTACCCGTGGAGTGGTGGAACACACCTTTGGCCTCCTGAAGTCTCGTTTCCGATGCCTGGATAAGTCTGGGCGTACCCTGTTGTATTCCCCAAACTTTATGTGCCAGATCATCGGTGCATGTTGCATGCTGCACAACTTCGCCATGAGAAGGGGCCTGGAGATTGACATACGTAAGGACCTGACCCCCGAACCAGACATTCCCCCCCTGACCGAGGCTACACCGTCTTCTGAGGGAAGAGCAGTCAGGAGACGCCTCGCAGTAGGCATCTTTGCACGTTAAACACACACATTAATCATGGCACAATGAGAATGCATGCATGCACACCACTGTGGTCCCTAGCACAGACACATCACATCCTCATCAAATTGGATTAGCACAAGCCCACCATGCAGGACTTGGGAGCAGCAACGCCACGCCAAGGCTCCAATTATGTCACTGTACATTCATACACCATTAACACGGACCTGGGGATCACTTCTCCCTGGTCCTGGGGATCCCTTCTCCACCACAACTGAGGGTGACACCCCTTTTCCGGCAGGAATGTCACCCCCACAATCATACATCATTCACAAACATAAAACAAATCATAATCACATTAACAAATAACAAATAAACATCAAACACTGAAAAAAAAAGACAAAAACTTAACGCCGCTGGCGTGACCCAGGGGAATCAGGGGAAGGAGGAACATCCCCTGGTCTCTGCCCACCTGGCGGCCTGCCCTCCAAGGCCACAGCGATTCTGGTGAGGCCCACATTGAGGGCTGCCGTGTTGGCCTGAGTGTAGGGTAAAGTGTAGCGCTTAAGTCATATGTGTCAATGCGATCAACATATGAATGTGTAAATAATAATCACAAGTATAAACAAATAAAATTATAACACACTGCATGTGAAAATAAATAAGCATATAAAGTCCATGCAATACTATTCCACCAACTGAATGATGAAATGTTCAATACATGAAAATATCCAAGTGCAGCATAATACAGTCCATATAAATGGATTTCACCATGTGAAGATGAGTAGATATGAGCATAGAAAGTCTTTCGTCTTATAGTAAAAATAAACCACCACCACTAAAAATGGAGGCTTACCAGAAAAGGTGGACTTGTAGTGACATATGTCACAACAAATCAAAACAGGCTTATAAGTGCGGTTCTCAATCGTGCAGATAGAAGATATGTAGATATACACTTCAAGTGGTCTGCTGGATATTAGCTTGACAGATGGGACAACATACGCTGGAAAGGGAAGTTCCTCAACGATATCGCTCCAAAAAGATCGTTTAGCAAGATATGATAGGAGAGAAAAGTGGCCACATAGCGTAATCCAATTTAGTTAAAATATAATTTATTAAAGCAGCTGGTACACTCACATGTAAGCTGTAGATATCACGCATGTATACATAGGTGAGGCGGCACTATCGTTGAGGAACTTCCCTTTCCAGCGTATGTTGTCCCATCTGTCGAGCTAATATCCAGCAGACCACTTGAAGTGTATATCTACATATCTTCTATCTGCACGATTGAGAACCGCACTTATAAGCCTGTTTTGATTTGTTGTGACATATGTCACTACAAGTCCACCTTTTCTGGTAAGCCTCCATTTTTAGTGGTGGTGGTTTATTTTTACTATAAGAAAAAAGACTTTCTATGCACATATCTACTCATCTTCACGTGGTGAAATCCATTTATATGGACTGTATTATGCTGCACTTGGATATTTTCATGTATTGAACATTTCATCATCCAGTTGGTGGAATAGTATTCAAAAGTACTAATAACTGGCCCTCTATTGGTAGTACAACCCTGCGCTTTAGGACAAACCACAACAAAGTCCAAGCAATTCAGAATCTGTCAAGATAAAACACAATTAAAATGATAAAAGCAGCTGCTTAAAATAAAATGTCACTTGGTAAAAGCAGAAAGATAAAACAGCCCGCACAGAGCTTGTAAATAGTCCTGCAGCAACGCTGCAAACCTCTGGTTTGGAATAAATAAATAAAAAAAAAAAAAAAAAAAAAAAAGCTGTGTAAGGTGACCCGATCAGATGTAACTCAAGTATGTGCTCCAATCACCAAAAAGGCATTCACCACGTGGGGGGATATAGGGTCCCCTTCGGGGGAAACACTCACCAGACGGTTTCTTTAAAATAGCATTTCAATATATATCGCCTCATATGCCACCTTCAGATGTTAGAAACTGCATACCATTCTCATATCTTGATCACCGTTAATAAATTCACTTTCCGGGTATAGTATCCACAGGTGTATAAGGGAATGAAAAAAGTATATAGTGCAGTATCGTTTTGAAAAACTTTAATGTCACCCCCAAAACAGATATACACCAATCCCCTCATAAAACATGCGTACCAGAAAATAAATCAAGTCAGGCATATAAATAAATGTGGATGTTGCATTGCGTTTTCTCACTGTTTGTGTGTGGACCCCTGAGGACCGCTCTGGAGACTTTCCTGTAGCTGTCACTTCCTGGTTCCTCACTCAATGGAGCGCAAGCGTCACTTCCGGTCGGATGCTGGATAGCAGCGCTCTGACGTTTCGTCCGTTCGGACTTTTTCCAAGAGCCTGCTAATCCTCTGCACCCGCCGGAGTTATAATGTGTAGCGCTGCCCGCCCACCTATGACGATACTACCGATGGGGATGACGCTCCACCTGTAGATCATTCGATCTTCCCTCCGAGCGCCGCCTTAGGCCACGCCCCCCGGAGGGGAGGAAATAGCTGGGTTCTATTTGGTTTTGTACTCCGCTCCCACTGACACTCACTGTTGCCACCATAGAGCAGTCAGATGAGTCTGGATCAGCGCGCGGCCATACATACACTACTAATTTATGTTGGGCTCTGAAAAATGTGAAGGATACAATTTTGTTTGTTTACCAAGTGTCATGAATTCTAAAATATTATTTCTTACACTGGTAAATGTTGATGTTATTAAAATATACCCCAGGCACAGTTTATTACTGCGTGTACTGACATATTCTGCATAAATACATTATAGTGGGAATATAAATTAGTAACTGCATTACATACTCATAGATGTCGGTTCTTTTGTAATAAAACTAGAACCAATATCGCTTTTAGTAGAAAAAACAGAGATTATTCTATTAAATATTTTGATTTAGAATTAAAATTAATATTAATATGAGCGTCTCTGGGGCACTATGTATCTGCAACTAAATGCACCGTATTTGTATATAAAAACCACCTCAAATACATATACTTATATATACATGTGGAAACCATAGAACTACATTCACATTATAAAAATTAAACTAGATTCAACATTAAATATATCCATATAAATATATAAAATATTTAAAATATTAAAATCCATAAAATATAAAAATATATGAAAAAATATATAAAAATATATAATTATATAATCCTATAAGAGGATAAAAGAAAATAGAGATAGAGATTTATAAAAATACACCAAAAACATTTGTGTGCACTGTGAAAAGAGGACCATACTGCTTATGAGGATCATATAGGACAACTTATTCATAGTTACAACCTACGCACACAGTCTGGCCTTATATGTTTGCAGGGAAGGAAAGCTATTATTTAATGTGTTGAGGATCAACCAGCAACATGATACCTCACATTATGCCATAATGCACTGGTGTTCTTTCCCCCCTAGATCAATTTCAATATTGTGATATTGTGCATTTTTTCTCATTTTTTATATTTATATGTCTTTAGGGCCCTAGTTTACTGGTCATTACTAAGTATCACTGATGAAACAGTTGATATCGAGTTCCACATTGAGTCCTTTTGGCACTAAAACGTCAGTTAAGAAGATCCAATGAGTCTCTCTTTTAGACAGTTCTCGTACTCTATGGGAACCCCTCCAGTGTGCTTCCATTTGTTCGATGCCCCAGAACTCTAGGCCCGAAGGATCTTGGTTGTGTTTTATTTTGAAGTGGAGGGACACATTGTGATCCGTAAATCCTAAAAGGATATTCTTTATGTGTTCCCCTATTCTGATTTTTAATTTTCTTTTTGTCCGGCCGATGTACAGTAAACCACATGGGCACCTTAATGCATATACGACGTGGGTGCTGTTACAAGTGATGAATTGCTTTATTTCAAATTCTTGCTTATTTGATGGTGATGTAAAGTGGTCAAGATTTCTCTGTATTTTTCTAACCTCTTTACAAGGTTTGCATTTTCTGCACGAGAAAAAAACATTCTTGTTCCAAAAACTCTGTGGTTTTTCAGGGAGGTCCAGGATTTTTTTCACTATAGTGTCACCATAGGTGGATGCCTTTCTATAAATGAATTGGGGTTTTTGTGGTATTAGTGGTCCTATTTTCTTATCCAGTGACAGAATGTGCCAGTGTTTGCCAAAGATGGATTCCACCTCCTTATATTGGCTATGGAATTGGGAAATAAATCCCCATTCATTGGGATTTTTTTCTTGGATTTCCTGCTTATTTCCAACGTTTTTCTCTTCTAGACATTCATTTCTAGGTATCTTTCCCACTTCTTCTACAATTGTGTCCAAGAACTGTGGGTTATATCCTTTGGCTTTAAATCTTTCTGTGAGAATTTTCGATTGGTGGAGAAAGTTATTAGTTTCTGAGCAATTTCGTCTCACCCGCATTATTTGCCCTTTTGGAATGTTTTTTAACCATCTTGGGTGGTGTCCACTGGTTGTTGGCAAATAACTGTTTCTGTCTGTTTGTTTGAAATAGACCTTGGTTTCCAATTTATTATTTTTTCGATAAATAGTTACGTCTAGAAAGTTGATGGTGTCCTGATGCCATTCTGATGTAAGCCTGATATTATTGTTGTTATTGTTTAAAATATTTAAAAACATATTTAAAGACTCTTCTGTTCCTGCCCAAATAAAAAACAGATCGTCAATAAAACGTTTATAAAAAATTAATTTGGCTTTTCTTTCTTTAAAAATGGATTTATCTTCCCATTCGGCCATGAACAAATTGGCGATGCTTGGGGCAAACTTAGCTCCCATTGCAACACCGCGTTTTTGAGTATAAAATTTGTTCCCAAACCAAAAGTAATTATGTGATAAACAGAAATTTAATGCGTGGCCGATAAAAACTTTTTGGTTGTGGGGAAGGTCATCCCTTTGACTTAGAGCCCAATTTAGGGCTAGGGTGGCATCATCATGTTGAATTATGGAATAAAGTGAGGACACATCTGCTGTGACCAGTAGCACTTGCTGGTTTTCGATTAAAGTGACATTGTGCAAACAATTTAAAAAATCTTTTGTGTCTTTTAAATAGGATCTGGTCGTCTTCACACTCTTCTGTAAAAATGTATCCAGATATTGGCCCATTCTCGAAGATATAGAGTCTATGCTGTTCACAATTGGGCGTGCCGGTGGGTTGACCGGGTCCTTGTGGATCTTGGGAAGAGTGTAGATCGTCGGTATTTTACTGCTTGTTGGAAATAAATACATTTTCTCTTTCGTTGAGAGTACTCCTGAAGATGAGCCGATTTGTATTAAAATTTCCAATTGATCTCTATAAGATTGTGTTGGATCTTGCTCCAATAAGCCATACGTGGCTTGGTCGGATAGCATATCCACAATTTGGTTTTGATAGTACTCTTTGGATAATCACGACTCCTCCTCCCTTGTCCGCTGATCTCACTATTATGTCTTTTCTTTTCTCTAGCAGTTTAATACCATCATTTATGTGTTGGGCACTCACATTCTTTTTGGGCTTTAGTTGGTTTAAATCTCGCAGAACCAACCCTTTGAATACTTCAATTTGGTGATTGGGGTTATTCGGCGGATTAAACAAAGATTTGTTTTTTAGGCCACTATTGATCACTCCTTGATGGTTATTAATAGATGCTGTCTGTGTATTTAGGCCCACAAAGTATTTTTTTATGTTTAATTTCCTAATATATTTGTGTACGTCTATGTACACGTCAAATTTGTTTATTGGTTTTTTCTTACCACATTTGAGCCCCATATTCAGAATGTTTAGTTCTTTATGTGACAATTCTACTTCACTGAGATTGAAGATCCCATCTGTTATTGATGTCGACTTCTTTTCCTGGATCCTCCTTCCTGCCCTGCATCCTCTTGTGCTGGGTTTCTTGGTTGAGGGTGCTGGGTTTGTTCTCTGGTCCAATAGGTCTGTGGTTGTTGTGGTCTCCACTCTTGTTCTCTGTATTGTTGTGGCGGGTACTGCTGAGGCCTCCCCCTGGGATGTGGGTAACCTCTCCCTCTTCTCTGCGACCCTCCTCCCCTCCCTAAAAAAGGACGTGGTGGGGGCGCCTCATTATTTTGTTGGGTATTAAGTGGTTGATAGTAATTATAAACCGGGGTTGGATAAGGTATTGGTTGCTGGTTATGGTTTGATCCTCTACCCCTTGAACCTCTCGGTTTTCCCTAAGGCCCCATACACACCATAGAATCTATCCGCAGATAAATCCCATCAAATGGGTTTCTGCGGATAGATCCTATGGTGTGTACACGCCAACGGATATTTATCCGCAGATAAATCTCCCCTGGGATGGATTTCCAGCAGATGGATATTTGCTGACATGCACAACAAATCCATCTGCTGGAATCCATTCCAACGGATGGATCCGCTCGTCTGTACAGACTTACCGGATCCATCCGTCTAAAGGGATTCCTCGCACGCGTCGTAATGATTTGACGCATGCGTGGAATTCCTTATATGACAGCGTCGCGCCCGTCGCCGCGTCATAATAGCGGCGACGGCGCGACACGTCATCGGCAGAGGATTTCAGCGCGGATTTCAATGCGATGGTGTGTACACGCCATCGCATAGAAATCCTCTGAAATCCACGAGAGGATTTATCCGCGGATACGGTCCGCTGGACCGTATCTGCGGATAAATCCTCTCGTGTGTATGGGGCCTTACCCCTTCTTATAGGTGTAGAGAATTGTGCTGGGGAATCGATCACAATCTCTTCTTCACTTATATTATCTTGTCTTCTTTCCGGGTGTGGCTGTGTGCTATCGCCCACATTAATTACTGTTTCTTCATCTGATTGTTTGATAATTAAATTCAATTTGTCCGGTAGGGTTGATTGCCATGCATATAGATTATTGGTGGTATAATCATTCATGTCTCTATGGTATTTCTTGATTTTCTTTTTTTGTGTTTCTTTGTCCACTTTTTCTAACCTTTTATTGGTTCTTGTATTGAAATCAATAATAGGTTGAGTGTCTTTAATTGGATCTAGTTGTGCCTGTAGTTCATTAATTTTGCTTTCTAAAATCTTCATTTTTCGTTTTTTCCTTAATAATATAAGATCCTGAAGTTTAGAGGATACCCCATTAAAGAATTCAAACCACTCACGGATGGAATTGGGATCATCCAATCCATCTTGAGTGGTAATCTCCCATCTTAAACTTCTAATGGTGATTTTTTTCCTTCACATATTGTTCCAGAGTGCATATGTCCCACCAGGTTCTCACCTGTCTCTCTAATGTGTTGCCTAGTGCTGACATAGCCCCATTATAGTTCACCTGACTAGCGGTTGGTCCACTAGCTGTAAATAGAGTGTTCATATCAAGATTCCTATTGCTTAAAAATTTGAGGGCATCCATAGCTGCTGGGTACAAAATAAACAAAGTATACAAAAGTACTAATAACTGGCCCTCTATTGGTAGTACAACCCTGCGCTTTAGGACAAACCACAACAAAGTCCAAGCAATTCAGAATCTGTCAAGATAAAACACAATTAAAATGATAAAAGCAGCTGCTTAAAATAAAATGTCACTTGGTAAAAGCAGAAAGATAAAACAGCCCGCACAGAGCTTGTAAATAGTCCTGCAGCAGCGCTGCAAACCTCTGGTTTGGAATAAATAAATAAAAAATAAAAAAAGCTGTGTAAGGTGACCCGATCAGATGTAACTCAAGTATGTTCTCCAATCACCAAAAAGGCATTCACCACGTGGGGGGATATAGGGTCCCCTTCGGGGGAAACACTCACCAGACGGTTTCTTTAAAATAGCATTTCAATATATATCGCCTCATATGCCACCTTCAGATGTTAGAAACTGCAAACCATTCTCATATCTTGATCACCGTTAATAAATTCACTTTCCGGGTATAGTATCCGCAGGTGTATAAGGGAATGAAAAAAGTATATAGTGCAGTATCTTTTTGAAAAACTTTAATGTCACCCCCAAAACAGATATACACCAATCCCCTCATAAAACATGCGTACCAGAAAATAAATCAAGTCAGGCATATAAATAAATGTGGATGTTGCATTGCGTTTTCTCACTGTTTGTGTGTGGACCCCTGAGGACCGCTCTGGAGACTTTCCTGTAGCTGTCACTTCCTGGTTCCTCACTCAATGGAGCGCAAGCGTCACTTCCGGTCGGATGCTGGATAGCAGCGCTCTGACGTTTCGTCCGTTCGGACTTTTTCCAAGAGCCTGCTAATCCTCTGCACCCGCCGGAGTTATAATGTGTAGCGCTGCCCGCCCACCTATGACGATACTACCGATGGGGATGACGCTCCACCTGTAGATCATTCGATCTTCCCTCCGAGCGCCGCCTTAGGCCACGCCCCCCGGAGGGGAGGAAATAGCTGGGTTCTATTTGGTTTTGTACTCCGCTCCCACTGACACTCACTGTTGCCACCATAGAGCAGTCAGATGAGTCTGGATCAGCGCGCGGCCATACATACACTACTAATTTATGTTGGGCTCTGAAAAATGTGAAGGATACAATTTTGTTTGTTTACCAAGTGTCATGAATTTTAAAATATTATTTCTTACACTGGTAAATGTTGATGTTATTAAAATATACCCCAGGCACAAATTAGTAGTGTATGTATGGCCGCGCGCTGATCCAGACTCATCTGACTGCTCTATGGTGGCAACAGTGAGTGTCAGTGGGAGCGGAGTACAAAACCAAATAGAACCCAGCTATTTCCTCCCCTCCGGGGGGCGTGGCCTAAGGCGGCGCTCGGAGGGAAGATCGAATGATCTACAGGTGGAGCGTCATCCCCATCGGTAGTATCGTCATAGGTGGGCGGGCAGCGCTACACATTATAACTCCGGCGGGTGCAGAGGATTAGCAGGCTCTTGGAAAAAGTCCGAACGGACGAAACGTCAGAGCGCTGCTATCCAGCATCCGACCGGAAGTGACGCTTGCGCTCCATTGAGTGAGGAACCAGGAAGTGACAGCTACAGGAAAGTCTCCAGAGCGGTCCTCAGGGGTCCACACACAAACAGTGAGAAAACGCAATGCAACATCCACATTTATTTATATGCCTGACTTGATTTATTTTCTGGTACGCATGTTTTATGAGGGGATTGGTGTATATCTGTTTTGGGGGTGACATTAAAGTTTTTCAAAACGATACTGCACTATATACTTTTTTCATTCCCTTATACACCTGCGGATACTATACCCGGAAAGTGAATTTATTAACGGTGATCAAGATATGAGAATGGTATGCAGTTTCTAACATCTGAAGGTGGCATATGAGGCGATATATATTGAAATGCTATTTTAAAGAAACCGTCTGGTGAGTGTTTCCCCCGAAGGGGACCCTATATCCCCCCACGTGGTGAATGCCTTTTTGGTGATTGGAGCACATACTTGAGTTACATCTGATCGGGTCACCTTACACAGCTTTTTTTTTTGTTATTTATTTATTCCAAACCAGAGGTTTGCAGCGCTGCTGCAGGACTATTTACAAGCTCTGTGCGGGCTGTTTTATCTTTCTGCTTTTACCAAGTGACATTTTATTTTAAGCAGCTGCTTTTATCATTTTAATTGTGTTTTATCTTGACAGATTCTGAATTGCTTGGACTTTGTTGTGGTTTGTCCTAAAGCGCAGGGTTGTACTACCAATAGAGGGCCAGTTATTAGTACTTTTGTATACTTTGTTTATTTTGTACCCAGCAGCTATGGATGCCCTCAAATTTTTAAGCAATAGGAATCTTGATATGAACACTCTATTTACAGCTAGTGGACCAACCGCTAGTCAGGTGAACTATAATGGGGCTATATCAGCACTAGGCAACACATTAGAGAGACAGGTGAGAACCTGGTGGGACATATGCACTCTGGAACAATATGTGAAGGAAAAAATCACCATTAGAAGTTTAAGATGGGAGATTACCCCTCAAGATGGATTGGATGATCCCAATTCCATCCGTGAGTGGTTTGAATTCTTTAATGGGGTATCATCTAAACTTCAGGATCTTATATTATTAAGGAAAAAACGAAAAATGAAGATTTTAGAAAGCAAAATTAACGAACTACAGGCACAACTAGATCCAATTAAAGACACTCAACCTATTATTGATTTCAATACAAGAACCAATAAAAGGTTAGAAAAAGTGGACAAAGAAACACAAAAAAAGAAAATCAAGAAATACCATAGAGACATGAATGATTATACCACCAATAATCTATATGCATGGCAATCAACCCTACCGGACAAATTGAATTTAATTATCAAACAATCAGATGAAGAAACAGTAATTAATGTGGGCGATAGCACACAGCCACACCCGGAAAGAAGACAAGATAATATAAGTGAAGAAGAGATTGTGATCGATTCCCCAGCACAATTCTCTACACCTATAAGAAGGGGTAAGGGGAAAACCGAGAGGTTCAAGGGGTAGAGGATCAAACCATAACCAGCAACCAATACCTTATCCAACCCTGGTTTATAATTACTATCAACCACTTAATACCCAACAAAATAATGAGGCGCCCCCACCACGTCCTTTTTTAGGGAGGGGAGGAGGGTCGCAGAGAAGAGGGAGAGGTTACCCACATCCCAGGGGGAGGCCTCAGCAGTACCCGCCACAACAATACAGAGAACAAGAGTGGAGACCACAACAACCACAGACCTATTGGACCAGAGAACAAACCCAGCACCCTCAACCAAGAAACCCAGCACAAGAGGATGCAGGGCAGGAAGGAGGATCCAGGAAAAGAAGTCGACATCAATAACAGATGGGATCTTCAATCTCAGTGAAGTAGAAAAACAAAAAATGCAGCGCTGAAAAATAAAAAATAAACAATAATGTCTATATAAACACATATAAGTGTGAACAAAAGTATAAAGGACTATAAATGGATGCAAATAGTCCTTAAATTGAAAATGTCAATCAGTGTGTTGAGAACACTGTAAGCATTGATTACACTCTCAATAAAAATAAAAGTCCATAAAAATAAACATGAAAGTAAAAGTGAAATAGTCAATCGAATGACAGTGATACGACACCCACGGTGATTCAGAATAGACTGAAATGTTAGTGATAACGCCCGCCACCATTGGAGGCTTACCGGATGCGATGGACCCTAGTGAGCTTATGCCCAAAGGATCAATAAAGCTTATATATAGGTTGAATGGGAGGATAAACCGAACCACACCAAAAACGTACAGCCAGCAGACAACGATGAAGTATTCACTGGATGGCAGATGGAAAGGATAACGCCAGCTGGGAAATATCTCATGGAAGTAGAGGAACTTGCCCAGAGTATGTGGAGGAAAATAAAAGGCACATAGCGTAACTCCGCAAAAAAAGGGGAACTTTAATACTGATTAAAAACACTTACAGTTATGTAGGCATAAAAGGACATCAATGTAAAATAGTGCATGGCAGCAGTAGAGTCCCGACGCGTTTCGCTACAAATAGCATCGTCTGGACGATGCTATTTGTAGCGAAACGCGTCGGACTCTACTGCTGCCATGCACTATTTTACATTGATGTCCTTTTATGCCTACATAACTGTAAGTGTTTTTAATCAGTATTAAAGTTCCCCTTTTTTTGCGGAGTTACGCTATGTGCCTTTTATTTTCCTCCACATACTCTGGGCAAGTTCCTCTACTTCCATGAGATATTTCCCAGCTGGCGTTATCCTTTCCATCTGCCATCCAGTGAATACTTCATCGTTGTCTGCTGGCTGTACGTTTTTGGTGTGGTTCGGTTTATCCTCCCATTCAACCTATATATAAGCTTTATTGATCCTTTGGGCATAAGCTCACTAGGGTCCATCGCATCCGGTAAGCCTCCAATGGTGGCGGGCGTTATCACTAACATTTCAGTCTATTCTGAATCACCGTGGGTGTCGTATCACTGTCATTCGATTGACTATTTCACTTTTACTTTCATGTTTATTTTTATGGACTTTTATTTTTATTGAGAGTGTAATCAATGCTTACAGTGTTCTCAACACACTGATTGACATTTTCAATTTAAGGACTATTTGCATCCATTTATAGTCCTTTATACTTTTGTTCACACTTATATGTGTTTATATAGACATTATTGTTTATTTTTTATTTTTCAGCGCTGCATTTTTTGTTTTTCTGTTTGTATTGCTTTCCTTTTTCACTGGACTGTATGTAGCCGCTTGTTATTTTGATAGCGCAGATTTATTATTTTTTATTTTTTAATCTCAGTGAAGTAGAATTGTCACATAAAGAACTAAACATTCTGAATATGGGGCTCAAATGTGGTAAGAAAAAACCAATAAACAAATTTGACGTGTACATAGACGTACACAAATATATTAGGAAATTAAACATAAAAAAATACTTTGTGGGCCTAAATACACAGACAGCATCTATTAATAACCATCAAGGAGTGATCAATAGTGGCCTAAAAAACAAATCTTTGTTAAATCCGCCGAATAACCCCAATCACCAAATTGAAGTATTCAAAGGGTTGGTTCTGCGAGATTTAAACCAACTAAAGCCCAAAAAGAATGTGAGTGCCCAACACATAAATGATGGTATTAAACTGCTAGAGAAAAGAAAAGACATAATAGTGAGATCAGCGGACAAGGGAGGAGGAGTCGTGATATTATCCAAAGAGTACTATCAAAACCAAATTGTGGATATGCTATCTGACCAAGCCACGTATGGCTTATTGGAGCAAGATCCAACACAATCTTATAGAGATCAATTGGAAATTTTAATACAAATCGGCTCATCTTCAGGAGTACTCTCAACGAAAGAGAAAATGTATTTATTTCCAACAAGCAGTAAAATACCGATGATCTACACTCTTCCCAAGATCCACAAGGACCCGGTCAACCCACCGGCACGCCCAATTGTGAACAGCATAGACTCTATATCTTCGAGAATGGGCCAATATCTGGATAAATTTTTACAGAAGAGTGTGAAGACGACCAGATCCTATTTAAAAGACACAAAAGATTTTTTAAATTGTTTGCACAATGTCACTTTAATCGAAAACCAGCAAGTGCTACTGGTCACAGCAGATGTGTCCTCACTTTATTCCATAATTCAACATGATGATGCCACCCTAGCCCTAAATTGGGCTCTAAGTCAAAGGGATGACCTTCCCCACAACCAAAAAGTTTTTATCGGCCACGCATTAAATTTCTGTTTATCACATAATTACTTTTGGTTTGGGAACAAATTTTATACTCAAAAACGCGGTGTTGCAATGGGAGCTAAGTTTGCCCCAAGCATCGCCAATTTGTTCATGGCCGAATGGGAAGATAAATCCATTTTTAAAGAAAGAAAAGCCAAATTAATTTTTTATAAACGTTTTATTGACAATTTGTTTTTTATTTGGGCAGGAACAGAAGAGTCTTTAAATATGTTTTTAAATATTTTAAACAATAACAACAATAATATCAGGCTTACATCAGAATGGCATCAGGACACCATCAACTTTCTAGACTTAACTATTTATCGAAAAAATAATAAATTGGAAACCAAGGTCTATTTCAAACAAACAGACAGAAACAGTTATTTGCCAACAACCAGTGGACACCACCCAAGATGGTTAAAAAACATTCCAAAAGGGCAAATAATGCGGGTGAGACGAAATTGCTCAGAAACTAATAACTTTCTCCACCAATCGAAAATTCTCACAGAAAGATTTAAAGCCAAAGGATATAACCCACAGTTCTTGGACACAATTGTAGAAGAAGTGGGAAAGATACCTAGAAATGAATGTCTAGAAGAGAAAAACGTTGGAAATAAGCAGGAAATCCAAGAAAAAAATCCCAATGAATGGGGATTTATTTCCCAATTCCATAGCCAATATAAGGAGGTGGAATCCATCTTTGGCAAACACTGGCACATTCTGTCACTGGATAAGAAAATAGGACCACTAATACCACAAAAACCCCAATTCATTTATAGAAAGGCATCCACCTATGGTGACACTATAGTGAAAAAAATCCTGGACCTCCCTGAAAAACCACAGAGTTTTTGGAACAAGAATGTTTTTTTCTCGTGCAGAAAATGCAAACCTTGTAAAGAGGTTAGAAAAATACAGAGAAATCTTGACCACTTTACATCACCATCAAATAAGCAAGAATTTGAAATAAAGCAATTCATCACTTGTAACAGCACCCACGTCGTATATGCATTAAGGTGCCCATGTGGTTTACTGTACATCGGCCGGACAAAAAGAAAATTAAAAATCAGAATAGGGGAACACATAAAGAATATCCTTTTAGGATTTACGGATCACAATGTGTCCCTCCACTTCAAAATAAAACACAACCAAGATCCTTCGGGCCTAGAGTTCTGGGGCATCGAACAAATGGAAGCACACTGGAGGGGTTCCCATAGAGTACGAGAACTGTCTAAAAGAGAGACTCATTGGATCTTCTTAACTGACATTTTAGTGCCAAAAGGACTCAATGTGGAACTCGATATCAACTGTTTCATCAGTGATACTTAGTAATGACCAGTAAACTAGGGCCCTAAAGACATATAAATATAAAAAATGAGAAAAAATGAGAAAAAATGCACAATATCACAATATTGAAATTGATCTAGGGGGGAAAGAACACCAGTGCATTATGGCATAATGTGAGGTATCATGTTGCTGGTTGATCCTCAACACATTAAATAATAGCTTTCCTTCCCTGCAAACATATAAGGCCAGACTGTGTGCGTAGGTTGTAACTATGAATAAGTTGTCCTATATGATCCTCATAAGCAGTATGGTCCTCTTTTCACAGTGCACACAAATGTTTTTGGTGTATTTTTATAAATCTCTATCTCTATTTTCTTTTATCCTCTTATAAGATTATATAATTATATATTTTTATATATTTTTTCATATATTTTTATATTTTATGGATTTTAATATTTTAAATATTTTATATATTTATATGGATATATTTAATGTTGAATCTAGTTTAATTTTTATAATGTGAATGTAGTTCTATGGTTTCCACATGTATATATAAGTATATGTATTTGAGGTGGTTTTTATATACAAATACGGTGCATTTAGTTGCAGATACATAGTGCCCCAGAGACGCTCATATTAATATTAATTTTAATTCTAAATCAAAATATTTAATAGAATAATCTCTGTTTTTTCTACTAAAAGCGATATTGGTTCTAGTTTTATTACAAAAGAACCGACATCTATGAGTATGTAATGCAGTTACTAATTTATATTCCCACTATAATGTATTTATGCAGAATATGTCAGTACACGCAGTAATAAACTGTGCCTGGGGTATATTTTAATAACATCAACATTTACCAGTGTAAGAAATAATATTTTAGAATTCATGACACTTGGTAAACAAACAAAATTGTATCCTTCACATTTTTCAGAGCCCAACATAAATTAGTAGTGTATGTATGGCCGCGCGCTGATCCAGACTCATCTGACTGCTCTATGGTGGCAACAGTGAGTGTCAGTGGGAGCGGAGTACAAAACCAAATAGAACCCAGCTTTTTCCTCCCCTCCGGGGGGCGTGGCCTAAGGCGGCGCTCGGAGGGAAGATCGAATGATCTACAGGTGGAGCGTCATCCCCATCGGTAGTATCGTCATAGGTGGGCGGGCAGCGCTACACATTATAACTCCGGCGGGTGCAGAGGATTAGCAGGCTCTTGGAAAAAGTCCGAACGGACGAAACGTCAGAGCGCTGCTATCCAGCATCCGACCGGAAGTGACGCTTGCGCTCCATTGAGTGAGGAACCAGGAAGTGACAGCTACAGGAAAGTCTCCAGAGCGGTCCTCAGGGGTCCACACACAAACAGTGAGAAAACGCAATGCAACATCCACATTTATTTATATGCTTGACTTGATTTATTTTCTGGTACGCATGTTTTATGAGGGGATTGGTGTATATCTGTTTTGGGGGTGACATTAAAGTTTTTCAAAACGATACTGCACTATATACTTTTTTCATTCCCTTATACACCTGCGGATACTATACCCGGAAAGTGAATTTATTAACGGTGATCAAGATATGAGAATGGTATGCAGTTTCTAACATCTGAAGGTGGCATATGAGGCGATATATATTGAAATGCTATTTTAAAGAAACCGTCTGGTGAGTGTTTCCCCCGAAGGGGACCCTATATCCCCCCACGTGGTGAATGCCTTTTTGGTGATTGGAGCACATACTTGAGTTACATCTGATCGGGTCACCTTACACAGCTTTTTTTTTTTTATTTATTTATTCCAAACCAGAGGTTTGCAGCGCTGCTGCAGGACTATTTACAAGCTCTGTGCGGGCTGTTTTATCTTTCTGCTTTTACCAGGTGGAATAGTATTGCATGGACTTTATATGCTTATTTATTTTCACATGCAGTGTGTTATAATTTTGTTTATACTTGTGATTATTATTTACACATTCATATGTTGATCGCATTGACACATATGACTTAAGCGCTACACTTTACCCTACACTTTTGCTTTTGCTAATTTATTCTTTTTTAGCAGTGTTAGCAGCTATTTTCTTTTGAGCAGCGCAGTGTATACCAAACCTTCCATGCCGTGTTGGCCTGGACAGCCTGGGTCAGGGCACATACCTCCTGACCCACGCCTGCTGTGGCAGTCTGCAGGTCGTTACAGCAGTTAATCATTGCCAGTGAGTTGCAAGACATGTCCTGCACTGACTCCTTGATGGAGGCCAGGCTCTCCTCCATCCGGCCCAAAGTCTGGGTGACCTGACCCAGATGGCGGGTCTGACGGGCCTGGTCCCTTCTTAGGTTTTACGGCAGAACCTCTGCCACCCCCCTGGTCTTGCGGGTCGCCTTCCTGCCTCCAGATGAGGCTTGTGGCTTGGGAGTAGGGGAGACACCTGGGGGGAAGCCCTGTTGGGGGAGGAGTGGGAGGGGTTACCCCTGATGGAGGCCTGACTGCTGCCAGTCCTAGGGGAAGACTCCTCCAAATGGAGCGTGATATCATTCCCCGACATCACCTCCTCCTCCTCAACCTCCTCCTCATGAGGTGAGCTGGGGCCAGTCCCCTCCTCAGAGGACTCCGGGCTTGCCTGGGGGTCTTCCTCAGACTCATGTCCGGTGGAGGCTGCAGACTGGCTAGATGGCCCAGCACCCTCCTGCACATCTGTGGATGACACAAAACATACACAGGTTGGAGGATCCACACACTTGTCACATATTCCCTCCCCCCCACACATGCTACACACCAGATAGAAAAAAAAAAACACTTACCTGTCCTCACGGCCTCCTCAATGGAGTCAAAGCCAGGCAGCCCCTCCACTTTCTGCCTGTGGAAGCACTGGGCCACCGCACGCTCCTCAGCATTCAGCCTAATAGTGCATGCAGGTCCCCCTCCAGTGCCCCTGGCATGTGCTGCAATCTTTGCCAGCTTCCCACGGACCACACGCCTAAGATCATTGATCTTTTTTTGGATCCCATTGCGGGTCCTGGTCTCACCACCCAACGCATTGACATCATCTGTGATGTCTTGCAGTATCTGCCTCCTCCTGGCCGGGGTGGTGTTGGCACTCTCAGGGCCATGCAAAAAATGACCAAATCTGGTAATGGCCCTCACAATGATCTCATTCTCCCGCAAGGAGTAGTTTAACTTCCTTTTCCTCTCAGTCATCTATACAAAACACTCTCCAAAATACTCTCCAAAAACCACACCGACACGACACGACACAAACCAACAAACAGCAACTGACAACGGAACAAAAGCACATTGCTTCAGGGGGGAAACAAATGGATGTACTTTTGCAATGGAAGGGCGTATGTCTGGGCCTATTTATGCCCTGGGCGTATCTCACTAAGTACGCCGGGCCTAGTTCCTATCTCACTGATTGCGCCGGGCCGAGTTCTGAGCATGCGCAGAGAGGCTCTGACCATAGTCAGCGTCATGCGCATGCGCAGTCCGGCCGACCCTTCATTTGCATGGGGTCACGGCTCATTTCAATGGAACACGCCCACGTCCTTCCCACTTTCAATTATGCCGGCTTACGCCTCGGAATTTACGTCGCGCCGGCGCAAATTTGGGCGCAAATACTATGAGGATACGGTACTTGCCTCTCTAAGTTGAGCCGCCGGCGTAACGTAAATGAGATGCGCTACGCCGGTCTATATATGCGCCGATGTACGTGGATCTGGCCCAGTGTCTTTTCTACCAGATAGATAGATAGATAGAGCAGGAAGGCTAGTGAGTTTAGTTAAATTTACAGTGTGTAGAGGATATATATACATCCTAGCGTTGTACATATTTTTATACACTGTATAGCTTAGCTAGATCAGCTATTCCTATTTTTAGGCAGTAGATTGTGCTAGATGCAGTGCTCTAACGTGTTGTATTGCCTGCATAGTGTTTAGTTTACACCTAAACATAGTACTCAGTGTTAGGCCCCATACACACGATAGGATTTATCCGCGGATACGGTCCGCCCGACCGTATCCGCGGATAAATCCTCTGCGGATTTTAATTCGATGGAATGTACACACCATCGGATTGAAATCCGCGCCGAATTCCCATCGCGGTGACGCGTCGCGCCATCGCCGCGATGATGACGCGGCGACGTGTGCGACGCTGTCATATAAGGATATCCACGCATGCGTCGAATCATTACGACGCATGCGAGGGATGGGTTCGGACGGATCAATCCGGTGAGTCTGTACAGACCACCGGATCGATCCGCTGTTGCCGATTCCAGCGGATAGATTTGTAGACATGTCTACAAATTTTTATCAGCTGTAATTCGGAAATATCCGCGGATAAATATCCGCTGGAACGTACACACCAGGGGATCTATCTGCTGAAACCGATCCGCTGAGATTTTTCAGCGGATGGATCCTCTCGTGTGTATGGGGCCTTAGTGGACGTGTGCTATTTAATTTCACATACACGCAGACGCTCTTACTGCACGTGTGCTGTTTTTTAGTCCATAAACACAGTCGCTCTTACTGCACATTTGCTGTGTTTTTGCCCATAAACGCAGTTGCTGTTAGTGCACGTTTGCTGTGTTTTTGCCCATAAACACAGTCGATCTTACTGCACGTTTGCTGTGTTTTTGCCCATAAACGCAGTCGATCTTACTGCACGTTTGCTGTGTTTTTGCCCATAAACGCAGTCGATCTTACTACACGTTTGCTGTGTTTTAGCCCATAAACGCAGTCGCTGTTAGTGCACGTTTGCTGTGTTTTTGGCCATAAACGCAGTCACTCTTACTGCACGTTTGCTGTGTTTTTGCCCATAAACGCAGTCGCTGTTAGTGCACGTTTGCTGTGTTTTTGCCCATAAACACAGTCGATCTTACTGCACGTTTGCTGTGTTTTTGCCCATAAATGCAGTCGATCTTACTGCATGTTTGCTGTGTTTTTGCCCATAAACGCAGTCGATCTTACTGCACGTTTGCTGTGTTTTTGCCCATAAACGCAGTTGCTGTTAGTGCACGATTGCTGTGTTTTTGCCCATAAACGCAGTTGCTGTTAGTGCACGTTTGCTGTGTTTTTGCCCATAAACGCAGTCGATCTTACTGCACGTTTGCTGTGTTTTTGCCCATAAACGCAGTCGATCTTACTACACGTTTGCTGTGTTTTAGCCCATAAACGCAGTCGCTGTTAGTGCACGTTTGCTGTGTTTTTGGCCATAAACGCAGTCGCTCTTACTGCACGTTTGCTGTGTTTTTGCCCATAAATGCAGTCGCTGTTAGTGCACGTTTGCTGTGTTTTTGCCCATAAACGCAGTCGCTCTTACTGCATGTTTGCTGTGTTTTTGCCCATAAACGCAGTAGTTGTTAGTGCACGTTTGCTGTGTTTTTGCCCATAAACGCAGTCGCTGTTAGTGCACGTTTGCTGTGTTTTTGCCCATAAACGCAGTCGATCTTACTGCACGTTTGCTGTGTTTTTGCCCATAAATGCAGTCGATTTTACTGCACGTTTGCTGTGTTTTTGCCCATAAACGCAGTCGATCTTACTGCATGTTTGCTGTGTTTTTGCCCATAAACGCAGTCGATCTTACTGCATGTTTGCTGTGTTTTTGCCCATAAACGCAGTTGCTCTTACTGGACAGGTGCTGTTTATTTCTGATTTTGTCCTGTGCAGGCTATTAAAATGTCTGGAAGGACAACATAGAAAGGCAGAGAGTCACGAGGGCAAGCAGGCTCTGCATCTAGAGGCAATGCTGGTGGTGGACATGGTGCATCCTCTTCAGGACGTGGCCGTCTGACACGCTCGTCCTTCTTTTTGGGAGCTGGCCGTGTTGAGCCTCAACATGCAGAGAAATTAGTAGAGTGGATGACCAAGCCGTCCTCATCATCCTCTCTCACCCAGGCTGAGCTTAGTTTATCTGGCAAAGCAGCTGCCAAGGCGTCCTCTTCCCTCTGCACAATGGCATCGCACAATCCTTCCCTAGTCCCTCCATGTGCTCCTGAGGAGTCCCCCGAACTGTTTTAACACAGTGTTGGGTACATGCTACATGAAGATGCGCAGCGTTTTGAAGGCTCCGATGACGGAACACAGATAGAGGAAGGCATTGATGTGAGCCCAGAGAGCAGGTGCCCGAGAGGGACAGCAATCTGGCAGTCACGTTCCCCCAGCTGCAGCATACTGCCAAGTTTTCGACAGTGATGAGGAGGGAGGGGATGATGAGGTCACTGACTATGTGGGTGCCTGATAGGAGAGAGGAGGAGCAAGAGGAGGAGGAGGAGGAGGAGGAGGAGGAAGAGGCACAGGCACATCTCCAAAGAGGCAGGATGCCCTCCAGGGGACAGCTTAAGGGCAGCACACCAACTGCATTACATCGCAGAGATACGCCTGTGCAGGGCGCTGCTGCGTTTCAACGGTACTGCAAAAGTTCTTTGGTGTGGGCCTTTTTTGAGACATGTGCATCAGATCGCACCGTTGCTATTTGCAACATATGTCTCAAGCTTATCTCGCGTGCCCAAAACATCACCCGCTTGGGCACCACATGCTTGACCAGACATATGTTGACCTGCCATGCAGTTCGTTGGCAAGCATACCAGAAAGACCCACACCAAAGAACAAAGCGGACCTCCTCTTGCCCCTCATCAGCTGGGAGCTCAAACCCCACTAGACCCTCAGTCCTCTCTGAAGCCTGCACTGATAGGACTGAAGGTGTAGAAATAGGTATGTCTCAACCTAGTAGTACATGCGGGAAATCTACTGATGGTAGATTCCCTGCCCCAGCTGCTGCAGCTCCAAAAGAAGTACTCTCCCAGCCATCCACATGCCCAGCGGTTGAATGCTAGCTTAGCGAAATTGCTAACACTTCAACTGCTACCTTTTCAGTTGGTAGATTCTGCCCCCTTCCGTGAGTTTGTGGAATGTGCGGTACCTCAGTGGCAAGTACCCAAACGTCACTTTTTCTCACGGAAGGCGATTCCTGCTCTCTACTGGCATGTGGAATGTCTCGCTGGACAGGGCGGTCAGTGGTAAGGTGCATCTTACCGCTGACTCATGGTCCAGCAGGCATGGACAGGGACGTTACCTCTCTTTCACGGCGCATTGGGTGACTCTGGGAAGGACGCAGGGCAAGGTACAGTAGTGTTGGAGGTTGTTCCGCCACCACGCCTCCAAAACACTACTACTGGTTGTGATGCACCTCTCTCCTCCACCCCCTCCTCTTCTTCCTCTGTGGCCTCTTCCTGTGCTGATGTTTCCTCTGAACCAGCCGTGCTCCGTAGGCGTACGAGGGGCTACGCAGGAATGCAGGCCAAGAGATGCCATGCGGTGCTAGAGCTGGTGTGCTTGGGAGACAGGAGCTACACTGGGGCAGAGGTTCTGTCAGCTCTACAGGGGCAGGCTCAGAGGTGGTTGACGCCACGCCAGCTTAAGCCAGGAATGGTGGTTAGCGACAATGGCACCAACCTCCTCTCTGCCCTGCGACAGGGAAAATTGACCAATGTGCCCTGTTTTGCTCATGTTCTCAATTTGGTGGTGCAGCGGTTCTTGGGCAGGTACCCGGGCTTACAGGATGTCCTGAAGCAGGCCAGGAAAGTCTGTGTGCATTTCCAAAGGTCATACAATGCCACTGCTCGGGTGAGAGACCTCCAAAGGGAATACAACCTGCCCAAGAACCGCCTAATCTGTGACATGCCCACCAGATGGAACTCTACATTGGCCATGCTGCAGCGGCTTCACACGCAGCAGAGGGCCATCAATGAGTACCTGTGCCAATATGGCAGCAGAACTGGGTCAGGGGAGCTTGGGTTTTTTTCCCCACGCCAGTGGGCCTTGATCAGGGATGCATGCACTGTCCTGTCACCATTTGAGGAGGCCACAAGGATGGTGAGCAGTGACAGTGCATGCATCAGTGAGACTGTCCCTCTTATTTACCTGTTGGAGCACACGCAACATGGAATGATGGACAGGGCCCTTGAGGCAGAACAGAGGGAGGAAGAGGAGGACTTCCTTACCTCTCAAGGCCCCCTTTATCCAGACAGTGGTCCTGCATGCCCGCCTAGCGGTTCTCGGGCAGGTACCCGGGCTTACAGGATGTCCTGAAGCAGGCCAGGAAAGTCTGTGTGCATTTTCGAAGGTCATACAATGCCACTGCTCGGGTGAGAGACCTCCAAAGGGAATACAACCTGCCCAAGAACCGCCTAATCTGTGACATGCCCACCAGATGGAACTCTACATTGGCCATGCTGCAGCGGCTTCACACGCAGCAGAGGGCCATCAATGAGTACCTGTGCCAATATGGCAGCAGAACTGGGTCAGGGGAGCTTGGGTTTTTTTCCCCACGCCAGTGGGCCTTGATCAGGGATGCATGCACTGTCCTGTCACCATTTGAGGAGGCCACAAGGATGGTGAGCAGTGACAGTGCATGCATCAGTGAGACTGTCCCTCTTATTTACCTGTTGGAGCACACGCAACATGGAATGATGGACAGGGCCCTTGAGGCAGAACAGAGGGAGGAAGAGGAGGACTTCCTTACCTCTCAAGGCCCCCTTTATCCAGACAGTGGTCCTGCATGCCCGCCTAGCGGTTCTCGGGCAGGTACCCGGGCTTACAGGATGTCCTGAAGCAGGCCAGGAAAGTCTGTGTGCATTTTCGAAGGTCATACAATGCCACTGCTCGGGTGAGAGACCTCCAAAGGGAATACAACCTGCCCAAGAACCGCCTAATCTGTGACATGCCCACCAGATGGAACTCTACATTGGCCATGCTGCAGCGGCTTCACACGCAGCAGAGGGCCATCAATGAGTACCTGTGCCAATATGGCAGCAGAACTGGGTCAGGGGAGCTTGGTTTTTTTTCCCCACGCCAGTGGGCCTTGATCAGGGATGCATGCACTGTCCTGTCACCATTTGAGGAGGCCACGAGGATGGTGAGCAGTGACAGTGCATGCATCAGTGAGACTGTCCCTCTTATTTACCTGTTGGAGCACACGCAACATGGAATGATGGACAGGGCCCTTGAGGCAGAACAGAGGGAGGAAGAGGAGGACTTCCTTACCTCTCAAGGCCCCCTTTATCCAGACAGTGGTCCTGCATGCCCGCCTAGCACACAGAAAGAGGACGAGGAGGACGAGGTGGAGGAGGAGGAGGAGGATTGTATCAGTAGCATGGAGGTGGAGCCTAGCACTCAGCAGTAGCAGTCTACAAGGGATCACTTAGAGTCCCAAGGAACCCGTGGACTTTTACGTGGCTGGGATGAGGTGGCTGCGGATCCTGTCATCCTCAGTGACCCAGAGGACTGTGCCCCGAATGCCTCAGCAAACCTGCGCTGCATGGCCTCCCTGATCCTGCAAAGCCTGCGTAAGGATCCTCGTGTTCGTGGTATCAAGGAGAGGGATCATTACTGGCTGGCAACTCTCCTTGATCCACATTACAAGAGTAAGGTTGCGGAGCTTATCTTGCCGTCGCAGAGGGAGCAGAAGATGAAACATCTTCGGGAGGCCTTGCAGAAGGGTCTGTGCAACGTGTTCCCAGAACCTGGGGGATTACCAAATCCTGTTCCTGGACAACGTGTTGCTGAGGCTTCGGTGAGTCACAGAAGGAGCGGTGGAGAAGGTGGCTGTCTGACCGATGCTTTCAGACAATTTTTTAGTCCTTAGCCCCAAGGTATGACCGGTTCCAGCAACCATTGCCAGCGTTTGGTTTACATGATGCGTGAATACCTAGGGGCAAGATCAGACTTGGACACCTTCCTCACCGAAAATCCTCTGGCTTACTGGGTCTTGAGGATGGATCACTGGCCAGAGCTTGCACAGTACGCAATTGAGCTACTGGCTTACCCTGCATCCTGCGTTCTTTCAGAACTGCTGGAGGCTTTGTGACCGATCACAGGGTGCGCCTCTCCACCAACTCCGTCGATCGTCTGACCTTCATAAAAATGAATCAGGCTTTTATCAACACCAGCTACCAAGCACCTGATGCAGATGTAACTGAATAATTTTTTTGAAATGACAGATCCCCTGGAGACTGCCTATGCTGATGCTGAGTGACTGTCCTGTTATGCTGCTGACTGAATATCCTTTTCCTCCTCACTGATCTTGCTGATAGCTAGTAAGAAAGTTTTTGTTTCTGGGCTCCGCCACCAGTGCCTAAGGCCCAATTTTTCTGCCCCTGTTTAACAGGGGTGTCTAATAACAATTTTTGATGCAATACTTTGCATGTGGCTCTTTGCTGCGCTCCAATTACAGTATCTGAGGGGTTGCAGTGTTGTGTTGTGCCTAAGGCCCAATTTGTATGTCCCTGTTTAACAGGGGCGTCTAATAACAATTTTTGATGCAATACTTTGCATGTGGCTCTTTGCTGCGCTCCAATTACAGTATCTGAGGGGTTGCAGTGTTGTGTTGTGCCTAAGGCCCATTTTTTATGTCCCTGTTTAACAGGGGCATCTAATAACAATTTTTGATGCAATACTTTGCATGCGGCTCTTTGCTGTGCTCCAAATATAGTATCTGTGAGGGGTTGCAGTGTTATGTTGTGCCTAAGGCCCAATTTTTATATCCCTGTTTAACAGGGGGGTCTAATAAAAAATGTTGATGCAATACTTTGCATGTGGCTCTTTGCTGCGCTCCAATTACAGTATCTGAGGGGTTGCAGTGTTGTGTTGTGCCTAAGGCCCAATTTTTATGTCCCTGTTTAACAGGGACATCTAATAACAATTTTTGATGCAATACTTTGCATGTGGCTCTTTGCTGCGCTTCAATTACAGTATCTGTGAGGGGTTGCAGTGTTATGTTGTGCCTAAGGCCCGGTACACACGAGCAAACATGTACGATGAAAGCGGTCCGTCGGACCGTTTTCACCGTACATGCCTGCCAGAGGGCTTCTGTACGATGGTTGTACTAACCATCGTACAGAAGTCCGCGCGTAAACAATACGCGGGGCGTGTCCGCGTCGTCGCCGCGACGATGACGCGGCGATGACGCGGAGACGTGGGCGGGCCTGCCATTCAAAGGCTTCCACGCATGCGTCAAAGTCATTCGACGCATGCGAGGGACGGCGGGCGCCTGGACATGTACGGTAGGTCTGTACTGACGACCGTACATGTCCGAGCGGGCAGGATTCCAGCGGACGGTTTTAAAACACGTCCACGAATATTTGCCCGCTGGGA
This sequence comes from Rana temporaria, assembly GCF_905171775.1. Classification (NCBI taxonomy): domain Eukaryota; kingdom Metazoa; phylum Chordata; class Amphibia; order Anura; family Ranidae; genus Rana; species Rana temporaria. Next base: position 86,200,420 of record NC_053494.1, on the reverse strand, counting down.
AAAGGCCCGGCGGGCAAATGTTTGCTGGAATTCGGCCCGCTCGCGCCTACACACGACCGAACATGTATGCTGAAACTGGCCCGCGGACCAGTTTCAGCATACATGTTTGGTTGTGTGTACGGGGCCTAAGGCCCAATTTTTATGACCCTGTTTAACAGGGACGTCTAATAACAATTTTTGATGCAATACTTTGCATGTGGCTCTTTGCTGCTCTCCAATTACAGTATCTGTGAGTGGTTGCAGTGTTGTGACACCGCCACCAGTGCCTAAGGTCCAATTTTTCTGCCCCTGTTCTAGCACTTTTCTTTGTTTGATTATTTTCTAATTTGAGTTCATTCTAGCTTTCTCCTACGTTATCATAGTGTCATGTTTATTTTCCTGTACTAAATACTCATCATTGTCAATGTAAACACCACAAATCTAGATTTGTTCTTTTAGGCAGGCAGCATTGATATAATAAGAAGCCACACATTGTTGAGTATCCAAAAATATTTATTGTATCAAACTTAAAATGTGTCATTTTTATTTTTTCAAAAAATATCTTAATAGAAATAGTTTTTTTTTTTTTTAAAGAACTATGGGCCTAATCCACAGCCAGCGGCGCAAATTAAGTTACTCAAAACTTATGTCATTTAAGTTACGGCGCCCTAACTTTGTGTCGTAAGTGCCGTATCCACAGCGCATTTGCGCCCAAAATTGCGCAAGCGTAACTTAAATCCCGAGACGTAAGGCGGGGTTATTGCAAGTGGGAAGGAAGTGGGCATGCTTCATTGTAATGAGCCGTGACCCCATGCAAATGAAGGGCCGGCCGTACTGCGAATGCGCGCACGAATCTGCTTCTCACTGGGCATGTGCAGAACTTGGCTTGGCGCAATCAGTGAGATAGGAAAAAGGCCAAGCGTACTTAGTTTGAGGATCGCCCTGTGTATAAATAGCCCCAGACAAACACACTTCTCTTGCAAAAGTATTTCCCTGTGTTAACCTTCCTAGAGCAAGTTGCTTCTGCTCTGAACGTTTGTCGGTGTTTGTTGGTGAGTTGTGTGTGATAGAGAAGTTTTGGAGGAGTATTAGATTGTAGTTGGTGTTTGTTTCTGCTAAGTGTATTTTCTGTTTGTTTTTTTCTGAGTGTATTTTTTTTTTTTCTGATTGTATTTTGTGTTTGTTTTTTGCGTGTTTGTTTTTGAATTTGTAGTAGCTGTCTGCTTGTGTGTTTTGCTTTTTGTGTGTTTCTTCTGTGAGTTTTTTTGTTTGTTTGTTGTGTGTGTATTTTTGTTTGTTTGTCCTGTGAGTTTCTTCTTGTTGCTGAGTGGTGTCTGTGATGGCACCCAAGCGCAGGAAGCTCAATTTTAATCAGGAAGAGAAGCAAATTCTTGCTCGGGCCATCGTCCTATATGGGCGATATTTACATGGCCCTGATAGCCGGCCCAAAGGAAGGCGATAATAAAAAAGGTTACGGATCAGATCAATGCGGGGGGGGGGAGACGAGGACCCCCGCTGGCATCCAAAAAAAGATCAACTATCTAAAGAGCGTGGTCCGTAATAAGGTGGCAAAGATCAATGCACATACCACGGGCACTGGAGGAGGGGGACCCTGTCCCATCCATCTGAGTGAGGAGGAATGGGCAGTGGCCCGGTGTTTCCAGCCAGAGCAGGTGGTGGGCCTGCGTGGATATCAGTCAGATGTTGCTGTGAGGCCAGGTAAGTTTTTGTTTTTTCTATCTGGTGATTAGCATGTGTGGGTGGGGGAAGGGAAGATGTGCCAAGTGTGTGGATCCTCAAACCTGTGATTGTTTTGTGTCCTCCACAGATGACCAGGAGGTTGCTGGGCCATCAGGCCAGGCTGCTGCACCACCCCAAGGACAAGATGCTGCTGAGGAGTCCCCAGGGGAGGGGAGTGGCCAAACCTCCCCTCATGAGGAGGTTGAGGGGGAGGAGGATGAGGGGGAGGAGGATGAGGGGGTGGAGGAAGAAGATCTTCAGATTGGCCGGGAAGTCCTTTTGGCCTCGGATATGATGACCCTTGAGGCTACCCCTGAGGCTACCCCAGAGCCTACCCCAGAGGCTGGCAGCAGTCAGGCCACCATCAGGGGTAGCCCCTCCCACTCCACCCCCAACAGGCCGCAACCCACAAGGGTCACTCTCCCCCCTCCTCCCAGGCCACAAGCCTCAGGGGCAGGCAGGATGGCGACCCAGGAGACCAGGGGGGTGGCCGAGCGTCTGCCGGCCAATCTGCAGAAGGACAATGCCCGGCAGACCCACCATCTGGGTCAGATAAAAGAGACTCTGACCCAGATGGAGCACAGCCTGGTTGCAATGAAGGAGTCACTCAGTGATGTGGCCACCAACTCATTGGTGGTCATCACATGCTTGTGTGAGCTGCAGACCGTCACAACAGGCGTGGCCCAGGAGGTGACTGCCCTGAACCAGGCTTTGCAGGACAATACCAGGGCTGGCCAGGCCAATGCGGCTGCCCTCACTCTCTGTCTGACAAGGATAGCAGTGGCCTTGGAGGGCAGGCCAGCAGGAGGACAGACACCAGGGGAGGCTCCTCCTTCCCGTGCTCACCCACCCACCCATGAAGATACTCCCTCCCCTGCTAACACCCCCCCACGAAGATACTCCCTCCCCTGCTAACACCCCCCCATGAAGATCCTCCGGTTGGCCGTGCCCGTGCCCGTTGACACCCCAGACATAGCAATCGCCGCTGCAATTAATTTTTTATTTTTATGATTTTTTTTATATTTTTATGATTTTGCTTATTATACTGTACTTATGATTTGGTTTATGTGTGTGAATGATGTGTGAATGTGTGTGTGGGGGGGGGGGGGTAGCATTCCTGATGAAATAAGGGTGTCACCCTCAGTTTTGGTGGAGAAGGGATCCCCAGGACCAGGGAGAAGTGATCCCAGGTCCCTGAATGGTGTATGAATGCACAGTGAGGCCTCGTACACACGACAGAGTTTCCCGGCAGAATACACTTTTGGCTCGATGGAGCCGCCGAGGAGCTCGTCGAGAAAATAGAGAACATGTTCTCTATTTTCTCGTTGTTCTATGGGAGAAGGCGTCCCGCCGAGCTCCTCGGCGGCTTCATCACAGAACTCGACGAGGAACTCGACGTGCCAAGCACGTCGAGTTCCTCGGCCGTGTGTACGGGGCCTAACAGAATTGGAGCCGTGGCGTGGCGTTACTGCTCCCAAGTACCAATGGGGGGGGGGGTACTTGGATCTAATCCAATTAGATGTGCATGCGATATGTCTGTGCTAGGGACCACAGTGGTGTGCATTCATGCATTCTCATTGTGACATAATTAATGTGTGTGTTTACTGTGCAAAGATACATTCTGCGAGGCTTCTCCTGACTGCTGTTCCCTCAGAAGAGGGGGTACCCTCGGTCACTGAAGTCACTAGTCTAGCTATGCTCATAGATGCCCCTGGCATGTTGGCATACAGATTGTAGTCCAGCAAGTGTGTGTGCTCAGCTCTTCCTTAATGGTGTTGCTTTAGCTGACCTTTACACGGCATGTGTAAAATTAGGGCTGCTTTTATAAAGTGTAAATTTACACATTGAAACTAACAGAAGCGCACAGGGCGTAATCTATGGCGCACACACTTAATTTTGTGGATCGCCCTATCTCCCTCATTTGCATCTTTGCCTATCAAAACAGTGGCATGTCTAGCGTAATTTGCGCACGAAAAAGCGCCGGTGTAATTATTTTAGGTAGGACGGAAAAACATGATTTTAAGGCGTATCTTGTTTTGAGGATCAGGCGCAAAGATACGTGCCGTATAAATTTTAATTACGTCGCGTATCTCGAGTTAAGTCGGCGCATCTGCTTTGTGGATTAGGCCCTAAATTTTTGCTTTTAAATACTTGTCTACATCTATTTATTTTTATATAAACCCTTCCCAGAACATCAATCAGATTCTTCAGGTTTTGGTCCACTTTTTGGTTGTTCTTTATGATCTTCTCGAGGGTGAGCTTTGTGTCCTCTATTTCTGCCCTGCAGGACATTATCTCCCCAATGAGCACCTGGGCACTGTAGGTGTCTAAGCCGCCCCCAACAGTTTGAACAACTCCTGAAATTTGGAAAAAAACATGTATTAAAATTATGCAGGCCTACATGTATTACCTGAAGCTTTGCTGTATGACACTGACCTGATGTGGTGGCATTTTGCACTTCCTGCACATCCGGCGAGGGTGGGGCCTGGCTCTGTGTGGGGTTGGTCAGCTCCACTGCTGCAGCTTGATCGCGGCCTATGAGATTGTGAGATTGTAAAAACAGGGATAGATGAATCAAAAAGATTAAAGGCCTGAAAGATGAATGTCAATCATTCTTTTTAAAAAGTGTGGTACAATTGTCTGTTTTTACAATCCTTCTAAGCTTAACACAGGATTTTATCCATTACCAAAGCTGCTGCATTTCTCTATCTTTGGCCAAGTTTCATACATGGAAAAACAACAAGTATACACTGGATCACCTATGTGTGACACCCTAACTAGGTTGTTCTTGTGACCAACACTCAGTGCCGATCCTGACCTCCCCGGGGCTCGAAGCAAAATGACATGGCACATTAAAAATGAGAAGCGGGGGGTGCTGACGACTGTGACATGTCACATTAAAGAAAGTTGAGAAGTGGGCGGAGGGGGTGTTCTGCTGTCGGAAATGACATCTTACATTAAATTGAGAAGCAAGGGGTGCTGACTTCTTGCCTCTTCTCCCATGCAGCCAGCGAGTTGAGAAGCAGGGTGAGGGGGCGAAAATGACTTCTTACCAGGCGGGGCCTCTAGTTATTTGGGGGGCCCTTCGCAGCTTTGCGTGGCCCTAAGCGGCTTGCATAGCGAGCCTATAGGGTGGATCGGCCATGCCAACCATTGTGCTACTGAGTCCATATGTGTAATCAACTGCTGTGCTGAGCATACTCTCCTTTTACTGTATATTGACTTAAGTTGGATTATTTAAATCTAGTTAATAACACATCTACATTAAATAAAAAATTGGTCTCACATAAAATGATCATATATAGAATGAACAACCGATTATTATGCCCACAAACATGAACCTTAAGACATCTATTCTTGAACTGTATATATACACAACCTGAAAGAAAAAGCACATGCTGCAAAATAATACAAAACAAATAATCAGAGTACACTTTTAAATAACTTACATCTTCTGAGGACTCTTTGAATTCTCTCGAGCTGCTCCGGTTCTCTTCTTTTGAGGTCTGACCACCTCTTCCTCAACTGCTCCCTTGACCTCTGCACCTTAAATTTCTGATGGAGAGTCCTCTGAACATTCTCTATTATCTTGGCCTTGACCTTCTTGGGGTTCTTGTAAGGCCCTTTTAGACAGTCATAGTCCTCCTTTTTAAGGATAAGAAACCATCTCCACCATTTCATCGAAAGCCATGTTGGTGGCTTTGTACCTCCTCTTGCTCCTGGTGTGTGCCTGGCCTCCCTCCCTACTTGTGGTTGCAGCTTCCTGTCTCTCCTGTGTGTCCTCCATCATGTCTTCAGTGAAGTGCATTGACCGACCGAAAAGGGGCGTGGCAATTACTAGCACGATCGTCATGGGTGGGGAGACATGCGGAGCTTCGTGCATGCATAGTGTATAAGGGATATTGCGTGAGTGAAAACGTCGTTCGCAGTCGGTAGAAAACGTCGGAAAAACTATTGTGCAGTAAGACGATACGAAACCTGATTTTTGGACTTTATGATCAGTGGATGAGATTGTGGGTTAGATATGGGGAGAAAGCTAAGGTTTGACTGACATTAGCTTTTTTTGCTTAATTTTGACTTGCAGAAATAATGGAGGCCTTCAGAGAACAGGCGTTCTTCAAAGAATTTGTTCAAAGGGGGCCCCGGATGGCAACCCCCCTTTTTTCTAGAATTTTTCTTTCCCAAAAAAAAAAAAAAATATTGAGCCAAGATCTGGCATTGTAATGCCCCCCCCCACCCCTAAAATAATCGACATATTGTTGCCACACAGCACGTGCGCTTTGGGGGGCCAAGCCTGCATGGACAGTGTCACGGGCCACCACCACTGGAACATCAATGGCCTCATGACCAGGCACAAGTGTCATGTAGTTTATTGAGGATCTCTTTAGGAAATTGTGCAATATGCAGCAGCAAAAATCTGACCTGGTTCAGATTCTTCTTAACAAACCTACAGTCCTTATCTTGTTTGCACCGCCTGCATACTGCTGTTCAAAGTATATAGAGCCAAAGGGTCTTGTCAGGGCCGATTCTCCCTATAGGCTCACTATGCAAGCCGCTTAGGGCCCCGCAAAGCTGCAAAGGGCCCCCCAAATTACTAGAGGCTCCGCCTGGTGAAAAGTCATTTTCGCCCCCTCACCCCGCTTCTAAACTCGCTGGCTGAGTCATTTCCGACAGCAGAACACCCCCTCCCCCCGCTTCTCAACTTTCTTTAATTTGACATGTCACTGTCGTCAGCGCCCCCTGCTTCTCATTTTTAATGTGCCATGTCATTTTGCTTAGGGCCCCAGGGAGGTCAGGATCGGCACTGGGTCTTGTAATGTTACCTGGGGGGAGTGGTGGCAGGGAAACTCATGCTATTTTTTTCCATGATTTTTATCCATATTGCAGGGACCAAACATTACATTAAAGTTGCAAGCAGTATTAAATTACTTTTTTCTGGAGAGTAATCTCATGTTGTACAGGGACATTTCTAAACATGTGCCACTACTATAGACACCCAGCAGGTACGATATTTAAAGGAATTTTTTTACTTTTTTTTTCACTTTAAGCATCATTAAAATCGCTGATCCAGAAAAACATACAGTTTTTAAAACTTTTTTTTCCATTGATACATGTTCCCTGGGGCAAGACCCGGGTTCTCAAAGACGTTTTCCAACAATAACTTGAATATTGGGCTTTAAAATTAGCACTTTTGAATTCGAACGTTCGAGTCCCATAGACTTCAATGGGGTTCTAAATGTTCGCGCGAACGTTCTGGTGCGAACCGAACGCGGATATGTTCGGCTCATCCCTACTAACTACAAGATACTTCAGGAGGCCATGCGAAAAGCCCAAGAGGACAATAAGAGGTTTCATGATAAAAGAAGAAGAGGGAATGCTGTCTTTAAGGTTGGTGACATGGTATGGCTTTCTTCAGTAAACCTCAAGCTCCCATGTCCAGCCCGGAAGCTTGGACCCAAGTTCATTGGTCCCTTTGAAATGCTTAAGCCCGCGGTACCCAGTCCATTTCCTGGAAGAGAAGAGCCACCTCCAGTCCTGGTAGAAGGGGAAACAGAATTTGAGGTTGAAGCCATTATGGATTGCCGGAGGAGAGGTAGGCAGATCCAGTATCTCAATTCCTGGGAGCCTGCAAACAATGTGCATGCTCCTAGACTGGTACGGGACTTTCACGGCAGACATCCCGAAGCATCGGCCCGTTGTGGACTTTGTTTGTGTTTTACATTACACGGAACGACTTAAATTAAGTTTATTCACTTGCATCGTCATTTGCACATAAAAGGTTGCGCATTTGTACCCATTTTTGACATTTCTGCTTTTAGCTGTATATTCCGGCTAAACTGTTAAATGCAGCACCAGTTATATTTATAGAGTGAATATATATTTTGTTTGTGTCTTTAGGCTCTGTGATACATTTGCCTATATGTCTCAGTGTACTGCTCCCTGCTAGCCATGGGTAGAGGTAGAAAGGAATTTCATGTGATTCATTCCTCTGACAGGTTATTGACGTGCTAATGTCCCCTCACTATTTCTAAAGGTTAATTGATCTATTGTGTTGTGTGAAGGAGAGCTGGGTTTAAGTGGCTTGTGTTAATTATTCTGATTGCTTCATTGTGGTAATTATCTCTCTATATGCGGGGTCGAGCGGTCTGGTTGATGTATTCAGTACAGCTAGTGCTCAGCGTCATTGATGTCATTGTCTAAAGAAAATGTGTTTTTAGACTCGGCTCCATCGTGTCTACCTACTCATCTGTATGGAAGCCCCAGTGTGAGGGGGCGGAGATTTGTCATTGTAACAGTTTTGGAAATGACATATAAGCTGTGTGTTATAACATTAAAGTCTGTGTTGTTCAAGCAGTAAGCTGGTCTCATGTGTGGCTTTCTGGGCGATTCCAGGGATATCCCTCCTCGTGGAATATTGGGGTGATTTTCGTTATGGGAAGAAGGGAACGTTGACGGGGATATCATACCGATACCGTCACAGGCTCGATTCACACCTATGCATGTTGTTTTTGAGCGTTTTTGCAGTGCTTTTTGCGGTGCTTGCTGCGTTTTTTGATGTGCGTTTTTACCGCGATTTGCGCTTTTTTTTGCCATCAATTTTAATTTTTTTACATTTCCTTTAACAACCAGCTGTAAACAGGTTAAAAAAAGAAATAAATAACCCAAAAAGCAAATCGTGGCAAAATCGCGGTAAAATCGCGGTAAAAACGCAATACTTGCGTATTGGATGCGGATCCATTGAATTCTATTACATACAAAACGCTGCTTTTTGCTGGAAAATTAATCCCCGACCCTTTCCAAAAACGCAGAGGCACAAAAAAGCATTGATGTGAACATGTTCCATAGGAACCCATGTTAAAAAATTTCCCTGCTTTTCTGCAAAATGCAAAATGCACCAAAAAACGCATTAGTGTGAATCGAGCCTAATTTACTATACTTTTTTTTTTTTATCAATAACAATTTTATTGGTCAAAGGTTCAAGTTTACAAAATATACAACCGTTCGGTGCAGTTAGCTAGCACAGATAAAACAGGAAGAAGTACCTTAACCATGGAGCAAGGAGTGTTCATTATCTTTACTAAACATATATCGCTTCGCCAGCTTGCTCAATAAAGACACAGGTGTCATTGTGTTAAAGTGCAAGCTGGCCTTAGTCTTCAAGAAACATTTTGCATTCTGTGGTCAACTTGAACAACATTTCTAACTTCTAAGTAATGTAGCAGCCGGAGACACTAGTGGTCTCCCGGAATAAAAAAGGAAGGGGAGAGAGGAAAAGAAAGAGAGAGTAGAACAGAGAGAGAGTGTCATCAAAGCGCACCCGTACCTTCTCACGGTGGGTCCTCCTGGTGGTGCCACAACTCCCAGACTGCATCATGAGCCTCCAGTCGATCTCGAATTTTGGCGGTCATTTTCTCCATGGTTTCCACGTCCTTAATCCTGGCGTAAAGGGCCTCAGGTGGGGGGTTCGGCGTTTCCAGTGCAAGGCCACCAGACATCGGGCCGCCGTAAGGATGTGTCGGGCTAACTTCTTATATAGGGACGGGAGTCGTATCGACGGGAGGCCTAGGATAAAGTATGTTGGGGTGGGGGGGGTCTGCCTGTCTAGGAGTCGCTCCAGTAACTGTCGGACCGAGTCTCAAACGGGGACAATCAGCGGGCAGCTCCAGTAAATATGGAGCAGGTCGCCCTTCGCCCCCAGGCAGCGCCAGCAGCGATCCGAGCTAGAGGGATAAATAGCGTGGAGGATGTCCGGAGTCATATACCAGAAACATAGGATTTTGTAGATGTTTTCTTTATAGAGTGTGCAAATCGAGCTCTTAGCAGCCTGTACCCAGATCTCGTGCCATTGTTCCGTGGGGATCTCCTCGCCTAAAGCCTTTTCCCATTTGATCATGTATGCATGTTTGCCTTTCACCTCTGTGGGCCAGGCGTTCAGTATAGTATATATTCCTGAAATCAATCCCCTCTGAGCTGAGCCCGCTAGAATCAGGCATTCAAATGGGGTCGGGGGGGGGGAACTGTAATTTCGGTGCGATCGTCAAGGCATAGTGGCGTATTTGGAGATACCCGTAGAATTCCCAGCCTGGGAGATCGTATTGGGCCTGTAGTTTTGCAAAAGAGCGTAACTTACGGGTCAGGGGATCTACTAGATTGCCAAAGTGGAAGAGGTTCCGCGATGTCCATGGGTGTGACATGCGATGGGTAAGGCTGTCTGGCACCTTAGGGTTGCAGGCAAATGAGGTCAGGAGCGAGCTGTCGGAGGTTATCTCATGATGGTGCGTCAGCTTACACCAAACTCGTCGGAGCATAGTCATTGGGCCGAGCATACGTTCAGGGTCTACCTCCGCGTTTGCACTTCACAGTAGATTGTTAGGGTGGACCGGGGCTAACCATAATTTCTCAATTTCCGTCCATTTATTATAAGAGCGCAATGTGAACCAGGACGCTACGGCCCACAGCTGTGCCACCTGGTAGTATCTAACGAGGTCCGGAAAAGCCAGACCTCCATCTGATCGCGCCGCCAATAGGACCGAACGCGGTATCCTGTGGCGCTTGTAATTCCAGGTGAACTGCAACAGGTCCATCTGGAGTTTCCTTAGGTGGGCGTACGGAACCGGGATGGGTAATGTTTGGAACAGGTATAAGATCTTCGGGAGGATCGTCATTTTCACTGACGCCACTCTCCCCAGGAGGGATATACAATGTTTTTTCCATTGTAAGAGAAGGGCCCTGATAGAGCGAAAAGGGGGGGGGGAAGTTTTCCTGGTATAGTGTACTGAAGCTGGGAGTAATATGTACTCCCCAGTATTTCAAAGCGGTAGTCTTCCACGTATATTGGAAGTACTCCTGCAAGTGGAGCGCCTCGCTCCCCGGGCATATTGAGTGGAAGCGCTTCCGATTTGGATGCGTTAATTTTGTATCGCGAGAGGACGCTGTATCGATCAAGTTCAGCGTGGAGGTTTGGTAAGGATATTCTAGGTTGGGTCAGGGTCAAAATCACATCGTCCGCAAACAGTGATATTTTAAACTCCCGAGGCTAGATTCAGATAGGTTAGCGGATCTTTAGATCCGCGTAACCTATTTGATTTACGTTACGCCGCCGCAAGTTTTTGAGGCACGTGCTTTATTCAGAAAGCACTTGCCTCTAAAGTTGCGGCGGCGTATCGTAAATCCCCCGGCGGAATTCAAATTCCGCGGCTAGTGGGCGTGTACAATTTAAATCAGGCGCGTCCCCGTGCCGATCGAACAGCGCATGCGCCGTCCGCAAATTTTCCCAGCGTGCATTGCTCCAAATGACGTCGCAAGGACGTCATTGGTTTCGACGTTAACGTAAATTACGTCCGGCCGTATTCGCGAACGACTTACGCAAACGACGTAAAAAAATCAAAACTCGGCGCGGGAACGACGGCCATACTTAACATAGGATACGCCGCACTTTCCCCTCCTACAGCAGGGGTAACTTTCCACCGGAAAAAGCCGAACGCAAACAACGTAAAAAAAAAGCGCCGGGCGGTCGTTCGTTTCTGAATCGGCGTAAATGCTCGTTTGCATATTCGACGCGTAAAAGATACGGAAGCGCCACCTAGCGGCCGGCCTGGAATTGCAGCCTAAGATCCGACGGTGTAAGTCACTTACACCTGTCGGATCTTAGGCATATCTATGCATAACCTGATTATATGAATCAGGCGCATAGATACGATGACCGGACTCAGAGATACGACGGCGTATCAGGAGATACGCCGTCGTATCTTCTTTCTGAATCTGGCCCCCGGTCTCTGACCGTGATGCCCTTAATGCTGGCATTCCCTCGAATTGTGGCCGCGAGGGGTTCCACACACAGCGTAAATAGTAGGGGAGAGAGCGGGCAGCCCTGCCTAGTGCCATTTGTTACCGGGAACGAGGAGGAGAGGGCAAAGGGAGTCTTAACTTGGGAGGATGGGTTTTCTTATAGGTGCCGAATCACCTGGAGGAAAGGACCTCGGAATCCCACGTGTTGTAGCGTCGCAAAGGGCCACCCCAGGCGATCAAAGGCCTTTTCTGCATCCAGGCTAAGTAGGAGGGACTGCAGGCCCTCCCTGTTTGCCACTTCCACTAGGTCAATCACTTTTCTGGTGTTGTCCCCCGCTTAGCGGAGGGGGATAAAGCCCACCTGGTCTTTATGGATTAGGGAGGGGAGGACCGTGTTCAAGCGAACAGAGAGCAATTTAGTAAAGACTTTGAGGTCCGAATTTAGGAGGGCGATGGGTCTGTAGTTGGCCCAGAGTGAAGGGTCTTTTTCTGGCTTGGGTATTACTGTGATAAAGGACCGTTGCATATCTACTGGGATGGGAGTGTCACGGAGGAATGCATTAAATAGTTTGCACATGTAGGGGAGCAGGATAGGATGGAGTGTCTTATAATATTCGTAGGGGAAGCCATCCGGTCCCGGGGCCTCGCTGGGGGGCAGGGATTTAATGGTGGACTCTAGTTCCTCTTCCGTTATCGGGGCATTAAGAGAGGATAGATCCTCAGGTCTCAGCCGGGAGATCCCACTGTCCTCAAGATACTGGGCCATGCATTGAGCTACTTCAGGGGAAAGAGGGCTGCTTGGGATGTCGGGGTTGTTATAGAGCTGCATGTAGAACTCCGCGAATGAATGGGCTATATCTCTTGGGTGTGTGAGTAAGGGGCCCGCGTCAGATTTAATTTGATGAGGTGTCGAGGCTTGGAGGGAGTGGGCCTTGTTCCCCTTGTCGTAGAATAGCTGCCTTAGTCTGACTAAGGCCTTTTCAACCTGACCCACGGCCAGATCACTCAAGGTCGCCCGTAGAGAGGTGATCTTTTTGAGAAGCGCCAAGGTGGGAGCGTTCTGTAGCTGGCCCTCCAGTACCCTGAGCTCCCCCTCCGTCTGCGTTCTCAGAGCCTGTGCGTCTTTCTTCATGGCGGCAAAACATTTGCCTCGTATCACCGCCTTGTGGGCTTCCCATAATATGGGAGGAGTTACGTCTGGTGTGTCATTTTCTGCGAAGTAATACTTTAAGGTTGTCTCTAATTCGGTTTTTGAAGGAAGGTGTTGTAGTAGGAATGTATTCAGTCGCCAGGTACATGGCTTGCGGGTGGGGGCGTCTAAAGTTATAGTCAATAGGACCGGTGCATGATCTGACCAGGATATTGGGAGGATTTGGGCCGCCTGAGTTTGTCTAAGGGCTGTGTTGTTGACGAAGAAATAGTCTATCCGGGAGTGAGTACGGTGGGGGGCTGAATAGAAAGTATACTGTCTGTCACCGGGGTGGAGGACCCTCCAGGCGTCAAATAAAGCATAGCGCCTAGAAAGTTGGCGAAACTGTCTCGAGTCTCTGAGAGCTCGGGCCGAGACTGTCCTGGGGTTCAGTACATGGCGATCCGATGCCGCAGACTGGGTCAGGTTGAAGTCCCCCCCACCACTAACAGCCCACTGTCCATGCGGTAAAGACGGGCATAAACCTTAGATAGGAACCCATGTTGGCCAGTGCTTGGGGCGTATATTGTGCAGAAAGTGACCTTTTGGTCGTGCCAGAGGCCCTGCACAATGAGGAAGTGGCCCTGCGGATCACTATAATGGTATGATCTAACAAAGGGGGAGTCCCTCTTGACCAGTATAGCAACTTTCGCCCGTTTGTGGGGGCCAGAGGACAGGAAAATCTGCGTGTAGTACTTGGAGGCAAATGCAAAGGAGCCCCCCTTATCGAAATGCGTCTCTTGGACCAACACGACATCTGCCCCTGACTGCCTAAACTCCCTCAGCGCCAGGTGCCTTTTTCTGTTGGAGTTTAACCCGTGAACAATTAAATTTAGGATCTTAGCCATGAGGGTGGAGGGGAGGGGGCGAGAGGGGTACTCACCATTCCTGGATGGAGGTGTTTATAGGTTCGGAGTCTGGGGCGGACACCCCGCAGGAGGAGTTCCAGGCACATTCTGCGGCACCACTTCGGGGGCCCCTGATGACAACAAGGGAGGGAAGGAGAGAGGGAGATTAGAAGAGAGGGAGAAAAAATAAAGATTAGAACCATAAAGCAGTGGTAAACTTTAACAAACATCAATAGCAACTCTCCTAGACCTGTGAGGGCACATGTGCCCAGGTCTGGACGGCTTGCCACGTGCTCCCCCATCCCGCTGCCCAAGGGGCGAGTCGGGGGTACACGGGGGAACCCCAAACAGCCCTTCAAGGTGAAGGGACCCGGCATCACTTTAGATAAAAAATCAACAAAAACAACAAGAACAAAAAATATAAAAAACAAAAAAAATATATATAAAACAAAAAAGAGGGGAATATATATATATATATATATATATATATATATATATATATATATATATATATATATATATATATATTGTACAGGACGCAGTGGCTGGGTCCTGGAAGGACGTTATATTTCCCCTCTGTTTGGACTGTGGTGCCTTTAAGGGAATGGAAAGGGTTAATGCACCTGTCTAAGGAAGTAGTTTAAAGCAGACAGGAAGTGCAGGTGAGAGGGAAGGAGTGTAGGAGTGTCCAATGCATGGTGAATGGTGGACAAGGAAAGCTGTGGAAGCTATGAAAAGCTGTGAAAGGACTTGGCAGTGTGTTGCCTGAAAGCCTGCTACTGAAGGACTTACCTGCAAGGACTGTTTAACTGCGATAGCAGTTCTGAGCTGTACAAGTCGGTGAGACTGTTATTTATTTTGTTTTTGCTGCTGCTAAGCCATTTAAGTTTAATAAACCTCAGTTTTGATTTAAAAAGCCTGTGTCCTGCGATCAAGCTGGTCCCTCAAACATTACACTGGTGCTCGAATGCGGGCATAAGAAGAGAAAAAAAAAAAAAAAGTTTTTTCTTTTTGCATTGGACTTTATATTGAACTGACATTTAAAGAGACAGTACATTGAATTTATGTCCTGGGTTAAAGCTGCACAAACATTGAAAGTTGAAGCAATGGAGGAGCTAATTAAACAGCTGACCTTGGCTAACATGCAAGCGCAGACTCGCCATGAGGAAGCTAATCAGCGCTTAGCAGCCCAGCTGGAGGCACAACAAACTTACCACAAAGAGGCGCTGGCTCTGCAGCAAGAAAATACTCGCCTGTTGGCGGCCCAGCAAGCGACGCAGCAAGGGGTTATGCAGGCTCAGGTGACGGCTTTAAAGGAAGCCGTGCAGCAGCTGTCTCAGGTTCGGGAACAAGCGGCTGTTGCCCCTGGCAACCAGGTGACTGTGAGGGCAAGCCATTTTCTACAGAAATTGTCCCTGAGCGATGATGTAGAGGCATTTCTTGCTACGTTTGAGAGGACAGCGGAGAGAGAAGGATGGTCTCCGGACCAGTGGGCTGGCCTCATTGCTCCTTTTCTCACTGGAGATCCTCAAAAAGCCTACTTTGACCTGCCACCAGATGATGCTAAAGACTATCAAAAGCTAAAGGCAGAAATTCTGGCTCGTCTGGGGGTGACTACGGCCGTTCGGGCCCAACGTGTACACCAATGGAAATATCATCCAGGTCGGCCACCCCGGTCTCAAATGCATGACCTGGTGCAACTAGTAAAAAAATGGCTGCAGCCTGAGGTGTTGTCTGGCCCCCAAATCGTGGAGCGGGTCGTGCTGGACCAATACCTGAGGTCCCTGCCAGATGACCTTCAACGGTGGGTCAGCCATGGAGACCCCAAAACAGCAAACCTCCTTGTTGAGATGGTGGAACGATATACAGTGGTGGAGGACCTGCTCGGACCTACCAAGCGCATAGGGCCCAGTCTGCCACGGCCTGTTCGACCAACTGCTACCCTTCGAAAGGATGTTCCAAGGAGCCCTGGGACAAACACCCCGGAAGGCCAAGAATCACTCCCGGTACCTCCTCAGCGTTCTGTTCCTGTTTGGAGAGGAGGGGATGTACAATGTTGGCGATGTCATTCCTGGGGTCATACCCGGACACACTGCCCATTGCAAGAGGAGCCCATGGAATGCAGGGTTCTTCGGAGGGGGTCTTTTTGTGCCCATAAAGTGTGCACCACACACCTTGACCTGGATGAGGAAAAGTTTGAGTGTGAAGTCCAAGTGAACCACCTCCCTGCCCGGGCTTTGTTGGACTCTGGAAGCATGGTAACCCTGGTTCATCCTAGAGCAGGGGTCTTCAAACTACGGCCCTCCAGTTGTTCAGGAACTACAATTCCCATCAGGCCTAGTCATGTCTGTGAATGTCAGTGTGTTACAATGCCTCATGGGATGTGTAGTTCTACAACAGCTGGAGGGCCGTAGTTTGAGGATCCCTGTCCTAGAGTGATTGGAAAGATCGGTCCGGTAAGAAAAACTTTACGGGTGGTATGCATTCACGGGGACACTAGAGAGTACCCGCTCATCACGTTGTCTATCTCCTCAGCATGTGGCACTGTTACTCAAGAGGTGGGGGTGGTAAAGAACTTGGTGCATGATGTTATAATAGGACAACTGTCCATTGTTTACAAAACTGTGGGAACAAGGAGAACAGTTCAGAGACTGGGGAGAAACTAGCCCCCCTGTTCCTGCTGCTGAGAGGGATAACCCTGAACTGACAAATGTTAATGTGGACCCAGATGAGGAAAATGCTAATGATTGGGTTAATGGTGATGAAAGTAGTGTTGATACTATTGAGGATGTCAAGATATGTGGTCCACAGACCTATCAAAACCCTAAGGGGGAGGAGCCTTCCCCACTTCAGGTAATGCTGGGGGAAGAGGATGAGGAAGTGGCCTCTACCCCTGCGCTGCCGGATTTGGGTGTTCCCCAGGGGGCATTTGGGACTGCTCAGATGCAGGACCCCACTTTGGCCCATGCACGGGAACAAGTTGTAGTAGTAAATGGGGTTCCCCAAGAGCCAGGTGCGAATGAGAGGTGGCCACACTTTGCAATATATAATGAATTGCTGTATCGGGTTACCAAGGTGAGAGAAAATGTGGTAGAGCAACTGTTGGTACCCCAACAATATAGACGAAAGGTTCTGGACCTGGCCCATGACGATGTGTTAGGGGGACACCTGGGAGTTGAAAAAACTGAGGCACGGATCACCGACCGGTTTTACTGGCCAGGTCTGAAAGCAGAGGTAAAGAGATACTGTACCTCTTGTCCCACCTGTCAGTTGACCGCTCCGGTGACTCATTTTCGGAGCCCTTTGGTCCCTCTGCCCATAATTGAGGTCCCATTCGAGAGGATAGCCATGGATATAGTGGGTCCCTTGGTAAAGTCAGCTTGAGGTCACTCCTACATATTGGTGATTCTTGACTATGCCACCCGATATCCTGAGGCCCTACCCCTGCGGAATACCTCCTCAAAGGCCATTGCCTGGGAATTATTCCAGATGTTTACACTGGTTTCCCCAAGGAAATACTCACAGACCAGGGTACCCCGTTTATGTCAAGGGTTATGGCCGATGTGTGCAAGCTGTTCCGGATTAAACAGCTACGCACATCGGTCTACCATCCCCAAACGGACGGGTTGGTGGAACGCTTTAATAAGACCCTTAAGTCTATGCTCAAGAAAGTAGTACAAAGGGATGGGAAAGATTGGGACTGCCTGTCACCAGCTCTCCTGTTTGCTATCCGGGAAGTGCCCCAGGCCTCCACGGGGTTTTCGCCCTTTGAGTTGGTATATGGGCGGAGACCTCGCGGACTTCTTGACGTGGTTAAAGAGGAATGGGAAAGTGAACCTGTTCAGCATAAGAGTGTCCTGGAATATGTCTCCCAAATGCAGGAAAGGATCCAAACCGTGATGCCGCTAGTCAAGGAGCATTTGCAAAAGGCCCAGGAGGCTCAACAACGGGTCTATAACAGGGCTGCTAAAATAAGGCACTTCCAAGTGGGGGATCGAGTAGCGGTGCTAATTCCCACTGTGGAAAGTAAGTTCTTAGCCAGGTGGCAAGGACCCTTTGAAGTTGTGGAAAAAGTGGGAGAGGTCAATTATAGAGTCCACCAGCCAGGCAAGAGGAAACCGTATCAGATATATCATGTCAACTTGTTAAAGCCCTGGACAGACAGGGAACCGGTGACCTCCCTGGCTAGTGCAAGACTTGAGCCTCAGGTTGGGGTGGAGAGTGTCCAAGTAGCAAATACCCTATCTAAATACCAAAGTCAGCAGGCAAAGTAGTTCTTGCAGAGAAATAAAGAGAAGTTTTCAGACTTGCCGGGGCTAACTAGTATCATAGAGCATGATATTATCACAGAACCTGGAGTCAAAGTTTTTGTCAGGCCCTACCGCATCCCAGAGGCTCAAAGGAAGGCCGTTTCAGAGGAAGTAAAGAAGATGCTAGACCTGGAGATCATTGAGGAGTCGCAGAGTGAGTGGTCAAGCCCGATTGTGTTGGTACCAAAGCCCAACGGGACTCTGCGATTCTGCAATGATTTCCGGAAACTTAATGAGGTTTCACGGTTTGATGCCTACCCCATGCCCCGGGTAGATGAACTTATTGAGAGACTAGGTCCAGCCAGGTATATCACAACATTAGACCTTACCAAAGGGTATTGGCAAATCCCATTAACTAAGGCTGCTAAAGAGAAAACTGCTTTTTCTACCCCAGAGGGGAGTTTTCAGTACAAACGAATGCCTTTTGGACTGCAAACTGCTCCAGCCACGTTCCAGCGAGCAATGGATAGGATTTTACAACCTCATCGGGAGTATGCCTCAGTGTACTTGGACGACATAGTCATTTTTAGCAGAGACTGGGAGTCACACTTGCCCAAATTCCAGGCAGTACTGGACTCTCTCTGGAAGGAGGGGTTTACAATAAACCCTGAAAAATGTGCTTTGGGAATGGAGGAGGTGAAATACCTGGGCTATATCGTGGGTAGAGGGGTGGTGAAACCTCAAGTCAGCAAGGTAGACGCTATAAAGATTTGGCCCCGCCCCCTCACAAAAAAGCAGGTACGTGCATTCCTGGGCATGGTGGGATACTACAGGAGGTTCGTACCCAACTTTGCCACATTGGCAGCTCCATTGACCGATCTGACTAAGGGTCGGAAATCGGTCATGGTGGAGTGGAATGCAGACGCTGAGAAGGCTTTTTTGGAGCTCAAGTCAGCACTGTGCCAACACCCTTGATAGCGCCCAATTTTTCTGAAGAGTTCATTGTCCAAACTGATGCTTCCGATGTAGGATTGGGAGCTGTATTATCACAGGTTGTTCATGGTGAGGAGCACCCAGTAGTCTTCCTCAGTAGGAAGTTGACACCAGCGGAGAAAAACTACGCTATTATTGAAAGAGAGTGTCTGGCCATTAAGTGGCCTCTGGAGTCCCTCAGATATTACTTCTTGGGGAGGAAATTTAGGTTAATTTCTGATCATGCCCCTTTAACGTGGCTAAGGCAAGGTAAAGGGACTAATGCCAGGATTACACGTTGGTTCCTGGCGCTCCAAGAATTTAAGTTTGTAGTGGAGCATAGGCCCGGGAGACTGCATCAAAATGCAGATACCCTCTCCCGAGTCCATTGTTTGAGCTCCACTGTTGCCTCCACCTCCTTGGCGTTGGGGCACAGGGGGGGGGGGGGGATATGTACAGGACGCCATGGCTGGGTCCTGGAAGGACATTATATTTCCCCTCTGTTTGGACTGTGGTGCCTTTAAGGGAATGGAAAGGGTTAATGCACCTGTCTAAGGAAGTAGTTTAAAGCAGACAGGAAGTGCAGGTGAGAGGGAAGGAGTGTAGGAGTGTCCAATGCATGGTGAATGGTGGACAAGGAAAGCTGTGGAAGCTATGAAAAGCTGTGAAAGGACTTGGCAGTGTGTTGCCTGAAAGCCTGCTACTGAAGGACTTACCTGCAAGGACTGTTTAACTGCGATAGCAGTTCTGAGCTGTACAAGTCGGTGAGACTGTTATTTATTTTGTTTTTGCTGCTGCTAAGCCATTTAAGTTTAATAAACCTCAGTTTTGATTTAAAAAGCCTGTGTCCTGCGATCAAGCTGGTCCCCCAAACATTACAATATATAGAAAAATGGGGAGGTAAGAAACAAAAAAGAAGCTGGAAAAGTCTGTGAGAGGGAAACAAACAAAAAAAGAAAGAGGCGTAGGGGGGCTCTCTCTTAGCCCAAAGTGCTATCAGGAACTAAAGCTGGGGCAATTAAGGGGGGGACCAGTGGTTGGTTAATGGCCAGGGATAAGTCTCATGGGGGTAACCCAAAGATCTCAGGAGTTCTGGTGCTGTCGGCTGCAGCCTCTCGGGGGCCTCTCTGGGCCCCAATGTCTTTTGATCTGGGGGACCCTCTGCTAGACCGCGGGTGGTGGTGGTGGGGGTGGGGTGGCGATGAGATCCCAGTCTGGGAGCTGAGGGGCCGGATTTCCAGGACGTCACAAAAAGGCTCCAGGTCTTCTGGGTATCTGAGCACCGCCGATTTGCCTTGGTTTTTAGCTGTCAAGCTGAACGGAAAGCCCCAGCGGTAGGGGATGGCCTTGTCTTGTAGAATGCGTAGCAGTGGTTGCAGCAGACTGAGTTTTTGTAGTGTTATCCACGATAGATCAGGATATAGTTGAATTTGTACATCATTTTGGATGACTTTGCGGGCAAGGCGGGCCTGTCTCATGATTTCTTCTTTCAGGGGAAATGAGCTAACCCTACAGATAATGTCTCGTGGCTTGGAGGCGGCTGCTTTTGGGCGCAAGGCCCTGTGTGCTCTATCCATTTCTATGGGGTGGGTAGGGGGCTCACCGATCAAATTATTAAATACGGATTGGAGAACTGCATGCACGTCCTCATGGCCCTCAGATTCTGGAATTACCCGCACTTGTATATTATTTCGGTGCCCCCTATTGTCCAGGTCCTCTACCTGTCGCTGCATCTCCCTAAGAAGGTAGCTATGGTCTGCGCCTTGAAGTTGGGTTCTATGGACCTCCAGCTTAGTTTCCTGGAGTTCTTCCTCCACCATTTCCACTCTATCCGATAACTGTTTAAGGCCCGACTGAAGGGCCTGGATCTCTGATCTGCACGTGGACTTTACATCCGCAATAAGTTGCTTAAAATCATCCTTGGTGGGCATAGCTTGGATGTAGGAGTACCACTGAGGTGGTGAAGGAGATGGGGGGGGGGTATGTCCTGAGGTGCTGATGGGGGGGTATGCTGGTTGGATCGCTGCTGGGCCTGCTGGAGGACGCTCCAAGCTGGATGGGCAGGTGACTGGTCCCAGGTATCTGACCATGTCAGTGGCTGTCCTTGTGCTTGTACTCCCCTGTCTAACTCCGGGGACAGAGAGGGGGCCGGGGGGCCTGTCATTTTGGCGTAGGAGGCTAAGATTGTCCCCGGGGACCCTGAGGGGCCTGATTCTTTGGTGCAAGGAGGGCACTGCTGTTGTGGAGGGGGGGAGCCGCCGCCGTGTACTCCGTTGCAGGCCTGGGCCTTTCAAAGCCTGGTGTGGCGAACGGGTGATTCAGGGGGTGGGCCGGGCCCGGCAGAGCCGGAAAGTCTTCCTCTCCACCTCCCGAGGAGACCGGGGAGCTAGTCCCATCGATGCCCGGATCCGATGCCGTCCACAGAAGCCTCGGGAAGGCCTCCGTGCATGGGGTGCAGCCGTCCGGGAGTCCCAAGATGGCGGCCCGCCCTCCGGAGCACAAGGCCGCGGGTGACAGAGGCCGGGCCTGGGTACTCACCAGACCAGGGGGCTGTGTGGCATCCTCCGGGGAGAGCGGTGGGTGCATCTGGTGGTCTCCCTGGTCCCGGAGCAGGGCCAGAACCGATGCGGAAAGGCAGAGGGGTGACCTCATGATGTCCTCTGAGGCTGCCGTCGCCATCTTGCGCGTCCCCATTGGCATCTCCTTTGGGGGGTTAAAGTAGGTTCTAAGGTCCGGCGAAGATCCCGGAGGGGGTTGGGATGATCCCCTAGCTGCCGCGGACCAGGTCGTCCTGGATCTGCCCATTAGTTTGGGGCGAAAAGGTCCCGTAATTGCCTGTTCGTTATGGGCTGAGAGGGAGCAGTGGACTCAGGCCTCCATCGGGATCCACTTCCAGTTCACTATACTTTTTACCCGTTACTTAATTGATAGTATTTCACACATAGTATACCTTTTTTATTTAGTTTTTTAGAATGGATATTTTAGATTTCCATAAAATCTGAAAAATTAACCCTGATAAGGTGTTTGACCAGACCAAATCTGAGACACATAGGATAAGGGGTATTTTTATGCGACTTAAAAACGTATTAATAGCAGAATTGCATGCCACTTGGGACATAGTTTTCCTGGAACGCTATCTGAAAGAGACAATGGGCCATATTCTCAAACAAGTTACGCCGGTGTATCTACTGATACACCGGCGTAAATCGAATTTCCCGCCGGCGTATCATTATTTTGTATTCACAAAACATGATACGCCGGATTTAGGCTAGGATACGACGAGATTAAGTCACTTACACTGTCGGATCTTAAATGTAATTCGCCGCCGGCCGCTAGGTGGCGTTTACGTTCAGGTCTCATTTGTTTATGCAAATGAGCCTGATACGCCGATTCCCGAACGAAATCGCGGCGCGTAACCGTCGCTAACGTTGTTTGCGTAAGCGTAAGGTTACCCCTGCTATATGAGGGGTAACCTTACGCCAGTCCTACGTATGCCATGTTAAGTATGGCGTCGGGTCCGCGTCGTCTTTTCCCGTCGGGTACGTTGTTTTACTAAGTCGTTCTTGAATACGATTTTACGTCAATGACGCACACGTCGGCGTCATTGACGTTTTCCGTCGAGAACTGGAGCATGCGCACTGGGCTATTTTTAGCCCGGCGCATGCGCAGTTCGATCGAAACGGGGGCGCGCTTAATTTAAATACAAGCCGCCCCCTTGGAATTACGCGGGGATACGCCGGGCCAATTACACAACGCCGCCCCAAACTATGGAGCAAGTGTTTGGGGAATACAGCACTTGCTCCTGTAAGTTGGGGCGGCGTAGTGTAAATGGCTTACGCAACGCCGCCGCAGGATCTACGTGAATCTGGGCCAATGATTCCTAGGAGTTTAAGATAGCACATTTACCCAGACAGAGGGGATGCAGAACTTAATGAGTGTTTTTTATATTTTAATAATGTAGGATTAGCCTTTCTTGAATTTTTGGTTACTCGCAAGAGAACTAAAGTAAGTAAGTTACAACAGGAAATTAATGACATTAAAGAAAGGCTAATACCTATGAGTAAAGAGGGCCTTTACCAGGTCTATACTAAGGAACTGTGGGAAATTATTATAGAGGAGGAAGAAGAACAGCATATTAAAAAACGAAATAAGTACTTAAGAGATGTGGAGGATTATAAAAATCACAATTAGCTAGATTAAGGTAGCCGGGCACATCTTTGAGGCGGCGTAGCGTATCGTATTTACGCTACGCCGCCGTAAGTCAGAGAGGCAAGTGCTGTATTCACAAAGCACTTGCCTCCTAAGTTACGGCGGTGTAGCGTAAATGGGGCCGGCGTAAGCGTGCCTAATTCAAATGAGGATGAGGGGGCGTGTTTTATGTAAATGATTGGTGACCCGACGTGATTGACGTTTTTTTACGAACGGCGCATGTGCCGTTCGTGTACGTATCCCAGTGTGCATTGCTCCAAAGTACGCCGCAAGGACGTATTGGTTTCGACATGAACGTAAATTACGTCCAGCCCCATTCACGGACGACTTACGCAAACGACGTAAAATTTTCAAATTTTGACGCGGGAACGATGGCCGTACTTAACATTGACTAGGCCAGCTATTTGTTCGACTAACTTTATGCCGGAAAAAGCCGTATGTAAACGACGTAAAAAAAATGCGCCGGGCACACGTACGTTTCTGAATCGGCGTATCTAGTAATTTGCATATTCTACGGCGAACTCAACAGAAGCACCACCTAGCGGCCAGCCTAAATATTGCACCCTAAGATACGACGACCTAGGAGACTTACGCCGCTCATATCCTAGCCTAATTTAAGCATATCTGGTTTCCAGAATACGCTTAAATTTAGGACGGTGTAGATTCAGAGTTACGTCGGCGTATCTACTGATATGCCGGCATAAAGCTATCTGAATCCAGCTAAATGTCTTTAAGTGGCAGGAGAATCATTGTGATAGTTTCATCAAACAGCCTGAGAGTTGTAGTATGGAAGAGGGGGTAGCAGGGGATAGTGAGGTTGCACTTCCCCCTACTGAACCCCAGAGAGCCCAAATGGGCCCCACTCCTACTACTTCAGGGTACAGAGATTATGGACCAGCTAAAACAGGGGGTAATAGGACACCACAGCAACCTAGAAAAAAAGGGAATCAATACGTGCAACGACCCCCGATGAGTGGTTCCAAAACCTATTACCCACCACCATACCAGCATCCTAGGAACCAAGGGAGGTAATAGAGGAAATCGGTCAGAACCATTACCAATATCATCCATACACCCATCCTATGAGGCCATCATAGGGGGACCATTATGGTCCCTATGAAGATCCAGCATATAGAACCCATCAAGGTGAGGGGTATAGAGAGGGGATTTCTATTTCTCCTTGGGTGCCATGGAGGACATTCCGGTGAAAAAACAGTATGGGCCTTTACAGGACTATGATAGTAATAGGAAGGAGGACGAACCGTACCATTTGGGAACTAGAACGATAGCAACTGCGCAGGCTCGTTTGTTTGAAGGCGCCCACCAGGTGCAGCTCCCTTACGTACTAAGACAAATCATTTTGTAGGAAAAGGCCAGAGAAAAAAAGGAAGACTTATGCCCTATACACACGATCGGTTCGTCTGATGAAAACGTTCCGATGGACCGTTTTCATCGGACGAACCGATCATGTGTGGGCCCCATCGTTTATTTTTTTCCCATCGGTGAAAAAAAATAGAACCTGTTTTAAAATTTTCTGATGGTTAAAAAAACGATAGAAAAAAACGATCGTCTGTGGGGAAATCCATCGTTCAAAAATCCACGCATGCTCAGAATCAAGTCGACGCATACTCGGAAGCATTGAACTTAATTTTTCTCTGCACGCCGTTTGTTTTACGTCACCGCATTGGCCACGATCGGATTTTTACCTGATGGTGTGTAGACAAGACTGATGAAAGACAGCTTCATCGGATATCTGATGAAAAAATCCATCGGTCCGTTTTCATCAGATGAACCAATCGTGTGTACGTGGCATAAGAGAGGATGTAGAGGAGGCCAAAGGAGGAACTCCCAAGAAATCGAGAAGGAAGTAGTGTGCCAAGGAGTCTTCAATCTTAGTGGGGAAGAACTAACGAGGTCCGAAAAAATCACGTTAAATCAGGGATTGAAGTATGCCCCTAAGAAACCCCTAAATAAGTTCCAAATGTTTTTGGACATACAGAAATATACAAGAAAATTGAACATTAAAAAATATTTTTTATCCAATCCTATAGTGAGGAATAGTACTCCGGTGGGAGGAACTGGTCCAGGAGGCACAGGACTTAGGAATGCATCCCTATTTAACCCTCCGGGTAAACCAGCTCCGAGCATTACGGTGTTCAAAGATGTTGTCCTACAAGAATTATCACAGGTCATTTTTAAAAATGGAAAGGCAGGAGAATACAGAGGAAGGCATTGCATCACTACGTCAAAGAAAGAATTGGGTCATAAGACCAGCTGATTAAGGGGGGGGGGGGGTATCGTGGTCCTAAAGAAAGAGGATTATCTCAAGGAAATGGAGTTGTTACTCTCAGATAGGCAAACCTATACTGTCCTCAAGAAGGACCATATTGAAAAATTCAAAAAAACTCTCAATAGTATTGTAACTGATGGACATAGAAAAGGGGTCATTAACCACTTGCCTACTGTGCACATACACCCCCTTCCTGCCCAGACTACATTTTAGCTTCTGGCACTGCGTCACTTTAACTGACAATTGCGTGGTTGTGCGACGTGGCTCCCAAACAAAATTGACGTTTTTTTCCCACAAATAGAGCTTTCTTTTGGTGGTATTTAATCGCCTGTGCGGTTTTTAGTTTTTGTGCTATAAACAAAAAAAGAGTGACAATTTTGAAAAAAAACACAATATTTTTTACTTTTTGCTATAATAAATATACCATTTTTTAATTTATTTTTTTATCTCCGTTTAGGCCGATACGTATTCTTCTACATATTTTTGGTAAAAAAATAAAAATAATAATAAAATCGCAATAACCGTATAGTGACTGGTTTGTTATATTGCCTGCAAAATAGGGGGACATAATTATGATTTTTTATTTTCGGGAGTGCGACATTATCGGACACTTTTGACACATTTTTGGGACCATTCACATGGACATACATAAATATACACACAGAGCTCCACGTCCCTGCTCAGTTACTGGGCAATCGCGGGTGCCCGGGCACGCGCACTGTGTTCCCAGTAACGCAACGGGTGCGCGCGCGCGCCCCCTAGCAGCTTCTAATGACAGGATGTCATATGATGTCCTGTCAGAACAACAGGGGATTCCGCCCGCCGTCATTTGACGGCGTGCGGTTGTAAGGAGGTTAATGACAAGGAATTGGATTTTCTTGTACCCTTGGCCCCAGGTGTCTATATTGAAAAAACGATTTGTGGAGAAGGGGTACAAACCCCTAATCCTAGATAAGGACATACAAGAAGTCGCATCGATGGACAGACAAAATCTCCTGGTTCCCAGGAATAGAGAAACCAAGGAGAAAGGCACTGACTTACAATGGTCCTTTCTGACCACCTTTTCATTCCATTTTTGGGAGGTTAACAAAATTATACGTAAACACTGGCCAATACTTCAATGTGATAAAGTGTTGGGACCACAGCTTCCTGAGCATCTTAAAGTTTTGTTTAGAAGGAATGAGAATTTGAAGGATCCGGTGGCACCCAGTGTCGTTGATCCCCCTCCAAAGACCCATATGTTTGGGCACTTGAAGGTTTTTTTTCCGTGTAAGAAATGTAAAGTGTGCATTTTCTAGAACTGTTAAGACTTCTACCTTTACTTCACACACTACTTCCAAAGAATACTCCATTTCTGAACTCATCACATGTGGCACCATAGGAGTCATTTACTTTCTACGTTGTCCATGTGGTCTCCAGTATGTGGGGTGGACCACCCGTGCTTTGAAGCTTAGGATAGGGGAACACCTCTCAAATATCCGTAGGGGTTTCATAGGCCATAGTGTTTCATTACACTTTCGCCAGCACCATAACAGAGACCCATCAGTGGAAAAGAGTACCGCCCTGCGACCTATGCTGTGCTCCCGCCCTGTAGTACTGACAGGTGCAGACTCTGCGCTGATCCGTGGAAAAAAGAAATGTTCCTGGACTGCCGCACTCTGATAGGCGATTTATTGAAACAAAATTAACAAACAATAAAATCCAAAGCTGTAAAACATCCAAAAATTCATGCAACACTGCAATCAATGGTAGAACGGTACGGGCGCTACACAAAAGTTAGTGGGGAATGGGAGGCTTAGTTTTACTCCCATTCACAAATTATGGAAATTCAGACTGCTGTCCATTCCAGAATTTGTCCTGTAGGTCAGTCTGCGCTCCAGGGGTACGTTGACACCCCTGGGCGGCAGTTGGCACTAGAGGGATTCTGGCAGACCCACCTGCTCCCAGCAGCCAATCAGAGGAGTCTTCCCTTGTTGGGCATGCTGGGGGGGATATATCTGGGGCAGCCGCTTTTGGCGGGTTCTGCTTGCAGGGCCCGAGTTCCAGGTGTGGTACCCACCTTCAGGGTACGCGCATCCATGGGCCCCGTCACCGTGTCCTGCCATGCTGAGCCCTTCCTACTATTGAAAGGGGCCCCAGCGACTTGCTGGGTCCCTGCCTTCTGCTGAGAGGATCCTAAGCTGGGAGCTGTGCGATGGGGGATTGGCCCGGGAGAACCTAGAACTAGAGGTTGTCCAGGAGGCCCAGACGAACCATCGGGGATCCGGTCACCACACCGTATGACAGGTATGCTCAAGCTGTCAGTGGGTGACATTGATTGAACTGATTGGGAGGATTTGCTCAAACTGTTTCATCACAAATCCAAAATTGTCCAGCCTGTAGCTGCCTGTCCGGGGGCACTTTACCCACCATGATTGGGGTGGCGACGAATTGAGCTACACCATTGCTGAGAGCAGGCTTGCTCTCTCTGAATATCCAAGGCCTGATACTAAAAGTTCCTCTACGCTCATCAACCTTCTTTATCATGTGTCATGTTGATGATGGCTGGGTTGGGCCTTGGAATAAAGCATTGAAAAACTGAATTGGTGTCTGGACACTTGCTTTTGGCTTACACTCACAGAAGTCACCCCTACAAAGTCAAGAAGGTAACTTAGAAAGCCGGTCCCAAAACTAATCAGCGGCTCCTTCGGGGGTGAGCGCTACACATGTATCACATCATGGATAGATGCCAGCTATGACTAAGCATCTATCTATGATGTGAAACATGTTAGCTTTTTTGTCCCCTATGTCCACTTTCTACTATTGATTGCAGTGTTGCATGAATTTTTGGATGTTATACAGCTTTGGATTTTATCCTTTGTTCATTTTGTTTCAATAAATTGCCTATCAGAGGGGGGCAGTCCAGGAACATTTCTTTTTTCCAGAGACCCATCAGTATTGGAGGTTATAGGAATAGAGAGGTACACCCCACACTGGAGAGGTGAGAATTTGCAACGCCATATATCACGCAGAGAAAAAAGGTGGATTTATGATATGGCTTGCTACAGTCCCCTGGGCCTCAAAATTTAATGGGACATCAACTGCTATATTAATAACAGTTAGTGTCAAGGGGTCCCCCCCCCCATATACCCTCTCCCCCCCTTTCCCCCCTTTTTTTTGTAGGTGTCCAT
The DNA here is from genome assembly GCF_905171775.1 of Rana temporaria. NCBI lineage: Eukaryota > Metazoa > Chordata > Amphibia > Anura > Ranidae > Rana > Rana temporaria. The sequence continues at coordinate 86,171,984 of NC_053494.1, read as the reverse complement.
ATAGTACCTACGTATCTTTGTAGTTTTGTTCTACAAATGAGAAATAAGGGGGAGCATTTATGTCATATACGCACAAGTATCATATCCCCTCCTTCTTTGGTATATTTATGTCTACATTTTTGTAACAATTCTCTGTAAGTTATAAGATATATATATTTTTTATAGTTTTATGATGATATAGTGCTATGATGAATTACAGGATGTAGTTTGATGGTCCTGTTGCCCGTCTCTTTGGTGCCCGTTATGAATCACTGACACAGGAGATGGATCACGAATGGAGATTCCATGTTTTTGCTAAATGTTTTTTTCTAAATGTTTTTATTTATTTATATGTTGATGAATTTGTAGCAGGAGCATGCCTTTCCATTGGTTTGCATCATATTGAAATACTAATGGACATGCTCTAGTTGAATATAGGTAATGAAGACATGGAGACACGGGAAGTGTACCTGTGTTTCCGGTGTCATTCTCCTGTTGAGTCTTTAAATTGCTTGGTGTGTGACGTCCGGGTATTGCCTCCTATCCCTGTCGAAGCCTCGTATGGAGAAATGCAGCGTCGGGCGAAACAACACTATCTGATGTCCCCACGCCCCCAGCTGACTGGCTTGAGCCGCGGCTGGATGACAGCAGAGTTTTTTAAACTGTTTTACTATATGAAAAGTTTGATTGGATGTCAGTACCCTGAAATATCATAATAAAGGGACGTTTTATTTTTGATATACTGCACCAAGAAGCTCTTTATTTCTTCCCCCTACCATACCATAAAAATAAAATAAAAAAGCAAAATAAATAATAATAATTAAAAAAAAGCACCCCGGTCCCCCCTGCTCTCGCGCAAAGGCAAACGCAAGCTTCAGTCTGGCGTCATATGTAAACAGCAATTGCATCATGCATGTAAGGTACCACCGCGAAGGTCAGATCGAGGGCAGTAATTTGAGCAGTAGACCTCCTCTGTAAATCTAATGTAGTAACCTGTAAAGACTTTTAAAGGCTTTTAAAAATGTATGTAGTTTGTCGCCACTGCGCGTTTGTGCGCAATTTTAAAGCATGTCATGTGTGGTATCCATGTACTCGGCCTAAGATCATCTTTTTTATTTCATCAAACATTTGGGCAATATAGTGTGTTTTAGTGCATTGTCAAAAATGGGTACAAATGCGCAACCTTTTATGTGAAAATAAAGATGCAAGTGAATAAACTTAATTTAGGTCGTTCAGTGTAATATAAAACACAAACAAAGTTCACTTGAGGTGGCTGAAAACACAGCCAACTGTGATCAACGGTATGGGTAAGAAGCACTCTTCGTCCAGACTGCAGAAATGGTGTATAGAAAAGCAGCTTACCAGATCTGATGGATCCCTATCACGGAGATCATAAAGGCTCAGCAAGTCTCCACGGCAAACGATCGTTTTCTCCTCTAGTTCGAAACGTTCTTGCTCCACCACATGGCGTCTGGAACAGGTGCATGCGATCATACCACGGACAGGATTGCTCCCAACATTTGGAAATCACTCCCGGCACAGGACGTATTGTACGCCGCCGTCGATCGTTTCGTAAGTGTTACGTCTTCAGGGGGGCGTAGCCTTGTCACGTGAATTCGATTCCCCAACCATCCGTCTCCCTGAACAGCCGACGGTAGAACGCGGACATACGTCGATGCGGAAGTGGAGGTTTTTCTGTTTGTACTGACGGGCCTGCGGACCCAGTGCCGGGATGGGCACTTTTTAATGTGAGTGGCCACTTGGCCCATGTTTGCTTTTAATTTATTAAAATAAAACCGGTTGCACGATGGAGTTGCTTTTCTGTTTCATGTCCCATCTGTGAAATTCTTGGAGGTAGAGGTGTCTATTCAAGGAGCTGAGGACGCACTATATGCTTGCAGGCATTTATCTGCACAAGCGAGTTTGACCTTCTTTTTCACTAAGGAGGTCCAATCGCTCTGGTAAGCGCATTACCATTAACAAACACATTTGGGTGTCGATCGCTTAAATCAGCCTTTCTCAACCTTTTCAACACAAAGGAACCCTTGAAATAGTTCTCTGTTTTTCGGGGAACCCCTGCTGAAAATTAGAAATCTACAACTCATGATACATTAGTGCAGGGATCCTATATGGCCCTCCAGCTGTTGCGGAACTACACATGCCATGAGGCATTGTAACACACTGACATTCACAGACATGACTAGGCATGATGGGAATTGTAGTTCCTGAACAACTGGAGGGCCGTAGTTTGAAGACCCATGCATTAGTGTGATGTCAGAGGGAAGAATGATCCTTAACTGCTTGCCGACCAGCCACCGCAGTTATACGGCGGCAGGTCGGCTCTGCTGGGCGAGATAACGTAGCTCGCCGAGCAACCAATAGGGGCGCGCATGCGCCACCGGAGGCACGCACGGGCGCCCCTGACGCCGGCGGGCGTCAAAAGTGTCTGAAGTGTCCGCCATAATGTCGCAGTACCGATAAAAATCGCTGATCGCCGCCATTACTAGTAAAAAAAAAATATTAATAAAAATGTCATAAAACTATCCCCTATTTTGTAAACGATATGGCCCGGATTCAGAAACGAGATACGACGGCGTATCTCCGGATACGCGTCGTATCTCTGAGTGCGGGCCGTCGTATCAATGCGACATAGATTTCCCTAAGATCCAACTGGTGTAAGTGTCTTACACTGTCGTATCTTAGGCTGCATATTTACGCTGGCCTCTAGGTGGCGCTTCCGTATAGTTACTTGAGGAATATGCTAATTAGGTATTTATGCCGATTCAGAAACGTACGTCCGGCCGGCGCATTTTTTTACGTCGTTTACGTTAGGCTTTTTCCGGCATAAAGTTACCCCTGCTATATGAGGCGTAGCTAATGTTAAGTATGGACGTCGTTGCCGTGCCAAGTTTTGAAAATTTTACGTCGTTTGCGTAAGTAGTTTGCGAATAGGGCTGTACGTAAGTTACGTTCACCTCTAAAGCAATGAAGACTTGCGGCGTAATTTCGAGCATGCGCACTGGGATTTTTTCACGAACGGCGCATTGCGGCGTTTGTAAAATACGTCAAATACGTGGGGTCACAGGGAATTTACATAAAACACGCCCACATCATCCCCATTTGAATTAGGCGGGCTTATGCCGCCACACATACGTTACGCCGCCGTAACTAAGGGCGCAATTTCTTTCTGCATACGGAACTTGCGCCCTAAGTTACGGCGGCGTACCATATCTGACATACGTTACGCCGCGCCGGCAGATACTGCAATGTATCTGAATCCGGCTCTATAACTTTTGCGCAAACCAATCAATAAACGCTTATTTTATGAAAAATATGTAGAAGAATACGTATCGGCATAAACTGAGGAAAATAAAAGTTTTTTTTTAATATATTTTTGGGGGATATTTATTATAGCAAAAAGTAAAAAATATAATTTTTTTTTCAAAATTGTTGCTCTATTTTTGTTTATAGCGCAAAAACTAAAAACCGTAGAGGTGATCAAATACCACCAAAAGAAAGCTCTATTTGTGGGGAATAAAAGGATGCCAATGTTGTTTGGGAGCCACGTCGCACGACCGCGCAATTGTCAGTTAAAGCAACGCAGTGCCGAATCTCAAAAAGTGGCCAGGTCTTTGACCAGCAATATGGTCAGGGGCTTAGGTGGTTAAACTTGTGGTCATTGGGAAGAATTACCTCCTTACATATAACTAAAAATAATCCATGGTGTAAGTGGGAACTAATCTGAGAGGCAGACATTGCCCAATGTTGAAGGAACCCGCCACATTTCAGGCTTCAAACATAAAGATATAAAACTGTAATTTTTTTTTTAAGAATCAACAACAAGTGGGACACAATCATGAAGTGGAACAAAGTTTATTGGATATTTCAAACTTTAACAAATAAAAAAAAAAAAACTGAAAAATTGGGCGTGCAAAATTATTCAGCCCCCTTAAGTTAATACTTTGTAGCGCCACCTTTTGCTGCGATTACAGCTGTAACTCGCTTGGGGTATGTCTCTATCAGTTTTGCACATCGAGAGACTGACATTTTTGCCCATACCTCCTTGCAAAACAGCTCGAGCTCAGTGAGGTTGGATGGAGAGCGTTTGTGAACAACAGTTTTCAGTTCTTTCCACAGATTCTCGATTGGATTCAGGTCTGGACTTTGACTTGGCCATTCTAACACCTGGATATGTTTATTTGTGAACCATTCCATTGTAGATTTTGCTTTATGTTTTGGATCATTGTCTAGTTGGAAGACAAATCTCCGTCCCAGTCTCAGGTTTTTTGCAGACTCCATCAGGTTTTCTTCCAGAATGGTCCTGTATTTGGCTCCATCTATCAATTTTAACCATTTTTCCCTGTCCCTGCTGAAGAAAAGCAGGCCCAAACCATGATGATGCCACCGCCATGTTTGACAGTGGGGATGGTGTGTTCAGGGTGATGAGCTGTGTTGCTTTTACGCCAAACATAAAGTTTTGCATTGTTGCCAAAAAGTTCAATTTTGGTTTCATCTGACCAGAGCACCTTCTTCCACGTGTTTGGTGTGTCTCCCAGGTGGCTTGTGGCAAACTTTAAACAACACTTTTTATGGATATCTTTAAGAAATGGCTTTCTTCTTGCCACTCTTCCATAAAGGACAGATTTTTGCAATATACGACTGATTGTTGTCCTATGGACAGAGTCTCCCACCTCAGCTGTAGATCTCTGCAGTTCATCCAGAGTGATCATGGGCCTCTTGGCTGCATCTCTGATCAGTCTCCTCCTTGTATGAGCTGAAAGTTTAGAGGGACGGCCAGGTCTTCTTAGATTTGCAGTGGTCTGATACTCCTTCCATTTCAATATTATCGCTTGCACAGTGCTCCTTGGGATGTTTAAAGCTTGGGAAATCTTTTTGTATCCAAATCCGACTTTAAACTTCTCCACAACAGTATCTCGGACCTGCCTGGTGTGTTCCTTGTTCTTCATGATGCTCTCTGCGCTTTAAACGGACCTCTGAGACTATGACAGTGCAGGTGCATTTATACGGAGACTTGATTACACACAGGTGGATTCTATTTATCATCATTAGTCATTTAGGTCAACATTGGATCATTCAGAGATCCTCACTGAACTTCTGGAGAGAGTTTGCTGCACTGAAAGTAAAGGGGCTGAATAATTTTGCATGAAAAACGGCGCCCATCAATACGTGACAAAAAAAATATGTCAGGGTTCCTTGCCTTTTTTTGGTTCAGATATTTAAGTATATTACAATGTATGTGATTTTGTCTTACATGTTATGTTTTCTATTATTGTTAGAGCTGGCTATCTACTACTGGTCTTAGTCCAATCCCTGAGGAAGCCTGTAATAGGCAAAATATATTGGGTGACAGCTGAGGGCTGGGTGACAGCAGGGGAACTGGGTGACAGCAGGGGGACTATGCAATAGCAGAGGGACTGGGTGACAGCAGAGGACTGGGTGACAGCAGAGGAACTGGGCGACAGCAGGGGAACTGGGCGACAGCAGGGGGACTATGCGACAGCAGAGGGACTGGGTGACAGCAGAGGACTGGGTGACAGCAGAGGACTGGGTGACAGCAGAGGACATGGCGACAGAGGGCTGGGTGACAGCAGGGGACTGGGTGACAGCAGAGGACTTGGTGACAGAGGGCTGGGTGACAGCAGAGGACTTGGCGACAGAGGGCTGGGTGACAGCAGAGGACTTGGGGACAGAGGGCTGGGTGACAGCAGAGGACTTGGCGACAGAGGGCTGAGTGACAGCAGAGGACTTGGCGACAGAGGGCTGGGTGACAGCAGAGGACTTGGCGACAGAGGGCTGGGTGACAGCAGAGGACTTGGCGACAGAAGGCTAGGTGACAGCAGGCAGAGGACTGGGAGAAATTGGGTTGAAAAGTGCTCTGCTTGGTTTCTACAGGAAACAGCATTTTTAGAGACTTTTTTTTTACCTCCATATTGCTCTACTGAGTCTACCCAGAAGGACCGTGCAATCATCCCTGAGGCCGGCTGCTCCGCCCCCCCAGTGACAGGTGGGGTCACCCCTTGCCTGGCCAAACCCCCTCTTAAGTCCCGACCAATGACAATGAAGTAGGCGGGACTGCATCAATCGGAGCCCTGAGTTGCCGAACAGCTCTGCAGCTGGAGGAGCCGGTAGAGGGATCTGTCAGTGTGTACTGCATGCCATAGTTCCCTCCCCGCGCCCCTGCGCGATCTCAGGCAGCAGACATTCCCTCTCCACCTCCGGTCTGGTACACACACCTGCAGGTAGCGCCGGCCATGGATGGGGCCCCAGCCGAACGTGGGGCCCCTGAGCGCTCAGAAAGATGGCCCTGGCCCCAACTCTCTCCGCCTCTGAAATTAGCTGGTTGAGTGGGCTAACGGGGCTGGTTGAGCAGGCTAATCTTCTCACTCCCTTATAGGGAGTCCCTCTGCCCCGTTGGGCTTCAAAGCAGAGCAGGTAGGGCGGGCTGTGTGGGAGGACCCCCTCACACACCCGCCATTGCCAACCGGGGCAGGGAGAAAGGTGGCAGATTGCCTCTGGGGGAGGCCTGCCTACTCCCAACTCCTGCAGCCCGGCTCCTCTCTCGAGTACACGCACAAAATACACTTTAAAAAAATAAAAAAAAAGAAGAAAGATGGCCCTGGCCCCAACTCTCTCCGCCTCTGGAATTAGCATGAAAAATCGGTCCATCTGCAGGCGAGAGAGAGCATCTGCTATAACCAGGGTTGCCAACTTTCAGTAAATTTACAAACAGTTTGTAAAATCTGTAATTTTTGCATCTGTCCATTAATGTCCATCATGGACGTGTAGTCTGTATGTCCGTAATGGACAATTACATGGACAAATGCAAAAATTACGGATTTTATAAACTGTATTAAGCTATTCACCGGATACAGAAGTAAGTGGCGGCCAGTACAGGCACCAAAAATTAGCCCACAGGCGTTCACCTGACAGCAAACAACTTTGCATTCTGTGGCTGGTGGTACATTAGGCATTCACCGGATACAGAAGTAAGTGCCGCCCATTACAGGCCCCAAAAATTAGCCCACGGCCACAGACGTTCACCTGACGGCAAACAACTTTGTATTCTGTGGCTGGTTGTACATTAGGCATTTACCGGATACAGAAGTACTGCCCATTACAGGCCCCAAAAATTATCCCACAGGCATTCACCTGACAGCAAACAACTTTGTATTCTGTGGCTGGTGGTACATTAGGCATTCACCAGATACAGAAGTAAGTGTCGGCCATTACAGGCCCCAAACATTAGCCCACGGCCACAGGCGTTCACCTGACAGCAAACAACTTTGTATTCTGTGGCTGGAGGTACATTAAGCTATTTACTGGATACAGAAGTAAGTGCCGGCCAGTACAGGCCCCAAAAATTAGCCCACGGCCACAGGCGTTCACCTGACAGCAAACAACTTTGTATTCTGTGGCTGGAGGTACATTAAGCTATTTACTGGATTCAGAAGTAAGTGCCGGCCAGTACAGGCCCCAAAAATTAGCCCACGGCCACAGGCGTTCACCTGACAGCAAACAACTTTGTATTCTGTGGCTGGTGGTACATTAGGCATTTACCGGATACAGAAGTAAGTGCCGGCCAGTACAGGCCCCAAAAATTAGCCCACAGGCGTTCACCTGACAGCAAACAACTTTGTATTCTGTGGCTGGTGGTACATAATGCATTCACCGGATACAGAAGTAAGTGCCGCCCATTACAGGCCCCAAAAATTAGCCCACGGCCACAGGCGTTCATCTGACGGCAAACAACTTTGTATTCTGTGGCGGGTGGTACATTAGGCATTCACCGGATACAGAATTAAGTGCTGCCCATTACAGGCCCCAAAAATTATCCCACAGGCGTTCACCTGACAGCAAACAACTTTGTATTCTGTGGCTGGTGGTACATTAGGCATTCACCGGATACAGAAGTAAGTGTCGGCCATTACAGGCCCCAAAAATTAGCCCACGGCCACAGGCGTTCACCTGACAGCACACAACTTTGTATTCTGTGGCTGGTGGTACATTAGGCATTCACCGGATACAGAAGTATGTGCCGCCCATTACAGGCCCCAAAAATTAGCCCACAGGCGTTCACCTGACAGCAAACAACTTTGTATTCTGTGACTGGAGGTATATTAAGCTATTCACCGGATACAGAAGTGCCAGCCAGTACAGGCCCCAAAAAATAGCCCATAGGCGTTCACCTGACAGCAAACAACTTTGCATTCTGTGGCTGGTGGTACATTAGGCATTCACCGGATACAGAAGTAAGTGCCGCCCATTACAGGCCCCAAAAATTAGCCCACGGCCACAGACGTTCACCTGACGGCAAACAACTTTGTATTCTGTGGCTGGTTGTAAATTAGGCATTCACCGGATACAGAAGTAAGTACTGCCCATTACAGGCCCCAAAAATTATCCCACAGGCATTCACCTGACAGCAAACAACTTTGTATTCTGTGGCTGGTGGTACATTAGGCATTCACCGGATACAGAAGTAAGTGTCGGCCATTAAAGGCCCCAAAAATTAGCCCACGGCCACAGGCGTTCACCTGACAGCAAACAACTTTGTATTCTGTGGCTGGTGGTACATTAGGCATTTACCGGATACAGAAGTAAGTGCCGGCCAGTACAGGCCCCAAAAATTAGCCCACAGGCGTTCACCTGACAGCAAACAACTTTGTATTCTGTGGCTGGTGGTACATTAGGCATTCACAGGATACAGAAGTAAGTGTCGGCCATTACAGGCCCCAAAAATTAGCCCACGGCCACAGGAGTTCACCTGACAGCACACAACTTTGTATTCTGTGGCTGGTGGTACATTAGGCATTCACCGGATACAGAAGTAAGTGTCGGCCCCAAAAATTAGCCATTGGACCGGGGTCGTCGATCCTTGGTCTGTCGTCCCACCACCTCATGGCCCTCCTGGCCAGGGGTGCGTGCGCCTGCAATCCTGGGTACATTAGGCATTCACAGGATAAATAAGTGCAGGCCCCAAAAATTCGGCGTTCAACGGACATAAAAGGCTTTTTATGCCGCTGTATTTACCTAAGACAGGGACCATGAATTGTTATGGGTGGTGACGGATATTTGTGGCCTGTCATGAGGAATTTGAATCAAACATGGTCTACTGGTCACATGTGTTGAATTCCTCCGAGATCCATGCCTCATTCATTTTTAGAAATGTGAGGTAGTCAACACTGTTGTGAGCTAGGCGAGTGCGCTTATCGGTCACGACCCCCCTGCTGCGATGAACGTCCTTTCGGACAGGACACTGGACGAGGGCAAGCCAACAGTTCCATTGCAAATCGTGCAAGCTCTAGCCAGAGGTCAAGCCTGCCCACCCAGTAGTCCAGGGGTTCATCACTTCTCAGTGCTTCCACATCGGCCATTAACCCGATGTAGTTGGACCCCTGTCGGTCTAGGCGTTCCCTGATGCTGGATCCGGAGGACAGCAGTTGATGGGTCGGCTGAAAGAATGATCTCATATCATTAGTGACCAACACATCTTCAAACCGCCCTCTTCTTGCAGGCGCTGTTGGTTTGGTACCCGCCAGCGCACGCAAAAGCAGAATGCAGCATTTCTAGAAGCAAGGCCTGGAAGTGCTGCATTCTGATAGCCCTCTGTGATGGTGGTAACATTTCCGCCATGTTTTGTTTGTACCGGGGGTCTAAGTATGTTGCCACCCAGTACTGGTCCTTGCCCTTTATGCTTTTTATACGGGGGTCCCTCTTAAAACACTGGAGCATGAAGGCCCCCATTTGCACTTAACTGGAAGCGGTGTAGTGGCCTGGCTCCTGCTCATCATCCAGGATAATGTCGTCCTTGTCCCCCCCCCCCATCCACGGACAACACCAGGGATCCCAGAAAGGTTTAAACCATGCTCTTCTTGCACCTCCTCATCTGCCCCGGCACCATCCTCCTCTGACTCCTCTTCAGACTCCTATTGTTGACTTGTCTCAGGTGGAGTAGCCCCCCCTGGGAATTCATCCAGCATTGTGACTTCCTCTTCTTCCTGCTCCTCGGTGGTTTGATCAATGACACGATGCAATGCACGCTCTAGAAAGAAGGCGTAAGGTACGATATCACTGATGGCGCCCTGGCTGCGACTGACCAGTTTGGTAATCTCATCAAATGGCCGCAGAAGTCTGCATGAGCAGCCACTGGCGCAGTGAAAAAAAAACAATCTCCCCAGAACCTGTCCTGCCGTAGAGTTCGTACAGGTAGTCGTTAACTGCATGTTTCTGCTGGAGCAGCCTATCAAGCATATACAAGGTTGAGTTCCATTGCGTCGGGCAGTCACAAATAAGACATCTGACGGGCAGGTTGTGTCGCCGCTGAATGTCAGCAAGACGAGCCATGGCCGTGTAAGATCTTCTGAAATGGGCCGAGATTTTCCTGGCCTGCCGCAAGACATCCTGGACCCCAGGGTATTTGGCAACGAATCGCTGCACTACCAAGTTCAGGACATGTGCCATGCATGGAACGTGTGTAATTTTGCCCTGTTTCTGCGCGCTCAGCAGATTGGCACCGTTGTCGCACACCACTTTACCAACTGTCAAATTGAGCGGTGTTAGCCACTGATCTGCCTGTGAACTAGGGTTGCCACCTTTTCTTCAAGCCAAACCCGAACACTTTATTGGCGCACAACATTTTTTTTTAGTATACACTATAGACCAAGGGTCTCAAACTGGTGGCCCTCCAGCTGTTGTAAAACTACAAGTCCCATCATGCCTCTGCCTGTGGGAGTCATGCTGGTAACTGTCATTCTTGCAATGCCTCATTGGACTTGTAGTTTTGCAACAGCTGGAGGGCCGCCAGTTTGAGACGCCTGCTATAGACAATAGAATTGTTAAAGACCTTGGAGTGGGAGTGGACAGGGGGGTAGTGAGATGGACAATGCTTCTAAAAAAAAATCAATAAATACTTTGCAAACAGTCTGTTAAGCTGGCCATACACAGTTAGGGGCAGATCCACAAAGGTATTACGCCGGCGTATCTCTTGATACGCCGCGTATCTTTGTTTTGTATCCGTCTTAGTACGCCGTCGGATCTAAGCTGCAATTTTTCGGCGGCCGCTAGGTGGCGTTTCCGTCGAATTCCACGTCGAGTATGCAAATTAGCTAGTTACGGCGATCCACGAATGTACGACCGGCCGGCGCATTTTTTTACGTTGTTTGCTTTCGGCTTTTTCCGGCGTATAGTTAAAGCTACTGTTATGAGGCGTACTCAATGTTAAGTATGGCCGTCCTTCCCGCGTATAAATTTTTACGTCGTTTGCTTAAGTCCTTCGTGAATAGGAATTTGCGTAGAATGACGTCACCGTCGGAAGCATTGGCTTGTTCTGGGTACATTTCGAGCATTGGGTACCCCCACAGACGGCGCATGCGCAGTTTAAAAAAAACGTTGTTTGCGTCGGGTCACGGCGTATTTACATAAAACACGCCCCCATTACATTCATTTGAATCCCGCGCCCTTACGCCGCCAAAGATACACTACGACGACGTAACTTACGGCGCAAATTCTTTGAGGATTCGGAAAAAAAAATAAGTTACGGCGGCGTAGTGTATCTTAGATACGCTGCGCCCCCCGGTGGAAGATTACGCGCAGGTACGTGGATCTGCCCCTTACTTTTCATTCAGCCAGTGGGCTGAACAAAAATAAATAAAAAAAGGACTTGATCCAAGCAGCTGACAGCAGCACTAGACCCTGTCAGAAAATGCTAATCAGCAGCATTCTCACCCACCCAAAAGCCAATCCTTTCAATCCTTCCTCTAAGCCCAAATTCCTCCTCCTAGCACAAATCCTTCCCCCACCAAATTCCAGCACAGCCCTCTTCCCCTAGCACGGGTTTTGCTACCCCTTGGCCACTAAAATGAATGGGAAAGTTCACCCTCCTGAACAAGTTACACGTTATACCCATATTTAGGGCATAACATGTGACATGTTCAGCATCCACCCCCTCTTTGCACATTTTTTACCTGCAATAAAATGGGCATTTTTTTTCCTCCAAAAGTCAATACCCAATATTCATTAATCAGATCAGTGCACGACCAAACAGGTCATTGTAGGTCAGCAGAATATTGCAGGTCAGCAGGATATATGTCAAAATATATATCAGCACAGGCATAAGACATAAGGCAAAAAAAAACAAAACAAGGGAAGCTTTCCCCATTGTTTGCAGGTGTCATATACCAATCTGGCTCTGGACATACGCTAGACATACACTTGTCTTAAGCAAGGTCTTGAACAGTCTCCGGGGGTGACTGAATAACTATAGCAGCAATAGCAGCAGCAGTAGTGGGCAGCAGCGGCAACGGCCACGGCCACGGTAACCGTGAGAAGAGCAGGGGTATGACAAGCGGCCAGCATAGAGCACGGAGCCCAGAATTGGCGCCTAACTGCACCCGGCAATACTCAACCCAGCCCGGTCACCTGTCCTCCCCGTCTCCCATCTCTATCCTCTCCCATATGCAGGGGACACTTCATATAACCGTACCGCCCGACAACCCCACAATCCTTCTGTACCCGCTATGCTGCGGTAAGGAGCAGAGTCTGAGAGGCTGAGGCTGTAGGCTATAGGCTATAGGCTGTAGCTGAAGCTATGTTTAAGGGCAGTCAGGGTTTACAGGGTGCACAGAGTACACAATGTACCCGGCACCCAGCACAGAACTCACGGTACACGATACACGGCGCTGTCACGGCATGTCACGGCATGGAATCCAAACACACGCTGTGCGGGTGCGGGGGATGCACGGACTGGATGGACGCTGGATGCTGGCGGCGGCTCTAGATCTCCATGCCGCCGGGAAGTGGATAGGACGCGCTCAGCAGCAGCTCCGTCTCTGCTCTCCCATCAGGCCCCTCACATTTTGTCACAACGGTGTCATACATTATTGCACTGTCATTCTAGCCATCCTGTACAGGAATACGGTGCTCTCCACCGCAGGCTATGACACTATATTGTATGGAATAAATACATTTTTTATATGTCACAACGGTGTCATACATTATTGCACTATTGGAGTCCCCTTTTTCTTCCACTGAGGCACGGAGGGAGCTGGGCTGCATACATTGCTTACGGCTGGAAAGCTACACTTTGGAGAGGAGCTGAGGAGCGAGAGAGGAGCGGAGTAGAGCGGTGATCCAAGGAACCTTTCCTATACGCATGTTACCCCAAGCGGGGGCTTCTATCTGGTGAGTGGGGAACCCTGAGGGGAGCACCGGGACCACCTCGAATTGTGTCATAGGAGCACTCCCTTCACATTGGACCATCTTGCTGGACTCCAATTTACTTGCAAGCAATATTGATGATTTCAGATGTTCATATGAAAAATAGTCTAGTGGTTACGGATTTATTGTCTTTTCCCTCATTATAGGAACCACGGACATTGCTCATATTATATATATTTACTTTTTTGATCTTTATTGTGAGTGCTGGACTTTATACATCACAGTCCATATTGGGCTATATACCACAGCATCTTATCTGGTGCCCTGTTGCATTATTAAGTGGACATTCATGTTTACAGGTTTTTTTCCTTATAGGGGGCAGTAGCCCAGGTATCAGCACATAGTGCATATTCTGTGTTTGATGCATAGTCTCATATTTATTGATTACGTATCATATGTTTGCATATTTTCTAGTCTGCACACTAACCCCCCCACTTTTTGAAATTGTCTTATTCTCACTTATTGGGTGCATCCACACACTGTACCTGTCCCTCCATCGGGTAGACCATTTTAGGGTACACAGTGGGCATTAGTACACCCAGGCAGCGCCACTACCCCAACTTCGATACTTACCAATATGCAACGTGTGGCAAGTGACAATACGCAACGTGTGGCATGTGACATTGTGACAATCCGCAACGTGTGGCAAGTGACAATACGCAACGTGTGGCATGTGACGTGGCAAATGACAACCTGCAGGTGACGTAAGTGACCATCTGCAACGTGTGGCAAGTGACAATCTGCAACGTGTGGCATGTGACGTTGTGACAATCCACAATGTGTGGCAAGTGACAATCCGCAACGTATGGCAGGTAACGTTGTGGCAAGTGACAATCCGCAACATGTGGCATGTGACGTGGCAAGTGACAACCTGCAGGTGACCATCCGCAACATGTGGTAAGTGACAACCTGCAGGTGACGTAAGTGACAACCCGCAACGTGTGGCAAGTGACAACTCGCATCTGGTGGTGGAGTCCGAAGCAAAACTGTAAGTACAAACACACATCACAAGTTATATGAGACATGAGAGCCTGAGAGGGACTTGCCTTACCCAGCCCTGATTAACCACATATGGACCGGAAGGATTTGCCCACTTAAAGGGGTTGCATGGCTTTGGTTTTTTTTTTTTTTTTTTTAAATAACAAACATGTTATACTTACCTCCACTCTGCAGTTCGTTTTACACAGAGTGGCCTCGATCCTGCTGTTCTCGGGTCCCTCAACGGCTGTCTTGGCTCCTCCCCACATTAGCTAACCCCCTTCCGGGAAGCTCTCTCCTAAGGGGGTTAGCTTGCGGGTGCGCTCCCTGTCATACACGCTGCGTCCATATACACAGAGTGTATGACTCAGTCCCGCCCCCCCTCCACGGGCCACGTCACTGGATGTGATTGACAGCAGTGCGAGCCAATGGCTGCACTGCTATTAATTTATCCAATCTAGCCAATCAACGGCCAGACTCCATGGAGAAGAGGACGCCAGGGGGATGCGCACAGTAGGTGAATGGGCTCAGGTAAGTAAAACAGGGGGGCTGGGGGGGCCGTCATTGCCAGGTGATTTTTAACCTTCATGCATAGGATGCATTAAGGTGAAAATACACGAACCATTACAGCCCCCTTAATGACTGGGCCATTTTTTGCAATACGGCACTGTGTTGCTTTAACTGACAATTGTGCGGTCATGCGACACTGTACACAAATAAAAGTGATGTCCTTTTTTTCCCACAGTAGAGCTTTCTTTTGGTGATATTTGATCACCTCTGTGGTTTTTATTTTTTACGCTATAAACAAAAGAGCAACAATTTAAAAAATATATATATATATATTTTTTTACTTTTTGCTATAATAAATATCCAAACAATTTATGAAAAAAAAAATGTCTTCATCAGTTTAGGCCAATACGTATTCTTCTACAAAAAACAACACAATTAGCGTACATTGATTTGTTTGCACAAAAGACATCGCAGCCGCCCGCCATGCACAGGTCCCTTTATACTCCTATATACATGTATAGAGCCCTGACAGGTCCTCTTTATACATGTATAGAGCCATGACAGGTCCTCTTTATACTCCATTATACATGACATGTATAAAGGAGTATAAAGAGGACCTGTCATGGCTCTATACATGTATAAAGAGGACCTGTCAGGGCTCTATACATGTATATAGGAGTATAAAGAGCACCTGTCATGGTTCTATACATGTATTACATGTATAGAACCATGACAGGTCCTCTTTTTACTTCTATACATGTATACCATGACGGGTCCCCTTTAGTCATCTTGATATAAAATAATAAATGTGGGGGCCTTTGGTGGGATTGATTTTTTTTATTTTGGGGGGGGGGGGGGGCAGCATTTCATTCTTGGTCCCAGGCAGCACAATGTCTTGGGCCGGCACTGCTTATTACTTGTGGCATATGAGTTTGCTTTTAATCTGGGGAGTCTAAAGTCATAAGACTCCAGGAGCATAGAGCGTAAATCATGTCTCAATCTAAAAATTTCAGATTGAAGAGTGGGTGAAGGGTTATTTTTACTTGTCAGATCCATGTCGTTCAATTTTTTTGTTATGTCATCAAATTTTTTGTTCCGTTTCTTTCTTGCTTGTGAACCTAGTTGTATAAAAAGACCTCATATGAAAGACTTATGAGCATTCCATAGTACTGCCGGGTCGGATACAGAACCCACATTATTGGAAAAGAACTCTTTAATTTTCTCAGAGATATATTTTATATTTTCTGGTTGTTGTAAAAGGTAGTTATTCATACGCCATAGGTAAGATTTTTGATAAGAGTTTGCATTTTTCAATTTGATACTAATTGGGGCATGATCCGACCAGGCAATAGTATGAATGCGTGCATCAATTACATTTTGTAGCAACCACCTATCAGATACAAATAGGTCTATTCTGGAATATGTGTTGTGACGCGGGGAATGGAACGTATAGCCCCTCTCAGCTGCGTGACTACATCTCCATATGTCATATAAATCATTTTCTGTAAAAAAAAATGATAGAGGAGAAGCAAGTCTTTTAGCACTAGAAGAAGAGTCGATAACTATATCTGGGACTAGATTGAAGTCCCCACATATTAAAAGATGTCCTTTCTGCATTTCACATATTTTTTTTAAAACAGTCTTATGGAACCTCATTTGTCTGTTATTTGGTGCATAAATGTTCACAAGAGTGTATGTGATATTGTCTAGTGTGCACACCAAAATGATATACCTGCCTCCTGGATCCGAGTAGCATTTCAACAAATTCAAGAAGTCTCGAATGGCAATCAAAACACCCCTCTGTTTACAGGTGTAATCGGCCATAAAAATATGAGGAAAATTTTTATGCTGACACTGTGGAGCGTTATCAAGAGTAAAGTGCGTTTCTTGCACACAAAGAACGTCACATCCATTAGATAGTGCCGTTTTCCACATAGAAGACCTCTTAGCCGGGTGGTTCAAGCCGTTGGCGTTAACAGAGAGAAAATTGATGGACATTGTGATGTGGATTTTAGTTGTAAAATACTCACAAATCAAGATGAACAGCGGTGGGAGAAGATCAATTGAAATTGGTAGGTTGTCACGAAAACAAGTGCAACTTATATACAGTAGATGATTTCAGTCAGGTACCATTGAACAACTAAAAAAAAAGAAAACTAAAACAAAAACAAATTAAAAGAAAATAAACCAAATAAACAAATAAACAAATATTAAATAAAACAAACAAGAAATAGAATATAAACTATATTAAGGAAATAAAACAATATTCCACAGCCGTGGAAAATTTAATAACTTGCAATGGGAATGCAATAGGATTTGTAGAAGTAGGGTACAAAATTCAGCCGACCAAGAATGGGGGTAATGTTCAAAAGAAAACAAGAATAACAAATGATGCATAACAGACACCGGGGGTGTATGTAGATAGAAATAAAAGAAAATAAAAAGAAAAAAAGGAAGAAACTAATCTTCCATCATTCTTCACTTTCCCTTAGGAAGAAGGTAGCCTTCACGTATGTTGCTATCGAGCCTTGATCTTTCTTTGTTTTTCCGTTCTTCTGGAAAGATTTCAGGAACTATACCCCAAGAATGGAGAAGTCGCATACCTTCCTGAGGTTTAGATACAATAGTGGTTGTTCCATTTTTGGTGACTAGCAATGTTGCAGGGTGTTTCCATTTGTATAAGATTCTATGATCATACAAAGTTTTTGTAACAGATTTCAGATGTCTTCTCAAGTTTAGAGTATGCTGTGACAGATCAGCATAAAGTTGAATTTCCTTATATGGCTCAGGCAAAACCATCAGGAATCTGGCTTTTGCAAGTGGCTTCTCCTTAGTAGGAAAGAAATGAATCTTCATAAGTACGTCCCTGGGAACAGAAGCATCCAGGTGTTTGGGCTTGGGTATGCGGTGAATCCGATCTATCATGCGTTCAATTTGAGAGATTTCCGGCAATAAAGTAGCAATCAAATCATTTGCATATTTTTGTAGATCATTTGGGGATACGGATTCTGGGACCCCCCTCAATTTTATATTACTTCTCCTTGAGCGGTCCTCCAAGTCCGCGAGCTTAGCCCTGACCCACAAATTTTCCTCCATTTGATCCTTACATGCCTCCACAAGGTCATTAACAGTGTCAGATTGATCGTCCATTTTGTGTTCAATATTGAGCACTCTGTCACCCAGACCTTTTAATTCGACAGAAAAGTTATTCATCATGATGGATAAATCTGACATAAGGGACGTTTGTAATGAAATAAGCATATCTTTCATAGTAAAGAAATGGGGTTTAGGGATGTTGGCGCTGCTTATGCTTGTTGGTAAATATCCACGAAATGTCCTATGTATTGTAAATTATTTGTAGGGAAACTTCAAAATGCTAGGAGAGACCAATGGGGATGGGTCTCCTAGACCTGTGCGTTATGGTAGCCTAACGTCCAGGTGCTGCCCCCTATTAATGCTTGTAATCAACACTGGTGACCCAATGATCTGTTGGTTCTCCCAGTGGGAATATTACATTTATATCCAAAGGGTGGGAAAGTAGCCAATAAAATTAAATTTCTGAGTTTACAACGTCCTGTATATTTGGTCTGTTTCGAATAGTTAATTCAAATTGTATTGAAAGGGAATAATTTCGTTGATTCCGGTGTGTAGCCTCAAAATACAGTGTGCAATGGGTGCACAAATCCAGATAATGGATACAGGATATAAGACCTCCACAATTGTTATAAAATGAGAAAAAAAAATAATAATAATAATAATAATAATAAATGTGTTAAATGATTAGGTGTCCCCCGTGGCACCGTGCAATGAGTGATATTGCAAAACTAAACCCTTGTTTAAATAAGTGAATGGGCTTGATACAAAAGTATAAATAACAAAAATATTAAAGATGCATAGTCCAGGACCCTGTGCAGGTAAGAGGGGTAAGGTGTGTTTTAAAAGCTCCCGTGTAGATCTGCCCTGTCAAAGAGCGTGTATAAAAAAGTAGGTGTCAGGAAAAAATAAATTAAAATAAAAAGGAAAATAACAGCAATAATTATAACCAACAGTATAAGTCGTCGGGTAATGAGCAAAATTATGTGCAAAACAACAATATATTAATATATATATGTGCCGTCCCTAAATAGGGTTGTGAGAAAAAATGTATATATCTTTTCAAGATATATAGTAACTAAGTAGTGAAATTCCAAATATATTGGAGAGATTGCATCAATAAATAAAGAGTGATATAAACCGTCCAGACTAGACCATATAAAAATAAAAAATAAATAAAAATAAAAATAAACAATCTGGGAACCCTCACTGGGTAGTTGCTATAAGTTCTCTTAGTTAATTAATGTCTCATGAACTAATCAAAAAATTCAATGTGGAAACAATGTATCACTGATGACAGAATGCATGTAGAAAAAGCAAAATAGTGACTTCATGTGATTTTCTTCCTGATGCTTTTTGGCGTGACTTTTGTGCTCCCCCTGTTGTGTCCCCACTCACCAGATGTTGGCACCCCTAAGGGCAAAAAGCAATGGTGGTGGTACCTCGTCGTCAGTTGTTGCGCTGGTTGTTATTTATATAGCGTAGGAAAATTCCTTCTCACCTCTCCAGAGGGGGGGGGGGAGAAAATCCAATCAGCTTCCAGGTGTCCAGAGGATGGCAATCACAAAAGAAAAAAAGAAGGAATCCACATAGTGTGACACTGTGTTTTGCAAGTAAAAAGACCACCGTCTTTATTTAAAAATATATAACTATGTATCTTCTCTGCTGGTTACAGGTGGTTTAAACAATCCAAGCACCAATCCCAAACATACATGGGTTAACTACAGGTGTCAGCAGGGCATGGTTTGGAAAACCGTATCCCAACGAAGATAATGCAAAGAAAAAAATAATAAAAAAGTAAAAAAAGGGACCGTTCAAGGAACAAAATTACATAAATGAAAATATAAAAAAGGTTAAAAAAATGATGAGCCACAAAGGCACAGTTAGCCCTGTTATCCGTTTATGCTCACGAGCTAAGAGCGATGCCTGTGTCTCACAGTGACCGCCGTGCAGCAGCAAAGGCGTCCGTGGCTTTCCGTACAGGTGATTCGCGGCTCGGAGGATAACGCTACAGTCAGCTAGGAGGGCGTGCGTACGTGCGTGCTTGCGTCTAGGTCACCTGACGCGTTTCGTCGTATGACGTTATCAAAGGTGATTCAAGCAACAGATGTACGGTGCTGATTTTTATACACGGCATTGGATGTGTCCCGCCTTCAAAGGGGATGTTTGATTCTGGCTATACAATTACTTGTAGCCCATAAGCCTCCCATCCTTTAACCCTTGGTTGGATCCAATTATAATGAGGGGATTGACACAGCCGTGCCAGAGATAAGAATTGCTCTCCCTGTTAAAATTTATAATGGTGTAACAAACCATCTTATCTTAGCAGCCTGATGGATTGATACTGCCGCAATGTAACAAATAAATATCCTAAATGGCAGAATGTATACATATGCACAGAAATTGGTAAAAATTAATAAAGAATTTTTTTACCTAATGAATTGTTAGTGCCACAATGTAACACATATATGTCCTAGGTTACAGAATTGATTAAAGTGCTGAATATATACATATACACAAAAATTAATAAAAATTGAAGTAAAAAAATGAATAGAGGTATTGGTAATATGTATTCCTTGATCTTGGTGATTTCAAAAACGTTTTTTGTTATGTGATGCAGGAATATTATCCGATTAAAAAGCGAGTAAAGGGTGATTCCAATTGTGTTATGTGACGAGAGTCAGAGTGAAAAAAAGGGGGATAATGTGTCCCGTTCCATAAATATCTAGTACTGTGAACACTTATGTACCCAAGGAGGGCATATTTAGTTTCAGTGTACTCCCTATAAACATAGAGGACTAGCCCAGTAGGGAAAAAAGAGGGATCATATTCCCTCGGGGGAACCCCCATTCATTATTATATAAACGTGACTAAGTAATCCCCTTGTGGGGGTGACCTGTATGTTTTCATACCTACAGTGTTGGTACATTGAGGAAAATCCGCAATTGGGGCAAGGAGGGAGGTTGCATAGGCCTCCCTAAAATAAATGTAAAAAAGAGTGCACAATTGCGAAAAAGAATTAATAAGCAAGTGTTTAAAAAGAATCATGGTTAAATATATATATGGTGGGAAATATAACCAGGAATGTAAAGAGAGCCTGTCACTTTTACCCATTCCCATAACCCATATTTAATATGTTTTATAGGTGAAGCCTATCATCTGATTGGTATAATTGAAGTTATTACATGTGGGAGCTGGCGTATTTCCTCACACATCTGTTCCTCCTCAATAAGGATATTAATGTTGTAAGATGTAGTTGCTTTGTATCTAGGGATAGGATGTATCATGGACCAAGGATTCAAGCTCTCTCTTGTTGGAATTAGATGGTTGAAGAAAGGTCGTTTTTGTTTTTTTTCATATACTTAATCTTTA
The DNA here is from genome assembly GCF_905171775.1 of Rana temporaria. Lineage (NCBI taxonomy): Eukaryota > Metazoa > Chordata > Amphibia > Anura > Ranidae > Rana > Rana temporaria. Next base: position 86,150,816 of record NC_053494.1, on the reverse strand, counting down.
TATGTAGTAGCTTTATATGTTTAATCAAGAGGCAAAGAACAGTGGATTTGGATTCGTCTGTTGGTTCTGTTTGTTGTGGTCAGAGAATACTCATGGCAGGCAATTATTAAGGATGGTAGCCTGGGAGGAAAAAAGTTTTTTTTATTTTTTGGAATATTGGCTATAGAATTTAGATCTCAATGGGGCATCTAGTATTGGGGGTTTAATTATTAAAAATTGGAAATGAAACAGTTCAAGTCTATGTCTAAGTTGAGGCCTCTGGGAGCTAGGGATCCCATCTTATGTATCCATCTTGTTTCATTCTGTGATACTTGTACTTGTTTATTGCCACCTCGCCAATGGTCCTTGATGATGTCAATCCCAAAGAATGTCATACAAGTAGGATCTTTATTGTGTTTCTCTGCGAAATGTCTTGAGAGACTATGTTTGGGAAAGCCTTTTCTTATGTTTCTGATGTGCTCTCGAACTCTTACACGCAGGGCCCTGGTGGTACGGCCTATGTATTGCAGGTGGCATGGGCACTCAATGACGTAGGTAACGTGCGTGCTGTTGCACGTAATTAAATCTTATATCTGATATTCCTGGTTATACACTGTGGATTTAAAAGTGGTTTTCCTCCGGGGTTGCGGTCTGTTGGTTCTACAAGGCAGGCAGCGTTGGCACCTATAGAAGCCTTTAAGGTCTGGGCATATATTGATGTTCTGTGGGGGATCCAGTACATTATGTACAAGGTGTGTCCTTAAAGTAGGAGCTCTACGATAGATGAACTTGGGGCGGGGTGGAAGAATGTTAGATAATGTTCTATCTTCTCTAAGTATGGGCCAGTACTTTCTAATAATCTTCTCCACTTGTTGGTACTGGTTATTGAATCCAGTAATGAAGGATAGATCCATGTTAGGTGCTGTTGTTAATTTATTTTTCTTCAACAATGTTTCTCTATCCATAAGTCTGATGGTGTTCTTTAGTTTGGTTAACAGATCTTCTTTATAACCCTTTTCAAGAAATCTCTTTAAGTACTTCTGCTTGTATGTCAAAATCTTCCAGTCGTCGGCAATTTCTCCTGACTCTCAGCAGTTGTCCTTTGGGGATATTGCCTATCCACTGTGGGTGGTGGCAGCTGGAGGTGGATATGTATCCGTTTCTGTCGGTTTTTTTGAAGAATGTTCTTGTGCAGAGTTCTCCATTGTGTTTGAAGATCTGTAAATCCAAATAATCGACAGATTGGTTGTGCCAATTCCCCGTGAAGGTTATCCCAAACCTGTTATTATTGAGTTCCTTTATAAAGGTTTTCTGTCCCATCCCAGAGAATGATAAGGTCATCTATATATCTTCTGTAGTGTCGTAGCTGGGGTATATTCTGCCCATATATATGTTCCGCCTCCCACATGTCCATGAACAAATTAGCGACACTTGGGGCGTAGCGAGCCCCCATCGCTACGCCCTTTTTTTGTACATAAAACTGTTTCTTGTACCAAAAATGGTTATTGGCCATAGCCATCTTCAGACCCTCTAATATGAATGTGACTTGTTCCTGCTTCATTTCAGTAAGTTCATGTAGTGCCTTTTCAACGCCTTTTATTCCATCTTGTTGCCTGATGCTTGTATATAACGAGTCTACGTCTATTGTTGCCAGCAATAAGTTGTCGGTGTCTTTCATTTTCCCTAGTTCTACCATTAATTGGGTCCCATCCTTCAGGTGTGATCTACCTTTGGTTACCAATGGTTTAAGGAATTGGTCCAGGTATTCTCCTAGTCGCGAGAAAATGGAGTTTATACCGCTCACGATCGGTCTTCCTGGCGGTTTCTGTAGACGTTTATGGATTTTGGGCACCTGATATATGACTGGTGTCTTTGTGGATTCAGATATTAAATATTTAGCCTCCTTAGCATTTAGAATCCCCAATCTCACTCCCTTTTGGACATATCGAGATAGTTGTTTTTTATATATAGGTCCAGGGTTCTTCTTTAGCTTTACATATGTGTCAGGTACATTTAACAAATTCTCCATTTCAGCTTCATAGTCAAATTTATTGAGTATAACTAGCCCCCCCCCCCTTATCCGCCGGTCTGATGACAACTTCCTTCTTCTCTCCAATTTGTTTTATTGTTTTCCAGATGTTCTTATTTATGCCCAGACCTTAGAGGCTTCTATAGGTGCCAACGCTGCCTGCCTTGTAGAACCAACAGACCGCAACCCCAGAGGAAAACCACTTTTAAATCCACAGTGTATAACCAGGAATATCAGATAAAAGATTTAATTACGTGCAACAGCACGCACGTTACCTACGTCATTGAGTGGCCATGCCACCTGCAATACATAGGCCGTACCACCAGGGCCCTGCGTGTAAGAGTTCGAGAGCACATCAGAAACATAAGAAAAGGCTTTCCCAAACATAGTCTCTCAAGACATTTCGCAGAGAAACACAATAAAGATCCTACTTGTATGACATTCTTTGGGATTGACATCATCAAGGACCATTGGCGAGGTGGCAATAAACAAGTACAAGTATCACAGAATGAAACAAGATGGATACATAAGATGGGATCCCTAGCTCCCAGAGGCCTCAACTTAGACATAGACTTGAACTGTTTCATTTCCAATTTTTAATAATTAAACCCCCAATACTAGATGTCCCATTGAGATCTGAATTCTATAGCCAATATTCCAAAAAATAAAAAAAACTTTTTTCCTCCCAGGCTACCATCCTTAATAATTGCCTGCCATGAGTATTCTCTGACCACAACAAACAGAACCAACAGACGAATCCAAATCCACTGTTCTTTGCCTCTAGATTAAACATATAAAGCTACTACATATAAAGATTAAGTATATGAAAAAAACCAAAAACGACCTTTCTTCAACCATCTAATTCCAACAAGAGAGAGCTTGAATCCTTGGTCCATGATACATCCTATCCCTAGATACAAAGCAACTACATCTTACAACATTAATATCCTTATTGAGGAGGAACAGATGTGTGAGGAAATACACCAGCTCCCACATGTAATAACTTCAATTATACCAATCAGATGATAGGCTTCACCTATAAAACATATTAAATATGGGTTATGGGAATGGGTAAAAGTGACAGGCTCTCTTTACATTCCTGGTTATATTTCCCACCATATATATATTTAACCATGATTCTTTTTAAACACTTGCTTATTAATTCTTTTTCGCAATTGTGCACTCTTTTTTACATTTATTTTAGGGAGGCCTATGCAACCTCCCTCCTTGCCCCAATTGCGGATTTTCCTCAATGTACCAACACTGTAGGTATGAAAACATACAGGTCACCCCCACAAGGGGATTACTTAGTCACGTTAATATAATAATGAATGGAGGTTCCCCCGAGGGAATATGATCCCTCTTTTTTCCCTACTGGGCTAGTCCTCTATGTTTATAGGGAGTACACTGAAACTAAATATGCCCTCCTTGGGTACATAAGTGTTCACAGTACTAGATATTTATGGAACGGGACACATTATCCCCCTTTTTTTCACTCTGACTCTCGTCACATAACACAATTGGAATCACCCTTTACTCGCTTTGTAATCGGATAATATTCCTGCATCACATAACAAAAAACGTTTTTGAAATCACCAAGATCAAGGAATACATATTACCAATACCTCTATTCATTTTTTTCCTTCCATTTTTATTAATTTTTGTGTATATGTATATATTCAGCACTTTAATCAATTCTGTAACCTAGGACATATATGTGTTACATTGTGGCACTAACAATTCATTAGGTAAAAAAATTCTTTATTAATTTTTACCAATTTCTGTGCATATGTATACATTCTGCCATTTAGGATATTTATTTGTTACATTGCGGCAGTATCAATCCATCAGGCTGCTAAGATAAGATGGTTTGTTACACCATTATAAATTTTAACAGGGAGAGCAATTCTTATCTCTGGCACCGGCTGTGTCAATCCCCTCATTATAATTGGATCCAACCAAGGGTTAAAGGATGGGAGGCTTATGGGCTACAAGTAATTGTATAGCCAGAATCAAACATCCCCTTTGAAGGCGGGACACATCCAATGCCGTGTATAAAAATCAGCACCGTACGTCTGTTGCTTGAATCACCTTTGATAACGTCATACGACGAAACGCGTCAGGTGACCTAGACGCAAGCACGCACGTACGCACGCCCTCCTAGCTGACTGTAGCGTTATCCTCCGAGCCGCGAATCACCTGTACGGAAAGCCACGGACGCCTTTGCTGTTGCACGGCGGTCACTGTGAGACACAGGCATCGCTCTTAGCTCGTGAGCATAAACGGATAACAGGGCTAACTGTGCCTTTGTGGCTCATCATTTTTTTAAACCTTTTTTATATTTTCATTTATGTAATTTTGTTCCTTGAAACGGTCCCTTTTTTTACCTTTTTTATTATTTTTTTCTTTGCATTATCTTCGTTGGGATACGGTTTTCCAACCATGCCCTGCTGACACCTGTAGTTAACCCATGTATGGTTTGGGATTGGTGCTTGGATTGTTTAAACCACCTGTAACCAGCAGAGAAGATACATAGTTATATATTTTTTAAATAAAGACGGTGGGTCTTTTTACTTGCAAAACACAGTGTCACACTATGTTGACTTCCTTCTTTTTTCTTTTGTGATTGCCATCCTCTGGACACCTGGAAGCTGATTGGATTTTCTCCCCCCCCCCTCTGGAGAGGTGAGAAGGAATTTTCTACGCTATATAAATAACAACCAGCGCAACAACTGACGACGAGGTACCACCACCATTGCTTTTTGCCCTTAGGGTTGCCAAATCTGGTGAGTGGGGACACAACAGGGGGAGCACAAAAGTCACGCCAAAAAGCATCAGGAAGAAAATCACATGAAGTCACTATTTTGCTTTTTCTACATGCATTCCTGTCATCAGTGATACATTGTTTCCACATTGAATTTTTTGATTAGTTCATGAGACATTGATTAACTAAGAGAACTTATAGCAACTACCCAGTGAGGGTTCCCAGATTGTTTATTTTTATTTTTATTTATTTTTATTTTTATATGGTCTAGTCTGGACGGTTTATATCACTCTTTATTTATTGATGCAATCTCTCCAATATATTTGGAATTTCACTACTTAGTTACTATATATCTTGAAAAGATATATACATTTTTTCTCACAACCCTATTTAGGGACGGCACATATATATATTAATATATTGTTGTTTTGCACATAATTTTGCTCATTACCCGACGACTTATACTGTTGGTTATAATTATTGCTGTTATTTTCCTTTTTATTTTAATTTATTTTTTCCTGACACCTACTTTTTTATACACGCTCTTTGACAGGGCAGATCTACACGGGAGCTTTTAAAACACACCTTACCCCTCTTACCTGCACAGGGGTCCTGGACTATGCATCTTTAATATTTTTGTTATTTATACTTTTGTATCAAGCCCATTCACTTATTTAAACAAGGGTTTAGTTTTGCAATATCACTCATTGCACGGTGCCACGGGGGACACCTAATCATTTAACACATTTATTATTATTATTATTATTATTATTATTATTTTTTCTCATTTTATAACAATTGTGGAGGTCTTATATCCTGTATCCATTATCTGGATTTGTGCACCCATTGCACACTGTATTTTGAGGCTACACACCGGAATCAACGAAAATATTCCTTTCAATACAATTTGAATTAACTATTCGAAACAGACCAAATATACAGGACGTTGTAAACTCAGAAATTTAATTTTATTGGCTACTTTCCCACCCTTTGGATATAAATGTAATATTCCCACTGGGAGAACCAACAGATCATTGGGTCACTAGTGTTGATTACAAGCATTAATAGGGGGCAGCACCTGGACGTTAGGCTACCATAACGCACAGGTCTAGGAGACCCATCCCCATTGGTCTCTCCTAGCATTTTGAAGTTCCCCTACAAATAATTTACAATACATAGGACATTTCGTGGATATTTACCAACAAGCATAAGCAGCGCCAACATCCCTAAACCCCATTTCTTTGCTAATTCCAGGTCTCTTTGAGGCTTGTCAGGGAGGCAGCAGCTTAATATTATTCCTAAGCGCGGATCCTTTCCCCTTAATTTTCTAGCAGTTACACCAGTTGTATCTAGATCTGCAGCTATGGACATTTTTGGCTACATGTCAAACAGAAATATTGATGTGGGAGGTATTTTTAGCCAGGAACAGGTGAACACAAAACAAGATATGGAAAGTTTGTTAAAGCAATTGAAACATGCATTAGAGAAACAATTAAGGGTTTGGTGGGATATAGCAACCCTTGAAACATATGTAAAGGAAAAAATAACACCAAGACGTCTAAGATGGGATGTAAACCCAAACGACCATTTAAATGACCCAACACTGACAGAAAAGTGGTTCCAATTTTTCAGTAAATGTGAAAGTGATCTGCTATTGACCATTATAAAAAGAAGACAAGTTAAACTCAAAGTAGTGGAGGCACATATAGTAGAATTAAAGAATTCACTAGTCCCCTTCACAAACAAACCAGAGTATAAAGAAAAAGAAGTACAGCTTCAGAGACACATAAAAAAATATGACACCGATATACAATTAAAAAAACAAAAAAAGTTCAAAAGGGATGTACTGGACTACAAGAACAATAAAGTATACAAGTGGCAAGTGGAGGAAGATGACCTTTTTGATTTTGATGAAAACTCCTTGTCTGAAAGTTCAAGTGAGGATACAGAGGACATTGAACCAGAAGAAATCGCTGGCAGATCGACACTAAGATGTGAGTTGACCCCAGAACAACAGCCAAGGACTGATACTAACCCCAACCAATACACAAGACCCAGAATGGATATGAGAGAATCAAGAAGAAGACGAGAGTCTGGAAGAGGGAATATGGAACATCACAACACCCCAAGAAGATATAGATCCCCCAATATGGGACATGGAGGAGGGAGACAATATCCCTACCAAAGAGAACGAACAGAAAATGGGGGTTTTCAGAGAGGGAACCACAACAACAGACCCCAAGGGAGACGACAGCCCAATACTACATACAGGAACCCCCGGTGGGCAGGTTATACCAGAAACCGGGGAGGAGCCAGCGGATGGGAAAACACACCGAGAGACAGAGAGAGATACCAAGAACCTACAGATCAATACACCCAACGGAACCAGCCAATGAATGGGAGACCAGGCAGAATTCCGAATTGGGAAAGAACGGAAACTACAATGGAGTGGCACCAACAAAGAGGAGATGCACAAGAGGAAAGAGAGGGGGGCAGAAGAAAAAGGCAAAGAGAGTACTAGGGGAGGGGATTTACAACCTCAGCAGTGCCACTTTTTCAGATGAAGAATGGAAAGCACTGGACCTTGGCCTTAAATTCGCCCCTGACAAAACATTAAATAAATTTGACACATATATAGATCTACAAAAGTACATGAGGAAGTTAAATCTTAAAAAACATTTTGCCCTAAATAAAGATGAACGTCTGCCAGAACCTGAGAAGTATACACACACCAATCTAAAAAATAGATCGTTATACAATCCCAAAACACCTGGCAACCAATGTCTTAATGCCTTTAGGAAAATGGTGGAAAAAGATATTGAAACCCTGGAACATTAACAATCAAGAGGAAATAAGAACATCTGGAAAACAATAAAACAAATTGGAGAGAAGAAGGAAGTTGTCATCAGACCGGCGGATAAGGGGGGGGGGGGGCTAGTTATACTCAATAAATTTGACTATGAAGCTGAAATGGAGAATTTGTTAAATGTACCTGACACATATGTAAAGCTAAAGAAGAACCCTGGACCTATATATAAAAAACAACTATCTCGATATGTCCAAAAGGGAGTGAGATTGGGGATTCTAAATGCTAAGGAGGCTAAATATTTAATATCTGAATCCACAAAGACACCAGTCATATATCAGGTGCCCAAAATCCATAAACGTCTACAGAAACCGCCAGGAAGACCGATCGTGAGCGGTATAAACTCAATTTTCTCGCGACTAGGAGAATACCTGGACCAATTCTTAAACCATTGGTACCAAAGGTAGATCACACCTGAAGGATGGGACCCAATTAATGGTAGAACTAGGGAAAATGAAAGACACCGACAACTTATTGCTGGCAACATAGACGTAGACTCGTTATATACAAGCATCAGGCAACAAGATGGAATAAAAGCGTTGAAAAGGCACTACATGAACTTACTGAAATGAAGCAGGAACAAGTCACATTCATATTAGAGGGTCTGAAGATGGCTATGGCCAATAACCATTTTTGGTACAAGAAACAGTTCTATGTACAAAAAAAGGGCGTAGCGATGGGGGCTCGCTACGCCCCAAGTGTCGCTAATTTGTTCATGGACATGTGGGAGGCGGAACATATATATGGGCAGAATATACCCCAGCTACGACACTACAGAAGATATATAGATGACCTTATCATTCTCTGGGATGGGACAGAAAACCTTTATAAAGGAACTCAATAATAACAGGTTTGGGATAACCTTCACGGGGAATTGGCACAACCAATCTGTCGATTATTTGGATTTACAGATCTTCAAACACAATGGAGAACTCTGCACAAGAACCATTCTTCAAAAAAACCGACAGAAACGGATACATATCCACCTCAGCTGCCACCACCCACAGTGGATAGGCAATATCCCCAAAGGACAACTGCTGAGAGTCAGGAGAAATTGCCGACGACTGGAAGATTTTGACATACAAGCAGAAGTACTTATAAAGAGATTTCTTGAAAAGGGTTATAAAGAAGATCTGTTAACCAAACTAAAGAACACCATCAGACTTATGGATAGAGAAACATTGTTGAAGAAAAAGAAATCAACAACAGCACCTAACATGGATCTATCCTTCATTACTGGATTCAATAACCAGTACCAACAAGTGGAGAAGATTATTAGAAAGTACTGGCCCATACTTAGAGAAGATAGAACATTATCTAACATTCTTCCACCCCGCCCAAGTTCATCTATCGTAGAGCTCCTACTTTAAGGACACACCTTGTACTAATGTACTGGATCCCCCACAGAACATCAATATGCCCAGACCTTAAAGGCTTCTATAGGTGCCAACGCTGCCTGCCTTGTAGAACCAACAGACCGCAACCCCGGAGGAAAACCACTTTTAAATCCACAGTGTATAACCAGGAAAATCAGATAAAAGATTTAATTACGTGCAACAGCACGCACGTTACCTACGTCATTGAGTGCCCATGCCACCTGCAATACATAGGCCGTACCACCAGGGCCCTGCGTGTAAGAGTTCGAGAGCACATCAGAAACATAAGAAAAGGCTTTCCCAAACATAGTCTCTCAAGACATTTTGCAGAGAAACACAATAAAGATCCTACTTGTATGACATTCTTTGGGATTGACATCATCAAGGACCATTGGCGAGGTGGCAATAAACAAGTACAAGTATCACAGAATGAAACAAGATGGATACATAAGATGGGATCCCTAGCTCCCAGAGGCCTCAACTTAGACATAGACTTGAACTGTTTCATTTCCAATTTTTAATAATTAAACCCCCAATACTAGATGCCCCATTGAGATCTGAATTCTATAGCCAATATTCCAAAAAATAAAAAAAACTTTTTTCCTCCCAGGCTACCATCCTTAATAATTGCCTGTCATGAGTATTCTCTGACCACAACAAACAGAACCAACAGACGAATCCAAATCCACTGTTCTTTGCCTCTAGATTAAACATATAAAGCTACTACATATAAAGATTAAGTATATGAAAAAAAACAAAAACGACCTTTCTTCAACCATCTAATTCCAACAAGAGAGAGCTTGAATCCTTGGTCCATGATACATCCTATCCCTAGATACAAAGCAACTACATCTTACAACATTAATATCCTTATTGAGGAGGAACAGATGTGTGAGGAAATACGCCAGCTCCCACATGTAATACTTCAATTATACCAATCAGATGATAGGCTTCACCTATAAAACATATTAAATATGGGTTATGGGAATGGGTAAAAGTGACAGGCTCTCTTTACATTCCTGGTTATATTTCCCACCATATATATATTTAACCATGATTCTTTTAAAACACTTGCTTATTAATTCTTTTTCGCAATTGTGCACTCCTTTTTACATTTATTTTAGGGAGGCCTATGCAACCTCCCTCCTTGCCCCAATTGCGGATTTTCCTCAATGTACCAACACTGTAGGTATGAAAACATACAGGTCACCCCCACAAGGGGATTACTTAGTCACGTTAATATAATAATGAATGGGGGTTCCCCCGAGGGAATATGATCCCTCTTTTTTCCCTACTGGGCTAGTCCTCTATGTTTATAGGGAGTACACTGAAACTAATATGCCCTCCTTGGGTACATAAGTGTTCACAGTACTAGATATTTATGGAACGGGACACATTATCCCCCTTTTTTTCACTCTGACTCTCGTCACATAACACAATTGGAATCACCCTTTTACTCGCTTTGTAATCGGATAATATTCCTGCATCACATAACAAAAAACGTTTTTGAAATCCCCAAGATCAAGGAATACATATTACCAATACCTCTATTCATTTTTTTACTTCAATTTTTATTAATTTTTGTGTATATGTATATATTCAGCACTTTAATCAATTCTGTAACCTAGGACATATATGTGTTACATTGTGGCACTAACAATTCATTAGGTAAAAAAATTCTTTATTAATTTTTACCAATTTCTGTGCATATGTATACATTCTGCCATTTAGGATATTTATTTGTTACATTGCGGCAGTATCAATCCATCAGGCTGCTAAGATAAGATGTTTGTTACACCATTATAAATTTTAACAGGGAGAGCAATTCTTATCTCTGGCACCGGCTGTGTCCAATCCCCTCATTATAATTGGATCCAACCAAGGGTTAAAGGATGGGAGGCTTATGGGCTACAAGTAATTGTATAGCCAGAATCAAACATCCCCTTTGAAGGCGGGACACATCCAATGCCGTGTATAAAAATCAGCACTGTACGTCTGTTGCTTGAATCACCTTTGATAACGTCATACGACGAAACGCGTCAGGTGACCTAGACGCAAGCACGCACGTACGCACGCCTCCTAGCTGACTGTAGCGTTATCCTCCGAGCCGCGAATCACCTGTACGGAAAGCCACGGACGCCTTTGCTGTTGCACGGCGGTCACTGTGAGACACAGGCATCGCTCTTAGCTCGTGAGCATAAACGGATAACAGGGCTAACTATGCCTTTGTGGCTCATCATTTTTTAACCTTTTTTATATTTTCATTTATGTAATTTTGTTCCTTGAACGGTCCCTTTTTTTACTTTTTTATTATTTTTTTCTTTGCATTATCTTCGTTGGGATACGGTTTTCCAAACCATGCCCTGCTGACACCTGTAGTTAACCCATGTATGTTTGGGATTGGTGCTTGGATTGTTTAAACCACCTGTAACCAGCAGAGAAGATACATAGTTATATATTTTTAAATAAAGACGGTGGTCTTTTTACTTGCAAAACACAGTGTCACACTATGTGGATTCCTTCTTTTTTTCTTTTGTGATTGCCATCCTCTGGACACCTGGAAGCTGATTGGATTTTCTCCAGCCCCCCCCCCCCCCTCTGGAGAGGTGAGAAGGAATTTTCCTACGCTATATAACAAAACAAACAAATATAAAACAAAACAACCAGCGCAACAACTGACGACGAGGTACCACCACCATTGCTTTTTGCCCTTAGGGGTGCCAACATCTGGTGAGTGGGGACACAACAGGGGGAGCACAAAAGTCACGCAAAAAGCATCAGGAAGAAAATCACATGAAGTCACTATTTTGCTTTTTCTACATGCATTCTGTCATCAGTGATACATTGTTTCCACATTGAATTTTTTGATTAGTTCATGAGACATTGATTAACTAAGAGAACTTATAGCAACTACCCAGTGAGGGTTCCCAGATTGTTTATTTTTATTTTTATTTATTTTTTATTTTTATATGGTCTAGTCTGGACGGTTTATATCACTCTTTATTTATTGATGCAATCTCTCCAATATATTTGGAATTTCACTACTTAGTTACTATATATCTTGAAAAGATATATACATTTTTTCTCACAACCCTATTTAGGGACGGCACATATATATATTAATATATTGTTGTTTTGCACATAATTTTGCTCATTACCCGACGACTTATACTGTTGGTTATAATTATTGCTGTTATTTTCCTTTTTATTTTAATTTATTTTTTCCTGACACCTACTTTTTTATACACGCTCTTTGACAGGGCAGATCTACACGGGAGCTTTTAAAACACACCTTACCCCTCTTAATTGCACAGGGTCCTGGACTATGCATCTTTAATATTTTTGTTATTTATACTTTTGTATCAAGCCCATTCATTTATTTAAACAAGGGTTTAGTTTTGCAATATCACTCATTGCACGGTGCCACGGGGACACCTAATCATTTAACACATTTATTATTATTATTATTATTATTATTATTATTTTTTCTCATTTTATAACAATTGTGGAGGTCTTATATCCTGCATCCATTATCTGGATTTGTGCACCCATTGCACACTGTATTTTGAGGCTACACACCGGAATCAACGAAATTATTCCCTTTCAATACAATTTGAATTAACTATTCGAAACAGACCAAATATACAGGACGTTGTAAACTCAGAAATTTAATTTTATTGGCTACTTTCCCACCCTTTGGATATAAATGTAATATTCCCACTGGGAGAACCAACAGATCATTGGGTCACCAGTGTTGATTACAAGCATTAATAGGGGGCAGCACCTGGACGTTAGGCTACCATAACGCACAGGTCTAGGAGACCCATCCCCATTGGTCTCTCCTAGCATTTTGAAGTTCCCCTACAAATAATTTACAATACATAGGACATTTCGTGGATATTTACCAACAAGCATAAGCAGCGCCAACATCCCTAAACCCCATTTCTTTGCTAATTCCAGGTCTCTTTGAGGCTTGTCAGGGAGGCAGCAGCTTAATATTATTCCTAAGCGCGGATCCTTTCCCCTTAAATATCTTTCATAGTAGTATCCATCACTGGCATTCCTGATGTGGGGTAGTTAGAAATCGATGACGCAGTATTGGGGCCTGTCTGATCCTGACTGACAGCTGCCATACCTGACTGTTTGATCTGTGCGGCATCATCTATCCTCCTTTTTGCTTTTGGACTTTGTGAGGAAGGACTATGCAGCGGGGAGTCCGGAGCCTGAATCTGAGGATTTTCAGAGACCCGTTTGCTGGGGTCATCATCAGGGAGGTCCGTGTACGATGATGAGTTCTGTGAAACAGCGTCACCTCCGCCATCTTGTTTCAGTTCTCCCGCTCGATCCGGTATTTCAAAGAAGTTAACTAACTTCTTAGCTTGCTTTTGGTCCTTTCGTTTGCACGGTAACATCGGGACCTTTCCGTTCTGTGCAGGTGAAGTTTTTTCTTTCCGGTAGTCGCGTTTAAAAAGATCGTTTTGCCGCCAAACCCCCGGTGATCTGTCAGAGCAATTCACTCAAGCGGCCATCACGGTCGCGCGCAAGCCACGCCCCCCGGATCCAAATTTCTGATTAAGCTTTTATGGGGGTGTTATAAGAATTTTTGCGGGTGCCCTGGTGGTTGGTGTCCGGGTGACAGGCAGTCAGAAACCCGGGCAGAGGATGCAAAAACCAGACTCTCCGGGTGAATCCCAGACAGGTGGCAACCCTACTGTGAACACAAAGCTGAAAGGAGTGCAGGACCAGTGTGGCTCTTGTCTTGCAGGCACAACAGACGCAGCACAGCATGGCAAGGTCTCACCTGGCATGTCGAATAGGATTTGGGGATCTTGGGCGGCGCAGCGGAAGAGACGGTAGCATCAGAAAAGGAGGAGTCAGCCGAAGAGAGGGAGGACGGAGTAGGAGGAGGAGAAGAAGAGGCAGGCCTGCATGCAATCCGTGGCGGTAAAACCAAATCTACATGGGTGCCACGGGTTACATGCTTGACGGCCATCAGAAGGTTCACCTAGTGGGCAGTAAAAGTTATATACCTTCCCTGCCCATGTTTGCTAGACCACGTGTCTATGGTCAGATGTATCTTGGGACCGACACTGTGTGCCAGAGATACATTCACTTGCCGCTGAACATGGCCATATAGCTCTGGGATGCCCTTCTGTGAATTTTTTTTCCTGGGACCTTCCATTGTGGTGTTCCAATGGCCACAAATTTTCAAAAGGCCTCCGAGTCCACCAGTTTATATGCCAGTAGTTGGCGGGCTATCAGTTCCGACAAGCCAGCAGTCAACCGTTGGACAAGAGGGTTATCCGGCGTCATCGTTTTTTTACGATCGAATATTTGGGCCATGGAAGCCTGCCTTTTTGCAGAAAAACGTGAGGACGGCATGATGGAAGGTGGAGTGGAGGATGTATTGGAACTATGTATTCTGCCTGGACATCTATAATAACCATGCAGTGAGGCATACAAAGGGTTAATTGTAGAGTGACTCTTTCACTCCTAAATTCTAATGTCCCCTTCTTCAGCTAATTGACTCTCTTTTGTGTATTGTCCTACAAGTTAGCAGTCTCCTGTCAGGTGTATGCTGATGAGATTATCTGTGAGTGTGTATTGTTCTAAAGGTTAATTGAATTCTATGGTGAATGTACCATTAAAAATCAGTCTACTCGACCCTTCAAACCGTAGCCCCGTCTCGTTCCTGAAAGGGCATTCTATGGGACTATTATTCTGCTCCTTTCACAGCTGAACCTGACTCTCTCTCTCTCTCTGGATCTCGTGGATGGGGATATACCGGCGGCACTTGCATATCGCAACTTGCCAGGGAAAAGGACGTCTCCAACGGCTGATACCCTCTCACTAATTGGGTAGCCGTTACATTGGTTGGCAGCAGTGGGATGGTCTTTTTACCCAGACAGCAAGTTCTGAATGGAGTCTCACTACGCCAGGCTGAAAAGACCCACACTAAAAGATCTATTGGAGAGTCGTGGTAGGAGTGCCAGTAACAGACCACGGAGGGAGCTGATAGCTGACCTGCTGGAGCTGGACGAAATGGATGGATCCATGGAAGGAACTGAGCCCCTTGCACCTGTCAGTGAGGAAGATGTAATTACCGGTATTGTACAGCGGAGATTATCCTTGTATCCAGAAACATCCGTGGAACTAATAAACCAGCTGTTCCGGGAAGCAAGGGAGGAGATACAAACTAAGAGGGGACAAGAACTGGAACTGGTAAGAGCTAGACGGCCCATTACACATGCAGTTCCTACTAGAAAATACCGTTCACTGCATTTAAAGCTTTTGTAGAAAGTGAGGAGTGAAAGTCACTCTACAATTAACCCTTTGTATGCCTCACTGCATGGTTACAATTGTGAGCATAGAGGAGAAGAAGGAGAAGAGGCTTGACGGTGAGAGCCTGGAGTGTGGCTTTGTGAGTTCTTATGGGGTTGCTCCCACTGGGCTCGGTGATGGGAGGCTAGGTGCCTTCTTAAGGCGGTCGTCCCTAGGTGAGTTTTGGGCTTACTGCGACTTATGCATTGACTGCAAAGGCTGCAGATGGCAACACCATTGTCTGCAGCGGACACGTTAAAAAAGCCCACACTGCGGAGCCATGGGCCGGTGTCCTGGGAGTGCCAGATGTGACCGTACATGGTTGAAGGCTCGCTCCTGTTACATTAGGAGTCTGGTTTGTCCCTCCTGTGCAATGTAAGTTCGGCCTGCTTCTCCTCCTTATCTGCTGGTTCATCTCTCCCTGTGAACTTCCCTCCTCTTCCTCTCTTGTGGGCACCCACGTGACGTCTGTAGACACGTCATCATCGACGTCACCGTCACTAACAATAGAGATCATGGAGTAGGCAGCAACAGCGGGCACCAACCTCCTTGGGCTGATCTGGGTACTGTCGTCAGACTGCTGAGTACCGGCTGTTGCTACCTCCTCTTCCTGATCCAATGCCAAGAAAGGCTGTGCATCGGAAATGTCTTCTGATGGATCGGAAAATAATTCCTGTGACTCAAGCGGAGGGTATATGGTGGTGTTGGTGGTGAGCCACTCAGCCAAGTCTGGTGCGTCCTTTGACGTAATCGAACTAAACAATGTGCCACTTCTCACTTTGACTCCAGCCTGGTGCTCCTGCCCTACCACCCCTGCGGAAGGGCCTGCCTCTCCTGTGCCTGTCATTTTTTAAATGACCCTGTGACAAAAGTCTCTAGAGAAGCGCAGTATATGTGGAAGAAGGTGTAGGGCTACCCCCGAAGGAGTCGCTACATTACTAACAGGATTGCTGATTGTCACTGGAGATGGCACAGGCGAAGCACACCGCACAGGTATCTGACTGCCGGCTTGCTCTTCCCTTGCTCTTTGAGGGAATACCATACTCGGTTCCCCATCTGTACTGTCTCTTCTGGCTTGCGATCTTGGCTGAATGCCCGGCTTTCTCCATTGCCTAGGTGACGCTGCTCCGATCGCCGATGACAAGCTTTGCCCATGTCTTCTCTCATTTGCGCCCTGGCCACCTGTAGAATGCGCTGACCTCTCACGCCCACTGACGACACTCGCCGGACTGAAGCTCCTCCTCTGCTGGCATTTCCTCTTACTCACTCTCCGCCCTTCTTCCACTCGGATGACGCCTTCCTGTCTCTCGCCCTCTGGAACTTCTTCCGCCAGAGACTCCACCTCCTCCTCAGTCCAACATGGCCGCCGCTGTGCTCCATCATCTATGCTTGTTCCCGGCGCCGCCCCCGATCCTCTTTTGAGATCTTCGGCATGTTGACCCGTAGGTAAGGCGAGGCATTGCCGGATCTAATCTTCTCTTCCAGCCGCTTCTGCTTGCTCCAGAAGCGGTCTTAACAGGGTCTTCATATCACCAGAGAAACATACAAAAAGCCTGTAGTATAATAGCCCTTTTTCTGGAGCTCCTTGCGCTGTAACTTCTCTGGTGACTGGCAAAAAACCCCACTGAGACAGCTGTTTAAATAGGCCCAAAACGACCTTCGAGAATGTTCTGGGGGGTCACCTGATATTAAATGGCCAATCCTAGCCTGACCCTCTGGCCTTCTAGCACCTTCTATGACACCTGACCTTAGCTAGCCAATCACTGTTTGACCCCTTTAGACCCTCTAGAACCTTCTATATCCACCTGACCTAAATTAGCCAATAGGATTAAACTTACCTTAGAATCCTTCCAGGGCCGATCCTAGGGTCACAGGCGCCTGGGTGCAGAAATATTTCTGGCGCCCCCACATGGGCGTGGTCATCTTGCCAACTCCCCTCCTTTACAAATGTTTCTATGGCAACAACTCACAGAGATGCTCCTCTAAGTAGTCTTTGTTAGCCTGGGATCCTCCCACCATCTCTTAACAATAAACAAAATACAGGAAGAGAAGCAGACTTCTCTAATGGGACCTAGAAGGGGGGTGTGACGGTATTACAATGATATCCCCGTCAACGTTCCCTTCTTCCCATAACGAAAATCACCCCAATATTCCACGAGGAGGAATATTCCTGGGATCGCCCAAAAAGCCACACATGAGACAAGCTTACTGCTGGAACAACACCGACTTTTAATGGTATAACACAGAGCTTATATGTGGTTACAACTGTTATAATGACAATCTCCGCCCCCCCCCCTCACACAGTGGGGGGTCTTCAATACAGATCCTTTGAAATAAGGATATTTCTTTGAACTAATCAGTATCTAGCCGGTTCGGCTCCGCTATGTTTAACCTGATCAGACACATTCCTTTATCAATTAACATTTAGAACAATACACACAAGAGAGTCAATTAACTCTTTGAAATAGGGAGCTGGCTGAGGAAGGGTCATTAACATATCAATCAGCCTGTAACACATGAACCCTTTTTACCTCTAACACACACAATATAACGAGCAGGGAGAATTACTGAAGCATCCTTCACAGGGGGTCTCTCTAATTGACACAGAGAGGGCCTCTGTTAGAAAAAGCCCCCAGATATACTACAGGAGATGGTCAGAGACTGCAGACATGATACAAGGAATGGTCAGAGACTGCAGAAGTGATACAAGAGATCAATGCAGCCTCATCAGTGCCCATCAAATGCAGCCTTACCAGTGCCCATCAATTGCAGCTATATCAGTACCCACCAATTTCAGCCTTGTCAGTGTCCACCAATTGCAACCTACCAATGCCCACCCATTGTAGCCTACTAGTATACCAGTGCCCACCAATTGCAGCCTACCAGTGTCCTTAGATTGATCACACAGAGCAGCAATCTCCTGCTGTCACGGAGCTTGGATTCAAACTCGCGGGCTCCTATGATACACGTCACACTGATTCAATTTCACAGCATCGGATCAGTGTGCCTACTATTACAGGAGCCCGGGTCTAGGAGGCGGGACTTTGTTACAGCGCTGCAGTGCATTTCAGAATGCTCCCCACTGTCCTCCCAACACACCCTCCCTTCCACAATGAAATTCCCCTTTACATCAAAGTCCCCAACATTACAATCAAGGTTCTCAGTGCCCCTCTTACATCAGAGTCAGCAGAGTCAACAGAGTTCACAGATCACAGTAAAGGGCAAATCACAGCGGCCCTGTGTTCAATCACCCCATCAGTACTCATCAATGCCACCTATCAGTGCCCATTAGTGCAGCCACATCAGTGAAGGAGAAAAATTACTTATTTGCAAAATGTTATAATAGAAACTAAGAAACTTTTTTTTTAAAACATTCTTTTTTCATTTGTTTAGCAAAAAAATCTGTGGTGATCAAATGCCACCAAAAGAAAGCTCTATTTGTGTGGAGAAAAAAAATATAATTTCATATGTGTTGAAGGAGCAGTATTATGGAGGCAGTGTGATTGAGGCAGTGTGATGAGAAGGAACAGTGTGATGGAGGCAGTGTGACGAGAAGGAGCAGTATGATGGAGGCAGTGTGACGAGAAGGAGCAGTATGATGGAGGCAGTGTGACGAGAAGGAGCAGTATGATGGAGGCAGTGTGACGAGAAGGAGCAGTATGATGGAGGCAGTGTGACGAGAAGGAGCAGTATGATGGAGGCAGTGTGATGAGAAGGAGCAGTATGATGGAGGCAGTGTG
This sequence comes from Rana temporaria, assembly GCF_905171775.1. Taxonomy (NCBI): domain Eukaryota; kingdom Metazoa; phylum Chordata; class Amphibia; order Anura; family Ranidae; genus Rana; species Rana temporaria. Next base: position 86,131,741 of record NC_053494.1, on the reverse strand, counting down.
ATGAGAAGGAGCAGTATAATGGAGGCAGTGTGATGAGAAGGAGCAGTATGATGGAGGCAGTGTGATGAGAAGTAGCAGTATGATGGAGGCAGTGTGATGAGAAGGAGCAGTATGATGGAGGCAGTGTGATGAGAAGGAGCAGTACGATGGTGGCAGTTTGCCAGGGGGATATTGTGACAAGAGGGGGGCAGTGTGACAGGAAAAGGATACCTGGAAATATGACAGAAGGGCAGTGTAATGAGGGATCACTGTGAAAGGAGGGGGGCTGTGTAATGAGGGATCACTGTGAAAGGAGGGGGGCTGTGTAACAAGAGGGGGCAGTATGACGTGGTAGTGTGACAGGAGGGGGTAAATATGACAGAAGGGAGCAGTTGACGAGGGGCCAGAATGATGGAGGGGCAGTGTTACAGGACGGGGGCAGTATGACAGGGGGTATTGTGCCAAGGGGGAAGTGTCACAGGTGGGGGTTCAGTGTCACAGGTGGGGGGGGCAGTGTCACAGGTGGGGGGGGCAGTGTCACAGGTGGGGGGGGCAGTGTCACAGGTGGGGGGCAGTGTCACAGGTTGGGCCACAGGTGGGGGGGCAGTGTCACAGGTGGGGGGCAGTGTCACAGGTGGGGCCCAGGGGCGGACTGACAGCTCATGGGGCCCCCGGGCAAAAGGAGATCATGGGGCCCCCTGTGTCTCTGCCCATGTGTCCCCGCCCATGTTCAAGCTGCATCCACACAAATCCTACCTACATATTGCACTGCCCATATTGCATGCGTTCAAAGAATTTCTGGATGCTATGTTCCAAATAAATGTTTATTATAGGAATTAAAGAAAAATAAAATGTACATTAAAGTGCAACAATGGTACATTTTCGAAATTAAGGTTTTCATAAATTAGCACAATATTCCCGCATAGCTTTCCAATCGGCTCTTCATTGGTTAGATTGATAGCAGCGCAGCCATTGGCTCCCACTGCTGTCAATCAAATTAATGTTGCACGCCAGGGGGTGGGGCTGAGTCATACACTTATCGGGTATGGCCGCCAAGTGTATCACACAGGAGTGCGCCCGCAAGGTAACCCACTCGGGAGAGAGCTTTCCAGAGGGGGTTAGCTCTTGCGGGGAGGAACCGTGAGAGCCTCCGTGGGACCCCATAAGATGACGATCGGGGCCACTTTGTGCAAAACAAACTGCACAGTGGAGGTAAGTATAACATGTTTGTTATTAAAAAAAAAAAAAACTGAACCCATACAACCTCTTTAACTATGAATTATGGCCCTAGAATTGCTCTCACTCTGATGTTCTGGTGGATACTTTACATGTATCCAATTTTGTTTACATACATATGCTCATCCTACATAACCCTTTTTATATAGAGTGTGTGAAGGGATTATGGGTGTGTTTTACATTTTTTTTTAAATAATTGTATTTACTTTAAATAATTTTCACTGATCACCAATGTAAGGGACATTCTTCCCACTGATCACCAATGTAAGGAACATTCTTCTCACTGATCACCAATGTAAGGAACATTCTTCCCACTGATCACCAATGTAAGGAACATTCTTCTCACTGATCACCAATGTAAGGAACATTCTTCTCACTGATCACCAATGTAAGGAACATTCTTCTCACTGATCACCAATGTAAGGAACATTCTTCCCACTGATCACCAATGTAAAGGAACATTCTTCCCACTGATCACCAATGTAAGGGACATTCTTCCCACTGATCACCAATGTAAGGAACATTCTTCCCACAGACCACCAATGTAAGGAACATTCTTCCCAATTTTTGTTTATTAAAAGTCTTGTAAACAAAAAGCATAAAATCACTATAAGCTATACATAAATATACACATATTTACATAAATGAAAATAAATATAGCAAATCTGCTCTCAAACAAAAGACTTTACAGCAAAGCAAAAATTATGTAGTCACCGGGAAAATAAATCTTAATACAACTCACACCACTACACCAGACAAACCTGCAAGGTCAAGAAACAAACCCGCACCCATTATGCATGCAGCCCTTCTAAGAAACGTCCAACACCATGCATCTACCTATTTCTACCTCAATTACCCGCCGGCACGTTACCATATCGGTTTCAAAAAGTACCGCAACTCCGCTGCAGGGCTCAGCCGCAAGAGACCAAAAGGAGGGACCGCATCTCCACTCCCTTTTTGCCAGATGGACATCGGCCAAAGTATGGAGCCAGGTCTCTTGCAAAAATAAAATCTCAGCATCAAACTCACTGAGCAAAAATAAGGCCATATCACGAGCTCTTGCAGATTTAATGCTGGCGACATTAATGATCGCCACCTTTATCGGAGGGGGAACTGCCATCAGGATGATTGGGGTAGTCGTTTCTTGACCTTCACCACACTCTCATCACCAGAAACCGCTCTCTTCAAACTACGTGACTCCCTGAGGCTGGGTTCACACTACTACACTACTTTCATCCTACTTTGCTCTGCTACATTGGTCCTACATTTATCCTACATTGGTCCTACATCCATCCTACTTTCATGAACAGGATACTACTTTGGTCCGACTTCAATGATATTCAATGGGCCTGAAGTAGGATCAATGTAGGACCAAAAGTAGTACAGGGAGCATTTTCAAAGTCGGACCGACTTGTGTAGGATGCTACAAGACGCTCTCATAGGGAAACATTGAACACAGAGCAAAGTAGGATGAAAGTAGTGTAGTAGTGTGAACCCAGCCTAAGTCCAGGTTCACACTGACAGCGGGAATGAAATTGTGTGAGACAGTTCAGCTAAACTCGCACGATTTCATACCTGCCAAATTCACAGTGACATGCGGGTATGAAATCGTGCGAGTTTAGCTGAACTGATTTCAGAGACGTCTGTGCGGGTTGCTGCACAGATGTCTATGGAAATTGCACCAAGAAGTCACCAAAAGTTATACAGAAACTACTTTTGGGAATCGGTGCGGCGCCACAAATGGGGCATCGCACCGATTCGGGTAGTGCCATTGCCATGCGATTTGACATGTCAAATCGCATGGTATATTGCTTCAATGTAAATCAGGTCTAAGTGCTATTCCCTATATATAACACTGATATCTATACACTGAGTGGCATTCAGTGTACCAGATATCAGTGTGCAGGGGCGGACTGACCATTCGGTCAGTTGGGCACTGCCTGAGGGCCCCGTGGAGGGAGGGCCCGGGCCAGCTCTGTCCGCCCCTGGAGGTGCCCGCAGCAGTGGCAGCTTATCATACACAATACAAAAAAAACAAGTCTGTACCCCTGAGAAAGCAGTGCCTTGAACCATTAAATCCTGCTAGCTAGGATGATGTGGCTGTTGTATGAGAGGCTCGGGAGGGATGAGCTGGCCGGGATGGATGGCTCATCATGTGCACTAGTGAATAGCACCTGACCTGCTACCTGGTAAATAAGCACAGACACAGCACAGGGCAAGAAGGTAAAGTAACAATCAGCATGGCTCTTATAACACAGATGAGACACAGACAGTGCTTTCATTATGACACTGACCTGCTTCTGCACAGGCAGGTCCGTGTGGATGCCATGCCTGTGTCTGTGCAATTCACTCTGCCTCCGAGTCCAGCAGCTCCTTCACAGACAGTCCTCCGCGGCAGTGACTTATAGCCCCGCCCCCTCAGCTGAATTCCACAGGGGGGAGAGGTGGCCGGAGCGCCTGTCACTGTAAATCCCTGCACGGCTCATCGCTCTGATGAGCCATCCATCTCCAGCTCACACCTCAAACAACAGTGCAGCCACATCAACCTAGCTAGAGGGATCCAAGGCACTGCTTTCTCTGGGGGTTTTTTTTATTGTGTAGAAGCTGACGCTGCTGCGGGCACCTTCATGGGCGGACTGAGCCAGCCCGGGCCCTCCCACCACAGTGCCCGACTGACCGAATGGTCAGTCCGCCCCTGGTGGGGCCACAGGTGGGGGGCAGTGCCACAGGTGGGAAGCCAGTGTAACAGGTGGGGGGGATAGTGTCACAGGTGGGGGGCCAGTGTCACAGGTGGGGGCACAAGTGGGGGGGATCAGTGTCACAGGTGGGGGTTAGGGATGAGCTTTGTGTTCGATACGAACGTATGTTCGACTCGAACATCGGTCGTTCGATCGTTCGTCGAAACTCGAACAAAACGGGTCGTTCGCGCCAAATTCGAGTGATGCAAAACGTCCCATAATTCACTGCGGCGTTGAGCACTGATGATTGGCCAAGCATGCTGTATGTCCCGCATGCTTGGCCAATCACAGCGCGCAAAAAACGAAGAGCCATAATTGGCCAAAGCCAGGGTGGCTTTGGCCACTTATGGCTCAGGGGGATTAGTACACACCCCACACTATAAAAGGCAGCCTGCACGGCGGCCTCGTGTAGTGTGTTCCGGCTTTGTGAAAGAGAGGAGCAGTCAGACAGTTAGAGAGAGAGAGATAGATAGAGACATAGTGGGCCAGATTCACATACAATGGCGCATCTTTCTGCCGGCGTAGCGCATCTTAGATACACTACGCCACCGTAACTCAGAGAGGCAAGTACAGTATTCACAAAGCACTTGTGCCTAACTTTGCACCGGCCTAACTTAATTTCCTCGGCGTAAGTGGAAGTGGGTGTGACCTTATGCAAATGATGTTCTGAACTTGGAGCAGTGATTTACGCTCGGCGTATCATGAACGGAGCATGCTCAGTACGTTCGTTCCCTTCTGAGCATGCTCACAACTATGCCGGCCCAACTTACAGAGATACGCCGGCCCAACTTACGCCCAGCCGATGCAAAAGTACATCCAGTTTTATTCCCCCCCCAGGGAAGGTACATTTGCTGTGAGATGGCTGCTCCCGTTCCCCACAGGCAGAGGAGGAAAAAAAACTTTAACACCCAGGAGATGTCAGCCCTCATAACAGCAATGGAGACTTATGACCAGGGCCGCCATCAAGGGGGTACAGGCAGTACACCTGTAAAGGGCCCGGGGGTCCCCAGGGGCCCGGATGGGAACCCCCCTTTTTTTTATAAAAAAAAAATATTTTTTTAATATATTTTTATTTATATTTTTTTGATGGACAAGAAGGCCTGGCTTGCAGTCTCTGCTCTAATTCATTTCAAAGGTGTTCTATCGGGTTGGGGTCAAGACTCTGTGCAGGCCAGTCAAGTTCCTCCACCCCAAACTTGCTCATCCATGTCTTTATGGACCTTGCTTTGTGCACTGGTGAGCAGTCATGTTGGAACAGGAAGGGGCCCTCCCCAAACTGTTCCCACAAAGTTGGGAGAATGAAATTGTCCAAAATGTCTTGGTATGCTGACGCCTTAAGAGTTCCCTTCAATGGAACTAAGGGGCCAAGTCCAACCCCTGAAAACAACCCCACACCATAACCCCCCTTTCATCAAATGATTTGGACCAGTCCACAAAGCAAGGACCATAAAGACATAAATGAGTGAGTTTGGGCTGGAGGAACTGGACTGGCCTGCACAGAGTCCTGACCTCAACACCCTTGGGATGAATTAGAGCGGAGGCTGTGAGCCGGGCCTTCTTGTCCAACATCAGTGCCTGACCTCACAAATACACTTCTTGAAGAATGGTCAAACATTCCCATAGACACCCTCCTAAACCTTGTGGACGGCCTTCCCAGAAGAGTTGAAGCTTTTATAGCTGCAAAGGGTGAGCCAACCCAATATTGAACCCTACAGACTAAAGGATCGCACACGATCGAATATTCCGATGGACGTGTTTTTTCGTATAATCAAACCGTCTGTACGCTCCATCGGACAAAAGAGCAGAAAAACTACGTAGTTTCGTGAATGTTGGCTGAAAAAGTTCTGCCATCTGTATTCAGAACAAGTTCACGGCCAGTGCCTTTCGGACAAAAATATATATATAATTATTATTATCATTATTATTATTATTATTATTAAAGGGCCCAGAGGTCCCGGAGGGAAAGCCCCCTTTATTTGGTAATTTATTTTTATTAAAAAAAAGGGGGGTTGCCATCTGGGGCCCTGGTGGCCTCCGCACCCCTAAAAAAAAAAAAAAAAAATGTTTTTTTTTTATTTTTATTTTTTTTAAGGGGGTTCCCATCCGGGCCATCTGGGCCCTCTCCAGCTGACTTGAGCAAGTCTGGTGCAAAGTTACCCCTGCTTTATGAGGGGTAACTTTGCGCCGGAATTTCCAGTTACGCGCACCGGGAGTAGCCTGCGCCGGCCAAGCGTACTTTTCTGAATCGGCGTATCTCCCTCATTTGCATATTTAAAACAAAAAAACATGGGCGCGCCAGATCCGTCCAGCGTAAATATGCGCCCACGCCGCACCGGCGTAGAAAAGTTACGCCGGTAGGAAGAAGTCTATTTTGAGGCGTATCTGGTTCTGTGGGTACGGCGTATAGATACGCCGGTGCACATTTAGACTTACGCCGCGCATCTCAAGATACGCCGGCGTAAGTGCTACATGAATCTGGCCCAGTGTCTTTTCTACCAGATAGATAGATAGATAGATAGATAGATAGATAGATAGATAGATAGATAGATAGATAGATAGATAGATAGATAGAGCAGGAAGGCTAGTCAGTTTAGTTAAATCTCCAGTTTGTAGAGAATATGGGCCAGATCCACAGCCAGCGGCGCAAATTAAGTTACTCAAAACTTATGTCATTTAAGTTACGGCGCCCTAATTTGGTGTCGTAAGTGCCGTATCCACAGCGCATTTGCGCACAAAATTGCGCAAGCGTAACTTAAATCCCGAGGCGTAAGGCAGGGTTATTGCAAGTGGGAAGGAAGTGGGCGTGCTCCATTGTAATGAGCCGTTACCCCATGCAAATGAGGGGCCGGTCGTACTGCGCATGCGCGCACGAATCTGCACCTCACTGGGCATGCTCAGAACTTGGCTCGGCGCAATCAGTGAGATAGGTAAAAGGCCAAGCGTACTTAGTTTGAGGATCGCCCTGGGGTAGATTCAGGAACAATTTCCGCCGGTGTAGACTGAGATGCGCGGCGTAAATGCCAATTTGCGCCGGCGTATCTCCGCGCCGTATTCAGCAAACAATATTGCGCCGTAACGTAGATTTTTTTTTTTCGTTTGGACCTTTCCACGCCGGTGCGGCGTGGGCGCCCATTTACGCTGGTCTGAACTAGCGCGGCCCTGGTTTTTCTATTTTAAATATGCAAATGAGGGAGTTGGTCCGATTCAGCAAATTACGAATTGCCGGCGCAGGCTACTCCCGGTGCGTGTAACTCTGGTTTGCAGCGGAAAGTTACCCTTTATAAAGCAGGGGTAACTTTACACCACACTTGCACAGGTCAGCTGGAGAGCAGCTAAAGCAGCAGTGTTACAGACGACCTGAGCAACAACACTTGCTGGACAACACATAGAGGCGGTCCCCATGTTGGGAGAGGCCCTCAATAATTACAGCCCTCTCCTCTGGGCTGAAATTGGTCATCCGCCCACCTGAGGATTCCTCATCAGCCATAACTGCCCCACCACAATGCAAACGACCTAGCTTAGAAAAAAAAAAGCTTCAGTACATTTGCACCTGCAGGGCGGAAGTCTGGGCTGATTCATGGACTGGGCTTTGGTAGTGGGTCGGCGTAGCTCAGGGATCACGCCGGGGCGCAGTTCTGAGCATGTGCAGATTGGGGCATTTACCCCTGGATGTCACTGAGCATGTGCGGTCTAAGATGCGCCCCGCCGTGACCCCTGCGCCACGCTCCCCGCTTCATTAGCATAGGGAGCCACCCATTTTATTCTACCCCGCCTTACGCCGCGCTACGCCGCCTTACGCCGTGTAAAATCCGCCACGCCGGGGCAAGAGACAGGAAAAAAGTTTCCTGAATCACTAGCATGCCTCTCTGCGCTGCTCCGGCGCAGTGTAAAAAAGATGCACTGCGCCGGACCAAAGATCCGCTGATGTTCCTGAATCTGGCCCCCTGGGGTAGATTCAGGAACAATTTCCGCCGGTGTAGACTGAGATGCGCGGCGTAAATGCCAATTTGCGCCGGCGTATCTCCGCGCCGTATTCAGCAAACAATATTACGCCGTAACGTAGATTTTTTTTTTTTCGTTTGGACCTTTCCACGCCGGTGCGGCGTGGGCGCCCATTTACGCTGGTCTGAACTAGCGCGGCCCTGGTTTTTCTATTTTAAATATGCAAATGAGGGAGTTGGTCCGATTCAGCAAATTACGAATTGCCGGCGCAGGCTACTCCCGGTGCGTGTAACTCTGGTTTGCAGCGGAAAGTTACCCTTTATAAAGCAGGGGTAACTTTACACCAAACTTGCAGAGGTCAGCTGGAGAGCAGCTAAAGCAGCAGCGTTACAAACGACCTGAGCAACAACACTTGCTGGACAACACATAGAGGCGGTCCCCATGTTGGGAGAGGCCCTCAATAATTACAGCCCTCTCCTCTGGGCTGAAATTGGTCATCCGCCCACCTGAGGATTCCTCATCAGCCATAACTGCCCCACCACAATGCAAACGACCTAGCTTGGAAAAAAAAAGCTTCAGTACATTTGCACCTGCAGGGCGGAAGTCTGGGCTGATTCATGGACTGGGCTTTGGTAGTGGGTCGGCGGAGCTCAGGGATCACGCCGGGGCGCAGTTCTGAGCATGTGCAGATTGGGGCATTTACCCCTGGATGTCACTGAGCATGTGCGGTCTAAGATGCGCCCCGGCGTGACCCCTGCGCCACGCTCCCCGCTTCATTAGCATAGGGAGCCACCCATTTTATTCTACCCCGCCTTACGCCGCCTTACGCCGTGTAAAATCCGCCACGCCGGGGCAAGAGACAGGAAAAAAGTTTCCTGAATCACTAGCATGCCTCTCTGCGCTGCTCCGGCGCAGTGTAAAAAAGATGCACTGCGCCGGACCAAAGATCCGCTGATGTTCCTGAATCTGGCCCCCTGTGTATAAATAGCCCCACACAAACACACTTCCCTTGCAAAAGTAAATCCCTGTGTTACCCTTCCTAGAGCAAGTTGCTTCTACTCTGTCGTTTGTTGGTGTTTGTTGGTGAGTTGTGTGTTAGAGTAAAGTTGTGTAGGAGTAGTAGAGTGTATTAGGTGTGTTATTTTTCTAAGTGTTTTTTCTGTTTATTTTTTGTGATTGTTTTTTTTCTGAGTGTATTTTCTTTTTTCTTTTTCCGTGTTTGTTTTTTAATTAGTAGTAGCTTGTGTGGTTTGATATTTTTGTTTGTTTGTTGTGTGTGTATTTTTGTTTGTTTGTTGTGTGTGTATTTTTGTTGGTGCTGAGTGGTGGCTGTGATGGCACCCAAACGCAGAAAATTTTATTTTTCTGCGGCTGAGAAGCAGATACTTGCTCGGGGCATCGCCCAATATGGGCGTTTTTTACATGGCCCTGAGAGCCGGAACACCACCCCGGCCAGGAGGAAGGAGATGATCCAGAGAATAACGGATAACATCAATGCGGCGGAGGGGGGGGGAAGACCAGGACCCCCAGTGGGATACAAAAGAAGATCAACGATCTTAGGAGCCTGGTGTCATGGTCTTACCTCTTGCTGGCTTCTTTCATCTGACATGTGCTGGCGGCCATATTGGTTTCTGGGCTTCTTATAACTTACCACACCCTGCGGCTCCTCCTTCCCACTGGGAGGAGCTGGATGCCTTGCATATATATAGGAGGTCTGTTGCTTCATTTCCCTGCTTGGTCCTCTTGTATACACATGCTCCTGAGATTGTGCTGCTGCTTCTGGTTACCGACCCGGCTTCCACGGACTACCCTTCTGGCTCCCGATCCCTGGCTTCGTTCGGACTACCCTTCTGGCTCCTGATCCCTGGCTTCGTTCGGACTATCCTTCTGGCTCCTGATCCCTGGCTCCGGTGGAGGACTCTGCTTACTGTTTGTTCATCCGTTTGGACTTTAACCTTGCTGTTTGGTTTTTAATAAAGCCTTCCTATTTCAGTTATCTGTTGTTGTACGTCTGATTCATGCTTCCGTGACACCTGGTTCGTGATAAAATGGACAGGATCAATACCCATGCCAGGGGCACTGGAGGAGGCGCACCCTGTCCCACCCGGCTGAGTGAGGAGAAATGGGCAGTGGCCCGGTGTTTCCACCCACAGCAGGTGGTGGGCCTGCGTGGCTATCAATCAGATGTTCCTGTGAGGACAGGTAAGTTTTTGGTTTTTCTATCTGGTGATTAGCATGTGTGGGTGGGGGAAGGGAAGATGTGCCAAGTGTGTGGATCCTCCAACCTGTGAATGTTTTGTGTTTTCCACAGATGGCCAGGAGGTTGCTGGGCCATCAGGCCAGGAGATTGCCGGCCCATCAGGCCAGGGGGTTGCTGGGCCATCAGGCCAGGCTGCTGCATCATCCCCAGGACAAGAGGCTGCTGAGGAGTCCCAAGAAGGGCAGGAGTCCCCAGGGGAGGGGAGTGGCCACACCTCCCCTCATGAGGAGGTTGAGGGGGAGGAGGATGAGGGGGGGTGGAGGATGAGGATATGGACATTGCCAGGCAAGTCCTTTTGGCATCAGATTCGTTTCCCCCTGAGGCTACCCCTGAGGCTGGCAGCAGTCAGGCCACCATCAGGGGTAGCCCCTCCCACTCCTCCCCCAACAGGCCTCCCCCCACAAGGGTCTCTCTCTCCCCTCCTCCCACGCCACAAGCCTCAGCTCCAGCCAGGATGGCCACCCCTGAGACCAGGGGGGTGGCCGAGCATCTGCCGGGCAGTCTGCAGAGGGACAATGCCCGGCAGACCCGCAATCTGGCTCAGATAAAACAGACAATGACCCAGATGGAGCACAGCCTGGGCAGAATGAAGGACTCACTCAGTGATGTGGCCACAAACTCCGCGGCGGTCATAACCTGCATTTGCGAGCTGCAGACCGCCACAACAGGCGTGGCCCAGGAGGTGTGTGCCCTGACCCAGGCTGTGCAGGACAACACCCGGGCTGTCCAGGCCAATACAGCTGCCATGACTGTGTGCCTGAACAGAATTGCAGTGGCCTTGGAGGGCAGGCCAGCAACAGTACAGTCACCAGGGGAGGCTCCTTCTACCCTGCTTCACCCCCCCCCCAGGAGCCTCCCCTGATTGGCCGTGCCCGTGCCCGTGGCAGGCCTAGGCGAACGCCCCCGCCGCCGACATTAAGTTTTGGGGTTACTTTTGTTTTTGTTTTTTTATTATTTTATTTTTTTATTATACTGTATTTATGATTTGATTTATGTGTGTGAATGATGTATGAATGTGGGGGTGGCATTCCTGAATAAATAAGGGTGTCACCCTCAGTTTTGGTGGATTAAGGGATCCCCAGGACCAGGGAGAAGTGTAATCCCAGGTCCATGTGAAAGGTGTATGAATGCACAGTAACAGAATTGGAGCCGTGGCGTTACTGCTCCCAAGTACCATTGGGGGTACTTGGATCTAATCCAATTAGATGTGCATGTGATGTGTCTGTGCTAGGGACCACAGTGGCGTGCATTCATGCTTTCTCATTGTGACATGATTAATGTGTGTGTTTACTGTGCAAAGATGCATTCTGCGAGGCGTCTCCTGGCTGCTGTTCCCTCAGAAGAGGGGGTACCCTCGGTTACTAAAGTCACTATTATAGTTATGAGCATGGATGCCCCTGGCATGGTGGCATACAGATTGTTGTCCTGCAAGTGTGTGTGCTCAGCTCTTCCTTAATGGTGTTGCTTTAGATGACATTTACACGGCATGTGTAAATTTAGGGCTGCTTTTATAAAGTGTAATTTTACACCATGAAAATAACAGAAGCGCACAGGGCGTAATCTACGCCGCACACACTTAATTTTGTGGATCGCCTTATCTCCCTCATTTGCATCTTTGCCTATCAAAACAGTGGTGTGTCTAGCGTATTTTGCGCTCGGAGAAGCGCCGGTGTAAGTTTTTTAGGTAGGACGGAAAAAAGTAGATTTCAGGCGTAACTCGTTTTGAGGATCAGGCGCAAAAATACGCGCGGCGCAAATTTCAATTACGCCGCGTATATCGAGTTAAGTCGGCGCATGTGCTTTGTGGATCTGCCCCTATATTCACATCCCTAGGAGTTGTCAATATATTTATAAACTGTATAGCTCAGCTAGATCTGCTATTAGTATCTGTCAGGCAGGAGATTGTTCTTCATGCAGCGCTCTAACGTGTTGTATTGCCTGCATTAGGGATTAGCTTAAACATAGTACTCCGTGTTATTCAACGTGTGCTAGTTAATTGCACATACACGCATTACCTGTTACTGCACGTGTGCAATTTATTTGCACAGAAACGCAGTCGTTGTTAATGCAAGTGGGCTATTGAATTGCACAGAAACGCAGTCGCTCTTACTGCGTGTGTGCTGTTTAATAGCAACTAAACGCAGTTGGTGTCACTGCGTGTGTGCTGTTACATAGCACCTGAACGCAGTCGCTCTTACTGCGTGTGTGCAGTTTACTAACACCTGAACGCAGTCGGTGTCACTGCGACTATTTTGTTACATAGCACCTGAATGCAGTCGCTCTTACTGCGTGTGTGCAGTTTACTAACACCTGAACGCAGTCGGTGTCACTGCGACTATTTTGTTACATAGCACCTGAACGCAGTCGCTCTTACTGCGTGTGTGCAGTTTACTAACACCTGAACGCAGTCGGTGTCACTGCGACTATTTTGTTACATAGCACCTGAACGCAGTCGCTTTTACTGCGTGTGTGCAGTTTACTAACACCTGAACGCAGTTGGTGTGACTGCAACTATTTTGTTACATAGCACCTGAACGCAGTCGCTCTTACTGCGTGTGTGCAGTTTACTAACACCTGAACGCAGTTGGTGTGACTGCAACTATTTTGTTACATAGCACCTGAACGCAGTCGCTCTTACTGCGTGTGTGCAGTTTACTAACACCTGAACGCAGTTGGTGTGACTGCGTCTGTTTTGTTACATAGCACCTGAACGCAGTCGCTCTTACTGCTTGTGTGCAGTTTACTAACACCTGAACGCAGTTGGTGTGACTGCGTCTGTTTTGTTACATAGCACCTGAACGCAGTCGCTCTTACTGCTTGTGTGCAGTTTACTAACACCTGAACGCAGTTGGTGTGACTGCATCTGTTTTGTTACATAGCACCTGAACGCATAAATATGGCTGGAAGGACAAAGAGAGGCAGAGAGTCACGAGGGCAACCAGGTTCTGCATCTAGAGGTAACGCTGGTGGTGGATGTGGTGCATCCTCTTCAGCACGTGACCGTGGCCGCTCGTCCTTCTTTTCGGGAGCTGGCCGTGTTGAGCCTCAACATGCAGAGAAATTAGTGGAGTGGATGACCAAGCCGTCCTCATCCTCCTCATCCTCTCTCACACAGACTGATCATAGTTTGTCTGGCAAAGCAGCTGCCAAGGCGTCCTCTTCCCTCTGCACAATGGCATCACACAATCCTTCCCTAGTCCCACCGTGTCCTCATGAGGAGTACCCCGAACTGTTTCAACACAGTGTTGGGTACATGCTGCATGAAGATGCGCAGCGTTTTGAAGACTCCGATGACGGAATACAGATAGAGGAAGGCATTGATGTGAGCCCAGGGAGAGGGGGTGGCCGAGAGGGACAACAATCTGGGAGTGATGTTCCCCCAGCTGGAGCATACTGCCAGGTTGTCGACAGTGATGATGAGGAGGGAGGGGATTATGAGGTCACTGACTCTACCTGGGTGCCTGATAGGAGAGAGGAGGAGGAGGAGGAGGAGGAGGAGGAGGAGGAGGACGAGGCACAGGCACATCTCCAAAGAGGCAGGATGCCCTCCAGGGGTCAGCTTAAGGGCAGCACACCAACTGCATTACGTGGCACTGCTGTGTCTCAACGGTACAGCAAAAGTTCTTTGGTGTGGGCCTTTTTTGAAACATGTCCATCAGATCGTACCTTTGCTGTTTGCAACATATGTCTCAAGCGTATCTCGCGTGGCCAAAACATCACCCGCTTGGGCACCAAATGCTTGTCCAGACATATGTCTAGCTGCCATGCAGCTCGTTGGCAAGCATACCAGAAAGACCCACACCAAAGACCAAAGCGTACCTCCCCTTGCCCTTCTGTGACCTCCAACCCCACTAGACCCCCAGTCCTCTCTGAAGTTGTAGAAATAGGTGTGTCACAACCTAGTAGTGGTAGTACATGCGGGCATTCTACTGATAGTACCAGACAAATTTCCCTGCCCCAGCTGCTGCAGCGCTGAAAAAAGTACACTCCCAGCCATCCTCATGCCCAGCGGTTGAATGCTAGCTTAGCAAAATTGCTAGCACTTCAACTGTTACCTTTTCAGTTGGTAGATTCTGCCCCCTTCCGTGAGTTTGTGGAATGTGCAGTACCTCAGTGGCAAGTACCCAAACGCCACTTTTTCTCACGGAAGGCGATTTCGGCTCTCTACCGTCATGTGGAAGGCAATGTCCATGCCTCGCTGGACAGGGCGGTCAGTGGTAAGGTGCATCTTACCGCTGACTCATGGTCCAGCAGGCATGGACAGGGACGTTACCTGTCTTTTACGGCCCATTGGGTGACTCTGCTGGCAGCTGGGAAGGACGCAGGGCAAGGTACAGTAGTTTTGGAGGTTGTTCTGCCACCACGCCTCCAAAACACTACTACTGCTTGTGACACACCTCTCTCCTCCACCCCCTCCTCTTCTTCTTCCTCTGTGGCCTCTTCCTGTGGTGATGTTTCCTCAGAACCAGCCATGCTCCGTAGGCGTACGAGGGGCTACGCAGGAATGCAGGCCAAGAGATGCCATGCGGTGCTAGAGCTGGTGTGCTTGGGAGACACACTGGGGAGGAGGTTCTTTCAGCTCTGCAGGGGCAGGCTCAGAGGTGGTTGACGCCACGCCAGCTTAAGCCTGGAATGGTGGTCAGCGATAATGGCACCAACCTCCTCTCTGCCCTGCGACAGGGAAAACTGACCCATGTGCCCTGTTTTGCTCATGTTCTCAATTTGGTGGTGCAGCGGTTCTTGGGCAGGTACCCGGGCTTACAGGATGTCCTGAAGCAGGCCAGGAAAGTCTGTGTGCATTTCCGGAGGTCATATAATGCCACTGCTCGGCTGACAGACCTCCAGAGGGAATACAACCTGCCCAAGAACCGCCTAATCTGTGACATGCCCACCAGATGGAACTCTACGCTGGCCATGCTGCAGCGGCTGCACACGCAGCAGAGGGCCATCAATGAGTACCTGTGCCAATATGGCAGCAGAACTGGCTCAGGGGAGCTTGGTTTTTTTTCACCACGCCAGTGGGCCTTGATCAGGGATGCATGCACTGTCCTGTCACCATTTGAGGAGGCCACGAGGATGGTGAGCAGTGACAGTGCATGCATCAGTGAGACTGTCCCGCTTATTCACATGTTGGAGCACACCCTACGTGGAATAATGGACAGGGCCCTTGAGGCAGACAGAGGGAGGAAGAGGAGGACTTCCTTACCTCTCAAGGCCCCCTTTATCCAGACACTGTTCCTGCTTGCCCACCTAGAACACAGGAAGAGGAGGAAGAGGAAGAGGAGGAGGATGATTGTATCAGCAGCATGGAGGTGGAGCCTAGCACACAGCATCAACAGCAGCAGTCTTCAAGGGATCATTTACAGTCCCAAGGAACACGTGGACTTTTACGTGGCTGGGATGAGGGGCTGCGGATCCTGTCGTCCTCAGTGACCCAGAGGACTCTGCCCCGAATGCCTCTGCAAACCTATGCTGCATGGCCTCCCTGATCCTGCAAAGCCTGCGTAAGGATCCTCGTGTACGTGCTATCAAGGAGAGGGATCATTACTGGCTGGCAACTCTCCTTGATCCACGTTACAAGAGTAAGGTAGCGGACCTTATGTTGCCATTGCAGAGGGAGCAGAAGATGAAACTTCTGTGGGAGGCCTTGCAGAAGGGTCTGTGCAATGCGTTCCCAGAACCGGGTGGATTACCAAAACCTGGCCCTGGACAACGTCTTGCTGAGGCTTCGGTGAGTCAGAGAAGGAGCGGTGGAGAAGGTGGCCGTCTGAACGATGTGTTCAGACAATTTTTTAGTCCGCAGCCCCAAGGTCTGACCGGTTCCAGCAACCATCGCCAGCGTCTGGTTTAAATGGTCCGGGAATACCTAGCGGCAAGATCTGACTTGGACACCTTCCCCACGGAAAATCCTCTGGCTTACTGGGTCTTGAGGATGGATCACTGGCCAGAACTTGCACAGTACGCAATTGAGCTACTGGCTTGCCCTGCATCCAGTGTTCTTTCAGAACGCACATTCAGTGCTGCTGGAGGCTTTGTGACCGATCACAGGGTGCGCCTCT
Organism: Rana temporaria; assembly: GCF_905171775.1. Taxonomy (NCBI): domain Eukaryota; kingdom Metazoa; phylum Chordata; class Amphibia; order Anura; family Ranidae; genus Rana; species Rana temporaria. The sequence goes on along the minus strand of NC_053494.1, from coordinate 86,115,527 downwards.
CCACCGACTGTTGATCGACTGACCTTCATCAAAATGAATCAGGCTTGGATCAACACCAGCTACCAAGCACCTGATGCTGATGTTACTGAATAAGAATTTTTTGTTGAAATGTCAGATCCCTTTGAGACTGCTGATGCTGAGTGACTGTCCTGTTATGCTGCTGATGGAATATCCTTCTCCTCCTCACTTTTCTTGCTGATAGCTAGTAAGAAATTTTGTTTTTCTGTGCTCCGCCACCAGTGCCTAAGGCCTAATTTTTCTGCCCCTGTTTAACAGGGGCGCCTAATAAAAAATTTTGATGCAATACTTTGCACGTGGCTCCTTGTTGCACTCCAATTAAAGATATTGGGAGGGGTTGCAGTGTTGTGTTGTGCCTAAGGCCTAATTTTTCTGCCCCTGTGTAACAGGGGCGCCTGATAACAATTTTTGATGCAATACTTTGCATGTGGCTCCTTGTTGCGCTCCAATTACAGATATTGGGAGGGGTTGCAGTGTTGTGTTGTGCCTACGGACAAATTTGTGTGCCCCTGTGTAACAGGGGCGCCTAATAACAATTTTTGATGCAATACTTTGCACGTGGCTCTTTGTTGTGCTCCAATTACAGTATGTTTGAGGGGTGCCCTTTTTTCTACAATTTTGCTTTCACAAAAAAATAATGCCCCCCCCCCCCACCACCCCTAAAATAATCGAGATATTGTTGCCACACAGCACGTGCGCAAGAAGTATTAAATTACTTTGTATAATATTTTCATGTTGTGCAGGGACATTTCTAAACACGTGCCACTACTATAGACACACAGCAGGTGTGATATTTGAAGGAATTTTTCATTTTTTTTTTTCACTTTAAGCATCATTAAAATCGCTGCTCTGGAAACAAATCTGACTTTAGCTAGCGCCGGTTCAGCAAGATCTAAGCGTACTAGTTCTAGACATTCAAGCATCACCAGTCTGTCATTGGCTAGCGACAAAGCGACTAAGGCAAGAGCAAAAGCAGAGGCAGCTTGCGCCATGGCTTCTTATGCGGAGCAAGAAGCTGAATTGATGAGAGCGCAAGCAAAAAGTGAATCAGAAGCACTCAAAAAGAAAGCAGAAGTGGAAGCATCTTTACACTTACTCAAACAGCAGAAAAACGCTGCAGCAGCCTTAGCCTAGGCAGAAGTTTTCACAAGGGCTGCCGAAGCTCAGTTCGATGGCATAGAAAACCAGATGTCATCCCACAGCGCAATCCAACGCACCCGTGAGTACGTACAGTCACAAGCAACCATGTACACCGACCAGCAGTCCAATGACGCACCTAGGTCTTCATTGACTCCACCAGCAATAAGCAACTTTGATACTGCGCAACATTGCAAGGCTGAATCAGAATCCCAGAGTGGGAAGTCAAGTGGTCGCATGCTCAGAGACCAATCTGCCAACCCTCCAAGAGTGAAAACGGATGTTCGCGTACTCCCTCCTCAAGCAAATACAAGTCTGGATTATAGCAGAAAGACTTACAACAGACGAGAACAACCACCTAAACAAAGTGGATTCAGCCAAGCGCCTCATCAGCCTTACCAGCCGCAGCCATACCCTGAGTTTACACCCGAGAAGTATTCGCCAGACGCAACAAGTGCTATAGAAGTGGCAAAATTCCTGATGCACCGTGAGATAGTAGGCGCTGGTCTCATGAAATTCGATGACCGTCCAGAAAACTACTGGGCCTGGAAGTCATCTTTCCTGAGTGGTACCCAAGACTTAAATTTGACAGAGAAAGGAAAGCTTGACCAGCTTGTCAGATGGCTAGGACCAGAGTCCACTGAGCAAGCCCAAAGGATCAGATCAGTACATGTTCATGACGCAGCAGCAGGACTTGCAATGGTGTGGCGGAGACTAGAACAATGCTATGGATCACCTGAAGTGATCGAGGATGCTCTTCTGAAAAGGATAGAAAACTATCCAAGAATAACAAACAAAGATTACCAAAAGCTGAGAGGTTTGGGAGACCTACTCTTAGAAATAGAAGCCGCTAAGTCTAGTTGATATCTGCCAGGTCTCTCATATCTGGATACAGCACGTGGAGTTGAGCCCATAATCGAGAAACTTCCTTACAACTTGCAAGAAAGGTGGGTAGCTCAAGCTTCAAGATACAAGAAAGATCATCGAGTTGCATTTCCACCGTTCGCCTTCTTCGCTGAATTCATAGAAGACCAAGCTGAAATACGCAATGACCCAAGCTTTGCTTTCCTGAACAAGAGAACGGAAAGCTTCCAAAATGTAGAGCAGAAACCTCCAGGGCTTTACAAAGAACGCAGAGCAACAGTTTCTGTAAGGAAGACAGAAGTTCCGCCTGAATCTGCAGCCAATGAGGAAGACAACACAAGGAAGAAAGTTGAGGAGCCAGACAAAATATGTCCTATCCACAACAAGCCTCATCCACTAAGAAAATGTCGCAGTTTCAGAAGTAAGAAATTAGAAGAGCGCAAAGCTTATCTTAAAGACAATCGCATTTGTTTCAGATGCTGCGCTTCAATTCAGCATCTTGCAAAAGACTGTACAAAAACAATACAATGCGCAGAGTGTAACAGTGACAAACACTTGTCAACACTGCACCCGGGACCACCACCATGGAAACGAGAAGTTCCGGCAACTCAAGAAGATCATGGTGGGGAGCAAGGCGAGAGTACAACGCCAGCAGTAACCTCAAAGTGCACTGAGATCTGTACAGAGCAGGGCCGCTCAAGATCATGCTCCAAGATATGCTTAGTCAAGGTGTATCCAGCAGGTTTCAGAGAAAAAGCAATCAAGATGTACACAGTCTTGGATGAACAGAGTAACAGATCTCTGGCAAAAACAGAGTTCTTTGACCTCTTTGGTGACAAAGGAAGTCCAACTCCATACACCTTGAAGACTTGTTCTGGAGTTGTAGAGACAATAGGGAGAAGAGCAAATAACTACATCATCGAGTCATTAGATGGAAAGACAAAGGTGACTCTTCCTACCCTCATAGAATGTGATGAAATACCAGACGACAGGTCAGAGATTCCCACACCTGAAGTTGCTCATCATCACCCTCATCTGGTGCGAATAGCAGACCAAATACCAGCACTAGATCCAGATGCTGCAATCACCCTTCTACTTGGGAGAGATATTCTCAGAGTGCACAAAGTCAGAGAACAGTACAATGGGCCACACAATGCACCATTTGCACAACGCCTTGATCTCGGATGGGTCATCATTGGAGAAGTATGTCTAGACGGACTGCACAAACCAGCAAAGGTAAATGTCTACAGAACACATCTGTTGCAGAATGGTCGTACATCTTGTCTTTGCCCATGTACCAACAGTCTACACATTAAAGAGAGATTAGATAACCCAACACATCATCGAAGTATCCAGAGGTGCATGGAAGACTTAGCCTCAACTGGAAATACAGATGAACTGGGTTGTAAGGTGTTTGAAAGAACACGAGACGACGACAAGCCAGCACCCTCGGTAGAAGATACCCTCTTCCTCGAGATCATGGACAGAGAAGTCTACAGAGACAAGTCAGGCAGCTGGGTAGCCCCTCTACCCTTCCGGTCACCACGCCATTGCCTTCCTGACAACAGGGTACAAGCAGAGAAACGCTTCAGTTTGTTGCAGCGCACTCTACAAAGAAAGCCAAATATGAAGAAACACTTCCAAGCCTTCATGCAAAAGATTTTTGACAACAAGCAGGCAGAAAGGGCACCAACACTACAAGAAAACCAAGAACACTGGTACTTACCAATATTTGGGGTGTATCATCCTCAGAAACCAGGTCAGATACGTGTAGTATTTGACTCTAGTGCGAAGCACGAAGGCATCTCCTTAAATGACGTCCTTCTCAGCGGACCTGACCTGAACAACACACTCCTTGGAGTACTCATCAGGTTCAGAAAAGAACTCGTAGCAGTAACAGCAGATGTAGAACAGATGTTCTACTGTTTCTTCGTTCGAGAAGATCACAGAGACTACTTAAGGTTCCTGTGGTATACAGACAATGACTTTAACAAAGACATCACAGAGTACAGGATGAAGGTACATGTGTTTGGAAACAGCCCTTCCCCAGCTGTAGCTATCTACAACCTGAAACGAGCAGCACAGCAAGGTGAAAGACATGGTCAAGAAGCCAAACAGTTCGTCATGAAGAACTTCTACGTGGACAATGGACTTGCTTCTTTCTCCAGCAACGAAGAAGCTATTAACGTTCTGAAAAGTACAAAAGAAATGTTGGCAGAATCCAACATAAGATTGAACAAGGTAGCTTCCAATAGCTACAGAGTCATGGAAGCATTTCCAATGGAAGACCGTGCTAAAGACCTCAAAGACTTAGATCTAGGAACAGAATCACCACCCTTGCAAAGAAGTCTTGGGCTTAGTTGGGACCTAAAGACTGACAGTTTCACCTTCAGGGTCTCCAGAGAAGAGAAACCATTCACAAAAAGAGGTGTCCTATCTACAGTCAACAGTCTTTATGACCCCCTGGGATTCGTAGCACCCATCATCATGCAAGGCAAAGCTCTTTTGAGACAGATCACTACTGAGCAGGAACAAATTGACTGGGACGTACTTCTTCCTGAAGAGAAGCAAATGCAGTGGAAGTTGTGGAAAGACTCATTGTTGGAGCTTGAACAACTCAACATTCCAAGACCGTACGTATTTGTTTCCTTGTCTGCTACAAAGAGAAGAGAATTATGCGTATTCTCTGACGCTTCCACTATGGCTATCGCAGCTGTAACTTACCTTAGGGTAATAGACACTGAGGGACAAAGCCATGTTGGGTTCATCATGGGAAAATCTAAACTAGCTCCCAGACCTGCTCACACTGTCCCACGTCTAGAACTTTGTGCTGCTGTCTTAGGCCCCATACACACGGGAGGATTTATCCGCGGATACGGTCCAGCGGACCGTTTCCGCTGATAAATCCTCTCGAGGATTTCAGCAGATTTTATTGCGATTGAGTGTACTCACCATCGCATTGAAATCCGCGCCGAAATCCTCTGGCGATGACGTGTCGCGCCGTCGCCGCGATATAAGGAATTCCACGAATCATTACGACGCATGCGGGGGATCCCTTCGGACGGATGGATCCGGTGAGTCTATACAGACCAGCGGATCCATCCGTTGGGATGGATTCCAGCAGATGGATTTGTTTGGCATGTCAGCAAATATTCGATCTGCTGGAATCCATCCCAGGGGAGAAATATCCGTGGAAACAGATCCGCTGGAGTGTACACACCATAGGATCTATCCGCTGAAACCCATTTGTTGGGATTTTTCAGCGGATGGATTCTATTGTGTGTACGGGGCCTAAGCGGTAGAGATGGCAGACATGATTACGACTGAACTGGACATCGAGATCCATGCAGTGAACTTTTATAAAGACAGCAAGATTGTGTTAGGATATATTCACAACGCTTCAAAAAGATTTTACACATACGTGACCAACAGAGTGACACGTATCAGAAAGTCTACAAGCCCAGATCAGTGGCATCACATCAGCACGGACAAGAACCCAGTGGATCATGGTACAAGATTGGTGTCAGACGCTGTACTCAAGCAAACTAACTGGTTTGTAGGTCCATCGTTTCTTGGTAAGCCAGAAACCAAAGAGACTACTCAGGTAGAGACCTTTCAGCTCATAGAACCAGATCAAGACAAAGAGGTAAGACCTCAATTTGCAGTTTGCAAGACTTTAGTTACCAGAGACAGTCTGGGCGCCCATAGATTTGAAAGGTTTTCCAGTTGGAAGTCGCTGACCCGTGCAATCGGAAAACTTATCTGTCTATCCAGATACTTCTGCAGAGCTACTAATACTGATTAGCGTAGCAACGACCATCTTGAACAAGCCAAGGTCGCGATCATCAAATGCGTCCAGCAGGAAGTCTTTAAAGAAGAAATTCAAAGCCTTCTGAAAAAGGAAGAGATTTCTCGACACAGTTCGCTCAAGAAGTTGAACCCTATCCTCGACGAAGACGGAGTACTAAGAATTGGAGGTCGTTTGTCGGCAGCGGATATGACTATCCAAGAGAGACATCCCTTCATCATACCTAAGGACTTGTACACCAAGCAATGGAGACAAGTTCAAAGTCTTGCAGACATTTTCTGGAAGAGGTGGAGACAAGAATACCTGGTGACACTCCAGCCACGCAAGAAATGGCAAGATGACAAACCCACTTTACAAGTTGGAGACATTGTCTTATTAAAAGACACTCAGGCCCACAGGAACGAATGGCCTATTGGACTCATTGTGGGGACTGATCCTAGTAGTGATGCTAGAGTTAGAAAGGTTGAAGTTAGAATTGTTAGACAGGGCATTCCCTAGGTGTATGCTAGGCCAATTTCCGAAGTAGTTTTACTTCTGTCCAAAGGTTAGTGGCATAACAAAAAGTATGCCAGGTGGGGAGTGTGCTGCCTTTGCAATGTATATTACATGCTTGGCACTCAGCAGTGTCTGTTTCTTTAAGACCCTCCATTTTCTTGAAGCATAGAGGCGGGTCTTCTCTGTATGTCTAAGGCTTGCTGGGACATTTCCTGTTTCATTCCAGCTCTAGCTACTGTAGTGACCAGATCCACAAGACATCTTAAAGCTATTACAGTTTGCAAACCTGACGAACACCAAAGCCTGTGAGTAAAGGGGTTTTGCTAGTTCAGCTTGTGTAGAGGGATGCTAGACATTGCAGATAGATAATGTGTGTTTCAGTGTAGTAAGCAAGCACATGTTAGGCCTATCTTTTGTATTAGCCATGTATAATGTATGTTGCTTGAATAGCCATGCTTACATTTGTCTTTTTATGTTTGTTTCACAGTTTTACCATCTCATCTCATATCACACTATTGTACACATTCCTGTTCATTATATCTCAGTAAAGATTGCATCAGTTCAACAACCAGCGCGTCTTTCATTGAGACTCGGTTTATACTTGATGTTAAGCTGTGTACCTAAAGCAACACACACAGCCGAGGCATTACAATATATATATATATATATATATATATATATATATATATATATATATTTACCAAAATTAGAATAAATTAACCCACACAAAGCAATTAAACAAAATTGCTGTAAACGAGAGGTTCCTGAGAGAAGAAAAAGATAAAAGTGCTAGGTAATCGGCTGTCCTCCATTAGAAAGTATCCTGGCCTCTAGCCGTGCTCCCATCAGCTCACGAGACAATGACTTCCTCCTTCATTTCACTCTTCAGCTCGATTGACCAATAGCCCCCACCTAACCAGATAGGGAAGGTGCCCATCCCATGACAGGCCCCAACTCCTACCAACCATCTCAGGTATATCCATCTAATATGTATATACCAACCACCACCCAACCCTCAGGAACCCCAGATCAAATGCCAAGTCCACCTGAAACACAAAAATAACATGAAAAACAAATACCCATACCAGACACTTTCACAGGAAGGGAGGGAAAAACAGTCTGTGTGTTACCTATACCGTGGATGGCGCCAGAATGATCAGCCCCGCCCACCACTGCTTATAACAAGCTCTCCTCGTGTTAGGCAATCCCCCGCCCCTAGTGCCTGCAAAAAACCCACCCCACTTCCCTTTCCTGTATGTGCGCTCCGCACAGTGTTCCCCCAATCATGTGGCCCTTGCGCCTGGGTTCCCCTTACTACAGGGCTTTCTTTCACACTGAGGCATGTTACAGGCGTTTTTGTGCTAAAAATAGCGCCTGTAAACTGCCTCTTCTGCAGCCCCAGTGTAAAAGCCTGAGTGCTTTCACACTGGGGCGGTGCGCTTGCAGGACAGGAGAAAAAGTCCTGTAAACAGCATCTTTGAGGCAGTGCAGTAGCAGTGTATACATCGCTCCTCCACCGCCCCTGCCCATTGAAATTAATGGGGGCCGCTTTGAAAGCAGCGCTAAGGCTACTTTCACACTGAGGCATTTTTCAGGTGCTGAAGGGCTAAAAATAGTGCCTGTAAAGCTCCTGAAAAACACCTCCCCTCCAGCCCCAGTGTGAGAGCCTGAGTGCTTTCACTCTGGAGCGGTGCGCTTGCAAGCAACATCTTTCAAATCTCTCAAATGACATGAGAACAGAGCCAGTGTAGATATCGGCTTTAGATTCTCCCATACCAGCATTGCTAAGTTTAATATCGGCAGCCTCGTTTGTACTAAAACTGATTTTGGGGCCTCTAATGCGATCAGCAAACTATTTAATTGAAGAACATGGGCAAAATGTAACTCTACACTACGGGCGTTACATGCAACACCCAACAAGTCATGTGCCACAGTCATCCTGCTAGCAAATAGTACTGTATTTGCTGGCGTATAAGACTACATTTTACATTTAAAAAAACTGGCCAAAAAGCAGGGGTCGTCTTATACGCCGGATCAGCTGCTCAGATGCCTGCTGGATGTGCGGTAATACTGTATGTAGCTTCGGATACATAGGCCCGGATTCACAGACATTTACGCCAACGTATCTTCTGATACGCCGCGTAAGTGCACGGATGCGCCATCGTATCTCTGCGCCTAATTCTTAATACGCCTGAATTTTGGCCTCATTCGACCGACGTAAGTCTCCTACGCCGTCGTATCTTGGGCGCTTATTTACGCTGGCCGCAAGAGGTGCTTTCATTGATTTACGCGTTGAATATGTAAATTAGCAAAATACCCCGATTCACGAACGTACTTACGCCCGTCGCAGTAATCTATGCCATTTACGTAAGGCGTGCGTCCGGTGTAAAGTTAAACCACCAAATAGCAGGTGTAAGTCATGTTAGGGTATGGACGTCGGAACAGCCGTCGTATTTTACGTAAGTCGTACGTGAATGGGGCTGGGCGTAGGTTATGTTCACTTTGTAGGCATTGAGCCGTCGTATCTTAGGGAGTATATGCGACATGATTCTGAGCATGCGCGTGCATGCGCCGTTCATTCGGCCCTTCATTTACATGGGGTCACGCTTGAATTAGGCGGCCTTATGCCGGCCAATTTACGCTACGCCGATGCAACTTACGGAGCAAGTGCTTTGTGAATACTGGTCTTGCCTCTCTATGTTACGTTGGCGTAGCGCATATCAGATGCGCTACGCCCGCACAAATATACGCCGCTCTACCTGAATCCGGCTAATACAGTATATACCGCTTAGCCAATCCCGGTGAGCGTTATATTCAAATGAATACAGAACCTGCTCCGATTGGCTTTGATAGTCAGAGAGGCGTGGGATGATAATGTTACAGCCTCTGCCAATCCAAGCAGGCTTTGTATTCATTAATAGAATACATCGCTCGCCGTGATTGGCTCCAGCAAGAATGAAGAAGAATATGGCTTCAAGGCAATTCTTTAAAAAAAAAAAGTAAAATTAGGGGGTCATCTTATACGCCTGGTCGTCTTATACACCGGCAAATACGGTAATATAAGTGTAGCAGGTACTTCTCCAGACTGATCTAATCTATTAGAGGACAGCTGTCTGCTGCAGCAGCATGGTCTCTTTCACCCCCCCCCTTTCTCTCTTCACACACAGACACTCAGTACTGCTGTTTGGAAAACTCCCTATTGGAGGTCGTCTGTAATCTCCCTATTGGAAGAGCCTGAGCCAATCATGAGACAGCAGAAAAGGACTGTGGGAGAGGAGATAAAAAGCCAGAGGAACTAGGCCAGAGCCTCTTTTTGCCTGCACCGTATCAGGAGAGCATCTGCGCTCTATGTGTGTGTGGAATCACAACCTACCAAGGGACACACAGCCTGCAACTCCAGTCCAGAGAAACAGATTGTTCCTGCAGCTCCAGCCCAGAGGAACAGATTGTTCATGCAGCTCTAGCCCAGAGGAACAGAATGTACATGCTAAAGAAGGACACCCTGCAACAGCTCAAGGACTGAATGCCACTGTGACACACCTGCATCTAAGATCGATCAATTGCTCAGGGGAGGACCGCTGACTGTGTACAGGATTTGGCGAGGGGGCTTTGCCCAAAAACCTTTAATGCATTTCATAGAATACGACATCCAAGTATTGCCCACAGAGCTGCTAAATTGAATGAAGATAATAAAACGCAAAGCTTTGCCTCCAGGACACCTCGGTTGCTCTTAAAGGGGACACACCACAGGTATTGATATAATTTCACTGGCTGGGTACTGGGGGTATCGTAGGCCGGCCTAGGGTTCCCCTTTAGCCACAGCATCCCACACACACCAGGGAGTCTATTTAATCTGTACATATTGCTACCTATTGCTTTTGTTGTTTGCATAGTGTTCCTGACTGTTTTCTTTAAACTGTTTCAACCAAGTCCTGGATACTTACACAGGTCCTGGCTGACTAATGTTAACCCAAATTTTACTTTTCTTCAAGTAAACTCCAAGAAGAACTGTGTTGTGTATTCCTGCTGAGTTATTCCATTAATCACATTGCTAGGTGTGCCAGAGGGGCTGGGACAGTTCATTGGGGTTGAAAGGCAGAGTAACAGACTGAACAAACAAAAGCAGCTCCCTCAAGGGTTTTCTACACGTGGGGGCTTGTCATCCGGGATTCCGTTGCTCTGCAATCAACTCACCTACAAGCGCCAGGATGGACCCTGCCACTGCTGTCCAGTGATGTGAGGAGGAATGTGCCCGCTCGGAATCGAGCGTGGTGATTGAGCTTCCAGGGGAGGCCTGGGCTGAGGAACAAATCAGCCAAACTATGAAGACTATTAGGTAGATTCACAAAGAGTTTTCCTAGGGGACGTTGAAACTTCACTAGACAAAGTGATGAAAATGGTTGGGGAATTTGGACAGTTCTCAGGCCTTACTATCAATTGGGAAAAATCCGCCTTGTTACCATTGGATCCACTTGATCCCCAGACATTTCCAGGAATCTCGCAGTTGAGTGTGGTCACTAAACTAAAATATCTAGGGATCTGGGTTACGAAGGATGTCATGCAATATGCAAATATTAATATCTCCCCACTTTTACTCAAATTAAAACAAAAATGTGATATATGGAAACGCCTACCGTTGTCGGTAGCAGGACGCTGCAACTTAATAAAATGATATGGCAGCCACAGATACTATATCTGCTCCATAACTCTCCGATCTGGCTAGGGCAAACGTGGTTCAAAAAAATAGAGACGCTATTCAGAGAACTAATATGGAGGGGGGGTCAAGCCCGGATTAGCTTGCAAACATTACAACTGCCGGTAAAAGAGGGGGGCTTGGCGGTTCCACACCCTAGACTATACTTTGTAGCAGCCCAGCTGCAGCATCTGGCGGGTTGTGGAACCACGGAGCTAGATAATCCCAATAGCCGATTGCTGTTAGCAGGGAATCCCCATAGGTTACTAGTGGAAGCTTTAGAGGCAGACTTTTTCTATAAATGCCCGACTACAAAATTAGTGAGTAAAATATGGCAGACAGCAAAGGCCTTATTGGGGTATGCCAGGGTAACAGATTTTCCCCTTTATGGAATAATAAAAACTTACAGGAAGTGATGAATATAGAGAAATCAGGGGAATGGGAGAGACAGGGTATAACCCGGTTAATACACTTAATCGAGGGTGTCACCATAAAACCATTTTCTGCATTGGTAAGGGAATATAACATCCCAAATAAGACATTTTATAAATATCTCCAGGTGCGCCATGCTATCCAATCACAATTTGCCTCACAGACACTCACATGGACCCAGATTCCCGCCCTCCTTAGACTAATTAAGGCAAGAACAGCGAAAGGCCTAATTTCAGTAATGTACATCACTCTGGGGACTAAAGCAATAAGCCGAGCGGGCCCCAATAAGAGCAGAGAAGGATGGGAAAGGGACGTCGGGACAGTAACCCCTGAACAGTGGGACAAGATCCTGCATCGAGGAGCTTTGGTCTCAATAGCTCCAGCGCAGAGACTGTCCCACCTGTTCCTATTGCACAGGGTATATTATACCCCCCAAAAATTGTTCACACTAGGGTGGAGGCAAAACAATGAATGCCCAAGATGTGGAGGTAAAGGTGATTTCCTGCATATGGTTTGGAGGTGCCCAAAGCTCTACAGCTATTGGGTGGAGATAACTGAGAGGATTAATAGGGTTTTTGGGTCTTCCCTCGACCCAGTGGCGCTGACCTGCCTGCTAGGATGCATGGAGGACAATCAAGTTCCACCTGACAACCTGGAAGCAATATTAAGATGCCTATTTCAGGCACGCAAGATAATAGCTCAAAAATGGCAAGCACATGCCCCCCCGTCCGTAGAAAATTGGGTAGCGACCATTAACCTAACCATTTCCAGCGAGAGAGTGTCCTTTACCAGACAAGGGAACTATGGGAAATTTGTGAGACTCTGGGGACCCTGGATGAGGGCTGCGGGAGATCCCTCCTAGGGGGACATAGTGGCGGAGATGCCTTTGTCCATCAGGATTTCATCTCTTCTGACAACAAGGGATAACCACAGCCCAACTGCCCAACCGCTCTCAATGGGGAGACCCCTGGGGGAGGGGCCTTATTAGAAGGCTTGTCAGCCAGACTTTTCTCGTCAATGACGCTTGGAGGTAGCAAGGTCACTAGACCGACCCGTCCACTTCCTAGGTAAGGAAACGAAGAGAGTGGCACACTCCTTAGGATAGGGGGAGGGAGGGGGGAGGGAGACACAAGGGAATAGACACTGGGATGTAGAGTAGAAGGAAGTCAGCTTTTCTTCTTTATTTTTTGTGTGTTAATAGAAATTGTATACTCTCTCCTCATGGTACAATGTGGTTGTTTTCTATACTATGTTACTTTGCAACAATGTTAACTGTACCTGTCAATTACTGAATTAAGAAAAACAAATAAAAATGAATGATTATAAAAAAACAAAGAGTTAGGCCGGCTTATCTACAGATAAGCCGACCTAACTCTGAATCTAAGGCCTAGTACACACGAGAGGATTTATCCGCGGATACGGTCCAACGGAGAGGATTTCCACGGATTTGGATCCGATGGAGTGTACTCACCATCGGAACGAAATCCGCACCGAAATCCCCTCGCGATGACGTGTCGCGCCGTCGCCGCGATGATGACGCGGCGACGTGCGCGACGCTGTCATAAAAGGAATTCCACGCATGCGTCAAATCATTACGATGCATGCGGGGGATCCCTTCGGACGGATCGATCCGGTGAGTCTGTACAGACCACCGGATCGATCCGCTGGTTCCGATTCCAGCGGATAGATTTGTAGACATGTCTACAAATTTTTATCTGCTGGAATTCGGAAATATCCGCGGATAAATATCCGCTGGAATGTACACACCATAGAATCTATCCGCTGAAAACGATCCGCTGAGATTTTTCAGCGGATGGATTCTATCGTGTGTACGGGGCCTAAGCCGGCCTATGTTTAAGTGTATTCTCAAACAGAGATACACTTAAACATACCTAAGATAGGCTGGCTTGCGCCATTCTATCTTAGGCTGCAATGTTTCTTTTGCCCGCTAGATGGCGCTGCCATTGCGGCCAGCCTAGATTATGTAAATGAGGGGCTACGTCGATTCCCGACGATTTACGCCGGGCCTACACCGTCGAGTTACGTCGTTTCCGTACGCGATAGGCCGCCTAAAGTTATTCCACCTATGAGGTGGAATAACAATGTTAAGTATGGCCGCCAGTCCCGCCGCGAGGTTCAAATTTTTTACGTCGTTTGCGCAAGTCGTCCGCGAATCGGGATTTACGTAGTTTATGTATGCGTCAAAATCAATAGGCCCGTACGGCCTACTTAGCCGCAATGCGCACTGGGAAATGTAGTAGCCCGGCGCATGCGCAGTGTAAAAAACGTCAAAAAACATGAGGTCAAGCCTCATTTCAATAATACACGCCCCCCTCCCAGTCATTTGAATTAGGCGCGCTTACGCCCGCTCGTTTTAGGCTACGCCACCTAAAATTTGAAGGTAAGTGGTTTGAGAATCACTTTTAACCTAAATAATTTAAGGCGGTGTAGCCTAAAAAGAGTAGGCTAGGCCGTCCTAATTTTAGGCACCCTTACGTGAATCTACCCCTATATCCCCAGACAGGAAGGTGTGGGTGAATGCTGTCAAAACAGACCGTGGTACCTCCCGCACCTATGCACTACTAGAGTGAAAACAAGGAATCCCTGAAAACTTCAAAGGTGCCAGTGTGCAATTGGCTAACGAGACAGAGCTTTGTGTAATCCATCTGAAGGTTCCAGAGGAGAACCCTACCTCCTCCAGTCAAGCTGAATCAAATAAAGAAGAAGTTCCCTCCCTGTCACCTCTGGCCACGATTGGACCAGAACTTTTTGGGAGACTTTGTTTCAAAATGTCAGAGAGACCCTACAACATACTCGGCAACTGGGTATCGGAAGCTCAGGGTTTTCTCCGGAAGACAACCAGTGCCTACAGGGGAGGACAGCTTTGAAGAGTGGCTGGACCAGGCCACACAAGCCTTGGATGAATGGGACATTCCTGAGACCCACAAGAAAAGAAACAGAGAATCACAGAGAGCTTGAAAGGGCCCGCCTCAGAAGCCATCCGCAATTTGAAGCTCAGCAAGCGAGATTGTGTTGCTCAGGACTATCTGAACATTCTGCAAGATGTGTGTGGGTGCATAGAGAAAGCTTCTGATCTTATTTACTATTTGGAGCACACTTACCAAAATGTGGGAGAGAAGCTGTCGGAGTACATGAGACGTTTGGATAAAATTATACACCAAGGGCCATATTCTCGTAGATCGGCGCATATTTAGTCAGGCGTAGTGCATCTCAGATGCGCTACGATGGCTTAACTTGGAGAGAGCTGGCCCATATTCCCGGACCACATGCGTCCTACGATGCGCTCGCGTAACTTAAATGTGTCGGCGTAAGCCGGCGCAAGTGACGGTAGGAGGGATGTGGGCGTGAAGCATTCTAATGGACCGTGACCCCATGCAAATGATGTCCAGACCGAACGGAGCATGCGCCGGACATGCCCCGCCCTCTGCGCATGCGCAAACCAACATTAGGCGTAAATCCCCCCTGAGTTGGACCGGCCCAGTGCATAAAAGCGTCACCACATGCGCCCAACGAGTGCAAAGTGACTCCATTTATTTCTGTTGGTGGTGTGAGATTTGGAGCTTTCACTTTGCAATGCCTGGACCCAGGAAGGAAAGAAGGAAGAAAAACTTCACCCAAGATGAGAGGGCCATTATTGTCTCTGCTATGGAGAGATATGATTCTCGTCTCCATGGTGCAGACAGTGGCAGCACCAGCAAAACCAAAAAGGAGGAGATCCTTAAGAGAGTTACTGCCCAGGTCAATGCCTTAGGCCATGAGGTCAGGACCCCCCAGGACATTCAGAAAAAGATGAATGACCTGCGTGGTGTGGTCAGGAATAAGATGGCCACCATTACTAAGCATGCCAGGGGCACTGGAGGGGGGCCACCCTGTACTATCAGGCTCACAGAAGAGGAGGAAGTCATTGCCCGTTGCCTTCGGAGGGAGCAGGTGGAGGGCCTGGAGGGCCATGACTCAAGTGAGCCGCCCATGAGGACAGGTAAGTGTGTTTTATCTTCTATCTGGTGTGTAGCATGTTTGGGGGGGGGACATGTGACAAGTGTGTGGGTCCACCAACATGTGAATGTTTTGTGTCATCCACAGGTGTGCAGGAGGGAGCTGGGCCATCTGATGCTGCCAGTGGCCGTCACACACCATCATCCCCTGAGCAGCCTGCTTCTGTGGCTGACCCCCTGGGAAGCCAACAGGCCTTGGTGGAGGGGAGTGGGCAGTCCTCCGTGCAGGAGGTGGTTGAGGAGGTCGGCCATGAGGAGGTGGTCCATGAAGAGGTGGTCCACACCGATCAGGTCTTCCTCTTTTTGGATGAGTCTCATGTGGTGGCAGGACCATCACAAAGCCACCGCATCTCCAGCCCCTCAGGGTCCTCCAACACCCTCTCCAGTCCCTCCCGTCCCATCCCCCTCATCTCCAGCCCCTCAAGGTCCTCCCCCTATGCAAGGGCCCCAGCCACTCCTGTCCCCAGGAAGGCGACCCACAAAACAAGGGGTGTGGCAGGAATGCTGCATGAAAATCTGGCCAGGCAGCAGGACCAGCAAAGCTGCCATATGGGGGAAATCGTGGTGGAGTTGAGGCGCCTGTCCAACAGCCTGTCCTCCTCGGGAGCAGTACCAGATGCTCTACAAGATGTGGCTGGAAACAGCGCAGCCACAGTCACCAGCCTGGGTGAGCTGCAGAATACAACAGCTGAACTTTTTGGGGAGGTCAGGTGCCTGCGAATGGCTGTTCAGGCCCAGACAGCTTCCCAGGAGGCCCTGCTCACCCGCATAGCGGTGGCTTTGGAGGGCAGACAGGCAGCCAGGGAGGGACCTGGGGATGCTCCTCCACCTGGGGATGCTCCTCCACCTGATGCCCCCCCCCCCCCCCAACTGAGGCTCCCCCCAGGCAAGTGAGGGCCAGGAACCTGGGCACCAGACGTAGCCCGCGCCGGGGCCAGTGATTTATTTTTGGATTTCATATTTGCTCTGCTTAAGAGTTTTTTTCTTATTTGCTCTGGTTAAGAGTTTTTTTTATTATTTGCTCTGGTTAAGAGTTTTTTTATTATTTTCTCTGGATAAGAGTTTTTTTTTTGGGTGCTGCACATAGTAGTGCAGAGTACAGTGTGAATGGTGTGTGAATGTGGGGGGGGTGACACTCCTGCCAGTAAGGGGTGGCACCCACAGGCGCTGGGGATAAGTTCTCCCCAGGTCCGTATGAATGACGTATGAATGGACAGCAACATCATTGGGGCCTTGACGCGGCGTTGCTGCTCCTTAGTACCGTGCGGTGTACTTCGGTCTAATCCAATGTGATGTGGATGTGGGGTGTGTGCTAGGGACCACAGTGGTGTGCATGCGTGCATTCTCCTTGTGCCATGTTTAATGTGTGTTTTTAACGTTCAAAGATTCGTTTCACGAGACATCTCCTGACTGCTGTACCATCAGCAGATGGGGTACCCTCGGTTAGGGGGGGATTGTCGGGTTCGGGGGTCAGGTCATCATGTATGTCAATCTGCAGGCCCTTTCTCACTGCGAAGTTGTACAGCACGCAAGCGATGATCTGGCACACGAAGTTTGGGGAATACAACAGGGTACCCCCAGTCTTATCCAGGCATCGGAAACGGGACTTCAGGATGTCAAATGTGCGTTCCACCACTGCACGGGTACGTATGTGTGCAGCATTGTATCTTTCCTCTCCTGGGGTTTGGGGGTTCCGGAATGGAGTCATAAGATGGGGTCCAAGTGCATATGCAGAGTCACCTGGAAGGGAAAAGACAGGAGGATGTTAGTCATGCATGTGCCCCTTGTGATGTCTGCATCATGGGGGGGGACAGTCATACCTGACACCCATGTCACTCACCAACCAGCCAGCTGTCCCCATAAATGTTCTGTTCAAATTGTCTTGGGATGTCGCTTTGACGGCATATGAAGCTGTCATGGCTGGATCCTGGGTGTTTGGCACAGACATGCCATATGAGGCCTTGGGCATCCACTATCACCTGTACATTGATGGAATGCCAGTGCTTCCTATTGCGGTATATGTGCTCTGTCTCATGGGGGGGCTGTAGTGCCACATGGGTGCAATCAATGGCCCTGATGGTGCGTGGGAATCCGTCAATTTGGCAGAACTCACGCATTGCCTTCAGCCGCAGGTCCTCCTGGGTGGGTTTGATGATGTGGTGGGACATGCGTCTGAGGATTGCAGGGACAACCTGGTGCACACATCTGCTCATGCTGGTTTGTGATATCCCAGCCACGTCTCCACTTGTTCTTTGAAAAGAACCAGTGGACAGGAAATGCAATGTTGCCAGGACCTTCACCAGTGGCTGCACTGCATGTGAGCGTTGTGTTGGGCTGGTGATGTCATCCTGCAGGGCTCTGGTAATTTCCAGGATGGCAGCAGGGCTGAATCAGAACTTCCGCAAGAACGGAGTGCGGATACAAGCTACTGAACAGGGCAAGCCTGCCACTTCAAGCTAGTGGGGCCTTCTTCGGCTGTCTCCATCCAAGTGGAAGGAATCTATACCAAGGCCCTCCTAGATACTGGAGCTCAAGTGACTCTCCTCTAGAGAGCCTTCTACGACAAGCACCTCAAACACCTGCCATTACAGAAGTTAGAAAGAGCTAGAGATATGGTACCATCGGGTGCTAGGAAAAGCCTGGGGTCGGCAGTTTCTAAACCAACTAATTCCACAGATTCAACTGCAACCAAAGCCCCGAATACTACTAAAGGGCTTGGGGGGGGGTACACGGGACCGCGCCTGCATTGGCTGCGCGAGTTGTATCTGATATTACTACCCTACCCGGCCCTGAGCTAGCAGAAGAGCCTACATTGAAAGATATTCTGCGGGCTGTCAATGACTGTAAAGAGTTTATGGTGGGCTTTGATAATCAGCTAAAGACCCTGAGGGATGAGCTTGTCTCAATACATCAAGACATGCGTAAAACTGTTGAAAGGGTTACTACCCTGGAAGAACGAATGAGTACGGTTGAAGATACCCTATATCCATTTGAAAATGAACTCAGAGGTTTACAGGAGAAAACGAATCAACAAGCAGCCAAAATAGACGAAATTGAGAATAGGCTCCGAAGGAATAATGTCCGTGTGATCGGCCTACCAGAACGGAGTGAGCGGCCCAATACTATAGCCTTCATGGAGGGCTGTCCTAGGGAAATTTTTGGCCCTGCCACTTTTTCGTCTTTTTTCTCTATTGAGAGGGCTCACCGTGTGCCCTTTAAACCCCCGCAGGAAGGAGAGCGTCCTAGATCATTACTCTTCAAGCTCTTCTATTATGGTGACAAAGTCACTCTCCTTCAAAAAGCTAGGGGAATGGGCGATATTATGTATAATGGAGCCAGAATCTCATTCTACCCCGATTTTTCTCCTGACCTACAAAAGCGCAGAGCCGAATTTATGCCAATAAAGCGCACCTTACAACAGCACAAGGTGGTATATGCCTTACAGTACCCAGCCCGCTTACGGGTTACAGCCTTGGGCAGGACTTTTTTTTTCAACTCCCCGGCAGAGGGGGCACAATGGCTGGAAGCAAACTCCAAGGATCTATAGACATTTGCTTGCCCTCCCCTCTCCCTTTTTTTTGGGAGGGCCGCCCTTCCCTTTTTTTGGGGGGGGGGGAGACTCTATATTGACTTTAATTATTTTTCACTTGCTAGTTGCACAGAAAGTCCACACGGATCTTACTGAACCTTTTTTTTTTTTTTTTTTTAGATTGTTCTCACAAGAAAAATTAGAAAACTTGCACCATAAGATGAACTGCACTTAATTCTTATTATCTTGGGGGTTTTCCCTTTTTTTTTTTTTTCCTTAAGAAGGGAGGAGGGGGGAGGAGAAGGGAAAGGGGTTAAAAAAGGGGACAGAAAAGAGAAAAGAGGGTTCTTTCTTTTTTTTGGGGGGGGGGGGGGTATTATGTATTTATTGACATTTCTATATCCTCACCAGGTTTTTTTTTGTATTGTTTAAGGTTTTACTGTCCTTGAGAAGTTATATCTAGTTATAATTCGATTTGACCAACTTTGGGGTCCCTCTTTTCTCTCCCCCCCCCTCCCCCCTTTTTTTTTCTTTTTTTTTTTTGGCAGACTCTATATTGACTTTTTAATTATTTCTCACTTACTAGTTGCACAGGAACTCGGATCTTACTGAACCCCCCTTTTTTTTTTTTGGGCAGACTTTATATTGACTTTTCAATTATTTCTCACTTACTAGTTGCACAGGAACTCGGATCTTACGGAACCCCCCCCCCCTTTTTTTTTTAGACTGTTTTCACAAGGAAAATTAGCACAATAAAACTTGCACTATAAGATGAACTGCACTTAATTTTTATTATCTTAGGTTTCTTTTCTTTAGGGGGAGGGAGGGGAGGGGAAGGGAAGGAGGTAAAAGAGAAAGGGAAGGGGGAAGGAAACTATTTTTTTTCCTTTTTTCCTTTCTTTTTTTGGGGGGGGGGTATTATGTATTTATTGACACTTTTATATCTTCACCAGGTTTGCTTTTTGTATTGTTAAAGGTTCTACTTTATTTGAGATGTTATACCTAGCCATAATTCGATCAATTTGATTAACTGTGGGGTTCCTCTTTTTTTTTTCTTTTTTGTTTGACTACATCAGATAAAGAGCACTATAAGATTAATGGCACTAAAGGTCTCACCATTCTGTGTTCTTTTCTCTCGTTAAGTAGGGGGGAAGGGAGACGGGGACTTGGATTTTGATTTAGTTGATGGGGAGGGAGGGTGGAGATCTTCGCACCTCAACAGAGGGTGAGAGGCAAATGAGTGTAAGAATGGGAGTATGGCTGTGGGTAGGTGGGAGCGGTGAGGCCACAGGTGAAGCCCCATGGGGGAGCCCAGGTGGGCAGGGGGGGAGGGGAGAGGGAGGGGGGTTTGGGTGGGAGGGAGCTGGGAGGGGGAAGACTGGAGGGAGTCCTGAGAGAGAGAGGTATCTTAATTAACACAGGAAAAAGGAGGAGTTTTAGTCTAGATAGGTATCTGGAGGAGGGGGAAGGAGGGAGGGGAGGAGGGGGGAGAGAAAGGGGAGAAAGGGAAACCAGAAAGGACTGCCTTTTTCTACTATCTTTACTATTTCATTGTACTGTTACTCTTTATAATTGCTCATATCTCTATAGTCTATGGCTTGGAGGATTAGATCATGGAACGTACGTGGACTGGGGGACCCCACTAAGAAAGCCTTGGTACTAGCATCAATGGATGGTAGGGGGCCAGGGATACTTTGCCTACAGGAGACACATCTAACTAAAGATACAATGGCCCAGTTGGGTTCATGGAAATTTCCATTTCGCTATCATTCAGTCCACTCCTCTTACTCGAGAGGGGTGAGCATTATGGTGGGAAAGGATGTGCCATTTATCTGTGAGAAAAGGTGGATTGACGATCAGGGTCGGTACATATTCTTGGCCTGCTCTATCGGGAACAGGCCATTTGTACTAGCCAATATTTATATCCCCCCCCCTTCAAATTTGACATCCTGCAGAGGTTGGTTGAATTTATGTTGGATAAAACCGACATCCCCCTGATTGCGGTAGGCGATTATAACGAAGTTCTAGATAGAGCTTATGATAGATTTCCTCTGACACACAAACCAAATCTAGAACAAGGGAGCTGATTGACCCAATTCCTAGACGAGACAGGACTAATGGACATCTGGCGTACTCGCCATCCTGGTATCCGACAGTACTCTTGTTTTTCTAGCTCCTATTCTACCTTGTCAAGAATCAATATGGCCCTGGGCAATGAGCTGGCACTAGACCTAGTGGAGAAGGTAGAGTATGGGCCAAGGGGGGTCTCAGACCACTCACCCTTGGACTTAGTTATTAGGACAAGCATGAGAACTTTTCCAAGAGAATGGAAAATTAGCCCATACTGGCTTGAGCTACTGGGCGAACCACGGGAACTCCTCAACAGTCTGAATGAATATGTGCAAATAAATACAGGCTCGGCAAAGCCTGGAGTGGTCTGGGACTCGCTGAAGGCCTATTTAAGGGGGTTGTTGATTCAGAGCGTGGCCAGAGTACGTAGGGAGTCTAGGGCATGGGAGGAGGATCTAAGGAGTGAAGCGATGGTAGCCGAACAACGATTTATCGAGGCCCCGTCTTTAAACAGGCAAAAAGAGTGGCTTGACAAACAAAAGGTTTATAGAATGGCTATTATGAGAAAAGCAGAGAATCACCAAATATTCCAGAGACAAACCCAATTTGGGGAAGGGGGAGAAAGTGGGACGAGTGTTGTCCATGCTGATACAGGCCAACTCTCCCTCTTCCAATATTGTGGCAATTAGGGCCCCAGCAGGGGATATTACCACTGATGGTAGGGAGATAAGACATATATTCTATGATTTTTATAAATCTCTCTATAAGTCTAAGGGAGGAAATGAAGGTATGGAGTCCTTTTTTCAGGGAACTCCAGTTCCAACTCTGTCAGAAAACGATAGGGAGAAACTCGAGTCCCCTGTTACACTGGAAGAACTCCGCCTGGTGATGGAGGGGATGTCTAACCACAAATCACCTGGCCCTGACGGGCTCCCAATAGAGATCTATAAGCGGTTTGGTGAAATCTTGCTACCAGAACTGCTTCAGACATTGAAAAGTGCGTTTTTGGAGGGACATCTCCCTCCCTCTATGATGGAGGCAACGGTTGTTGTAATCCACAAGGAGGGAAAAGACAAATTGGACCCTTCTTCTTACCGCCCAATCTCATTGCTTTGAACAGATGCAAAAATCCTTGCCAAGGTTCTGGCAAATCGTTTAAAAGGGTGTATTGAGAGCCTTATCCATTCTGACCAATCAGGGTTTATCCCGAATAGGTCAACCAGCATAAATATCAGAAGGGCCTTCCTAAATATCCAGATCCCGACTGACAACGAGGGGCCTAGAGCACTGCTGGCTTTAGACGCCGCTAAAGCGTTTGACAGCATAGAATGGCCATACCTATGGAAGGTATTAGAAAGCTTCGGATTTGGTCCAATATTTACCAAGTGGGTCAAACTCCTATATAACGAATCAAGAGCAAAAATAAAAATTTATGGAGATGCTTCAGATACATTTAAACTTGAGAGGGGAACGAGACAGGGTTGTCCCCTCTCCCCACTTTTGTTCGCATTGGCCATGGAACCTCTTGCTATTAAAGCTAGACTAAACAAAGACATACTGGGGTTTAGAAGGGGCTCGGAGGAAGACAAGATATCGCTTTTTGCGGATGATGTCTTGTTTTTCTTAGGAGACGTGGATAGATCGCTGGCGCCAGTGGTTCAAATGGTTAGGGAGTTCGGAAGGTTCTCGGGACTAATTGTCAATTGGGATAAATCGGCTTTACTTCCAATAGATCCACTATGCGAACAGACAATAGCCGAAATACCCCAGCTGAGAATTACAACAAAATTGAAGTACCTAGGGGTCTGGATTACTAGCGAGGCTAAGGAGTATACCAGTAACAACATAGCTCCACTATTGTTAAAACTGAAATTAAAAAAAGACATTTGGAACCGTCTCCCCCTCTCTGTAGCTGGGAGATGCAACCTGATAAAAATGATCTGGCTGCCACAGATATTATATGTTCTACACAACTCTCCAATTTGGGTGAACCAAATATGGTTTAAACGGATTGAAACATTATTTAGGGAGTTAATGTGGAAGAGAGGCCAGTCCAGAATTAGATTGCAGACGATGCAGCTCCCGGTGAAGGAAGGGGGGATGGCGGTTCCACACCCAAGAACATATTTTCTGGCGTCTCAGCTACAGCAGTTAGTGGGCTGTGGTAATCTAAATCTGGGCAATAACTGCTTCAGGCTATTGCTATCAAGGGCACCACACAAAATTCTAATAGAAGCCCTGGAGGCAAACTCATTTGACCATCAATGCCCGACTATAAAGCTAATTAACAAAGTGTGGCAGACTACGAAAGCTTTGATGGGATATACTGGGATAACTGAGTTTGCTCCCCTTTCGCACAATAAGAATCTAATAGAACTTAAAGATTTAGAAATTCCCCAAATTTGGGAGACCCAAGGAATAACACGGCTATTACATATGTATGAGGGCAATCTTATTAAAACGTTTTCGAAATTGAGAGAAGAATTTGATGTACCAAACAAAACTTTTTTTAATTATTTACAGACTAGACATGCCCTCCAGACTCAGTTTAAGGTCCATCCAATGGTTAGGACACATATCCCTGTGCTTCTTAAAACGATCCAAACTAATATCACGAAAGGCCAAATCTCGGTACTATATGATAAACTCGGCACTAAAACCATAAGTCAAATTGGGGCTTCTAAGAGCCGAGAAAGATGGGAAAAAGATATTGGGCTGTTAACCTCGGAGCAGTGGAACGATATTCTACATAGAGGGACATTGGTGTCAATCGCTCCAGCACAGAGACTGTCCCACTTATTTCTACTGCACCGGGTCTATCATACCCCTAAAAAAATGTTTTTACTAGGTTGGAACTAGAGTGATGAGTGCCCCAGGTGCAAGACACCGGGGGATCTTATTCATATGTTCTGGAGATGCCCCAAGCTTTTTAGATACTGGACAGAAGTGATAAAGAGGATTAATAAAATCTTCAAAACTTCTCTAGAGCCGGAGGTTAGAACCTGCTTGTTAGGAGGTATGGAAGACCATAGAATCCCTCCAGGAGCTATGGAAAGTGTACTCAGGTGTTTATTCCAAGCTCGGAAGTTAATCTAAAAAAAAAGAGATATGGGGTATTGGGACTCAGAACTTCCCCTATGATGGCTATCTTCCAGTCAAACTGACCTTCGACCCCTCTGTAGCTGGGAGGGCTGAGACCTTTGACACTTTGGCGGTGGTATGTCCTCCCCACCAGGGGCTGGAAAAAGTTCCCTCATCATCGAGACTAATATTGACCTTGTCAGAAGACTGTTAACACCTCTTGTCCAAGAGCAGGACACTTCAACCACAAGTGTGCACCCCATGTTGAGACAAGCCTATCAGCGCCTGGTGCAAGAACAGAAGGCCCCTGCTGAAGGAGTGGGAAAGATCTGGCATTTGGACCAGAGTGAGAAAGTGTTGCAACCAGGGGAGGTAGTCTGCTTGAGAGCATCAGTCAAGCTTAGTTGGAAGCAACAAGGCCCTTTCATCGTCCTTGAAGCTGACAGGCTGAAAGAAGACATGGGGTGGAGATAATTCCTGAAGTGGTTCCAACTAAGGCGTTGCAGAGAAGTCACAGGAAGATCTCAGTTAGTGTTTGCAACATAACAACTTCACCTGTAAAGATATCGGCTTGGATGTTGTTGGACCAAGTGAACCCGGCCACCCCAGTCTCACCGTCTGATTTGGTGGGCAGAGAAAAGGATGGGATACCTGTAGAGGAGTTCTATCCGAAGAACTCTCTCCTCTCTCCAGGATGGAAAGAAAGAGCCAAAATTCAGCTCTCGAGATGGCAGGCCGCATTCTCAAAGAGTGAATTAGATTTGGGGTGTGCAAAGAGCGCTCAACACCGGATCCGTATGCAAGTTGACAAGGCGTTCAGAGAGAGAGTCAGACGGATTCCTTTAGGGAGACTTGGAAGACATGTGTAAACAATTGGCAGAATTGAAGAAAGCAGGTATCATCCGAGAGTCCTGGAGCCCATACACTTCTCTGATAGTGGTGCTACGGAAGAAGAATGGATCACTGAAGCTTTGTATCGACTATAGAACACTGAACATAAGGACCATTCCCGACCAGTACACCACACCACGGATAGAAGACGCTTTGCAGAGCCTGTCAGGAGTTAAGTGGTTCAGTGTACTGGACCTGAAGAGTGGGTACTATCAAATCCACATGTATCCTGAGGATAGGGAGAAAACTGCCTTTATCACCCTGGTGGGGTTTTTTGAGTTTGACCTGATGCCTCAGGGTTTGTCCGGTGCCCCAGCCACTTTCCAAGGACTCATGGAGAAGACCGTGGGTAACATGAACCTTACAGAGGTGTTGGTGTACTGGTGTAGATGGCATCATCATCTTCGGGAAGACCCTGGAAGAGCGTCTGGAGAAGGTCCTGAAAAGACTCTATGATGATGGGTTGAAGCTGTCTCTGGAGAAGTGCCAGTTTTATCAACCCTCGGTCAACTACCTATGTCACATCCTGTCTGCCGACGGAGTGGCCACAGACCTCCAGAAGCTGGAAGCCGTCACTTCCTGGCCGAAGCCCACTAATGCAGGGGTGCCCAACCTTTTGAAGAGCAAGGGCCACTTAAGCAACTTGGTGACCGATCGCGGGCCACAATGATTGGAGCATGTGGATGACAGCCCACTCGGCTCTATAGAGCCCACTCTACTCACAGCACACCAAACTCGCAGGTAATAGAAGTCTATGGCTCAGTGCAGGTAATCCACAGGTGCATGTCTCTGCACCTGTGGACCAGTTTGAAAGCAGCCCAGTAACCACTGCAGAACAGATATGCCCAAATATACACTGATATTAGTTATAAACTTACCTTTAATAACAGTATTCTATTTTATTTTATTCCATCCCAGAGCAGGGGGTCACGGGCCACATCAGAGGGCTCCGCGGGCCACATGTGGCCCCCGGGCCACTGGTTGGGCACCCCTGCACTAATTCGAGTGAACTCAGGTCATTCCTGGGGTTCTGCTCCTACTACAGAAGATTCATTGAGGGATTCGCTAAGATAGCTCGCCCACTCAATGAGCTATTGAAAAGTGAGGAGGAAGATGATGACCCGAAAAGTCCTGTCAGACCAGCTGGAGGGCCCAGAAAACCCAGAGAGTCCATTCAGGAACAGTGGACTGCCCAAAGCAAAGAGGCCTTAGGCAGCTGAAGTGGAGTCTAACAACTGCCCCAGTTCTGGCCTATGCAGATACAACCAAGCCATATGAACTACACGTTGACGCCAGTCAAGATGGGTTAGGCGGGGTGCTGTATCAAGAACACAACGGCCACCTACGGCCTGTTGCCTATGTGAGTCGGAGCTTGGCACCCGCCAAGAAGAACTACCCCACACATAAACTCGAGTTCCTGGCCTTGAAGTGGGCAGTAGTAAATAAACTGAGGGATTATCTATATGGAGCGGAGTTCGTGATTAAGACTGACAATAATCCTCTCACTTACATCCTCACCACTGCCAAGTTGGATGCCACAGGTCACAGATGGTTGGCTGCCCTATCGGAGTTTACTTTCAGCCTGAAGTATCGTCCGGGGTCAGGAACAAGGATGCAGTTGCTCTGTCAAGAAGGCCCTATTGCTTCAGTGACCCCTTAGAAGAGTGGACCTGGCTGACACCTGAAGGAGTATGAGCCTTGTGTCAGGGAGCAGAACACCAAGCTAGAGGAGGATCCAGGACCGAAGACATTGTAGTTTCAGCTGCTTGTGTCCCCAAATGTTATTGCAATGTCACCCAAGCCGGGGATGAAGGTCTGCCGAAGCTTTCTAAGAAGGATTTGAGGAGGGACCATTTGGAAGATCCCCTTTGTAACTTGGCATTGAAGGCCTTGGAGAACCAACGCCCTGACATGCTCCTCACTGACTCTCCAAAGGAGACCCGCCTACTGCACTGAGAGTGGGATTGGTTGCAACTGCATCAAGGGGTGGTCTACCGAAGGGGACCCTCTGATGATCACGAAGAGAAATGGTAGCTATTTCTACCGTAAAAACACATGGAGACAATATTGACTTCTCTTCACGACAACCATGGCCACCTAGGGCCTGAGAGGACTTTCCACCTGGTGAAGGACCAATTCTACTGGCCCTGCATGTGGGCTGAAGTCAAGGGCTACTGCCACTCCTGTATCAGATGCATCCAAAGTAAAACCTTGCCTCACCGAGCCGCCCCAAAGGGTCATCTTCAGAGTCAGGGACCCATGGAGCTGGTGTGCATTGACTTTCTGTGCTTGGAGCCTGATATGAGTGGACAGGCTGACCAGTGGTAGTGACTGACCACTTCACTAGGTATGCCCAGGCCTTTCCCACAAAGGATCAACAAGCATCCACAGTGGCCAAGGTCTTGGTGGAGAAGTTCTTTGTACACTATGGCCTGCCCCAACGTATCCATTCTTTTAAGGGAGAGATTTCAAAAGCAACCTCATCAAGAGACTTTTAGACTTTTTAGGCATTAAGAAGTCCAGAACCACCCCATACCATCCTCAAGGAGATCCTCAGCCAGAAAGGTTCAACCAAACCCTCCTGGATATGCTTGGGACTTTGAGTTTGGAGAAGAAGCAGCACTGGAGCAAGCATGTAGCCGCCATTGTGCACGCTTATAACAACACCGCAACCGATGCCACAGGATACTCCCCTTACTGTCTAATGTTTGGACGGGAGGCCCGGTTGCCAGTAGAGTTGGCTTTCGGCACATCCTTAGATCATACTTCAGCAACATCCCACAGAGGGTATGTAGACCACCTGCGGGAAAAGTCTGAAGACCGCCTATGACAAGGCCCAAGCTACCTCAGATTCCCGAGGGCTAGGAAATAAAAGGATCTCAGAGTCCGAGTGCAGGATTTGCAACCAGGTCACAGGGTGCTGCTAAGGAATCTGGTCCCCGGAAAGCACAAGTTGGCTGACCGCTGGAAGTCACAGCCTTATGTCATTTGCAAGCAACTGCCAGGACTCCCAGTGTACCAAATCCGACCAGAGGGGAGCACAGGCTCACTGAAGACTTGGCATCACAACCATCTACTGCCCCTATCAGAAGATGAGGACACTGAAGATGAAGAGATGGGGATAGACTGACTGTGGCCACCATAAATGCCAGGGTTTGCCACCACCCCTTCGTCTCCACCTAAAGTGACAGACGCTGCAACTCTCAGACCAGAGGCTCCTGCGTTTGTGCCCCAAAGTCCACCTTCTGAAGAGTTGGAAGACGCTCAATTTTCCCTGCCAACAGTAGACCCCGAAGATGTCCAATAATTTACAGAAGGGGGAATTAAAGCTGATATGCAGAAAGAAGAAGAAGCTGTGAACAAAGCCAAGTCCAGTGTGCCTGTAACACCAGAGCCAAAAGAACAGAGAGAGCGAAGGGCTATTCACCCACCCAAGAGACTGACTTATGACTTGTTGGGTGAAAGCTCTGAGGAAGCTGTGTTCACTTCAAAAAGGACTCTTGAGACACCTGTTCCTTCCACGACACATTTAGTGGAGGACAGCCCCAATTCACCCCCTGGCACATCTAGCTGGGCCATTCCAGTTAAGGTGGCCTGTAGGCAGGACAAACTTCCTTCCCATGCTCATTGGTGGGAGGTTTCGCTGCCATGGTTTTATGCAAGTGCAAACTGTCTGATTTCTTGTGCACACTAACTTGTTTTCTCCGTGTGTATATAAAAAGCATGTAACAGGTTACAGACTTGTTTTATTTCCTTTGGGGACCAAAGGTTCTTTGGTAGGGGGGAGTGTGTAGCAGCAGTGTGAGCTTTCTCTTTCGTTCATTGATGGACACAGCTCTTTAAATCTTGACCTTAGGGCTATATCGCCACCTTCAGGAGAAGACTAGGCAGAACATGTTAAAATGTTAAAACAGCAAAAAACAGGGGGCGGTCCTACTGGCTATAACCCCTCACTCTGCATCCAGCAGCCCCGTTTTTTTCTGCCTAGTGTAGGAGAAGGATCCTTTTTCTGTTTTTTGATTCCTGTGATCTTCTATCAACAGCCAAGCTGGGTGACAGGCTGGATAATATAGATCCTGGTAGTCTT
The DNA here is from genome assembly GCF_905171775.1 of Rana temporaria. NCBI lineage: Eukaryota > Metazoa > Chordata > Amphibia > Anura > Ranidae > Rana > Rana temporaria. The sequence continues at coordinate 86,086,406 of NC_053494.1, read as the reverse complement.
CCCAGTCCGGCCATTGAGCGTGAGCAGGCCTTAGCTACACGCTGAGTCGGCCACAACATACCTCGTCTGATCCAGGGGTGGCCGGCGAGCTATATGCTCTGCGGCACACATATGACCGGGCTACTGCTGTCCGTGTCACAGTGTGCCGTGGCCGACAGCCACCCCGTACTGCTCAGGTGATGGGTCTGTCCAGAAGGTGTCCATCAGTTCCCACAGGAGGGGTAAGTATGGTTCTACTTGTTTTTAGGCAGGATGGAGCAGCTGGGTATTCCCTGGGATGTCGCCTAGGGGGTCTCTACTCTCCTTTTCCTCTCTCCCCATCCCTTCCCTCCTCCCCATACTATGGGCCTTTGTGTGGGTGGACTTACCTGGCTGGGGGGCTGCGAGTCCTGACAGCGGGCTGTGCTGGGTGCGTGGTCTTCTCCTCACATAGGGGGTGTTTTTGGCATAAAAATCACCATTGAAGGTGCCCGCTGAGGTGCGCTGTGTGGGGGAGAGCCTTTTCCCGGTGTTCGCTGCCATTATACTGTGGCAAGGGAGTCTAACGGCCATTTTTTTGGTGCCCGCAGGTACTTTCATTGCTAGGGCGGCCAGCGGGCATTTTCTTGTAGTCCCGGCTGGATGTTTTATTAGTCTCAGCTTATTTTGCCTCTAGCACTGGAGGATTAGTAGCTGAACTCACTCAGCACACCTTGTGAGGGAGAGCGGACAGCATTGGCAGTGCGGTGCCTGGTCAGGGTGGTGAGTCCTGCGGGAGGCCCCTCAGTCTGTATGAAGCTAGGAGGGTAACCTTTTGTGTACCTTGCCTTAGGTCCCTAATGGGTGGCAAGTTAGTGTGAGTCAGCATGGCGTCAGAAGCTGGCGCTTCTTCCCCAGACACCCCTATTGTGGCAACCAGTGCCCTTGCGCCTGCGGTACCGGTGGAGGCTTTGTCGGCGGTCCTGGAGGCCTTTGTTGCCAGGGTGGAAGGGGCGTGCGGGCAAAGCTCTGATTCAGACTCGGGCCTTGCTGTGGCAAGCGGCCCTGTTCTGACAGGATGTGGACCAGGACTATTCGGACAGTGAGGATGACTCCATGTCCGGGTCAGCACAGGAAAGGGCGCTTGTAGGAGCACTTGTCGCAGCAGTGCGGGATACCCTAAAAATGGAGGTTACTGCGGCGGCATCTACTGAGGTGTCGGTCCCTTTTGGGTCCCACAAACCAGCCCGAACGGCTAAGGTGTTTCCCTACCTAACTTACTTTGATACGTTTATTTACAAAGAATGGGAACGTCCGCAGCGGGCCTTTTCGGGCCCAAAAGCGCATGGTGGTGCGTTACCCCTTTGAGGAGAATTTCCTGAAAAAATTGACATCTTCCCCGATTGTGGACCCCCCGGTTTCCAGGTTAAATAAGGTAACCATGATTCCGGTGGAGGGGACCCTTGACTTTAAGGACCCTGCCGATAGGAGGTCCGAGGCGGTACACCGGTCCTTGTTTATGGTGGTGGGGTCAGCATTGCGGCCAGTCCTGGCCATGGCCCTGGTGTCCCAGACACTTACTGAAGGTAAAAAGATTCAGGATGGAATCAGTTCGCTCTGTGGTCGCTCCATCCGGGGGACTTTCTCGCATCCATGGACATCAAGGACGCATACTTACATGTCCCCATATGCGTCAGGCATCAGAGGTTTCTGCGGTTTGGGGTCGGGAGGAGCACTATCAGTTTGTAGCTCTCTCTTTTGACCTGGCATTGGCACCCAGGGTTTTTACCAAGGTGCTCACTCCAATTCTGGCTTTGCTGAGACAACTAGGAATCGCTATCGTGGGCTACCTGGAAGACCTCCTTCTGAGAGCAGCTTCCACCTCAGAATTATAGGAGGATGTGGCGATAGCCAGTCAGACTCTTTGAGAGTTCGGTTGGGTTCTCAACCTCCAGAAGTCAGTGTTGATACCGACTCAACGCCTGGAGTACCTGGGCTTGATTCTGGACTCCTCAGAGGCGAGGGTCTTTCTCCCTTTGGACAAGCTGCAGACTCTTCAGGCTGCGGTGAAGCTGCTGAAGTTTTTGCATGCGAGTCCTGGGCATCATGGTGGCCACATTTTCGAGGCGGTTCCGTATGCTCAATTCCACACTCGAGTCTTGCAAAAGGAGATCCTGTCCAAATGGGACAAATCTCTGTTGTCTCTGGATTTTCAAATTCAGGTGACCCACCTGGTAAGGGAATCCCTGGTCTGGTGGCTGAGGTCTCCGGCCCTTCAATCTGGGAAATCATTCCTTCCTTTTCATTGGTGTCACAGAAGCATGAATCAGACGTACAACAACAGATAAATTAAATAGGAAGGCTTTAATAAAAACCAAACAGCAAGGTTAAAGTCCAAACGGATGATCAAACAGTCAGCAGAGTCTTCCACCGGAGCCAGGGTTCGATAGCCGGGAATGAGAGTCAGCCAAGCCGGAGTCCGTAACAAGAGAGAGGTGGTGAGACAAGCCGGGGATCAGGAGCCAGAAGGATCGTCCGTGGGAGCCGGGTCGGTAACCAAAAGCAGCAGCACAATCTCAGGAGCATGTGTATACAAGAGGACCAAGCAAGGAACTGCAGCAACAGCCCTCCTATATATATGCAAGGCATCCAGCTCCTCCCAGTGGGAAGGAGGAGCTGCAGGGTGTGGTAAGTTTATAAGAACCCCAGGAAGCAAACATGGCCGCCAGCACATGTCAGATGTAAGAAGCCTGCAAATAGGTAAGACCATGACAATTGGACAGTGATCATGACAGACACCAGCCTGACCGGTTGGGGGGGGAGTTTGGGGCCTACAGTTGGCACAGGGTCGCTGGACGCAGGAAGAATCTCGCCTGCCGATTAATGTATTAGAACTTCAGGCGATCAGGCGGTGCCTCTCCACATGGTCATTGAGGCTTCAGGGATGCCTAGTCAGGATCCAGTCGGACAACACCACGGCGGTGGCGTATGTCAACCATCAAGGAGGAAAAAAGAGCTCAACTGCAGCATTGGAGGTCGCTCACATCCTGCGGTGGGCAGAGCGGCGCGTGCCGGCTCTATCGGCCGTGTAAATTTTGGGTGTAGACAACTGCCAGGCAGATTATGTCGCCAAATGCTGGACCAAGGGGAATAGTCACTACATCCGGAGGTCTTTCAACTCCTTTGTCTGAGATGGGGCATGCCAGATGTGGATCTCCTGGCCTCTTGGCTCAATCGGAAGGTGCCAAGGTTTGTGGCCAGGTCCAAGGATCACTGGGAAAACGCGGCAGACGTGTTGGTGGTTCCATGGGGGCATTATCGGCTGATTTATGCCTTCCCCCCAATAAAACTTCTCCCTCGTCTGCTTCGCAGAGTGGCGAACGAGGAGATTGCAGTGAATTTAATTGCCCCAGATTGGCCTCGGCATCCCTGGTATGCCAAAATAGTGCAAATAGTAGCGGATGTTCCTTGGCGACTGCCAATGTGAGAGGACCTTCTGTCGCAGGGCCCTATTCTTCATCCTGCTTTACCGTCGCTGGCTTTAACGGCATGGCTGTTGAAAGTCAGGTACTAAGGGACCGTGGTCTGTCGGACTCGGTAATCTCCACTATGATGAGAGCATGAAAGTCATGTTCTTGAAAGATTTATCATCGCAAATGGAAGGCGTACATCTCTATGTGTGAGGAGATGGGGTGGCGTCCATGTACATATTCGGTTTCCAGGATTCTGCTGTTTTTGCAGCGGGGGGTGCATCAAAAGCTTGTCTTAAGCACCATTAAGGGGCAGATATCAGCGTTGGCTGTCTTTTTTTATTTTTTTTATTTCTTTATTTATAAACAAGGGAAGGGGTCCACAGGAACCACCATGACATTACAATCATCAGCATAAAAAGAATACAAAGTAAAACAGAAAACAGCAATGCATACACAGCACATTCAAACTAGCTTAGTCCATACATTGCAAATCGTACGACGCATCAACTAGGTGGGGACAGTTGGCGTAAATGGCCCACCTCCCTCCGGGGTGCAGCTGCCGGCACACAGCCAGCAGTGTATTTTCCCCACCCTCCTGTGCGTCACAATCTTAGTTCACAGGGTTAGTCAGGCCGCCATGGTCCCATGGGCCCAGACCCCATACCTTTTTTTTTTTTCCCCTTCATAGAGAATAGTAGCAAATAGAAAAGATAGAGCAAGAGATAGAGAGCGTGATGCCCTCAGCAGAAACAGAGGGAGGCGCCCAGAGGGGCGACCGGTAGGCTGTCTTTTTTCAGCGACTCTTGGCGAATCTTTCTTTGGTGAGTACGTTTGTGCAAGGGGTTCGACATGTGGCCCCTCCGGTTCAGCCACCGTTGCCAACGTGGGATTTGAATCTGGTGCTCTCGGTTCTTCAGAAACCACTGTTTGAAAACATTAGGGAGATTCCCTTATTAACACTCTCTCAGAAGGTAGCCTAGTGGCTATTACTTCCACCAGGAGGGTTTCTGAGTTGGCGGCCTTGTCTTGCAAGTCTCCCTACTTGATCCTCCACAAGGATAAGGCGGTGCTACGCCCGCAGCCTTCTTTTCTTCCTAAGGTTGTTTCGGTCTTATTTCATCTCAATGAGGACATCGTGCTTCCGTCCTTGTGTCCTCGGCCTTCACATCCTAAGGAAGAAAGAGGAAAGGTCTGGTGTCCCCAGTGACACACTTTCATCCCTGTTACATAAAGTCAAAACAAAAAGATTCGCCCTGGGACTTTAAATGAAGTGGGCAACGTTTCCGCCAGTAAAAATAAAAGTAATTGTATAGTATATAATTTATTCAAGTAAAATTGTTTACATGCGTAGAGTAAAAATGTTACATACATAACACCAACAATTGCCAATTGAAACAATACATAGACAGTAAATATTAATACACAAGTATAGTAGTGGACAGAGTACACAGGCATCATACTACCCGACTAGCCTAGTTTCGCAAGATCCAGCTCGCTCTTCAGGGGTGTGTAACACTGTACCTAGGATGAAAAAGTATATGTTTGGCAATCTGGCATAGTATTCGTTGTAAAGGCACAGGGCAGGAGGGGTTGTAAGTCCCCATACTCACTACTGAGCTTGACCATGGCTACAAATATGCGGCCCCAAGACGGCAGCAGCAGGTGCCTCATGGGGGCGGAGTCAAAACGGGGACCCCTCCAGGGGCCAAACGGAGAGCAGGCATGGCATAGATATAGTGATGTATCCATAGAGACCTCATAGTCCATAAAAAGTATAGGCTGTGAACATAAGTATGTTTTGTCAGATATCTAAAGTAATAACGTAGTATCAAGAGGTGAACTGTGAGTGTGTGTGTAGTGATGTGTCGCTAGAAACCTTTGTTAATCCATACAAGAGTATAGGCTATAAATGTTTGTCAGATATCTAAAATAGTAAAGTAAAATTAATGAATATTGGCATAAGGATGTATATGTCTCAGTAAAGGGCCTGGGTCCAGGATGGTGGAGACCTGGAAATTATGAAAAACATAGGATAACAAAAGGGTAATAGCAAGTGATAAGATGAAAGAGAGGGAAGAAGAGAGAAGAAAGGGGTGAACTTAGTGTGGAGGAATCCAAGATATGAAAAAGTAAAACAAACCAAAAAGATAAAAATAATAAATAAGTTCAAGGAATGAGCTATGTGTATGAGATGCAAGTGTGCCTAAATATAATGAAGTGGATATAGCAAGTACCTGAGTATGGTGAATATCCCAAGTATAAAAAGTAAGACAGCAGGCAATCTCCACAGCTGTGTGTGTCCTCAGTGAAGAGTGAAATGAAATGAAATCCAAGCCATGTCTGACCTCCAATTTAACCCCGGAAGGACCCAGAGGGCTCCGTCCCCAACACCATGTGTGGATGGCTGATATGTGAGTGCAGGAGGCACCCAACATCAAGGGGAGGCACACATACATGAATGCACCCCCATGCCATCAGATGGTAAAGTGCGTCCAGCTGCGCTTATGTCTGCGAAAACGCAGACATAAGTATAAATTGTATATACTGTTATTTTTACTGGCGGAAACGTTGCCCACTTAATTTAAAGTCCTTTTGTTTTGTTTTCACATCCTAAGGAGGTTGCTTTGCATTCCTTGGACGTGGTCCGTTCTCTACGGGTGTACCTGACTGCTACAGCTCCGTTTCGGAGGTCGGACTTAATCTTTGTGTCGGTGTCTGGTCTCAAGATGGGCCTGTCGGTCTTGTCGGCCACCATTTCTCAGTGGATTAGACAGATCGTAATCCAGGTTTATGCCTTGAAAGGGCGGGCACCTCCCTTTCCTATCACGGCACATTCGACCATGGCAATTGGTGCCTTCTGGGCTTTCCAACATGAAGTGTCCGTTTCCCAGGTGTGTAAGGCAGTGACCTGGTCGTCCGTTCACACTTTCACTAAATTTTACAAGGTTCATGTGAGTGCATCTGCGGATGCTTCCTTCGGCCGCAAGGTTTTGCAGGCGGCTATTTAAGGTCGCAACTCCTCTGTTGAGGAGCTCTGGTTGTTATGGGTGGAGTTGTTTGTTTGCTGTTCCCACACCTCGTTTTTTTACACTGCTTGGGGACATCCCTAAGGTCAAGATTAGGGATGAGCCGAACGTTCGAAGAGACCGTCCGTTCGCGCAAACATTTAGAACCCCATTGAAGTCTATGGGACTCGAACGTTCGAATTCAAAAGTACTCATTTTAAAGCCCAATATGCAAGTTATTGATGGAAAACGTCTTTGAGAACCCGGGTCTTGCCCCAGGGAACATGTATCAATGGAAAAAAAAGTTTTAAAAACTGTAGTTTTTTCTTGAGCAGCGATTTTAATGATGCTTAAAGTGAAAAAAAAAAAATCCTTTAAATATGGTACCTGCTGGGTGTCTATAGTAGTGGCACGTGTTTAGAAATGTCCCTGCACAACATGAGATTACTCTCAGAAAAAAGTAATTTAATACTGCTTGCGGCTTTAATGTAATGTTTGGTCCCTGCAATATGGATAAAAATCATTGAAAAAAATAGCATGAGTTTCCCCGCCACCACTCCCCCCAGGTCATTACAAGACTCAGTGCCGATCCTGACCTCCCTGGGGCCCTAAGCAAAATGACATGGCACATTAAAAATGAGAATCGGGGGGGGGGGGGGGGCGCTGATTACAGTGACATGTCACATTAAAGAAAGTTGAGAAGCGGGGGTGTTCTGCTGTCGGAAATGACTCAGCCAGCGAGTTTAGAAGCGGGGTGAGGGGGGCGAAAATGACTTCTTACCAGGCGGAGCCTCTAGTAGTTTGGGGGGCCCTTTGCAGCTTTGCGGGGCCCTAAGCGGCTTGCATAGTGAGCCTATAGCGAGGATCGGCCCTGACAAGACCTTTTGGCCCTATATACTTTGAACAGCATTATACAGGCGTTGCAAACAAGATAAGGACTGTAGGTTTCTTAAGTAGAATCAGAACCATGTCATACTTTGCTCCTGCATATTGCACAATTTCCTAAAGAGACCCTCAACAAACTACATGACACTTGTGCCTGATGAGGCCACTGATGTTCTAGTGGTGGTGGCCTGTGAGACTGTCCATACAGGCTTGGCCCCCCAAAGTGCACGTGCTGTGTGGCAACAATATGTCGATTATTTTAGGGGTGGGGCCATTACAATGCCAGATCTTGGCTCAATAAATTATTTTTTGGGGAAAGTAAAATTCTTGAAAAAAGAGGGGTTGCCATCCGGGCCCCCTTTGAAAAAATTCTGTGAAGAACTCCTGTTCTCTGAAGGCCTCCATTATTTCTGCAAGTCAAAATTTAGCAAAAAAAAATCCACTGATCATAAAGTCCAAAAATCAAGTTTCGTATCGTCGTACTGCACGATCGTTTTTCTGACGTTTTCTACCGACTGTGAACGACGTTCTCATTCACGCAATATCCCTTTATACACTGCGCATGTGAGAAGCTCTGCTCGTTGCCACGCCCATGACGATTGTTCTAGTGATTGACACGCCCCTTTTCAGTCGTTCAATTAAAGAGTCAGAAGAAATTATGGAGGGAAGACAGCAAGCTTCAACCAGGCAGGAGAGAGGCCAGGCACACACCAGGAGGAGCAGGAGGTACAAAGCCACCAATATGAGCTTCAAAGAGATGGTAGAGATGGTGGCTGTTCTTAAAAAGGAGGACTACGACGGCAAAAAAGGGCCTTACAAGAACCCCAATAAACTGAAGGCCCAGATAATAGAGAAGGTGCGGAGGACTCTCCATGCAAAATTCGGGGTGCAGAGGTCCAGGGAGCAGCTGCGGAAGCGATGGTCTGATTTGAAAATCAGAGAGCCGGACCAGATGGAGAGAATTAGAAGCGTTCTCAGAAGACGTAAGTAAATTTCATGTGTACTCTGAATATTTGTTTTAATTATTTTGCGTCATTTGGTTTTCTTTCAGGTTGTGTATATAGACAGTCCAAGAATAGATGTTTCAAGGTTCCTGTTTGTGGGCATAATAATTGGTTGTTCATTGTATTTAAGATCTTTTTATGTGAGACCAATTGTTTATTTAATGTAGATGTGTTATTAACTAGATTTAAATAATCCAACTTAAAGCGGGGGTTCACCCTATATAAAAAAAAAAATATATATATTTTTCCTCTAGCATTAAATTCGGCATAGTAGCGCGAGCTACAGTATGCCTATCTGTATTTTTTTATCCCCGTAATCACTGTGCTTTTGTACATTGAAGATTCCGGGGAATGGGCGTTCCTATGGAGAGAGAAGGTGATTGACGGCCGGCCCTGGCACCTCACGCTTCTCCGGAAATAGCCAAAATAGGCTTGGCTCTTCACGGCGCCTGCGCATAGCCTGTGCGCAGGCGCCGTGAAGAGCCGAGACCTACTCCGGCTGTCTTCGGGGAGCGTGACGTGCCAGAGCCGGCCGTCAATCATCCTCCCTCTCCATAGGCACGCCCATTCCCCGCGGGAGTCGGAATCTTCAATGTGCAATAGCACAGTGAGTACGGGGATAGAAAAATACAGATAGGCATACTGTAGCTCGCGCTACTATGCCGAATGTAATGCTAGACTGATGTTAAGGAGGGTGAACCACCACTTTAAGTCATTATACAGTAAAAGGAGAGTATGCTCAGCACAGCAGTTGATTACACATATGGACTCAGTAGCACAATGGTTGGCATGGCCGATCCGCCCTATAGGCTCGCTATGCAAGCCACTTAGGGCCCCGCAAAGCTGCGAAGGGCCCCCTAAATAACTAGAGGCCCCGCCTAGTAAGAAGTCATTTTCGCCCCCTCACCCTGCTTCTCAACTCGCTGACTGCATGGGAGAAGAGGCAAGAAGTCAGCACCCCTTGCTTCTCAATTTAATGTAAGATGTCATTTCCGACAGCACAACACCCCCTCCCCCCACTTCTCAACTTTCTTTAATGTGACATGTCACTGTCGTCAGCGCCCCCCGCTTGTCATTTTTAATGTGCCATGTCATTTTGCTTCGAGCCCCAGGGAGGTCAGGATCGGCACTGAGTGTTGGTCACAAGAACAACCTAGTTAGCATGTCACACAGAGGTGATCCAGTGTATACTTGTTGTTTTTCCATGTAGGAAACTTGTCCAAAGATAGAGAAATGCAGCAGCTTTGGTAATGGATAAAATCCAGTGTTAAGCTTAGAAGGATTGTAAAAGCAGACAATTGTACCACACTTTTTAAAAAGAATGATTGATATTCCTCTTTCAGGCCTCTAATCTTTTTGATTCATCTATCCCTTTTTTTACAATCTCATAGGCCGCAATCAAGCTGCGGAAATGGAGCCGACCAACCCCACACAGTGCCAAGCCCCACCCTCGCCGGATGTACAGGAAGTGCAAAATGCCACCACATCAGGTCAGTGTCATACAGCACAGCTTCAGGTAATACATGTAGGCCTGCATAATTTTAATACATGTTTTTTCACAAATTTCAGGTGTACGAGCTGTTGGTGGCGGCTTAGACACTTACAGTGCCCAGGTGCTAATTGGGGAGATAATGTCCTGCAGGGCACAAATAGAGAACACAAACATCGCCCTGGAGAAGATCATAAGGAACAATAGAAAGGTGGACCAAAGCCTCAAGAATATTATTGATGTTCTGGGGAGGGTTTAAAAAAAAAAGAAAAAAATATATATAAAAATATATAAATACAAAAAAAATAGATGTAGAATAATATTAAAAAAAAAAAAAAATTCATAGGAGCACAACGGAAGGTCACCTATGGAGCACGCCCCCCAAACATAGGTTGACGCTCAAATACCGTTAATACGGTGAGTGTTTACACTCTTATTAGCAGGATAGCTAATATTAGGAAAGGAGAATATCTCCTTTTTTTTTCTCTCTTTTTCTGTCCCTTTTTTTTTGTTTTTTTTCTGTTTTGTTCTTTTCACCCACTTTTACCAATCCCACCCCTCCCCCTCCCCCCCTCGTTAATTGTCTGCCCTCTAGGTTTATGCTCTAAACTGATACGGGGAATATAGGAAGATAGATGGAGAAATTAAATGTGCTTAAATGTACTATCAATAAATGCGAAGGGGTTGAACTAGGTATTGAAGTTGCGTATATACAGGAAACACATTTCAGAGAAGACAAAACTCCGACATTAAAGAATAGGAAATACCCAATAGCATACCATGCGACAAATCAAGAGGCAAAGTCAAGGGGGGTGTCTATTCTGATAGCAGGGAGAATCCAATGGACATATGTAGACTCCATGAGAGACCAGAAAGGGAGATATTTATTCATGAAGGGTAAAATAGGAGGAATAGGGGTAACAGACAGTCAGTCAGTCAGTCAGTCAGTCAGTGTCAGCGGTGGAGTAGGGTGCTTCGGACCTTCCGCTTACGAGCCTGCTCTCACCCAGACCTGGCAGTCAGAAGCTAGGCAGACTCTCCATACCTGCGCTGCACAAGAAACAGCTCCTTGGAACCAGGAACCAGCTCCTTTCTCTCCTCGTGGACTCCTCTTTCCTCCGCAGGTAAGACCCTCTCTCAGGGCCTGACATCCTGGGGAACCACTGACGGCCGTCCTTATCAGGGCAGCCGTCACACAGACCCCACACTGCGGCTCTCTGCCCCATCTTTCGCCCGGCATCGCCGCCCGCACGGCCACCCACGTTTGTGGTGGTCCCAAGTCACCCCCCCTGGGTGTAATCTCGGCGTTTTTCGGCGTTTCTACACGCCCGCGCCAGCCTGCTCCTTTTCGCGGCCGCCGCACCTTAGGAAAGTCTGCGGCTTCAGCCGCGGCCTACCGGCGCGCCGACCGTTCTCCCTGCATTTACTTCCAATAGGGCAGATCGCTCGGGATTTTCGCCCCCGCACCCCTAGAAGTCCCCTCCACCCCCTGTTCAGCAACCTCATTGGTAAAATTACTGTTTTTACCAAGCTGACAGCCCTCCCCAGCCTGGGTCCTGTGCTTTGCCTGGCGGCCATTTTTGGTACACCCCAGCAGCAGTGACACCCAGCATCCCTCCCTTTTCCCCTCCATAGCCTTCAGTCTTTGATCCAGGGTTTGATCCGATCGCCTTCAGGGATCAGGAAGGAATTTTTTTCCCTGCCGCAGCACATTGGCCAGCTTGCCCAGGGTTTTTTTGCCTTCCTCTGGACCAAAAAAATTCCCTCGAGCAAGGATTCTGCGAATCCTCTCTCACCCAACACCCGCACCCCCGCCCACGGTGACTGGCAACAATGGTTAAATTGCGATACTCTGCGGAAACCATTTGGGGTCTGAGACAATTCGCAACAATATTACCTGCCGTCACCACAAAAGCTTTAAAATCAGATCAACTTTTGAGATTCGACCGTCGATCGATCATCAAAAATTTCAACCATTCAACACAGCTCAAGCACATATCATGTGCGTTGCTTAACACTAGATCGGCAGTTAAACACCGATCAGAAATCCATGATTTCTTACTACAAAACGATCTAGACTGCCTCTTTATTACAGAACGTTGGCTGTCAGACGACTGCAACACCATTCTCGGAGAACTGGTACCAGCAAATTATCGCATCTTAACGGAAAACAGAATAGGGCAAAGAGGAGGAGGCCTGGCGGTGATTCATAAGTCTCATATTGCAATCACTAAACCGGTCCTTCAAAATCCTCTACCTTTTATGGAAACCCTTACGCTTCAACTTCAAGCTCACTCCCAGGAGACCGTTCACATTCTCCTCTGCTATAGGCCCCCTGGGCCCAAATCGCAGTTGCTTCCAGCATTAACGGAGTTCATATCCACTTACTCCCTTAACAGCAATCATCTTTTGCTGCTCGGGGATTTCAATCTGTGGGCCAACTCCTCACAGGATCCCATTGCGGATGCCTGCATCGATCACCTGGAAGGATTAGGACTTCAGCAACTTATATGCGGACCCACGCATGCTTCAGGTCACACACTCGACCTAATTTTCAGACAAAATCTGAAAATAAACATTTTGGGTAATGAACCTTTGCCATGGACAGACCACCATGCAATTAGCTTCATAATTCCCAGAATTCCACTAGTTATGAAAGTACCCAAGCCGGTGACAATACACTGGGCTAGATCTCAGAAGAAGCTCCACTCGGAACTCTTCAGATCTACCCTGGGAAACCGAATTGGGGTTATTCCTCCTCAGCTAGCAGCCTCAGATACATTGGATGCCATAAATGCAGCTCTGCTACAGTCAGCCGACTTAGCAGCACCAAAGCGCAAAGTCCGCAGCCGGGCAAAAAAGTCCAGCTGGTTCAATAACCAGCTGTCGCTATTGAAGCAAGAGCGCAGAAGGGCGGAAGCCGCCTGGAAAAGAAGTCCTTCAGAAGACCGCCTCAACTTCTACAAAGCAGTAACAACACGATATCACAAGGAAATTTTCAAAGCGAAAAAACTTCACTTTTCCATGGTGATTAACAGCGCAATGAATCGCCCACGCGAACTCTTCAGGATGGTCACCCAGACCATGAATCCGGGATGTCTTGAAGTCCCCACTTCAGACACCCAAGAGTTCTGCAATGAACTATCGGATTTCTTCATCAACAAAATTGAAAAAATTCGGGTAAGTATTCAGCAAAACAATACTCCACTCAGCCCCCTCTTCAATCAACTACAAAACACAGACAGAAAGCCTCTACAATCAACTAAGTTCTCTCTGGAACCCATCTCCATCGATACCACCAAAAAATTCATTGGTGCGTTGCGGAACAGCACAGCACCCAATGACATCATTCCCACCAAGCTACTGAAGGAATGTGCCGACATCCTGGCGCCTCCAATCACACAGCTTATAAATCAGTCATTTAAGGAAGGCATAGTGCCTTCCCTGCTGAAAGAGGGCACAATCCTGCCGATCTTGAAAAAACCTAATTTGGATCCTATGGACCCAACTCACCGCCGTCCCATAACAGGTCTAAATGCTCTGTCCAAGATAATGGAGAAAGTGGTGGTAAATCAGCTGCAACAGCATCTGGATACCCACAACCTACTTGATCCATTTCAATCCGGGTTCCGTCCCGGTCACGGGACAGAAACGGCCTTACTGAAAATATGGGACGACGCGCTCGAGGCCGCAGACGAAGGAGAATCGTGTCTCCTGGTTCTGCTGGACCTAAGCGCAGCCTTCGACACAGTAGACCATAAATTGCTACTGAGACGACTCATAGAAGTCGCCGGAGTCACAGAAGATGCCTTACCATGGTTCTCCTCTTTTCTCGGAAACCGATCACAAACAGTGAAACTGGGATCTTTCACGTCAGAAAAACGCACGGTGCCATGTGGGGTCCCCCAAGGATCCCCCCTATCACCGGTGCTGTTTAATATCTATCTTCGTCCTCTCTTTGATATTATCAGTAGCCAAGAACTACTCTATCACTCTTATGCAGACGACACGCAGCTGTATTTTCGCATCTGCCACAAAAAGGATCATCATCTCAGATTAGAGAAATGTCTCTCTTCAATAGAAAACTGGATGACTAAGAGTTATCTCAAACTCAATAGCGCTAAAACAGAACTCTTTATGTTCGATGCCAGTCGGAAGAGACAACCGGCAACAAACTGGACACCATCGCCCATTCTGGGACAAATCATCGCCCCTAGCTCCAAAGTCAAAAGTCTAGGAGTCACGTTTGACACCTTCATGACAATGGACGCACAAATAGGGTCAGTAGTCAGCGGGGCGCACCATCTGCTGCGCCTACTACGCAGACTTATTCCATTTATCCCCAAAGAAGACGTAGCAGTCGTGGTGGGAACAATCGTGAATTCCAGACTGGACTATGCAAATGCCCTTTACCTCGGGCTCCCCAAGTACCAAATCGCTCGTCTTCAAGTCGTACAGAATACGGCCGCTAGACTGGTGACTGGGAAAAAATCTTGGGAATCAATCTCACCTTCACTGAGAACCCTTCACTGGTTGCCAGTGAAAGACAGAATTGCATTCAAAGCACTCTGCCTGACACATAAGTGCATCCATGGGAAGGCTCCTAGATATCTATGCGACAAGATAGAACCTCACAATTGCAACCGCATTCTGCGATCCACCGACCAAAATCTGGTCAAGGTTCCTAAAACCAAATACAAGTCCAAAGGAGAAAGAAGGTTTGCTTTCCAGGGCCCCAGGCTTTGGAATGCTTTACCAACCAGCATTCGGTTGGAGCAAAACCACCTGTCTTTCAGAAGACGGATCAAAACCCTGCTTTTCTGAAGGCATGAGACACAAACAACCAGCGCCCAGAAGCGATTCAGTTTGCATGTGCCGCGCTATATACATTTTTCATTCATTCATTCATTCAACATTCGCCACAGTATATGTTCTAAATGAACATCAAGGAACCTTCCTAGACAAAACAATTAAACGCCTATTAGAATTCACAGAAGGACATTTGATTATGGGAGGAGACTTGAATATTCCCTTAGATCCCACAGAGGATACCTCATCGGGAAAGTCATCCACATCTTTCAGTGTGAGAAATCATATTATGCAAGCTCTGTATAAAAGTCAACTGATTGATATATGGAGGCTGCTACACAATAAAGAAAGAGACTACACGTTCTACTCTGCTCCACATAAAATATACTCCCGGATAGATCTTACACTCTGTACAGTCGACTAAAATTGGATCAATTACATGGTCGGACCATGCCCCCGATCTTCCTGGTATATGAGTTAAAAGATTTAAGACAGTCCAGACCAAACCAGTGGAGACTAAATGAAAGCCTGTTGGAAGATAAGGAGGTCCTAAAAGATGTAATTAAAGAATTAAGGTTTTATTTCAATTCTAATGACACACCAGAGTGCGACCCTGGAATTATATGGGAAGCACACAAGGCGGTTATTAGAGGTGTGTTAATTAAACATGGATCTAGGATCAAAAGGAAACATACTGAAAAGTTAAACAGGCTATTAAAGGAGCTAGCCATCTTGGAAGGCAAACATAAGAAAACATGGTCAACAAATGTAGAGAAATAACTAGCTAGTAAAAGAACTGAAATCACAGATCTCCTGTACTATAAAGTAAAAGCGGCAATGCAGAGATGTAAAAAGGCTGAATACGAGTCAGGGAAAAAGTGTGGGAAAAGACTGGCGAGACTACTACGAGAACAGAAGCTGAGTAACTATATTCCACATATTAACTCACCCAAGAAACAGAGGGTTACAAAACCAAATGATATAACGAAGGAGTTCCAGGAATACTATCACTCTCTTTACAATATACAGAGCAAGCCCCCGACTAGAGAACAAATTGATTTGTATCTAACAGAATCTGCAATACCAAGACTATCAGAAGAGGATAGACAGAAATTAGATGACGTTATAACCGAGGAGGAAATTAAAGTAACAGTAAGCATAATGAAAAGGGGGAAAGCCCCGGGACCCAATGGTTTTACAGGTCAATATTATAAAATTCTGTTTCCCTCGATATCAGGATATATGGTTAAACTATTTGTCTTAGCAAACAGGATACAACAACATATCCCAGACTTAATAAACCTGGACCAGGTGGGATTTGTCCCTACCAGGGAAGCACGAGACAATACAATCAAGGCAACCGGGCCAACGGAATTCTGTCTGAGCCCCTCACAATCTCAAATGGGACAAGACAGGGCTGCCCTCTGTCTCCACTTCTATTTGCCCTGTCACTAGAGCCCTTTTTGTGTACGCTACGAGCAAACTCTAATATTTCAGGCATACAAATAGGGAAGAACCACTGTAAAATTACAGCCTATGCAGACGATATGTTGTTCAGTCTTACAAACCCGTTGATTACAATTCCAGAATTAATGAAGGCATTTGAGAGATACGGATCTTTATCGAACCTACGTATCAATTTTAATAAATTGGAAGCGATCGGGGTAAACGTCCCACATATAGCGATAAACTATCTAAAACAAAAATTTAAGTTTAAATGGACTGATAATGCTCTGACATACCTCGGTATACAACTAGCAGGGAAGGTGGAGAAGATCTTTGAGCTGAATTTCCCACCCCTCTTACAGAAAGTAAAGATCTTATTGGATAAGTGGAACCAGGGTTTTCATAGCTGGCTAGGACGCTGCAATATTATTAAGATGAACATACTCCCGAAAATCTTGTATTTATTACAAACATTACCAATACATATTCCATCAAAGTATTTTAACCACTTCCATACCAGGCACTTACGCAGCTTCCCGCCCAAGCCAATTTTCAGCTTTCAGCACTGTCGCACTTTGAATGGCAATTGCGCGGTCATGCTACTCTGTACCCAAACAAAATTGGTGTCCTTTTTTCCCCACAAATAGAGCTTTCTTTTGGTGGTATTTGATCACCTCTGCGATTTTTTTTTTTTTGCGCAACAACTAAAAAAAGGCTGAAAATTTGGAAAAAAATTAAGTTTTTATTTTTTTCTGTTAATTTTTTTGTAAATAAGTTTTCTCTTTCAATTACGGGCACTGATATGGCGGCACTAATGGGCACCGATGAGATGGCACTGATGGACATCGATGAGGTAGTACTGACGGGCACAGATGAGGTGGCACTGATTGGCGGCGCTGGTATGCGACACTGATGGGCACTCATAGGCGGCACTGATGGGCACACATAGGTGGCACTGATGGGCAAACATAGGCGGCACTGATGGGCAAACATAGGCGGCACTGATGGGCAAACATAGGCGGCACTGATGGGCACACATAGGCGGCACTGATGGGCACTCATGGGCGGCACTGGGCACTCATAGGCGGCACAGATGGGCACTCATGGGCGGCACTTATGGGTGGCACTGATAGATACTTATGGGTGGCACAGATGGGCACTGGGCATGGATGGGCACTCTGGGGTGGCACTGATGGACACTGTGGGGTGGCACTGATGGACACTGGGGTGGCACTGATGGACACTGTGGGGCAGCACTGATTTTGCCAGTCAGTGCCCATTTGTGGGCACTGATTGGCATATTTTTTTGAATGCTTTTTATTTATTTTTTTTAAACGTCTTTTTTTTTTTTTTGCAGCCTTTTTTTTTGCCCACCCTGGTGGTCCAGGGTGGGCATCCCTGGTGGTCCAGTGTGGCGATCCGAGGGGGGGCTGCGCTGATAAACAATCAGCGCAAACCCCCCCTGTCAGGAGAGCCGCCGATCGGCTCTCCTCTACTCGCGTCTGTCAGACGCGAGTGAGGAAGAGCCATCAACGGCTCTTCCTGTTTACATCGTGATCAGCCATCATTGGACACGGCTGATCACGTGGTAAAGAGTCTCCGCCGGAGGCTCTTTACCGAGATCGGAGATGCAGGGTGTCAGACTGACACCCCGCATCACCGATCGCCGCGATGCGCGCCCGCGCGGCATGAAATCCTGCATGACGTTGTGGAACGTCCTGTCAGGAATTCATAACCACTTCCCGGACGTAAATCGGCTATAGGCCGGGCGGGAAGTGGTTAAACAGTGTCAGAGAGTGATCTTTAAGTTCATATGGGCACATAAGAACCCCCGGATACATAGGAAACAACTAATGAGCACTAAGCAGCAGGGAGGACTGGGAGTCCCAGATATAAGGAAATATGGGGCATATTCTTATAGATCTGAGGCGGCGGAACGTATGTCCTTTATGTTACGCCGCCGCAAGTTTAAGTGGCAAGTGCCTGATTCCCAAACCACTTACCTGTAAACTTGCGGCGGCGTTGCGTAAAGTCCACCCGCGCAAGCCCTCCTAATTCAAATGATCCTGGTAGGGGGCGTGGATCATTTAAATTAGGCGCGCTCCCGCGCCGATCGTAATGCGCATGCTCCGTCGGGTAAATTACCCGACGTGCATTGCGCTAAATGACGTCTCACGGACGTCATTTGTTTTGACTGTAACGTAAATGGCGTCCAGCGCCATTCACGGACGACTTACGCAAACGACGTTAAATTTTCAAATTTCGACGCGGGATTGACGGCCATACTTAACATTGAGTACGTCACCTAGGGGACATCTTTATCTTTACGCCGCGTATCGCTTACGGAAACGACGTTAAAACACTACGACGGGCAAGCGTACTTTAGAGAATCGGCGTGACTAGTCATTTGCATATTCTACGCTGACCCCCACCTAGCGGTCAGCGTAAATATTGCAGCCTAAGATACAACGGCGCAGGCCGTCGTATCTTAGGCATGTTTAAGTGTATCTCAGTTTGAGAATACACTTAAACATAGGATCGGACTTACGTCGGCGTATCTGCTGATACGCCTGCGTAAATTATTTGAGAATATGGCCCTATTATTACGCAACACATCTGAACAGGCTAATAGACTGGAATAGGCATTCAGATACGAAGCTATGGGTACAAATCGAACAGGCGCAATTCAAAACACCTCTAGAAAGAGCACCGTGGTGGTTTGCCTCACTCCCTAAAGAAATGAATACAAATCCAATAGTGGGTAACACGGTGAGGATCTGTGCAGCAGCACTACCTATGATGGGCATCGAGCCCAGGACCTCCCCACTATACCCAGTGATAGGTAACCCACTCTTACCATCGGGATAAGAAGACGGAGCATTCCGGCAGTTGAGAAAAAGAGAGTGTACACAAGTAGCAAGGTATATCCACATGGGAAGATGGGTAACCATAGCGGAACTGATGGAAATAGGAAATGTATTCCGTTTGAAATTCTGGAATGCACTTCAGATAGTTCACTTCCTGAACACTTTGCCAAATCCAGAGAGCTTTGAAAGACCACTCATGAAATTCGAGAAAATATGTAATGAACAAGGAACATTACTACATAGTCTTTCAATGAGCTATGAGTTATTAGTGCGATCAGGAGGTTGCCCTCTGAGGTGCGTTCAGGAATGGGAAAGGGAACTGGAGAAGTCCTTCAGTTCGGAACAGCGACAATGCATATACAGGCGAACACACGAAACGTCAATATGTGTGAGGAGACAAACTATAAGATCTTCACGAGATGGTATAGGACACCAGAAAAGTTAAGCAAAATTTTTGCAGAGGTATCAGATAAATGCTGGAGGTGCCAGGGAAGCAAAGGAACGATGCTACATATATTCTGGGAGTGCCCAATGCTAAGGAGTTTTTGGGCAGAGATTAAAAGTGCTTTACAGTTTTGCTCAGATTATGAGATCCCGGAAGATCCGGAATTCTATCTTCTGCATTTAAACCAAATACCAGAAAAAGCCTATAGGGAAATGATTATATGCCATCTATTAGATGCCGCTAAGGCCTGTATAACGAAGAGGTGGAAGTCACCAGTTCCACCAACAGCGGAGATGTGGATATGTAAAGTTAGGGAAATAAGCAAATTAGAAGAGTTAGTCCTGACAACACAATATAAAAGGGAAAAATATTTAAGAACTTGGACTCCCTGGAAGTCCTATATGGACCACAGGGGGGAAGGTTAAGGGGGATAAGGCCGAATGGTATAGAAGGAGCCCGGGAACTTGGATTGGGTATATGTGGGATTTAATGAGAAACCACAGGAATATGGAGAAGGGTCGGAGGAGAGGGAAGTAAGGTGGGTTGTTGTTTTTTTTTTTTTCTCCCTTTCTTCTTCTTTCTCTCTCAGGGGTGTTTGGGAAGGGGAGAGATACGTAAGAAGGAGATATATGTTTGATTTTGACAACAAGGTAAAAGGGGATGTATAATAATAAGATGGACTGTGACTGTTTGTAACGGTCACCACCGTTGACGACCTTCCATCCCAGTCACGACAGCTTATCGACACTCCAACCGACAGGACCCGATTCCCATTTCATTTGCCCAGAATCAAGACGAGACACGCAGCTCTGTACTTGTTCCAAATGTAAAGATTCTTTAATGATTTCTCTCAGTCTTTTTATATAGTACAACAGGTCACAGAATTTACAGGAACAATCAAACTGTCCCCCCCCCCCAATCACACACTAAGGCTAATTACTAAACATTCCTCAATTACTAACAACAAAAGCCTTCACCCACTCCGTCTCCGCATACCGCTTGACACCTCTGAGCATCAATAGATTGTAGACAGGGTTATCACACATAAGCAGTCTCTAGTATGCATAATTAGAGTTCTGGGAGCAGACCTGGGATTAACACCTGTCCGTTACAACACCTTTACACAAGGACAATGGAATGTCCTCCAAGCCCTGATGCAATTAGCATGTCACTAGACTAATCATAGAAATGAGTCATAGAATATTGACTGGTTGGGGTCACAATTAACCAACATCTTGTAGTCTCTCAAGATCCTGCAATATGAACTGTCCGTGATGTCAAATATCATGTAATCCATGAATTACGATTCACTTGCCACTCCATGCCCAAAGGGCACAGAGTGGACTCAGACCCAAGAGTTATCAGTGATGCTGACACAGGAGTATCCTCCATCCTCACAAAGTCTTTGGGTGTCACGGGTCATTCCGTTACACTGTTGTTTTGTAATAATGTTCTGTTATGTATTTTTTTTTATATATATGTTTGTTGTACTGATTTGTTTTAAAATAAAAAAAGAATTATAATCTGAAAAAAAAAAAAAAAAAAAATTAGATTAACGCGGGAGTTCACCCAAAAATCAACTTTCTGCAGTTAGATCCAGCATACTGCTGACATCTGCAGTAATATTTTTATTTTTGCACTTTTTTGGCCCTTTTTTTTGGATCACTTTTATTCCTATTACAAAGAATGTAAACATCCCTTGTAATAGGACTAGTGTGTGACAGTTCCTCTTTATGGAGAGAGGCGGGGTCAATAAGATCGGAAAAAAAAACACTGATCTCATCCTTTCAGCCACGATCATGTTCGTTCAGCACAGTGGTGTAGTGGATAGTACTTTTACCTAGCAGCAAAAAGGGTCGCTGGTTCGAATCCCGCCCGTGACACCATCTGCCTGAAGTTTGCATGTTCTCCCTGTGCCTACGTGAGTTTCCTACCACAATCTAAAAACATTCTGTAAATCGGATCCTGTCTAAATAACCTAAATATACTACTGCATATTAGGGCTTATGTGCTGCCCTAGGCCTGACTAAACTTCTGCACCTCCTAATAGAAAAATGACCCACCCCTTCCTGTCATAGCCACACCCTGTTTTTTTTTTTAAATTTTCAGGTGGGGGGACACACACACTAGTTCTGGGGGGGAGGGGGGGCACTGGATTCCCTTAATTTGCATAGTTTTTCTCTCACTTCCTGTTTGGCTATGGGGCAGGAAGTGAAAGCAAATCTCTGCAATTGGACAGGGATGGTAAAAAATAAACTGACAGGGGCTATAATCCTCCCTCCCTCACTCTATCCAAAATGAAAGAAAAAAAGTGTTGATTATAGTTCTACTTTAAGCACAAATTTCGTTGCTAATATGTATGAATGTGTGTTAGGGATCCCCACAACCACCACCCAATGTTAAATAAACAATTTTCTTAATTTGCAAATAAGTATCATCTGCTCATTTTTTTGGGGATGTCTGCACCCCTGATAGGATGAAGACACCTCACAAATGTTGTCACTTTCTACTTCAAATTCATTCACTTCCTGTCACATAGCCAAACAGGAAGTGGGGGTAAAACCTTACTAATATATTTTCTTGGGGACACAGAGATCAATCTAAATAGTTTCCCATTATGTAAATTGCACTCTAGCATTTTGCTGTGTACACCCCAAATTATTAGGGATCTTGGACTTTGGGGTGCATTTACTAAAGGCAAATCCACTTTGCACTACAAGTGGACAAGCAAGGAAGAAAAGAACAAAAAAAAAACTTTTCTTCTACAGGATTGGATGTTAAAACCATCAGTGCTTCCCCTCTGATTTTCAGCGACTACACTTCTACTGCAGAGTGGCTTTGCCTTTACTAAACCCCAAACTAACTAATCATTGGAAGTGTACACAGCAGTGCAATTTGCTTAATGGGGGCACTAGTTAGATTGACCTGTGTCCCCCCCAAGAAAATACATTGGTAGGGTTTTAACCTCACTTCCTGTTCAGCTGTGTGACAGGAAGTAAAGCCAATATTAAGAAAAGGGACACAAAGCCCAACCCAAAAAAACACAAGCAGGGGTTCTAACACTCACTTGGCTTCCCTCAAACACCCACAATTAGAATAGGATTGCCTTGCGCTAGATTAAAGCACAATGCTGCAAGTCAGCACTTCACGCCTGTCCGCCAATACACCCCCCCCCCCCCCCCCAACAGGCCATGTTTGCAAGTTTTCCTTTATCTTGCACATGTGCTTTAAAAGACAGTCTGGACAGCAATTCTTGATAAGATAAATCCACAAAACATGTCCTGTCGGGGGTACCTGACTGAGGCTGAGAACCACTGCAGTAAAAGGAAACAATACTTACCGCGCTGTATTTTTTCTTTCCTGGTGACTAAACATGACAGCAAACATTTCATGCATACACACCAGGAAAAGAGCTTCGAGACAAATTACAACTGATTGTTATAACCAATAAGCCCTAATTCAGCTGCAGCAATCAAAATCTGTAGCATGAAAAAGTAACAAAAAACAAACTTCAAAATTTGAAAGTAATTTTATTGTTCAACAAAACAAGGAAAGCAAAAAAAATAAAATAAGCAAAAATAAATAAATAAATATAAAAAAATAAAAATAAACAGGTTCATTTGAGACAGTAAACAGAATATGGTTTATGCTTTGCAAATAACACAATAGAGCTATAGACACAGGATTGAAACATTAGTCACAACATCTTGAGAAATATTCAGCAAAATAATGCAGTACAAAGACATCAAAGTGAGTGAACACCGTAAAAAAAAAACATACATTGACAAAAAAAACCTTGATCAAAAACATATCTTTTGGCAAAGACATTCTTGCCAGCCCCCACACACACACACAACCTGCCCTCTTTCAGGGCAGCTGACAAATGCTCTATACGCTTTATATAACATAGGCTTGTGTGTGCTAATAATGATGCAATTGAAAACACATGGACAAAGTTCAGTCTCTACATTGGGTGCGCTTGTAAGTGGGTACACCTGTTAAGGATGTCCTTAACCACTTAAGACCCGGACCAAAATGCAGCTAAAGGACCAGGCCGGGTTTTGCGATTCGGCACTGCGTCGTTTTAACTGACAATTGCGCGGTCATGCGACGTGGCTCCCAAACAAAATTGGTGTCCTTTTTTCCCACAAATAGAGCTTTCTTTTGGTGGTATTTGATCACCTTTTTATTTTTTGCGCTATAAACAAAAATAGAGCGACAATTTAAAGAACAAAAAATAATGTTTTTTACTTTTTGCTATAATAAATATTCACAAAAATCTATAAAAAAAATTTTTTTTTCCCTCAGTTTAGGCCGATACGTATTCTTCTACATATTTTTAGTTAAAAAAAATCGCAAAATGCGCAAAAGTTATAGCGTCTACAAAATAGGGGTTAGTTTTATGGCATTTTTATTAATATTTTTTTTACTAGTAATGGCGGTGATCAGCGATTTTTATCGGTACTGCGACATTATGGCGGACACATTTTTGGGACCATTGGTATTTTTATAGCGAGGAGTGCTATAAAAATGCATTGATTACTATAAAAATGCCACTGGCAGGGAAGGGGTTAACACTAGGGGCGAGGAAGGGGTTAATTATGTTCCCTGTGTGGGTTCTAACTGAAGGGGGGGTGGGACTAGGGGAAATGACAGATTGCTATGACGGCCCAGGCGGAAGGCAGCGGAGAAGCCCGAAGGGATGGCGCACCCCCCGGCAGAAAACGGAGAAGCCCGGATGCCTCCCCCCGAATCAAAAAGAGCTTAAAGGGGGTGGGGGGCCCCGGCGGAAGGCAGCGGAGAAGCCTGGGGGGAGGAGCCCCCCCTGCAGAAAACTATGAAGCCCGGGGCCCCGGCGGAAGAGAGAAGACCGGGCCTACACCCCCCCTTGTAAAAGAGCTTAAAGAAGAAAGGGGGGGCCCCGGCAGAAGACCCCTCAGCTGTCTAATAAATTACTACAAAAATCTGTGTGGTGTGTTTTTTACTTTGCATTTTCCCCCCAGGTGAATGGGTAGGGGTACAATGTACCCCATACTCATTCACATAGGGTGGGGGCCCGGCATTTGGGGCCACCTTATTAAAGGGGGACTCCCAGATTCCGATAAGCCCCCGCCCGCATACCCCGACAACCAATGGCAAGGGTTGTCGGGAAGAGGCCCTTGTCCCTATGGACATGGGCACAAGAGTGCTTTGAGGTGGGTGGGCAGTGCCCCCCTGACCCAAAGCACACAATCCCCCATGTTGAGGGCATGCGGTCTGGTAAGGCTCAGGAGGGGGGGTCGCTCGCTTGTCCCCACCCCCATTCCTGTCCGGCCAGACTGCGTGCTTGAATAAGGGTTTGGTCTGGATCTTGGGGGAACCCCACGCTGTTTTTTCATCGTAGGTTTCCCCCTTATGATCCAGCCCAAACCGAAGGGTCTGATGTGCCACTGCAGGGGAACCCACAAAGTTTTTTTTTGTTTGAAATTTGGCCTGGAGTTCCCCTTCATGGTCAGCGCAAGCTGAAAACAGTTCGGCCATTCACGTGCGCCGACTCAATCCGTGCAAATACAGCTACGCTGCTTGGAATTTACCAAGATTTTCCCGGCGTAATGAGACGACGTACGTGAAAGGACGAAATTGCCGAGCACGCATTCGCAGTATGCGAATAAACCTTCCGAGGGTTTAGGCGTACTTGCGGCGTACGGCGATCGTTTCACAAAAATCACTTTCACTTTCAATTTGGTCCGTAAAACATAAACAAACACATGTCACTACACTTCCCCATATCACCCCACACCCCCCCCCCCTAATAACCTCCCGCCCACACAGCTTCTATTTACATTTCTAAATGCTGTGCGCCAGGTCTATAGAGGCGCACCATGCGCCCTCTCCTGGGCGCACTAGGCATTATAGTAACTAAAGAAATACACTGCTCTATTTCTTTAGTAAATTACAAAAAGGCTGGTACTCCTGCCTTTGCTCCATTAATCATGGAGCAAAGGCTTGGTAAATCAGCCCCCTAGTGTATTTCAGTCCGAATTTTTGGCTAAATTCTTACCTGAAATGGACCAGAAGATGAACAGGACTCCTGTGCAATTTGCCCTGAAACCACATTTTCCAGCTCCTTAGAGAGATGGTCACAATCTTTTCTCTGCATCCAATTCGCAATAGTGTGAACCAAGCCTTAAAGGGGTTGTAAAGGTAAAAAAAAAAAAAATCCCCAGATAGCTTCCTTTACCTTAGTGCAGTCCTCCTTCACTTACCTTATCCTTCGATTTTTCTTTTAAATGTCCTTATTTCTTCTGAGAAATCCTCACTTCCTGTTCTTCTGTCTGTAACTCCACACAGTAATGCGACACTTTCTCCCTGGTGTGGAGAAAGCCTCTTGAGGGGGGGAGAGGGCGAGCAGGAGTGTCAGGACGCCCACTAACACACAGCTCCTTTCTCTATCTGCAAGTGACCCTCCTGCTCGCCCCCTCAAGAGGCTTTCTCCACACCAGGGAGAAAGCCTTGCATTACTGTGTGGAGTTACAAACAGAAGAACAGGAAGTGAGGATTTCTCAGAAGAAATAAAGACATTTAACCACTTCCTTACTGGGCACTTAAACCCCTTCCTGACCAGAGGACTTTTTGCGATTCGGCACTGCGTCGCTTTAACTGACAATTGCGCGGTCGTGCGACGTGGCTCCCAAACAAAATTAACGTCCTTTTTTCCCCACAAATAGAGCTTTCTTTTGGTGGTATTTGATCACCTCTGCGGTTTTTATTTTTTGCGCTATAAACAAAAATAGAGCGACAATTTTGAAAAAAAAAACATTTTTTTACTTGTTGCTATAATAAATAGCTCAATTTTTTTTTTACATTTTTTTTTTATCCTCAGTCTAGGCCGATACGTATTCTACATATTTTTAGTAAAAAAAAAAAAAAAAAAAAAAAAATCGCAATAAGCGACTGGTTTGCGCAAAAGTTATAGCGCCTACAAAATAAGGTACAGAATTATTATTATTTTTTTTTTTTTTTACTAGTAATGGCGGCGATCTGCGATTTTTATTGGGACTGCGACGTTATGGCGGACACTTTTGACACATTTTTGGCGCCATTCACATTTATACTGCAATCAGTGCTATAAATATGCACTAATTACTGTATAAATGTGACTGGCAGGGAAGGGGTTAACACTAGGGGGTGAGGAAGGGGTTAAATGTGTACCCTAATTAGTGTTCTAACTGTGGGGGAAGGGGGGTGACTGGGGGGGTGACCGATCTGTGTCTCTATGTACAAGAGACACAGATCCGTCTCCTCTCTCCCCTGACAGCACCGCTGTCTGCGAGAGCCGGGAATGAGAGATGATCTCATATGTAAACATATGAGATCATCTCTCATTGGCCGCACAGATCGCCTAGGAAACGGCCGCTCCGATTGGCCGTTCACGGCGATCTGTGACTGGCTGTGTCCAAGGGACACGGCCAGCACAGCAGTTCCCCGCTGCGCGCTCGGGAGCGCGCGCGGGGAACGTGCAAAGGGGAGGCCGTAAAAAGACGGCCTGTTAGAGTTTGGGAGCAGCGCTGAGGCCGTACAAAGTCGTACGGCCGTCAGCTAGTGGTTAAAGGCAAAATCGAAGCATGAGGTAAGTGCAGTCCTAAGTGAAGGAGGACTGCACTAAGGTAAAGGAAGCTATTTAGGGAAAAAAATGTACCTTTACAACCCCTTTAAAGGTGGATGTAAACACCATTCATGAAATTTGAGCTGGACACATATCTGCAGTCTTTTCTTACCTCTCTCCAGGCAAGTTTTACACTATTGCAAATTAGATGTGGAATCTCTGCATCCAATTCGCAATAGCAGGAGATTGTGACCAGTTCTCTATGGAGCCAGTTCACATATCTCAGATGCGGCTTCGGTGCGTATTACACAGGAGCCCTGTGCAACTTTTTCAGGTCCGAATTCACCCCAAAATTTCGGACTAAAATCGTACCTGAAACGGTGAACCAGGACCCCTGCTGGGAGCCGCATCGGCATTAGGTGTGAACCGAGCCTCAAAGCACCAAGTCCAGTGGCTTTCTCTTGCTCCGTTCTTCTGTTATCAGCATGATAACTTGTGATAAGTTCTCTGTCAACTGTTATAAAAACCAGACTGAATTTTGTGTCAGGGAGGGTGCTATAAATAGATTAGCAGAGAGCTGATCTATTCACAGCACATCTCTGAAAGTAACTGCTTATGTGGAAAGGGGGTCTGTACATTTTTTCTAATCATCTGTCTCCAAGTGTATGCAAAGAATCCACACCCACGGAAAGAGAAAATTCTAAAAGGTTGTGCACATTGTACACAGTATATAAAGATGAAGACAGCAGATATACAGTATAACTTTGGTTTGCGAGCATAATTCGTTCCAGAAACATGCTTGTAATCCAAAGCACTTGTATATCAAAGCATTTTTTTACAAGGCATAACAGAGAAGAGAGGCACCTCTAAGTGTAGCAATAAGTTGCTAAATGTTGTGCCTTCATTAAATGTAACCATATTGCTACACTTAGGCCCCTTTCACACCTGCGGACCGTGTGTCCGCTTTTTCATCCATCCGTGTGCGGATGAAAAAGGGACATACATTGATCCCTATGAGATCGCTGGTGTCAGCAGATGAACATCCGCTAACACCCGATCTCGTTCGCCTCCACATTCCTCCGATTCTGCAGACGGAGGAAAACCCTATTTTTCCTTCCGTCTGCGGATCGGATGAACATAGACAGATGGTCTGTGTTCATCCGATCCTCCCATAGGGGAGAGTGGAGAAAAGACAGGGCTGTCCCTGCACAGTGTGCGTGGACCGCCCTGTCATCCGCCGGCTCAGCGGGGATCAACGGAGCGATCCCCGCTAAACAAGTGCAGGTTCACTGTGCGGATCATCACTGATCCGCCCCGTGTGAAAGGGCCCATAGAGGCTCCTCTCTTCTTTTTTATACTCAGTTGTGACATGACGCTACTCTTATAGCAAGACATCGCTTGTATATCAAGGCAAAATGTATTAACCATTTTGCGTGTCTTGCAAAACGCTCTCAAACCAAGGTTTTATTGTACATGTAAAACTTATGTAGGGAGATTTGTTTAATCTGTGTATCATCTGAGGCTGTTCACTTCGCTGGGTATATGTGAGGGTTTACATCCACGTTAAAGTATAAGTGAACTTTTTTTTGGTGGATATGGTGAAAAAAAGTCAGGATTTATTGTTGTGTGTGCCCCAATATGGAGATCCTCCCTCTCTATTTGTCCTGTTTATCGTTATCTTTGAAAGTGAAATCCCAAATTTTGGGTTGTCCCCAGAACAATAATAAGTGGGAAATCTTCCAATGGAGACACTCGTTCTGGTGACCCTGGTAACAACCAGGGGTTCCTTTACTATGGAGGGATTTTCTCTCACTTCCTGCTTTAGCTTTGGGACAGGAAGTGAAGGGAAATCTCCCCAAAGAGACACATATGGTAGGGGAAAAAAACTGGGTTATAATCCCCCCATATTCTACCCACAATGAAAAAGGTTTGCTTTTGGTTCTACTGTAACTGATACTGTTGAAGATATTTGTTTTCACAATTTCATCCTCATACTCAGCATAAAATATGCCACTTACTACTTAAAACAGAACACATATAAAAAACATTATTATTAATAATCGCCGTGTCTGGTACAAATATCTACCTGATAATATTTATTTTGAATATGACTATTGTCAGGAATAATCCCAGTCCCTAACAGCACCATACTGCTCAATCATCTGCGCACGCGTGTAACATTTGTTCCCCGCGCCTGCCAACCAAACTTGAGCTATACCCCACAACGCGTGACGTTCTTGAGATACAGCTCCTCCCGCCAATAGTAATCGAGAACAAAAGTTCGCAGGGTCGTTTGGACGAATCGTAGAGATCCGATGCGGCGGTGGGCGTTTCCCTCGGAAGCTGTGTGAGGAACAAGGCAGTAGTAGGCGGCGCCGGGCAGCTAGCAAGTTGTGCCGAGCTAGCAATTCGCGTCAGGGGCAGTGGCGTCAGAGATGCAGTTTGTTTAGCTCAGGATGGAGGAGCCATGGGGGTGAAGTAGGTGTCCGGGGTGCACAGAAGGCGGCCTTTTCCTTCAGGCCGGAGAATCGATACGCCGAGCGCAGCTACGGAACTAGGATTTAATCAAGGAGGAGAAGCCTCCAAGAGGACGGGCGGAGGGAGGAAAGAGCCCGAGTGGAGGAGAATGGAGGAGAAAAAAGAAGAGGGTGAGGCCGAGATTCAGGAGCACGGACCCGAACATTGGTTCAGTAAATGGGAGCGCCAGTGTCTGGCTGAGGCCGAACAGGAGGAGCCCATAGAGGAGGAGGCCGAGCAGAGTCAGCAGAAGCTCTGGCATCTCTTCCAGAATTCCGCCACGGCCGTGGCTCAGCTTTACAAAGGTCAGAACCGGGTGGGGTGCGGGGAGGGAACACCGGGGCCAAAAAAAAAACAAAATGGCGGAAGACCGTACCGAAGTAGCTGCATTTAGCCCCGCCCTCTGACCCTCAATTTGTATAGGCCGGGAGATGTAACCCATAGCAACCTGTGAGGAGTGTCATTGGCCTTCTTGTGTTTATTGCGCTCCACCTATGTGTGTGTGTGTGCTCGGGGCGTGTTCAGCGCTCCCTATCTGCCCCGGGGGTGTCATTGACAGCATCGCCCACCAGGGACGCCCTTCCGTCATGACAGCTGTGTTTGCTCCCGATGATGCCCCTAGACGGCCGGAAGGAGCCAGCGACAGTCCGATCCGCGGCGGAAGGACGGGGGATTAGGGCTGTTCAGCCGAAAACAAAATGGCGCTGCAGCCTTTTATTGTGACTAATTGGCAGCCGGTTATTTGCGGGATTGGAACGTTGGGTCTGATCAAAATGGCGAAGTCGGCGAATATGGCCGATGGTGCCGGCAGAGGAGTCCGGACTTGTGTTTGTATTCACACCAGTGCCTTGTGTCTTCTTTACAGATCGCGTCTGTCAGCAACAAGGAATGTCACTGTGGGCTCCTTTCCAGAACGCTGCTACAGCTGTCACCAATCTGTACAAAGGTAGGACGAGGCCGGAGCAGACTCGGCGCTGGCTGTGTGCACATCGTGTTCTGTCTCAAGCAGGATTTCATGTAGTGTGCGATTTTCTCATCTCTAGCCTTATAACATGAACTGAAAGCTAGAACATGGAAATCCACATCTTTGTAGTAATTGGTTTAGGTAATAATCCATTTTTTTTTTTTTTTAGTGTGATTGAACTTGAGGCATGCATGTCTTTTCATCCTTTGCTGCATATCAGTGTTGCTGATCTCCTGCAGCCTCTTCACATCTACACTGGGGTGGGTTTATAGAAAGTGAGGTTAGTGGACAATGCCTTTTTTTTTTTTAATTCACCTGTAGTCCCCATTGGGAGAATGTTACAGGGTGATAAACAAGTGGGAGCCAGGGACAGAGCTTTGTCACCTTGATCTGTTGTGAACCTCTTCTTTTTTTTTTTTTTTTTTTTTTGTGGAGGGATTCTAGTGGATTTATTTACATAAAACTGTAAATGTAAAAAAAGTTTGAAAATTACATTTGAAGTTAAAGTAATTGTAAAGGTTCTGTTTTTTTTTTTTTTTTTTTTGTTAGGCCACTTTCCGCCCGGCTTATAGCAGAATAGATTATATGACGTCCACAAGGATAACAATCCCACCCCCCTCCCCATGTTTCGGCGATCAGTGGTGCTGCGTGTCAGTCTGACACAACGATCTTGGTAAAGAGCCCCCGAAGGCTCTTTACCACGTGATCAGCCGTGTCCAATCACGGCTTATTACTATGTTAACGGGAAGAGCCGTTGATCGGCTTTTCCTCTTTAGCGTCTGACAGACGATCGGCTGGTCTCCTGATGGGGACATCTGTGCTGATTGTCGTTCAGTGTCACCAATAAGTACCCATCAGTGGAGCCTTTCAATGGCGCCTGTCAGTGCCACCCATGAGTGCCCATCAGTGCTGCATATTAGTGCCGCCTTATCAGTGAAGGAGAAAATATACTTGCTTATTTACAAAATTTTAGAACGAAAACAAAACCCCCCCTAAATTTTCAAGTGCCTGGTATTGAAGTGGTTTTGCACAGAGCAGCCCAGATACTCCTCTTTTGGGGTCCCATGCTGGTGCTCCTGTCTCCTCAACCCGCCACCCTGAGTGCCCTTCTAGAATGGCACTTTCTATGGGCTCGCTCTGTCTGTGGCAATTGCCACAGACAGCAGTGCTCAGCCCAGCCCCCGCTCTCTCAACATAGGCTTTGATTAACAGGAGCGGGAGCCAGTGGCTCTGTGTTCTCAATCTGCCCTATGAGAAGGGACAGAACTGGGAGAGCTGATGGATCAAGATCAGACTCAAGTAAGTATAAAGGGGATGGGTCCTCTGCAACAGAAGGTTTTTCTACCTCACGGCATAGAATGCATTAACCACTTGGTTTCCAGCCCATAGTCAAAATACGTCCTGTGTTTAAAGATGGATATCTCAGTAACGGCAGCAGCTGCTGCCACAACTGAGGTATCCATCTTTAGTGCCGACGGTCCTGTACACGATAACGGCGGTCTCCGTGGCGGATTCGCCGCGAGATCGCCGTTATCGATGGCGGGAGAGGGCCCCCCCCCTCCCAACGCTGTCTTGCGCCCTCCGCCGCTTACCGGAGCCGTCGGTAGCGGCGGAGGAGATCGGGACCGTTCGGCAGCTGAGCGGGGTTACGAGTGAAGGAAAAATCTCCTTCACCCGTCCCTATAGCTTTGCTGGGCTGAAGTGACGTCAAAACGTCAGTCCCGCCCAGCGTCTTAAAGCAACATTTTTTTTTTTTTCGTCATTTGAAAAAATGACATTTCCAAATTTTTTTTTTTTTTTTTCTTGCATTTTAGTCTAAATATGAGATCTGAGGTCTTTTTGACCCCAGATCTCATATTTAAGAGGACCTGTCATGCTTTTTTCTATTACAAGGGATGTTTACATTCCTTATAATAGGAATAAAAGTGATCAAAATATTTTTTTTTTTTTCAGTGTAAAAAGTAATAAAAATAAATAAGAAAACAAACAAATTTTTTTTTAAAGCGACCCGTCCCGACGAGCTCGCGCGCAGAAGCGAACGCTTACGCGAGTAGCGCCCGCATATGAAAACGGTGTTCAAATCACACAAGTGAGGTATCGCCGCGATCGTTAGAGCGAGAGAAATAATTATAGCCCTAGAGCAGGGATATGCAATTAGCGGACCTCCAGCTGTTGCAGAACTACAAGTCCCATGAGGCATAGCAAGACTCTGACAGCCACCAGCATTACACCCAGAGGCATGATGGGACTTGTAGTTTTGCAACAGCTGGAGGCATATCCCTGCCCTAGAGCTACTCTGTAGCTCAAAAAATGCAACATGTAGAATTTTTATAAACGTCGCCTATCAAGATTTTTAAGGGTGAAAGTTTGACGCCATGCCACGAGCGGGCGCAATTTTTAAGCATGACATGTTGGGTATCATTTTACTCGGCGTAACATTATCTTTCACAATATATAAAAAAATTGGGAAAAATTTATTGTCTTATTTTTTAATTCAAAAAAGTGTTTTTTTCCAAAAAAAGTGCGCTTGTAAGACCGCTGCGCAAATACGGTGTGACAAAAAGTATTGCAATGACTGCCATTTTATTCTCTAGGGTGTTAGAAAAAAATATATATATAATGTTTGGGGGTTTTAAGTAATATTCTAGCAAAAAAAAACTGTTTTAGTCTCGTAAACACTGAATCTGAAAAACAGGCTCAGTAACGAAGTGGTTAAAGTAAAAAAAATCTACTTTTTTTTTAAAGCCGGCATAACAGCTCCCCTTTAATTGCTGGTAAGAAGGGGGGGGAAATGCTAACTGACCACATGAGCTTCTCTCTTCTGTTTACTTCCTGCAGTCTTTCTTTGGGTGTCCACATCACTGCCTGCTTGATGTGGATGCCTCCTTATTGGTGGAGACAACACTTTCAGCAGCCAGATCCTCTTAAGGGCAGGAGAACCCAGGAGGTCAGTGAGAGGATTTGTGATTAACCACTTGCTGACCGTGCTATAGACAAAAGACGTCTTCAGCGCGGTCGAGTTATTCTGGGAGGATGTCTATGGACCTCCTCCCAGAATCCTGCTCCCGCGCGCCCCCCTATTTTTTTTTATTTCAGGCTTCCCAGCCTAGAGGTGAGATGTGGGGTCTTATTGACCCCATACCTCACTGTAAAGAGAGACCTGTCATGCTATATTCTTATTACAAGGGATGTTTACATTCCTCATAATTGGCATAAAAGTGATACTTTCGTTATTTTTGGGGGAAAATAAATAAAGTAAAATTAACTATATATATATATATATATATATATATATATATATATATATATATATATATATATATATATACACAATTTTTTTTTAAAGTGCCCCTGTGCTCGCATGCAGAAGCGAACGCATACGTAATTCCCGCCAACATATGAAAAAGGTGTTCAAGCTACACGTGTGAGGTATCGCTGCGAACGTTAGAACAAGAGCAATAATTTTGGCCCTAGACCTCCTCTGTAACTCAAAACATGTAACCAATAAAAATAATAAGCGTCGCCTATGGGGATTTTTAAGTAGCAATGTCTGGTGCCATTCCACAAGCGTGTGCAATTTTGAAGGGTGACATGTTGGGTATCTATTTACTCAGCGTAACTTCATCTTTCACATTATGCGAAAACATTGGGCTAACTTTACCGTTTTTGATTAAATACCACCAAAAAAAAGCTCTATTTGTGTGAAAAAAAGGACAAACATTTCATATGGGTACAATGTTGTATGACTGAGTAATTGTCATTCAAAATGTGAGAGCCCCGAAAGCTGAAAATTGGTCTGGTTAGGAAGGGGGTTTAAGTGCCCAGTGGTCAAGAGGTTAAAAAGATAATAGGGGGGGGAATTCCTGGTCCCCAGGGCAGGATATTGGCTTTGTTCATAGAGGACACTGATTTTGTTATGCTACAGGATTGCTTAGGGAGAGGAGTTTGGAAGCAAGACTGTTAAAAAAAAAAAAAAAAAAAAATGCAATCAATGCACTATTTAAACATATTTTTCCTGGAGTTGGGCTTTAATTGACAGCAACCTTTTCAGGTTAAAAACATGCGTATACAAGGCCTTGCAATAGCAGAACATTCATATTCTTTGCCCTGGTGGTCCAGGTCCTCTACGGATCCACTTTCCAATGCTGCAGGCTTCATATGACCCCCCCACTGTACATTGTGGTTCCCTCTTCCAACCCCTATGTGACTATTGTGTCTTTGTGACATAGGGGTCTGAGGATGCACATGGTGGGGGGCTACTGATACTTCTGGAAGTGTATTGGGCCTCTTTTAGATGTGGTTTTGAGGGGCGGGGGGTTGAGACACATTTTTAACAGCCCCCCACTCCACATAAGTTGCAAATTGCATGGGACGGGTTTGTTTACATGTCGGGGTGCTTCACTTTAAGCCTATGGCAAAATATCAACACATTGCGATTGGCAGGTGGCAAGCTCTCTGAACAGAGCAGCGCTGCACACGCCCCACAACCATGTGCAAAGCATGGGATTAGGGCACAGTTGTAAGCTATTGCAGGGACCTTGACGGGGGAACTTTAACTTGTAATGCCAACGGCCACCACCAACACTTTAAACAGCTGTTCTAATGTGTAATCTTTCACTATTTTCACTGCCATCTCCTTCCCTCTAATTAGAACCCCCCAAACATTATATATATTTTTTATTGTAACACCCTAGAGAATAAAATGGCGATCGTTGCAATACTTTGTCACGCCGTATTTGCGCAGCGGTCTTACAAGCGCACTTTTTTAAGGGGGAAAAAAAATATTTTTAATTAAATAAGACAAAAGTAAAGTTATTCCAATTTTTTTTTTTTTTTATATTGTGAAACATATGGTTACGCCAAGTAAATTGATACCCAACATGTCACGCTTCAAAATTGCGTCCGCTCATGGAATGCTGACAAACTTTTACCCTTTAAAAATCTCCTTAGGCGATGTTTAAAAAATTCTACAGGTTGCATGTTTTGAGTTACAGAGGAGGTCTAGAGCTAGAATTATTGCTCTCGCTCTAACGATCGCGGCTATACCTCACATGTGTGGTTTGAATTCCGTTTACATATGCCGGCGCTACTCACGTACATGTTCACTTCTGCGCGCAAGCTCGTCGGGACAGGGCACGTTTTCTGGCTCCTAACTTTTTTAGCTGGCTCCTAGATTACCAAGCAAATTTGTCAAACCCTGCGTCATAGGATGTACCATGCAGCTGTATATCACTGTTAATTCTTAGCTTGATAAAAAAAAAAAGTTGGTATCGGGATGATGCAGCTCCTGCACATAGGGTAATGTTGGCGGCCTGCCCTGAGGACGGCATCTCATATGTTGGTGATTACACTGAACTAGATGTAAACCAATCTTATCAGTGTGTCAAAACTTGTATAGTCTTACAGCTTTAAGCTGGCCATAGATGGATTGAAATTTAGCCTGTTCAGCAGGGACCAGCCAAACTTGTATTAATCAATGGTAGTTCTCATTTGAGAGCCTGATATCTAAGGACTGACTGCTCAGTGAACTAGCTTGTTGGAAAACTTTGCTTTGATTAGCATTGCAGCACAGATTGGTATATTCTGACAGGGGAGTTCCCTGCTGTCAGAATACAGAAGTGCAGTCGTGATGGTTCCCTCATCCATCACGAATATGTTGATGGGGGGGGGGGGGGGGGGGGGGGGGGTCTGTTCAGTGGTTTTTTTTTTTTGATCAGCTGGCTGGGTGATCAAAATACTGACTTATCTATTGCCTGCTTTATACTTTACATTTTGTTCAGTATGTTCTTTGTGATTTAAAAAATATCAGTTTTTCATAATGACATAGTAATGCCCCTTTTTGTAATATTTTCATTATTTTTTTTTACTTTCCTGATTGCAAACTTCTGTAAAATGTACAGCAAGTTACACAGCTCGGTGTGCACACTTGCCACCCCCTTGCTCTGGAATTAAATTCTTGCAGATAGTGGGGGGTCATGTTCTTCCTGGGCAGCCAATAAAAATAGCCAAAGATGCCAAACCTGGGAGAAAACTGGTTAAAGCGGGAGTTCACCCAATTCGTTTTTTTTCCCCCTTAGCTTCATGCTCGTTTTGTCTAGGGGAATCGGCTATTTGTTTTAAAATATGACCTGTACTTA
This sequence comes from Rana temporaria, assembly GCF_905171775.1. NCBI lineage: Eukaryota > Metazoa > Chordata > Amphibia > Anura > Ranidae > Rana > Rana temporaria. The sequence continues at coordinate 86,049,822 of NC_053494.1, read as the reverse complement.
CCGTTTTCGAGATGCATCTTCTCCGTCGGCTTCCGTGTATGGGTCTTCGGGAGCGGGCGTTCCTTCTTGATTGACAGTCTTCCGAGAGGCTTCCGACGGTCGCATCCATCGCGTCACTCGTAGCCGAAAGAAGCCGAGCGTCGGTGCGGCTCTATACTGCGCCTGCACACCGACGTTCGGCTTCTTTCGGAAAATCGTGACGCGATGGATGCGACCGTCAGAAGACTGTCAATCAAGAAGGAACGCCCATACCCGGAAGCGACAGAGGATGCATCTCGTAAACGGTAAGTACAGGTCATGTTTTAAAACAAATAGCCGATTCCCCTAGAAAAAACGAGCATGAAGCTAAGGGGAAAATGTGTTCTCCATGGGTGAACCTCCGCTTTAAGATACTGGCATCTGGGAGGGGACTTTTAGTTGTTTCATTGCCACAGGGAAGATGACTTTAGTTCTGCTTTGGTAAAGCTATGACATGCTTCGTACTGTAGTAAATGGAAGAGAAGCAGGGGGAATTAAATGGATTTAGTGGATAGATCTTTGATGGCAGAAACGTCCTGCTGTCAGACCACCCTTCTCTGTTGGTTGACTGGATGGACTTGTCTCTTTTTTCAACCAGGTTAACTATGTAACCATATAGTTGCACACTCACTATGAATTATGCGTTTGTACTTGTCTTTGCATTGTCTGAAATGAAATGCCAATGTAATGGTTTAACTTTACTGAAGTCCTCTTTCCAGTAGCATGGCCTGGCACTATGCTTATATCCTGCTTTGCTGTGGATAAGCCTTTACTATTTGATGGCAGAAAAAGACTTGTTCAGTAAAGTGGAAGAGGAAATGGTTATGATACTGGCCAGCAGAATAAATGCCTCTAGCAGCAGGCAGAAAGTCCCCCCCCCCTCCGGTGTCACATTTGGCACCTTTCGGGGGAGGGGGAGCAGATACCGTGTAATCCAGGTATTTGCTCCCACTTCTGGGCATAGGTTGCCGCAATCTACGCCATGTCCGGCGCCTCCTTGATCCCCCCCCCTGCTGTCTTCTGGGAGGTGCACAGGTCCCAGTAGACAACAGGGACCAGTGGGATCAGGCAGCATGACTTGCGCACCAGGGAACCAGGCTGTGAAGCCGCAAGGTTTCACTTCCTGATTCCCTTACCGAAGATGGCAGCACCTCCAACCGAGGGACAAGATTGGCTTTGGGTGCCGCCATCGCGGGCACCCTGGACAAGGTAAGTGTCCATATTTTAAAAGTCAGCAGCTGAAGTATTTGTAGATGCTAACTTGTAAAAAAAAAAAAAAAAATGTCCGAACCCCGCTTTAGGGTTAATATTACAGCTAAAGCTGGATTTATTTTATCTTTTTATTTTTGCATAAAATAGTTCTGCTTTTAAATATTGTTAGTAGTGATGAAACTCAAATTTTGTTATCTCTCAGTTTTGGGTGAGGGTGTCCAATTCAAATGTACAGTGTCTTGAAAAAGTATTTGCGATAGAACACAAATGTGGCACAGGACGTGGAGGGGAAAATGGGTGTTTTTTTTTTTTTTTTTTTTAAATATCTGAAAAGTGTGGCGTGCATTTGTATTCAGCCAGTCAATACTTTGTAGAACCACCTTTTAGGTGCAATCACAGCTGCAGGTCTTTTTGGGGATGTCTCTCAACTTTGCACATCTATAGTGACATTTTTGCCCATTCTTTGCAAAAAATAACTCAAGCTCTGTGAATTTGGATGGAGAGCGCCTGTGAACAGCAATGTTGGTCTTGCCACAGATTCTCAATTGAATTTAGGTCTGGACCTTGACTGTGTCATTCTAACATATGAATATACTTTGATCTGAAACATTCCATTGTAGCTCTGGCTGAATGTTAAGGCTCGTTGTCCTGCTGGATGGTGAACCTTCGTCTCAAATCTTTTGCAGACTCGCAGGTTTTCTTCTAAGATTGCCCTGTAATTGGTATTCATTTTGATGCTTTTCTTCAGCAGGGACAGGTCAACAAAACATAATTCTGCCACTACATATTTGAAACGTGTGGCGTGAATTTGTATTCAGCCCCCTTTTCTCTGATATCCCTAACTAAAATCTACTGGAACCAATTGCTTTCAGATGCCACCTAATTGGTAAACCGAGTCCACCTGTGTGTAATTTAATCTCAGTATAAATAAAGCTGTTCTGTGAAGTCAATTCATCATCTGAAAATGCCAACAGTATGGCACAACTGCAAACCTACCAAGACATGTGTGTCCACCTAAACTGACAGGCTGGGTAAGGAGAGCATTCATTGGAGAAGTAACCAAGAGGTTCCTGGAGGAGCTGCAGAGATCCACACTTCAGGTGGGAGAATCTGTCCACAGGACAACTATTAGTTTGTGCTCTCCAAAAATCTGGGCTTTAAGAAAGCGTGTCAAGAAGAAAGCCATTGTTGAAAGAAAGCCGTAAGAAGTCCCATTTTACATGAAGCCATGTGGGGGACACAGAAAACGTGAGGAACAAGGTGCTCTGGTCAGATGAAACCAAAATTTGACTTTTTGACCTTTGGCTCTCCATCCAATCTGACGGAGCTTGATGGGGGCTGAATGCAAATGCATGGTACACATTTCAGATAAATGGTTTTCAATTTTTTTTTTTTTTACAAATGATCATTTTCCTAAGACTGCCTTGTGTTGGTCTATCGCATAAAATCCCAATGAAATACATTTGAATTTTTTTGTTGTAACCTGACAAAATGTAGAACATTTCAAGGGGTATGAATTATTTTTCAAGTCACAAAGTTCAATTTGGTCGCATCTGACAGAGCACCTTCCACATGTTTTCTGTGTGTCTCACCCCCCCCCCCCCCCATGGCTTCTTGCGGGACTTTTTAGGGTCTTGTAACAATGGCTTTCTTCTTGCCACTCTTCCATAAAGGCCAGATTTGTGGAGAGCACGACTAATAGTTTTCCTGTGGACAGATTCTCCCACCTGAGCTGTGGATCTCTGCAGTGCCTCCAGAGTTGCCATGGGTGCTTCTTGGCTGCTTCTCTGAATGCTTTCCTTGCCCGGCCTGTCAGTTTAGGTGGATGGCCATGTCTTGATAGGTTTTCAGTTGTGCCATACTCCTTTCCATTTTCGGGTTAAGTGGATTGAACAGTGCTCTGTGAGATGTTCAAAGTTTGGGATATTTTTTTTTATAACCTAACCCTGTTGGTGTGCTCGTTGTCCTTCGTGATGCTGTTTGTTCATCAAGGTTTTCTAACAAACCTCTGGGGGCTTCACAGAACAGCTGTATTTATTGAGATTGAATTACACACAGGTGGACACTATTTACTAACTAGGTGATTTCTGAAGACAATTGATTCCACTAGATTTTATAGTTGGAGGTATCGGAGTAAAGGGGGCTTATCGTAATGGAAATGCACGCTACACTTCACAATTTATTTGCCACTTTGTGTCTGTATATCACAAAGTTTTTGGTTATAACATAACCAAATGAACATTTTCAAGGGGTCTGAATTTTTTTTCAAGGCACTGTATATTGTGAGATAAGAAAATTGTGGTTACTCTTACCCTACAAGACATCGAATTTATAATTCTATACCGGGGGGTCCAAACTTTTTTAAAGAGGGCCTGATTTGATGAAGTGAACATGTGTGAGGGCCGGACATTCTTTGAACCATTAAAAGTTGGTCTAAGTGTGTTCAGCCGAGCACTAATATACACTGTCCAACAAAAGCGCCAACAGATTACATACAGGAGAGGAGAATCTCCTGTTTACACAGCAGCCTTTTTAATACAATGTCCCGCCTCCTATGATAGACAGAAGAGTTGTCCAATGGCAGCCCAGGAGACAGGACTTTCTATTACAGATGCCGCCCCATAAACAGGAGACTCTCCAGTATGTAATCTGACGGCACTCATCGTCCCCTCTGAGGCAGCGCAGATAAATACAGTATACATTTTACGTGGCCCGGGGGGGCCACAAAAGATATATATCCAAATTACCAGGGGGGGCCACATTAAACCGGAATGGGGCCGCAGTTGGCCCGCGGGCCGGACTTTGGACATGCCTGTTCTATACTGAATGAAAATAAGACTTTGCCTTTTGATTTTGGATTCAACAGAATATTTTAAATGGTGAACCAAGTGAAGATGTCATGGACAAAAATTGAGACCCATAACCAAATATTTAGTTGCACAACCTTTTAAAGGCATTCAGTGCAGATAAGCAATTTCTATAGTGCTCAATGAGGCTTCTTGCATAGTTCTAGTTGGTAAGGTTGAGTAACCCAGACACCAGTTCAGTTCAACTTGAGATTGTGTTTTGTAGAGAAGCACATCTAAAAGGTGTGCGTGTTTTGTTGGTGTGTGTTTTTTTTTTTATCCAAATGCTCCACTAACTAAGATCACCAACTGTGGAAGGGGGTTCCTCATCCTAAGTCACCAAAGATTTGTATATTGTAGTCTCTTAAGCGTCTCTTCTCTAGAGAGAATAAGTTTCATTGTTTTGTTAGTTGTTCCTCATAATTGAAGTCCTCCAGCCCCCTTGCATACCAAGAAAAGAGGATGTTTGCTGCTCAGACTATGAAGGAATGCTGATTCTGTGCCGGCCGGGGAAGGAGCTTGTCAGTTCCAGACATGGTGTAGACAAACCATGTCCCAAAAGCCGCAAACCATGATCCCCCATGATTAAGCTCTGTGAAGGGGGGGGTGCGTGGTCTGGCAGTGGTCCAAGCTGAGACTACCATTCACTCTATTACAGAAGGTCTGATTTGATGTGTGGCTTCCAGGACACTTGGTTTGCCTCCTCCGGCCCCCTTATTGGCTTTGTTGCTCTTTCCTGGATTCTCTTCAATTCAATGATGCTAAAATGAGATTGTCATTTATTGGCAAGTTTAACCAAATTGGTCCCTGGGCAGAGCCCTGGGGCACACCCCTCGAAACTTCAGACCATTCATAGAAATTGCCATTTATCACCAATCTCTGGACACACTAATGCAACCAGCTTTCTATCCAGGTACATGTTGTCATGCCATCAATCCCAAAAGATCTGTTTGTAAATTAACCATCAGGCAAACGGAGACAGTGAAGAGAAGGGCAACTAAACTGATGAGAGGCATGGAGGAGCTCAGCTATGAGGAAAGATTGTAGGAACTGAATCTATTCCCTCTTGAGAAGAGGCGATTAAAGGGGGATATGATCAAAATATCCCATGGTCATGTTAGAGGGCTCTTTACGAAAAAGCGGCAAGGATGTGGAATTCCCTTCCACAGGCAGTGGTTTCAGTGGGGGGCATCGATCATTTCAAAAAACTATTAGCACCTGAACGACTGCAACACACAGGGATATACAATGTAAACTACTGACTTATAATCACACACATAGGTTGGACTTGTGTCTTTTTTTTTTTTTTTTCAACCTCCCCTACTATGTAATAGGTCAGGGCTCGACAAATCCCGGTCGCCATGGCGACTAGAAATAGCGTCCTGGCGACTTGGCTTGGAAGGTGGGCAAAAAAAAATATATAATTTTTTTAAATTGTAAGCTGGCGCCATCTGGTGGTGAGCCGTTGGCATTACAAGTTAAAAGCATTACAAGTTAAAAGCATTACAAGTTAAAAGCATTACAATTACAAGTTAAACAGCATTACAAGTTAAACAGCAATTCTAATGTAATTTTTCACTATGTTCACTGCCATCATCTTCCCTCTAATTAGAACCCCCAAACATTATATATATTTTTTATCCTAACACCCTAGAGAATAAAATGGCGATCATTGCAATACTTTGTCACGCCGTATTTGCGCAGCGGTCTTACAAGCGCACTTTTTTAAATTAAAAAATAAGACTACAGTAAAGTTATCCCCATTTTTTTTTTTTATATTATGAAAGATAATGTTACGCCGAGTAAATTCATACCCAACATGTCACGCTTCAAAATTGCGTCCGCTCGTGGAATGCCGACAAACTTTTACCCTTTAAAATCTTCATAGGCGACGTTCAAAAAAAATCTACAGGTTGCATGTTTTGAGTTACAGGAGGTATAGGGCTAGAATTATTGCTCTCGCTCTACCAATCGTGGCGATACCTCACATGTGTGGTTTGAACACCGTTTACATATGCGGTGCGCTGCTCACGTATGTGTTCGCTTCTGCACGCAAGCTCGTCGGGACGGGGTGCGTTTTCTGGCTCCTAACTTTTTTAGCTGGCTCCAAGATTCCAAGCAAATTTGTCAAACCCTGTAATAGGTACACATACATAAGTGGTCCATATAGTGAACTTAGTGTTGAGTTAATCACTTTAAGGTCATCAGAGGACAAAGGTGCACTCTTTGCGGCTAGAGGGAAAAAGATTTCATCTCCAAATACAGAAAGGTTTCTTCACAGTAAAAACTGTCAAAATGTGGAATAGACTCCCTGTAGAGATGGTTCGGGTCAGCTCATTAGATTGCTTTAAAAATGGTTTGGATTCTTTCCTAAATGTACATAATATAACTGGGTACTGCCATTTATAGGTAAAGTTGATCCAGGGAAAATCTCAATCAGGAAGGCATTTTCCCTGCTGTAGCCAGTTGGATCATGCTTTGCTGGGGTTTTTCACCTTTCTTTGGATCTACTGTGGGTGAAGAATTGTATATGTGGGATTGTATACACATTTTCTAACTGACTAATTATGTAACCATTTATGGGGTACTGTAGCAAAATGCACTTAATCCACCGGCCTTCTGTATCCAAATTTTATAGCTCACCTCATAGAATGTCAAAAGGTTGGACGGGCAAGAATGTTTTTTCATAAATCCATTTTGGTTTCTATTGATACTATTATCAGCAAAGTCCTGGATATGGCCATTTGTTCTTTCCAATAGTTTAAATACTATTGATATTATACTGACTGGTGTGTTGTTTCCAGGTATATATTATATCTCGGCCATCTGCGCACCGCCGCCCCCCCCCCCCCCCCCTTTTTTTTTTTTTTTTAATGTGGTACTGCTATTGTTTTTTCACCAGGCAGTTGATACCATTCCAGTTGGTAAGCTTGCTTTAACCTCCCTGGCGGTATGATTCTGTCTGGAATTTTGTACCAAAAGCGGTACAATTTTTTGCATGAAAATTTGGCGTTTTATATTGTAGGCCTGTAATTCTTAGGAATAACTCACTTAAATCTGTCCAAACAAGAGTCTAGTAGACATCCCGGGTATGATAAGGTTTGAAACACAAAATCATAAATTATAATATAACAAATGATAATGTAATAATAAAAATTATTCAATAATGTAATCCAATCAAAAACATTAGAAATAACTGTCTGGCTATAACACAGCTAGTGATTCACATTAAGTTTTTCTAGCCCCCCCCCCCTTTTTTTTATTTTTATTACTGGTTTCTGTCAGCTACCTGGGTACATTCAGTATACTGATGTTGGCATTACTGTCTTCTTTATTATATCCCCTCCTTTTCCTTTGTATAAATGGAGAAGAACATGTTTAATAACGCTGCTTTTTTTCCCCCCTGTCACTTGTGACCGTCCTCACTTGGTCATCCTTTATGGGGACAAAATGTTCTATCCGCTCCTTTTTACTGGTAATATATTTAAAAAACACTTTTGGAATTTTTCCTTTTTTTTTTTTTTCCCTCTCTTTAGCAGTGTGTATCTCCTGCACCTGACCACGGGTAGTTTGGCACATTCTTCCTGATTAAACTGCTCAAGCTGTCTCAGGATTAAAGGGTGCTTTTTTCCACACTGCATGTTTTCAACTCTTTTCATAGATGTTCAATAGGATTCGGATCAGAGCTCATAGAATGCACCTTCACAATCGTTCAATGTTTTTGTTCTTCGCCATTCTTGGGTGCTTTTAGCTGTATGTTTTAGGTTATTAACCCCTTGCCGACCAGCGCACAACGATATACGTTGGCACAATGGCACGGCTGGGCAAATAAGATGGGACCCACGGACTTTATCTCCGCGTGGGTACCCGCGATCGTCTTACAGAGAGGAAGGACGGGGAAATGGTGATGTAAACAAGCATTTTATTTTCCTATTCTTTCCAGTGACAAGACACTGATCACCGCTTCCTGTAATCGGGAGCGGTGATCAGTGTTGTGTCACATGTAGCCACGCCCCCCACAGTTGGAACACATCCCTAGGACACACTTGACCCTTTCAGCGCCCTACTGGTTAACCCCTTCACTGTCAGTGTCAGTTTTACAGTAATCGGTGCATTTTTATAGCAATGGTCCCAAAATGGCGTCAATCCATAATGTCGCAGTCTTGATAAAAATTGCTGATCGCTGCCATTACTTTTAAAAAATAAAAATACCATAAAACTATCCCCTATTTTGTAGACGATATAACTTTTGGGCAAACCAATCAAACGCGATTAGAGATAGAGATATGAATGTAGAAGAATACGTATCGGGCTAAACAGACATTTTTTTTTTTTCAAAATTGTCGCTCTATTTTTGTTTATCGCGCAAAAAATTAAAACCGCAGAGGTGATCAGATACCACCAAAAGAAAGCTCTATTTGTGGGTGGGAGAAAAAGGACATACATTTTGTTTGGAAGCCACGTTGCACGACCGCACAGTTGTCAGTTAAATCGATTAATTGGGCCCAGTCTGGACACTTTCACTTATGGGTGTACTTGCTTTTGTTGCCAGTGGTTTAGACATTAATGGCTGTGTTGAGTTATTTTGAGGGGGACAGCAAATTTACACTGTTATACAAGCTGCACACTCACTACTTTGTAGCAAAATGTGATTTCTTCAGTGTTGTCACATGAAAAGATATAAAATACAAAATGTATTGGCCTATAACACACACCTTAATTTTAAAAGGGAATTTTCAGGAAAGAAATATATATTTTTTAAATAAAGAACTTTGAAGCAAAATTAGGATCAATTCCCATCTGCAGCCTCCCAATTGCCATGAATGCAGCCTGATCAATGCCTATCTCAGGGAGGGGGTGGGATGAGCGCCGTCAGATTACATACAGCGAGAATCTCCTGTTTACTTGGCGGCCTCTTTAATACAAAGACAGGAAGTCCCGTCTCCTAGGCCAGTATTCTATTACAGAGGCCACTGAGTAAACGGGAGCTTCCCGCTGTATGTAATCTGACGACGCTCTGAGAAATCCTCACTTCCTGTTCTTCTGTAACTCCACACAGTAATGCAAGGCTTTCTCCCTGGTTTGGAGAAAGCCTCTTGAGGGGGCGAGCAGGAGTGTCAGGACGTCCACCAACACACAGCTCCTTTCTCTATCTGCAACGTAGAGTGTCCTGACTCTCCTGTAGTCCAAGGTGAGGGGGCGAGCACGACACTCCACACCAGGGAGAAAGCCTCACATTATGGTGTGGAGTTTCAGACCGAACAGGAAGTGAGGATTTCTCAGAAGAAATAAGGACATTTAAAAGCAAAATTGAAGGATGAGGTAAGCGAAGGAGGACTGCACTAAGGTAAAGGAAGCTATTTAGGAAAGAAAATGGTACCTTTACAACCCCTTTAGTTTGAACTGTCATTATGATCCAATTTATTTTTTCTAGAGGTACCAACAAATCTGGCCCAGGTCATTTGAGAATATATTTGCAGATAAAGCAATTTATCTTTTTACACTTTCTTTGCTTTACTCTGACATACTATAAGGCTTACAGGTATATATCAGCCCAACTGCTTTTCACTTTTCAGGAGGAATGAAGTCTTGTTTCAATGAGCTGTAAGGGTATAATCTACAGTATATATATTGTATGACATGTGCTACTAAATGATTTTACATTTTACCTTGCAGAAAGTGTGGATGCCCATCAGCGGACTTTGGACTTAGGAATTCAGACTGGATGCCAGCGACGCAATAAAGAAGTTTTAGCCTGGGTAAAGAAACGCCGGCGAACTATTCGTCGAGAGGATTTGATTAGCTTTTTGTGTGGCAAAATTCCACCTCCACGTAACTCTCGTGCACCACCGAGACTGACTGTTGTTTCTCCTAACCGAGCTACACCATCTGAAACTGGCTCATCTGTAGAGACTGATTTGCAGCCCTTCCGAGAAGCAATAGCGCTCCATGGTAAGTGTTAGTTTTGAACTGAATATCATTAAAGCACTACAGTTGTGATTTGTATAGTAGCTGCACAAAATAGAACAAATGACAGATTTAACGTGACTCTGGTTTAAAAAAACTATTCTATTCACGTATAAACTGATGGTACCTTCTGTTGCTCTGTCAATCCAAATTTTTCAACTTCTTTAAATTTTTTGCTACCTGTGATCTGACTCTGTTATAGGGTGGCTTTGATTATTCTCCATTGTTTAGTGTGCTTTTTAAGATGAAATGTATAGGTGTAAGTTTTTAAAGTGTTTTCTATTGGTGTCATACAACAGCTTCTTAACTGCCATTCAGGCATGGAAGAGCAAGATGCAGTGTTTTAATTTTAACTTTCAGTACGACAAAATTACAAAGGGTTCATAGTTACATAGTTGGGTTGAAAAAAGACACAAGTCCATCCAGTTCAACCACAAAAAAAATAAACAAACAAAATAAAAAATGTACAATCCCATACACCCAACTCCATACCCACAGTTGATCCAGAGGAAGGCAAAAAAACCAGCAGAGCATGATACTATTTGCTACAGCAGGGGAAAAAAATCCTTCCTGATCCCCCGAGAGACAATCGGATTTACCCTGGATCAACTTTACCTACAAATCTTAGTACTCAGTTATATTCTGTACATTTAGGAAAGCATCCAGGCCTTTCTTGACGCAATCTACTGAGCTGGCCAGAACCACGTCTGGAGGAAGTCTATTCCACATTTTCACAGCTCTTACTCTGAAGAAACCTTTCCATATTTGAAGCTGAAATCTCTTTTCCTCTAGATGTAAAGAGTGCCCCCTTGTCGTCAGTGTTGACCGTAAAGTGAATAACTCAACAACAAGTTCACTATATGGACCCATTATATATTTGTACATGTGGATCATATCCCCCCTTATTCTCCTCTTCATAGCCTGCTCTGAGGAAGAATGTCTGTTCCGCGAAGCATATCCAACATTTGTCTCTGTATGGCACTTCCACATCTTGATTTTGACGTCAGCACTTGGATTCCATTATATGCAACATCTTACTTTTTGCGAGTGTCTTTGCATGTTTAGATTTTTAATGTACTAGGACAGTGATGGCGAACCTTGGCACCCCAGATGTTTTGGAACTACATTTCACATGATGCTCGACTACACTGCAGAGTGCATGAGCATCATGGGAAATGTAGTTCCAAAACATCTGGGGTGCCAAGGTTTGAGAGAGATCATCAGATTTCCCCAATTGGAAGAGGGCAGTATTCCTGAATACCCACAATCAAAGCCAGGGATCATACATTTATTTTTTCCTCCCATGCAGTTTTTTCATTGCAAAACACTTTAGCGTTGGTGTGTCAATCTTTTTCTTTGTAAAAAAAGTAAAGGCACACTCTGAGTTAGTGATTGTAAAGGTTATTTGTTTTTTAAATAAACATTTTATATTTGCCTGCTCTTTACAGGGGTTTTGCACAGAGCAGCTCGATCTTCTTTTTTGGTCCCCTGTCCTGGCCCACCCCCCCTTTTCTAAGTGCCCCCAATAGCAAGCCCTTTGCTATGGGGACACTTGAGTTGGCTTGTTTCCATGAATGGGCATTATTAGGGGTGCAACGGATCAAAAAACTCACGGATCGGATCGATCCTCGGATCAGGAGTGACGGATCGGATCATTTTCGGATCAGCAAAAAAAAAAAAAGACAAATCTTGTTACACCCACCAGAGTTTTAGATTTCACAGTTCTCAACACAAAACTGAGCTTATGTGCTTAAATACAGTGTTTGGAAATCCGACAGACTGTTTATTGCTAATATGACAGAACACCTCTGATTTTCACATTTAAACAGTCCGTCAGATTTACAAATACTGTATTTAAGCGTATAAGCTCTGTTTTGTGTTGAAATAACTGCATCTCGCAATACTTATATGTGCAGCCAAGTGGAAGTCGCAGCCCCATGTACGAAAGTGGTGTCACCAGTTCCCTACTGTGACCTGAACTATCCCAATCATTAGATCCCTTTAGTGTCATTGATCGGCGGGCTGAGTGTCTAGTGAAAATCCCCCCTACGTGCTCAGTCCATACAGATCCCCCCGATCGCCTTTTCTCTCTTCTCTGGCAAGCAGCAGGACGCCCGGTACGGCGGCGGCAGCGGCTCCCCGTGTGGATACCTCAAGGTGCAGCATGGAGCTCATCGCTGGGCTGTTAGGAGTCAATGACATATTGAGCTCAAGTGCCCACAAACTTCCGAGGAGCAGCCTGTATCCACCGCGCCGGTGGACCTCGATGGCCGCCGCTTCGATAGCTAGGCCGAAGCCGCGGCCTTTCCTATGGACCGGGAGGCCCGTGGATCGCCGTGTGTCCCGACCCGAAGGTACTGATCCGTACGGATCAGTTGCACCCCTAGTGACAATACTTGATGTTTTCCCACTGTCATATGGCATTCTTGTGCCACAGTGCCTACACACCGTCACGGTTTTATCCACTAACCTCTTTCCTTCATCATTATATTTGACATGGAAGACAAAATGCTCCCATACAGGGGATTTAAATGACGCGGGGCATTCAAGCTCCTCCGTTCGCCATGACCACGCTGTGTGTGTGTGGACTGAACATGCGCAAATTATTATTATTATTATTTTTTTTTTTTTGAAAACAATCCTCGGATCACGTGTGTGCGGTTCGGATCAATCTTTTTCGGTCCGGCTCACGGATCAATGAGGATCCGTTGCACCCCTAGGCATTATCCATTCACACACCGTGCAGCAAAGCTTTGCGCTCGCTCTCTTCTCATTGGCTCACTGGCTGTGATTGACAGCTGCAAGGGCCAGGGAGGGGAGAGAAACTCGGGAGAGCTGCTTCTCTCATGCACATCTCTGGATTTAGATGGGACTCGGGTAACCGTAAGACCTGCACCCAGAAGGCATTTTTACCTTAATGCATAGATCTAATGCATTAAAGTAAAAAAAACCTGCCTTTAGAAGCACTTTTAAGTCAAAGGAGGTAAATGACATCTCCTGAGCTTCTCTATTTACTTCTGACAGTGTTATTTCGCTTTCCTTTCCAGGAGCCTGACACTGATGCTTTTAAGGTCTAAGCATTTTTAACATTTGAGGCCGGTGCAGCTGCTATGCTTGCGCCCCCCCCCCCCCTATTCCTGCCCAATTACAGAAGCCTTTGTATTATGTGAACTCATTCACACAGTGCAAAGGCTTCCCTGAATGGGCAGCAAAGGAAGGGGTGGGCACAGCTGCTCTGTGTGCCTCTCTCCTGTGTATGCTCTGGTATAGCCCTAAACCTGTCGGATGTAAATAATTGAGATAAGTTCTGGAGATGTCATGCACCTCGGACTTAACTCCTAGTGTGCCTGCACTTTTTACTTAACCATTTAAGGACCGGACCAATATGCTGCTACATGACCCAAGGGGTTTTTACAATTCGGCACTGCGTCGCTTTAACAGACAATTGCGCGGTCGTGCGACGTGGCTCCCAAACAAAATTGGCGTCCTTTCCCCCCCACAAATAGAGCTTTCTTTTGATGGTATTTGATCACCTCTGCGGTTTTTATTTTTTGCGCTATAAACAAAAATAGAGCGACAATTTTGAAAAAAAATTCCAATTTCTTTTACTTTTTGCTATAATAAATATCCCCCCCAAAAAAAAAAATATATATATATATATATATATATATATATATATATATATATATATATATATATATATATATATATATATATATATATATATATATATATATATATAATTCCTCAGTTTAGGCCGATACGTATTCTTCTACCTATTTTTGGTAAAAAAAAATCGCAATAAGCGTTTATCGATTGGTTTGTGCAAAATTTATAGCGTTTACAAAATAGGGGATAGTTTTATTGCTTTTTTTTTTTTCGTGACGGACAAGTGGCGGACACTTCGGACAATTTGGACACATTTTTGGGACCATTGTAATTTTCCCAGCAAAAAATGCATTTAAATTGCATTGTTTATTGTGAAAATGACAGTTGTAGTTTGGGAGTTAAACACAGGGGGCGCTGTAGGATTTAGTGTCCACCTAGTGTGTGTTTACAACTGTAGGGGGGTGTGGCTGTAGGACTGACGTCATCGATCGAGTCTCCCTATAAAAGGGATGACTCGATCGATGCAGCCGCCACAGTGAAGCACGGAGAAGCCGTGTTTACATACGGCTCTCCCCGTTTTTCAGCTCCGGGGAGCGATCGCGACGTAGCAGCTATAAACGAATAGCCGCGCCGTCGTCCCGGATCGCTCCCCGAGGGAATCCGACCGACGCATGTAGCGCGCGGGGGGGGGTCCCGATTGGACCCGCGGAAAGGCAGGGACGTACAGGTACGCCAATGTGCCTGTACGTGCCATTCTGCCGACGTATATCTACATGCGGCGGTCGGGAAGCGGTTAAGGTAGATCTGTCATGAGAGCATTATGTAAGCTACCCATGCTTGCATCTTATTTTGAGAATTCCAGTTCCCTGGCTGTTCTAATTGCTCGGCTTCAATGCTTTGTTTATGCCAGGTCAGTGAATGATAAAGATGAGGCATTCTCTGACCCTCATTTATAACCTACATGTTCTGTGTCTGTGCCCTTAAAAGTATTAGCCAGACAGCCAAGAAGCTAGAATTTTCAGGAGGCCAGCAGTGATGGCAACATATATCTATCATGATGAGTGTGTCTTAAAGCGGGGGTTCACCCTATAAACCCCAAAAAAAAAATTTTTTTTTCCTCTACCATAAAATCAGGCATTGTAGCGCGAGCTACAGTATGCCTGTCCCGATTTTTTTTTATCCCCGTACTCACCTTGTACTCGTACATCGAAGATACCGACTCCCCTCGGGGAATGGGCGTGCCTATGGAGATGGAGGATGATTGACGGCCGGCTCTGGCGCGTCACGCTTCTCCGGAAATAGCCGAAATAGGCTTGGCTCTTCACGGCGCCTGCGCATAGCCTGTGCGCAGGCGCCGTGAAGAGCCGAGACCTACTCCGGCTGTCTTCGGGGAGAGTGACGTGCCAGGGCCGGCCGTCAATCATCCTCCCTCTCCATAGGCACGCCCATTCCCCGCGGGAGCCGAAATCTTTAATGTACGAGTACACAGTGAGTACGGGGGTAAAAAAATCGGGACAGGCATACTGTAGCTCGCGCTACAATGCCTGTCTCGATGGAAAAATCATGTCAGTGAGGGTGAACTACCGCTTTAACTTGGGGCCGCCTAGCTGTGTTTCTATGGATAGCAGTCTTTGCTATGCCTCTATGGAAGTCGGTAATGTACTGCATCTCACAGCCTGTATCTCCAAGGATGAAAATTGTTGTCTTGTTTAGAGTGAAATGTGTTTAATTTAAAACCATTGTAGGCAAATGTAAACGTTTTAAATGTTGAATCTGGCAGGCAAACATGTAATGTATTTTTTTTTTCTTCTTTATTTGCAGGACTGAGTGGTGCAATGGCTAGTATTAGTGTCCGCTCAAGTACTCCAGGCTCACCAACTCATGTTAGCGGCAGTTCTACCAGTAGTCGCAGGAGAAATGGACTCCTTGATGTTGATTTGAACACTTTCATATCAGAGGAAATGGCACTCCACTTAGATAGTGGCAACCGCAAACGTACCTCAGCCCAATGTGGCGATGTCATTACAGACTCGCCAACTCACAAACGCAACCGACTTATGTAAATCTGCAGAAGACTCTACCACCATGCTGCTTTGAAGCCACTTTTAATCCTCCTCATACTGTTTAAAAGGAAACATGAGGCCCATCTTCCCTTTTCACTGTTAAAGACCCTTGAATTATTAAATAATTGCTGTTAAGCAAGCTCCTGCTATTGTAATTGTGGTTTTCTTTAATCTATACACCCAGCACAGGACGTCTGGTTTGTGTAATATTTGGAAAGATTATCAGAACGTGAACATCAGTTCATTCAGTGCAAAGTGACCTTACTTGTCTCTAAAAGGGAAAATGTAAATTGTTGGATTTTCTTTCTCTTTCTCTTTTTTTTTTTTTTTTTTTTTTTTTAAATATAACTCTCCAACTGGTCTGAGTATTTTTGCTTCAACAGTATTTCAATTTTGGATTTGCCTAACTCTGCTGTGCAAGTCAATCAGTTCCATTCCTTTTCAGGCATCTAGTTACAATTATACTGCATTTTTTATTCTTGCATATTATGGTGATCATGTCATGAGGTGCTATGGTTATGCTAATAATAATTAACAGTTGCTCAGTGCTAGGCACTTCACTGGTTTAATTTTTGTTTTAGTGCTGTCCTTTACCAATATTAAATCTTCTCCCAGATTACTCCTAATAGGCTTTTAATATTGTCAATTTAAACACATTTATGCTCATTCTTATATGCTGGTTGTATCATTGTGGGGTAAATGTAAACTGTATAAATCACCCTAAAGTTGACACCCCCATACATTGTTTTAAACATGTTTTTTTAACCTTGGTTTATCTGTGTTCAGTAAGATTGATTTACAGGTTAGTTCTGTCTATAGGTTGCATATTTTCTAATTATGATTGAAAATGCTTTTCTTTCCATCATTGCCTTTTCAAATGGTAAAAACAAACAAAAAAAAAATCAGCTTAGGATTGTGTACATTGTACTAATTTTTTAAATCTACCTAAAATGTATAACTCAATTAGAGCGTACTTGCAAATTCAACTAATTACTGTCTTCCTGTAACATTTGTGGGCTCTGGCAGGGAAGCCTACTTTTTTGTTTTTTTGGTCGCACGTCTTCTGTTGTACTTTCCATTTATTTCTAAGGGTATTCTCACAGGGGGGCATGTGAACGCCTTGTTCTGTATAAAGTCTGGCAATAAATGGCAAAGCTTTAGGTAGCAGAGGTGTAGAGTGAGGGGAGATCTCTCTACCAGGGTCCCCAAATGTTGAAAGAAGATCCTAAAGCATCTGTTTCGATAAGACCTGTTTGAATGGTACAATATTGATCTTGTGCTACACAATTGGCCTCTTGTCTAAATTTCTATCTGAATTGTTTTAAATGCATGTTGTAGCAGCTGCCCATGACTGCTAAATTTATTTTAAATCTTTATTTTTTTCTGTCTAAAAATATTTGATAGTTGTAAGTTATTTCCATAGGGGTTTTTTTTTTTTTTTTTAAGGGAAATCCACTCTGCACTACTGGTGCACTTGGAATTGCAGTCACTTCACTATAAATCTGATGGGAAGCTCTGCTGATTTTGCATGTCCACGTCAGATCTCCAGCGACTGCACTTGTAGTGCAAAGTGGATTTGATGGGTGTAATTTTTTTCCCAGCTGGCTCAATTGACTGACAAGTCACCCCAGAGTATGGTATAAATTGCTGAGCTTGTCTGTTCACTTTCCACTGCTTCTGCTTTACAGTGCTTGAACTTGATTGGCTATTCATGCACAAAGGACTGTATTGTAAGGTGGCAGTCCCCATATTTGGAAAGGCGCTATATAGAAACTAAAATTGGTGTGGTCTGTTTTTTTTTTTTTTTTTTTTTTTTTTTTTTGATGCATCAAGTCTTTTTCTGTAAAGTAAGCATTTATAGGCTTCATTTATGATAATGGTGCCCTCTGTCGGGTGATACCTGTTCAGAAGACATTTGACAGGCAGTGAGGAAGTTGTTATATCGCCTTCTCACTGCCTTTTTTTTTTTTTTTTTCTGCCCTCAATGTAAAGTGTAAACGAGGCTTTACTTTGTCCTCCTATGAGCAAGGCACAGGTTCACTTTAAAATTTCCCTTCATGTACAAGTTAACTTATTCAGATAATATATACCTAATAAAAATGATAAAGCTTTACAGAAATATGTCCTTTGCTTACAGCAAAGTGAACACTATTTGCTTTTTGCTGAAAGACTGATGTGGTCCTTTGCATAGTACAAATGATTCTATAAATAAACCAGTAAAAAGGGCTACTTGGAATTATTCCTTTACTTATAATTTGGTTTAGTGTGAACATATTGTTCTTTGGTGACTGAGAAGTATTCAGCCTTGTGGTATAGCTTGTTGAATGGAACTTTGATCTCCATACTTTTTATGTGGGACTGTCCTATACAAAACCTTATAACCCATCCATAAAATCAATTGGCCTTAACTTGTCATTTTTCGACTTAAAGGGTCAGTAAAGGAAAACAATTTATTAGCTAAATAGCTTCCTTTACCTTAGTGCAGTGCTGTTTTCATGCCCTCATTGTTCGTTTTAGCACAGATGTTGTTGTATGGCATTTCTGGTCTCCCTACTTTCTGGTTGTCTGTGTAAGAAAAGCATGGCAGAGTGAGGGGATTCCTGGTGTGTGGACAAACGTGCTCGCCCCCCTCCTGGAGACTACAACTGTGCATGTGAACACTGTGCACGTTTCCCAAACAGCATGGAGGTGTGAATTACTGGGTGTGTCTGTAACACCCCATGACCTCCTCTCTTCCAATGAGTTTCATTTTAGGAAACCACTGCCCTGCTTGGACCCCACCCCCTTGCTAAGTGTAAAACTTCCATATCGAACACACTACACTGTGAGTTTACTGCAAGCAGCACCTGAACGGAGAAAACTTTGCAGACAAGCTCAAAAATAATGTAAAATCTTAAAGTCAGTGTAATATACGGTAAGGGGAAGAAGACTGGGAGATGCATGTATGGCTTTATGTGTGTTTAGAAGCTTTGAATAATCATTTTTGGGAGGTATAGTGGGCGGTTTATGCAAAAACTGTGAGAGCTCTCATGCCCGATTTTTTTTTTTTTTTTTTTTTTTTTTTTTTTTTTTTTTTTTTTTTATAAACTGCAAAGGATACTGGGAAATGTAGTTTTAAGCACTATGGTCACATGAACAGTGCAGAGAAGCAGGAAGTGAAGAGCAGAGAAACGAAAGTAGAAACCAAGGTAAAATATATGATTGAATTGCTTTTCAATCGTTTTTAAAAGGAATCATTTAACTATTCTGTCTCTCTACCATGTAAACAGTCATTTTTGCACAATTTTTTTTCCTTTAGTGATCCTTTAATTTGTTTGTCACCAGAGTGATAGTGTGTCAAGAGAAATTCATTTTTATGGCAGTAAAGGCACTCCTGCGAATGTTGGTGAAATGGCTTAGTGGTCGGGTCTCAAGTTGGCTAAACACACACTGGAGTGCCTTATTTGTGTACTGTGACATTTTCAAAAGCTATTTGCACATGTTCAGTGGTTAAAAAAAGAAAAAAAAATGCGTGCATGTCTAATGCTGCTTAAAAAAAAATGTTCATGATTAATTGGTGGCATTCAACAGTCTGTTAGTCATTTGCTTTTAAGTTTATCCTTCGAGAAACTAAACGAAAAATATATATATATATAATTTTCTATCTTGCGGCTGTATGTAACCAGGCGATCGAAATGAGAAATTTCTCAATAATTGCGGTCTGAGCAGATATATAAATGCGACCTTTACTCTGCTCTTATAGATTATGTAAGGAATATTGTACTAATTGGGACTTGCAGAACCTAAAGTGGAACAATGGGCTATATATTGGGGGGGGCGGCGGCTTGTTCTTCTTTTAGACCATGGGTCTTCAAACTACGGCCCTCCAGTTGTTCAGGAACTACAATTCCCATCATGCCTAGTCATGTCTGTGAAGGTCAGTGTGTTACAATGCCTCATGGGATGTGTAGTTCTATAACAGCTGGAGGGCCGTAGTTTGAGGATCCCTGTTTTAGACCTTCAACACTGTCTAGGTCCCTATGTGGAACATTCCCTGGTCACTTCTTATCCTGTAGCGGTGGCCATTGGCAAAGAAGGGATTTAACATTTTTTTATTGCGGTCTTTAATTTACCCTCCCTTCCCAGCAAGATGGGTGATAATCTCCCTGATGCAGTCATGACAATAAAAACTTGGCAGAGATTCAAACTGCTCCCCAGTCTTCCCATATTGTTAAAAAATAAAAAAAAATCTGGTGTTCCACTTTAAGTTGCTCAGTTATAAATAATCCAGGCAGTTCTGTAAGCAGGAGGCTCTAATGAATAATGTCTTAGTTGGTGAGTTGTAACAGTCCTTTGACAATTTTAAAATTATAAAGTGCAGCTGTCAAACCTGGAAAATAACATCTCTCCTGTGTCTGTGACAATCGTTCCATTTGGTATTGCACATATCTGTTGCTTCAAGAGTCTATAATATGGAAGGTGCTTGATTAATACAAGTCTGCAGTTTTACTAGCCTGCCATTAAGGGAGACTTGGAAATATAGTTTGTGCGTGTCAAGAACAAGGGGATGTAAAAAACTGAAATTATGGGAAGTAACGTTCTTCTCCTATAACTTTGTTGTTGGGTGAATACCAGATATTAAAGCTGCCATTTTTTATATTGGAAATGAGGTTTGCTTGTTTAAATTATTGGATTACTTGGTAAATTCAAATAACTTCACCGCAGCTTGTCACAAAAAGTTACAATAAAACATAACATTAACAACATTTTGTGTTTTTTTTTTTTTGGCTGTACTTCTCCGGTAGATCACAGGAGTGCAGTTCTCTGCGCATCTGTCACCCGGTTTTAGCCAACAGTGGGCCAAAAGCCCGCTGTTGGCTGATTTCACAGAGAGCAGCTCTCTGCATACAGTCTTTGATCGGTTGTCAGTCTTGGAGCCGGCAGGGAACAGATGCAGCATCCACCTAGGCAAGTATGATTCTTCAAGTAGGGGGAACCCCCCCCCCCCCAAAGCCCAACATGGTATTTCCCATGCAGTGGGTCTGTGCGCCCCACCCCCCATACAATCCAGTGGGAGACTGTTCCTGTCTGGTGCATGCTCGGGGCGTGCTGATATCGGTTAATTTTCAGGACTGCTGGAGTGTGTGTGTGTGTGGGTGCCAAACTGGTCTTCTGCTGGGAGGAGCAGTGGATCAGGTAAGTATATCTCTCCCCTATAATAAAGTGAACAGTTAACCCATACAGTGCGGGCACAGCCCCTGCATGGTAAAAAAAACATCTGAGTTCAGCTTTTTTACATGGAGTTTTAAAAAAATGAAAATAACCTGACCAGCCTAGCATTTTACAATTGTGGACAATTCTTTTGGTGTCCTATTGGGGGGACTCACTTTTTTTTTGACATCACAATTTTTTTTTTTTTATCTTATACAGGGTTTATAGTGGAAAAAAGAAATGTTCCTGGACTGCCGCACTCTAATAGGCGATTTATTGAAACAAAATAAACCAAGGATAAAATCCAAATCTCTATGACATCCAAAAGTTCATGCAACACTGCAATCAATGGTAGAAAGTGGACATAGGGGACAAAAAAAAGCTTACATGTTTCACATCATGGATAGATGCTTAGTTCAGGAACATTTATTTTTTCCACGGATCAGCGCAGTGTCTGCATCTGTCAGTACTACAGGGAGGGAGCACAGCATAGGTTGCAGGGCTTGGAGCGGTATTTTCCACTGGATTTATAGTGCCAAGAGTTTGCACATTGCGTTAAAGAAAAATGAAGGCAGATCGTACAGTTAAAGGTTGTTGGCCCCCAGCATTTCATATTCCTGATAGGTGGCTTCTCTACCATATCATGTGTATGAGAAAGTATCCTGTTCTTGTATTGCTTATGTGAAATCTTTGGTGTTCCTGTCAGCTGAAGTTACATACAGTTCATACATAATACTGCCCTTAGGTGTCCAAACTATTTAAGGACCCCCACGTACATATACTGTGGCAGGGCAGCCCTTGCTTTCTTCCATCCGCTCTGGGGTGCATCCCGCTGGAGCCACGTTCCTGCTGTGATTGGACACAGCGGGTCTGGTGGCTGCAATCGTTTGCTGGAGAGACAGAACGGCGGTCTGCCTCTGTAAACAAGGCAGACTGTTGTTGAGAGAGAGAGAGATCTGTGATTCCTGCTAATCGGGAACACAGATGTGTGTTCCTCAATCAGTCCATCCCCCATGCAGTAAGAAAGCACAGCCAGGGGACACATTTCACCCTTTGATTGCTCCATGATGTTAACCCCTTCCCTGCCAATGTCATACAGTGTATGCATTTATTATTTCGTTCATGGACGGACACAGCAGCATTGACCTTAGGGTTCTATATCCTTCCCTTCAGGAGAGACTAGGCACAAAAAAAAACAGCACTTCAAGTGTTAAAACACTTCTCTCAGTACAGCACCTTCCAGGGGGTGGGTCCCCCGGGTACATCCCACTCTCTTGCATCATGCAGCCTCAGTTTTATTCTGCCTAGCGTTAGGAGAAGACATGGCCCTTCTGGAGCCCATGTGCTCTGGAGATTTTTTGCGATATTTTGTTTGTTTTTATTTGTATTTTTCCTGCATTTTTGGATCCTTGGATCTACAATCAACTGCCGACTGGGTGACAGGTCCCCCCTTGTTCGGCCATCGAGCGTGTGCCTGCCTTTAGCTAGGCCGTCCACGACATGCCCCATTGCTCCAGGGGTGGCTGGTGAGCGATATGCTACAGGGCGCACATATGACCGGTCTCTATGGCTGAGTCAGTGTGCCGGGCCGACAGCCATGCCGCAAGCGCATGTTGGTTCTGTCTGGAATGCCTCCAGCCGGTGTTCGCAGGATGGGTAAGTAGTATCCCCTTGCCTTGGCAGGGTGGTGCGGCTGTTGAATTCCTGGGGAGGTCGATTGAGGGTTCGTCCTACTTTCCTCTCTCCCTTCCTCTCCCTCTTTCCCCGTTCTGGGGGGGCTGTGCTTCTGTGAGGTGCTATTTTTATTACATTTATGGTGCTGTGTGTGCTGGACTGTTCTGCTGTGTGTTAATGGGCTTTTAAAACACAAGTATGGCTGCCATTTTACCGGGGTGGCCGTTCTATGTATCGGCGGCCATTTCCTTGTAGCCCACATGCTGTTTTTCTGCATGTTGGCCACCATCTTGGAAACGTTTTTGGCCTCTAGTGCCTGAAATGACAGCGCAAAAGCACGCGGAATACTTCCTGAGGGACGGCACAGCATGGACAGTGCTCTAAGCTCTTCAGCAGCACTGCACTCTGGTCGGGGTGGTGAGTCTCCTGGGGGGTCCCCTGCTCACTGTTGCGGCCGGGAGGCTGGCCTGTGGGTCCTGCCTTGCAGTACTAGAGCGGCATATATAGGTGGGTCAGCATGGGGTCTGAACCGGAGGCTTCTACCCCAACCATGCCAGAGTTAACCCTTAGTGCCCCTGTTCCTGCGACCTCAGTGGATGCTATGGCGGCAGTCCTTGAGGCGTTTGTTGCCAGGATTGAAGCGGCAAGTGGCCAGAAGGGGGGTAAAAAGCACCCCCTCCCTGCGCCTGCTTCTGGGGATGTCTCTGACACGGAATCGTGCCCTGCTATTGCATCTGGCCCTGGTTCCGTTATGTCAGATGATGCAGGCTTAGACTACACGGACAGTGAGGATGACTCTGCTTCAGGGTCAGCGCATGATGAGGAATTTGTTGGAGCTCTTATCACTGCGGTGCGGGATACTCAGAAACTTGAGGATTTGGCAGGGGCATCAGACACGCCGGTCCCTTTTGGGTTCCGCAAGCCACCCCGCACCGCAAAAGTGTTTCCTTGTGTTCCATATCTGGACAAATTGTTGTACAAAGAATGGGATCGGCCGCAGAAAGTTTTTGCTGTTCCAAAATACTTAGCGGTCTGTTATCCTTTTGAGGAGAACTTTTTTTTAAAAAAAGTGGGTCTCTGTCCTTCAGTGGACCCCCCTGTGTCCAGGCTGAACAAGCCTACCACGTTACCTGTGGAAGGGACTCCCGCTTTTAAGGATCCCGCAGATAGTAGAGTGGAGGCTGTGGCCCGCTCCATGTTCACAGTAGTGGGGTCGGCGGTGAGACTGGTTTTGGCCGGGGCTCTGGTGTCGCAGACACTTACCGAACGGGCAAAGTCCTTGTTGCAGGAGCTGGAGGCGCAGAATGCTTCTGAGCTCTGTGTGGACCTGGCCGAACAGTTGGTACAGGGCCTAAAGTTTGTCGGTGAGTCGGCCCTGGATACGCTCCCCTTGCTCTCCAGGGCCTCCGCGGTGGTATTACGCCGCCTCGTGTGGCTGAAGTGTTGGTCTGTGGACCAGTTTTCTAAAAAGGCTTTGGTGGACTTACCCTTTAAGGGTGAACGGCTTTTTGGGGCGTCCCTGGATGACATTATAAAGGATGCCACAGGTGGTAAGAGCACCCTGCTCCCCCAATCTGGGAAGGGAAAGGAGCCTCGCCGTAAGCAAGGACCCTCTTTTACTGCCCCCAAGCGTTTTTTTTTTGTGCGGCAGGAAAACGGTTTCAGGGAGCTAAAGCGCCCGCTGAAGGGTAAAAGCGCCCCTGGTACCGCAAGCCTGCTTCTGCATGAAGGTCTGCCCCCGCTGCGAATTATTGGCTCGGTGGAGGTCTCTTCTGTCCGACCGTTGGGTTTGCGAAGTAGTTTCCTCGGGGTACAAGATAATTTCTCTCTTGCCCACCACACACCATTGCCCACCCACCATTTTCCCTCCAACCTCCGGCTTCCTCCGGGTCGCTGGAGGGAGCTGTCCAGGATTTGCTGGTCAGGGGGGTGATTGTGCCTGTTCCCTGAACGGTTTCAGGGGTTTTACTCCAATCTATTTGTACTCCCCAAGAAG
Source organism: Rana temporaria (assembly GCF_905171775.1). NCBI lineage: Eukaryota > Metazoa > Chordata > Amphibia > Anura > Ranidae > Rana > Rana temporaria. The sequence continues at coordinate 86,025,247 of NC_053494.1, read as the reverse complement.
GAAGGGGTCCGTCCAATCCTGGACCTCAAGGCCCTCAATTGTTTTGTCAAAGTGCAAAAATTCCGGATGGAGTCGATTCGCTCAGTTGTAGCAGTGCTCCATCAGGGGGATTTCCTAGCATCCTTGGATATCAAGGATGCGTACCTGCATATCCCCATATGCGCAAAACACCAGAGATTTCTGCGTTTTGCGATCGGAGAGGACCACTTTCAATTTGTGGCCCTCCCGTTCGGCCTGGCCTCGGCACCACGGATTTTCACTAAGGTGCTCGCTCCGATTCTGGCCCTGCTGAGGTAGCGCGGGATCGCTATCGTAGGATACCTGGACGACCTTCTGAGAGCTTCTTCAAGCTCAGAATTGGAAGAGGACGTGTCTTATCACCTGTCAAACCCTCCGAGAATTCGGTTGGCTATTGAACACCCAGAAGTCAGTACTGGTACCGTCTTAGTAGCTGGAATACCTGGGGTTAGTCCTGGACTCCTCAGAGGCGAGAGTTTTCCTCCCAACGGAAAAACTACAGACATTGCATTCTGCGGTGCAGTGGCTGACGACCCAGAAATGGGCGTTGCTTTGTTTTTGCATGAGAGTGCTGATGGTGGCCTCTTTCGAGGCAGTGCTGTATGCCCAATTTCACTTTCGAGCATTGCAAAAAGAGATTCTGTCACGTTGGGACAAGCTCCCTTCGTCCCTGGATTACCAGATTCGGGTGAGTCGCCTGGTCAGGTCCTCCCTTGTATGGTGGCTGACATCTCCGGCACTTTGGGCTGGAAAATCATTTCTGCCGTGCCATTGGACAGTGATCACGACGAATACCAGCCTCTCCGGCTGGGGGGTGTCCAGTCAGCCCAGGGGCGCTGGACTCAGGAGGAGTCCCGGCTACCAATCGATGTACTGGAGCTCTGAGCGATCAAGTTGTGTCTCTCCAAGTGGTCTCTGGGTCTGCAGGACCAACCGGTCAGGATCCAGTCCAACAACACCACAGCCGTGGCGTATGTCAATCATCAGGGGGGCACGCGGAGCTCGGCTGCAGCGACGGAAGTCGCGCACATCCTCCGGTGGGCCGAAAGGTACGTTCTGGCTCTGTCGGCCATGTTCATTCCGGGGGTGCTGAACTGGCAAGCCGACTACCTAAGTCGCCAAACACTAGACGAAGGAGAATGGTCGCTACACACGGAGGTGTTTCAGAGTCTGTGCCAAAGATGGGGAATTCCAGACGTAGACCTTCTGGCGTCCCGTCTCAATCGGAAGGTGTCACGGTTCGTGGCCAGGTCAAGGGATCAATGGGCGAATGTGTCAGACGCGTTGGTGGCACCATGGGGTCACTATCGCCTAATCTACGCCTTCCCTCCTCTGATGCTTCTTCCTCGCCTGCTGCGCAGAGTGGAAGCCGCGCCGTTCCTGGTACGTCTACCCCTGAGAGATCTTCTGTCGCAGGGTCCGATCTTGCACCCTGCTTTACAGTCGCTGGCTTTAACGGCGTGGCTGTTGAGAGCCAGGTGCTGAAGGATCGAGGCCTGTCGGGCTTGGTGATTTCTACTATGTTATGAGCACGGAAGTCTACTTCACGAAAGATTTACCATTGTACGTGGAAGGCCTACATCGCTATGTGTGAAGAGATGAAATGGCACCCCCATACATATGTGATGTCTCGGATTCTGCTGTTCTTACAGGGTGGAGTGGATCAGGCTCTCGCCTTAAGTACGGTCAAGAGTCAGATTTCGGCTCTAGCTGTCTACTTTCAGCGACCCTTGGCGGCGCACTCCCTGGTGCGTACGTTTGTGCAGGGGGTTCGGCATGTGGCCCCTCCTGTGCGCCCTCCACTGCCTCCATGAATTTAGTCCTTTCGGTGCTTCAAGAAGCTCTGTTTGAGGACATTCGGAAGATTCCTTTGTTGACTCTGTCCCAGAAGGTGTTTTTTCTGGTGGCAATTACCTTGGTCAGACGAGTATCTGAACTGGCGGCCTTGTCCTGCAAGGCTCCTTACTTGGTCATCTATAAGGATAAGGTGGTACTGCGGCCGCAGCCAAAGGTTGTTTCGGCTTTTCACATTAATGCGGACATTGTTTTGCCATCCTTATGTCCTCGGCCGAAAAACCCTAAGGAGGCCACTTTACATTCCTTGGAAGTGGTTCGGGCCCTACGGGTGTACTTGTCTGCTACGGCTCCGTTTCAGAAGTCAGACTCGCTGTTTGTGTCGGTGACTGGTCCTAAGAAGGGTCTGGCGGTCTCGTCGGCCACCATTTCTAGGTGGATTAGACAGGTCGTGCTCCAGGCCTATGCCCTAAAGGGGCGGGCGCCTCCCTTTCAGGTTACGGCGCATTCGACCAGGGCGATTGGTGCCTCTTGGGCTTTCCGCCATCAGGCGTCTGTTTTACAGGTGTGTAAGGCAGCGACCTGGTCGTCAATCCACACCTTTTAAAAGTTTTACAAGGTGGATGTGTGTGCATCTTCGGATGCCTCCTTTGACCGCAAGGTTTTACAGGCGGCAGTTTAAGGTTGAAGTTCCTCCGTTGAGGAACTCTGGTTTGTTTGGGATGAAGCTTGGTTTTCTGTGTTTTTCCCACACCTCGAAATTTTTTGACACTGCTTGGGGACGTCCCTAAGGTCAATGCTGCTGTGTCGGAAGAGAACGGAAGAGAAATGAGGATTTTTGTACTCACCGTAAAATCCATTTCTCTGAGTTCATGGACGGACACAGCACCCACCCCTCCTTTGTTTGTACTGCTTGTTTACGAACTGAGGCTGCATGATGCAAGAGAGTGGGATGTACCCGGGGGACCTGCCCCCTGGGAGGTGCTGTACTGAGAGAAGTGTTTTAACACTTGAAGTGCTGTTTTTTTCTGCCTAGTCTCTCCTGAAGGGAAGGATATATAACCATAAGGTCAATGCTGCTGTGTCCGTCCATGAATTCAGAGAAATGGATGGGATTGGAGTACAAAAATCCAATATTTTTTTTTTTTTTTTTTTTTTTTTTTAAGCACTGTTCACTGTATTGGTGTCACTGGTCCCCCAAAAAGTGTCACTTGGTGTCAGATTTGCCTGCCGCAATCCTAAAAATTGCTGCCATTACTAGTAAAAACAAAAAAGTACAATAATCTATCCCATAGTTTGTAGATGCTGCTATAACTTTTGTGCAAACCAATAAATCTACACTTATTGGTATTTTTGGTAATATGAAGAAAGTTAAAAATATTTTTTTTTAAATACGTGGAGGTGATAAAATATCTCCAAAAGAAGGCTGTGTGTGTGTGTGTGTGTGTGTGTGTGTGTGTGTGTGGGGGGGGGTAGGAGGGGATTTACAATTTTATTTGAGTACAGCATCAACATGCAATTGTCAGTTAAAGTAAAGGGGGTTAAACGTTCTGGGGCTGAAGTGGTTAAAGTGACAGGAAACTTGGAGAACAGCTTTAAGATACTCACATTTCCTCTAGACAACCTGCTATCTATTCTTTACCCAGCATTGATGCACTGTCCCATTAAGAATGCAAAATGTTCTAGTACAGAACCTGTAACTAATAAGCCAGCCCAATTCTCCAAGAACTCAAACTCCTTTTACGGTGTTGGTCATTTAACTCCCTAAGTTCTTGCAGTCTCTGTTATAGCACATACACGTAGTAGCATTTCTAAATATTTGACCTTGGGGGCTTCTTGTGAGTTTGTTTCAATTTCCTCAAATTTATTTTTGAGGACCTTCCATATCACCCAATCTTCATTACTGGTACTAATGTGTACCATAACTGAGCACCCATGAAACGGTTGTAATAGAATGCTCTGTGTTGATTTTGCTGCCCCCGCCCCCTTTTTCTTCTAAAATAATTTGTTTTGGCTACTGAATATATACTAGTATAAAAAAGCCGCGCCACTCTAATAAATTCAAAAACAATGTCAGTCAATGAATGAAAATTGGTGAAATCCCCATGTAGGCAATAACATCAGATGGAGCCTTTGGTTTGCTTGATGAATGACACTAGGTTCTTAAATTTAGTCAAACTTCGAACACCCAGGTGACATGCATGCATTTGGTGCAAATCCTCCACCGTAAGAATAAGCTGCTTACCAAACGGCAAGCCTTTATTGCAATTGGCTATAGCCCAGCCACGGCCTTTCAATCCTCTGGATACTCAGGGTGGAACACTTATGTTAAGCAGCGAGATCGAAGCCTCAGCAATAGGATGGAAAGGAGTTGCAGTTCACTCTCAATAACCCCCTCAATAGACAGCAGCAATCAAGCGGTCCAGACACATACACCGGAAGATAAAGAAGGGGCACAATAGCGTGATACCGCAGGATAAAATATATTTAATAAAAGTAGTGTACTTACATCAGTACGAGTAAAAACAGCGTGTGACAACAAACAGTAAAGCCGGCCGGCTTGAGGAGCCCTCCTCCTTGGCGTGGTGACGTCACTGACGCAGCCTCCCAGACGCGTTTCGTCACTAATGGACGTTTTCAATGGGGGTAGGGCTAGCAACAGTGAGACACCTTCATATAGCAGCCACTCAATGTAAACGGCGATCCATGGGAACAGACCCCGCCATCTTTATTGAGGGAAAATTTGCCCATACTGCCGCGCTTGACGTGCGCGGCTCGAGCAGAGAATATTAGTCTTTTTTGTCCATACCCAATTGCCGCAGAGTGAACTCCCACTCGCCACAAAAACGGTAATAAAAAGAAAAAATTAATTTAATTAAAAAGAAAAAAATTTTAAATTTAAAACTTATAGAACCTCCGTGGAGGCTCGTTAGAATTAGCGCACAGTCAAACCAAGGAAGCACAAAGTTTATATCCGGCACAGGATAATTCAACTCGGTGCTCACCGTGGCCATCTTGTGGGCAAATTTGAAACCACTTATTAGATTGAACCTAGTGGTAATATAAACCTAGGGAGAACACAGGCCTGCATATCTATACAAGGTAGTGATTTTTAAGGGGTATTATCCTAAATAATATAAATTAAAAAACACATTCCTGTGCGTACAAGATCAAGGGCACTTCAAGTGACAAAGTGAATTGTGAATTTTATTGTGCTGAATGATTATTAAGTCAAATAAATAATAATAGTCCAAACGGTTTACTATACCAATTTTTAAATATTTATATAAATTTAGTTAGTATATTTAAATAAATTTAATGTTCAAAAAATTATACTTATTAAGTCCCAACACAGTCGGGAATATATTAACGTGAAAAAACACGGTACGTGCTACCCCACACCCTCAAGGGTAAACATACCTCGAAAAGGGTGGGGGGGGGGGAAAGAAGGGGAAAAGAACACAAGTAGAAAAAATGTGTTCCAACGTCAGCTGCTGCCTATAGACTCTGTGGTGGAAGCGCGGTTTTTTGTTTTTCCATATTTCGTTCTGATATTATTACCGCTGCTACACGTATTGATCTGGTATACAGACTATACTCAAGATGGACATTTTTGAATTTCGTGCCAAAAAATTGCTGAACACGGAAGGTGTTTTTGAGTCCTATAAAGAGGATGAGGGGGATTTAAGTGGCGCATTCACAAGGCTCAAAAATGTTCTTGTCTCTGAAAACCACACTAAATGGGATATTGCCTACTTAGAATCATATATGAAGTTGGGCATGGTACCTAGGAGCCTTAGATGGGAGGTACCCCCCCAGAAAGGTGAACTTGACCTGGATGGATGGTTCAAGTATTTTAACACCGCCGGTATTTCCTTTCTGAAATTTTTGGTTGATAAGAAAACTACCAAATTGGAGAGATTAGATGAGGAAATCAAGGCCTTAAAGATTAAACTAGACCCCTCCAAGGAAAGTGAAGAATACAAGGATAAATCTTTGAGTCTTCTTAATTATTTAGAAAAGGAAGATAGAGACCAGAGAAACAAAAAGAGAAAGAAATTTAACAGGGACTTGGAGGATTATCAGAACAGTTTGGTCTTCAATTGGCAAAAAAAATTGCTTGAAGAAATAAACAAACAGAATCCGATCGAGATGGAAGTCTCGAATCCAGTCTCTGGGGAACAACCTACCATTTCTTTGGGGCCTAAGAAAAACTTCCAGTACATAAAGGCCAATCCTGGGAGGGCGTCCCCTAGGAGAGGTCAAGGACAGTCTAAAGGCCCAACATTTAAAAATCAGAGTCGCCCACAGGGCTCATTCAGACCTTTTTCAGGGTCACAGTATACTGGGGGTCCCCAACAGGGCCCTTCGGGCTATACATTCCCTCAGAATCAGGCTCCTCCCATTCCTGGGAGTTACTACCAAACCATGGCCCCTAGGCCGTCAGGGCCAGGTAATCGTGGTAGGGGTTGGGTGGTAGGGGGCCCTAGGGGTAGAGGTTACACCTCTGATAACAGTAATAACTGGCGTCAGGGTCCCTTGGGTGAGTCCGAGTATCCCTCCCCTGCTTACTTTCAGCCTGAATCTGGACTTGGTTGGGATTACAATGTACCGGTCGCAAATGCATTCTTTCCATTAAGTGATAGAGACGGCCCTGAACGGCACTTGGCCCCTGATGCATCTAATTACAATGGGCCTGCAGAGGGTATGTGGTTTGCACCGCCCCCCTCACAGTACCATGACGCTCCCACTCTGTCTGGTGCATCGGTGGCCCCTAGTGGATCCTATAATTGGGGTTTTCACAGGCCAGGCCAGGGCACAAAAAGGTTAGTAGAAAGAGGAGAGGAAACAGAGGGGGGAGGAAACACAGGGTCCAAACGCCCCAAAACGTAGTTGGGAGGGGTATCTTCAATTTAAGTACCAAAACCCTGACAGACTCCGAAAAGTCTTTACTTGATAAGGGGTTAAAGTTTGCACCCCCACAGAGCCTAAACAGGTTTGGTACCTACATGGATATACATAAATTCGTTAGGAAAATTCATATAAAAAGATACATGGCCGGAATCACTCCGTATGATCGACACCCAACCAATGGCTTTGTTCATTCGGGCCTATCCAACTCTTCTTTGTTTAACCCTCCCGGTGGAATGGCACCATCCCTAAGAACTTTTAGGGATGTCCTATTAAGAGACCTGGAGGGTATGGAAATTAAGAAGGCCAAACTCAGTAAAGTTTTACAAGAGGGTTTAGATTCTCTTTGTAAAAATAAGGATTTAGTTATCCGACCAGCGGATAAGGGGGGGGGTATCGTTGTCTTGGACAAGGTGGATTATCTAAAAGAGATGCACAATATTGTTGACGACACCGATACCTACTCTGTTCTCCCTAATGACCCTAAACTCAAATTTAAAAGGGAACTGGAAATTTTAGTGGAGAGGGGATTGTTTGAAGGTATACTGACCATCAAGGAGAAACTTTTTCTCATTCCTAAAGCCCCTCGGACTCCCACTATATATTATCTCCCGAAACTACATAAGGATCCAGTCTGCCCCCCGGGACGTCCCATAGTGAGTGGGATTGATTCCATCACGTCCCGGGTGGGCAGATACATCGATTTTTATTTACAGCCTATAGTAAAAAAGGTGCCTTCCTATGTTAAGGATTCAAGGCACATTATGAACATACTAACCAGTTTTACAGCAGCCTCTGGGATGTGGATGGTCACTATCGACGTAAAGTCGTTGTATACCATCATACCCCATGCCTTGGGTATGGAGGCAGTCCTACATTTTCTTTCTAAAGAATCCGGGCTTTGTACTAAACAGGTGGAGTTCATTATGGCCTTGCTAAAGTTCGCTGCCGGATCAAACTATTTCTGGTTTGATAATGTGTTCTATAAACAGGACACTGGGGTGGCCATGGGGGCTAAGTATGCCCCAAGCCTGGCCAATCTATTTATGGCCAGGTGGGAGGAGGATGTCATCTATTCACGAAATGTACCTCATGTTGCCCTATGGGCACGGTACATTGATGACATCCTCCTCCTGTGGACTGGTGAGTATGAGGACCTCGTTGGTTTTATTAATGACCTCAATTCCAACAACAGAGGGATCGAGCTAAAATACGAGGCCAGCCAAACCAGTGTCCATTATTTGGATTTGACTATAAGTGTTAGCGATGGTTCCTTTGCCACTTCCACTTATTTTAAAGACACTGCCTGCAATGCTTTCATCCCTATCGATAGCTGCCATCATGCCCCTTGGCTCAAGGGAGTCCCTAAGAGTCAATATCTTAGACTCAGGAGGAACTGCTCGAACCGCCAAGAGTTTTTAAATCAGGCTGGGGTCCTCACAGAGCGTTTCCTAGAAAAGGGTTACAATGAGAACACTTTAAAAGATACCCTTGACCAAATCACAGCTATGGATAGGGATGAACTTTTGCATGAAAGGGAACATGTTGAAGGAAATCAATTCCTTGAGGGTGTGCCTTTTATCACCTCTTATTCCATCCAGCACCGGTCCATTTCACATCTGATTCAGAAACATTGGCACATTGCCAGGAGTGACCCGGTGCTAAGAGAAATTTTGCCAACCAAACCGAAGGTGATTTTTAAGGGAGTTCAGTCCCTTAGGAATAAGATTTCTGTCAATGTTATTGACCCTCCCCTTAGGAGCATTGGCTTCTTTGACCAACTTAGGGGCTATTATAAATGTAATAGGTGTCGGGTGTGTGCCCTTAGTAGCAACCAGCGGAGATGTGTCACCACCTTTATTTCTACAGTCACCCAGAAGGAGTTTAAGATTGTGCCATGTGTTACCTGCGCCTCCACTGGGGTGGTGTATTTGGTTCAATGCCCTTGTGGGCTACAATACATAGGCCGTACTAAGAGATCCTTTCAAATAAGGGTTAATGAACACATCACGAAGATTTTAGCAGGTTTTAGGAACCACTCTGTGTCTAATCATTACAGACTTAAACATCATAAGGACCCCTCCAATACCCTTTTTCTCGGAATTGATAAATTCAAGGCGCACTGGAGGGGTAGTAATTTGGTTAGGGAGATTTCCCAAATGGAAATGGGGTGGATCCATCGTTTGAAATCATACAGTCCCCATGGCCTCAACATTGAAACAGATATAAATGCTTTTATTAATAATGCCTGATGTGAACCTTTGTAAAGGGCTCTATGGGAACAGACACTGGTTTTTGCATTTTTATTTGCAATTTTATTCTTATATTTATTTTTATATTTATTCACTTTATTTTTATTGTATTTCTACACATAAAAATTTGTTTTGATTTCAGCTGTTTAGCTATATATACATAATGATATAATTCCATTTTCAAAAAATAAATTTTCATGCATTTTCTCACTTATGTGAAAATGCTATTTTTAGTATAAAGTTTTTTTCTTTCTCACAATGAACACATTTTTTCTACTTGTGTTCTTTTCCCCTTCTTTCCCCCCCCCCCCACCCTTTTCGAGGTATGTTTACCCTTGAGGGTGTGGGGTAGCACGTACCGTGTTTTTTCACGTTAATATATTCCCGACTGTGTTGGGACTTAATAAGTATAATTTTTTGAACATTAAATTTATTTAAATATACTAACTAAATTTATATAAATATTTAAAAATTGGTATAGTAAACCGTTTGGACTATTATTATTTATTTGACTTAATAATCATTCAGCACAATAAAATTCACAATTCACTTTGTCACTTGAAGTGCCCTTGATCTTGTACGCACAGGAATGTGTTTTTTAATTTATATTATTTAGGATAATACCCCTTAAAAATCACTACCTTGTATAGATATGCAGGCCTGTGTTCTCCCTAGGTTTATATTACCACTAGGTTCAATCTAATAAGTGGTTTCAAATTTGCCCACAAGATGGCCACGGTGAGCACCGAGTTGAATTATCCTGTGCCGGATATAAACTTTGTGCTTCCTTGGTTTGACTGTGCGCTAATTCTAACGAGCCTCCACGGAGGTTCTATAAGTTTTAAATTTAAAATTTTTTTCTTTTTAATTAAATTAATTTTTTCTTTTTATTACCGTTTTTGTGGCGAGTGGGAGTTCACTCTGCGGCAATTGGGTATCGACAAAAAAGACTAACATTCTCTGCTCGAGCCGCGCACGTCAAGCGCGGCAGTATGGGCAAATTTTCCCTCAATAAAGATGGCGGGGTCTGTTCCCATGGATCGCCGTTTACATTGAGTGGCTGCTATATGAAGGTGTCTCACTGTTGCTAGCCCTACCCCCATTGAAAACGTCCATTAGTGACGAAACGCGTCTGGGAGGCTGCGTCAGTGACGTCACCACGCCAAGGAGGAGGGCTCCTCAAGCCGGCCGGCTTTACTGTTTGTTGTCACACGCTGTTTTTACTCGTACTGATGTAAGTACACTACTTTTATTAAATATATTTTATCCTGCGGTATCACGCTATTGTGCCCCTTCTTTATCTTCCGGTGTATGTGTCTGGACCGCTTGATTGCTGCTGTCTATTGAGGGGGTTATTGAGAGTGAACTGCAACTCCTTTCCATCCTATTGCTGAGGCTTCGATCTCGCTGCTTAACATAAGTGTTCCACCCTGAGTATCCAGAGGATTGAAAGGCCGTGGCTGGGCTATAGCCAATTGCAATAAAGGCTTGCCGTTTGGTAAGCAGCTTATTCTTACGGTGGAGGATTTGCACCAAATGCATGCATGTCACCTGGGTGTTCGAAGTTTGACTAAATTTAAGAACCTAGTGTCATTCATCAAGCAAACCAAAGGCTCCATCTGATGTTATTGCCTACATGGGGATTTCACCAATTTTCATTCATTGACTGACATTGTTTTTGAATTTATTAGAGTGGCGCGGCTTTTTTATACTATATATTGCTTTGTTTTTCCAACGTCAGCTGCTGCCTATAGACTCTGTGGTGGAAGCGCGGTTTTTTGTTTTTCCACTGAATATATACTGTTGCAGTACTGCTGCTCCCTATCTTAAATATCAGAAAATATTTTTAATATCCTGAAGGAAGTCCCTGTAATTCTTCTATTTTTAAATTGGTAGTAAACCACAAGGGCATAAAAACCTGCAAGACAATGTCATACTAGCACATTATGAAATGCCTTAGAGCGAAGCCTTCCGCTTAGAGGGCTGACATGTTCCACTGGCCTTTCTTCCGGGTTTTCGGGGCTCTGGCGATGTGAGTGGTCAGAGCTGTGTTGCCATCATGCGTTTGGGGGCCCTTGGTTCCGGCAAGAAGCTCTGAAGATCCGGCACGGTACCCAGACCCTCAGAGCGCATGCACCGCTGATGTCGGTGGCTGCATGAAGGGTGAATATCTCCTAAACCGTCAACATTTTGTTCACTAATTTTACCTACAGGCAAGCTTTATTATAGGTTTACCTGTAGGCAAAAATAACAAACCAGGGGTTACAACTGCTTTCAGGGCTCATGTACACTACAGCTTCTAAACCCGAGTTTAGGAGCTTTTACACTGGGGCGGGAGGCGCAGTGGCGGTATAGCGGCGCTATACCGTCGGATTTGCCGCGGGATTCGGCCGCTAGTGGTGTGGTATCAACCCCCGCTAGCGGCCGATAAAGGGTATTGCCGCGGTTTCCCATTGTTTTAAATGGGAAGGAGCGGTATACATGCCACTCCTCTCACCGTTCCAAAGATGCTGCTGGCAGGAGATTTTTTTCTCTCCCGCCAGCACATCACCTCAGTGTGAAAGCCCTCTGGCTTTCACATTGAGTAGGCAGTGCAGGAGATTTTCAGGCGGTATAGCAGCGCTAGTTTTAGCGCTATACCGCCTGAAAAACTCCTCAGTGTGAAAGCCGTCTTAGTGTCCATGTACACACAGGCTTTTCCAAGAGAAGAGTGTGGAAGCTGTTGCGGTTAGGGGATGTTTAACCTCCCTCTCCTGAAAGCATAAGAATATTGCTCAGAATAGCAAAGTTTTGACCGGCCTACTGCAAAATCGTGCTGTGGATTCCTACGGCCGGCATTCAACCTAGTCAGTGTGTACATGAGCCATTCTACCCAAGCTTCCTGCCTCTGGATCCTGAACTTTCCCCCTACACCCAATAGCCCCAGCCAGTACCTGCTTAGTGAGTAACAACCTCTGCTCCAAGTTCGTAATACTTTTCTGTACTCAAAGTTCATTTCGATCCAGAATTAGGACAAGGGCAAACTAATCTAGTGCAGAAGTATTTACCCTCAAATGACTTCCAGGAATACATCCATTGCACATAATATACACAAGATAGTAAATGTGGAGCACCAAATAAATAACATGTTATAACCACCTGCTCTGTGCAATGGTATTGCACTGAGTGACCCTGAACAGTCTCTGCTGGTGTTTCCTGCTGGCCCTCTTGGCTCCTCTTCTGTGCCTGCCTCCTATAGCAAGAGCTTGTTATGGGGCAGATGTGTGGGCTTGTTCCCAAGCTGGACTATGTATGTCTCTAGAAACACACAGGGTGTTATTTATGAAATATAATAGTCCAAAATGCAGCGCTTAAAATAAAAAAGTGATCAAAATATGCGATAGTCCAATATATATATATATATATATATATATATATGGAATTTACACAGCTATAGATGCTATAGCCTATTTTTATGGACTATACTGTAATGGCAATGAGCTGTGACTGTGAGAGGGTGGTGGGAAGGCTGGCGCTAACATACATTATGGGAGGGTCACCAACTGACAATGACATTGCTAGTGACACTAAAGCGCCTTTCACACGGGCGGCTGTTTTGCCGCAGATAAAAGCATGTTAATGTTTTGCTGGAATTCAAGACTCCAGGCACAGCGGTCAGCTGCATCTGTACAGTGCTTTTACCTGTGGTTGCGTTTAGCCGCGGCACGATATTGAACGGGGATCTGACTTGGATCTCTGCCAATACCAAGCACTGTGTCCAGGCCCGGACTGGCCATAGCGCAAACCGGGCATATGCCCGGTGGGCCGCGGCGGGCCGTTTGCAGGCCGAGAGGGAACGCCCAGTTTACCTAATAGCAGAGATCCCCCAGAGAGAGATGAGCTGGGCATATCACAGCCAGCTTTGACATTTCTCCCCTCCCCCTGCTGCCCACAGGACCAGTTAGAGGAGAGGAGCTGCTTCTACTCTTCCCCCTCCTCTCCTCCTGTATCTGTCCCAAACAGAAGGTAAAGATGGAGTCTGATATCCATCCATCCAGTCATTCCCTCCTGCCTCTGAGTGAGTCCTGTACACTGATGTAGGGGTGCCCTTCATTACCTTCTCTCTCTTCAGCTTTCTTTCTTTCTCTCTCCCTACTATCTATCTATCTTTATCTATCTATCTATCTTCCTTCCTTCCCTTCTTTATCTATCTATCTATCTATCTATCTTTATCTATATTTCTTTCTTTATCTATCTTCCTTCCCTTCTATATCTATCTATCTATCTATCTATCTATCTATCTATCTATCTATCTATCTATCTATCTATCTATCTATCTTTATCTTTCTATCTATATCTATCTTTCTTTGTATCTATGTTTCTTTATTTCTCTCTCTCTCTGTCTATCTATATTTCTTTATCTCACCCCACATCCCATCACTAACCCCGCCCCCCCCCCCCCCGGGCTGCTCAGTCTAAAATGCCGGGCCTATTTTTTTGTCCCAGTCCGGGCCTGACTGTGTCTGGTATGAATCTTGAGGGGGAACTCCACAGCAAATTTCAAATAAAAAAACGGTATGGGTTCCCCCTACAGGAGCATACCAGGCCCTTGAGTCTACTATGGATTTTAAGGGGAACACTGTACGCTGAAAAAACGGCATGGGGTTCCCCCAAATTGCATACCAGACCCGTACTTGAGTGCCTCCCCCCTCCTTAACCATGCCAGGCTGCATGCCCTAAACATGGCGGGGTAGGTGCTTTGGGGCAGGGGGGACGCCCTGTGGCCCCCCCACCCCAAAGCACCTGGCCCCATGTTGATGAGGACAGGGCCTCTTCCCGACAACCCTGGCTGTTGGTTGTCGGGGTATGCGGGAGGGGAGCTTATCGGAATCTGGGAGCCCCCTTTAATGCTGCTCGGATACAGGTCTGGTATGGAATTTGGGGGAACCCCACGCCGTTTTTTCAGCGTATGGTGTTCCCCTTAAAATCCATAGCAGACTCAAGGGCCTGGTATGCTCCTGTAGGGGGAACCCATGCCGTTTTTTTATTTGAAATTTGGCTTGGAGTTCCCCCTCAAGATTCATACCAAACGCAGCTGGCACAGTGCACTGCGATTATCTGCGGTTATGTGCTGATAGCTGCGGGATTTCGCAGCTGGATGCATTGAGATCTATTTTTTCTATCCGCACAAAACCGTGGGTAACAAAACCGCAGGTAACCATAGTGTGTGAATGATGTCATAGCAAAGCATTGTGTGCTTCTAGCTGTGGTAAAATCCGAAGCTAAAAACCGTTCTATCCGGCCGTGTGAAAGGGGCCTAATACAGTGATCATTGATAACACTGTACTAATGACACTAGCTGGGAAGGGCTTAACGGTGTGCTTAACAATGTGTGCTGCTTTTACTTTCTGATCTGGCAGGGAGATGAAACAGCCAGATGCTGTTCCTATGCATACAGTTCTGTGATTGGACACATCTGATCAACTAATTTCAGCAAAAAATTATTGGCTGAAATCTTGCCAAACTCATGCTATATTAAGAGCACATGTGCATGCTCCGAACCCAAAAGACAGGCTTCGACGTACAGGTACGCTGCCCGGCCTTCCTGTGCCGCTCGCCTGTAGTAAAACTGCTGTGGATGAGCAGCAAGTAGTTAATCTGCTATTTTGTGCAGTGTTTTTTATTCACATACTAGTGCTACATTCAAGGCTTGACTCCGGTGATAAATGTCAGACAGGTACCAATGTTTCCGCGGACATGCTCGGTCGTGTGTAGGGCCGACCGGACAATTTTGCGGCCGACCGGACAGGTTTCCAGCGGACAAATGTTTCTTAGCATGCTAAGAAACATGTCCGCTGGAAGCCTGTCCGTCGGACATGTCCGACGGTCAGTACGACTCATCGGACATGTCCGCTGGCCCGAGAACCCGCGCATGGCGTCGAAGTGATTCGACGCATGCGTGGAAGCATTGAACTTCTGGGTTCGCGCACGTCGCTGCGTCATCGTCGCCGCTACGTCACCGCGATGTCTGTCCGCGGGGATTTTGGTTTGATGGTGTGTACAACCATCAGACCAAAATCTGCTAGCAGACATGTCCGATGAAAACGGTCCACGGACCGTTTTCATCGGACATGTCCGCTCGTCTGTACGAGGCCTCAGTGGAACATTCAAGCCCTCAAATAGCTGGTGTCATAGCTGATCACGCAGGGGCGGACTGACAACTCATGGGGCCCCCGGGCAATAGAAGATTATGGGGCCCCTGGGCTTACAGATAGCCACCATGCCAGGAGGCAGTTCAGAGGCGGGGCAGCTAACATCTCGGGATTTTCATATCAAAAGCATGTCGGTTCCGTGCATATCAGGGACAGATCTAAAAAAAACATAGATTTTTACATACTGTCCCTGGTTTTACTGAGCCTGGCAACCCTGCTGGGGCCCCCTAGTGGCATGGGGCCCTCGGGCAGTGCCCGGGTGACTCAATGGTCAGTCCGCCCCTGTGATCACGTATGTAGCACCATAGAATGTATACAGTAGATCAAGATGAAGGCCAAGATGGCACAGATAGGAGGATAGCATGGATAAATTCCACTTTTACACATAAAAATGGAAAACTGCTTTTGCTCAGCCAATGATTTTTAGGACTTGCCTCTTCAGCTGATCCCTAATTTAAAAAATTACCCATTGTAAGAGAAACATGCAGGTTGCCTTTGCTGAGGTATCCTTAAAGGGGTTGTAAAGGTACAATTCCCCCCCCCCCCCTAAATAGCTTCCTTTACCTTAATGCAGTCCTCCTCATCCTTTGATTTTGCTTTTAAATGTCCTTATTTCTTCTGAGAAATCATCACTTCCTGTTCTTCTGTCTGGTACTGAAGAGTCAGGACCAGGGCCGGTGCAAGGATTTTTGCCAACTCAGGCGAAGGTGCATTTTGCTGCGCCCCCCCCCCCCCCGGCACGCACACGCGCACAAACACACATACACCATACATTATATATGTATATATATCAGACCCCCCTCCACTAACTACAGACCCCCCCTCCCGCAGTATGGATCCCCCTTACTAAGATCAGACGCCCTTCCTCAGTACAGACCACCCTCCGTCAGTATAGACCCCACACTAAGTACAGACCACCCTCCGTTAGTATAGACCCCCTCAGTGTAGAATCCCCCCCCCCCCTCTTAGTGCAGACCCCCCATCAGTATAGATTTCCCCCCCTTAGTGCAGACCCCCACAGTATAGACACCCCCCATAGTGCAGACACCCCCATCAATATAGACACCCCCATCAGTATAGACATCCCCCCTCAGTATAGACATCCCCCCTTAGTACAGACCCCTCCCTCCATGGCAGCCGGAAGGGGGAATCACGGGGCACCAGCACACAGGGGGGTCCGGACAGCAGGGGGTTTGGAGTGGGGGGTAATTAAAGAGGAGGGGGGACAATTACAGAGATTGGGGGGGCAATTACAGAGGAGGGGAGGTAATTACAGAGATGGGGTGCAAAAACAGAGGAAGGGGGTGCAAATACAGAGGAGGGGGGTAAAAATACAGAGATAAGGGGGCAATTAAAGGAGGGAGGTGAAAATACAGAGGAGGGGGTAATTACAGAAGAGGGGGGTGAAAATACAAAGGAGGGGGGACAAATACAGAAGAGGTGGGGTGAAAATACAGAGGAGGGGGGAATACAGAAGAGGGGGGACAATTACAGAAGAGTGGGGTGAAAATACAGAGGGGGGGTGAAAATACAGGAGGGGGGACAATTACAGAAGAGAGGGGTGAGAATACAGAGGAGGGGGGGATACAGAGGAGGGGGGACAATTACAGAAGAGAGGGGTGAAAATACAGAGGAGGGGGGAGAAAATACAGAGGAGGAGGAGGGGGGAGAAAATACAGAGGAGGGGGGGAGAAAATACAGAGGAGGAGGGGGGAGAAAATACAGAGGAGGAGGGGGGAGAAAATACAGAGGAGGAGGGGGGAGAAAATACAGAGGAGTAGGGGGGAGAAAATACAGAGGAGGGGGGAGAAAATACAGAGGAGGAGGGGGGAGAGAAAATACAGAGGAGGAGGGGGGAGAAAATACAGAGGAGGAGGGGGGAGAAAATACAGGGGAGGAGGGGGGAGAAAATACAGAGGAGGGGGGAGAAAATACAGAGGAGGGGGGGAGAAAATACAGAGGAGGAGGGAGGAGAAAATACAGAGGAGGAGGGGGGAGAAAATACAGAGGAGGAGGGGGGAGAAAATACAGAGGAGGAGGGGGGAGAAAATACAGAGGAGGAGGGGGGAGAAAATACAGAGGAGGGGGAGAAAATACAGAGGAGGAGGGGGGAGAAAATACAGAGGAGGAGGGGGGGAGAAAATACAGGGGAGGAGGGGGGAGAAAATACAGAGGAGGGGGGGAGAAAATACAGAGGAGGGGGAATACAGAGTCCAAACATAAGGGAGAGAGAGAGGTGACAGGCAGCTGCTGGTACGGAAGTTTTTAATAAAATAAATGCTTAAATACAACCCACTCACTCTTCATGTCAGAGCTGTAGTAGGCATGTCAGTCTGTGAAGTCGGCTGTCCCATTCTCCCCTCCGATCCACGCTGCTGTTATCACTGAATCACTGGAGGAAATAGCCACGGGAAACTCATGTGAACTGTCAGCCTCTGATGATGGAGGCGTGGTTAAGCTTCCGGAACGCTCTGATTGGTCACAGCAATCCCAGGCTGACAGCACATTGCAGTTTCCCCGCGGCTCTGTATACTTGGCTTCTTCCAGTGATTCAGTGATAACAGCAGCGTGGATCAGAGGGGAGAATGGGACAGCCGACTTCACAGACTGACATGCCTACAGCTCTGACAAGAGTGAGTGGATTGTATTTACGGTAATCATTTATTTTATTAAAAACGTCCGCACCAGCAGCTGCCTGTCACCTCTCTTTGATGAGGCAGCTGCCTGTCACCTCTCTTTGATGGGGCAGCTGCCCCATCAAATGCAGCCACTCTGCCCCATCAAATGCAGCCACTGTGTCCTATCAAATTCAGCCACTTTGCCCCATCAAATGCAGCCACTGTACCCATAAAATGCAGCCATTGTGCCCCATCAAATGCAGCCATTGTACCCATAAAATGCAGCCACTGTGCCCCATCAAATGCAGCACTGTGCCACATCAAATGCAGCCAATGTGCCCATCATATGCAGCCACTGTGCCCCATCAAATGCAGCCACTGTGCCCCATCAAATGCAGCCACTGTGCCCCATCAAATGCAGCCACTGTGCCCATCATTTGCAGCCACTGTGCCCCATCAAATGCAGCCACTGTGCCCATCAAATGGGAACTGATGATGGTGAGCTGATTCAGTGGTTTAACCACTTCAGCCACGTAAGGATTTACCCGCTTCCTGACCAGGCCACTTTTGCGATACTGCACTGTATTGCTTTAATTGACAATTGATGTGAGATGTTGTACCCAAACATAATTGATGTCTTTTTTCCCACAAATTGAGCTCTCTTTTGATGGTATTTGATCACCTCTGCGGTTTCTATTTTTTGCGCTAAAAACAAAAAAAAAAAGAGTGAAATTTAGAAAAAAAAGACAATATTTTTAACTTTTTGCTATAAAAAATATCCCCCCAAAAATATATTTCTTCATCAGTCTTGGCCAATATTTTTTTTTACTTATTTTTGGTATAAAAAAAAAAACGCAATAATCGTGTATTGATTGGTTTGCGCAAAAGTTATATAGCCGGATTCAGAAAGACTTACGACGGCATATCAGTAGATACGCCGTCGTAAGTCCAAATGCGCGCCGTCGTATCTTTGCGCGCATTCTTAAAATGAGATACGCCTCACTGTTGCTAAGATACTAAGGTCCGAACCCACCCCACTACCTCCCCACTAGGAGGGCCGAGCCATCTGCCGACGCAGACAAATTAAAAACGAAACACTCAGGCCCCCCCCCGACCTTGAAACGTGACAGGTCCCAAGCTTTAGAAGCTGCTGAGTGACTACTCGAGACATGAACGGATTCGAAACGGGTGAGGAGACTTGCCACTGTTCAAGTCAATTAAAAACGAAACAACTCAACCCGCTTCAACCTAAACGAATTAGGTGACCCCCAGTGGCAGGTAGACCCTTAATGACCTGGAACAGACCGGGTTGGCTCCCGGAACCCCAGCTTACCTTCACCGGCAGTCCTCCACCTAACACGTGAACCTTGCGTCTGGTGCCTGAAACAAAAGATGCAGGGGACTGAAGCGAGTCAGACCCCCCCTGGAACGAACCAGGTACAATGAGCGTGCTACGACAATGCCACGTGAAGCATGAAAGATGGAAAAGGTGTCCCATACCCGACGGTTGAGGAGAACTTGCCACTGATCAAGCTAATTAAAAACGAAGCATCTCAAGCCGTACATACCCACAAACGTGGTGGGTGACTCCCCAGTGGAGACCCCCCCCACTCCCAAGCGATACCTGCGTGAAAGCTAAGTGAAGTGGAACCAGCACCCTGCGTGAGAAATTGATTAAAAACGAAAGCAACTGCATGACACTCACTGCAACAGTTAACAAGAACCCTGTTGTTTACGTAAACGTAACTGTACGAAAAAGTCCTGAAACAGAGAAGGAAACGATAGACATGACGGAAATGATAGATATACGTCAAAACAAAAATGACAATATTGCTGAGAGACAACAAAACACCGAAAAGGAGATCGCACCATGACTGGCGTATCCAAGGCAAACGTATGCGACCGGCTGGCTCACCTGGAAAAGGTACTTGGTTCACCTAGAGTGGTTCCCCCCAGGGAGACCAGGATCTCTGAGTGACACCTACAGGGCTCTGTCCCAGAAATACACCTGAACAAGCTGCTGCTTGGAGGGATGAGGGGGGGGGGATCAACAGATACCTCCTACACCGGAATACATGTACGTTTTTAGGGAAAAAAAAAACATTTAATACACATGGTGATGAAACAAGGCAAAAAATACAAACAAAAACACAGTTCCCCTGGCTGCCACCTGAAAGAAGCGCCCCCCCCCTCCCCCTCACCAAACAGGTTACCAGAGAGACACCCCCCCCTCCCTATGTGACAAGATACTGAGTCAGCCAGTAATGAAAACCCCCCCCCTTGTCCGTGCGACGTGATACTGTGTCAGCCAGTGATGACCCCCATCCCTGTGCTGTCAGCCAGTAATGAATCCCCCCTCTTGACCACGCGATGTGACCCGAAACAGCCAGTAATGAAACCCCCCCCTTTGGTGATGTGACCTGCCAGCCAGTGACGAAACCCCCCCCCCCCCGATACCTGTACGAGGTGGCCGAGCGAGAAGGCGGAACCAACCCGAGAAGGAGGAGCCGTGAGGCCGCCGGGGGCCGAGGAGCCGTGGAGCCGTTCCGTCGTGGAGCCGTGGGAGCCGCCTCTCTGCCTCTTCGCCTCGTGGAGCCGTGAGTCGCCTGTCGATGACGTCACGTCGAGAAAACACCAGGTCCGGCCGCGGGAGAAAGGAGAAGGAGGGCGGGTTTATGAACCCCCCGACTCCTCCTACAAACTCAGGCCAGCCTGCGGCCGGCCTTCCCATCAGTCTTGGCCAATATTTTTTTTACTTATTTTTGGTATAAAAAAAAAAAACGCAATAATCGTGTATTGATTGGTTTGCGCAAAAGTTATATAGCCAGATTCAGAAAGACTTACGACGGCGTATCAGTAGATACGCCGTCGTAAGTCCAAATGCGCGCCGTCGTATCTTTGCGCGCATTCTTAAAATGAGATACGCCTCACTGTTGCTAAGATACGACCGACGTAAGTCTCCTACGCAGTTGTATCTTATGTGCATATTTACGCTGGCCGCTAGGGGCGTGTACGTGGATTTACGTGTCGAATATGTAAATGAGCAAGATACGCCGATTCACGAACGTACGTACGCCCGTCACAGTAAGCTACGCCATTTACGTTAGACATACGCCGGCATAAAGATAAACCACCAAAAAGATGGCGCAGCCCATGCAAGGTATGGACGACGGAACAGCCGTCGTATTTTACTTGGTTTGCGTAAGCGTACGTGAATGGGGCTGGGCGTAGGTTACGTTCACGTCAAAAGCATTGAGCCAACGTCGTTTCGTAGGGAGTATTTGCATCGTGATTCTGAGCATGCGCGCGCATGCGCCGTACGAACGGCCCTCATTTTCATGGGGTCACGGTTAATTTAAATGTAGCCCGCCCACTACATGCCTACTTTGAATTAGGCGGGGCTACGCCGGCCCATTTGCGCTATGCCGACGTAACTTACGGAGCAAGTGCTTTGTGAATACTGTACTTGCCTCTCTATGTTACGTCGGCGTAGCGCATATGAGATGCGCTACGCCGGCTTAAACATACGCCGCTCTACCTGAATCCGGCTAATAGTGTCTACAAAATAGGGAATAGATTTATGAAATTTTTTTTTTATTTCTAGTAATGGCAGTGATCAGCGATTTTTAGCAGGACTGCGACATTGCGGCGGACACATTGGAAACTTGACACTTTTTTGGGACCACTGATTTTCGTATAAATGTCACTGGCAGGGAAGAGGTTAACACTAGAGGGCGATCAAGGGGTTAAGTGTTCCATAGGAAGGTGTTTCTAGCTGTGGGGGGGGGGGTGTAGTGACTGGGAGTAGAGAGAGATCGATGTTCCTGATCACTAGGAACAGCAGATCTCTCTCTAACTCCCCTGTCAGAACAGGGATGTCTGTTTACATTGACAGATTCCCCTTCTGTCTCTCTCAGGATTGATCGTGTGTCGCCGTGTGCGCCGGGGAGCCAACCTGCTGCCGTATAATGACGGCGGCTGATCGGCAAGGTATTAATGGGCCACTTGACTGGACTTGCCCCCCAGGCCTAAGGCTGCCAGCACTCCTCTGCCCCTCGGTCTGGGCAGCTAGGAGGGTGGGCTTTTTCTTGTACCTTGACTTGTTCCCTGAGGGGCTGTCAAGTGTGTGGTTCAGCATGGCGTCAGAAGCTGGCGTTTCTTCCCCAGACATTCCGGTGGTAGCAACCGGTGCCCCTGCACCTGCGATACCTGAGAACGCTTTGCCGGCCGTCCTGGAATCATTTGTTGCCAGGGTGAAAGCGGTGTGCGGGCGCAAGGGGGGGTAAAAACGTCCCCACCATCTTCTGAGGAAAGCTCTGACTCAGCCTCGGGCCTGGCTGTGAAACAGGACCCCTGTTCTGAAGGGTCAGAGTATGCAGACCAGGACCATTCGGACAGTGAGGAAGACTCTGTGTCCGGGTAAGCGCCGGACAAGGCGCTTGTTGGAGCACTTATCACCGCGGTGTGGGAAACCCTCAAACTGGAGGATGCAGCTGGAACATCTGCTGAGGTGTCGGTCCCTTTTGGGTCCCACAAGCTGACCCGCACTACTAAGGTGTTTCCTTATGTAACCTTTTATGATAAGTTTATAGACAAGGAATGGTCTATTTTCGGTCCCAAAATGCATGGCGGTCCGTTACACTTTTGAAGAGAGCCTTCTGAAAAAAATGGGCATCTCCCCCGGTTGTGGACCCCCCGGTATCCCGGTTAAACAAAGTAACCACTATTCCGGTTGAGGGGACCCCTGCATTTAAGGAACCTGCGGATAGGAGGCCTGAGGCGGTGGCCCGGTCCATGTTTACCATGCTGGGATCTGCATTACGGCCAGTTTGGGCTGGGGCTCTGGTGTCACAGACACTTACAGAATGGGCTATAATTTTGCAACAGGAGTTGGAAAGACAACAGGTTTCCCCGGTCTGCGTAGAAATGGCTGACCAGTTGGCGCATGGCCTCATATGTCTGCGATGCATCTCTGGACACAGCTTTCTAGAGCCTCAGTATCTGCTGTGGTACAACGTCACCTGATTTGGCTAAAATGCTGGTCTCCGGACCAGAATTACAAGAAGGCTCTGGCTGATTTGCCTTTCCGGGGTGGAAGGCTGTTTGGAGACTCGCTGGATGACATTATTAAGGATGTCACTGGGGGTAAGAGCACACTGCTCCCACAATCCAGAAAAGGTAAGGAGCCTGGGCCCTCCTTTTCCGCTCAGAAGCGTTTTTTTTTGTCAGTCTGGGCCCGCAGGTAAGCGTTCCCAGGCCGACAAGGGGCCAGCTGAGGTCCCTGGGTTTGCAAGCCAAACCCGCAAACAAATCTGCTACTGCATGAAGGTTTGCCCCCGCCTGACTCTCGGGTGGGGGGTCGCCTTCGCGAGTTTGCAGCTCAGTGAACCTCCCTGCTTTCCGACTAGTGGGTTTGCGAAGTGGTTTCATCAGGGTACAAGATAGAATTTCTTTCTTGTCCACCAAACAGATTTTTTCCTTCAAACCTTCATCTTCCTCCAGCTCGTCGGAACGCCCTGTTTGGGGCAGTGCAGGACCTCCTGAAGCGCGTGGTGATAGTACCTGTGCCGCTGCCAGAAAGGTTTCAGGGTTTCTACTCCAATCTGTTTGTAGTCCCAAAGAAGGATGGGGTTCGTTCAATCCTGGATCTCAAGGCGCTCAACACCTTTGTAAAGATGGGAAGGTTCAGGATGGAATCAGTTCACTCTGTGGTTGCTGTACTCCACCCGGTGGATTTTCTAGTGTCCTTGGACACCAAGGACGCATACTTGCATGTCCCCATATGCATCAGGCATCAGAGATTTCTGCGCTTTTTCAGTCGGGGACGATCACTACTAATTTGTAGCTCTCCCTTTTGGCCTGGCATCGGCACCAAGGGTTTTCACCAAGGTGCTCGCCCCGATTCTGGCCTTGCTGAGACAGCGAGGTATCGCTATCGTTGGCTACTTGGACGACCTCCTTCTGAGAGCTGCTTCAGTCTCAGAACTAGAGGAGGATGTAGCGACTGCCAGTCAGACCCTTCAAGAATTTTATTGGGTACTGAACCTCCAGAAGCCGGTGTTGGTGCTGACTCAGTGCCTGGAATACCTGGGCTTGATCCTGGACTCCTCGGAGGCAAAAGTTTTTCTCCCTTTAAAAAAATTGCAGGCTCTTCAGGTGGTGGTGAAGCTGTTGGCATCCCACAGGTAGTCATCGCTGCGCTTTTGCATGCGAGTCCTGGGTCTCATGGTGGCCTTCGAGGCGGTACCGTATGCTCAATTCCACACTCAAGTCTTGCAGAAGGAGATCCTGTCCAAGTGGGACAAGTCTCTGTTGTCCCTGG
Organism: Rana temporaria; assembly: GCF_905171775.1. NCBI lineage: Eukaryota > Metazoa > Chordata > Amphibia > Anura > Ranidae > Rana > Rana temporaria. The sequence goes on along the minus strand of NC_053494.1, from coordinate 86,001,141 downwards.
ATTGTCAAATCCGGGTGAGCCAACTAGTCAGGACTTCCCTGGTCTGATGGCTGACATCTCCGGCCCTTCAGGCCCTTTTACCTCCCCGATAGCGGCTGAGAAAGGGTTAAAACCACCGCAAAGCGCCTCTGGAGAGGCGATTTGATGGCGGTATAGCCACGGTGCCCATTGATTTCAATGGGCAGGAGCGGTATAAACACTGCTCCTTCCTTTTATAATCCCTGCAATGTACATAGATCACCCAGTGGGTGATGTTTTTTTTTCTCAACAAAAGTAGAGTTACATTTTAATTACTTCCTGGATGGACCTTAGGACATGAAAATTGGTAAGACACAAGTAGGTAGATTCAGGTACATTTGCCTAAACTTGCGGCGGCGTAGCTTAGCGTGTTTAGGCTACGCCGCCTTAAGTTAGCTAGGCAAGTACATGATTCACAATGTACTTGCCTGCTAAGTTACGGCAGCGTAGCCTAAAGCGGGCGGGCGTAAGGGCGCCTAATTCAAATGTGTGTAAGGGGGCGTGTTTTATGTTAATGGGGCTTGACCTTACGTTTTTGACGTTTTTTTTTTAACTGCGCATGCGCCGGGCGCCTACATTTCCCAGTGTGCATTGCAGCTAAGTACGCCGCACGGGCCTATTGATTTTGACGTGGACGTAAACTATGTAAATCGCTATTCGCGGATGACTTACGCAAACGACGTAAACATTTTGAATCTCGAAGCGGGAACGGCGGCCATACTTTAACATTACTATTCCATCTAATAGATGGAATAACTTTAGGCCTGATAATGCCTTACGGAAACGGCGTAAATGTACTGCGGCGGCCGGGCGTACGTTCGTGAATCGGTGTATCTACTAATTTACATATTCTACGCCAGCTTCAATATTGCAACCTAAGATAGGACGTGCAAGCCGTCGTATCTTAGATATGTTTAAGCGTATCTCTGTTTGAGAATACACTTAAACATAAGTCTGCGTAGATTCTGAGTTAGGTCGGCTTATCTACTGATAAGCCGGCCTAACTCTTACTGAATCTACCTAAAGGAGTTTACAAGCTGACCTCATTAGCACACTATCCCCTTCCAGGAGATATATATATATATATATATATATATATATATATAAAATGTATACAAAGTTAAACCCAAAAAAATTGTGCACTGATGTATAAACACAAAATACATCATAATAAACACAAAAGAAATGGTCTAAATGTATAACTGTGCATTAACATCTATTATGAAAATAAAAGGTTCCTATAAATCTTCATAATTATGTAAATTATCTCCCAACACCATGCAAATAGTGACAAGAAATGTTTATCTTCTTTCTTAAAATATAATCACGGCTCCACCACGGGACATCTGCAATTCAAGCTTACCAGGCAACAATGGTCAAAAATTACCCAGTCATCATGTCATGTAGCAAATTAGAACCTCCATAAGGTTCCTGAAGGGGAATCAACACTCCAGCAGTACCCGGGTGTAATGGATCATGGACTATGCTGCCGGGACAGTTATAATCTTCATGAGGACTACAAGGAACTGCATGGCTTGTCACAATTGGATGTACCACATTGTATTCTGAGCTCAAAGGGTTAATTGGACAAGTCTCTTTCATTGCTCTTTCATTACCTCTCTTTTGTGGAGGTAAACAGCCCCCCTGTGAGGTGTCTGCTGAGGGGGATTATGTGTGAGTGATAATTGTTTTAAAGGTTAATTGAATTCTATTGTCTGATCAAGTTAAGGAGCCAAAACGGCTAGCGGCTGATTGGCTCAAGGGAGTGTCATTGTTTCAAAGTGTGTGTATTGAAGTCCCCCCTGGGGGGGGGGAGTGTCATTTGTTTCTGTACAGTTGTAACCAGATATAAGGAGGAAAAATGTGGCAAATAAAGTCAGTCTGCTTGACTCTGCAAACGTAGCCCGTCTCGTTTCTTGGAAGGGCGTTCGATGGGATATACCGGCGGTACCTGCATATCGCATTTTGCCAGGGAAAAGGACGTCTCCAATGGCTGAGACCCTCACACTACTTGGGTAGCCGTTACATTGGTTGGCAGCGGTGGGATGGTCCTTTTATCCAAAGAGCAAGTGCTGAATGGAGTCACAGTACGCCAGGCTGAAAAGATCCACACTAAAAGATCTATTGGAGAGTCGTGGTAGGAGCGCCAGCAACAGACCACGGAGGGAGCTGATAGCTGACCTGCTGGAGCTGGACGAAATGGATGGATCCATGGAAGGAACGGAGCCCCTTGCACCTGTCAGCAAAGAAGATGTAATTACTGGGATTGTACAGCGGAGATTATCCTTGTATCCAGAAACGTCCGTGGAACTTATCAACCAGCTGTTCCGGGAAGCAAGGGAAGAGATACAAACGAAGAGGGGACAAGAACTGGAACTGGTAAAAGCGAGACAGCCCATTACACCTGCAGTTCCTACCCCCCCCACCTGCTGCTACAGGAAAGAAAATACCGTTCACTGCATTTAAAGCTTTTGTAGAAAGTGAGGAGGAAATCGATGGATATTTGGCGGACTTTGAGAGGCAGTGCTCACTACACCAGGTACCACCAGACCAATGGGTCACTATTTTGTCGGGGAAATTGTCGGGCAAAGCCAATGAAGCCTTTCGGGCTCTTGCTCCAGAGGATATTTTACAATACCAGCAAGTTAAAAAGGCGCTGCTAACCCGATACGCCATAACTCCAGAAGCCTACCGCCGGCGCTTCCGGGAGTCCAAGAAGATGGCTGTGGACTCCCACATGGAATGGGCCAACCAGTTACAAAGGGTGGCATCCCTTTGGGTCCAAGGGTGCAAGGCCAACACCGGGGAGGAAGTATTGCAGCTGTTCCTAATGGAACATTTCTTTCAAGACCTGGCCGCAGACATACAAGACTGGGTACGAGATCGCCGTCCCGCTAACTTAAACGAGGCGGCTTGGCTAGCAGATGAGTACGCGGAGACAAGGAAAGTAAGCCAGAGTACTATGCGGCTGGCTCAGAAGGTAGAACCGCGTACTCCAACCGTCACCCCACGCCCAGAGTTTCGGGCTCCAGTCCCACCACGTCCTCAGGGGCCTAGCAACTACCCCCGGGATTCGCCTAGGGTGACGTGCCATCACTGCAGCGACACTGGACATATTGCTCGTTATTGCCCTTTGAGAGCTACAAATAACAATTGGAGACGCACAACACCCAACACAGAGGTCACTCCATCACGTCCCTCTGCGGCCCACTGCCTGGAGACCGAGGGGGGCCCTGAGGAATGTCTGGGAATTTGGTATGAGGCAGACCCAATACAAGCGGCCTCTCCGGATAACCGTCAGCATCACCGTCAGGAGGTACGAGTGAATGGACAAGTAGCACAAGGCCTAAGAGATTCCGGGACTACTATCACTCTGATTCAAAAACATCTGGTAAAGCCAGAGAACGTGTCCACTCGCACAGTTGCCGTCCGGGTCGCAGGGGGTGCTGTATTTCGCGTACCCACCACCCGGGTGCACTTAGACTGGGGAGCCGGGTCAGGAAAGACCACAGTTGGTATCATGGACAACCTACCTGCCGAGGTGGTGCTGGGCAACGACATTGGCCCTCTGACTTCGGCTTATTTACCTACACCTGCTGCTGCTTGTGCCGTGACCACCCGCGTTGCTGGAATCAACCCACTTGCTGCTGAGAACCGGGTAAGACTACCTTCCCCGACATGTACTGTAGATCCGGCACAATATCACAGTCTAAAATGGGAATGTGACAAGTTGGCCAGTGAGAAATCAGAGATGCAACGACACTATGTCACGTATTATGAGATGTCCCGTGGCTTGAACATTGAAATGCACAAACAGGCGGAAATTGTCAAAAGATTAAATGGGATTTGCATCCAGGTGGTGCCGTATCTGTCCCAAGAGCATCAGCAACAGGTTTTGGGAGCCATTGAGAGAGCAAAGCAAGTGACTGTTCCAGAATTGAATTATATTATTCACCGTCACCATCAGCTACCGACCTGGTAAGCCAATGGGAAGGCCGACGGACTGTCCAGGCAAACGGAACTTTTACCCTAACAGCAGACCGGACATCCCCAAGTTGATCCGAAAAGGATCAATCCGGGTCTGCCGGAGTGTTCCACAAAAGGGGGGCAGTGTAACGGATCATGGACTATGCTGCCGGGACAGTTATAATCTTCATGAGGACTACAAGGAACTGCATGGCTTGTCACAATTGGATGTACCACATTGTATTCTGAGCTCAAAGGGTTAATTGGACAAGTCTCTTTCATTGCTCTTTCATTACCTCTCTTTTGTGGAGGTAAACAGCCCCCCTGTGAGGTGTCTGCTGAGGGGGATTATGTGTGAGTGTGATAATTGTTTTAAAGGTTAATTGAATTCTATTGTCTGATCAAGTTAAGGAGCCAAAACGGCTAGCGGCTGATTGGCTCAAGGGAGTGTCATTGTTTCAAAGTGTGTGAATTAAAAGTCCCCCCTGGGGGGGGGGAGTGTCATTTGTTTCTGTACAGTTGTAACCAGATATAAGGAGGAAAAATGTGGCAAATAAAGTCAGTCTGCTTGACTCTGCAAACGTAGCCCGTCTCGTTTCTTGGAAGGGCGTTCGATGGGATATACCGGCGGTACCTGCATATCGCATTTTGCCAGGGAAAAGGACGTCTCCAACGGCTGAGACCCTCACACTACTTGGGTAGCCGTTACACCGGGCATTAGAAGCCTCTCGCCCCGTTATGGATAGTAGTAACAAATGCCATGGGAAAAACATTCCTTATACAGTAGTGTAGTCATTTTATTAAATGAACCCACAAAAAAAACAAGGTGCCAATATGCTCACATGGAATGGTGCCAGAATAACATCAATGCAAACAGCATGTGGTGTGCAGCAGGTGGGATAAATTACTGGAACCAACCTTCTGTGTGGCTCTCCCTGTAGCAGCTAAAAACCGGCAGAGGTAGGAAGAGATGGTGGCTTTCAGCTGCTGCAAGGAGAGCCACACTAAAGAACGGTTCCAGTAGTTTCCCTTACCGGATGCACTGATCACCGCACCCTTCTCAATGCGGTGCCTGGGGCACATGCTGCCCCTGCCCCAACCTTACGCAACTCCCCCCCCAGTTTTGGCCCTAAATCTAGTACATACAGCTCACTCCCCAGCATCAATGCCACCATTATGATCTGCATTTCTGCTTATACAGCTCACTCCTGCACTCCCATCACCTACAGCTCACTGACCACTTTTCATGCTACCAATGAGATCTGCACCCCAGCTTATACAGCTCACGCTAGGGTGACCACATTTCCAAACTACCATTCAGGGACACCCTCCCTTCCCAAAAATCAGCTTGTGGTGTAACGAATCACAGCACAGTGATTGGACACAAGAGGCGGGATTTATGATTTCTCCAATCACAAGCAGGGGGTGGGATTGTGCTCCTCCAGACATTCCCGGCCAGGACAAGTGCTGTCAGTGAGTAAAGCGGTGATGTGGTGGCCTTTTTTGGGGGCATCAGATTGGTCCGGGGTGGCTGTGTCAGTTTCATTCAGGGACACTGTATTGTCCTGGAATGAATGTGCCCGGGACAGACCTGCAAAATGCGGGACTGTCCCGGGCAATCCGGGACACGTGGTCACCCTAGCTCACGCCCCAGTATCTATGCCACCAGTGAGATCTGCCTTCCAGCTTTTTGTCCCTTTACCATGGCTCATATTGAGATTCAGATAGAGACAATGGGGAATGAGTAAAAAGTGTCTAAGGCCCCGTACAGACGACCGAACATGTCTGCTGAACCAGTTTCCGCGGACCAGTTTCAGCAGACATGTTCGGTCGTCTGTACAGCCGAGCGGACAGGATTCCAGCGAACATTTGCCCGCCGGGCCTTTTTCGAGCGGGCAAATCTTTCTAAACATGTTTAGAAACAGCCCGCTGGAATCCTGTCCGTCGGACATGTTCGGTCGTCTGTACAGACATACCTACATGTCCGAGCGGCCGCCATCCCTCGCATGCGTCGAATGACTTTGACGCATGCGTGGAAGCATTGAACTTGCAGGGCCGCGCACGTCGCCGCGTCATCATCGCGGCGACGGCGCGGCCTCGTCGCCGCGTATCGAGTACGCGCGGATTTCTGTATGATGGTGTGTACAGCCATCATACATAAATCTCCGGGCAGACATGTACGCTGAAAACGGTCCGGCGGACCGTTTTCATCGTACATGTTTGCCCGTGTGTACAAGGCCTAAGGCAAACTTTGTCTCAACTGAAGCATGGCCAATCAGCTTTTACATTTTCATATTCTATATATGAAATATGTGGGAAAAAAATTAAGATAGAAGCTGATTGGTTTATTCGGGCAAGGGCACCAGACCAGTTGAGAAAGAACTTGTGTTAAACACTTTATTAAATCCCCCAGTGTGCCTAAAAGTAAACAACTTCTGCTGTGCTTGTTCCAGAAAATCTTTTTTCAAAATGCACCTTGTGTTTTAAGTGTTTAAAATTGACTGAAAAACCATGTATATGGATACTATGGATCTTATGTGAGTCCATGCAACTTTTAATTTCCTTCAATTTCTATCTAACATCAGTAGATAGTACAATCTAGTGGTGAACTTTTTACCACAACTCCTAAATTTTATAGGGTTTGTAAAGTCTAAACTTTTTTACCTTTTTGCATTCCTTGCATTAATGTAAAAAATATTTAGATATCAGCATCGCTCCCTCAGCCCCCCCTTTATTTACCTGAGACCTCATTCAATACAGTGCCGTGCACGTCTAAGATCTTTTCTCCCCTTACTTCTGGGTCTTGCTGGCTTTGCTGGGGCACCGGGAGCCATTGCCTCTCAGTACTGTCAATCAAAGCCAGTGATGAGGAAGCAGGGGGCGGGGACGAGTCCTGCTGTCTGTGTCAATAGGTGCAGGAGAGGGACTTGGGTGCGAGCACATAAGAGTGCCCCCATAGTAAGCGGCTTCCCATGGGGACACTGGTCAGGGAGGAGGGGCCAGTACCGGTGGGGGGACCCGAAAAGGATGAGGTTCTCGGACTAGGTAAGTATGGACATGTTTGTTATTTCTTATTTTATTTTGTATTTACCTTTACAACCTCTTTAAAGCTGTAGTTTATTTTTTGAGAGGAAAATACAGGACCATACACATATGCAGGCCGAACCTAGGTTCACACTATGAACCGCATGTGAATTGTACAGGATTCGCATCACATTCCTGTGAAAATTACATGCGATTCTAACATGGTTACATAGTAGGCGAGGCTGAAAAAATACAAAAGTCCATCAAGTCTAAATTATGTGTGTGATTTTATGTCATTATTACATTGTATATCGCCGTATGTTGTGGTCGTTCAGGTTCTTATCTAATAGTTTTTTTTTAAATTATCAATGCTCCCTGCTGAAACCACTGCCTATAGAAGGGAATTCCACATCCTTACCGCTCTTACAGTAAAGAAACCTTTACGCAGTTTAAGGTTATACCGTTTTACTGCTAATTTTAGTGAATGGCTGCATGTCTTATTAAATTTCCCTTACGCGGAAAAGTTTTATCCCTATTGTGGGGTCACCAGTAGGGATGAGCTTCGTGTTCGAGTCGAACCCATGTTCGACTCGGAACATCGTATGTTCGACCGTTCGTCGAATAACGAACGTTATGGGCTGTTCGCACCAAATTCGAGTGGCGTGTCACGGCCCATAATTCACTGCGACATCGCAGTGCATTGCTGGCTGATGATTGACCAAGCATGCACTATGACCCGCATGCTTGGCCAATCACATCTTGCCAAAAACGGAGAGCCATAATTGGCCAAAGCCAGGGTTATGGCTCAGGGGGTTTAGTACACGCCCCACACTATATAAGGCCGCCTCCCTGGCAGCCTTGTGTAGTGTGTTGCGGTGGTTTACAGAGACAAGAGAGACAGAGAGAGAGAGTGTCATTTTTTGCAGTTAGATAAAGCAGACTAGTCAGTTAGAGTTACAGTGTGTAGAGGATATATATGCATCCCAGGTGTTGTATATATATTTATACACTGTATTGAGTTTATCTAGATCCGCTCTTCCTAATATGCTGACAGGCAGGCAGGTGATTGTGCTAGCTGCAGTATTTTCAAGTGGTGTACTGTCTGTGTCCTCTGCACAGTGTGTACCTAAAGCTACGTAAAGCTGGTGTTTCTCATATTAGAGGCAGGGATCTGCTCATATTAATACCACAGGCATGGGATCATTCTGCAAGTACTTTCACGTGGTGTACTGTCTGTGTCCTCTGTACAGTGTGCACCTAAAGCTACGTAAAGCTGGTGTTTCTCATATTTATTCCTAGAGGCAGGGATCTGCTCAAATTAATACCACAGGCAAGGGATCATTCTGCAAGTACTTTCACGTGGTGTACTGTCTGTATCCTCTGTACAGTGTGCACCTAAAGCTACGTGGTGTGTGTACTGTCTGTGTCCTCTGCACAGTGTGCACCTAGAGCTATGTAAAGCTGGTGTTCTCATATTAATTCCTACAGGCAGAGATCTGGTCCTATTAATACCACAGGCAGGGATCAGCAGGTATTGTCAGAATTTGTGCAGCCCGTGTGTACTGTCCGTGTCCTCTGCAGTTTGCACCTAAAGCTACTTGGTGTGTACGACCCGTGTCCTCTGCAGTTTGCACCTAAAGCTACTTGGTGTGTACGACCCGTGTCCTCTGCAGTTTGCACCTAAAGCTACGTAGTGTGTACTGCCTGTGTCCTCTGCAGTGTGCACCTAAAGCTACGTGGTGTGTGTACTGCCTTTGTCCTCTGCAGGCCATTAGTATGTCTGGAAGGACAACAAGGAGAGGCAGAGAGTCACGAGCCGATAAAAGAGGGCAAGCAGGCTCTGCGTCTAGAGGCAACAGTGCTGGTCGTGGACACGGTGCATCCTCATCAGCATGTGGCCGTGGGACACGCTCGTCCTTTTTTTCAGCAGCTGGCCGTGTTGAGCCGCAACATGCCGAAGACTTGGTAGAGTGGATGACCAAGCCGTCCTCATCCTCCTCATTAGTGATGGACGAACATCTGACGGGACGGTTCGTGAACGCTAACCGCGAACTTTCGCAAATGTTCGCAAACCGCAAGTTTGCGGCGGGCCCCATTGACTTTAATGGCAGGCGAACATTAAAAACCTGCAGGTCATATTTGCAGCCACAAAATACTTACTAGCTGTGCAAAAATAGTCCCACAACATGGACACTGACCTACCAGAAGTATTAAGCAAAAAAACGGATACAGAAGTAAGTGCCGGCCATTACAGGCCCCAAAAATTAGCCCACAGGCGTTCACCTGACAGCAAACAACTTTGTATTCTGTGGCTGGAGGTACATTAAGCTATTCACCGGACACAGAAGTAAGTGCCGGCCATTATAGGCCCCCAAAATTAGCCCACGGCCACAGGCATTCATCTGACAGCAAACAACTTTGTATTCTGTGGCTGTATTTTTTTGTTTGGTGTAGCACGTTTGTCACAGTGTGATTAGTAGGGTGTAGGTCCTTGGGCCTGCCCTGAACGTCTTGGGAGTGGGTGGACATGGCCTTCTGGCTTAGTTCTCCTGCTCTCATGGGGTCTCCCTTCGGGGGAGCCCCACCTAGTACTTGGGTGGGTCTGTTTCGGCCGCCCATTACAGGCCCCATAAATTAGCCCACAGGCGTTCACCTGACAGCAAACAACTTTGTATTCTGTGGCTGGTGGTACATTAGGCATTCACCGGATACAGAAGTAAGTGTCGGGCATTACAGGCCCCAAAAATTAGCCCACGGCCATAGGCATTCACCTGACAGCAAACAACATTGTATTCTGTGGCTGGAGGTACATATAGCTATTCACCGGATACAGAAGTAAGTGCCGTCCATGCAAAACTAAAAAAATTTACGTAAAAAAATAATGATTTATACATGAAGGAGAGAAGTTCCAGAATAGGTGTGGTATGGAAGTGGTTAAATAAAACCCTGGCATGGGTTTTTGTTACGCTGATCATGAAGGGAAACTCTGCTCCAAATTTTAAATAAAAAACTGGCGTGGGTTCCCCTTCAGGAGCATACCAGGCCCTTAGGTCTGGTATGGATTTTAGGGGGGAACTCCAACGCCGAAAAAACGGCGTGGGGGTTCCCCCCAAATCCATACCAGATCCTTATCCGAGCACGCCGCCTGGCCGGTCAGGAATGGGGGTGGGGACAAGCGAGCGCCACCCCACCTCCTGAACCGTACCAGGCTGCATGCCCTCAACATGGGGGCTGGGTGCTTAGGGGCAGGAGAGGCACTGCGCCCCCCACCCCAAAGCACCCTTGTCCCCATGTTGATGGGGACAAGGGCCTCTTCCCGACAACCCTGGCTGTTGGTTGTCGGGGTCTGCGGGCGGGGGGCTTAACGGAATCCGGGACAACTCTTTAATAAGGGGGCCCCCAGTAGGGATGAGCCGAACACCCCCATGTTCGGTTCGCACCAGAACCTTCGAATGGACCTAACGTTCGCGCGAACGTATCGAACCCCATTGACCTCTATGTGACTCGAATGTTCGAATTCAAAAGTGCTCATTTTAAAGCCCAATGTACAAGTTATTGTCGGAAAACGGCTTTGGGGACCCGGGTCTTGCCCCAGGGAACATGTATCAATGGATTTTTTTTTTTTTAAAACTGTTGTTTTTTCTGGAGAAGCGATTTTAATGATGCTTAAAGTGAAAAAAAAATAAGAAAAATTCCTTTAAATATCGTACCTGCTGGGTGTCTATAGTAGTGGTACGTGTTTAGAACTGTCCCTGCACAAAATAAGATTGTCCAAGAACCGCTGAAAAATCAATGGCTGTCACTGGAAACGTTTTTGTGGCATTGGAATGACACCCATGCAAATTATTGCTGTTTACTTGTAAGTTAGTGTAGCGCCCTGCTCCTGTTGATCAAGCACTGCTTTAAATTTAGTGGGGTCTGAGCTGTTATTTGGCTCAGATAAGAATGATTAAGGGCAATTTAGCCTCTGTTTCAGCCGTGACTGTGCTGGGAGTATCCACCATTGTTCACCTGGGGTTGTCACTACCACCCCAGGCCAAGGGTGGCAGCAGCAAGGTCAAGGTGCATTGGGTGTCCCCCTCGGCAGCGAATCAGTGGGAGTGGTTGCTCGCTGTGCATGCCGGGGAGGGGTGCTTAAGGGACAGATGCCATTAGGGTGAGGTCGTCGGTCTGTCGTCCCACGCGCCTCGTGGCCCGCCTGGCCTGAGGTGCGTGTCCTGAATCCTGGTTCCAGGACCACGTTGGCCCGGCCCGTGACTTAGTTTGTGGGTCCAGTAGTCTGGCTGGGACCTGCTTTGCAAAGGTGATCCTGTGCTGTCCGTCCTGCGGGAGGAAGCCACTTGATGAAGGAAGCCAGGGGAGGACCTATCCTGGAGAGGGCCATGCAACCTAGGGAGAAGGCCTGGAAACTTCATCGAAGGATGCACTGCACACAGAGAGGCTTGATAGCGTCACCTGTCGGGTCTAAAAGTTCTACCAAAGCTAAGCTGGAGGGATCCGGGTGCTGAATCCTGTGGCAGAGGATTCCGGAACAAAGTGTCTCCAAATAAAGGAAGGTCTGTGGCAGAGACTGTAGTTTACTTTGTGCGCCATCCCGACTGCTAGGCCAGTAAGAGAGACCTTTCCGGATGAGCAATACCCACTCTGGCTAGAGTGGCGAGGATAACTATTTGCTAGAAGCAGGAGTGTTTCCCTATTTGTGACTGTGCACCTGAACCTATCTACCTTTCCACCCCTTATTCCTTCTTTTCTACTGAAGTTCTGCAAAATAAATCTAAGGCCCCATACACACGATAGAATCCATCCGCTGAAAAATCCCAGCGAATGTGTTTCAGCGGATAGATCCTATGGTGTGTACGTTCCAGCGGATACTTTTCCGCGGATATTTATCCGTCGAATCGCTTTTCAGCAGATAAAATATTTGATGACATGCTAACAAATCTATCCGCTGCGAATCTATCCGACGGACAGATCCGTTGGTTAGTACACAATATCCGCGGATAAAAACCCTGCGCATGCTCAGACAAAATAAGGGGATGGGAGCACTCGTCCTTTTAAATATCTAGTGTGTCGTTTATTGCCTCTTGTTTTTTCGGCATTCTCTTGCTAGAATAAACCCGTTCTCTTGCTGATGCTATCTATCCAGATGTTGGAACTTTCTTTTTGTCCTCCACATGTCTATGTTTCTGTTATTTTTTTTTAATTTAATGTTGTTTATTTTGTTTTTGTTTTTTTATTTATTTTTTGTCAAATTATGTCACCATTGTTTTTTCTTGCACATTTTTTTATCATATTTTTTTTGTGCAATTTATGTCACCATTGTTTTTTCTTGCTCATTTTTTTTTTTTGTGCAATTTATGTCACCATTGTTTTTTCTTGCACTTTTTTTTTTTTTTTTTTTTGTGCAATTTATGTCACCATTGTTTTGGGGATCAAATGGAAGGCCGGGAATCATCTTTTCCTCTTCCTTGTAGTAGTAACCTTCCTTGCAGCCTGCATTGCAGCAGATCTTCCACGGACCCGTCCACGGCCCCTTGCAGGTGGGGATGATGTGGCAGCAGGAGGAGTTAGCAGGTGTTGGGCAGGATGGGCCGGGTCACTCAGCTCAGTGTGATTGGTCAGCCAGCCCTGGTGCATCCATAAAAGGACCTGGTTGAACAGGTCCTTGGCAAGCCTCTGATCGGCCTCCCCGCTTGTGACATTTCGTGTGCCACGTAGGCACTGTAGGCCTCAGTGGGGTTGAGGGGGGCCCTCATTAAGGCGCTAGCCTCCCGGATCATTTCGAGGCTAGCGTCCTCAACTTGCCTCCTGCGCCTCATTAGGCCTGCTTGCCTGACCCGGGGGGGAGGGACTTGCCTGGTGGTGCTGACCCTGGGCCTGGGGCCCTCCTGGCTGCCACTGACCCCTTCCTCGTGGCTGGCATGCATCTCTGCATCAGTAGCCAAAAAGTCATGGCTGCTCACTTCTTCCTGTGGCAAAAAAAGGGACATGTTTTACAATTTGGCACAAGCAAATCACACACATTTTCATGCTCTAGACTGGTTTGTTTTATCTTACTTTAAACTTGAATAGACTCTCCTTCTGATCCCTGCACTTGGCATCCATGACCCCTATTTTTATGCCCACGACTTTTCTAGGCCATTTTTTCTTTTGGGATTACAATATCAACTCAATAAACAAACAAGAATTAGCAGCCTAAAAATATTTAGAAAAATACTCTACCTCAGAAGAAGTGGAGAGTCGCAGATTTTGCTGCATGCCAGCCAGCCCCTCACTGTACTCCTCCTGGCTGTGGTGATCCGTGGAAGGTCTGCTGCGATGCCGGCTGGAAGGAAGGCTTGACATTGATCGCCGGCCCTCCATTTGATCCCCTACTACTTGGTAGTACCACAGACTGGGCTCCGTGGACTCGCTTGCTGCTGCTCCTGATCTTTGGTCATGTAGTTCTCTTTTTTTGTTTCGGTATGCGGCCCTCAGGTTGTTCATTTTGTTCTTGACTATGTTGCCTGTGCAGCCGGGAACCCATGTCTGCATATATGTAGCAATCTCATCAAGTGCTGCCCTTCGTCGGTCCCGCTTAGAATAGTGTGGGTGTTTTGTATCCCAAAGTAGGGGCATTTCACGAAACTTTTCAATTAGGCGACTAATATTTTCTTTCCCCACGATCTGGTCCATGGTTTGCTGTAATTTCTTTTGCCAATTTTCAAGCTTAACACTGTTAAAACCAAAATAAATAAGCATTAAAAAATGCGCAGCATTCACATTGTAATAATATGTGGCCCCAGATTTATCAAGTACTATGCAAACACAGTGTCTCCTGCAGCTAAAATGCTGGCCAGCTCTGCCCCATTGTTGTGACCAAAAATGAGTTCACATGCAGACCCTTTTTGAAAAAAGTTTGCTAAATACGTGTAATCTAGAACCATCCACAATTTTGACTATTTTGACCATTCCTCAAGGCACTATTTCATGTGTACCTAGCATGCCCCTCATCATTCCTGACATATAAATACACTTCCTAATAACCTCTGGCCAACCAACACAGAACAATACTTGCATGATCACAATACACCTGGCAAAAAGTACAATTAGGTAGAGCATTCTTCACATCTAGATTTAAGTGATGTGTGAAAGCATTGTGAGAAGTAAATACCGTTTTGGGGACACAAGAAACATAAGTAGCGTTAAAAGGGTGCAAACAACAGACAAAACCCCAATCCCATGGCTCTCAAGTTTCTAGGCCTCTGCTGATCCCATGTTGTAATTTCTTACCTTATTATCTCTAGCTCCTCGTGAAGCACGCTGAAATAATCTCCGCGTAACCTACGTAATCACGTAGGTTCCCTTTTATACACTCCGCGTGTGCGTGACACACCGCCTTCGTCACCTTTGCCATGCCCCCTAATCAATGTTAACTCTAAAAATATGGCATTAACTGTGTAACTTCTGTCAAATGTTCTAATAATCTCCGCGTAACCTACGTAATCACGTAGGTTCCCTTTAATACACTCCGCGTGTGCGTGACACACTGCCTTTGTCACCTTTGCCATGCCCCCTAATCAATGTTATCTCCAAAAATATGGCGTGAACTATGTAACTTCTGTGAAACGTCTGAATAATCTCTGCGTAACCTACGTAATCACGTCTTCTTCATTCTCTACACTCCGCGTATGCATGAACCGCCACCCTCGTCCCCGCCCATGACAGGACATTTCCTCTTTTCCACGCCCCTAATCTCTGTGGGAAGGAAAGATGGCAATGTCACACAAGCGTGCACGGAGCTCTCAGGCCGCAAGTGAAGTGACAGAGGCAGGAACATCGCGATCCTGGCCAAAACGGTATAAGGCCACTAATATGGCTTTTGAAGAAATGGTTGAGCTTGTGGACATAATTCGGAGGAAGGACTATGATGGCCAATATGGCCCATACAAGACCCCCAACCGCAGAAAGGGGAAAATTATGGAGAAGGTGGCAAGGAGAATGCAGAGGATGTTCGGGATCACCAGGTCCAAGGAGCAGCTACGGAAGCGGTGGTCCGACTTGTTTGTGGGGGGGGTGGGGACAATTTTATTAGTTAATGTTTGGTCAGGTACATTTCTACATCTGTATCCTTGGCCTGGTTGTACTTCTGAACACATGTTGAAATAGATTTCTGCTCTACAATATCTGTGTACTGATGAGTAAACATATTGTTTTTGTGTTATTTATAGGGGAAAGAAGACGCCAGCATTTTGAGGAGGCAGAGAGGGCCAGACACGCAAGAAATGAACCATCTGGCCATGTGGAGGAGAAGGAGGATGTGGAGGAGGAAGGAAGAGAGGAGGATGTGGAGGAGGAAATTCGCACACCATCAGGTCAGTGTCACCCCAGCTTTATAGGGCAAAACAGATGTAGATAGGGTTGCCACCTCATCCCTTTAATCCCGAACACATATGGATTACACATGTTCTGTGGCTAATGTAATGCAGATATGGCACCAGGTGAGTTAAATTACCACCTTTTAATCAGCCACAGAACCTCTGTAATTAATATGTGTTCTGGTTTAAAGGGATGAGGTGGCAACCCTAGATGTAGATAGGCCGGTAAAATTGATATATATTTTTTTTAATTCATTTTGTAGGGGATTAAGATGCTGTTCCGCATTTTTCTCGCGCAAGTGCGGGAATAATTATCCAGCAAGTGATGGAGTGCAGCAGTGAAATGGAGAATATGCGGCAACAGATGGTTCTCATGGAACAGAATGTCAAGACTGTAATTGGAGAGTGCTGCACAGAGCTGGACAATATGCGGCAAAGAATGCTGATTATAGAACAAAACTATAAAAACATCATTGACATGATGGGCCGTGTCAAAGACTGAACACACCCCCCCCCCGCCCATCCCCCAACCTGTTTTAATTTTTGACTAAGCAACACGCCAAAATTTGAAGATGCACAAATGTGTCAACATGTGCTATCTGCCATCACAGAATATCGATTATCTGTGCTTTGTGGGTACAACCCCCTCCTCGATTCTCAAGTAGTTTTCGAGGAAGGGTTTGCTCCCACAAAACACAGACATTGATCACCCATCATGGCAGATAGCACATGTTGCCATTTGTCTGTGTTTCTATGTTGAAGAACTGACATTTGGAGAATTACACTGAATGTGTGCATCTTCAAATTTTGGCGTGTTCCGGTGTGAACTTACACCATGACTGTTTATTGTGAATGTAAAAGTGACCCATTTTTATTGAACATTTTTGTTCCATTTTATCGTTTTTCCAAAAAAATGGCTTAAAATCAACAAGCCGAAAAAAAAAAAAAAAATTAATAAATTTGTGACTAAAAATTTACCATCAAAATCAAAAAGTTGGTAACAAATAGATCCAATTTTTTTTAGCTCTATTTGAAAACAAAACTATTTTACAAAATATTTTTAAAAATCACAAAAAAAATCTAAAAAAATATTTTGGGAAAAATAAATATTAGAAAAAATAAAATTAAAACATTTGGTAACAAATCTAGCGTAAATATTTGTTTAGAGATTTTACCTAAAAAAAATAAATAAAAAGGATTACAAAATAACGTTAAAAATCTAAAAAAAAAATTTGGGGACAAAAATTCTTCAAACCAAAAACCCAAAATAAAAAATTTGGGCAAGTCTACATTTTGAACTTAGCCAATTTTTGTGAAAAATGGTACAATTGTACTACATTGTATGTGAACCCAAAACATTTTTGAAAACATTGTTATGACCAAAAAAAAATAAAAAATATTATATTAAAGATTTTATAAAAAACATACACAAAATAAAAAAAAAATAGCCAAGAAACCAAAATATTATTGGCATGTAATTATCTACAATTAAAAAAAAAAGGATAATGAACAAGCTGAAAAGAAATAAAGCTTTGACAAAATCCTAAAAATGAGTGGCTTTATTCTTTTATATGCTGAATACCCAGTTTGGAGATGAGTGAATAATGTGCAATTGTGTTTATTTACTAAAACCTGAACCCTACATTTGGCACTAGAAGTGCACTATTTTTGGTGAGAACCAGGAAGACAGATAAAAAGAGAAAAAGCAGTAATGACAAACAACTGTATAAAGTCCAATGGTCTAATCATTTATTAGATGTGTGAATATTTCTTTCTTTTGGGGGCCGAATTAGAAAGAAATATCATCTGGCATAGCAATGGCCCCCCGACCCATGAAGTACTCAACATATTTGTCGCGTACCTCACGAGCTGATTGGGTGGCAAAGCCAGCGCGACCAGCGCCCAGCCCAGGGAGAGGATCTGAGAGTAGTCTTGCCTCAGAAACGCTGTCGGGTAGGTACGTCTGGGAGTGCCTGCGTAGAAAGTTGTGCAAAATGCAGCAGGCAAATACAATGGTGTTCAATTTATATTCCGCCAGATGTATCGCTGTCAGGAAAAGGCGGAAACGGTTGGAGAGAATCCCAAAGGCATTCTCGACTACCCTCCGAGCTCTGGCCAACCGATAATTGAACACACGCCTCTCTGAGGTGAGGGTCCTCTGGGGAAAAGGCCGCATTAGGTGAGGTCCAAGCCCGAAAGCTTTGTCCGCTAGGAACACAAACGGAAGTCCTTCCACATTATCTTCATCTGGTGGCAGTGCCAGACCACCAGTTTGGAGACGATCGTAGAATTCAGTCCGTGAGAACACTCCCCCATCTGACAGCCGGCCATTCTTCCCCACGTCCACATAGAGAAACTCATACTGTGCCGACACCACCGCCATCAACACGATACTATGAAAACCCTTGTAGTTATAATAGTAGGACCCCGAGTGGGGTGGGGGCACTATGCGGACGTGCTTCCCATCTATTGCTCTACCGCAGTTCGGAAAATCACAACGCTGGGCAAATTGGGAAGCCACAGACTGCCATTCCTGTGGTGTGGAGGGTAGCTGTGGGGACAAACAAAAGAAAAATTATTAGTACTTTGTCAGATAAACATTCCAAACACAATACAAAAAACATCATTGTGCAACTTCAACAACAGGATTCAAATTTCATACAATCATTGTGAAGTGAGTATTTATTTAAAAAAATATAGGCCCACTTAATTATCAGACTCCACATCCCTCTGATGATAGAGCAATAAACAATTTTTGGGGGGGGGAGGGGGGGGGGCAGAGCTACAATGGATTAGCCAAAAAATCACCAAAAAATTGGCTAGGTGTGTTTGGCCCTAGGAAAGCATGCTGGACAGGTTTATGGTGGGTAAGGACAAAATATGCAGGTAGGCCCAAAACAAACATGTAAAGGTTAACAACATGCATGGGGAGAAAAGGGAACATCCAACACACAGCATATTACAATATCATGGTTATTAGGGAATAAAAAAATATTAGACTTTCTCACACATTTAAAAAAAAAACATTGTGATGTTAACATGAGGGAACTTACCTTAATATACTCCTCCTTCAGAACACGTATGATGGCAGTACACGTCTCCGGTATGATGACCCCAAGCGCCTGGGGAGAGATGCCTGTCGAGAACTTGAGGTCCTGCAGGCTCCTCCCAGTCGCCAGGTACCGCAACGTGGCAATAAGCCTCTGCTCAGCCGTGATGGCTTGGCGCATCACAGTGTCCTGCCTCGTGATATAGGGGGACAGAAGATCCAGCAGACGGTTGAATACGGGGTCCGTCATGCGGAGAAAATTCCTAAAGTCATCAGGATTATTCTCCTGGAGTTCCCTAAGCAGAGGCATATGAGAAAACTGGTCACGCTGGCGCAACCAATTCTTGGCCCAGAAACGCCTCCTCCCACTGTTCCTGGCCAAACAACTGGTTCGCTGGACATGGCCATAAGCAATCCCATAACCAGCACCAATTCGCGAGAATCGACGCTGCTGCTCCATCATGGCTTCAAACCGGCCGGCTGGTCAGTCAAGAACACACTCCAACAGAAAGCACCCCCAAATCCAGCACAACCTGCTAAGAACGCACGACAAACAGATACGAGCGCACAGTACGCAGAAACGTGCTGAAAGCCTTTGCCCGAATGCCAACTGCGAACCCGCAAGCAAACGCACTGAACCCGAGAATACCTACTGTCAAAACGCGGAGACTGAAAAGCACGAATCGGCTCTAACCAAACCTTCACTAGCACGCGGTAACACGGAACTAGCAAAAGCGGAACAGAGGGCGGCGCCGTTGACTTTGGTCTTCCCCTTTATAGTGACGTCTTACGTGGTTTACGTTGCATACGTTCTGGTTCGCAGAGATTTTTATCCGCTAGTTTGTACGTTCCAGCGGACCAACAGATAAATCCGCCGATCCGCTGAAACCGATCCGCGGATAAATTCAAGCGGATGGATTCTATCGTGTGTATGGGGCCTAAGAAAAAGAAGTGCATTGTGTGGATATTGAAATTCATCTGACTCTTCTTTCACCCTGGATAGCGAGTATATAGAGGTAACGTGGCACCCGAAAATAACCAGCAACTCCTCCGGGGGTAGTGCTACACGTGGGGGCTCGTCCGGGATAGGCTGTTACCTCTGGTAATGGAATTGGAAAGTTATTACGCTTATTGAGTTGTGTTGAACTGTTTTCTCCGAAAGAAAGGGTTAGGTCAGGTTGCTTGGCGGAGACGTCGGCTACACGTGGAGCGGCGTGCCAGAAAAAAAACCTAGAAGGGGAGGAGTTTCCGCCCCTGCGTAAGACGCGCGTGTGTGTCTGGTGCGAAAAGGACATTGCTTGGCATATCAGAGAGAGAGGTTGTGTCATGTATTCGCTGCCACAGATTGGGCTGAGGCCTACCATGTTCCCGTCCGGAGCTAGTGTGAGTTCTGCACCGCCAGGAGCAGTACTGACGGATAAAGGCATCTGGATGAAACCGCATGGGCATTTCGTGCTGTATACCAGTGGCAACGTGGAGGCGCTTGGTATGTTGTGCCCGAAATGCGAGGAATTGGCAGTCCAGCTCCGCCCCTTCGGCCGATGCTTTCAGTGTGGGAGTACCTGTTTGGAGTGGATCAGCCCACCTGATCGCCACGTGCCTATCGAGTGGACTGGATCACAGACGCCGTCACTTTGGAGGAAGCTACTCATTGGCCTACATCCAGACCTACACCTGCCGTGCCTGCTGCAGTGAGTGACACCAACCAAGATGTCGCTATTGCAGATGTTCCGGAGCCACCAGCTCCGGAACATGTTTGCACGGCAGTTGTTCCTACTACACCCGCCGGGAAGAAGGTGGGCTACGTGAAGGCTTCCCGCGGTCGAGGCCTACCCCAGCGTCTACTGAGACCGGACTCTGAGAAAGAGGTTGCACTTGTGAAGTCCACAACGGGAACTGGTAAGCACTAAGCAGGATGGGGATAAATTGACAGAAACTGTGCGCACATATTTGCCTGCAGAAGAGTATGCGGATTCTGATCTGGATTCTCTGTCAGATGCAGGTGATGACCACTGGTTTGAACCAGGGTTCCCTGAGCTAACGTGGGACAAATGATATAGACCTGCCTCCACTTATAACTCAGAGAAATGTTCCTCTATGGACTCTGGGGAGACAACGCCTCGGGCGGAAACTCCGGGTATTCACTCGGAAGTTGTCGTTGATGCAGAAACTGTCTCTGGTGGGAAAGATGCGCTTCCATCTATCACACCTCTCCTGAAAAGATCTCCGGAGGCATGTGTAATGCCGGGACTGGGACACTCTTGCACATTACCCAAACTCGCCCGCTTGCAAAGGGTATTGATGAAAAGGGTAGCTCTTGAATATGGCTTGGAGTTTCCTTATGTGCCAGAGACAATTATGGAGGAGATCGAAGCTAACCGTGAAAAGTGGTATGCAGAGGCCATATGGGACTACTTAAAGTAGCCTAAACCGTCCCGGAACTTGGACTTTCCTTTTATTATGGCTCACCGCTTTGAGGGATGTTGGTTTCTTTGGAGTTATGGCCGACACATTTACTCCGATCGGGTGGTCATCCACAGGCCTGGCAAGGATGACAGAGTGTACTTCATCACCACCCTTGATAAGCATGGAAAATCCCTGACCCTGCCGGATCCCCGGTTTTATTTGTGAAAACTGGCAGGGCCTGTTTGAAAGGTTTTTTTTACTTTAAAGAAGTTCTATGGAAGGAGCTTCATTTCTTCACCTGCTGAAGTGTTTGAACTTGGGAGGGGAGGAACTAGTCAGTTAGGACCAGGGCCTCTGAGGACTCCGTGATCAAGACTTATTTTTTCCCAAGGATTTGTGCAAACTTCTAATTGTGATTTATGCCACTAGGCGGCAGTGGTCAATAAGACCAGGGAAAGACTTTTTAACCCTAGCTTTTGTGTTCTTTAGGAGGGAGAAGGAAAGTTCCACCTTCACGAAGGTGGAGCTTTGCTTTGCTTTAACTGTACATAATATTAGGAGTAGGATTACTATGTATGTGCTTGTGTTTTTCTGTTTTCTTTTAGGTAAGCTGATCTTCTATCAAGACTGCCGGAGAATGGGCGTGCTAGATAGATAGGGAAGGAATGATAGTGTCAATTTGTGTATTGTTATAATGTGATACTGTGTTCCTATTTTCTTCTCTTCCCTTTCCCATCCCAGTTAAGGTTCAGGTGCAGGCACCCAGGCTTGAGTGCCCTTGTTCCCATCTTTTTGTAGTGGGTGGAGTATGTAGAGCCCTGCTCCTGTTGATCAGGCGCTGCTTTAAATTTAGTGGGGTCTGAGCTGTTATTTGGCTCAGATAAGAATGATTAAGGGCAATTTAGCCTCTGTTTCAGCCGTGACTGTGCTGGGAGTATCCATCATTGTTCGCCTGGGGCTGTCATTACCACCCCAGACCAAGGGTGGCAGCAGCAAGGTCAAGGTGCATTGGGTGTCCCCCTCGGCAGTGAATCAGTGGGAGTGGTTGCTCGCTGTGCATGCCGGGGAGGGGTACTTAAGGGACAGATGCTATTAGGGCGTGGTCGTCGGACTGTCGTCCCATGCACCTCATAGCCTGCCTGACCTGAGGTACGTGTCCTGAATCCTGGTTCCGGGACCACGTTGGCCCGGGCAGTGACTTTGTTTGTGGGCCCAGTAGTCTGGCTGGGGCCTGCTTTGCAAAGGTGATCCTGTGCTGTCCGTCCTGCGGGAGGAAGCCACTTGATGAAGGAAGCCAGGGGAGAAAATATCCTGGAGAGGGCCATGCAAGAGGCTGGTACCTTGGGAGAAGGCCTGGAAACTTCATCGAAGGATGCACCGCACACCGAGAGGCTTGATAGTGTCGCCTGTCGGGTCTAAAAGTTCTACCAAAGCTAAGCTGGAGAGATCTGGGTGCTGAATCCTGTGGCAGAGGATTCCGGACCAAAGTGTCTCCTCATAGAGGAAGGTCTGTGGCAGAGACTGTACTTTACTTTGTGCGCCATCCTGGCTGCTAGGCCAGAAAGGCCCGGAGCAGAAGACAAGTCTGCAATAGGCGTAGGGCCGGCATGACAGGGTTAACAGAAAACCCTTTGCAAGCAGGTAGGAGTGGTTAGGGAGAGGGCAGTGGGGAGACGAAGAGAGGTGATAAATTCCTCCTCCCCGCTTTCCCGGGCAACACAACGTGGGGAGAAAGTTTGCCACCCACCCTCCCTTGTTTACGGGTTTGCTGGTATGGTAGTTATAAGGGTTTGTGATAGTTGGTTTTGTTTTGGGAGCTTTCCTTGTTTTTGTTTCTCCTATACAGGTACAAGGTTTATGATGTCGTGGCGGTGGCGAGTGTTTGGACTTTGCAGGAGAAGAAATTACCCCAAAGATGGATGCCATTACCCAGCGGTGGTATGGGTTCTGAAGGGGTGTTATTTGCCAGTTTAGTGTAGCTGGGAGGTTGGT
Source organism: Rana temporaria (assembly GCF_905171775.1). Lineage (NCBI taxonomy): Eukaryota > Metazoa > Chordata > Amphibia > Anura > Ranidae > Rana > Rana temporaria. The sequence goes on along the minus strand of NC_053494.1, from coordinate 85,978,329 downwards.
TAATGGGGGCACTGCAGTCAGTGGTCGTCTCTGAGCCAGCTTGTCGGCTTGAGGAATATGACCAGAGGTTAGGTACCGCAGTGCCCAAAATGTTATAATGTTAAAATGGTTACAAGTTAGGCCCCGCACACACGATAGAATCCATCCGCTGAAAAATCTCAGCGGATCGGTTTCAGCGGATAGATTCTATGGTGTGTACATTCCAGCGGATATTTATCCGCGGATATTTCCGAATTCCAGCAGATAAAAATTTGTAGACATGTCTACAAATCTATCCGCTGGAATCGGAACCAGCGGATCGATCCGGTGGTCTGTACAGACTCACCGGATCGATCCGTCCGAAGGGATCCCCCGCATGCGTCGTAATGATTCGACGCATGCGTGGAATTCCTTTTATGACAGCGTCGCGCACGTCGCCGCGTCATCATCGCGGCGACGGCGCGACACGTCATCGCGAGGGGATTTCGGCGCGGATTTCGATCCGATGGTGAGTACACTCCATAGGATCCAAATCCGTGGAAATCCTTGAGAGGATTTATCCGCGGATACGGTCCGTTGGACCGTATCCGCGGATAAATCCTCTCGTGTGTACTAGGCCTTAGTGTTTAGTGGTTCCTGCAAAGTCCAGCACTAGGAGGGTTAAAACTGTTTTCTCAGGTATATGCGGTTTACATGTTATTTATTATTTAATATTTAAAGTTATTTAAATAAAGGAGGCTGCAACGGACAGTTTTTACTTTAAGTTACAGTGGTGGTCTCATTATTTATTAAAGGTTAAGGGGGAGTAGAAGTGGTGGGGTCTTAGCAGTAAAAGGGTAAATTATGGGATACCATAGACAAGTGAGAGAGACCTATACAGGTGAGCAATACCCACTCTGGCTAGAGTGGCGAGGATAACTATTTGCTGGAAGCAGGAGTGTTTCCCTATTTGTGACTATGCACCTGAACCTATCTAACTTTCCACCCCTATTCCTTCTTTTCTACTGAAGTTCTGCAAAATAAATCTAAAGCCTCGTACACACGGTCGGACATCAAACAAACTTTCCCTTGGATTTTTGTCCGAAGGGAGTTGTCCGGTCACACCCATAGCATACCCACGCTCAGACTTTTTCGGCAACAAACGTGAACGTAGTGACGTTTCAACGTACTGACGAGAGTTTAAAAGAGGAAGTTCAATTCTCCGGCGTCACCCTTTGGGCTCCTTCTGCTAGTAGAGGTTTCGTCTGTGTGCATTCGCGATTTTCAGTTTCGTGCAATTTTGTTTGTTTCTGAGCCCTGGTTCACACTGGGTACGATTTGGAACGATTTGAGATGCGATTTGACATGTCAAATCGCATCTCAAATCGGCGGCAATTGTCGGCAATGGCACTGTCCTAATCAGTGCGACGCCGCATCTGCAATTTCAAAAAGTAGTTCCTGTACTACTTTTTGCGATTTCGGGCCGCGATTTACATTAAATTGCGGCCGAAATCGCGGCAAAATCGTGGCCGTAAAATCGCGGTTTTACCGCGATTTTGAATTCGCAGCAGTGTGAACCTAGGCTCAACGTCCGTTGGTCAAGCAGACATGTTGCGCAATGGGGTTGTGCTAACTTGACCCACAAAAAAAATATAGAAATATGTTTGATTCATATAACCAAAATACACGAATCCAAAGTAAAGACATTTGCTTTTACTAGGTCAGTATCACCAGCAAAGCAGCTTTTAGTATTATCACATTATAAAGAAGAAGAGAATGTGAGCTGCTTTTCTTGATTTCAGAACTTGCCGCGTCACGAATGTGCTCTTTCAAATACGAACGCTAGTTTTACTAGACAGAACACTTCCGGCTGGTCTTTGCTTCTGAGCATGCACGTTTGTACTTTGTACAAAAGTCAGATTGCTTGCTGTACACACGGTCGGACTAGGCACCATCGGACTCTTGTTGACGTAAAGTTTGTCCGTTTGCAGACCGCGTACACACGGTCGGACTATTTTGAAAACTTGCTCATTTTGAAGTTTGTTGGCAAAAAGTCCAACTGTGTGTACGGGCCTTTAGAAAAAGAAGTACATTGTGTGGACATTGAAATTCATCGGACTCTCCTTTCACCCTGTATAGCGAGCATATAGAGGTAACATGCCACCCGAAAATAACCAGAAGCTCCTCCGGGGGTAGTTCTACATTAGGTTGACCAGATGTCCACAGTTTCCGGGGAGAGTCCCCTTTTTGAGGACATCATCCCCAAAGCCTGTGTGTTCCTGGGTTTTGTCCACGGATTCAGGGGTGGCTCCTATACCCATTGCTGACAGCCTAACAGGACATGCAGCAGTGTGATCATGGATCCAGCGCAGACAGTGGGGAATATGGCTGCAGAGAGAGTGAGTGGAGCTTTCAAATTTAAGCTCTGATGTCAGGGATGGGCGGGGCAAATATGCGGATTTGAGGCCCACCCCCTTTGTCAGATAACCCAGTACATAGACAAAAATACCAGTGTTTAAAGGGTGGGAAGAACATCAAGGGGCCTCTCTGCTACATTAGCAGAGGATCCCTAGCCTCCTGGCATTCTCCCTGCATGGCTCAGTGCTCTGATATCAGCTCTCCTTCCTGCATTATCTTCTATCAACCTCCATAAGTTTGTTACACGCACATCCCCCCACCCCCCTGTCCTGCTCACATTTTCCTTTAAAGGGGTTGTAAAGGTTCGTCTTTTATTTTCTAAATAGGTTCCTTTAAGCTAGTGCATTGTTGGTTCACTTACCTTTTTCTTCGATTTCCCTTCTAAATGTTTATTTTCTTTGTTTGAATTTCTCACTACCTGTTTCTCCTCAGAAAGCTTTCCACAATCATCCGAGCGGTGGAAAGTCATTTAGAACAGCTTACTGAACACCTTACTGAGGAGGAACAGGAAGTGAGAAATTCAGACAAAGAAAACAAAGAAAAAAAACATTTAGAAGGGAAATCGAAGGAAAGGGTAAGGGAGACCCGGAGCGGAAAAAGACAAAGGAAAAAATAGTGAAGGGCCGGGCATGACAAGGTGGAAAGGAGAGTCAACAAAAGGGTTAAGTTGGTAAGAATGGAAGGGGAGGATTCAGGAGTAAAGTGCTGGATTGGGGGAGGAGCTGTACAAAAGGTGGAGGCGGGAACCTCCGGGAACATTTTCAGTTGGTGAGGGAGACAGAAGGAAGCAGTTTTACATGCTGCTCCTTTGTCAGGGCTGCCAGGGACATTTATCCTTCTTGCTATTCCGGCGTCGGCTCCAAGGGGGACTCTCTGGGGTAGGTTTCAGTTAGTTATACTGCGGGGCCCGGGGGGGGGGGGGGTCTATCTCGCAGGCCTCTGCCTCCGCTGCTTTTTTCGCTTGGCCCTGTTTGGGACCGCTTCTGCCACCGCTATATGCAGGGGGGCACCCCCCCTAGCAGAGCAAGCTCATTCATTCTAAAAATCGGGGGGGGGGGGGGTTCGGCGGGTCCGGACGGGGGGGGCTATGCAATGGGGGGGCGGAGCTACACACCGTAATGGCGCCCGCCTTCCCCACGTGCAGGACAATTTTATTGTATGGCCCCTCACCTGTCCCGGCAAAATGGGGAGCAGTGGTGGGTGGGTGCAGCGGTATGGCTGTCGGGCCGTTTCCATACGGCCGGCAGCCGGGGGGGAGGCACCCATGTATCATGCATCATGCCGAGGGTGGCGGGGGGTTGTTAGCGCGGCCTACCTAGTGATTAGGGGCGGGTGGCAGGGGGGCTGCTTACACCGGGGCTGGCGGCCTGCGGGAATGGCGGAGGACTGCAAGCGTGGCCTGCCAGGAGATCATCGGGGCACATCGGTTTGGCTGGGTGCAGGGTCACGCACGAGACGGCTGTCCATTGAGCTGCAAGGATCCACGGCCCCCAGGCCTGCTTCGCCTGGGGGGCTACTGACGCCGAGGCTGAGGAGGCTTGAGGAGGCTTGTTCCAGCGGAAGAACGCCAGGCTCGGGCGCCATCGGTGGATGTAGAGGCGACAGCTGTGGGGTCTGTCTGTACGTCTGTCTCTGTTTCACACGTTTTAATTTTAAATGAGGCACTGTGTATTTTTTGAGGGGGTGGGGGGGGTCCGCGGATGACGAGGGTAGCATTATGTATGGAGTAACGATTGGGGGGGGGGGCCACGGCTGTGGCGGATATCTGCACTGCTACGTCGGAAGTGGTGATGGTGAGTATGGTGGCAGGAGACGAAGGGGGGCTGTGGCATGTGTTGCGGATGCTTATAAGGGGGATGTGGGCGTTTGAGGCATTTGTTTTCAGGGACCGTTGGTACACCGATAGCGGTACAGTGGGTGTGAGTTTGGCAAGGGTGAGTGGGTCAGAGGTTTCTTGTCACAAGTTCATTGGGTGGGGGACAGCCCGATGTAACATGGATGAAGGATACCGTTTTTTCCCGCGGACATTCGTGTTTTGGATGCCGGTGGTCGCTAGCATGCCCGGTGTCATAGCTGAGTACAACCCGAGCGTTGCTTGACTTTGTTCTTTTATGCTAGACACTGGGGGGTGGTTGACAGTGGTTCTGGTGGGATGGAAACAGACCTCTGACTTGGGATGCACTGGTAGGTCTTCTACGCGGGCTTCGAAGCAGTTTCTGCAGGGGGGGCACCCGCCCCTGGATTGCCAACAAGAACGCGGTGTGGGTTGTGCGGGACATTTTGCCAGGGGGGCTGCTGTAGGTTTGGGGCGGTTGGACAGGATTCAGCACGGGGCCCCTGGGGCGGTGGGCACAACCCCCGTCCCACTGTTTTACAGGGAGGCGTGCTGGGGGGAGTTTGCTAGCAAGCGGTACCAATTCGGTGGGGGAGATCAGGCCTTTTCCTAGGTAGGGATAAGTAGGGGGCGGCGGATAGTATGCTGGGCCTCAGGTTTGTTCATGGGTTTGGGACAATGTATGGGTTCCTTGACTGTGGTTCCGCTTATTGTGGGGATTTTTGGTCTGTTTCTACAGTATCCAGGGGTGGTTGCGGTCACGTTTGTACTGGACCTATCGCAGGGGGTGGGGGGGGCAGTACGGTTATGCCAGTAAGGGTTCGAGGGGCTCACGGCTGGGGGGTGGTACCTGAAAAGGAATGGAATTCCTTTAACTTGCTCACCACCTCGCAATTTGTAATGGGGGGTCTGTTATTGTTTCATAGACACAGGGTTTGTACGGTGTCTTATGCTTCTGACACTGCTGGGGGGTGGGTTAGGCGGTATGTACAAGGGGCGCACGTTTTGTCACTCGGACAGCTTTAGGCTGTCGGGGTACGTGGTAGGATGGGTTTAAGGCACAGGGTCTGCCTTTTGGTCTCTCCATTACCTGCGCCATGTTACAAAGGTTGTTCAAGGGAAATGTTGTTCAGGACATGGCTGGCTGGGAGTCCGGCATCCCCTAGTTTTATTTCCCAGAGGGGGGCCTTCCTATAAGGTGTGTACTATTGCTGTCATCATTGGTGCGCATGGGGGGTATGTTTTAGGGTCGGTTGCCTGCTGGCAAGCGGGGGGCATGGGATTACTGGGAATAGGGCGCAGCTTGGCGTGCGATGCAGGTTACGGGATTGGTGGGTAAGTCCATTTGCATGTTGAATTGATTTCATGGGTGAGGTCTTTATGCCGGCGGCTACCGGTGAGTTCTTGCCCTGATATATGTCAGCATATTGCACAAGGAGCTTAGGGGGGATTTTTGCCACTTGTCTGGGGATGTAAAATGGGCCATTGCCTGGGGTGGCTGGATCAGGTTGTAATGTTGTTATAAAGTTTGTCACGTAGGCAGCAGGGTCTGCGTGTATGGGGCGTTCTGGCGAGGGTTAGGGGGTTCGAAATCTTTATCTGGTAACTGGATATAGGTGCGGTTCCTTCGGTACAGGTTCTGTGGGGATTGTTCCAGTGGTCCTGGCAATAGAGCTGGGGGAGGCATGTTGGGACTTGAGGATTGGGGGGGTACTGTGACAACAAGGGGGTGGTTTAAGTTATAGAACCAGTTTTCGTGTAGTATCAGACGGTGGTATGGTTGCTGCGCCATTTAGTTGGCATTGTTTACAGTTGGGTCAATTCTTTCCGCAGGCCGCGCAGCTTCCGGGCTCTGATGTCACGAGGGCGGATGCTCGGCCTAGTTTTCAAGGGACAAGTTTGGGGATTTTCGAATTTTCGAAATTTCGAATTTTTGACATTTCTAATTTTTCAATTTTCGAATTTCGAATATTTCGAATTTTTCAATTTTCCAATTTCGAATTTTTCAATTTTCGAAATTTCGTATTTCGAATTTTTCAGTTTTCGAATTTTTTAATTTTCGAATTTTTCAGTTTTCGAATTTTTCAATTTTTCAATTTTCGAATTTTTCAATTTTCGAAATTTCGATTTTCGAATTCTTCAATTTTCGAAATTTCGATTTTTGACATTTCGAATTTATCTTTTTTCGAAATTTCGATTTTCGAATTTTTGACACTCCGAATTTTTCAATTTTCGAAATTTCGATTTTCAAATTTTTCAATTTTCGAAATACGAATATTTGGAAATACGAAAATATTCGGAAATACGAAAATATTCGGAAATACGAAAATATTCAAAATTTCGAAAATGGAAAAATTCGAAATTTCGAATTTTTCTATTTTCGAATTGAAATTCAATTTCGAATTTTCGAAATACGAAAATTCGGAAATACGAAAATTCGGAAATGGAAAATTTCGAAATTTGAAACATTTTTTTCAATTTTCGATTTTTTCAATTTTCGATTTTTTCAATTTTCGAATTTTCGAAATTCGGAAATTTGAAAAATTCTAAAATTCCGATTTTCGAACTTTTCAATTTTCGAAATTTAGATTTTCAAATTTTTCAATTTTCGAAATTTCGAAAATTGAAAAATTCAAAATTTCGAAAATTGAAAAATTCGAAATTCGAAAATTGAAAACAACGAAGTTTGAAAATTGTTTCAAATTTTTCAATTTTCGAATTTTTCCATTTCGAATTTTCGAAATTCGTAAATACGAAAATTCGAAATTAGTAAATACTAAAATTCGAAATTCGGAAATTGAAAAATTCGAAATTTGAAACATTCGAATTTTTCAATTTCCGAAATTTCGAATTTTTCGAAATTAGAAAAATTAGAAAAATTAGAAAAATTAGAAAAATTAGAAAAATTCCAAATCTAAAAAAAATCGAAATTGGAAAAGTGAAAAATTCGAAAATTAAAGAATTCAAAATTGAAAAAATTCGAAAATTGAAAAATTCGAAAATGGAAGAATTCGAAAATGTAAAAATTCGAAAATTGAAAAATTCGAAAATTCTAAAATCCGAAAATGTTTCGTATTTCCGAATTTCCGAAAATCCGAATTTCCGAAATTCGTAAATACGAAAATTCGTAAATAAAAAAAACGGAAATACGAAAATTCGTAAATTCGAATTTTCGGAAATACGAAAATTCGTAAATTCGTAAATTAAAATTTTTCGGAAGTCCGAAAATTCGTAAATAAAAAATTCGTAAATACGAAAATTCGTAATTAACGAATTTCCGAATGTAAAAAAAAAATTAATTAGAAACAAAACTAATTGCACATGTCTAGCACTGGACAGAGAGGTGGGGCTGAGAGAGAGGGTAGTGGACAGAGAGGGGGATGAGAGAGAGGGAGGCTAAGAGAGGGTAGTGGACAGAGAGGGGCTCAGAGAGAGGATAGTGGACAGAGAGGGGGCTGAGAGAAAAGGTAGTGATCAGAAGGTGGATCTGAGAGAGAGAGGGGGCTGAGAGAGAGGTGGGGCTGAGAGAGAGGGTGGTGGAGAGAGAGGGGGATGAGAGAGAGGGTGGTGGACAGAGAGGGGGCTGAGAGAGAGAGGTGGGGCTGAGAGAGAGGACGGCTGAGAGAGAGAGAGAGGGGGGGACTGGACTGACAGAGATCCCTAGCCCTGTCTGTATCTGCAGGTAAGTCCATGTCTGATGCCAAGTACCTTCTTCCAGCAGCTCCCTGGCAGCGTCGCCTCCCACTCATCCTTGTCCTCCAGGCCTCACTGACTGCTGATGCTGAAGCAGAGAAGAGGCTGCGCGCCACCTCGGGGGTCTAGGAAGTTGTGAAGCTCTTCTCTCTCCTGGGCGCCCAGCTGCCGTCTGTGTTCACCTTCCATGTGGATGCCGTCTCCTTCTGTGGGGCTGCCCACTCACCATGTGGATATGCCTGCACCCTGAGGAAGCTACGGCATCACTCTTCCATCTGAAATTACAATAGGGCTGGTGCAATGATTTTTGACACCCTAGGCAAAACCTTATTTTGCCACTATGGCACATGAAAGGCAGGAGGGAGCAGTATGGTACATGGAAGACAGGAAAGAGCACTATGGTACATGGAAGGCAGGAATGAAGCATCACTATGGTACATGGAAGGCTGAAAGACTATGGTGCGTGGAAAACTGGAAGACTATGGCATGTGGAAGGCTATGGTGCGTGGAAGGCTATGGCGCATGGAAGGCTGGAAGGCTATGGCGCATGGAAGTCTGGAAGGCTATGGCGCATTGAAGTCTGGAAGGCTATGGCGCATGGAAGGCTATGGCACATGGAAGGCTATGGCGCATGGAAGGCTATGGCGTGTGGAAGGCTATAGTGCATGGAAGGCTGGAAGGCTATGGTGCATGGAAGGCTGGAAGGCTATGGCGCATGGAAGGCTGTAAGGCTATGGCGCATTGAAGTCTGGAAGGCTATGGCGCATGGAAGGCTATGGCGCATGGAAGGCTGGAAGGCTATGGCGCATGGAAGTCTATGGAGTGTGGAAGGCTATGGCGCGTGGAAGTCTGGAAGGCTATGGCGCATGGAAGTCTGGAAGGCTATGGCGCATGGAAGGCTGGAAGGCTATGGTGCATTGAAGTCTGGAAGGCTATGGTGCATGGAAGGCTATGGCGCATGGAAGGCTATGGCGTGTGGAAGGCTATGGTGCGTGGAAGGATGGAAGGCTATGGCGCATGAAAGGCTATGGCGCATGGAAGGCTATGGCGCATGGAAGGCTGGAAGGCTATGGCGCATGGAAGGCTATGGCGCATGGAAGGCTATGGCGCATGGAAGGCTATGGCGTGTGGAAGGCTATGGCGCGTGGAAGGCTGAAAGACTATGGCTCGTGGAAGGCTGGGAGGCTATGGCGCATGGAATTTCGAAATTTCGAAATTTGAAACATTTTTTTCAATTTTCGATTTTTTCAATTTTCGATTTTTTCAATTTTCGAATTTTCGAAATTCGGAAATTTGAAAAATTCTAAAATTCCGATTTTCGAACTTTTCAATTTTCGAAATTTAGATTTTCAAATTTTTCAATTTTCGAAATTTCGAAAATTGAAAAATTCAAAATTTCGAAAATTGAAAAATTCGAAATTCGAAAATTGAAAACAACGAAGTTTGAAAATTGTTTCAAATTTTTCAATTTTCGAATTTTTCCATTTCGAATTTTCGAAATTCGTAAATACGAAAATTCGAAATTAGTAAATACTAAAATTCGAAATTCGGAAATTGAAAAATTCGAAATTTGAAACATTCGAATTTTTCAATTTCCGAAATTTCGAATTTTTCGAAATTAGAAAAATTAGAAAAATTAGAAAAATTAGAAAAATTAGAAAAATTCCAAATCTAAAAAAAATCGAAATTGGAAAAGTGAAAAATTCGAAAATTAAAGAATTCAAAATTGAAAAAATTCGAAAATTGAAAAATTCGAAAATGGAAGAATTCGAAAATGTAAAAATTCGAAAATTGAAAAATTCGAAAATTCTAAAATCCGAAAATGTTTCGTATTTCCGAATTTCCGAAAATCCGAATTTCCGAAATTCGTAAATACGAAAATTCGTAAATAAAAAAAACGGAAATACGAAAATTCGTAAATTCGAATTTTCGGAAATACGAAAATTCGTAAATTCGTAAATTAAAATTTTTCGGAAGTCCGAAAATTCGTAAATAAAAAATTCGTAAATACGAAAATTCGTAATTAACGAATTTCCGAATGTAAAAAAAAAAATTAATTAGAAACAAAACTAATTGCACATGTCTAGCACTGGACAGAGAGGTGGGGCTGAGAGAGAGGGTAGTGGACAGAGAGGGGGATGAGAGAGAGGGAGGCTAAGAGAGGGTAGTGGACAGAGAGGGGCTCAGAGAGAGGATAGTGGACAGAGAGGGGGCTGAGAGAAAAGGTAGTGATCAGAAGGTGGATCTGAGAGAGAGAGGGGGCTGAGAGAGATGTGGGGCTGAGAGAGAGGGTGGTGGAGAGAGAGGGGGATGAGAGAGAGGGTGGTGGACAGAGAGGGGGCTGAGAGAGAGAGGTGGGGCTGAGAGAGAGGATGGCTGAGAGAGAGAGAGAGGGGGGGACTGGACTGACAGAGATCCCTAGCCCTGTCTGTATCTGCAGGTAAGTCCATGTCTGATGCCAAGTACCTTCTTCCAGCAGCTCCCTGGCAGCGTCGCCTCCCACTCATCCTTGTCCTCCAGGCCTCACTGACTGCTGATGCTGAAGCAGAGAAGAGGCTGCGCGCCACCTCGGGGGTCTAGGAAGTTGTGAAGCTCTTCTCTCTCCTGGGCGCCCAGCTGCCGTCTGTGTTCACCTTCCATGTGGATGCCGTCTCCTTCTGTGGGGCTGCCCACTCACCATGTGGATATGCCTGCACCCTGAGGAAGCTACGGCATCACTCTTCCATCTGAAATTACAATAGGGCTGGTGCAATGATTTTTGACACCCTAGGCAAAACCTTATTTTGCCACTATGGCACATGAAAGGCAGGAGGGAGCAGTATGGTACATGGAAGACAGGAAAGAGCACTATGGTACATGGAAGGCAGGAATGAAGCATCACTATGGTACATGGAAGGCTGAAAGACTATGGTGCGTGGAAAACTGGAAGACTATGGCATGTGGAAGGCTATGGTGCGTGGAAGGCTATGGCGCATGGAAGGCTGGAAGGCTATGGCGCATGGAAGTCTGGAAGGCTATGGCGCATTGAAGTCTGGAAGGCTATGGCGCATGGAAGGCTATGGCACATGGAAGGCTATGGCGCATGGAAGGCTATGGCGTGTGGAAGGCTATAGTGCATGGAAGGCTGGAAGGCTATGGTGCATGGAAGGCTGGAAGGCTATGGCGCATGGAAGGCTGTAAGGCTATGGCGCATTGAAGTCTGGAAGGCTATGGCGCATGGAAGGCTATGGCGCATGGAAGGCTGGAAGGCTATGGCGCATGGAAGTCTATGGAGTGTGGAAGGCTATGGCGCGTGGAAGTCTGGAAGGCTATGGCGCATGGAAGTCTGGAAGGCTATGGCGCATGGAAGGCTGGAAGGCTATGGTGCATTGAAGTCTGGAAGGCTATGGTGCATGGAAGGCTATGGCGCATGGAAGGCTATGGCGTGTGGAAGGCTATGGTGCGTGGAAGGATGGAAGGCTATGGCGCATGAAAGGCTATGGCGCATGGAAGGCTATGGCGCATGGAAGGCTGGAAGGCTATGGCGCATGGAAGGCTATGGCGCATGGAAGGCTATGGCGCATGGAAGGCTATGGCGTGTGGAAGGCTATGGCGCGTGGAAGGCTGAAAGACTATGGCTCGTGGAAGGCTGGGAGGCTATGGCGCATGGAAGGCTATGGCGTGTGGAAGGCTATGGTGCGTGGAAGGCTATGGTGCATGGAAGGCTGGAAGGCTATGGCGCATGGAAGGCTGGAAGGCTATGGCGCATTGAAGTCTGGAAGGCTATGGCGCATGGAAGGCTATGGCGCATGGAAGGCTGGAAGGCTATGGCGCATGGAAGGCTTTAGCGTGTTGAAGGCTATGGTGCATGGAAGTCTGGAAGGCTATGGCGCATGGAAGGCTGGAAGGCTATGGCGCATGGAAGTCTGGAAGGCTATGGCGCATTGAAGTCTGGAAGGCTATGGCGCATGGAAGGCTATGGCACATGGAAGGCTGGAAGGCTATGGCGCATGGAAGGCTATGGCGTGTGGAAGGCTATGGCTCGTGGAAGGCTGGGGCTCATGGAAGGCTGGAAGACTATGGCGCGTGGAAGGCAGGAAGACTATGGCGCATGGAAGGCAGGAAGACTATGGCGCATGGAAGGCAGGAAGACGATGGTGTGTGGAAGGCAGGAAGACGATGGTGCGTGGAAGGCAGGAAAACGATGGTGCATGGAAGGCAGGAAGAATATGGCACATTTAGGGAAGAGAGAGAGGGGAGAGATCACTCACCCTGCATTGTCTTTGGAAGCACAGGCAGCGACATCAGGACATTGTCACTGGTCTGGCTCCTTTGAAATCTCCCGCCCACACCCCTTTCCAGGCACAGATTGGCTGCACAAGGGGTTGTGGGTGGGGCCGGGCACAGGGGGGACGTAGGGAGGAGTCGGGGCGGACGCGGCGGCGGACCTAACTTACCTTACTTACAGAGAGCGCCGGGCGGGGAATGTGGACATTGCTGCGGCGTGCGGGTCAGTGGCCGGAGGAGGTCACGGCACCCTCACTGACATGCGCTCCGCAGCGCTCGGCTCGTGATTCGTCTAGGAGTCGGACGATACAGCGGCTGATCGATGGTAACACACTCGGGACCAGGGTGTTCCTGACACTTTGGCGCCCCCTCCCCTGTGTTGCCTGGGTGCAGAGCACCCCGTGCACCCCGTCTCGGATCGGCCCTGCTCTGCTTCAGTATGTCACAGTACATGTTGGCATTCATGGTTCCCTCAATGAACTGTAGCTCCCCAGTTCCAGCAGCACTCATGCAGCCCCAGACCATGACACTCCCACCATGCTTGACTGTAGGCAAGACACACTTGTCTTTGTACTCCTCACCTGGTTGCTGCCACACACGCTTGACACCATCTGAACCAAATAAGTTTATCTTGGTCTCATCAGACCACAGGACATGGTTCCAGTAATTCATGTCCTTAGTCTGCTTGTCTTCAGCAAACTGTTTGCGGGCATTCTTGTGCGTCATCTTTAGAAGAGGCTTCCTTCTGGGACAACAGCCATGCAGACCAATTTGATGCAGTGTGTGGCGTATGGTCTGAGCACTGACAGGCTGATCCCCCCCACCCCTTCAACCTCTGCAGCAATGCTGGCAGCACTCGTATGTCTATTTCCCAAAGACAACCTCTGCATATGACGCTGAAAACATGCACTCAACCTCTTTGGTCGACCATGGAGAGGACTGTTCTGAGTGGAACCTGTCCTGTTAAACTGCTGTATGGCCTTGGCCACCATGCTGCAACCAGGGCCGTCTTTAATATTGATTGGGCCCTGGGCAAACATTTTCTTGGGCCCCCCCCATGCAAATTTCCCCTCCACCCCAACATTCCAAAAAACAAATATGTAAAAAACAAACACACACATAAACTTAAGTTATAAATTGTATTGTAACTGTACTGTCTGCCCTTATGTTATAAATCGCTGCGCAAAATGTCAGCGCTATATAAATAGCGGAGTCCAGGATGATGGGGGGGAGAGATAGGGAAGTCCAGGGAGATAGGGGAGTACAGGCTGACACACAGGGGTTGGGAGTGTGTACTGTGAGGTGTATGTATCACGCAGGGCACAGCAAAAAATCAGCACAAGGGGCAGTACTTGCATAGCCTCCCTCCAAAGTAACCATCTATTGGTCACCTCTGTACCCCCCTCCATCCACAGTTCACCTTTTGTATTTCACATCTGTACCCCTCCATCCACAGCTCACTTCTGTATCCTTTCATCCACCTCTGTACCCCCATCCACATTCACCTCTGTATCCTGTCTACCTCTGTACCCCCTGTAACGGTCACCACCGTTTACGATATTTACATTCCATCGCCCCTACGACAGCTTATCCGACAGTCCGACAAGGCAGGAGACACGATCCATAAGAATTCCCTCAGAGACGAGACATACACTCTGTGTTCTGAGTCAAATGAATGAACGAACTTTAATGGTACACTCTCAGCTTTTTATGCAGTTACAGGCATGTTACAGGGACAATGAAACTCTCCACCCACACATCACACAATGGGGGGGCTTCAATACACCTTCTTTTAGATAATGACATTCAGTTGAGTTAATTATTAGTCATCCCCAGACGTCCCGTCTCCGACAAGTTCCCCTCACCTGTTACATAAAACACATTCCTTTACTAACCATAATTGACATGCTAATTCCCTACCCCTGAAAGGAGACATCTGACCTTTCAGACTTAATCAGTACAATAGACACAACACAGTATTAGCATCACACAATGGACAATGGAATGTCTTTCAGGAGCCTATTAACCTGTTGTGGGTCAGCATTAACCAAACTGTAATATTCCAAGATATCCTGTAAAACATGAATTATCATTTGTCAGTCACCCTATGCCCAGAAGGGGCACAGGGTGACCCTAGACCCAAGAGTCATTAGTGACGCTGGCACAGGAGTACCCCCCCATCCTTCAAAAGTCTCTGGGTGTCACGGGTCATTCCGTTACATCTCTCCCCTTTCAGTGGGAGACTAACACAGGAGGGAACCCCAAACGGGTTGACTCTGAACTTAGTCAGTATTTCCAGTCCTCCAATGCTGGTATCCATATCATACCCCAAATACATTGCTCCAAGCAGGGCATTACTCACCCAGCCAACCTCTGCCTCTCTCAGAGAACCTGCCTGCTGCTGGGCAGAGGCCTGGACTGGCCCTTCTCCCTGGAGTCCTTTCAGCCGCTGGAGAGAAGACAGGGTGACTGGGCTCAGTCCATCATGCTGTTGGGGTTCTGGGCCAACTGCCCCCCATCCCTGGGGTATACCAGTGGAGACTGAAGTCCCATCCACTGGTGGTAGGTGAACATCCCCCGGTGCTTGCAAAGCAAAGCTGACATCCTCCTGTCTCAGTGCCGCACCATTTTCTGGGGTTGTGTCAGTGAAGACTGAAGTCCCATCCACTACCACAGGAACTCCCTCTCCTGCTAGTTGAGAGCAGAGGCTTGTGGCACTCTGCTCTGTTGCCAGCTCTTCTGCTGGGTTGCTGTGAGTGGAGACCGCAGTCCCATCCACTACCACAGGAACTCCCTCTCTTGCTAGTTGAGAGCAGAGGCTCGTGGCACTCTGCTTTGTTGCCAGCTCTTCTGCTGGGTTGCTGTGAGGGGAGACCACAGTCCCATCCCCCGATATCAGCTCAAGCTGTAGTTGTGTGCAGTGGTCAGTAGCATCCTGCCCGGCTGCCAGTGATTCAGCTGGGAGTAAAAGCTTTACCACCTCAGCTTGTTGCTGGAGAGAGGGGCCAACTGCCCTGGCTCCCTGGAACTCCACACCATCCGCTTCAGCTTTAGGGATGGCAATCTCTATATTTTCCACTGCCGATTCATCAGCTAGGATTTCAGAGCTGTCATCTGAAATTTCCTCATAGTCCCAGGCCAGTGATTCTCAACCAGGGTTTCGTGGAACCCTAGGGTTCCTCCAGAGGTTGCTAGGGGTTCCTTCAACATTGGGCAATGTCTGCCTCTCAGATTAGTTCCCACTTACACCATTGATTATTTTTAGTTATCTGTAAGGAGGTAATTCTTCCCAATGACCACAAGTTTAACCACTTAAGCCCCTGACCATATTGCTGGTCAAAGACCTGGCCACTTTTTGAGATTCGGCACTGCGTCGCTTTAACTGACAATTGCGCAGTCATGCGACGTGGCTTCCAAACAAAATTGGCATCCTTTTATTCCCCACAAATAGAGCTTTCTTTTGGTGGTATTTGATCACCTCTACGGTTTTTAGTTTTTGCGCTATAAACAAAAATAGAGCGACAATTTTGAAAAAAATAATATTTTTTACTTTTTGCTATAATAAAAAACACACACAGCTCCCGGTTCTCGCTCTGTAACGAGCGATCGTGGGTGCCTGGCGGTGATCGCGCCCGCCGGCGTCAGGGGCGCCTGTGCGTGCCTCCGGTGGCGCATGCGCGCCCCTATTGGCTGCTCGGCGAGATGACGTAGAGCTACGTGATCTCGCCCAGCAGAGCCGACCAGTTATACGGCGGCTGGTCGGCAAGCAGTTAAGGATCATTCTTCCCACTGGCCATCACACTAATGCATGGGTCTACGGCCCTCCAGTTGTTCAGGAACTACAATTCCCATCATGCCTAGTCATGTCTGGGAATGTCAGTGTGTTACAATGCCTCATGGTATGTGTAGTTCCGCAACAGCTGGAGGGCCATATAGGATCCCTACACTAATGTATCATGAGTTGTAGATTTCTAATTTTCAGCAGGGGTTCCCCGAAAAACAGAGAACTATTTCAAGGGTTCCTTTGTGTTGAAAATGTTGAGAAAGGCTGGTCCCAGGCAATGGGAGCCCCACCCTGCTGCTGAGCAGAGTCTAGCAGCTATCTGTAGGCGATCTCCAGCTCCCATTCCTGAATGGCCAGAAACTCCAAATCTTCCTGCAACCAGTGGCCTTCCGAGACATTCAATTTTTCCTCTCTGTGCTCCATTATGTCCTCCAAGTGCCACTTCCGGTCATCCCCGAAGTCAGGATCACTGGACATCCTCCAATACAACAGTCCCAGGCCATCATAGTCAAAGCCTTCCGTGGGGCTGTCATCCGCTGACCACAGGCAATCTTGGGCTACATACCACCGGAGGGCTCTGTAGCTCTCGTCCAACCGCATCTCTGCCCGGATCAGCCTGCTTAACTCGGCTGTCCTCTCCTGCTTTGGTTGTTCCCCCAATAATGGCATTCGTGCGTCATACTGCGGCCAGTACCTTTTTTTTAACAGAAAAAAGTTTTATTAGACAAATCAGCATTACAATACAGATACGTTACAGAAGCGGCCAGTACCTTACATGGATGGAGGGGAGGACATTGCCCTGGTGTTGCTGATCAAGAGCTAGCGCTTCCTTCCAGAGTTGGCAACAAATCACATCCAACCATCCCAGCAGGGCCTCCTCTGATACTGGTCCTCTTTGCTGTATCCACATCTCTTGTAACCTCCTTTGGAATTCCTCTTCCATGGAGACTGGTATCTGTACCTCTCCTCTCTCTTCAGTTGGTGCTGCTGTGACTTCTGCTGCTGCAGCACCTCTTTGATGTAGCCAAGTGGCATCCACAGCCGCTATAACCAGGTCTATGATCTCCGGTGGAAGATTAGGACCATTCTGTGCCAGTCCATGTTTAACAGCCCGATCAAAACTTTCTTCCTCGGGTGTCCTGTCTGTTACGCTGGGCCTTTCAGCTCTATCCATTTTGACAAGTTGTGCGATAATGCCCCTTTTCTTACGTTGCTGGCCGGTCTGCCCCGGCTCTCCAGTAAGTCCATGAGGGAAGAGAGCTTCAGCCGTTCATACTGTGTCTTCCATTGTCCTGTGCCCTTGTAGCTGTTCTTCTGGTGATGGAACCATCCCACCGCTGCCACCACTGTAACGGTCACCACCGTTTACGATATTCCCATTCCATCACCCCTACGACAGCTTATCCGACAGTCCGACAAGGCAGCAGACACGATCAATAAGAATTCCCTCAGAGAGACCAGACATACACTCTGTGTTCTGAGTCAAATGAATGAACGAACTTTAATGGTACACTCTCAGCTTTGTATGCAGTTACAGGCATGTTACAGGGACAATGAAACTCTCCACCCACACATCACACAATGGGGGGGGGGGCTTCAATACACCTTCTTTTAGATAATGACATTCAGTTAATTATTAGTCATCCCCCAGATGTCCCGTCTCCGACAAGTTCCCCTCACCTGTTACACAAAACACATTCCTTTACTAAACATAATTGACATGCTAATTCCCTACCCCTGAAAGGAGACATCTGACCTTTCAGACTTAATCAGTACAATAGACACAACACAATGGACAATGGAATGTCTTTCAGGAGCCTATTAACCTGTTGTGGGTCAGCATTAACCAAAACTGTAATATTCCAAGATATCCTGCAAAACATGAATTATCATTTATCAATAACCCTATGCCCAGAAGGGGCACAGGGTGACCCTGGACCCAAGAGTCATTAGTGACGCTGGCACAGGAGTACCCCCCATCCTTCAAAAGTCTCTGGGTGTCATGGGTCATTTCGTTACAGCCCCCATCCACGTTCACTTCTGTATCCTATCCACCTCTGTACCCCCCATGTCCACCATTTGTACCCCCTCGCCCACCTCTGTACCCCCCCTCCTCCACCACCTCTGTTCCCCCATCCCCATTCACCTCTGTACCCCCCATCCACGTTCACCTCTGTATCCTTCTGTCCACTTCTGTACCCCCCATCCACATTCACCTCTATCTCCAGCCCATGTTCACCTCTGTATTCCCCCATCCACATTCACCTCTGTATCCTTCCGTCCACTTCTGTACCCCCCATCCACATTCACCTCTATCTCCACCCCATGTTCACCTCTGTATCCCCCCCATCCACATTCACCTCTGTACCCCACCCATGTTCACGTCTGTACCCCCCCATGTTCACGTCTGTACCCCCCCATGTTCACGTCTGTACCCCCCCCCCATGTTCATGTCTGTACCCACCCATGTTCACGTCTGTACCCCCCATGTTTTCACCTCTGTACCCCCAGTGCACATGTAAATCCACTTTCTCATCTCTCCACGTTGTTTTTTCTAACCTGGTGCAGCAGTCTCCGCCTATCAGACCCAATTTGGACATTTTCACTTGGGGGTGTACTCACTTTTGTTGCCAGCTGTTTAGACATTATACGTTTTAGTATTGACTTACACTAGTAGTACCTTCTCATGTGGTATTAGTATATGATATACCTTTATTGTATGCACATTAGCACTTTAGAATTTTAAAGGCACAGCGTGCCCACTCTTGTTGATGTAAAATTATTTACTGTATATGGTCAGCAGTAAAAATGTATAGCTGTATAGGTATCAAAGTAAAATATGTTTTTGATTCCCCGAAAATATTTGTAAACTACGATCTGATGCTAGCTGGCTAACATCACCCATAATTAGTTTTCAGTATTGGATGTTTGTTTTGTTTCTTTCATTTTGTACTGTAAAAAGGGAAAATATGAGATTTTAAAAATCAATCTCTGTATTATTTTAAAATGGATGATTAGTTAAGGATTTAGGCCCCTTTCACAGCCGCAATTTTGACAAAACAGTCATACGACTGTGGAGCCGACTTTGCCCTGCGACTTAAAGTCCGACTTCAATAAACAGGGATCCAACTTGGCGCCCGAATAATTAGGCGGAACTCCACACCAATTTTATAAAAAAAAACCAGCATGGGTTCCCCCTCCAAGAGAAAACCAGGCCCTTCGCTCTGGCATGGATTTTAGGGGAGCCCCCCATGGCAAAAAAAGACGGGGCCCTTATCTGGACATGTAGCCCGGCAGGTCAGGAAAGAGGGTGGGAACGAGCGAGCGTCCCCCTCCTAAAAAGTACCAGGCCATATGCCCTCAACATGGAGGGGGGGTGGGTGCCACCTGGGGCATGATGGGATGTGACATCATAAGGGGTGGGGTCAACAGATGACATCACCGCCACATGCCAATATAAGTCGTTGCACACGGCATTACAGCGGGAGAGAATGTTGAGTCAACATCGGAAGAAGAGAAGAGGGAGAAGACAACGGAGTAGACCGGGCAAGAGTTAGCAAAAGAGCGGGCAGAAGAAAGCGGAGGCCCGGCAGGAGACATTGGGAGAAGAACCGGAGAGAGCGGAGAAGAGGCCGGAGAGGGGAGAAGGCAGAAGAGACCCCTGGAGCTGCCTAATAAATGACTTTAAAAATCCCATGTAGCGTGTTTTATTGTTGACACTTTTTTTCAGGTGAATGGGTAGGGGTACAATGTACCACATACTCATTCACAACATGGGTGGCTGGGATCTGGGGGCCCACTTGATAAGCCCTCCACCCGCAGACCCCAACAACCAACGGCCAGGGTTGTCGGGAAGAGGTCTTTGTCCTTATCAACATGGGGACAAGGTGCTTTGGGGTGGGGCGCAGGGCCCCCCTGCCCCAAAGCACCTACCCCCCCTATGTTGAGGGAATCAACCTGGCACGGTTCAGGAGGGGGGACGCTCGCTCATCCCCACCCACTTTCCTGACCTGCCAGACTGCATGCTCGGATAAGGGTCTAGTATGGATTTTGGGGGACCCCACACCATTTTTTTGGGGTGTGGGGGGTTCCCCTTAAAATCCATACCAGACTGTAGGGCCTGGTATGCTCTTGGAGAGGAAACCCATGCCGTTTTTTTTTTTTTTTAAATAAAATTTGCGTGGAGTTCCCCTTCATGCACAAGTCACATGCCAAAGTCGGATCATTAATACAGGGATCCGACTTCAGAAAAAAAAGTAGTGCAGGAACTACTTTAAAGTCTGCGTGACTTAAAGTCGTGCTAATATGAATGGTAGTCATTTAAAATCATGGAAAATGACTTGTTATGCGATTTTGCAGTCCAAAATCCTGGGACAAGTTGTATAAGTGTGAAAGGGGCCTTTTTAGCAATATATTTTCCAGACACTGGGTGGCACTGTTAATTTATTCTTGTCTGCAAACAAGGCAATTTTGTTACCTATTGAAAGGAGAATGTAGACTTTAGAAACTTGGAAAGGATGGAAAAAACTAAAGATAAGAGAAAATTCAAACAGCACGCATATAAATCGAGTTAAATGAATGTACTTGTTTGATGAGTTAACTATATGCATTTGACTTCAATCCTATTTTAGGAAGCCGTTCCATTGCTTTAAATACTTCATTCAGAGTTTTAGAGCCTATTTTGCATTTCTTTATGCGTTTTAAAAGAGGTATGATTTGTCCACGTTGTCAAATCAATGTTAGATAAGAGCAAATTACCATCACATTGCATGAAAAGAATATGGTCTGTGAGCTATTTTTTGCATTCAGGAGGGATTTTCTACAAGACTTATACAATAGTTTCTGACAAATTACAATAGAACAATCGATGGCATACTTGATCTTTTATTTTATCACTTAAATACAGTTATCACCCACCATTTGTGCCCAGCCTGTTATGAGAATTTTTGGCTAAGTCATAGGTATGGAGACAATGAATTGCATATTACTATTGGAGAAAGCATTGGATGGCTAAACAGTTTGTAAAGGTGGCCATATGTGAAAAGGTTGAAAATATATGTGCAGTTGTCCAGCAGCTGGCTGGGGAAAGGGTTAAACATTTTCAGCTCAATTCTTGGGCTTTTGGTTCTGACTGGGCCACCTGTGCTATGAGGGGGACAGCTGAGGTCTGAGGGCTCCGAAGTATGGGAACTTGGTTACAGGTGTATCACAGACTCATCTGCGGTCACAAGAGTAGCCGGGGATCATGGACAGCAACCCAACTGTGTACAATGCCATTATGGACTTTGACCTTTACGGAAGTATCCCTAGGCTACTATGTTATCTTAGTTGGGATCAGGGAAAGGACATTGTTAATTTTGTACTGTAACACATACAGAGTAAGGATGAGCCGAACACCCCCCAGTTCGGTTCGCATCAGAACCTTCGAATGGACCAAACGTTTGGGCGAACTTTAGAACCCCATTGAAGCCTATGGGACTCGAATGTTCGAAATCAAAAGTGCTCATTTTAAAGTCTAATATGCAAGTTATTGTCTTAAAACAGGTTTGGGGACCTGGGTCTTGCCCAAGGGAACATGTATTAATGCAAAACAAGTTTTAAAAACAGACGTTTTTTCGGGATCAGTGATTTTAATGATGCTTAAAGTTTTTTTTTTAAATATCGTACCTGCTGGATGTCTATAGTATGCCTATGAAGTGGCACTTGTTTAGAACTGTCCCTGCACAAAATGATTTTTTAGGAAAAAAGTAATTTAAAACTGCTTGCGGCTTTAATGTAATGTCTGGTCCCTGCAATATGGATGAAAATCATTAAGAAAAATAGCATGGGTTCCCCCCCTCCCCCCAGTTCATTACCAGCCCCTTTGGCCCTATATACTTTGAACAGCAGTATACAGGTGGTGCAAACAAGACAGGGACTGTAGATTTGTTGTTAAGTAGAATCTGTTTGTAATTTTGAATTGGTATTTTTTTAAAGTGTAGCTCCAGCCAAAAAATCTATTTTTAAGCTTTTTGGAAAACACAGAGAAGGGTTATCACCCCTGTAACATTTGTTTTGCTGTCTGTGCGCATATGTTCAGAAGATTTCACCTCACTTTCTGTCCCAATGACAAATGTTTTTTTTTTATTTTTTTTTTTTTGTGAAACAAGGATTGGTGATAAAGCATCAGTGGACAGGAGACGCCTCTTAAGGTTCGTACACACGGTCGGACATCCAACAAAATTTCCCTTGGATTTTTGACTTAATTGATTTGTCCGATCACACCCATAGCATACACACACTCGGACTTTTTCGGCAACCAACACGAACGTAGTGACGTTTTAACGTACTGCCACGCGATTCAAAGAGGAAGTTCTATTTTCGTATGTTACGCGTTACTATATAGTTAGTTGACGTTTCGTGTGAGTGCTTTCCCGATTTCCATTTTCGTGCCTTTTTGGTCGTTACTTTGCGTGCGTTCGCTCGATAACGAAATGTTGCGGAATCCAGCGAGAGAACGGGCTGTTTATGGGCTTGGAATTCTGGCTATTGCTCAAGCCCGGACCAGGACCAGGAAGAGGAGGACTGTTTGGACCAAAAATTGGTTGCTTCAGCGGGACCAATTTTCCCATATGTCATTGCTCAGGGAGCTGCAAGAAAACAATCCGAATGATTTTCGGAACTATCTTCGGATGTCAGATGCCTGCTTCCAGCGTCTTCTAAACTTGCTGTCCCCATATATTAGCAAGAAGGACACCTGTATGAGGCCTGCTATTCCTGCAGAGCAACGGCTCATAGCCACTTTGCGTTATTTGGCCACAGGAAGAAGTCTCCAGGACATCAAGTTCACCACTGGGATCTCTCCCCAGGCTCTGGGACACATAATTCGGACACTTGCTGTGCCATTATTCAAGTCCTGCAGAAGGACTATATTTGGGTAAGTTATTTTCTTTGTTTTCACATTTGATACACTTCATGATTTCTCTAAAATATTTTATTTGTACTTTGTCTTATTTGTATATATTATGTTATTGTCTACCCAAGTCGGTTGCAACCTGATCCTTCATTGGTTCACCATATTGGTCCCATGGAAAAGGAGAGAGTTCTTAACACTTGCCAAACTTTAAGCATTCAACATTATCTCCCCAAAATGTATTTAATCTGCCACCAGAGGGAGTCAGGAAGCATATTATTAGCTCTGCTTGTTAATTTTTATTCAACAAATGTTTGGATATATTTTAGTGTTCTCTTGCCCCTATAATGTATGTGCTAAAATTGCTGCTAATATTTTGTGCTCAAGTATTAACTAATTTTTCTTTGGTTGACTCCACAGTTTCCTTCAAACCCTGAGGAATGGCAGGATGTTGCGGCCCAGTTTGCCAATCAGTGGAATTTTCCCAACTGTGGGGGTGCCATTGATGGCAAACATGTCCGAATTGTTCCTCCACCGGCCTCAGGCTCTTATTTTTATAATTATAAGGGCTTTAACAGCATAGTTCTTCTTGCTATTGTTTCTGCCAATTATGAGTTTTTATATGTTGATGTCGGTATGAATGGTCGTCATTCTCATACCGAATTCTATCAGCGTCTTACGTCTGGCCCCTTACATTTGCCACCTGCGCAGGACAACGTGGAGGGCCTCAACTTTGTTTTTGTGGCAGATGAGGCGTTTGCTCTTGGGGAACATCTTTTGAAGCCCTTTCCAATGAGGAACCTCACCCCTGAGCAACGGATCTATAACTATAGACTATCTCGTGCCAGAAGGGTGGTTGAAAACGCCTTTGGCATTTTGTCCTGTCGTTTTCGGCTTTTTCTGACTGCCATTCACTTGGCGGAATACAAAATTAATCATGTGGTGTTGTGCTGCTGCATCCTCCATAATTTTCTACGGAGGAATGCTGCTAACTACATTGGTTCCGGCCATACTGATGACCCCTCAGGTGGACGGCCAGCTGAAGACGCAGTGATGCCAGCCCTGCAACTAATTAGACCTGCTGTCTCCTCCCAGAATGCCCGTCTGGTGCGGGAGCAATATATGGACTATTTTGTGGGTAGAGGGGCAGTGCCTTGGCAGCAAGATCTCCTGTAGTTTTTTGAGAAGCTTTCTGATGTTCCTTTTGAAAACCCAAATTTCAATTTCAAGATGCTGTTATCTGTGTTTATTAATATTATTTTACTGATTTCTGAAATGTTGCTGTGATTAGCATTAAATATTTTGAACCAAGCAAATGTTGAATTAGCCTTTCTAAATTTTGAAACAGCTATGTGTAGTATTATTATGTCTTTTGGTTCTGCTACACCCCTTTTCCACTAATACACTATCACTTTCCCAAGACAAATATGCAAATATACTGGTAGTAGTGATCAGATAAATAAGAAGCCACAAATTTTTAGAAAAAATATAACTGTTCAATCCTGCACAATCCAATGTCACTTTTTGGCAGTTTACAAAATACAAAAACATTGGTAGTTCAGGAATAACACAATTGTGTATGTTTTTTTTTAAACGCTAAACATGCATCTTTTAAAACCCAGCCCTAGACATTGCCAAGTGTTTTGAGAAGAAATTTTAACATTTTCAGCTTTCTTCACGCACCAAACTCAAATTTACTAATGTAAATGTCTGTCCAGATGCACTTTTGTTCATTCTGTGTTCCATTTTTGGGTGGGGCAAAAAGGCATGCACAGTGGTCTTCATGCGCTCCGTGGGTTCTGGTTGGCTGTAGCTCACAACATGTAGTCATCCTTATCACCGGAAACGGACTACCATGTTGTGAGCTAGAGCCGACCGGAACCATAATGGAGTGCATGTCAAACACTGTGCCTGCATCTTTGTCGCATACAAAAATGCACACCAAAATGAATGGAACTGCGTCTGATGTGAACTGACCCTTAGCACAGTCTTTCTCAACTCTCCTTCTCCTGCTGCAATCCCAGGGTCAGAATGACAAGTTGTTCCACTTTTGTCCTCGAAACATTGGGCATTTTTGTATGTGCATTTTTGTCTGATTTTAAGGTCTAGCCCTTAAAAAAGAACAAAATGACATTTGTAGGCACCAGGAGAAGAAGAGTGGATAAACACTCAGCTGAGACCCAGAAATCACACATAAAGATTGTCATTTTGTGGTAATGACCAACCAATTAAAGTATTGTATTGGCGAAAAATGTCACATGGTCAAAAATGTGCGTAGTGTAAAGAGAAGTAGTGCAAATTCTTTGAATTCTCACAAACTGAGCATGTGCAAACAAGGCTAATTGCAAATATTTCCAGGATAAAACAATGAACACGAGGGAACATTTGAAATTAGAAATGTACGATAGAAAACAACTAAAATTTTGCTAACAGGTCGTAATAATCCCTGATTCGTCTCTGAGCACCAGTGGCAGCCTCCTTGAGATTTTCCAGCTCTGTCATTGCCTGCAGCATATCAGCACTGATCCGACCAATAGTGCATCCTGGTAGTTGGTGGCCTTGGAAGAAGAAATTTTTTTTAATGGGTTTCATGGTCAAGTGACTGAGGCAATCCAAAAAAAAAAAAACAATCTGGTCTATTTTCATGAAATACTTACCTAAACCTAGACACTCAATTAGTCCTAACAACCTTTTTCATCTTCATAATACACCTACACTACTAGTGAATGTACACACTACAGATAATACTCTGTAAATCTTGGGCCAGGTGCATATCCATGTGTCTTCACAGGCATCTACCTAAACACCACTGCCACCTCTCCCTTCTACATGCTCAAATGTTGAATACACTAAATAATTTGCTATTGTGGTGTAGGCGTGTGTGGTGTGGACATCGAAACAAGAAACAGGTGTTGATTTTGCAAGGCACATGTTCCAAAAACTTACTGGGGCAAACAACAACCTCCGAAGGCTCATCTTGCATTTCTTGCACTCCTTCACCCTCAGCATATCTGGTGTCTGGGGATGTGCTGTCGACTGGTGGCTCTTTGCTGGGTCCGGCACTATCCTCCAAATCCTGCAAAGGTTGGTGCTGAGCACACTCACAATCCTCTAAAATGAAAGAATAAATCATCTATGAATCCTCGCCAAAATTACATTATATTAACATAATCACATGTGCTGCTTTTAAAGTACACCAACCTTGCCCTGGTGAACCAGTTTGCTCCACACTAGTGCACTACACTATGCATTATTAAAATAAACGCAATGCTAGGGAACAGGAGTATGATGTCTTTAAAAATGTGTGAATACATGTCTATATATTGGCCACATTAAACATTAAACAACTCAGGCAGATGACACCCATCACTCTTGTTTCCTATGGCAATATGGTTTATATGATGTGAAATCTACCAGGCGTGACTCTGCGTGACTCTGATCCCCAGGGCCTCTCCTCTACCCATGTCTACCCTGCAAATGTGTCATTAATGGTCAGTGATGAGCCATGCATCTAACATAAAGTGTAATGTACCCCTTAAGTTCCGCCCTGAGCCCATGGCCTTTGTTCTACCTATAAACACCCCTGTCACTGGCAAAAGCACATTAGCATTTTTATTAACTTACGTTTTGGGGCAGATTTTGGGCCTGTTGTCTCCCCTGTTCTCTCCCCTGTTGGAGCCCGGCCAAGGGAAGCCTCCCTTTGTCCCCTGTGGTGTCTTTCTCTGTGCCTTTGTCCTGTGGAAAAAATTAGAATACAGTATATTAAGGATTTGACAAAAGTAGCCAAGACATAAGAAAAACTTTACAATTATAATGAACTGCTTGTAAACTTGCATTAACTTCTTCTGTAGGCCCCACCAGAAAAAAAACACATTAAATTTCATCCATCTATAATGTACAGACAAATAATTCTCTAATTACATGTACTTACTTCTTTTGATAATGGTGCGGTGAATGGCTTCAAAATTTTCTTGCTCTCTGTGCTTCAAATCTGACCATCGTTTGCGGATTTGGTCTTTCGTTCGTTTGACACCATAATCTCCTTCCAATACCGCAAGGACCTTCTCCAGAACCCAGTCTTTATGGCTGTTGGGCCTATCATAATTTTCAAGTTTACAATAGTAATCGTACTTCTCAAAGATGCGAACCATCTCCACCATCTCCCCCTTGCTCATGGGGGTGGCCTTGTGTTTTCTATAAACGCCTCCACTGCGGGGCCTATTCGTTTTCGTGGGTTCCGCCATCACGTTCTCCCTCACACATCCCAGAATGTCGCATGAAGAAAAAGGAATGTGGTCCCGCCCCAGCATCATGACGCACGTAGAGCGAAGCTTCACGCATGCGCAGGCTATATAAATCAAGAACGAGCGCTCGATGTCACGGACGCATGCACAAACCTAGCGGAACGACTCTACGTGCAGCCGAAGGTATACGCGGAACGAAGGTAGGTGAAAACATTGGGACACTAGCGGTTACTGCATGATTTAGCTTAGAGCAAACAGAGATTTTCCTGACTGACTCCATGGCAGCCTACGTGTGGGTTAATCCCGCCTCCTCTCCATTGATAGGACCCCATACCCATAAAGGTTTACTCACCGCCCAGTACTGGTGTTCCTTTTTTGTCCTCCTCCATGGATCAAGGAAATACAGAGTTGTTCAAAACAAAGACTTACTTGGAAAAAGGATAGCACACTTTAAGCGGTGCAGCTCGGATCCCAGCCATGGGCGGGTGGAGAGCTTTGCAGCAACTTCCCCTCCGCTGTGCGGTCGTTGCTGTGTGTGCTGAAGATCCGGACTTCCACGGCTGGCAAGGTCTTATCTTATTCATGGCAGTCACCTATGTGTTGTATGTCTTTTTGTATATGTTTATTGCCTGTATGGCGGCTGGAGCGCTCCTGCGTTCCAGCGCCGTTTTTTTTTTTTTTTTTCCCCTCTTCCTGGTGAGCACCAGAGCCCTTCGCGCATGCGCAGTACCCAATCCCAGAGCGAGGCTTGGTTCGCGCATGCGCAATCGGACGAGACTCGCGGCGGCCGCGCAGGCGCCGTTGAGTCATTCACCACTGCGCAGGCGCGTACGTGGGCAGCGTCTGACGTCATCGGCGGGGATTTTAAAAATCAGCTGCTCGCCTGTGTACATTGGGGTTTTCCTGACAGGCGAGCAGCTGACACTGTGATCTGTGCCAGGTTAGTGTGGGGATCTACCTGTGCTTAGGCATAGATCCCCTTTTCATAATCACTCATATTCCCTCTCATGCATTTAGTTTTTAAATGATTTTAAGTACTGCATATTAATAAT
Source organism: Rana temporaria (assembly GCF_905171775.1). Classification (NCBI taxonomy): domain Eukaryota; kingdom Metazoa; phylum Chordata; class Amphibia; order Anura; family Ranidae; genus Rana; species Rana temporaria. The sequence continues at coordinate 85,950,188 of NC_053494.1, read as the reverse complement.
TAATATATTATTTTTTTCCTTGCATAGCAATTTTAAAAAAAAATTATTATTTTCTCTAATGGTATTTTGAAAATGTTTCCCTTCTTAAAGGGGCAGTGTCTTATATTTTTATTTTTTATCTGGCACCTTAGGATCTCTTCCGCTGTTTCACAGTACTATGCAGGTCCAAGACACTATGGACCAGTCACCGTCTACAGGTGGCCAGCCCTCACGCACAAGGTATGTGCGGGTGAGGGGGGGCGTAGGGGTGGAAGTCACACTTTATATAATTTGTCTGACTTATTTCCCCTATATATATCTTGTTTTTTCTCAGCCCTTCCGGTCCTGATCCTTATGCCGCTATCCAGTCCACAGACCTTGCCAGGCCGCATCAACGTTCCTCTTCTAAATCCAAATCAAAGAGTAAACGAAGATCTCCATCTACATCTTCCCATCAGAGGAGAAGTTCCCATTCCTCCTCCAGACACCGCTCCCACCGCCACGAAAGCCGCTCTGATCACAGAGCTTGCTGGGGATGTGACACTTACGTCCCGGAGGGCAAATCATTATGTGACCGATGCTACGCCCTGGCGGTTGGGGAAAAGGAGACTGAAGATCGTCGTATCGAGTCTCTTGTGGAACGTGTGGTGCAAAAATCTTTGAGAGAAAATGTCTCCCACACACAAAATCAAACCGGTACCATCAGGTCTGGTTCTCCAGCCATTGAGGTCCATGAGGATCCTGGTCCTTCCCAGCCTCGCGCTGCCTCCCCAGATTCCCAGGAGGGTGAACTGGAAAGCGATGAGGAGAGTCTAGAGTTCGACTTCTCCCAAGTGACACCACTTATTAAGGCAATCAAAGAGGCTCTCTTGTGGGAAGAGCAATCTACTTCTCCAGCTAAGCAAAATAAATATTTTAAACGCCTGGGGAAGGAACGCCCAAGTTTTCCGTTGTTAACCGAACTAAAGGGCATCTTTGAAGAAGAATGGAGTAGAGTAGACAAGAGGTCCTCTATGGCCAACAAGGCCTCCAGACTGTATCCCTTCAAAGCAGATGACGTTAAACACCTGGAGAATATTCCTGTGGTAGACGCAGCAGTGACACGACTGGCCAAGCATGTTACACTGCCACTGGCTGATTCAGTGTCCTTCAAGGACGGTCTTGATAGGAGAATGGATCAAGACCTCAAAAGAATCTACGGTCTGGCTGGGACAGCCTGCAAACCTGCTTTGGCCTTGGCAGCTTTATCTAAAGCAATGGAGGCCTGGACGGAAAATGTGGACTCCTTCCTTAAGGGTGTCTCTGAAGAGCTGGCCAGAAGTTCTGCTACTTCAGAACTTAAACTAGCAGTTGCCTTTCTGGGGGAGGCATCCGTTGATTTAATTCGCCTATTGGCAAGAATTATGCTGTCCTCTGTTACAGCCAAAAGGGCCTTGTGGTTGCGCCCCTGGGTCGCTGACCCATCGTCCAAACAAAATTGGTGTAAGATTCCCTTTGAGGGATCATCCTTGTTTGGCAACAAGCTGGATGACGCCATTGCTAAAGCTACAGGTGGTAAATCAGGTTTTCTCCCCCAGGATAGGCGTCAGTCCGGTAAGAAGAAACCACAATTCCGAAGGTATAGCCCGGACCGCACTAGAGAAGCTCGCGCCTACAGACCTGGCGGAAACTTCAGAAGAAACTGGGGTAGAGGCCGTGCATCTTTTCGCAAACCAGCGTTTTCTAACCAAGCGTCGAGTGGACGCGATCAGGCTAAGTCCTTTTGAAACAACGCCCGCCCAGGCGGATCGGGTGGGAGCTCGGCTGCTCCTCTTTCGGCACGTTTGGGCGGCCTCGATCACGGACTTTTGGGTCATCAAGACGATAACATCAGGCCACGCATGGTCGTTCTCCAGCATTCCTCTTCCAAGGTTCATTTCCACCCTTCTCCCAAGGTCAGCGGAACAGAGACAGGTTCTTCTAACCTATGTGGATCTACTCAAATCCCAAGGAGCAGTAGTATGCGTCCCAAAGGACGAACAGTTTCATGGAGTATACTCCCCCCTCTTCTTGGTGCAGAAGAAAAGCGGTGCTTGGCGTCCAGTCATAGATTTGACCTATCTAAACAAATTTATAAAACACAGAAGGTTCAAGATGGAAACCCTGTCGACAATCCAGCAAGCCATACAGCCAGGCGATTGGATGATCTCGATAGATCTGAAGGACGCTTATTTCCACGTTCCGGTGGCATTCGAGCTACAGAAATATCTCAGGTTCCACGTTGGACAAGAACACCTTCAATTCGTGTGCCTACCCTTTGGGCTAACAACCTCACCACGAGTTTTCACCAAAACCCTGTTGGCAGTGGTAGCCTTTATCAGACTGAAAAAGATAAGACTTTATCATTATCTAGACGACCTCCTTGTCCTAGCCCAGGACAAGACACAGCTCTTAACGCAAAGAGATCAGGTAATCTCGATCCTGTCCGAATTCGGTTGGCTCCTGAACTTAACGAAAAGCCATTTAGAACCAACTCAATGCCTAGTATATCTGGGGGCCCAGTTCGACACAGTGAAGAAAACCATCTCTCTTCCGATGGAAAAGATTCCTGTGGTTCAAGAAAGGATTTCTCGAGTGTTAGACACCCACCACCTGAAGGCATTCCAATGTCTAAAGATCATCGGAACAATGGTCTCCACAACCCCCATGGTGAAATGGGCATTATGGAGACTACGTCCCTTCCAGTCCGGCTTCCTCAAGCAGTGGAAGTCAGGCAACAAGAATCAGCAGATTCGCATCTCAACTTCCATGAGGAACAGCCTCTTTTGGTGGCTTCAGCCAAAAAATCTACGGAATTGTCATTCCATTGCCCCGGTCTCCTGGGTCACAGTAACGACCGATGCCAGTGGCTACGGCTGGGGGGCCCTGTGTGGTACAAACATGGCACAGGGCAGATGGGATGCTCGCCTCCGCGATCCGGGCTCGAACATCCTAGAGCTTCGAGCAGCCTGGTGTGCCCTCCAGTCCTTCTCCCAACTCCTGAAGGGAGAGTCGGTACTGTTGAGGATGGACAATACCACAGCAGTGTCCTATGTCAAGAGACAAGGAGGGACACGGAGTTCGTCTCTTCTACGGGAAGTCGAACCCATCATGAAGTGGGCACAGGAAAACCTGGTCAACCTGACAGCAGTCTTTATTCCCGGAATACAGAACTCCCAGGCAGACTTTCTTTCTCGCACTCAGGTGGACATCAACGAGTGGTCTCTCCACATCCAAACATTCCAATGGATCTTGTCTCTGGGAGTCAGTCCCCAAGTAGATCTTTTTGCTTCACAGCACAACACCAAGATGGAGAAGTTCTACTCGAGAGGTCATTGCAGTCAGGCGATCGGGACGGATGCCTTGACGGATCGGTGGAGTTTCCAGAGAGCATATGCTTTTCCCCCGATCCCAGTAATTCTGAGATTTCTACAGAGACTTCAAGCAGAAGAGGTCGAGGTGACACTAGTGGCTCCCTACTGGCCGAACAGGCCATGGTTCCCTCTCCTGGTCCAACTGAGCTATCGGGACCCAGTACCTCTACCAGTCAGACCGGACCTTCTCTCTCAGGGTTCACTCCTACACCCTTGTCCGGCTCTGATGAAACTGACGGTCTGGTTCTTGAGAGGGAGAGGCTGGAATCCCTTGGTTGCGCCTCTAGAGTGATCTCCACGCTGATGAGCTCGAGAAGGGCAAGCACGAATAAAGTCTACGGAAGAATTTGGGCTAAATTTGTGGAATTCTCTACGGTCTCAGGCAGGTCCTTTAGGAACCCAGAAATCCAAGATGTATTGAGTTTTCTCCAAACGGGGTTAGATCTTCCCTTATCCGTGAGTTCACTGAGAGTTCAAATCTCGGCTCTGTCGGCCTTCTCTGGAATTTCATGGGCAGTACACCCACTAGTTAAACAATTCTTTCGAGGGGCATCAAGGTTGAAACCTCAAAGGAAGCCAAGATTTCCCAAGTGGGATCTCCCACTAGTCCTGGATTTTCTGAGTGGACTCAGTACGTCGGGGCCTTCCCCGTCCTCTATAAAGGACTTTTCAGCTAAAGTGGCATTCTTGGTCGCTATCACCTCGGCCAAAAGAGTGTCGGAGATTGGGTCTCTTGGTCACAAAGAGCCATTCCTGACCTTCTTCCCGGATCGGGTGGTTTTGATACCCATGCTGGGTTCAAATCCGAAAGTTTCTTCTGTCTTTCATGAAAATCAAGAAGTTGTCCTTCCTACCTTCAGGTCTTCGGATTCCAATGAGACTCACCCTCTAGACATGGGCAAGATCCTTTCTGAATACATCCAGATGACGTCCCCCTTTAGACGTTCAGATCATCTGTTTATCCTGCACTCAGGCAGTAACAAGGGGAAAAAGGCTTCTGCCAGAACAATCGCGGCCTGGATCGTTCAGACAATTCAGCAGGCTTACAGGGCGAAGGGCTTGGCTCCTCCGCAAGCGGTGACAGCTCACTCTACCAGAGGGATGGCAGCTTCCTGGGCGGCAGCTCGTCACGTGGCTCCAGATGTCATCTGCAGAGCGGCCTCTTGGTCTTCTATACATACTTTTATGTCTCATTACTGTGTTGAGCCTGCATCTCTTTCCTCTGTGAATTTTGGTTTATCAGTTTTGTCAGGTGACGGGAAAAATTAAAATTTATTTTTGTTCAGCATACCCACCCGTGTGGTCTGGCTAGTTATTTCCCACACGTAGGCTGCCATGGAGTCAGTCAGGAAAAAGGAAAATTTATTATCATACTTACCGTAATTTTCCTTTCCTGATGGACTCCATGGCAGACGGAGTTCCCACCCTGAAATTATGGAGTCGGGATAGTTACGGAACACCAGTACTGGGCGGTGAGTAAACCTTTATGGGTATGGGGTCCTATCAATGGAGAGGAGGCGGGATTAACCCACACGTAGGCTGCCATGGAGTCCATCAGGAAAGGAAAATTACGGTAAGTATGATAATAAATTTTCCTTTGTATAAGCAGGTTAGGAAGTTAAAGCAAGCACTTATTGGTTGTATTGTATCCTTTATTGCAGATATCTCCTAAAAAAACATGCCTAAAGCAAAGGGTGGAAAGCTGAATTCAAAAGCCTTCATCACAGCTTTTATTGAGCTGTATAGATCTCACACATGTCTGTGGCAGGTCACCAATAAAAACTACTCAAATAAAAATAAAAGGCAGGCAGCAATTGATGAACTGGTGGCAGAAGCAAAGACTGTGTACCCCAGGGCCAACGAGACACAAATCAAAGCCAAAATTGGGAGCCTGAGGAGCACTTTTCTGAGGGAGCTCAAGAAGATTGAGGGTTCAAAAAGATCGGGAGCTGCAGCAGATGATGTGTATGTGCCCAAGCTATGGTACTTCAGCAGCCTGATGTTTTTAAAGGACCAAACTGAGCCACGAAAACATCTTTCCACACTTCCATCCGCATCAGCAGAGGCCACAGATACTGAGGCTGAACCAACTTAGAATGAGGAGGAGGAGGAGGAGGAGGAGGAGCTCAGCTTGACACAGGTATAGTATTCATGAAAATATGGGCATTCAGATATACTATGATATTAATGTGTTGTTATGATGGCAAGAAAAAAGAAATGATGCTCCTTTTTCAGACACAGGACGTTGCCAGCCAAGAAGAGGCTGGGCCCAGCAGACAGTCCACACAATGCAGAATCCCTACACTGAACCCTCCTAGGAAAAGGACCAAGAAGAGTCAACACCTAGATGATGCAACAGCCGAATTCTTGAGTAGGGCCACATCGGTCATCACCACAGCACCCGATAGTGCAGAAGGGTTTGGCTGTTTTATAGCCAATAAACTACGGGAAATTGATGCCGATCAAAGGGAGCTATGTGAGGGGATCATGGTCCAGCTCCTTAGCAAGGCCAGGAGACGGGAGCTAACCCCTATTTCACATGTATGTGATTTAGAACACGCACCTCCAGCCAATCTACAACAGGCCTACCAACCACAGACTGAGAATTGGGAGGTTCCCCGTTGGGCTTTTAGGCAGCAATTGTCAAAATTATAAGAGTACTGATTATTGTATTAAAATAATGTTTATTAACAAAAAGCTTAAAAGTCACATTGTATAGGAATTACGGTACATAAAATCAAATACAGGAAGTCATATTCCATGGTGCAGTAGACATGACAGTTACACATTGTTATGTTACATAATGTTACAGTGTTGATCCCCGACGCGTTTCGACCAGCAGAGGTCTCTTCAGGGGGATAGTTAGTTTCTAAAGGGGTATATCACAAAGATATGGAATTAGTGAAAAAGGCTAGCATGTCAGTATTCATCACATAGATTCAACCATGGGAATAGTATTTACCGCTAAAGCATGGAATGGAAGATGTGTGAAGCCGCTACATAGTCCGATGGAACCTACAGGAAGTCCCCACATTTCCGAGGGGAGGAAGTCCACCCAAATGGGGTCTTCAAGGAGCCTCATTATTGACACCCACCCGGTGGGGGGGAGGGGAGGATCGGCACCTGCAATGAGCACCCACAATAGCCATAGTAAGATTGAGGAGGGTAAAAATAGAGTAATTACAAGTGAACCTATCAAGAAGATGGCTGAATTGTATATTGTATATATAGGGTAAAAGGGCAAAGGCAACTAAAGGTTGCCATATATAATGTTAGTCAGGGCGTTTTTAAGCGTACATAAATGAATAATAAGCAGTAGGAAGGTTGGGATGATCTCACAATATAGTGTGTAGTGAGATGAAATAAAAAAGTGTTTTTTGGATAAATTAAGATAATAAACTGGATATAAAAGTGCAGTGTAAGTGCATATGACCAGACTGCCAAAAGATGGTCAGAGGGTAAATGATGTAGTGTAAAATACAAATGTGAGTGAAAATAACATAAGATAATAATAGTGAGGTAATAATAATTAAGTGAAAAAGGATAACATATGTGCCCAATAATGAACTTGGGCAAATGAATTGTGAAATAAAATTATAAGATAAAAAAGTTGAATGGGTGTTAGTGTTGGGAGGTTCATTATAAAATGTATATAAAGTAATTGAAAATAGTTCATTCTAAATTGTATATAAAGTAATAGGGAAAGATGCAGGTGTTACCTTGTATAGTGATGTAGATACTGGCCCAGATTCAAGAAGCACTTGCCCCCGCGCAACCATAGTTGCGCGGCGCAAGTGCTTACTTGCTCCGGTGTAACGAGTGCTCCTGATTCAGGAACCTCGTTACACCGAATGCAGCCTAGGATGTGACAAACATAAGCCTCCTTATGCCTTCACATCCCAGGCTGCATTCTTGCGTTTGCCGCTAGGGGGCGCGGCCTTTGTGATCGGCGTGTAGTATGCAAATTGCATACTACCACCGATTCACAAAAGTTGCGCGGGCCCTGCGTACGCAAGGTACGGAGTTTCCGTACGGCGCCTTTAGCATAAGGTTGCTCCTGCTAATAGCAGGCGCAGCCAATGCTAAAGTATAGCTGCGCCTCCCGCTCGCGACGTTCAAATTTCACGTCGTTTACGTAAGTGAACCGTGAATGGCGCTGGACGCCATTCACGTTCACTTACAAGCAAATGACGTCCTTGCGACGTCATTTGCCGCAATGCACGTCGGGAAAGTTTCCCAACGGAGCATGCGCTGTTCGCTCGGCGCGGGAGCGCGCCTAATTTAAATGATTCCCGCCCCCGGCGGGATCATTTACATTAGGCAGCCTTGCGCCCGGCTGCTTAGCATATTGCCCGCGCAATTTACGGAGCAACTGCTCCGTGAATCGCGGGCAAAGCGCAATATTTGCGTGGGCGCAGAGAAAAAAATTTGCTCTTTGCCCACGCAAATATTGCGCGATTCTACTTGAATCTGGGCCATTGTGGGTAGTTTGAAGGTTTAGTTGCAAATGGTGTGGAGCAGGTAGACACGCAGTGCCTGGACAGCGTGGATGCAATAGCATCCAGCCTGGTCTATGTGGGATGTGATGCACACACCCCAATGGCCAGTCATTATATAATGCCCTATACATGGCCAATCAGGGTGATCGGGTGCAGGCGCACAAGTCCCCTCCCATGACCATCAGGAGATGCGGCGTCCGGACCCCCAAAATGGGGCCCACATGGGGCTCCCCCGGCGTCCTGGAAGGCTGGGAAGCTCCGACCGCCGTCGTCCTCTCCGCTGCAATTTGCGTGACGTCATGACGTAGCGTGCACGCCGACGTCTCGCGCATGCGCACCAGTCCAAAACGTCCAGAAAGGATCCAAAGGACGCCGCCGGCAGAGGGGGCTCGCATCGGCGTACAGGGGAGAACCCCCTGAAACCCACCGAGGTGAATGAGAGGGAAACAAGTTCCTTCACCCCCCCGCCGGGAAAACCCCCTTAGGGAAATCAACCCCCAGAGCTGAACAGGGACTGCCAGGTCCATAGGACCCCGCAGCGGCCATATCCATATATAAATGTTAAATAAAGTGACATACAGAATAGCAGCTAATTGTAATGGATGTAAAAGTAACTGAATAAATTTTGACAGAATGTATTTGCACACGAGCTGTGCATACGTTCCATGATTCGGACTCCTTGCATATATAGGTTTAAATGGTTTAGAACAAATATTAATTCATTAAATATTTGGACATGTTGCATTACAGGAGTCTGTATATAGTATCTCCTGATGCATGATGAGGAGGAAAAGAGAGGATAAATGAATCAATCCGATCCGTTTGTTTATAGGTTGGTTGAATTGGAGCAAATGTTCACATAGAACATTTGAACATGCTGCAATGTTAAAACACTGCAGTATATATATATCTGGGGGTACCTCCTAAAGTAAAAACGGAGAACGAGGAATGAGTGGATGAATCCAATCCCCTCAACATCAACAAAAAGGTGTATGTAGCACCTAAAAAAAAAAAATCCAGTTGGCCCGTGTCACCTAAATAGGGGGTGGGTCAACATTAGTGGAAAAATTTAATGCAGGACTGAGAAGACCAATGGAAGAGCACAGGAATTTGCGTCTTGTGTCTGTGTGTCAAGGGGGGAAGAGGTGTTTAGCCACCGAAAAATATTGTACGAGAAGGGAATGAGGCCTCGTACACACGACAGAGAAACTCGACGTGCCAAGCCCGTCGAGTTCCTCGTCGAGTTCCTTGTTGAACTTGTCGAGAAGCTCGGCAGGCTTGCTTTGCGTACACATGTAACATACCAAAATCTGGTCGTTCTCCGGCGCGATGACGCTCACGACGTATGACGCGACTATAAAGGGGAGGTTTGATTTTGTTGGCGCCACCCTTGGGGCTCCTTTTGCTGATTCCGTGTTTACGCGTGTTAGTAAAAGTTTGGTGAGTGACGATTCGTGCTTTTCAGTCTTTGTGCTTTCAGATTGATCTCTGCCGTTCAGTTTGTACTTGTGGGGGTCGTATCTAGGCAATCGAGACGTGCGGTCAGGTCGTATTGTTTTACATTGCGGTCCTGTCCCCGCGTTTTTCATTGTCAGGGTCGTTCTTCATAGGTCTTGCTGTTCTTCACTGCGGTCTGTTTGGTGCAATTCTGATTTGTCGTTCGTAACTAGCCTTGTAGCCATGTTGCAGGCACCTAGTCGTCGCCGACTTCGTGCTAAGCATCTTCTGTGTGTAGGTCTGTTTGTTTATGACCTAGACGATGAGGAGTTCATGAACAGTTGGAGGACGCGTTCATGGACCAAGAATTGGTTGCTCCGTAGGAACCAATTCTCTCACATGCCTTTGCTGCGGGAGCTTCAGGAAAATAATCCTGTTGATTACAGGAATTTCCTGAGGATGTCTGATCCCGTCTTTCAGCACCTGTTGGCTTTGGTGTCCCCCTATATTACCAGGCAGGACACCGTTATGCGGGAAGCCATCAGTGCTGAGCAGAGGCTAGTTGCCACCCTCCGTTATCTGGCAACTGGGAGAAGCCTTCAGGACTTAAAGTTCTCGACGGGCATCTCCCCCCAGGCTCTGGGCCTCATCATTCCTGACACCTGCTCTGCCATCATCCAGGTTCTGCAGGAGGAATATATGAGGGTAAGTTTTCTCCTTTAATATCACATTTTATGTCTATAATGTATGCTAATGTCTTGTAGTTATCTCCTCCTTCCCTAATTACCATGTCTGGAATATGCTGTGAATGTCCCCTTTGCCCCCATGCATGCTGTAAACTTTGATGCCCCTTTTTTGGCCTACATGCATATTTCCCATCACTTACCTCCCCAGCATGCTATCCTGGGCCCCAACCTACCTAGTCTAGTCACTTCCCAATGTATTGTGTTATATCCATTGTAATGTCCCCCCCTCCCCTCAAAAATGTGTTGTAAAGTCTATGTTCACCAATAATCCTAATTATATTTTTTTTGTACTCCCAAACTCATCTAGCCCTCCCCTCAAAAATGTGTTGTAAAGTCTATGTTCACCAATAATCATAATTATATTTTTTTTGTACTCCCAAACTCATCTAGCCCTCCCCTCAAAAATGTGTTGTAAAGTCTATGTTCACCAATAATCATAATTATTTTTTTTTTTGTACTCCCAAACTCATCTAGCCCTCCCCTCAAAAATGTGTTGTAAAGTCTATGTTCACCAATAATCCTAATTATATTATTTTTGTACTCCCAAACTCATCTAGCCCTCCCCTCAAAAATGTGTTGTAAAGTCTATGTTCACCAATAATCCTAATTATCTTATTTTTGTACTCCCAAACTCATCTAGCCCTCCCCTCAAAAATGTGTTGTAAAGTCTATGTTCACCAATAATCCTAATTATATTTTTTTTGTACTCCCAAACTCATCTAGCCCTCCCCCAAACTTGGGCACTGGCCCATCAGAGGGGGTGTTTAATGTGTTAATTGTCTAAATATATTTAGATATAATATGCTAGTTCCCAGAAATGTTATAATGCTTATAATGTCTTTGTCTAATCTGCTTGCAAGGTTATGTGGCTAATTTTACCATTTTTGCTTCCCCAGCTTCCGTCCACACCACAGGAGTGGCAGTCTGTGGCTTTGGACTTCCAGACCCGATGGAACTTCCCCAACTGCGGGGGAGCCATCGACGGGAAGCACGTCCGCATCGTGCCTCCACCCCGTTCAGGATCCCAGTTCTTTAACTATAAGGGGTTCAACAGTATTGTGCTGATGGCGGTGGTGTCAGCACAGTATGAATTCCTTTTTGTGGATGTCGGGATGAATGGACGGATATCGGATGGGGGAGCCTTCAGGCAGACGGAGTTTGCGCTTTGCCTTCAGGATGATGATCTGTCATTGCCACCGGATGACCAGAATGTAGAAGGCCTGCCATTTGTTTTCCTGGCTGATGAAGCGTTTGCCCTGGGACCCCATCTTATGAGGCCATTCCCTCAGCGCACCCTCACCCCAGAGAGGAGTGTCTTTAATTTCCGGCTGGGCCGAGCACGCAGAGTGGTTGAGAACGCTTTCGGCATCATGGCCAGCCGGTTCCGCCTTTTCCTCACCTCTCTCCACATGGCGGAATATAAGTGGAATACTATTATTTTTGCATGCTGCATTCTGCATAATTTTTTGCGGAGACAATCTCCAAATTATATGGCCCTGGTTGGGCCTGAGGCACAACTTTTGGCTCCATCAGAAACTTTGGCGGGCCTTGAAGCTGGCCACACAGGACTGCCCCCCCAGAGTGCCCGTGAAGTCCGGGACAAATACATGGACTATTTCATGGGTAGGGGGGCAATACCATCTCAAGCAAATTTGCCATAATTTTATCTTTCACAAAAATAAATCATAATCTTTTTTATAAACTTGTTATGTCTTGCTTGTGTTGCTTGGAGTTCTTTACTAAGTGTAACTAAGTGTATTTTCATTATCAACTAGCAAACATTTCCCAGGTGACCCCCAAAACAAACACATAGAAAATTTAACGTATTTTAGGAAAAACACCACACACTTTTTTGAGGTTCAAAAGCTCTTTATTTTCCCAATTTTTTTTGTTTTTTTTTTCAAAAATACCCTACAAAAATATTTTGTCTTTTTTCTCATACAATATACAATCATTTTTGTAAATGTTTTGGTCTTTTTTCTCATACAATATACAATCATTTTTGTAATTTTGTTGGTCTTTTTTATCTTAATAAACATTAAAATCTGTTTTTTTTTTTTTGTATTTTTTTTTATTAAATAAAGTCTAAAATCTGGTTATATTATTTTTTTGTATTTTTTTTTATTAAATAAAGTCTAAAATCTGGTTATATTATTTTTTTGTATATTTTTTTTATTAAATAAAGTCTAAAATCTGGTTATATTATTTTTTTGTAATTTTTTTTATTAAATAAAGTCTAAAATCTGGTTATAGTTTTTTTTTGTATTTTTTTTTATTAAAGAAACTGTAAAATCTGGTTATATTATTATTTTATTTTTTTTTTATTAAATAAACAGCAAAATCTGGTATTTTAAAAAAAAAAATATTTTTTTCTGATTCAGACTCTCCCCAAAACATCTAGTAAATTTTTTAATTTATTTTCCACCCTCCTTGTTCTTTCGTTAATTTTTCTGTTGGCCAGATGAATCTCCTCCACCTCTTCTCTGCAGGCCCAGATTTCAGATATAACCATCTGTATAGTATGCCTGTCCAAGCCACCACCTGATCCTGAAATGTGGGACAAAACAATTTTTTAAAATTAGGCAGGCCTACATCTACATTACCTGAAGCTGGGTTAGTTATATGTTACTTTACCTGATGTGGTGGCAGGCTGCGCATCATCACCATCCCTCGGGGGTGTGGCTTGCTGGACTTCTTGCTCCCGTGTTGAAGCTTCATGACGCCCTACGAGAATGAAGAAAATGGAAACAGGATTTTTATAGCTTATAGGCCTGAAAGAGGAATATGATTCACTTTATACAATTTCTGGGACTATTGATGTTTTGAAAAACCCCTCAGGGCAAAACACAGGATTGAAGGCATTCACAAAGATCATGACAAATCTTTGAGCTTTGGTCTACTTTTAAACATGTAAGCCAACCAAGTATACACTGGATCACCTCACCTCTGTGTGAACCCCAAAATGGGTTATTAAAGGGGACAACAATTATGCAAATGAGTCCACATGTGTCACCGACTGCTGAGCAGACTCTCCTTTTACTGTATATATTTAAATTTTAAAAAAAGTTTTGTGGTTTTAATAGCACATCTACATAATTTTCACGATTGATCTCACCACAATTTTATAAAAATGTCATAATTTTTAGGATTTTAAACACAATATTTTGTCGTTCCGAATGGACGTCCAGTTTGACGATAAATTCTTGTGCATAAAAACATAATACAGTACAACCTGAAATAAAAAACACATGGCGCGGAACAAATCTTACAAAATATATAACAAACTTACTTCTTCTAATCACTCTCCTGATCCTCTTCATTTGTTCCGGCTCACGTTTTTTCAGGTCACACCACCTTTTCCGGATCTGTTCCTTGGACCTTTTCACCCCAAATTTCTGATGGAGACTCCTCCTCACCTTCTCCATTATTTGGGCCTTGACCTTATTAGGGTACTTATATGGCCCATGCCTCCCATCATAGTCCTCTGCTTTGAGGATGAGGACCATCTCCACCATTTCCTCAAAGGTCATGTTGGAGGCCTTAAAACGGATTCGCCGTGCTGCCATATTCTCCATGTGCTCCCAACAAAAAAAAGATGGAAAAGGGGCGGGGAAAATACGACACCATGAACGTCAGGGGCGGGGAGACGTGCGTAAAGTCCCACATGCGCGTGTATAAAGGGCTACCACGTGAGTAAAAGGGGCGTTCACAGTTTGTGGAAGACGGCGGAGATAACAATCGGGTCAAAGACCGGTATGTAACTACATTTTACATGTTATTCTTGATTGAATGATTTTGTGGCCTACATCTTAGGTTCATAAATTAAAACATAGCTAGTTTGAAATTTTAAGGTAATGGTCCGCTATAGTGCCGTCGTACGTAAACAACGCTTTGATTATGCATTTTGATCCAACTACTGTTGTGTGGGCAATCTCGGTTCTCATCAGGATGTCTTCTAAAAACAAGTCGGTTTAAACATGATGCAAATGGTCGCTTTTATGTCTTGACCAAACTATATCGGAGTGCTTTTCTCTAACTAACGTTTCATACACAAATGAGGATGAGATCTGGCTTATTAGTTCGACACAACTGGTCATCTGTTTCCTAGGAACTGACCCAACATGATCTGCTGCCAACTCCTCCTTGTCGTTTTTGCGACGGAAGATAAGGGGCGGGGGGGAAACATCAATTTTTTTTAAGCATGGGCGGATGTCGTGTGCGGAGTGTATATAAGGCTCGAACACATGTAGCGTCCATACGACCGGGTTGCGTAAGAAAGACGTTTGAACGACAAGCGTGTAGGTATGCTTCGAACTTGGGACAGCAGTGGCATATTCAGGAAAGACAGACATTTAAAGGAGCAATAAGCCAAAATTGTTTGGGGCAGAAATAACTAACTTTACATTATATCAGTCTTGATTTCATGTCCTCATTGTCCCTTTTTGCTTTTAAGCAGCTGTAATCCTTTGCATAAATCATCACTTCCTGGTTCTCTGGCTCCCTCTCAAATTTATCAGGGGAGCTTGTCACTGTGGTCTAAGCTGTGTGTCTAAAAATCCACCAAAACAATGCTAATAATTTTAGAAATTAAAATATGCCCTGGTTTTTTTTTTTTTTGGTTCTGTGTGTCTCTTTAATTCACAGAAACATTAAATAAATTTAAAACCAAAAGTGAAACTAGAGGCACATTATATGTATGCACTTGTATGTCTCTAGACACTGTAAACAGTCATTTCCTCCAAAAATATAGTTATCCATTAGTGACCCTTTAAGGGCTAGCTTGTGAGAAAGAGTAATTGACTTTATAGACTGTGTATTGACATTATTTTTTTATCCTTGGTTTTGGACAGGAAAAGATGAATCTCTTTAACCGACCAGAATTCTTGGAGATATTCATTGATCGGTGGCAAGAACTTCCTGTTCTGTGGGCCACCAAAGACCCCATATCTCGAAATAGAGAGTTGCGCAAAACTGCACTGGAGAGCCTGCTCCCACTTGTGCGGAGACAGGTGGGGTTTGATGTGACAACTGACCAGTTGGAGGTCAAAATTGGGACCTTGAGAGGCACCTACAGGAAGGCACGCAACAAGGTCTTGGCTTCGATGAGGTCTGGAGCTGGAGCAGGGCGGGTATTTAAACCCAAGTTGTGGTACTACAGCAAACTGAGCCTCCTGGATGAACACCTGGAGGTAAGGGAGTCACTTTCGAGCCTTGCCCCCAGAAGGCACAGAAGGTCCAGCCTTCCCTCCAGCCTTCCCTCCAGCCAACCTGCTGCTCCCTCTGCAGATGAACCCTCTCAGCAGCCTTCCATCCTGGATGAAGATCCGGATTTGCCCAGCTGGAGCCAGGTATATAGTACTTTCAATGTGCAAATGTGTGGTGTTTAAATGTTGTTAAAGAGATGTAAATTAAGATGTTAAAGGTAAAAAAATATTAGATCTAAAAGTGTTATACAGAACATTTGTCAGTATTGGCCATGAATTTTTTTGGTGTGATTGACCATAAAACATGGGTCACAATGATTGGCTTAGCTAAGTCGTGACTAAAAAATATGCAACAGTCAGGAGCTTAAATAAAAAAAAATAAATAAGTAAAACTGTACTTTTTTTCCATACACAGGACGAGACCAGGCAGCAGGAGGATCAGGAAAATGCCAGGCAGGAGGAGGACAGGGTGAGTGGCTTGGAGGAGGCTGCAGGCCCAAGTATCTCTAACGTGGTGGCAGGCCCAAGTGGAGCGGATGAGGTGGCAGGCCCAAGTGGTTTGCACAAGGTTGATGGGCGAAGTACACGATGTCAGGTGTCTCCTCTTCGCCTGCGTCCGAGAAGGCAGGTGAGGGATACAAGGGTGCGTGACGCCTCACTAGCCCTCATTCGGGACGCCCATGCAACCCTTCAACAGCCTCCCACTGCTCAGGAGGGATTTGTAACAGTGGTTTTGGCCAAAATGTCAGAAATGACATTAGACCAGCGCCTCCTCTTTGAGGGACTCCTCATCACCCTCGCAAATCAGGGGGTGAGGGGTCTTCTCATGGAGGACACTGTGATTTGCCGCCATCCCCATCCTCACACACCACATAACTCCCAAGCTCCCCCACCTTCTTCTTCTTCTTCTCATGCTCCTTCTCAAGCTCCCCCACCTTCTTCTTCTTCTCATGCTCCTTCTCAAGCTCCCCCACCTTCTTCTTCTTCTTCTCATGCTCCTTCTCAAGCTCCCCCACCTTCTTCTTCTTCTTCTCATGCTCCTTCTCAAGCTCCCCCACCTTCTTCTTCTTCTTCTCATGCTCCTTCTCAAGCTCCCCCACCTTCTTCTTCTTCTCATGCTCCATCTGAACATTCTTCTTCCTCTTCTTCTCCTGCTCCTTCTGAACATTCTTCTTCCTCTTCTTCTCCTGCTCCTTCTCAACATTCTTCTTCCTCTTCTTCTCCTGCTCCTTCTGAACATTCTTCTTCCTCTTCTTCTCCTGCTCCTTCTCAACATTCTTCTTCCTCTTCTTCTTCTACTACTCCTCCTCCTTCTACTCCTCCTCCTTCTACTGCTCCTCCTCCTTCTACTCCTCCTCCTTCTACTGCTCCTCCTCCTTCTAGTGCTCCTTCTACTGCTCCTCCTCCTTCTACTCCTCCTCCTTCTACTCCTCCTCCTTCTACTGCTCCTCCTCCTTCTAGTGCTCCTTCTACTGCTCCTCCTCCTTCTACTGCTCCTCCTCCTCCACCTCCTCCTCCACCACCGTCGGCTACTCATCCTCCACCACCTTCGTCTACTCCTCCTCCTGGCATGAGTACTACCCCTGTGGCACCACCTCCAGCCAGGCAGAAGAGGAAGGCTGCTGAGAAGGCTGCAGAGAAGGTGAAAGAGCAGGCTGCAGGGAAGCCACCAAGGAAGGCCTTGAAGAAATCCAGAAAGTGACTCCCTTACTTCCATGTGGTGTACCAGAGTTCAGGCTGCTATAGTACCACAACCTGGTGACATCTGCCTGCCCTGCTCCAGTTTGTGACCTCGGGGAGTCCAAGACCTTGATGCGTGACTTCCTGAATGAACCTCTCAAGTCCCCATTTTGGCCTCCAACTGCTCACCAGTCACATCAGGCCACACCTGGCTGTGCACAAATGGCAGCAAGCTCTCCAGTGCTGACTTTTGCATAGTTAATTTATTTTTCTAACCAAAATAAATGGTAAAAATTTTTTTTACAGTTCATACTTGTCCTTGTATTTTTTTACATTTCAATTTTGCAAGTGAGAAGGCAGGTTATTTTTTAAAAAAAATTGGATATAAGGTGTAATTTGAAAGGGACACATGAGATAAGACAAAGCAATAAGGTTTCTATGGGGGGAACTTGACATTACAAAAAAAAAAAGGATTTGCATTTTTTTGAAATTTAAAATTAAGGTGAACATTAAAAGCAGGATTTAAAACACAGGACCAAAATAAGGTGACAATAATAAAAATAACAAATATTGAGACCAGTAAGAAAAAGTTTCCACCTAATTTTAAGGAACTCTGTGTGAATATCATAAAAAAAAAAAATTATATTGCTGTTTTGTGCCCTTACAAAAAATTGTGTAAAGCGCTGCAAATAAACGATTAAATAATGTTGGAAGCGACACGAATGTGCTATCTCCATTCCAAACGCTAGTTTTACCTATGTTGGTCTCCAGTGTCTACGTTTTTGACAGGTTTCTTAGCATACACACGACCGAGTATCTCGTTTAAAAAACAGCCCGATGAATAACTCGTCGAGCCAAAATCCACTGCCATCGAGAAAATAGAGAACCTGCTCTCTATTTGCTCGACGAGTTCCTCGGCGGCTCCATCGGGCCGAAAATGTACACACGACAGAGTTTCTCGACAGAATCCGGCTCTTCACCGAGATTCTCGACGAATTCTGCCGAGAAACTCTGTCGTGTGTACGAGGCCTGACACATACTGAAGAGATGGTAAAGCTGCTCGCCCTATAAGGTAATTGAGAATTGGGAGGTTCCCCGTTGGGCTTTTAGGCAGCAATTGTCAAAATTATAAGAGTACTGATTATTGTATTAAAATAATGTTTATTAACAAAAAGCTTAAAAGTCACATTGTATAGGAATTACGGTACATAAAATCAAATACAGGAAGTCATATTCCATGGTGCAGTAGACATGACATGCAGTGTAAGTGCATATGACAAGACTGCCAAAAGATGGTCAGAGGGTAAATGATGTAGTGTAAAATACAAATGTGAGTGAAAGTAACATAAGATAATAATAGTGAGGTAATAATAATTAAGTGAAAAAGGATAACATATGTGCCCAATAATGAACTTGGGCAAATGAATTGTGAAATAAAAGTATAAGATAAAAAAGTTGAATGGGTGTTAGTGTTGGGAGGTTCATTATAAAATGTAAATAAAGTAATTGTGTATGTGATGAATACTGACATGCTAGCCTTTTTCACTAATTCCATATCTTTGTGATATACCCCTTTAGAAACTAACTATCCCCCTGAAGAGACCTCTGCTGGTCGAAACGCGTCGGAGATCAACACTGTAACATTATGTAACATAACAATGTGTAACTGTCATGTCTACTGCACCATGGAATATGACTTCCTGTATTTGATTTTATGTACCGTAATTCCTATACAATGTGACTTTTAAGCTTTTTGTTAATAAACATTATTTTAATACAATAATCAGTACTCTTATAATTTTGACAATTGCTGCCTAAAAGCCCAACGGGGAACCTCCCAATTCTCAATTACCTTATAGGGCGAGCAGCTTTACCATCTCTTCAGTATGTGTCATTCCCTTCTCGTACCAACCACAGACAGCCTACCAACCCCAGACAAGCTTCCAAGCACACCCAGCCTACCCACACCAGCCAACCTACCCACACCAACCAGCCTACCCACACCAGCCAACCTACCCACCCCAGCTAACCTACCCACCCCAGCAAGCCCACCCACCCCAGCAAGCCAACCCACCACAGCAAGCCAACCCACCCCAGCAGCATGGGGGTCAGTGGCCAACTCAGAGCCCAGATTTTAGGGGATACTAATTTGTCTATAAATATTATGATTTGGAACATATTTTTTCTATTATTTGAAGTTGAGTGTGTAATTTTAGGTTTGGCTTACAAACAAATGCTAGAATAATGGCAGAAAATCTTTAGTTTTAATATATTATTGGTTTTTGTATTATGGTGGGAGTGCTAAAAAATATAAGGCCTCAGCTGATGAGGTTTGAAGTGTGGAGAGTGTTGGTCGTGGTTCAGTTTGGTATGCAGAAATATCAGCCTGTTGAAGTACCACAGCCTGGGCACAGATATGTCTGCTGCTGCTGCTCCCCATTTTTGGAGACCACAATCTTCTTGGGCTCCTTATATTTAAGTTCATGCTCAGGTCCCCAAGTTTGGAGATTAGAACATAATTTATGTATGCCCTGGGGTACAGAAGCTTTGCCAAGTCAACCAGTTCTTCAATTGCTGCCTTCCTGTTGTTTTGTATTTGGATCTGTCATTCTTTTTTACATTTTTTTTAAAATAAAAGGATGATGCTAAAAACTCGTGGATTATGTGTGGAAAGTCAAATGTCAGTTTGTGAGTAGGCAGGCCCTTTGCTAAAATTGAAGGGACACAAATAGAGTAGTTATTACTTTGCCCAGCATAAAGAATTGGGGATATTTTTTGTTTTTGAATTTGAAAGAAATATAAAAAAAAAGGCTGGATTCATATCAAGAAAATACACTAATCCAAAGTAAATACATTTGTTTTTAATCCGTCCGTATCACCAGTTGAGCAGATGTACATATTAGGACATTATAAAGAAAAAGAGAATATGCGCTGCTTTTTGAGATTTCGAAACTTGCCGCGTGACGAATGAGCATTTTCGAATACGAACGCTAGTTTTACTAGACAGATGGCTTCCGGGTGCTCTTTATTTCGGGGCATGCGCATTTAGACTTTTTAGTAAAGTCCGATTGTTTTCTGTACACACGGTCGCACTTTGCACAATCAGACTTTTCGGAACATAAAGTTGGTCCGTTCACAGACCCAACTTTTTGTCCGATGGAAGCCAAAAAAGTTGGTCCGATGGAACGTACACACGGTCGGACAAATTTGAAAAGTGCCGGATTTTGAAGTTGGTTGGCCAAAAATCCGACCGTGTGTACGGGGCTTTACAGAAGAGAATTTCCCTTACTAGAGGTAGATTTCCTCTCACCTCCTGTTGTCTCCTTCCGTTTACAAGTAGGAGTCGTTTGTAAGTTGGATGTTTGAAAGTAGGGGCCTGTCATATATACTCTGCAGAAATTTGGGCCCTAGGTGTTGGTGTTGCCACAACACTGTAAGCCCTCACAGTTAGTCTTGGTGGGCGCTGCTGTGAACTGTTATATCAAGAATTGTAATTACATGCCATTGTTGAACAGTGGTAGAAAAATTGGGCCTTTGGTGCTGGTGCCACAACACTGTAAGTCCTCACAGTTACTCTTGGTGGGCACAGGAATGGGCCCTGCTGTGAAATATTAGATCAGGAATTATAATTACATGCCCCTGTTAAACAGGGGCAGAAAAATTGGGCCTTTGTTGGTGGTGCTAGTGCCACAACACTGTAAGCCCTCACAGTTACTCTTGGTGGGCGCAGGAATAGGCCCTGCTGTGACATATTACAGGGAGTGCAGAATTATTAGGCAAATGAGTATTTTGACCACATCATCCTCTTTATGCATGTTGTCTTACTCCAAGCTGTTTAGGCTCGAAAGCCTACTACCAATTAAGCATATTAGGTGATGTGCATCTCTGTAATGAGAAGGGGTGTGGTCTAATGACATCAACACCCTATATCAGGTGTGCAGAATTATTAGTCAACTTCCTTTCCTTTGGCAAAATGGGTCAAAAGAAGGACTTGACAGGCTCAGAAAAGTCAAAAATAGTGAGATATCTTGCAGAGGGATGCAGCACTCTTAAAATTGCAAAGCTTCTGAAGCGTGATCATCGAACAATCAAGCGTTTCATTCAAAATAGTCAACAGGGTCGCAAGAAGCGTGTGGAAAAACCAAGGCGCAAAATAACTGCCCATGAACTGAGAAAAGTCAAGCGTGCAGCTGCCAAGATGCCACTTGCCTCCAGTTTGGCGATATTTCAGAGCTGCAACATCACTGGGGTGCCCAAAAGCACAAGGTGTGCAATACCCAGAGACATGGCCAAGGTAAGAAAGGCTGAAAGACGACCACCACTGAACAAGACACACAAGCTGAAACGTCAAGACTGGGCCAAGAAATATCTCAAGAATGATTTTTCTAAGGTTTTATGGACTGATGAAATGAGAGTGAGTCTTGATGGGCCAGATGGATGGGCCCGTGGCTGGATTGGTAAAGGGCAGAGAGCTCCAGTCCGACTCAGACGCCAGCAAGGTGGTGGTGGAGTACTGGTTTGGGCTGGTATCATCAAAGATGAGCTTGTGGGGCATTTTCGGGTTGAGGATGGAGTCAAGCTCAACTCCCAGTCCTACTGCCAGATTATGGAAGAGACCTTCTTCAAGCAGTGGTACAGGAAGAAGTCTGCATCCTTCAAGAAAAACATGATTTTCATGCAGGACAATGCTCCATCACACGCGTCCAAGTACTCCACAGCGTGGCTGGCAAGAAAGGGTATAAAAGAAGAAAAACTAATGACATGGCCTCCTTGTTCACCTGATCTGAACCCCATTGAGAACCTGTGGTCCATCATCAAATGTGAGATTTACAAGGAGGGAAAACAGTACACCTCTCTGAACAGTGTCTGGGAGGCTGTGGTTGCTGCTGCACGCAATGTTGATGGTGAACAGATCAAAACACTGACAGAATCCATGGATGGCAGGCTTTTGAGTGTCCTTGCAAAGAAAGGTGGCTATATTGGTCACTGATTTGTTTTTGTTTTGTTTTTGAATGTCAGAAATGTATATTTGTGAATGTTGAGATGTTATATTGGTTTCACTGGTAAAAATAAATAATTGAAATGGGTATATATTTTTTTTTTGTTAAGTTGCCTAATAATTATGCACAGTAATAGTCACCTGCACACACAGATATCCCCCTAAAATAGCTAAAACTAAAAACTACTTCCAAAAATATTCAGCTTTGATATTAATGAGTTTTTTGGGTTCATCGAGAACATGGTTGTTGTTCAATAATAAAATGAATCCTCAAAAATACAACTTGCCTAATAATTCTGCACTCCCTGTAGATCAATAATTATAATTACATGCCCCTGTTGAACAGGGGCAGATAAATTGGGCCTTAGGCACTGATGCTGGTGCCACAACACTGCAACCCCTCACAGATACTCTAGTTGGAGTGCAGGAATGAGCCCTGCTGCAAAGTATTGCATCAAAAAAATTAATTACACGTCCCTGTTAAACAGGGGCAGAAAAATTGGGCCTTAGCCACTGGTGGCGGTTTACAGAACCAAAAATGTTCTTACAAGCTATCAGCATGTTCATTGAGGAGGAAAAGGATAGTCACTCAGCATAACAGCATAGTCACTCAGCATGACAGGATAGTCACTTAGCATCAGCATAGGCAGTCTTGAAGGGATCTGACATTTCCAAAAAATGATTCAGTTACATCAGCATCAGGTGCTTGGGAGCTGGTGGTGATCCAAGCCTGATTCATTTTTATGAAGGTCAGTCGATCGACCAAGTCGGTGTAGAGGCGCACCCTGTGATCGGTTACAAAGCCTCCAGCAGCACTCAATGTGCGTCCTGAAAGAACGCTGGATGCAGGACAGGCCAGTAGCTCAATTGCATACTGTGCAAGCTCTGGCCAGTGATACATCTTCAAGACCCAGTAACCCAGATTATTTTTGATGGGAAAGGTGTCCAAGTCTGATCTTGCCCCTAGGTATTCCCACACCATGTAAAACAGACGCTGGCGATGGTTGCTGGAACCAGTCATACCTTGGGGCTATGGACTAAAAAATTGTCTAAATGCATCAGACAGTCACCTTCTCCACCGCTCCTTTTTTGACTGACCGAAGCCTCAGCAACACGTTGTCCAGGGCCAGGATTTTGTAACCTCCCAGTCTCTGGGAACGCGTTGCACAGACCTTTCTGCAGTATTTTGAAATCTGACGGACTGTTTACATGTTAAATGTGAAAATCAGAGGTGTTCTGTCACATTAGCAACAGGGGCGTACCTAGAGCATTTGGTATCCGGGGCGGATCCAATATCTGGCACCCCCCATGTTAAAATGTAAAAACACCCCACTGTGCCCCCTGCATACCTCTGCATCCTTCAATATCTTTTTGTTACTACTGTGTACCCCTCTCCACAACTGCACCTCTGGACCACTTTACATTGCACAGCACCCCACACCTCTGGACCACTTTACATTGCACAGCACCCTGCATCACTGGACCCCTTTAAAATTACACAGTACCCTGCATTACTGGACCCCTTTAAAATTACACAGCACCCTGCATCACTGGACCCCTTTACATCTCACAGCCCCCTTCACCTCTGGACCCTTTTACATTACACAGCACCCTGCACCTCTGGGCCCCTTTACATTACACAACACCCTGCACCTCTTTACATTACACAGCCCCTGCACCACTGGACCCCTTTACATCACATAGCCCCCTGCACCTCTGGACCCCTTTACATTACACAGCACCCTGCACCTCTGGACCCCTTTACATTACACAGCACCCTGCATCACTGGACCCCTTTACATTACACAGCACCCTGCATCACTGGACCCCTTTACATTACACAGCACCCTGCATCACTGGACCCCTTTACATCTCATAGCACCCTGCATCTCTGGACCCTTTTACATTGCACAGCACCCTGCATCACTGCACCCCTTTTACATTACACAGCCGCCTGCACCTCTGCACCCCTTTACATCACATAGCCCCCTGCGCCTCTGGACCCTTTTACACTACACAGCCCTCTGCACCCCTTTACATTACACAGCACCCTGCATCACTGGACCCCTTTACATTACACAGCACCCTGCATCACTGGACCCCTTTACATCTTATAGCACCCTGCATCTCTGGACCCTTTTACATTGCACAGCACCCTGCATCACTGCACCCCTTTTACATTACACAGCCGCCTGCACCTCTGCACCCCTTTACATCACATAGCCCCCTGCACCTCTGGACCCTTTTACACTACACAGCCCTCTGCACCCCTTTACATTACACAGCACCCTGCATCACTGGACCCCTTTACATTACACAGCACCCTGCATCACTGGACCCCTTTACATCTCATAGCACCCTGCATCTCTGGATCCTTTTACATTGCACAGCACCCTGCATCACTGCACCCCTTTTACATTACACAGCCGCCTGCACCTCTGCACCCCTTTACATCACATAGCCCCCTGCACCTCTGGACCCTTTTACACTACACAGCCCTCTGCACCCCTTTACATTACATTACACAGCACCCTGCATCACTGCACCCCTTTTACATTACACAGCCACCTGCACCTCTGCCACCCCACATGTCAGCTAAAAAAAAAAAAATATATATATATATATATTTTTTTAAATCGGGATGGTGTCACCCCTCTAGCGAGTGTCACCCGGGGCGGACCGAACCCCCCGCACCCCCCCTAGGAACGCCTCTGATTAGCAACCATGTAAGGTCAGCAGGTTTGCTGCTGCTTTTAAAATGTAACATGTAAACAGTCCGTCGGATTTCCAAATACTGTATTTAAGCATACAAGCTCCATTTTGTGTTGAAGATAACTGAAATCTAAAACTCCGGTGGGTGTAACAAAATGTCCGCTTGCCCCTTCTCACTCTATCATTACTGTGCATGAGTGTGCGGTGTAGCAAGATGGCGGTGACAAAACTTCACTGTGATGGGGAGCCGAATGTGACAGGACACTGGTGGATACTGAGGCCTCGTACACACGACAGAGATTCTCGGCAGAATTCACCGAGAAACTCGGTCAAAACCCGGATTCTGCCGAGAATCTCTGTCGTCTGTACAGTTTTGGCTCGATGGAGCCGCCGAGGAACTCGACGAGAAAATAGAGAACATGTTCTCTATTTTCTCGTTGTCCTCGTTCTTCTATGGGAGAAGCCGGCCCGCCGAGCTCCTCGGCGGCTTCATCCCAAAACTCGACGAGGAACTCGACGTGCCAAGCACGTCGAGTTCCTCTGTCGTGTGTACGGGGCCTGACACTTCCTGTCTCTGGAACGCATGCTGGAATGAACGGGGATGAGGTCACTTCCGGAAGGATTAGCCAATAGGCGTCATGTTTGCGGAGCATGCGCTCCTTCTTCAAGCCTAACGGTGGCTGTGATGGGTCCAGGCTTATATAGCCAGAACAGCACTGCTGGGTCCTAGAGACTCACAGCTCAATTGATTTAAAAAAGTCAAAAGTAGCATTCTAGACCAAAACAATGACTGTGTCAGGGTCAGCAGCTAAGACCACCAGACACGTAGCTACACAGGGGAACTGAGACCAAACAAAGTATTTATCAGTAAAGTGATTTTTTTTTACAGTGAACATACACAGCAACCAGTGAAAGCATAAACCACTCCAGCAAACAAGAACAACTAATGAACCTAACTGCTATCTATATACAATATACAATATCTACAACATAAGGGACAAAGGCAACAGGGATGCAAGGAAGGGGACACGACTGGGTACAAGTGCATGGAACAAGGCAGAGGGTGCAGGACGGATCAGGACACTGGAAGGTAATCAGGCACAAGCTGGTAGCAAGGAGGCAAGCAGACAGGATAGTGATGCCCTGGGAGAAGGGAGGAGCAGCCTTAAATATCCACCTGGTAGCTGAAGCCAGGTTTTGGTGATCAGAACCTGCTGGCTTCTGGGAGACACCTGCAGATGGACACTGGAACTGCAGCCATCTGCAAAGTGAATCCCAGTGCCACCAGCAGGTGAACTCTACCCTAACAGATCCCCCCCCTTAAGGAGCGTTCTCCGGACGCTCCACAAGGCCCTACCACTGGGGTCTGCAAGCCGACCGAGTACCCCACTGCCAGCGTCCGAAGGCTTGGTGAGAACCTCACCTCCGGGGTCCCAAAACTTGCTGGGTTTTCTTCTGGTCAGTCCCTCAGAGGCAGGCAGGTTGTTGGGCACAGGAAGTCCAGAGGCAAGTTGGGAAGCAGGCACCGGATCAGCAGGCTGGGCAACAGGCAGAGGCACATCAGACTGGGCAGTGGCACAGGTATTGACATGGTCCAACTAGGAAGCAGCCCTGTATATAGCGCAGTCCGGCCAGGTGGCAGCCCCGGAATCAGCCCAGTCCAGAGGGGCAGCGGGCACCAGATCAACAGGCTGGGCAGCGGGCACATCAGACCATGTAGCAGCCCGGGAACCAGCATTGTCCAGCAGGGCAGCCCGGGAACCCGCCGTGGCAAGCTTGGCAACAGATGGCAGGTCAACTGCGGTAGGCTTGGCAACAGACGGCAGCATGGAGCAGGATTGTACACCATCAGCAGGCGGCATCAGCATGGAGGAGGCATGGACATCATCAGCAGGCAGCGACATGGAGGAGCCATGGACATCAGCAGCAGGCGGCAACATGGAGGAGCCATGGACATCAGCAGCAGGTGGCAACATGGAGGAGGCATGGACATCAGCAGCAGGCGGCAACATGGAGGAGGCATGAACATCAGCAGCAGTCTGCATAGAGGAGGACTGGAACACATCAGCAGTCTGCATAGAGGAGGACTGGAACGCATCAACAGCAGTCGTCTGCATGGAGGAGGACTGGATCACATCAACAGCAGTCGTCGGCATGGATGAGGACTGGATCACATCAACAGCAGTCGTCTGCATGGAGGAAGACTGGATCACATCAGGCACTGGATCAGTGGGAACAGGATCAGCAGGCAACATGTATAGTGGCACAGTTATAAAAGCAGGAGATGAGTTTTGTTTATTTTTCTTTGGCTTAGATATTGGAGTTCTGCATGTAGTTGCCCAGACTGTACTTCTGATGGAAAGGTAGTAGCAGTACTAGGAAGAATAGAGGGAAGAGTATCAGAAATACAGGAAGAGGCCTAAGATGTTGCTATGGGTAACGGCATTGCAGGGGAAGCTTTCAATGGATTGCATACAAGGGAAGTGTGCTTACTCATGGCAGGGCACTTATGTGACTCATCTTGCACTGGGGATATGATCTCTGACCAAGCTTGTAATAGAGGTTGAACTAAAGTCAGTTTGTCTCTCCCTTGCTCACATTGCTCAATTAAACGGTGCACAGAAGCAATACAATCCATCAGCACCTGTTGTTAATAGGCTGCATACTGCTGGAGAAGCGAACCTGCACAATTTTTCAGCAACAATCCCAAAAATCTAGCCTGGTACAAAGAAAATGGGGAGTGAAAATATCATGGCCCTGAGAGGCAACCTGAAATAGTAGCTCAGAACAGATCTGAATGAAAGGTTGTACTTGACCAAATGAAAATCTACCCTCCACGGCTAAGGCATGTGCAGTCAAAATCCCTTCAAGTAGCTCTTCCTTGGTGAGATCTTGCCAAAGTGAATGAAGTGAGGCCCGGAGTGACAGGACAGAAGAGAAGGATAACGCAGGGCTGGGCATGACTGGAGTGGAGGATGGTCAACAAGGGGTTACAGAGAAGGGGTTACAGAGAAGGAGGTGCTCTCAGGGGAGTGGTCGTAGGCTAAGGGAAGACGGGGGATGAGCCCTATATATATATATGGGGGCGGGGGGACCCACGTGGCACAGTGCGGGAAGAATCACACAGGGAGGCAGGTTTTTCTCTGCTCCCTGATAATGCAGAACATTGACTTGATTTTGGCGCGGCTGCGTGCCGCGGCGGCCAGTCGGGAACCAGGATGGTTTGAGGAACAGGTGGGGGACTTGTTGGTAGACGAGGCGGGGGGGTCACAGGCCAGCGCGGTGTTATCCCCACGCGCTCAGCGGTTGCAGCCGCCGGTGCGTTATTTGCCCACCCCCACCTCTAGGGCCCAGCGGCATAGTCAGAGCCCCCACGAAGACCCGTCGCCCCTCCGGCCAAGCGAACACCTGCTTCGATCGGGTGTGATGGCGGACGGAATCCGCCGCAATGGCTGGGCTCGGTGGGCGGGGCCTCGGGCCGAAATGGCGCCCGATCCTCGCCCGCCCGTCGAGGCAGAGACGATCGATCAGTTCCCCCCCTCAACCCCAGGGCCATCGGGGGGGGGATCTCAGCATTGGAGGCGCAGTGCAACAACCAGGGGGTCGTCCCGGATCGCGACTACCGGTTCCAGGGCAGTGGGGAGGCCGGAGTCCCGGGATCGCAGGAGGGAGTCTGATCGTGTACCTGTCGGGGGAAGCAGAGACGTCCATGGCCGGGTCGAGTGGGAGAGGATGATCTTGGGGGAAATTGTTGGGGTGGGGGGCGGGGGTCCTCCGGCGATTGGGGGTGATGTGGGGGGTAATGTTGTGCCGCCAACTGGGGGTCCCGGGGTGGCGGGAGTGTTGCCTGCCGCTCAGGGTTCCCCTGGGGGGCTGCAAGATTTGTTGGGAGGTTTGAGGGACCTGGTACATCGTTTTGCGGGGGGGTCGGGGACGCCTCCACAGGCAGCACCTTGGGTTGGGGGGCCTGCAGGGGGTGTATTTCCTGCAGCATTGGGTGACGCCTGCCCCGGTGGGGGGTTACGGGGGTGGTGCTGGACAGTAGTTCGGGCGGTGAAACAGGGGGTGAGAAGCCGGCGGGGATCAGGACAGACGTTGTGCGTATGGCTGATGCCGCGAAATGTGAGGTGTATGTATGTTTTGAGGGGCCGTTAGGGGCGCACCTGAAGCAGGAGGTCAGGGACAAAATCGTAAAGGGTGAGTATGTGGAGATGTTTTCCCTGCTGCCGTTAGAAAAGTTCAATTTGGACAGGGTGAAGCCAGATAGTTCAAAAAAGGAAGACGAGGAAAAGAGGAGGTACAGGTTGATTCCTCGTACGTTTAGCAATTGGTTGCAAGCATTTGCGATCATGGTAGCGTCATAGGGGAGAAGAGCCCGGAACACTGTTCTGCGCTGTTCTGCTATATGGACGCTATAGGGGAAGTTTATCGGGTCTATGGGGGGACAGGGTGGTTAAGGTATGACGAAGAGTTTCGCCAGCGGCGGGCTGTTTGCCCGATGCTGTGGTGGGACCACAAAGATATTAGTTTGTGGATGCGGATGATGTCTGCGCCCCAGACTAATACCGCGTTTTTTCATGGGGGGGGGGCCGGGGGTACGCCCACCTCTGGATTGCCGGCTGGAAAGAAGTGGGGGGTGTGTTGGCAGTTCAACGAGGGTTCCTGCAAGTTTGGGGGAACCTGTCGTTTTAAGCATGAGTGCTCCGGATGCGGGGGTGCTCACCCCTTGTCACGGTGCTTCAAAAAGGGAAAACGGGTGGGGGAGGCTGCTAGCAAAAGGGACGACGCAGGTGAGGGGGAAAAGGATGGAGCCTTTTCTAAATAGGTACCCGGACAGGGCATCGGCGCGGCTGCTCACGTCAGGGTTTTCCGAGGGTTTTGTCATTCCCTGTTCTTTGTCGAAGGCGCCATCCTTGGCGAAGAACTTACGGTCTGCCTTGGAGAACCCTGAGGTGGTGTCAGCAAAATTGTAGAAGGAGGTTGAGTTAGGTAGGATGGCGGGGCCGTTCGTGGAGATGCCACTGCCGGATTTGGTGGTGTCGCCCCTAGGGGTGGTGCCCAAGAAGGAACCGAACAAGTTTCGCCTCATTCACCTATCTTTTCCGAAAGGAGGGTCAGTAAATGATGCTATAGACCCAGAGGAATGCACGGTGTCATACACGTCATTTGACACGGCGGTGCGGTGGGTTTGGCGCTACGGAAAGGGGACTCTCATGGCGAAATCGGACATTGAGGCTGTGTTTCGCTTGCTGCCGGTTCATCCGGACAGTTTTCGGTTGTTGGGTTGCCAGTGGCAGAAAGAGGTTTAAGTGGATCAATGTTTGCCATTGCACTGCTCTATTTCCTGCGCGTTGTTTGAAACGTTTAGTTCATTCTTGGAGTGGGTGGTCAGGGATGTGTCAGGCTCGGATTCAATCATTCATTACTTAAGATGATTTTCTGTGCGTGGGTCCTCTGTCCTCCAATGTGTGTGCGATTTTGTTGGCAACGTTGCAGCACATTGCGGACAGGTTCGGGGTGCCGTTGGCAGCTGAAAATACGGAGGGCCCAGCCACGGTGTTGAGTTTTCTGGGGATCATGATTGATTCGGAGGCGATGGAGTGCAGGCTTCCGGTGGACAAGGTGGAGAATCTTCGGCTGGAGATTCGGGG
Organism: Rana temporaria; assembly: GCF_905171775.1. NCBI lineage: Eukaryota > Metazoa > Chordata > Amphibia > Anura > Ranidae > Rana > Rana temporaria. Next base: position 85,919,889 of record NC_053494.1, on the reverse strand, counting down.
GATGCTAGGGCGGAACAAGGTTCAGTTGGGGGCATTGCAGTCCTTATTGGGCAAGCTGAACTTTGCCTGTCGTATCATCCCTATGGGCAGGGTTTTCTTTCGACGGCTGTCGGCAGCAATGGCGGGTGTGAGGGCTCCCACACACTTTGTTCGCCTGACTGGGGACCTTAACCACTTAACAACCGCCGCATGTACATATACGTCAGTAGAATGGCACGGACAGGCACATGTACGTACCTGTACGTGCTCTGCTTGACGTGGGTCGGGGGTCCGATCGGGATCCCCCCCGGTACATGCGGCGGTTCTGTTGGCTCTGGGAGCGATCCGGGATGAGGGGGCGGCTGTTCGTTTCTGGCCACCCCCTCGCGAACGCTCCCAGCGAATCATCTGCAGCCTCCGCCCACCCTCTGCCTGTGTAAGTGTAAACACAGGCAGAGGAAATTATGTCATCTCTCCTCGTGGCGGTCTTTTCGACCGACGCTGAGGAGAGAAGACATCTCACATTAAGTTGCACCAACAGACCACTGACACAGTCACACATAGGCACATAAACCCCCCCAGATCACCCCCCGATCACCCCCCCAGCCCCCTGTCACAGTGTCACTGATTGCAGTGATCATTTATTTTCTGATCACTGCATTTAGTGTCATTTGTGACAGTAAAAAGTGTTAGGGACATTAGCTTTAGGCCCCTTCAGGTCCAGGGTAGCCCCCTACCCCCCTAATAAAGGTTTAACCCCTTGATCCCCGCCCTAGTTAACCCTTTCACCCCCTATTGCCAGTGTCACTAAGCGATCGGTTTTCTGATCGCTGTATTAGTGTCACTGTTGCCGCTAGGTAGCTAGTTTTTTTTGAGGTTCGCAGCCAGGTTTTTATAGCATTAGGTACCCCCATAAATAAAGGTTTTAACCCCTGATTGCCCCTAGAGTTAACCCTTTCACCAGTGATCACCGTATAAGTGTCACTGGTGACGCTGGTTAGCCAGTTAGTTATTTAGTTATTTAGGTTCGCCGCCAGGTTTTTAGAAAGCGTCAGGTACCCCCATATATTAACTAATAAAGGTTTTAACCCCCTGATTGCCCCCTAGTTAACCCATTCACCAGTGATCACCGTATAAGTGTTATGGTTGACGCTGGTTCCCAAAAACGCATTGTTGGCGGAATCAGCCCAGATAGCCGCTAGCACCTGTGTTTTTCCCCTCCACCCAGCCCAGCCCATCCAAGTGCAGTATCGATCGATCACTGTCACTTCCAAAACACAACACACATAACTGCAGCGTTCGCAGAGACAGACCTGATCCCTGCGATCGCTAACAGTTTTTTTTAGAAGCGTTTTCTACATTTGCTTTTCTACAGTCAGGTGCTTTTTTACCTGTGAATCATCACCACTGTACCACTAAATTTAGAGCCCAAAATGGCAAAGCGAATGTACAGTGGCGAAGAGGCCTTCAGGATTTTGAGCATGACAGATAGTGAAGAGGAGGTCACGCATCTGTCAGATTCTGGCTCAGAATACGATCCTGTTTACGACAGCGGCTCCATGCCAGATAACTCTGATGACGAAGTTGTGGTCCCTGCTAAGGCCAGGCGTACCCGACCCCGTTCTGATGTTGTTGCGCAGCAAGAACCGCAGGAACCTTGTATTGAGCAGAGAAGTACTAGTGCCGCTATTCCTTCTGGTGAACTGGCAAGCACCAGCGGCCTAGTACACCCTGGTCGTTCATCCAGCACTGCAGTATCACGTGGTGATGTGGCGAGTCCCATAAGTGCAGTTCAAGCTGGCGAGGTGGCAAGCACAAATAGTGTCCAGCTGCCACCAAGAAGAAAAAGACAAAGACAGGCCCGTCGTGCCCATAGTGCCCTTCCTGCAGAATTCGCCTATCCTGATTGGGTCCCCACCACTTCTGCAGCACCCGTACTTCCCCCATTCACTGGCCAACCCGGTATTCAGGTGGATACAGCTGATTTTACGTCACTTGATTTTTATTCACTGTAAAAAAGTCAAAAATAAAAACACAAAACAAAATATAAAATAAAAAAAACAAAAATAGTTGTAGTTTTATTGTTCTCTCCCTCTCTATTCTCTCTCTATTGTTCTGCTCTTTTTTACTGTATTCTATTCTGCAAAGTTTTATTGTTGTTATGTTTTTTCATGCTTGCTTTTCAGGTATGTAATTTACTTTACAGTTTTCAGGTACGCCATTCAGCTGTTGCGCGGACTTGTTTATCTTGACAGCAACAGCGTTTGCTCCCACAATATATAAAGCCGTGACCCCAGTGCTGTAGGAGGTGATTTCACCACCACAGTTAAAAACAGAGCATATATGCCGAAGCATGGGGGCATTAGGGGCGGAGGAGCGATTTTGCTCCTAATGCTGCTTACATATGGTTGACATTCCTACGGAGGCTTTCCCGTGGAAAAGTCTGACCATGTGTACACGGCATAGAAAAGTCCGACTGTGTGTACGCGGCATAACTTTTTTGCGGGATAATGCCCCCATGCTTTGGCATATATAAATGGTGCATGTATGCCCATCATTAGAAGTGGGTGGATGAAGGGAGGTATTTTAATGGTTTGCATACCCACCGATCAATCTTTTTTTTCGTTCAGCCAACAGGCTGCATGAAAAAAAAGATTACAATACATGTCCAACAAGAACCATCAACGTACTGGTATGTTGCTGGACTTTGAATGGTTATACCAGAATGATGCCTGCAGGTTTTGGTATCATCTTGGTATCATTATTTTCAGCCAGTGGTCGGCTTTCATGTAAAAGCAGTCCTAGCGGCTAATTAGCCTCTAGACTGCTTTTACATTCAGTGGGAGGGAATGTCCCCCCCGGATATAAACAGCGCCATTGGGAAAGCATTTTATCACACCGATCTTGATGTGGTCAGATGCTTTGAGGGCAGAGGAAAGATCTAGGGTCTAATAGACCCCATTTTTTTTTAAAAAAAGAGTACCTGTCTCCAGATCACATGTACTTTAGATACTTGCAGCTCTGTCATGCTTTCCATGCACAGTTCCCCCTAGATGGTCCCACTGTAGGAGACAATCCCTTGGTGGAGGCAGTAAAATACCCTGATCCAAAGAAGCTAATTTCTAATTTTTACACTATGCTGTCGCTTCCTACGGCGACTGTAGCGGCATATGCTCTGAAATCTCGGTGGGAGGGAGACATGGGCCCCATTGCAGATGATGAGTGGAGTGACGCTTTAGACTCGTGCAAATTGGTTTCTCCCAAATTGTCTGATCGGCTGACTCAGATATTTATCATACACAGAGCGTATCTCACGCCATTAAGCATCTCAAGGTACAGAAGAGACTTCTCGGCTACATGCCCAATGTGTGGTCGGGAGACAGGCTCTTTCTTTCACCTCCTGTGGAACTGCCCCAAAATACAGGCCTTCTGGTCCCAGGTTGTGCGATTCTTACACGACACTATGGGATCTCCCATAACACTAGAATCAAAATCGTGTCTTCTGGAAATTTTCCCTAACCCTGACATTAATAAATTTTCTAAAATATTTTTACACGAAACGCTCTTCTTTGCACGCAAGGTCGTTGCTAGGGTGTGGATGAGGCCTAACCTCCGAATATCTCGCACTGGATTGCGGAGGTTAACGCAGTCTTGCCGTACAAAAAATTTATATATTCCCATGGAGGTTGCCCTTCTAAATACGAAAAAGTATGGGATAGGTGGCTCAAGGCTGCCGACACCTGTGTATAATTAGAAGAGCCGTGGCTTACTCCTTTTGTTTTGTCTCCTGGTTAAAGGGGGATGTATGTAAAGTGTAGGAGTGGAACCCTGGGCAACACGAGATGTCAATACCCTGAAGTGACCGACTGTTATAGGTACCAAATAAGTAGTCCTGAATTTGTGTTTATACCAGTAAGGAATGATGTTATATTTTACTGTCAAGAGATGCTGTAAGCTGTATTTGATTATTGTCAAAATATCCTTATGTGTGTACTGTCTCTTTATTTTTGCTTAATAAACAGACTTTGAAAAAAAAAAGAGTACCTGTCACTAACTATTGCTATCATAAGGGATATTTACATTCCCTGAGATAACAATAAAAATGGAAAAAATAAATAAAAAGGAAGGAACAGTTTAAAAATAAAATAAAAAAAGCTAAATAAATATAAAGAAAAAAAAAAGCATCCCTGTCCCCCCCTGCTCTTGCGCAAAGGCGAACGCAAGCGTCGGTCTGGAGTCATATGTAAACAGCAATTGCACCATGCATGTGAGGTATCACCGCGAAGGGCAGATCAAGGGCAGCAATTTTAGCAGTAGACCTCCTCTGTATATCTAATGTGGTAACCTGTAAAGGCTTTTAAAGGCTTTTAAAAATGTATGTAGTTTGTCGCCACTGCGCGTTTGTGCGCAATTTTAAAGTATGTCGTGTTTGGTATCCATGTACTCGGCTCAAGATCATCTATTTTATTTCATCAATAATTTGGGCAATTTAGTGTGTTTTAGTGCTTTAAAATAAAAAAAGTGTATTTTTTCCTCAAAAAATGCGTTTGAAAAATTGCTGTGCAAATACTGTGTTGAAAAATAAAATTCAACACCCACCATTTTAATTTGTAGGGCCTTTGCTTTAAAAAAATATAAAATGTTTGGGGGTTCAACTTAACTTTCTTGCAAAAAAAAAATGTTTTTATGTAAACAAACAGTGTCAGAAAGGGCTTTGTCTTCAAGTGGTTAGAAGAGTGGGTTGTGCATAAAATGCCAGGACAATTCAAAACCCCCTCAAATGACCCCATTTTGGAAAGTAGACACCCCAAGCTATTTGCTGAGAGGCATCTCGGGTCCATGGAATATTTTATATTTTGACACAAGTTGCGGGAAAAAAATTCGTTTTTCTTTTTTTTGCGCAAAGTTGTCACTAAATGATATATTGCTCAAACATGCCATGGGCATATGTGGAATTACACCCCAAAATACACTCTGCTGCTTCTCTTGAGTACGGGGATACCACATGTGTGAGACTTTTTGGGAGCCTAGCCGTGTACGGGACCCCAAAAACCATTCACTGCCTTCAGGCTTTCTAAGGGTGTACATTTTTGATTTCACTCCTCACTACCTATCACAGTTTCGAAGACCATAAAATGCCAAAATAGCACAAAAACCCCCCAAATGACCCCATTTTGGAAAGTAGACACACCAAGCTATTTGCTGAGAGGCATGTCGAGTCCATGGAATATTTTATATTTTGACACAAGTTGCAGGAATATGACAAACTGATTTTTTTTTGCACAAAGTTGTCACTAAATGATATATTGCTCACATGCCATGGGCATATGTGGAATTGCACCCCAAAATACATTCTGCTGCTTCTCCTGAGTACAGGGATACCACATGTGTGGGACTTTTTGGGAGCCTAGCCGCGTACGGGACCCCGAAATCCAAGCACCGCCTTCAAGATTTCTAAGGGCATACATTTTTTATTTCACTCCTCACTACCTATCACTACCTATCACAGTTTTGAAGGCCATAAAATGCCAAGATGGCCCACAACCCCCCCAAATGACCCCATTTTGGAAAGAAGACACCCCAAGATATTTGCTGAGAGGCATGTTGAGTCCATGGAATATCGATTGTTTTGGCCCCAAGTGATTGAATAATGACCAAAAAAATAAAACATTTACAAAACGTTGTCACTAAATGATATATTTCTCACACATGCCATGGGCCATGGAATTACACCACGAAATACATTCTGCTGCTTCTCCTGAGTACGGGGATACCATATGTGTGGGCATTTTTCTGAGCCTAGCTGCGTACGGGACCCCAAAAACCAAGCATCGCCTTCAAGATTTCTAAGGGCATACATTTTTGATTTCACTCACACAGTGAGGGTCGGGATGATCTTACAAAATGTTTTTGGGTGAAACAGGCGGTTAAGGGATACAAGAAAGGTAATCCGAGCAGGGATATGCGGAGGCCGGTGTCGTTTTCAGTGTTACAGAAGATTTTTGGGGTACTGGGGGAGGTTTGTTCGTCGGGCTGCGAGGTGCGGTTGTTTTGGGCATTTTTTTCGGTAGCATTTTTTGGGGCTTTTCGGGTGGGGGAGCTAGTCAGTCCCTCAAAACAGGTGGCTGGGGGCCTATTGATGGAGGACGTACGATCGTCAGAGGACAGGGTGGTTTTTAGGCTACGGCGGTCTACGACGGATCAGAGGGGGAAAGGGGTGGACGTGTTTTTGTATCCATTGCCGGGTTCAGAGGTGTGTCCGGTAAGGGTGGTAAGGGAGTTCTTGTTGGTGCGTCCTGGGGCGGATGGGCCGTTTTTTGATGCATGGGTACGGTTCGTTCGTGTCGCGGTTTCAAAATGTGGCGATTTTTAGGAAATGTCTAAGAAATGCGGGGTTTGATGAGCGACTGTTTGCCTCGTACTCTTTCCGTATCGGGGCGGCTATTGAGGCGGCCCGATGCGGGTTGGATGAGGCGGCAGTCAAAAGGATTGGGAGATGGGAATCGAGGAGATTCTGTTCTTATGTGCGCCCACACATGGTGATGGAGTAAAGGTGGTTGGGGGTGTGTGTGGTTTGGTTTTTTTGGGGGGGGGGCACAGCTGATTGTCACTACTGCCATTTTGTCTTTCAGGTGGAGGGCAGGCACGCCTCATGTGGATCATGGGGCATTCTTATGTTTGTCGGGGGGCCAGGAGAGCAGATGCTAGGCTGGATGGTAGGCAGTTGGGGATTTCCAGGCGGGAGGCAATGATTAGGTGGTTGGGTATCCCTGGGATAGGGTGGGGCAGGGTGCTGCCGGAGGTGCAGCGCTATGCTCGGCTCGATCGACCCCCGGATGTGTTGGTGTTACATGTCGGGGGGAATGACTTGGGGATACAGCCCACAGGGGATTTGATCCCGGCTGTTAAGGCGGATGTCTTGACGTTCCGGGCGTCTTTCCCGGGGATGTTGATCGTTTGGTTCGACATTGTCGCACGGACCACTTGGCGTATGGCAAGGTCAGTGGATCGGATCAACAAGGGGAGGATAAAAGTGAATAAGGTTCTGGGGAGGTTTGTGGCTAAGCACACCGTTGAATGTGGGTCTATACCTGCTCAGGGATGGTGTTCACCTAACTGATGTGGGTATGGATTTGTGGGCGCTGGGTATGCAGGAGGGAATTCAGAGGGCCCTGCGGGTGTGGAGGGGCCCGTAAGGGAAAGTGGATTTTCCCTTTCGGGCTGTGGCGGTGTCCTTGGTCTTTGATGGTGACAGTTAACAGATGGAACGGAAATGGTTGGGGGGCTCATCGGTGGGATGGGCCCCTTATGGGGTTATTTCAGTGGAACGGTGTCTGCTGTAATACGGTTACAGTGCACTGTGGGTTTAAAAGGGGGTGTCTCCGAGCTGGAGTCGGCTGGAGGCCGGGTATGGTAATGGTACCGCAGTGTGGTGGTGGAAGGAAAAGGTTAATGGGGTTTACTGTCAAAGACCAATTAGACTGGTGTTAATAATAAAGTTGTTTGGTAAAATATTGTTAATAAATAAAGTTTGGAATTATTGGAAAATTATTTAAAATTTGGTTAAATATTTAATTTGTGGTTATAAAAATAAAATGGCTGTTGTGGCCAATTTTACTCCAATTTTCTGTGTCGATCTCGTTAATGGGAAAAAGGGGGAGTTGAATCGAGAAAGGGGGGAAGGTAGCAATGGGGGTCAAGGGAAGGTTGGGCTATCGGAACTACACTAGTCACGCAAATCCTTATTCTCTACTGTACTGCAAGTTGCACACGGCAAATAACCTGCACTCTCAACATTGTGAATAGGGATGAGCCGAACATACCCGCGTTCGGTTTGCACCAGAACTTTCGAACGGACCGAACGTTCGCGCGAACATTTAGAACCCCATTGAAGTCTATGGGACTCGAACGTTCGAATTCAAAAGTGCTCATTTTAAAGCCCAATATTCAAGTTATTGTTGGAAAACATCTTTGAGAACCCAGGTCTTGCCCCAGGGAACATGTATCAATGGAATTTTTTTTTCTAAAAACTGTAGTATTTTCTGGAGCAGCGATTTTAATGATGCTTAACCACTTAAGGACAGAAGGGGGCTGATTTACTATGCTCTGTGAGCTGCGCTGGTTCATGCCTTAATTAGCGCGCCGGGTAGAAGTCTATGGGAGAAATCAAAAGTGTTCATTTTAAAGGCTAATCTGCAAGTTTTGTCATAAAAAGTGTTTGGGGACCTCAGTCCTGCCCCAGGGGACATGTATCAAAGTTTTTTTTATTTTTTAAAACGGCCGTTTTTTCGGGAGCAGTGAAATTAATAATTCTTAAAGTGAAACAATAAAAGTGAAATATTCCTTTAAATTTCGTACCTAGGGGGGGTGTAATGTCAGCATGTGAAATAGCGCATTTTTCCCGCACTTAGAACTGCCCCTGCACAAAATGACATTCAGAAGGAAAAAAGTCATTTAAAAATTCACACACGGCTATAATGAATTGTCGGCTCTGACAATTCTAAAGGGATTCATTCATAAAAAAAAAAAAAAAAATGTGTAGGGGTTCCCCCAAATTAAATTACCAGGCCCTTCAGGTCTGGAATGGATATTAAGGGGAACCCCGCCGTAAAAAACAAAAAAAAAAAGACGTGCGGTTCCCGGCAAATATCCATTCCAGGCCCTTCAGGTCTGGTGTGGATTTTAAGGGGAACTCCACCCCAAATTGAAAAAAAAATGGCGTGGAGTCCCCCTAAAAATCCACACCAGACCCTTATCCGAGCACGTTGACCTGGCCGGCCGCAGAAAAGAGGGGGGGACAGAGTGCGGCCCCCCCTCTCCTGAACCGCACCAGGCCACATGCCCTCAACATGGGGAGGATGTCCCCATGTTGATGGGGACAAGGGCCTCATCCCCACAACCCTTGCCCGGTGGTTGTGGGGGTCTGCGGGCGGGGGGCTTATCAGAATCTGGAAGACCCCTTTAACAAAGGGGACCCCCAGATCCTGGCCCCCCCCTATGTGAAATGGTAATGGGGTACATTGTACCTCTACCATTTCACCCCCAAAAAAATGTCAAAAGTGTTAAAAATGACAGTAGCCGGTTTTTGACAAATCTTTTAATAAAATCTTCTTTTCTTCTTTCCTTCGGGTTTCTTCCGCTGCTTCTTTCTTGGGTCTTCTCGTCCACATCTTGCCCGACGTGTTCTTCTATCTTCTCCGTCCGTCCTTCAGCCTTCTGGTCCCGCATCTTGCCCGTTGTCTTCTCCTGTCTTCTTCTCCGTCCGTCCGCCAGCCTCCTCGTCCGCATCTTGTGTCTTCTCCGGTCTTCTTCTCGGTCCGCCAGCCTTCTCGTCCACATCTTTTTCTTCCCCGGACCCAGCGTTTGAATTTGATTTGGCCGCCGTGTTGCGCTCCTGGGACCCGCCCCCCTCTGACGCCACAAGTAAACTCCTTAGAAGGTCATGTGCATCAGAGGGGGGCGGGGTCACAGAGCGTCACACGGCGGGGGAATTCAATTTCAAACGCGCCGCCCGGAGAAGAAGATGCCGCCGCTTCCAATTGAAGTTCCCGCCGTGTCACACTCATGTGACCCCGCCCCCCTCTGACGCACATATGCCACACGCGGACTTTCATATGAGTTTACCTGTGGCGTCAGAGGGGGGCGGGTCCCAGGAGCGGGAACACGGCGGCCAAATCAAATTCAAACGCTGGGTCCGGGGAAGAAAAAGATGCGGACGAGAAGGTTGGCGGATGGACGGAGAAGAAGACAGGAGAAGACAACGGGCAAGATGCGGGACCAGAAGGCTGAAGGACGGACGCAGAAGATAGAAGAACACGTCAGGCAAGATGTGGACGAGAAGACCCAAGAAAGAAGCAGCGGAAGAAACCCGAAGGAAAGAAGAAAAGAAGATTTTATTAAAAGATTTGTCAAAAACCGGCTACTGTCATTTTTAACACTTTTGACATTTTTTTTGGGGTGAAATGGTAGAGGTACAATGTACCCCATTACCATTTCACATAGGGGGGGCCAGGATCTGGGGGTCCCCTTTGTTAAAGGGGTCTTCCAGATTCTGATAAGCCCCCCGCCCGCAGACCCCCACAACCGCCGGGCAAGGGTTGTGGGGATGAGGCCCTTGTCCCCATCAACATGGGGACATCCTCCCCATGTTGAGGGCATGTGGCCTGGTGCGGTTCAGGAGAGGGGGGGGCCGCACTCTCTCCCCCCCTCTTTTCTGCGGCCGGCCAGGTCAACGTGCTCGGATAAGGGTCTGGTGTAGATTTTTAGGGGGACTCCACGCCATTTTTTTTTTCAATTTGGGGTGGAGTTCCCCTTAAAATCCACACCAGATCTGAAGGGTCTGGTATGGATATTTGGGGGGACCCCACGCCATTTTTTGGGGGGTTTTTTACGGCAGGGTTCCCCTTAATATCCATTCCAGACCTGAAGGGCCTGGTAATTTAATTTGGAGGGACCCCCTTTTTTTTTTTTTTTTTTTTATTATTTTTAATGAGCAATGACTGTATTCTTTATAGCCATGAGTACTTTAAACTTCCTTTTTTTTGTTTCACTTCAGAAATGACATCTTGTACAGGGACAGTTCTAAGCACGGGAAACATGCGTGTACCCCCCCTCCCCCCCTGTATGAAATTTAAAGGAATATTTCACTTTTATTATTTCACTTTAACCACTTCCATACCGCGCCTATTCTGGCACTTCTCTCCTTCATGTAAAAATTATATTTTGTTCCTGGGAAATTAATCAGGACCCCCAAACATTATATATAATTTTTTAGCAGACTCCCTAGGGAATAAAGTTAGCGGTCATTTTTTATTTGATTTCCAACGGTATTTGCGCAAAATTTTTTCTAACGGCTTTTTTTTTTTGGCCCAAAAAAAAAACACGGTTCATGAATTAAAAAAAAACAAAACAGTAAAGTTAGCCCAATTTTTGTGGATAATGTTAAAGATGATGTTACACCGAGTAAATAGATACCTAACTTGTCACGCTTTAATATTGTACACACTCATGGAATGGCACCAAACTTCGGGACATAAAAATATCCATAGGCGATGCTTGTTTTTTTTTTACAGGTGACCAGTTCAGAGTTACAGAGGAGGTCTAGGGCTAGAATTATTGCTCTCGCTCTAACGCACGCGTCAATACCTCACATGTGTGGTTTGAATGGTGTTTACATATGTGGGCGGGACTTACATGCATATTCGCTTCTGAGTGCGAGCTTCTAGGGACAGGGGCGTTATTTTATTTTTTTGTTTGTTTTTTTTACCTCATATTTTTCTTCTTGTACTTTTTTGACACTTTTTTTGATTTTGGATCACTTTTCTTCCTATTACAAGGAATGTAAACATCCTTTGTAATAGTATACAGGAAAAAGAAATCTCGCGCCAAATGAATTACACTAAATTATATACTTGATAAATCAAGTGCCTAACTGAGTGAAGCTGCTCCCAAATAAAATCAGGTGACTGACTTGCATATATTGTATAGTGAGGTGAGGGGCGCTATATCAAAATAGTGGATGCGTGTCACAATGTGCGTTTGAGTAGTACACAGTGTAACTGTGTACCCAAATCTATGTGAAAAACCAAACAGATTATAGTCTAAACTCTATAAGTACAATAGTGCCAAATACTGTGGAAAATAAATAAAATACATAAAAAAAAAAAAAAATTTTTTTTTTAAAAGAATGTCCAGCAAATAAATAGTTAAGTGCAAAATGGATCCAGTGTTGTATCAAGTCCAGGTGCAAAATGCAAATAATCCAATCCCAAATCGCAGGGAAAAGTGCAAATGCTAAAGTGCTTGTGAATCTTCAAAATAGCCAAAGTGCGAGAAAGAAGTGATCCGCCTTCACCTATAGGTCACCAGAATAATAATGGATGGCTCCTTACCACACGGTGTTGACCAGATTACTTAAAATATGGTCAATCAGGCTTGTTTTAAATGAGGATCAGCAGGGTCTCATTGGATTCCAATGTCAGCGATTGCAGCAAATGGTGTACCAAGAAAGGAGAAGAGATACCACCATAGTGTAAAACCATTTAATATACAAAAGTTAAAATTACAATGCCAAATGGCCTCTTACTGTTGCTGGTGCCCGTTCCCGGCACTGAGGCTGTAGGTGGTGGGGATAGTAAGACAAGATAAGAGATGGCCGCGTCCTGGTCCACTAGCGTGCGTTCCACCGCTAGTTGTCCATCAACCAGTGAGACCGGAAGTGCGTGGCTATGCGTGTGCGCTCGGATACCGCCTCTGAGGCGGTATCCGAGCGCACACGCATAGCCACGCACTTCCGGTCTCACTGGTTGATGGACAACTAGCGGTGGAACGCACGCTAGTGGACCAGGACGCGGCCATCTCTTATCTTGTCTTACTATCCCCACCACCTACAGCCTCAGTGCCGGGAACGGGCACCAGCAACAGTAAGAGGCCATTTGGCATTGTAATTTTAACTTTTGTATATTAAATGGTTTTACACTATGGTGGTATCTCTTCTCCTTTCTTGGTACACCATTTGCTGCAATCGCTGACATTGGAATCCAATGAGACCCTGCTGATCCTCATTTAAAACAAGCCTGATTGACCATATTTTAAGTAATCTGGTCAACACCGTGTGGTAAGGAGCCATCCATTATTATTCTGGTGACCTATAGGTGAAGGCGGATCACTTCTTTCTCGCACTTTGGCTATTTTGAAGATTCACAAGCACTTTAGCATTTGCACTTTTCCCTGCGATTTGGGATTGGATTATTTGCATTTTGCACCTGGACTTGATACAACACTGGATCCATTTTGCACTTAACTATTTATTTGCTGGACATTCTTTTAAAACATTTTTTTTTTTTGTTTTTTTTTTATATATTTTATTTATTTTCCACAGCATTTGGCACTATTGTACTTATAGAGTTTAGACTATAATCTGTTTGGTTTTTCACATAGATTTGGGTACACAGTTACACTGTGTACTACTCAAACGCACATTGTGACACGCATCCACTATTTTGATATAGCGCCCCTCACCTCACTATACATCCTTTGTAATAGGACTAGTGTGTGACAGGTCCTCTTTATGGAGAGAGGCGGGGTCAATAAGGCTGGAAAGCATGGTATTGAAAAAAAAAAAAAAGATCTCATGCTTTCAGCTGCAATCATGTTCGTTCAGCACAGTGGTGTAGTGTATAGCACTTTGACCTAGCAGCAAAAGGGTCGCTGGTTCGAATCCAGCCCGTGACACCATCTGCATGGAGTTTGCATGTTCTCCCTGTGCCTGCGTGGGTTTCCTCCCACAATATAAAAACACGCTGTAAATCGGATCCGGTCTAAATAAGCCCTAATATGCAGTAGTATATTTAGGTTTTGTTCTGCCCTAGGCCTGACTACATATCTGCACCTCCTAATAGAAAAATGACCCACCCCTTCCTGTCAAGGTCACACCCTGTTTTTGTATGACCCGCCCAGGAATTTTCAGGGGACCCACACACTAGTTCTGGGGGGGAGGGGGGCACTGGATTCCCTTAACCACTTCCATACCAGGCACTTAAGCACCTTCCCGCCCAAGCCAATTTTCAGCTTTCAGCACTGTCGCACTTTGAATGGCAATTGCGCGGTCATACAACACTGTACCCAAACAAAATTGGCGTCCTTTTTCCCCCACAAATAGAGCTTTCTTTTGTTGGTATTTGATCACCTCTGCGATTTTTTTTTGCGCAACAACTAAAAAAAGACTGCAAATTTTGAAAAAAAAAAACGTTTTTATTTTTTTATGTTAATTTTTTTGTAAATAAGTTTTTCTCTTTCAATTACGGGCACTGATATGGCGGCACTGATGGGCACCGATGAGATGGCACTGATGGACATCGATGAGGTAGTACTGACGGGCACAGATGAGGTGGCATTGATTGGCGGCGCTGGTATGCGGCACTGATGGGCACTCATGGGCGGCACAGATGGGCACTCATGGGCGGCACTTATGGGTGGCACTGATGGATACTTATGGGTGGCACAGGTGGGCACTGATAGGTGGGCACTGTGCATGGATGGGCACTGTGGGGTGGCACTGATGGACACTGTGGGGTGGCACTGATGGACACTGTGGGTGGCACTGATTTTCCCAGGTTGCCAGTCAGTGCCCATTTGTGGGCACTGATTGGCATATTTTTTCTTTTTTTTTAATGCTTTTTGTTTTTTTTTCCATATTTTTTTTTTTTTGCCCACCCTGGTGGTCCAGGGTGGGCATCCCTGGTGGTCCAGTGTGGTGATCCGAGGGGGGGCTGCGCTGATAAACAATCAGCGCGAACGCCCCCTGTCAGGAGAGCCGCCGATCGGCTCTCCTATACTCGCGTCTGTCAGACGCGAGTGAGGAAGAGCCATCGATGGCTCTTCCTGTTTACATCGTGATCAGCCGTGATTGGACACGGCTGATCACGTGGTAAAGAGTCTCCGTCTCCGTGAGAGACTCTTTACCGAGATCGGAGATGCAGGGTGTCAGACTGACACCCCGCATCACCGATCGCCGCGCTGTGTGCCCCCACAGGCGCGCGCGGCATGAAATCCTGCAGGACGTCCTGTCAGGATTGTGTAACCACTTCCCGGACGTAAATCGGCCATAGGCTGGGCGGGAAGTGGTTAATTTGCATAGTTTTTCTCTCACTTCCTGTTTGGCTATGGGGCAGGAAGTGAAGGCAAATCTCCCCAATTGGACACAGATAATACAAAATAAACTGACAGGGCCTATAACTCTCCCTCACTCTATCCACAATTAAAGAAAATAAAACGTGTTGATTATAGTTCTAGTTTAAGCACAAATTTCATAGAGTTTTATTGAGAGCCCTAAGAAAATATAACCATGCCAATAGGCCAGGATACAGCGTGGCTAATATGTATGAATGTGTGTGTTAGAGCACCCCACCCAATGTTAACTAAAAAATTATTAATTTGCAAATAAGTATTATCTGCTCATTTTTTTGGGGATGTCTGCACCCCTGATAGTGAGAACATTTGTGAGGTGTCTTCACCCTTTCTAATTCATTCACTTCCTGTCACATAGCCAAACAGGAAGTGAGGGTAAAACCTTACTAATATCTTTTCTTGGGGACACAGAGATCAATCTAAATAGTTTCCCATTATGTAAATTGCACTCTAGCATTTTGCGGTGTACACCCCAAATTATTAGGGATCTTGGACTTTGGGGTCCATTTACTAAAGGCAAATCCACTTTGCACTACAACTGCAAAGCGAGGAAAAAAAACAAAACAACTTTGCTTCTACAGGATTGGATGTTAAAACCATCAGTGCTTCCTCTCTGATTTTCAGCAACTATGCTTGTACTGCAGAGTGGCTTTGCCTTTACTAAACCCCAAACTAAATAATCATTTGGGGCAGGGACTACGGCCCTCCAACTGTTGTAGAACTACACATCCCATGAGGCCTTGTAATGCACTGACATTCACAGACATGACTAGACATGATGGGAATTGTAGTTCCTGAACAACTGGAGGGCCGTAGTTTGAAGACCCATGATTTGGGGTGTACACAGCAGTGCTGGAGGGCAATTTGCCTAATGGGGACACTAGTTAGATTGACCTGTGTCCCCAAGAAAAGACACTGGTAGGGTTTTAACCTCACTTCCTGTTCAGCTGTGTGACAGGAAGTAAAGCCAATTTTAAGAAAAGGGACACAAAGCTCAACCCCCAAAAAAAAAAAAAAAAACACAAGCAGGGGTTCTAACACTCACTTGGCTTCCCTCAAACACCCACAATTAGAATAGGATTGCCTTGCCCTAGATTTAAGCACAGTGCTGTAAATCAGCACTTCAAGCCTGTCCACCAATAGCCCCCCCCCACACACATTTCATGATTACACACCAGGACAAAAATCACACCTAATTTGTTAGGCCCTAACCTAGTTCAGCTGCAGCTGTCAAAATATGTTGCATGAAAAAGTAACAAAAAACAAACTTCAAAATTTTAAAGTAATTTTTATTGGTCAACAAAACAAGGAAAGAAAAAAAAGAAACAAACACACACAAAAAAAAAATACATTTCAAAACTCAAAATAAACAGATTTAAAGTCTCAACATCTTCACAATTTTGTCATAAAATAAGGCCACAGAGACAAATACATCAAAGTGAACATCATTTAAAAATAAACAAAAACCATTGGCAAAATAAAAACCCATGCAACAAACCACATTTGTGTTCCGTAACAGCATTTCTGCCTGCCCCTGTGAGGGCAGCTGAGGACTGATCGATGCACGGTTTTTATAACATGTGCTAGTAATGAAGCAATTGAAATCACATGAACAAATTGCAGTCTCTAGTGTGGGTGAGCTTACACCTGGTTAATTAACCCAACCCACGCTCTATGACCATCCAAGTGATTTTCACCTTTTAAAAAGAAAGGATTTTTTCTAAGTGTTTGAGCAGACTCAGTTCATCACACATGTAGGAACAAAGCTGCAATGGCATGAGATTTTCCTGGTCGTCCTACGGCGGCACACAATGGGTTAAGCTTTCCATCTAACCCCTGGAGGAAGAAAACTTAAACAAGCAGTGAGACAAGTTTAAATTGATTAATTGAACACAGCAAGACTACCTGTCCTGCCCCTATAAATTCCCCCCAAGAACACACACAGACGTATTTTATTTTTCTTCTACCTACAGATGAAGAATTCGTGAGGCAAGTGCTCACACCCGGTGCTTCTGGGTTGCTGAGCGTAGGGGCGGCCGTATACCGGATGCTATCTCCGGTCCCTCAGCCAGCACCCCGACATCCCTCGGTCCGGTATAGGAAGCCGCCATGTTTTCCCGTCGAAAAGACCGGTACGAGATGGACACCGAGGGTGTATACACGCCGCAGTACCGGAAGTCTCCGGAAAGGTCGGCGCAGTGTTATGACGCACTTCCGGGAGTGCCGGAGTTCGCGTCAGCAATGGGGACCACAAGCGGAGGAACATGGCTGCAAGGTAAATTACAATTTTACTTCCACTGATAGTTTGATGTACGGGCAGCCGGAATTGTTTGTGTGGGATCCCAGGGCCTTCCCTCTATTCGTGTCATTTCCTGTTTTGGGGCCTTTTCTGACTGGTGGGATCTGCAATCGCTGCACTCAGCCTAGGCAGCAGATCCCTTGGCCGGTCAGAGGTAAGACACTGTCTGAGGTTTGTCTCTCTGTGTTCTTTTTCTGCAATTGTATTACAGAAGTGGGGGCCTTTCTCTGTTTGTTTTTCCAGATGGCTCCCTCTGGTAAAGCTACAAGGAAGTCTAGACATAATATGTGCAGCAAATGTGAACAACCTTTGCCAGAATCATATACTAGAGACACCTGTGAAACTTGCTTGAATCAATCAGATAGAGGGCAGACCAATGCTTTCCTAGCCTGGTTTAAAGATGAGATGTGTAATACCTTTAAAGAACTTAAAGACTCCCTGGGGCAGAGGAAAAGAAAGAGGGTTCCCAGAGATGTGTCCCCTGCTGCATCCAACACTTCTGGGGAATCTTCTGCCTCTTCATCCAGTCCGGAAGTATTATTTGACGATTTGGATGATGATTTATACTTATTGCCCAGGGATAAGTTTCCCAAATTACTCTCTGCAGTAAAGGACACTATAGAGTCTTCTAAAGACGTGTCAGCCAGACCAAAGAAGGATCAGTTGTACTACTTTCCACAGATCCCGGATATGAGATTGCCTTCTCACCCTATTTTAAATGACTGGTTTAAGAAGGACTGGGCCAACCCTGATAGAAGGTCTGACGTGGGGGCCCGCTTTAAAACTACATATAGGTTGGACCCCAAATGTTCATCCGAATGGGAGAATCCACCTAAGCTTGATCTGGCGGCTGCCCGGATGGTTAAAAAATCTCTATTTCCCTCAGACGAATCCTCCAAATTGTCCGACCCATTAGAGCGCAAGGCAGATGGCCTGGCTAAAAAGAACTACCTAGCCGCAGCTTCCGCTTCCAAGGTAGCGGCATCCTCAGTTCCTGTAGCTAGAGCTCTTAGGATCTGGCTAAGCCAATTATCTCTGGATATAGAAGAGGGAGTGTCCAGGGACTCTTTGCTGAAAGGGGTTGACATGATGAAGTCTGCTGCGGAATTTTTGTGTGATGCACCTGTGGATATTTTGAAGTTTTCGTCCAGATCCCTCGCTTTGTCCAACGCAACCAGGAGAGCGCTTTGGATAAAGCAGTGGACGGGTGACATGCCATCCAAGTTTAGTTTCATTAACATGCCTTTTCATCCTTCTTCTATGTTTGGTCCTCATCTAAAAGATATTCTCAAATCTTACAATGAGGAAAAAGACGCTGCTTTTCCCTTAGAGAAGAAAAAGTCTAATAAGCCATTTTTTGGGAGATCCAGATACTCCCCAAGAAGAAACTATTCCTTTCGGGGCAGAAGATCCTACTATAAAAAAAGGCAGGATCCGGCGACAGCCAAGAAGCAGCCCTTTAATAAACCCAAGGAATCTTGACGCCATCAGCACCTCTCCTCCAGTGGGGGGCAGGCTGAGGTTTTTTTCTCAGGTCTGGCAAAAGACGTCATCGGACTCCTGGGTGACGGACATCATCACAAGAGGGTACTCTCTGGAGCTGAGTTCTTTCCCACCTCAGAAGTTCATGCTCAACAAACCCTCCAATCCAGTAGTTCTAGAGTTAGTAGAAGACTTCATAAGAAAGCACGCTCTAGAAAGAGTTCCAGATCAAGAGAAATTCCAAGGTCTCTACTCCCCGATATTTCCGGTACCCAAAGCCTCGGGAGGATGGAGGCTAGTAATAGACCTGTCTTATCTAAATCAGTTTTTTGTCAAACACAAATTCAGAATGGAGTCAATTCGGTCTGCCATCGCGAACGTGGAAAGAGGAGACTTCCTAGCGTCAGTCGACCTTCAGGATGCATACTTGCATATCCCTATCCTCAGAGCACACAGGAAATATCTTCGGATCGCTCTCCTCCTCGATCACCAGATTCTCCATTTTCAATTCACATGCCTTCCATTTGGCATCACCTCGGCGCCTCGAGTTTTTACGAAAGTGGTGGTGGTCCTGACTGCGGCTCTGCGGTTACAGGGGATATGTGTTACTCCCTATCTAGACGACTGGCTAGTCAGGGGCCCCTCAGAAGCCGTCTTGAAGCAACATCTTCACAAGACTCTTCAAATGCTAGATACCCACGGGTTCTTAGTGAACCTGAAAAAGTCTTCTCTGGACCCTACTCCAGTCATTTCCTACCTCGGGTTCACGATAGACACCTTTCTAATGAAGTTGTCCCTCTCAGATCAGAGGACTACCAATCTCCAACGGGCGGTGCAAGGTCTCCTGCAAACCGATCACTGCTCAGTGAGGAAAGCGATGAGAATACTAGGAATGATGACATCATCCTTAGAAGCCGTTCCATGGGCCAGGGCTCATTTCAGGATGCTACAAAACTGCATTTTGACCCAGTGGGACAAGAGCCGAGACTCTTTGGAGAGGAATATCAACATTTCTCTTCCAGTGAAGAAAGATCTCCTGTGGTGGTTGCACCCTCAACGCTTCCTACAGGGCAGATCTCTCAAAACTCAGATTCAGACGGTCCTCACCTCGGATGCCTCAGGCTCAGCCTGGGGTGCCCATGTAGAGGATCATTGGGTACAAGAAGCCTGGTCACAGAAGGAGCTTCAAATGTCATCGAATTTGAAAGAGCTCACGGCCATCAGGAAAGCGCTCATCCATTTCAAGTCCAAGGTTCTCCACAAGGCTGTTCAGGTACAATCAGACAACTTAGCTGCAGTGTTCTACCTGAACAAACAGGGGGGCACACGAAGCCCCTCCATGCAGAAGGAATGTGCCCTCATCATGCGCTGGGCGGAGGAGAACCTCCTTTCCCTATCAGCCATCCACATCAGAGGAGTGGACAATGTGAGAGCGGATTGGCTCAGCAGGAATTCGATCTGCCCGGGAGAGTGGGAGCTGAACCCTCTGGTCTTCAGGAAGATCACGTCCATGTGGGGTCTGCCAGATTTGGATGCGATGGCCAACTCTCGGAACAAGAAGCTTCTCCAGTTCTGCTCCCTATCCAGAGTGGGGAACCCGCTAGCGATAGACGCTCTGTCAATAAACTGGAAGAAGTTTTTCGTCTATATCTTTCCCCCGATTCCGATGATCCCGAAAGTGCTGCAGAAAATTCGGGACGAGAAGGTGAGGGCAATAGCAATCCTGCCATTTTGGCCCAGGAGGGCATGGTTCCCGCTAGCCTTGAATATGGCAAAGAAGCAGGTCTGGAAATTACCCATCCAGAAGGACCCTCTTCTTCAATCGGAGATGCTCCATCCAGACCTCGGGAAACTCCAGCTTGCGGCATGGAATTTGAACTCAGAGCCTTGACGGCTCAAGGCCTATCTCAGGAGGTTATAGCTACCCTTCTAGCCTCTAGGAAGCCTTCTACCCTGAAGGTCTACAATAGAGTGTGGACCCTCTACTCGGCCTGGTGCGCCAGGAATTCATCTTCTCCTGAGCAAGTGGCATCTCTCTTGCAGTTCTTACAAGAGGGCTTCCAAAAGGGTCTGAAGCCGAACACTCTGAGGGTACAGCTGACCGCCATTAACTCCTGCCTGAACGGAATATTTTCAAAAACACCTCTCGTCAGCAGGTTTTTCAGAGCAATTATTAAATTACGACCATCCTTCCATAAGCCATTACCAGCTTGGAGCTTACCTTTAGTGCTAAAAAGGCTAACATCACCTCCCTTTGAGCCTCTGGAGAGTTCATCCTTAAGGTTCCTCACTTTCAAATGTATCTTTCTGGTAGCAATTACATCCGCCAGAAGAATAAGTGAGCTTCAGGCCCTGTCATCCAAAGAACCCTACCTCAGGTTGCTTTCGGATGCAGTTGTTCTAAGAACTATGCCAGGTTTCCTTCCCAAGGTCTCCACGTCCACGAATGTCAATCAGGAAATTGTTTTGCCTGTATTTGAAGAGGATTCTGAGGATGACCTACACCTTTTGGATGTAAAGAGAACCATATCTACTTACTTACAGAGAACATCGGAGTTCAGACAGTCTGAGGCCCTGTTCCTACAGTTCCAAGGGCCAAACAAGGGGAAAAAAGCGAGTAAATCTTCGCTAGCAAGATGGATAAGAGACACCATCAAACATTGTTATTTTCTGGAAGACAAAGAATCCCCTCTTCTTTTGAAAGCTCACTCCACAAGGTCTACAGCTGCGTCTTGGGCTGAGAGGTATCATGTTCCAATGGACCAGATCTGTAAGGCGGCTACGTGGGCTTCACCGAACACGTTCATAAAACACTACAGAATCGATGTAGTATCGTCCGAGGGATCGGCCTTTGGCTCGAGAGTGCTTCAGGGTGCCTTAAAACATTGATGTCCCTCCCTTTCTTTCTTGCACTGCTTTGCAAATCCCATTGTGTGCCGCCGTAGGACGACCAGGAATAGGAAAATGTATTCTTACCTGAAATTTTCTTTTCCTGTAGTCCGTAGGCGGCACAGGTTTTCCCTCCCATTAAAATTACTATATTGCTGCATAAGATACGTCTGTGTGTGTTCTTGGGGGGAATTTATAGGGGCAGGACAGGTAGTCTTGCTGTGTTCAATTAATCAATTTAAACTTGTCTCACTGCTTGTTTAAGTTTTCTTCCTCCAGGGGTTAGATGGAAAGCTTAACCCATTGTGTGCCGCCTACGGACTACAGGAAAAGAAAATTTCAGGTAAGAATAAATTTTCCTAATTATTTTTTTTTTCCCCTGATCTCATGCTTTCCAGCCTGGCCCGGTCATTGACCAGCAATATGGTCCGGGGCTCAAGTGGTTAAAAATTAACAAAACACTAAAGTTAGCCCAATTTTTGGGGATAATGTGAAAGATGATGTTACACCGAGTAAATAGATACCTTACATGTCACGCTTTACTATTGGAAACACTCCTGGCAATGGGGCCAAAATTCATTCCGTGAATATCCCCATAGGCGACCTTTTTCTTTTTTTTCCAGGTTACCAGTTTATAGTTACAAAGAAGGTCTAGTGGTAAAAGTATTGCTCTCGCTCTAACGCACGCGTCAATACCTCACATGTGTGGTTTGAACGATGTTTACATATGTGGGCGGGACTTACGCAAGTCCCACCCACATATATAAACATCGTTCAAACCACACATGTGAGGTTTAGACGCGTGCGTTAGAGCGAGAGCAATACTTTTAGCACTAGACCTTCTTTGTAACTATAAACTGGTAACCTGGAAAAAAAAGAAAAAGGTCGCCTATGGGGATATTCACGGAATGAATTTTGGCCCCATTGCCAGGAGTGTTTCCAATAGTAAAGCGTGACATGTAAGGTATCTATTTACTCGGTGTAACATCATCTTTCACATTATCCCCAAAAATTGGGCTAACTTTAGTGTTTTGTTAATTTTTAACCACTTGAGCCCCGGACCATATTGCTGGTCAATGACCGGGCCAGTTTTTGTGATTCGGCACGGCGTCGCTTTAACTGACAATTGCGCAGTCGTGCGACGTGGCTCCCAAACCAAATTGGCAACCTTTTTTTTTCCCCACAAAGAGAGCTTTATTTTGGTGGTATTTGATCACTTCTGCGTTTTTTTTTTTTTTTTAGAGCTCTAACCAAAAATAGAGCGACAATTTTTAAAAATAAAGAATTATTTTTACTTTTTGCTCTAATAAATATCCCCAAAAATATATATTCTAAAAAATAAAAAAAACTTCAGTTTAGGCCGATACGTATTCTACATCTTTTTGGTTCCAAAAAATCGCAAATAGCGTTTAGTGTTTGGTTTTGGCAAAAGTTATAGCGTCTACAAAATATGGCTTTTTTTTGTTTTAACTAGTTATTGCGGCGATCAGCGATTTTTATCGGTACTGCGACATTATGGCGGACACATCGGACACTTTTTTGGAACCATTGGCATTTTTCTAGCGATCAGTGCTGTAAAAATGCATTGCTTACTATAAAAATGCCACTGGCAGGGAAGGGGTTAACACTAGGTGCGAGGGAGGGGTTAAATATGTTCCCTGGGTGTGTTCTAACTGAAGGGGGGGTGGGACTGACATGGGTAAATGACAGATCGCTGTTCATGAAGGGGAACTCCAGACCCCCAAAAAAAATAACGTGGGTTCCCTCCAGGTGCATACCAGGCTCTTAGGCTTGGTCTGGAACATAAGGGGTTAAACCCGCGCAAAAAAACAGCGTGGGGTCGTCCCCCCCAAGATCCAGACCAAGCTCTTATCCCAGGCACGCAGTCTGGCCAGACAGGAATGGGGGTGGGGACGATCGAGCGCCCCCCCCTCCTGAGCCGTACCAGACCACATGCCCTCAACATGGGGGAGTGTGTGCTGTGGGGGAGGGGGGCACTGCCCCCCACCCCAAAGCACTCTTGTCCCCATGTCGATAGGGACAAGAGCCTCTTCCCGACAACCCTGGCCGTTGGTTGTCGGGGTATGCGGGCGGAGGGCTTATCAGAATCTGAGAGGCCCCTTTAATAAAGGGGCCCCCAGATTCCGGCCCCCCACCCTATGTGAATGAGTATGGGGTACATCGTACCTCTACCCATTCACATGGGGGAAAGTGTAAAGTAAAATAAAACACCACACAATAAAATATTTTATTAATCTGCTCCGGAGCCCCCCCTTTCTTCTTTAGCTCTCTTACAAGGGGGGGTTTCTTCTCTCCCGATCTTCCGCTGGGACCCTGGGCTTCGGTGATTTCTGCCGGGGGAGGGCGCCATCCCTCGGTCCTCTCCGGAGCCTTCCGCCAGATGCCCCCACCCCATTTAAGCTCTTTTACATTAGGGGGGGGCATCCGGACTTCGGGGTCTTCTGCCGGGGGATGGCGCCTATCCCCCGGTCTTTCCGGTGCCTTCCGCCAGGGTTCCGGTCTTCCTGGTCTTCTGCCGGGGGTGCGCCAACTCCCCGGTCTTTTCTCTTCTGTCTTCTCTGCTCCCTCTTCTGCCTGGCTCCCCCGCGGAGCCAGGGCTTTCTTCCGTCTTCTTTCTTCTCTCTTCCTTCTTCTGCCTGTCTCCTCCGGGAGCACAGGGCTTGTCTGCGCTGTCCTCTCCCTTCTCTTCCATTGGATGTTGACACGACGAGGTCCGGCGCTGGAATGCCGTGTCAGCGGCGGGCATGGACTTATATAGGGCAATGCCACCATGTGACCTCAACCCATGTGACATCACATTCCCTGGGCATGATGGGAATGTGATGTCACATGGGTTGAGGTCACATGGTGGCATTACCCTATATAAGTCCATGCCCGCCGCTGACACGGCATGTCAGCGCGGAACCTCGTCGTGTCAACATCCAATGGAAGAGAAGGGAGAGGACAGCGCAGACAAGCCCTGTGCTCCCGGAGGAGACAGGCAGAAGAAGGAAGAGAGAAGAAAGAAGAAGGAAGAAAGCCCTGGCTCCGCGGGGGAGCCAGGCAGAAGAGGGAGCAGAGAAGACAGAAGAGAAAAGACCGGGGAGTTGGCGCACCCCCGGCAGAAGACCAGGAAGACCGGAACCCTGGCGGAAGGCACCGGAAAGACCTCGTTTTCATATGCGGGCGCTACTCGCGTATGCGTTCGCTTCTGCGCGCAAGCTCGTCGGGACTGGGCGCTTTAAAATATTTTTTTTTTGTTTTCTTATTTATTATTATTGATTTTATAATTTTTTACACTGAAATAATACAAAAAAAAAGTATCACTTTTTTTCCTATTACAAGGAATGTAAACATCCCTTGTAATAGAAAAAAAGCATGACAGGTCCTCTTAAATATGAGATCTGGGGTCAAAAAGACCTCAGATCTCATATTTAGACTTAAATGCAAGAAAAAAAAAAAGGAAAATTTGTCATTTAAAAAAATGACAACAAAAAAATTGTCTCTTTAAGACGCTGGGCGGGACTGACGTTTTGACGTCACTTCTGCCCAGCAAAGCTATGAGGACGGGTGGGGGCCATCTTGCCCTCACTCGAGTCCTCACTGAAGAGCCAGCAGCATCCGATCTCCTCCGCCGCTACCGACGGTTCCGGTAAGCGGCGGAGGGCGCGGAAGTGCGGCGGGAGGGGGGGGCCCTCTCCCGCCACCGATAACGGCGATCTTGCGGCGAATCCGCCGCGGAGACTGCCGCTATCGTTTACACGCCAGCCCACAGAAGAGATGGATACCTCGGTTGTGGCAGCAGCTGCTGCCGTTACCGAGATATCCATCTTTAAAAAGAGGACGTATATATACAGTGGGCGGGCGTTAAGTGGTTAAAGTGAAAAAAAAAAATCCTTTAAATATTGTACCTGCTGGGTGTCTATAGTAGTGGCACATGTTTAGAAATGTCCCTGCACAACATGAGATTACTATAAGAAAAAATAAATGTAATACTGCTTGCGGCTTTAATGTAATGCAATATGGATAAAAATCATTGAAAAAAAAAGCATGAGTTTCCCCGCCACCACTCCCCCCAGGTCATTACAAGACCCAGTGCCGATCCTGACCTCCCTGGGGCCCTAAGCAAAATGACATGGCACATTAAATATTAGAAGCGGGGGGGCGCTGACGACAGTGACATGTCACATTAAAGAAAGTTGAGAAGCGCGGGAGGGGGTGTTCTGCTGTCGGAAATGACTCAGCCAGCGAGTTTAGAAGCGGAGTGAGGGGGCAAAAATTACTTCTCACCAGGTGGGGCCTCTAGTAATTTGGGGGGCCCTTTGCAGCTTTGCGGGGCCCTAAGCGGCTTGCATAGTGAGCCTATAGGGAGGATCGGCCCTGACAAGACCCTTTCGCCCTATATACTTTGAACAGCAGTATATAGGCAGTGCAAACAAGACAAGGACTGTAGGTTTGTTAAGTAGAATCTGAACCATGTCATACTTTGCTGCTGCATATTGCACAATTTCCTAAAGAGACCCTTAACAAACTACATGACACTTGTGCCTGGTGATGAGGCCATTGATGTTCCAGTGGTGGCCCGTGAGCCTGTGGCCCTACAGGCTTGGCCCCCCAAAGCGCACGTGCTGTGTGGCAACAATATGTCGATTATTTTAGGGGTGAGGGGGGGGGGCCATTACAATGCCAGATCTTGGCTCAATAAATTATTTTTTTGGGAAAGAAAAATTCTAGAAAAAAGGGGGGTTGCCATCCGGGCCCCCTTTGAACAAATTCTGTGAAGAACTCCTGTTCTCTGAAGGCCTCCATTATTTCTGCAAGTCAAAATTTAGCAAAAAAAACTAATGTCAGTCAAGCCTTAGCTTTCTCCCCATATCTAACCCACAAACTCATCCACTGATCATAAAGTCCAAAAATCAAGTTTCGTATCGTCGTACTGCACGATCGTTTTCCCAACGTTTTCTACCGACTACGTTCTCACTCACGCAATATCCCTTTATACACTGCGCATGCGGGAAGCTCTGCACGTATCCCCGCCCATGACGATCGTTCTAGTAATTGCCACACCCCTTTTCGGCCGGTCAATGCACTTCACTGAAGACATGATGGAGGAGACTCAGGAGAGACAGGAAGCTGCAACCTCAAGCAAGGAGAGAGGCCAGGCACACACCAGGAGCAGGAGGAGGTACAAAGCCACCAACATGTCCTTCGATGAGATGGTGGAGATGGTTGCCATTCTTAAAAAGGAGGACTATGATTGTGAAAGGGACTTCCAAGAACCCCAAGAAGGTCAAGGCCAAGATAATGGAGAGTGTGCAGAGGACTCTCCATCAGAAATTCAAGGTGCAGAGGTCAAGAGAGCAGTTGAGGAAGAGGTGGTCAGACCTCAAAAGAAGACAGCCGGAGCAGCTGGAGAGGATTCGAAGAGTCATCAGAAGACGTAAGTAATGTGTACTCTGATTATTTGTTTTTATTATTTTGCGGCATGCGCTTTTTCTTTCAGGTTGTGTATATATACAGTTCAAGAATAGAATAGAATGTCTCAAGGTTCATGTTTGTGGGCATAATAATCGGTTGTTCATTCTATTTATGATCATTTTATGTGAGACCAATTTTTTATTTAATGTAGATGTGTTATTAACTAGATTTAAATAATCCAACTTAAGTCAATATACAGTAAAAGGAGAGTATGCTCAGCACAGCAGTTGATTACACATATGGACTCAGTAGCACAATGGTTGGCATGGCCGATCCGCCCTATAGGCTCACTATGCAAGCCGATTAGGGCCCCGCAAAGCTGCAAAGGGCCCCCCAAATTACTAGAGGCTCTGCCTGGTAAGAATTAATTTTCGTCCCCTCACCCCACTCTCAACTCGCTGGCTGCATGGGAGAAGAGGCAAGAAGTCAGCACCCCTTGCTTCTCAATTTAATGTAAGATGTCATTTCCGACAGCAGAACACCCCCTCCCCCCACTTCTCAATTTTCTTTAATGTGACATGTCACTGTCGTCAGCGCCCCCCGCTTCTCATTTTTAATGTGCCATGTCATTTTGCTTAGGGCCCCAGGGAGGTCAGGATCGGCACTGGGTGTTGGCCACAAGAACAACCTAGTTAGGGTGTCACACAGAGGTCATACAGTGGATACTTGGTGTTTTTCCATGTAGGAAACTTGGCCAAAGATAGAGAAATGGATAAAATCCTGTGTTAAGCTTAGAAGGATTGTAAAAACAGACAATTGTACCACACTTTATAAAAAGAATGATTGATATTCCTCTTTCAGGCCTCTAATCTTTTTGATTCATGTATCCCTTTTTTTACAATCTCATAGGGCGCAATCAAGCTGCAGCAGTGGAGCCGACCAACCCCACACAGAGCCAAGCCCCACCCTCGCCGGATGTGCAGGAAGTGGAAACTGCCACCACATCAGGTCCGTGTCATACAGCACAGCTTCAGGTAATACATGTAGGCCTGCATAATTGTAATACATGTTTTTTTTCCAAATTTCAGGAGGTGTTCGAGCTGTTGGGGGCAGATTGGACACCTACAGTGCCCAGGTCTTAATTGGGGAGATCATGTCCTGCAGGGCAGAAATAGAGGACACAAACCTCGCCTTAGAGAAGCTTAAAAATAAAAACAAAAAGGTGGACCAAAAACTAAAGAATCTCATTGATGTGCTGGGGAGGGTTTAAAAAATAAATAAATAGATGTAGACAAGTATTTCAAAGAAAAAATATATTTCTTGACAAAAAAAAAAAATTAAAGAATTTCTATTAAGATATTTTTTTGAAAAAATAAAAATGACACATTTTAAGTGTGATACAATAAATATTTTTGGATACTCTACAATGTGTGGCTTCTTATTATATCAATGCTGCCTAAAAGAACAAATCTAGATTTGTGATGTTTACATTGACAATGATGAGTATTTAGTACTAGTGTTGAGCAGAATATGCCATATTCGATTTCGCGATATATCTCGAATATATATTCGAATATTCGAGATATATTCGCTAAATTCGAATATTCGTGATATTTTATCGAAATTAAATGATTGCGATTTTTCGCTATTGCGAATGCGAAAATAATTGCGATTTTTTTTTTCCCGACAGAAGCACTCTGATTGGCTCAGAATATTGGTGATATTTTATCGAAATTTCGCAAAATGCGAATGCGATATTTATTGCGCAATTTCGACAAATGCTGTAGGAGCGCTCTGATTGGCTCAGAATATTTGTGATATTTTATCGAAATTTCGCAAAATGCGAATGCGATATTTATTGCGCAATTTCGACAAATGCTGTAGGAGCGCTCTGATTGGCTCAGAATATTCGTTATATTTTATCGAAATTTCGCAAAATGCGAATGCGATATTTATTGCGCAATTTCGACAAATGCTGTAGGAGCACTCTGATTGGCTCAGAATATTCGTTATATTTTATCGAAATTTCGCAATATTGCGAATGCGATAATTATTGCGGAATTTCCCCAAATGCTGTAGGAGCGCTCTGATTGGCTCATTCTGAAATCGAATATTCAAGATATTTTAGCGCAATTTCACAAAATGCGAATGCGAAATTGTTTGCAGATATTTCGAAAACTGCTGTAGGAGCACTCTGAAATCGAATATTTGTGATATTTTAGCAAAAAAATATTGCGATTGCGATTTTTCGATCGCGCATGCGCAATCGCGCGAACAACACGTGCCCAACACGCGACCATTTCCTGGACCCTTGCCAGTTTCCAACTTTCTGATCGCATCGCAATCGCAGAGCAGAATGGTTGGAAGTAATTTCACTCTATCTGAGGAAAAGATGCTGATTTGTGTAAGTATTTTGACCACTGTTATTTCATTATCTTTAACTGCATTTTAGTCTAGTTTAAAAGTTAGTATATATGATCAGATATTAGTATTTCACAAACAATGTGTCTCCTGCTTTTACAAAACTACAACTCCCAGCATGCCTGGACAGCTGCAGACACCCTGGTTGGTAAATGTGTATTTAGACACTTTTCCTTGTTATTTAGCATAATGAATTTAACATGTTTTTGGACATAGGACGTATGCGAACGTCCTGACTTCAGGGTCCTCAAGGCCCAAGGACGTTCAAATACATATTGCCCTTTAGATGTTGCAGAACTACAACTTCCAGCATGCCTGGGAATGCTGGCACTTCTAGTATTGTAAGTTCTGCAGGCCCACATTTTTCAGGCCTTTATGCACGGGTCTCTAAACTGTGGCACCCTAGATGCGGCAAAAGTAAAATTCTTAGCATGCTCTGACAGACCGTGGCTGATGGGAGTAGTAGTTTTGCAACAGCTGGAGGTGGACTGGTCTTGAAACCCTGAGTTAGGTAACAAACCCGTAGTGTTTTGCAACCATTCTGCCTCCAGCTGTTTTTTTTCTGTTGAAAAGCCTGTGGCGTGCAAAACACAACCCAAAAACTCCACCCGGTGCAGGGAAAAATGTGCACACACCTAAAGAGTGACATCACAAAAAACTGCGAAGGGTGCATACGTCAGTGGTCCTCCGAAAAGGTCCCGTCTCTGATCCCCCGGGGTGTTAGGCTCCTGACAGGGAAAAGAGTTACTGTGGTCCATACAGCCGAAGCCATATGGACCCAACATCCTCGGAGGGACTGCCGAAACAGAACCCTCCTCGTTGAGGCTCCCCCGAAGGGAGACCCCATGAGAGCCGGTGAACCTAACCAGAAGGCCGAGTCTACCAACTCCCAAGACTTTCAGAGACCGGCCCGAGGACCAGCACCCTACTCGCCACACACAAAGTGCAAGCACCAAAACAAAAAGAGTGACAAACAAAACAGAACACGGGGAAAAATAATAAAAGAAAGTGGGGAAAAGGAAGATGGGAGAGTGAGGAAAGTGACCAATGTGAAATAATTCTGCCTCCAGCTGTTGCAAAACTACAACTCCCTGCATGCAACTGGCTGCAATTACCCCCCCCCTCTCCCCCAATGTGAATGTACAGGGTACATTCACATGGGCTGTGGCTTACAGTGTGCTTCTAGCTGAAGCAATTTTGGCGCTGCAGCTCAAACCCTCAGCGGGAAACTACTGTGAACCCCATGCCTCCCCGTTATTACCGGACAGCCATTAACTGTCCAGGCATGCTGGGAGTTAAAGTATAATTGTTGTACAGCTGGTGACGGTGAGCTACATGGTGTATCAGAGCATGCTGGTAGTTGTAGTTGTTAAATAACATCAACTCCATTATTTATTCAAAATTAATTCATCAAAAAGTCAAAAGAAACAAACATATTATTGTTCCTATATAAAGATAGGGATGAAAAAAAATAATCTATTGTACAGGCCCATTATCAGTGTCCAAAAATAATTATAGCGGTCAGATGAATAGCAACGCATATCTCCCCTATACGTGTATCCTGTGTTGTTAATCATATATACATAATTATGCAAATGATAATGGCTGCTATATTTATGCAAAAAAGGTGGCGACCGAAATGGCAGGATATAAAATCTGTCATGTTACCCCTGTCATTGATTAATAAGGCGAGAATGCTTCCAATTGTTGAATACCATACATTTACGTCATATATCCATAAGGCTTTAAACAAAAGTATTACAATATACTTTGTTCTTCATCTTGCAGAAGTTCCTGGAAACAGGGTATGATGAGCTGCGGAGGCAGCACGAAAAAAAGGCTGTTGTCAGCTCCCTAATTGAGGGACTACGCGCCCAAAACGGCGAAGCACCAAGTCACATGGCGATCCTCAAGAAATGGTCCGACCTGAAGAGGCGCCAGATGAACCGGGTCAGGCGTATCCGGGATCAATATCATCCAGGTAAGTTATTGGTCACAGTTATGTTTTTTTTTCTAAAGTGTATTTTGTGCGTGTACTCGAGAGAGGAGCCGGACTGCAGGAGTTGGGAGTAGGCAGGCCTCCCCCAGAGGTAATCTGCCACCTTTCTCCATGCCCCGGGGGGCAATGGCAGGTGTGAGGGGGTCCTCCCACACAGACCGTCCTACCTGCTCCGCTTCGAAGCCCAACGGGGCAGAGGGACTCCCTATAAGGGAGTGAGAGGATTTGCCTGCTCAACCAGCCCCGTTAGTCCTTCGCCTCTCTTTTTAGAGACCGTGTGGTCAGAGTGCGTGCATGTTAACCCAATTGCGAGTGCGTGTGTAAGTGTGGTGGTTTTTGTGGGAGGGAGGGAGGTGGGCGTACTAAGCGCAGGCTTACCTCGCATGGCACACCCACCGGGGGCCGGGCTGAGACCACCAAACTCAATTCACATGTAGCCGAGAGCGGGATCCGAACCCCTAGCTGCAGAGGTGAATGGCTTGTCAGCGCAGTGGCAATCGCGTTGAGCCACCGCAGCTCCTTTGGTGACAGTTATGTAAGGTCATATGTAATTAATGTAAGGTCAGATGTTGTTAACCAAGACGCCATGTTGTTGTAAAATATATCACCACCAGCCAAGGTATTCATAGTACTGTTGGAAAAATACATGGGACAGCAGACAGGAACACAGAAGTTATGTGGGAACATACTTTTCCCATTGCTTTGCATGGGACTTTAAACAAAAACCCCGACCCTCACCAATGGGGGTAGTTAAGGGATAAATTAACGATCCTATACTTTAAGTGGACGTATAGGTAACATGTGACCAAGTGTTATCGAAATATCTACAGCTGTTATGAAGTAACATGTATTTCCCATAGAGTTGAATGGGACTTTAAAGAAAAACCCTGACCAAGGCAAATGGGGGTGGGTAAGGGTTAAACCACCTATCCTATGTTTGTGGCTGACATATAAGTAACCTGTGTGCCAAGTTTCATGTAAATATCTTTAGCCGTTTGGACGTGATGCTGGAACATACATACATACATGCACACACACGTTGAGTTTTATATATATAGATTCCCACTAAATTCCTGTGTTAGGCGTGGGGTTGTTATAGTAATCCCGTGTACTCCATCAGGCCCTTTTTTTAACATGAGATCGTCTGAACAAAACAAAGGAGACAAAAACAGCTCATTTTACCATGGTGGCAGCCCAGCTCACGCTCAGTCCCCTGTAGTGCCCACAAGACCCTTTAATATAACATTGTCCCATTGGTTAACTGTCTATATAAATCAATTTGTATTCATATACAATACAGCAGAGTACACAGAATTTGCATACGTCATTAGAAAACATTTTTATAATATATGAACATTGTGTTATTATAGGAGCTCCACTACCAGTTGTGCGCGCCAAGCGCAGAAGGCGCCAGGCCGATGAGGAGGAGGAGGATGCGGCAGAGGAGGATGCGGCAGAGGAGGATGCGGCAGAGGAGGAGATGGATGAGGAGGAGCAGCCAGGGCCCTCCCACTCGCCAACCCCAGCTCCTGTTGAGGTGCAAGCTGAGGAGCTTCCCCCCCACCCCAACTTCTCAAGGAGACGAGCAGGAGGAAGACAGCGTCCCTGTGACCCTCGCTCAGGAAGGTAAATATGTGCACAATGATTAATAACATTTCAACAATAAAATGTAGATATAAAAATGGACAACATATAAAGCGCACCCGTCAGATTGCAGAACCATAATATGGTATTTATGATAGAAGTATACAGGTAGTGCAGAATTATTAGGCAAGTTGTATTTTTGAGGATTCATTTTATTATTGAACAACAACCATGTTCTCAATGAACCCCAAAAACTCATTAATATCAAAGCTGAATATTTTTGGAAGTAGTTTTTAGTTTGTTTTTAGTGTTAGCTATTTTAGGGGGATATCTGTGTGTGCAGGTGACTACTATTACTGTGCAGAATTATTAGGCAACTTAACAAAAAAATAAATATATACCCATTTCAATGATTTATTTTTAACAGTGAAACCAATATAACATCTCAACATTCACAAATACACATTTCTGACATTCAAAAACAAAACAAAAACAAATCAGTGACCAATATAGCCACCTTTCTTTGCAAGGACACTCAAAAGCCTGACATCCATGGATTCTGTCAGTGTTTTGATCTGTTCACCATCAACATTGCGTGCAGAAGCAACCGCAGCCTCACAGACACTGTTCAGAGAGGTGTACTGTTTTCCATCCTTGTAAATCTCACATTTGATGATGGACCACAGGTTCTAAATGGGGTTCAGATCAGGTGAACAAGGAGGCCATGTCATTAGTTTTTCATCTTTTATACCCTTTCTTGCCAGCCACGCTGTGGAGTACTTGGACGCGTGTGATGGAGCATTGTCCTGCATGAAAATCATGTTTTTCTTGAAGGATGCAGACTTCTTCCTGTACCACTGCTTGAAGAAGGTGTCTTCCAAAAACTGGCAGGAGGACTGGGAGTTGAGCTTGACTCCATCCTCAATCCGAAAAGGCCCCACAAGCTCATCTTTGATGATACCAGCCCAAACCAGTACTCCGCCACCACCTTGCTGGCGTCTGAGTCGGACTGGAGCTCTCTGCCCTTTACCAATCCAGCCACGGGCCCATCCATCTGGCCCATCAAGACTCACTGTCATTTCAGCAGTCCATAAAACCTTAGAAAAATCATTCTTGAGATATTTCTTGGCACAGTCTTGACGTTTCAGCTTGTGTGTCTTGTGCAGTGGTCGTCGTCTTTCAGCCTTTCTTACCTTGGCCATGTCTCTGAGTATTGCACACCTTGTGCTTTTGGGCACCACAGTGATGTTGCAGCTCTTAAATATGGCCAAACTGGTGGCAAGTGGCATCTTGGCAGCTGCACGCTTGACTTTTCTCAGTTCATGGGCAGTTATTTTGCGCCTTTGTTTTTCCACACGCTTCTTTTGACCCTGTTGACTATTTTGAAAGAAACGCTTGATTGTTCGATGATCACGCTTCAGAAGCTTTGCAATTTTAAGAGTGCTGCATCCCTCTGCTAGATATCTCTCTATTTTGGACTTTTCAGAGTCTGTCAAGTCCTTCTTTTGGCCCATTTTGCCAAAGGAAAGGAAATTGACTAATAATTATGCACACCTGATATAGAGTGTTGATGTCATTAGACCACACACCTTCTCATTACAGAGATGTACATTACCTAATATGCCTAATCGGTAGTAGGCTTTCGAGCCTATACAGCTTGGAGTAAGACAACATGCATAAAGAGGATGATGTGGTCCAAATACTCATTTGCCTAATAATTCTGCACTCCCGTTATGTGTTAGACACATAACAAGTGTATAGACATGATAATGATTGATTAATAAGCAAAAAAAATATTTTATTTATTTGGTAACGTTCTTTGAAATCCAAATGTTTTTTTATTATATCCTAACAGTAGCAAGAAAGATGATGAGGCAGAACGCGCTCATAAAAAAGACACACCAGAGGATCCAGGGAAATCACCGCCAAATCCGCTACCTGGTCCAGCAAAATACGCTGCTAGAGCAGCAGCAATCAGAAAATATTGCTGAGATGGAAAGGCTTCATAAGCTCAATCTCAGTTATGTCTGAATTTATTTCTTTATTAAAAAATCTTATTTTTTGGAAATGTTTCATTTCTTTTTGAGATAGATTTGTAGGTTTTTCAACACATCTAACTTCACATCGAACAAATCAACATCAACACATCTAACTTCATAATAAGCAAAAACATTTTATACTATTATTTTATTTAACACAAACCTAGGACAAACTAAAGCACACGGACACAGACACGACGAACACAAAATAAACTGTTGAAAAATGAACATAACAAAAGCAACAATATATATATATATATACAGAGAGAGAGAGAGAGAGAGCAAGAAAGAGAGAGAGAATGCAGATTTGCTCTTGCAGACAGCCTAATGGTTGCAGTATAAAGGCCGCAAACCAGTGTTTAACATAAGGTTCATTGTTTTAGTTACACTTGCTGTTTAGATCCGGTCTGGTAGCTTGTAGCGGAGGCTGTTGGTGGATCCGCTGTGCCAGAGAGGTCATGAAGCTTTACTCAGCATGGAGGCAGCAGCAGTAGTATTAAAATATAATGTAACTAGACAATGCATTTCCTGAGGAAAATGTGAGTGGGAATGCTGATTAGCTTAATTGCTGAGCCCCTTGCCAAAGACATTCACCATAACCACTACACTATCTTTAGGACACACAGCTTCTTTCTCTATCTGCAAAGTATAGAGTATGCTGACTTCCTGGTCGCCACTCCCCCCTCAAGAGGTTTCCCCTCCCCCCCAGGTCAGTGAGGAGGAATATTGCACTGAGGTAAGGAAAGCTATTTATGGAAAGAAATACCATTACAAACGCTTTTAATTCACAGATCAAATACATGATTTAAGCCTCCAAACAAAGCTTAATAAATCCTCAACCGTACATGCGATCGATACAACGACTACACCGTTTGAAAGACACGGCCCTTGTGAACGCATCGATATGAAATTTATGTTGATAAACTTAAAAATGTGGCCATGTCTGCGATTTAGAAAAGAGCGTCTTTGTGTGTTTTGCAGCAACATTTTTTAGATAATTTAACATGAGAGTCTATGAGAGATAATTTCAGGCTGTTGTCCTTTAGAAGCTCCAAGAACTAAAACTAAAATACGTATCGCAAAACTGATCACATTGCCTGAAACCAGACAAGCATAGCTACGTTTTGATATATAAATTGCGTATGAAAAGTAGATCTTGTGGGCGTGAGAGCAATTTGTTTCCCCTTTTTTTAAAGATATTTTTTTTTACAAAGATCTCCAATGTTAAGGTCACATGACACACTCTAAATCCCCTCCATAGGATTACATTATAACCGATTGCATTTTCTTAAAAAATTCGCCAAACGTAAATTGCGTTTTCACCAAAAATTGTAAAAGATATCGATCTGAAAAGTCATAGCCGGATAGCTGAATATTTTGTGACCGCTTTAAAGTTTGTTTGGTGTCTGTAAGTGAAAGTATGAAGGAGCTGAAACTTTTGGCAGGGCATGTGATTTCAAAGGGAAAAAGGATGTTCTCATTGACTTCAATGTTAAAAAAAGGGTCTAAAAGCTTAAAATTGATAAAAGTATAAATAGTCCAAAAAAAACTTGAAGAAGTCCCATCGTTAGCTGAACGAGACGAACATTTTTACAGTTGAATGGTCTCAATAGCTGAAAGTATGCCGAAGTTACGCAGAGCCAAAAAACGTAAGGAATAATAAGAACTAGACAATGCATTTCCTGAGGAAAATGCGAGTGGGAATGCTGAATTGCTGAGCCCGCACCAAAGCCATTCACCATAACCACTACAGTATCTTTAGGACATACAAGCAGTGTTCCTTCAGTACTTATAAAGCCTAATATCACACAGCTCCTTTCTCTATCTGCAATATAGAGAGTGTCCTGACTTGCCTGGTCGCCCCTCCCCCCTCAAGAGGCTTTCTCCACATGAGGTGGGGGAGGAGGACTGCACTGAGGTAAGGAAAGCTATTTAGGGAATCAAAATACCATTAGAAACGCTTTCATCCACACACAAAATCAGTTATCAAAGCCTTCAAACAAAACGTAATAAATCCACAACCGTACATGTGATCGATACAGCGACTTCACGGTTTGAAAGACACGGCCCTTGTGAACGCATCGATATGAAATTTATGTTGATAAACTTAAAATTGTGGCCATGCCAGCGATTTAGAAAAGAGCGTCTTTGTGTGTTTTGCAGGAACATTTTTAAATGTTTTAACATGACGGTCAATGAGAGTGGTTTTGTCGCTCTTGTCCTTTAGAAGCTCCTGGAACTAAAACTAAAATACGTATCACAAAACTGATCACATTGCCTGAAACCAGACAAGCATACCTACGTTTTGATATATAAATTGTGTATGACAAGTAGATCTTGTGGGCGTGAGAGCAATTTGTTCCCCCTTTTTTTAAAGATAATATTTTTTGTGGATGATCTCCACTCTAAAGGTCACATGACACACTCTAAACCTGCTCCATAGGATTACATTATAACCGATAAAAAAATCACTAAACGTAAATTGCGTTTTCACAAAAACCGTAAAAGATATCAATCTAAAAAGTCATGTTTGGATAGCTGAATATTTTGTGACCGCTTTAAAGTTTGTTTGGTGTCTGTAAGTGAAAGTATGAAGTAGCTGAAACTTTTGGCAGAACGTGTGTTTTGAAGCAGGAAAAAGGATGTTCTCATTGACTTCAATGTTAAAAAAAGTGTCTAAAAGCTTAATATTTTAAAAAGTATAAATAGTACAAAAAAACTTGAAGAAGTCCCATCGTTAGCTGAATGAGATGCACATTTTAAAATTTGAATGGTCTCAATAGCTGAAAGTATGCAGAAGTTACGCAGAGCCAAAAAACGTACGGAATAAAATTAAAATTCAAACTAGAAAATGCATTCCCTGAGGAAAATGCGAGTGGGAATGCTGAATTGCTGAGCCCGCACCAAAGCCATTCACCATAACCACTACACTATCTTTAGGACACACAGCTCCTTTCTCTATCTGCAAAGTAGAGAGTATCCTGACTTCCTGGTCGCCCCTCCCCCTCAGGAGGTTTCCCCCCCTCCCCCAGGTCAGTGAGGAGGAATATTGCACTGAGGTAAGGAAAGCTATTTATGGAAAGAAATACCATTACAAACGCTTTTAATTCACAGACCAAATACATTAATTAAGCCTTCAACAAAACTTAATAAATCCACAACCATACATGCGATCGATACAGCGACTTCACCGTTTGAAAGACACAGCCCTTGTGAATGCATCAATATGAAATTTATGTTGATAAACTTAATGTGGCCATGTCAGCGATTTAGAAAAGAGCGTCTTTGTGTGTTTTGCAGAAACATTTTTTAGACTTTTTAACATGACGGTCAATGGGAGGGAGTTTGAGGCGCTTGTCCTTTAGAAGCTCCTGGAACTAAAAGTCAAATGCCTATCGCAAAACTGATCACATTGCCTGAAACCAGACAGACCAAGCATAGCTACGTTTTGATATATAAATTGTGTATGACAAGTAGATCTTGTGGGCGTGAGAGCAATTTGTCCCCCCTTTTTTTAAAGATAATTTTTTTGTGGATGATCTGCACTCTAAAGGTCACATGACACACTCTAAAGCTGCTCCATAGAAACACATTATAACCGATAACATTTTCTGAAAAATTCACTAAACGTAAATTGCGTTTTCACAAAAACCGTAAAAGATATCAATCTAAAAAGTCATGTTTGGATAGCTGAATATTTTGTGACCGCTTTAAAGTTTGTTTGGCGTCTGTAAGTGAAAGTATGAAGGAGCTGAAACTTTTGGCAGAACGTGTGTTTTGAAGCGGTAAAAAGCATGTTCTCATTGACTTCAATGTTAAAAAAAAGTGTCTAAAAGCTTAATATTTTAAAAAGTATAAATAGTACAAAAAAACTTGAAGAAGTCCCATCGTTAGCTGAACGAGACGAACATTTTAATAGTTGAATGGTCTCAATAGCTGAAAGTATGCAGAAGTTACGCAGAGCCAAAAAACGTACGGAATAAAGGAGAAAAATAAAATTAAAATTAAGAATAATAAAAAACGAATATTAATACTGGGAATGCTTATTAAAGCATTCCCACTAATTAAGAACTAGGCAATGCATTTCCTGAGGAAAATGCGAGTGGGAATGCTGAATTGCTGAGCCCGCGCTAAAGCCATTCACCATAACCACTACACTATCTTTAGGACACACAGCTCCTTTCTCTATCTGCAAAGTAGAGAGTATCCTGACTTCCTGGTCGCCCCTCCCCCCTCAAGAGGTTTCCCTCCCCCCCAGGTCAGTGAGGAGGAATATTGCACTGAGGTAAGGAAAGCTATTTATGGAAAGAAATTCCATTACAAACGCCTTTTATTCACAGACCAAATACATGAAATACGCCTTCAAACAAAACTTAATAAATCCACAACCGTACATGCGATCGATACAGCGACTACACCGTTTGAAACACAAGGCTTTTGTGAACGCATCGATATGAAATTTATGTTGATAAACTTAAAAATGTGGCCCTGTCAGCGATTTAGAAAAGAGCGTCTTTGTGTGTTTTGCAGGAACATTTTTTAGACTTTTTAACATGACGGTCAATGGGAGGGAGTTTGAGGCACTTGTCCTTTAGAAGCTCCTGGAACTAAAAGTCAAATGCCTATCGCAAAACTGATCACATTGCCTGAAACCAGACAAGCATACCTACGTTTTGATATATAAATTGTGTATGACAAGTAGATCTTGTGGGCGTGAGAGCAATTTGTTTCCCCTTTTTTTAAAGATAATTTTTTTTTCAATGATCTGTGCTGTAAAGGTCACATGACACACTCTAAAACTGTTCCATAGGATTACATTATAACCGATAAAATTTTCTGAAAAAATCAGTAAACGTAAATTGCGTTGTCACAAAAAACGTTAAAGATATCAATCTAAAAAGTCATGTTTGGATAGCTGAATATTTTGTGACCGCTTTAAAGTTTTTTTGGTGTCTGTAAGTGAAAGTATGAAGGAGCTGAAACTTTTGGCAGAACGTGTGTTTTGAAGCGGTAAAAAGCATGTTCTCATTGACTTCAATGTTAAAAAAAAGTGTCTAAAAGCTTATTATTTTAAAAAGTATAAATAGTACAAAAAAACTTGAAGAAGTCCCATCGTTGGCTGAACGAGATGAACATTTTAATAGTTGAATGGTCTCAATAGCTGAAAGTATGCAGAAGTTACGCAGAGCCAAAAAACGTACGGAATAAAGGAGAAAAATAAAATTAAAACTAGAAAATGCATTCCCTGAGGAAAATGCGAGTGGGAATGCTGAATTGCTGAGCCCGCACCAAAGCCATTCACCATAACCACTACACTATCTTTAGGACACACAGCTCCTTTCTCTATCTGCAAAGTAGAGAGTATCCTGACTTCCTGGTCGCCCCTCCCCCCCTCAAGAAGTTTCCCCCCCCTCCCCCCAGGTCAGTGAGGAGGAATATTGCACTGAGGTAGAAAGCTATTTATGGAAAGAAATTCCATTACAAACGCCTTTTAATTCACAGACCAATACATTAATTACGCCTCCAAACAAAACGTAATAAATCCACAACCGTACATGCGATCGATACAGCGACTTCACCTTTTGAAAGACACGGCCCTTGTGAACGCATCGATATGAAATTTATGTTGATAAACTTAAAAATGTGGCCATGTCAGCGATTTAGAAAAGAGCGTCTTTGTGTGTTTTGCAGAAACATTTTTTAGACTTTTTAACATGACTCTTGTCCTTTAGAAGCTCCTGGAACTAAAACTAAAATACGTATCACAAAACTGATCACATTGCCTGAAACCAGACAAGCATACCTACGTTTTGATATATAAATTGTGTATGACAAGTAGATCTTGTGGGCGTGAGAGCAATTTGTTCCCCCTTTTTTTAAAGATAATATTTTTTGTGGATGATCTGCACTCTAAAGGTCACATGACACACTCTAAACCTGCTCCATAGGATTACATTATAACCGATAAAATATCACTAAACGTAAATTGCGTTTTCACAAAAACCGTAAAAGATATCAATCTGAAAAGTCATGTTTGGATAGCTGAATATTTTATGACCGCTTTAAAGTTTGTTTGGTGTCTGTAAGTGAAAGTATGAAGGAGCTGAAACTTTTGGCAGAACGTGTGTTTTGAAGCAGGAAAAAGGGTTTCTCATTGACTTCAATGTTAAAAAAAAGTGTCTAAAAGCTTAATATTTTAAAAAGTATAAATAGTACAAAAAAACTTGAAGAAGTCCCATCGTTAGCTGAATGAGACGAACATTTTAAAAGTTAAATGGTCTCAATAGCTGAAAGTATGCAGAAGTTACGCAGAGCCAAAAAACGTACGGAATAAAATTAAAATTAAAATTAAGAACTAGAAAATGCATTCCCTGAGGAAAATGCGAGTGGGAATGCTGAATTGCTGAGCCCGCACCAAAGCCATTCACCATAACCACTACACTATCTTTAGGACACACAGCTCCTTTCTCTATCTGCAAAGTAGAGAGTATCCTGACTTCCTGGTCGCCCCTCCCCCCTCAGGAGGTTTCCCCTCCCCCCAGGTCAGTGAGGAGGAATATTGCACTGAGGTAGAAAGCTATTTATGGAAAGAAATTCCATTACAAACGCTTTTTAATTCACAGACCAATACATGAATTACGCCTTCAAACAAAACGTAATAAATCCACAACCGTACATGCGATCGATACAGCGACTTCACCGTTTGAAAGACACGGCCCTTGTGAACGCATCGATATGAAATTTATGTTGATAAACTTAAAATTG
This sequence comes from Rana temporaria, assembly GCF_905171775.1. Taxonomy (NCBI): domain Eukaryota; kingdom Metazoa; phylum Chordata; class Amphibia; order Anura; family Ranidae; genus Rana; species Rana temporaria. The sequence goes on along the minus strand of NC_053494.1, from coordinate 85,878,326 downwards.
TGGCCATGCCAGCGATTTAGAAAAGAGCGTCTTTGTGTGTTTTGCAGGAAAATTTTTAAAATTTTTAACATGGACGGTCAATGAGAGTGGTTTTGTCGCTCTTGTCCTTTAGAAGCTCCTGGAACTAAAACTAAAATACGTATCACAAAACTGATCACATTGCCTGAAACCAGACAAGCATACCTACGTTTTGATATATAAATTGTGTATGACAAGTAGATCTTGTGGGCGTGAGAGCAATTTGTTCGCCCTTTTTTTAAAGATAATTTTTGTTTTCAAAGATCTCCACTGTAAAGGTCACATGACACACTCTAAATCCCTTCCATAGGGTTACATTATAACCGATTCCATTTTCTGAAAAAATCGCTAAACGTAAATTGCGTTTTCACAAAAACCGTAAAAGATATCAATCTGAAAAGTCATGTTTGGATAGCTGAATATTTTGTGACCGCTTTAAAGTTTGTTTGGTGTCTGTAAGTGAAAGTATGAAGAAGCTGAAACTTTTGGCAGAACGTGTGTTTTGAAGCAGGAAAAAGGATGTTCTCATTGACTTCAATGTTAAAAAAAAGTGTCTAAAAGCTTAATATTTTAAAAAGTATAAATAGTACAAAAAAACTTGAAGAAGTCCCATCGTTAGCTGAACGAGATGAACATTTTAAAAGTTGAATGGTCTCAATAGCTCAAAGTATGCAGAAGTTACGCAGAGCCAAAAAACGTACGGAATAATAAAATTAAAATTAAAATTAAGAAGAAGAACTAGAAAATGCATTCCCTGAGGAAAATGCGAGTGGGAATGCTGAATTGCTGAGCCCGCACCAAAGCCATTCACCATAACCACTACACTATCTTTAGGACACACAGCTCCTTTCTCTATCTGCAAAGTAGAGAGTATGCTGACTTCCTGGTCGCCCCTCCCCCCTCAAGAGGTTTCCCCTCCCCCCAGGTCAGTGAGGAGGAATATTGCACTGAGGTAGAAAGCTATTTATGGAAAGAAATTCCATTACAAACGCCTTTTAATTCACAGACCAATACATTAATTACGCCTCCAAACAAAACGTAATAAATCCACAACCGTACATGCGATCGATACAGCGACTTCACCGTTTGAAAGACACGGCCCTTGTGAACGCAGCGATATGAAATTTATGTTGATAAACTTAAAATTGTGGCCATGCCAGCGATTTAGAAAAGAGCGCCTTTGTGTGTTTGCAGGAATTTTTTTTAGACTTTTTAACATGACGGTCAATGGGAGGGCGTTTGAGGCACTTGTCCTTTAGAAGCTCCTGGAACTAAAAGTCAAATGCCTATCGCAAAACTGATCACATTGCCTGAAACCAGACAAGCATACCTACGTTTTGATATATAAATTGTGTATGACAAGTAGATCTTGTGGGCGTGAGAGCAATTTGTTCGCCCTTTTTTTAAAGATAATTTTTGTTTTCAAAGATCTCCACTCTAAAGGTCACATGACACACTCTAAACCTGCTCCATAGGATTACATTATAACCGATAAAATATCACTAAACGTAAATTGCGTTTTCACAAAAACCGTAAAAGATATCAATCTGAAAAGTCATGTTTGGATAGCTGAATATTTTGTGACCGCTTTAAAGTTTGTTTGGTGTCTGTAAGTGAAAGTATGAAGGAGCTGAAACTTTTGGCAGAACGTGTGTTTTGAAGCAGGAAAAAGGGTTTCTCATTGACTTCAATGTTAAAAAAAAGTGTCTAAAAGCTTAATATTTTAAAAAGTATAAATAGTACAAAAAAACTTGAAGAAGTCCCATCGTTAGCTGAATGAGACGAACATTTTAAAAGTTAAATGGTCTCAATAGCTGAAAGTATGCAGAAGTTACGCAGAGCCAAAAAACGTACGGAATAAAATTAAAATTAAAATTAAGAACTAGAAAATGCATTCCCTGAGGAAAATGCGAGTGGGAATGCTGAATTGCTGAGCCCGCACCAAAGCCATTCACCATAACCACTACACTATCTTTAGGACACACAGCTCCTTTCTCTATCTGCAAAGTAGAGAGTATCCTGACTTCCTGGTCGCCCCTCCCCCCTCAGGAGGTTTCCCCTCCCCCCAGGTCAGTGAGGAGGAATATTGCACTGAGGTAGAAAGCTATTTATGGAAAGAAATTCCATTACAAACGCTTTTTAATTCACAGACCAATACATGAATTACGCCTTCAAACAAAACGTAATAAATCCACAACCGTACATGCGATTGATACAGCGACTTCACCGTTTGAAAGACACGGCCCTTGTGAACGCATCGATATGAAATTTATGTTGATAAACTTAAAATTGTGGCCATGCCAGCGATTTAGAAAAGAGCGTCTTTGTGTGTTTTGCAGGAAAATTTTTAAAATTTTTAACATGGACGGTCAATGAGAGTGGTTTTGTCGCTCTTGTCCTTTAGAAGCTCCTGGAACTAAAACTAAAATACGTATCACAAAACTGATCACATTGCCTGAAACCAGACAAGCATACCTACGTTTTGATATATAAATTGTGTATGACAAGTAGATCTTGTGGGCGTGAGAGCAATTTGTTCGCCCTTTTTTTAAAGATAATTTTTGTTTTCAAAGATCTCCACTGTAAAGGTCACATGACACACTCTAAATCCCTTCCATAGGGTTACATTATAACCGATTCCATTTTCTGAAAAAATCGCTAAACGTAAATTGCGTTTTCACAAAAACCGTAAAAGATATCAATCTGAAAAGTCATGTTTGGATAGCTGAATATTTTGTGACCGCTTTAAAGTTTGTTTGGTGTCTGTAAGTGAAAGTATGAAGAAGCTGAAACTTTTGGCAGAACGTGTGTTTTGAAGCAGGAAAAAGGATGTTCTCATTGACTTCAATGTTAAAAAAAAGTGTCTAAAAGCTTAATATTTTAAAAAGTATAAATAGTACAAAAAAACTTGAAGAAGTCCCATCGTTAGCTGAACGAGATGAACATTTTAAAAGTTGAATGGTCTCAATAGCTCAAAGTATGCAGAAGTTACGCAGAGCCAAAAAACGTACGGAATAATAAAATTAAAATTAAAATTAAGAAGAAGAACTAGAAAATGCATTCCCTGAGGAAAATGCGAGTGGGAATGCTGAATTGCTGAGCCCGCACCAAAGCCATTCACCATAACCACTACACTATCTTTAGGACACACAGCTCCTTTCTCTATCTGCAAAGTAGAGAGTATGCTGACTTCCTGGTCGCCCCTCCCCCCTCAAGAGGTTTCCCCTCCCCCCAGGTCAGTGAGGAGGAATATTGCACTGAGGTAGAAAGCTATTTATGGAAAGAAATTCCATTACAAACGCCTTTTAATTCACAGACCAATACATTAATTACGCCTCCAAACAAAACGTAATAAATCCACAACCGTACATGCGATCGATACAGCGACTTCACCGTTTGAAAGACACGGCCCTTGTGAACGCAGCGATATGAAATTTATGTTGATAAACTTAAAATTGTGGCCATGCCAGCGATTTAGAAAAGAGCGCCTTTGTGTGTTTGCAGGAATTTTTTTTAGACTTTTTAACATGACGGTCAATGGGAGGGCGTTTGAGGCACTTGTCCTTTAGAAGCTCCTGGAACTAAAAGTCAAATGCCTATCGCAAAACTGATCACATTGCCTGAAACCAGACAAGCATACCTACGTTTTGATATATAAATTGTGTATGACAAGTAGATCTTGTGGGCGTGAGAGCAATTTGTTCGCCCTTTTTTTAAAGATAATTTTTGTTTTCAAAGATCTCCACTCTAAAGGTCACATGACACACTCTAAACCTGCTCCATAGGATTACATTATAACCGATAAAAAAATCACTAAACGTAAATTGCGTTTTCACAAAAACCGTATAAGATATCAATCTAAAAAGTCATGTTTGGATAGCTGAATATTTTGTGACCGCTTTAAAGTTTGTTTGGTGTCTGTAAGTGAAAGTATGAAGGAGCTGAAACTTTTGGCAGAACGTGTGTTTTGAAGCGGTAAAAAGCATGTTCTCATTGACTTCAATGTTAAAAAAAAGTGTCTAAAAGCTTAATATTTTAAAAAGTATAAATAGTACAAAAAAACTTGAAGAAGTCCCATCGTTAGCCTAACGAGACGAACATTTTAATAGTTGAATGGTCTCAATAGCTCAAAGTATGCAGAAGTTACGCAGAGCCAAAAAACGTACGGAATAATAAAATTAAAATTAAAATTAAGAAGAAGAAGAACTAGAAAATGCATTTCCTGAGGAAAATGCGAGTGGGAATGCTGAATAGCTGAGCCCGCACCAAAGCCATTCACCATAACCACTACACTATCTTTAGGACACACAGCTCCTTTCTCTATCTGCAAAGTAGAGAGTATGCTGACTTCCTGGTCGCCCCTCCCCCCTCAAGAGGTTTCCCCTCCCCCCCAGGTCAGTGAGAAGGAATATTGCACTGAGGTAAGGAAAGCTATTTATGGAAAGAAATACCATTACAAACGCCTTTTAATTCACAGACCAATACATTAATTACGCCTCCAAACAAAATGTAATAAATCCACAACCGTACATGCGATCGATACAGCGACTTCACCGTTTGAAAGACACGGCCCTTGTGAACGCATCGATATGAAATTTATGTTGATAAACTTAAAATTGTGGCCATGCCAGCGATTTAGAAAAGAGCGTCTTTGTGTGTTTTGCAGGAAAATTTTTAAAATTTTTAACATGGACGGTCAATGAGAGTGGTTTTGTCGCTCTTGTCCTTTAGAAGCTCCTGGAACTAAAACTAAAATACGTATCACAAAACTGATCACATTGCCTGAAACCAGACAAGCATACCTACGTTTTGATATATAAATTGTGTATGACAAGTAGATCTTGTGGGCGTGAGAGCAATTTGTTCGCCCTTTTTTTAAAGATAATTTTTGTTTTCAAAGATCTCCACTGTAAAGGTCACATGACACACTCTAAATCCCTTCCATAGGGTTACATTATAACCGATTCCATTTTCTGAAAAAATCGCTAAACGTAAATTGCGTTTTCACAAAAACCGTAAAAGATATCAATCTGAAAAGTCATGTTTGGATAGCTGAATATTTTGTGACCGCTTTAAAGTTTGTTTGGTGTCTGTAAGTGAAAGTATGAAGGAGCTGAAACTTTTGGCAGAACGTGTGTTTTGAAGCAGGAAAAAGGATGTTCTCATTGACTTCAATGTTAAAAAAAAGTGTCTAAAAGCTTAATATTTTAAAAAGTATAAATAGTACAAAAAAACTTGAAGAAGTCCCATCGTTGGCTGAACGAGATGAACATTTTAAAAGTTGAATGGTCTCAATAGCTGAAAGTATGCAGAAGTTACGCAGAGCCAAAAAACGTACGGAATAATAAAATTAAAATTAAAATTAAGAACTAGAAAATGCATTCCCTGAGGAAAATGCGAGTGGGAATGCTGAATAGCTGAGCCCGCACCAAAGCCATTCACCATAACCACTACACTATCTTTAGGACACACAGCTCCTTTCTCTATCTGCAAAGTAGAGAGTATCCTGACTTCCTGGTCGCCCCTCCCCCCTCAAGAGGTTTCCCCTCCCCCCAGGTCAGTGAGGAGGAATATTGCACTGAGGTAGAAAGCTATTTATGGAAAGAAATTCCATTACAAACGCCTTTTAATTCACAGACCAATACATTAATTACGCCTCCAAACAAAACGTAATAAATCCACAACCGTACATGCGATCGATACAGCGACTTCACCGTTTGAAAGACACGGCCCTTGTGAACGCATCGATATGAAATTTATGTTGATAAACTTAAAATTGTGGCCATGCCAGCGATTTAGAAAAGAGCGTCTTTGTGTGTTTTGCAGGAAAATTTTTAAAATTTTTAACATGGACGGTCAATGAGAGTGGTTTTGTCGCTCTTGTCCTTTAGAAGCTCCTGGAACTAAAACTAAAATACGTATCACAAAACTGATCACATTGCCTGAAACCAGACAAGCATACCTACATTTTGATATATAAATTGTGTATGACAAGTAGATCTTGTGGGCGTGAGAGCAATTTGTTCGCCCTTTTTTTAAAGATAATTTTTGTTTTCAAAGATCTCCACTGTAAAGGTCACATGACACACTCTAAATCCCTTCCATAGGGTTACATTATAACCGATTCCATTTTCTGAAAAAATCGCTAAACGTAAATTGCGTTTTCACAAAAACCGTATAAGATATCAATCTGAAAAGTCATGTTTGGATAGCTGAATATTTTGTGACCGCTTTAAAGTTTGTTTGGTGTCTGTAAGTGAAAGTATGAAGGAGCTGAAACTTTTGGCAGAACGTGTGTTTTGAAGCAGGAAAAAGGATGTTCTCATTGACTTCAATGTTAAAAAAAGTGTCTAAAAGCTTAATATTTTAAAAAGTATAAATAGTACAAAAAAACTTGAAGAAGTCCCATCGTAAGCTGAACGAGATGAACATTTTAAAAGTTGAATGGTCTCAATAGCTCAAAGTATGCAGAAGTTACGCAGAGCCAAAAAACGTACGGAATAATAAAATTAAAATTAAAATTAAGAAGAAGAATAATAAAAAACGAATATCAATACTGGGAATGCTTATTAAAGCATTCCCACTAATAATAAAAAACGAATATCAATACTGGGAATGCTTATTAAAGCATTCCCACTAACTAGAAAATGCATTTCCTGAGGAAAATGCGAGTGGGAATGCTGAATTGCTGATCCCGCGCCAAAGCCATTCACCATAACCACTACACTATCTTTAGGACACACAGCTCCTTTCTCTATCTCCAAAGTAGAGAGTATCCTGACTTCCTGGTCGCCCCTCCCCCCTCAGGAGGTTTCCCTCCCCCCAGGTCAGTGAGGAGGAATATTGCACTGAGGTAGAAAGCTATTTATGGAAAGAAATTCCATTACAAACGCCTTTTAATTCACAGACCAATACATTAATTACGCCTCCAAACAAAACGTAATAAATCCACAACCGTACATGCGATCGATACAGCGACTTCACCGTTTGAAAGACACAGCCCTTGTGAACGCATCGATATGAAATTTATGTTGATAAACTTAAAATTGTGGCCATGCCAGCGATTTAGAAAAGAGCGTCTTTGTGTGTTTTGCAGGAAAATTTTTAAAATTTTTAACATGACGGTCAATGAGAGTGGTTTTGTCGCTCTTGTCCTTTAGAAGCTCCTGGAACTAAAACTAAAATACGTATCACAAAACTGATCACATTGCCTGAAACCAGACAAGCATACCTACGTTTTGATATATAAATTGTGTATGACAAGTAGATCTTGTGGGCGTGAGAGCAATTTGTTCGCCCTTTTTTTAAAGATAATTTTTGTTTTCAAAGATCTCCACTGTAAAGGTCACATGACACACTCTAAATCCCTTCCATAGGGTTACATTATAACCGATTCCATTTTCTGAAAAAATCGCTAAACGTAAATTGCGTTTTCACAAAAACCGTAAAAGATATCAATCTGAAAAGTCATGTTTGGATAGCTGAATATTTTGTGACCGCTTTAAAGTTTGTTTGGTGTCTGTAAGTGAAAGTATGAAGGAGCTGAAACTTTTGGCAGAACGTGTGTTTTGAAGCAGGAAAAAGGATGTTCTCATTGACTTCAATGTTAAAAAAAAGTGTCTAAAAGCTTAATATTTTAAAAAGTATAAATAGTACAAAAAAACTTGAAGAAGTCCCATCGTTAGCTGAACGGGATGAACATTTTAAAAGTTGAATGGTCTCAATAGCTGAAAGTATGCAGGAGTTACGCAGAGCCAAAAAACGTACGGAATAAAATTAAAATTAAGAAGAACTAGAAAATGCATTTCCTGAGGAAAATGCGAGTGGGAATGCTGAATAGCTGAGCCCGCACCAAAGCCATTCACCATAACCACTACACTATCTTTAGGACACACAGCTCCTTTCTCTATCTGCAAAGTAGAGAGTATGCTGACTTCCTGGTCGCCCCTCCCCCCTCAAGAGGTTTCCCCTCCCCCCAGGTCAGTGAGGAGGAATATTGCACTGAGGTAGAAAGCTATTTATGGAAAGAATTACCATTACAAACGCCTTTTAATTCACAGACCAATACATTAATTCCGCCTCCAAACAAAACGTAATAAATCCACAACCGTACATGCGATCGATACAGCGACTTCACCGTTTGAAAGACACGGCCCTTGTGAACGCATCGATATGAAATTTATGTTGATAAACTTAAAAATGTGCCCATGTCAGCGATTTAGAAAAGAGCGTCTTTGTGTGTTTTGCAGAAACATTTTTTAGACTTTTTAACATGACTCTTGTCCTTTAGAAGCTCCTGGAACTAAAACTAAAATACGTATCACAAAACTGATCACATTGCCTGAAACCAGACAAGCATACCTACGTTTTGATATATAAATTGTGTATGACAAGTAGATCTTGTGGGCGTGAGAGCAATTTGTTCCCCCTTTTTTTAAAGATAATTTTTGTTTTCAAAGATCTCCACTCTAAAGGTCACATGACACACTCTAAACCTGCTCCATAGGATTACATTATAACCGATAAAAAAATCACTAAACGTAAATTGCGTTTTCACAAAAACCGTATAAGATATCAATCTAAAAAGTCATGTTTGGATAGCTGAATATTTTGTGACCGCTTTAAAGTTTGTTTGGTGTCTGTAAGTGAAAGTATGAAGGAGCTGAAACTTTTGGCAGAACGTGTGTTTTGAAGCAGGAAAAAGGATGTTCTCATTGACTTCAATGTTAAAAAAAAGTGTCTAAAAGCTTAATATTTTAAAAAGTATAAATAGTACAAAAAAACTTGAAGAAGTCCCATCGTTAGCTGAATGAGACGAACATTTTAAAAGTTAAATGGTCTCAATAGCTGAAAGTATGCAGAAGTTACGCAGAGCCAAAAAACGTACGGAATAAAATTAAAATTAAAATTAAGAAGAAGAATAATAAAAAACGAATATCAATACTGGGAATGCTTATTAAAGCATTCCCACTAACTAGAAAATGCATTCCCTGAGGAAAATGCGAGTGGGAATGCTGAATAGCTGAATTGCTGAGCCCGCACAAAAGCCATTCACCATAACCACTACACTATCTTTAGGACATACAAGCAGTGTTCCTTCAGTACTTATAAAGCCTAATATCACACAGCTCCTTTCTCTATCTGCAATATAGAGAGTGTCCTGACTTGACTGGTCGCCCCTCCCCCCTCAAGAGGCTTTCTCCACATGAGGTGGGGGAGGAGGACTGCACTGAGGTAAAGAAAGCTATTTAGGGAATCAAAATACCATTAGAAACGCTTTCATCCACACACAAAATCAGTTATCGAAGCCTTCAAACAAAACGTAATAAATCCACAACCGTACATGCGATCGATACAGCGACTTCACCGTTTGAAAGACACGGCCCTTGTGAACGCATCGATATGAAATTTATGTTGATAAACTTAAAAATGTGGCCATGTCAGCGATTTAGAAAAGAGCGTCTTTGTGTGTTTTGCAGAAACATTTTTTAGACTTTTTAACATGACTTGTCCTTTAGAAGCTCCTGGAACTAAAACTAAAATACGTATCACAAAACTGATCACATTGCCTGAAACCAGACAAGCATACCTACGTTTTGATATATAAATTGTGTATGACAAGTAGATCTTGTGGGCGTGAGAGCAATTTGTTCCCCCTTTTTTTAAAGATAATATTTTTTGTGGATGATCTGCACTCTAAAGGTCACATGACACACTCTAAACCTGCTCCATAGGATTACATTATAACCGATAAAATATCACTAAACGTAAATTGCGTTTTCACAAAAACCGTAAAAGATATCAATCTAAAAAGTCATGTTTGGATAGCTGAATATTTTGTGACCGCTTTAAAGTTTGTTTGGTGTCTGTAAGTGAAAGTATGAAGGAGCTGAAACTTTTGGCAGAACGTGTGTTTTGAAGCGGTAAAAAGCATGTTCTCATTGACTTCAATGTTAAAAAAAAGTGTCTAAAAGCTTAATATTTTAAAAAGTATAAATAGTACAAAAAAACTTGAAGAAGTCCCATCGTTAGCTGAACGAGACGAACATTTTAATAGTTGAATGGTCTCAATAGCTCAAAGTATGCAGAAGTTACGCAGAGCCAAAAAACGTACGGAATAAAGGATAAGAATAAAAAGAATAATAAAAAACGAATATCAATACTGGGAATGCTTATTAAAGCATTCCCACTAATAATAAAAAACGAATATCAATACTGGGAATGCTTATTAAAGCATTCCCACTAAATATCAATACTGGGAATGCTTATTAAAGCATTCCCACTAATAATAAAAAACGAATATCAATACTGGGAATGCTTATTAAAGCATTCCCACTAATTAAGAATAATAAAAAACGAATATCAATACTGGGAATGCTTATTAAAGCATTCCCACTAACTAGACAATGCATTTCCTGAGGAAAATGCGAGTGGCAATGCTGAATAGCTGAATTGCTGAGCCCGCACAAAAGCCATTCACCATAACCACTACAGTATCTTTAGGACATACAAGCAGTGTTCCTTCAGTACTTATAAAGCCTAATATCACACAGCTCCTTTCTCTATCTGCAATATAGAGAGTGTCCTGCTTGCCTGGTCGCCCCTCCCCCCTCAAGAGGCTTTCTCCACATGAGGTGGGGGAGGAGGACTGCACTGAGGTAAAGAAAGCTATTTAGGGAATCAAAATACCACTAGAAAATGCATTCCCTGAGGAAAATGCGAGTGGGAATGCTGAATTGCTGAGCCCGCACCAAAGCCATTCACCATAACCACTACAGTATCTTTAGGACACACAGCTCCTTTCTCTATCTGCAAAGTAGAGAGTATCCTGACTTCCTGGTCGCCCCTCCCCCCTCAAGAGGTTTCCCTCCCCCCAGGTCAGTGAGGAGGAATATTGCACTGAGGTAAGGAAAGCTATTTATGGAAAGAAAATGGAAAATTGAATACCTACCTTTCTGTAATTTTCCTTTCCTGATGCCTACCCATGGCAGCATACCAATGGTCATGGCTCCGCCCCCACTGACCCACAGGACCACGTAACTCTCTCAATAAAAAAGAGCTCCCCCCTCAGATAGGCATTCTAGTTACTAGCCCTCAGACCGCAGAGCAGTCCATAAGGGAGGGTGTATGCTGCCATGGGTAGGCACCAGGAAAGGAAAATTACAGAAAGGTAGGTATTCAATTTTCCATTTTCCTGGTGCCTCCATGGCAGCATACCAATGGTCAAATAACTCGCTTTACAGGGAGGGTACTGCTCAAAAAAAAATATATTTAATAATTATAGAGTAGAGCGTTCTAGCAATTTTCTCCCAAAGTCTCTCGATGTGAGGGCTGCCGGGTCAAGGCTATAGTGGGACATAAAGGTGCCGAAGGAAGACCAGCTTGCTGCCCTGCAGATAGTTTCCGGGGAGACCCTTGCCAGGGCTGCCCAGGACGAGGCGACTCCTCTCGTTGAATGTGCGTTTATTGCCTTTGGGAATAGGAAGACCACTAGCCCGATAGGTTTTCTGGATGAGTCCTACAATCCATCTTGCCACTGTTGACTTGGAGGCTGCTTTTCCTTTCCTTGCCCCTTTTGGGATGATGAAGAGGCGTTGGTCCTTTCTGAATTCCTGTGTCACCTTAAGATAATGTTTTAAGGATCTGGCTACGTCTAGCTCATGCAGGTTTGCGGATGCTTGCTCTCCTTCAAATGTTGGAAGTACCCATTCTTGATTGAAATGAAAGACCGAAGGTACTTTGGGAATGAACTGATGTATTGGCTGTAGTACTACCCTGTCTGGAAAGAATGTGATGTAAGGCTCTTGGGCTCCCAGGGCTTGGATTTCCGACACCCTGCGCCCCGATGTGATTGCAATCAGGAAGGCTGTCTTCCAGGTAATGTCCTCTAGTGAGCAACCTTCTGTAGGAGCGAATGGGGAACGTGTTAGGGCTTCCAGCACAATTGTCAGATCCCATTTGGGGTATAGAGATTTCCTGGGCGGGCGAAGTCTCAGAACCGCCTTCAAAAATCTGTCCACCAGTGGATTAAGTGCCCATCTGACATCTGTTAAGGCTGAGATGGCAGACACCTGGACCTTTAGAGTGCTGTGTCCTAAACCTAGGTCTAGGCCTGACTGTAAAAATAACAAAATATTATGAACCTCCGGAAACAGTGGATTGAACTGGTTGGATTCCGCTAGGGTCACAAATTTCTTCCAAATCCTGTAGTAAGTGGTGTTCGTGGAAGACTTTCTTGCGAGCAAAAGGGTTCGGATGACCTCTTGTGAACACCCTATATCCCCCAGCCTCCTCCTTTCAATATCCAGACCCTCAAATCCAGAATCTCTGGATTCCGGTGGATGAAACTGCCCTGAGTCAGCAGGTTGTTCTTGAGAGGTAGAGACGTCGGATTGCCCAGAGATAGACTGACCAATAGCGGGAACCACGGCCTCCTTGGCCAATATGGAATGATCGCTAGGATGGTTACTTCTTCCTTTGTCAGACGCTGGAGGAATCTCAGAATCAAGGGAGTTGGGGGAAAGGCATATCCCAACTGGAATGTCCAAGGCTGGATCAGAGCATCTGTACCCACTGCTGTCGGACATGGTGCTCTTGAGAAGAACCGAGGAGTTTTCGCGTTGAGCGGTGAGGCAAAAAGATCTAATTGGGGAGTCCCCCACTGTTGGCAGATCCTGTTGAAGACCTCTTGGTCTAGAGACCATTCGTTGTTGTTGTAGAACGACCTTGATAGGTGATCGGCTAACTGGTTCTCTGGACCCGGAATATAGCATGCCCGTATGTCGAACAGATTCTTCTCTGCCCACGAGATTATTGGAGTTACTTCGCTGAATAATGCCCTGCTGTGCGTGCCCCCTTGGTTCTGGACGTAGGCCACCGCCGCACGGTTGTCCATTTGAAGAAGGACCGGTTTGCCCCTGAGAAGAGGTGCTAGATGTAGAAACCCCATCCAGGCCGCTCTTAGTTCCAGTATATTGGATATCACTCCCTCCGCACTGAATGGCCACTTCCCTTGAACTAATTTGTCTTGGGTGTGTGCCCCCCAACCTAGTTGGCTGGCGTCTGAAGTAAGAATGGTCCATGTAATTGGACCCAGGAGTCGCGGAGTTAATAGATTGGAGGGTCTTGTCCACCACCATAGACTGGATTTCATCGAAGAGGACACAATTATCTTCTGCTTGAGATGTTCTTTCCCCCATTGGGCTAGGAACCCTAGCTGAAATTCCCGTAGGTGCCATCTGGCCCATTTTACCATTGGGATGCATGAAGCGAAGGAGCCTATGAGGCTCAGACACTCTGACGCTGACATGAAGCGGGAACTCATTGCTCGTTTTACTTTTTGAACCAACATTGGAACCTTTTCCGGTGGCAGAGAAACTGATTTCTCCGGGGTGTTGAATAGGGCCCCCAAGTAACCCATTTTCTGTGTTGGCTTTAGCTGGCTTTTCGCTATGTTGATCAACCAACCGAATCTGGACAAGGTGCTTAGTACTGTTTGGGTGTGCTCCTCTAAGAGGTTTTTTTGCTGAGACAAGATTAGAATATCGTCCAAATAATATAGTACTCGTATCCCCTTTTCCCGAAGAGGCACTAGAATGGCCCCTAGTACTTTTGTAAACGTTCTGGGAGCTGATGAGATTCCAAACGGGAGGCATTGGAACTGTAGACGTAGGCCGCCCACCTTGAACCGTAAAAAGTGCTGGAACTGGCTGTTTATCGGAATGTGCAGATATGCATCCTGGAGATCTATGGAAACCATCCAGTCCCCGGGCTGGACTGATAAGATTACTGTGTTCAGAGACTCCATCTTGAAGCGTTCCAGTCTGATATACTTGTTCAGTTTTTTTAGGATCCAGTACGGATCTCCATCCTCCTGTCTTCTTGGGAATTAAGAAGACGGGAGAGTAGAATCCCGAGTTCATCTCTGAAGCTGGGACTGGTAACACTGCCTTCTGTTGTAACAGTATTTGGATGTACTGAAATAATACTGCCCTTTTCTCTTTGGACGCCGGGATCTTGGTGTCTTGGAAAGAGTATGGAGGAGGGCGAGATTTGAACCTCCAAAAATGTCCCCTGAGGATGGTGGACACCACCCATGGGTCGGTGCACCCTTCCACCCAGACCTGCGCATAGGCCTTGAGTCTTGCACCCACTAGGCTGGTCTGGGTGGCAGGGGAGTCAAAAAGACTTCTGGGAATCTCCCACAGAAGTTGTGGGTTTTGGTTTCCCCAGCTTAAGGAAAGAAGCTTGAGACCCTTTCCAGCCCCTTCTATAACCCGGGCGATAGGATCTTGAGTCCCTTCCTCTCTGCTGAGCTCCAGGCCTGGGAGCAAATCTCTTCCTTCTGTTTCTATCTTGAGGGATCAGACCACTCTTTCCTCCTGTGACTCTTGAAATTGCCGAATCCATCTTCTCCCCAAAAAGTGCTTTCCCATCATACGGAATGCGACACCACAATTGCTTCGAAGATGGGTCTGCTGCCCATGGTTTTAACCATAGGGCTCTTCTGGCCGTGATTGAATACAACATGGCCCTGGAGGAGCTTCTTAAGACATCTATCGCTGCCTCTGCCATGAAATCTGATGCCAGCTTTAACTCATCTAATGCCTTAATGACTTCCTCGGTGTCTATGCCTGCTCTGAGAGCTGTCTCAATGTTGTCAGTCCACACCCTGGTGGCTCTGGAAACAGACGATAAGGCTACCGCCGGTTTGCAAGCCCCGCCAGTTGCTTGGTACATCTTTTTAAGATCTGCATCGATCCTCCGGTCTAAAGCATCCTTGAAGGAGACCGAGTCCTCTAGTGGTAGGGTCGTATTTTTTGCCAGCCTCATGACTGAGGCATCCACAGTTGGAATGGATTCAAAGATCTTAGCATCCAATTCGGCCAACGGATACAGTTTTTGAAGACGATTAAAGGCGACAGGCCTCTTATCAACTTTCTGCCATTCTCCTAGAATGATCCCTTTAATCTCCTCCATAAGTGGAAAATTAGACACTCTCTTTGTTAAATGCGGAAAGTATTTTTTTGTTTTGGACGGAGGCTCCAGGCCCTCCTCTTCCCACTGAATGACGTCCTTGACTGCCATTACAAATGGCTCCACCAGACCAAAGTCAAAGGCTGAAATCTCTTCCTCATTTGATACCAAGTCCTCGTCCAGGCCCTCTTCCCCCGGGTATGGGGTGGATGGACCCGCGATCTCTTGCTCAGCCGAGGGAGAAGGAGGAGAAGAAGTGCTTTGTGCTGCAGCCAATTCCCTGATGGATTCTTTGATAAGGTCTTTTATCGAGCTTGTGGACACCTGTTTTTCTGCAGTAGCCTCCAAGAAGCATTGGCCGCAGGCTAACTTGCCTGGCAGGGCTTTTTTCCCACAGACCCAACAGTCATCCCCCCTAGGTTTGGAAGAGGACTGGTGGGAAGAACTTCGATGGCTGCTAGAGTTGCGGCCTGAAGAGTGTGGATGGCCTGAACTCCTATGGCCTCCTGAGCTCCTGTCGCGGGAGGATCTGTAAGATGCGTCTCGTTGCGGGCTGCGGAGACAAAATCCCAGAATATAGGATTTATAGTATGTCTGTGATAGTGCTCTTTTTCTATTACTAATACTTTACCTGTTCTGTAGCAGCCCTTACCTAGTGGAATGTTGAGGATCGTTTATTGGCATGACTGTGTCCAGGACAGCTAAGGGCAAATTTAGAATTTCCTATGGTTACTATCTGGTTTTAAACAAGATAAAAAACATAAACAAACTAACTCCCCTGATATACAAAGACCAGTGCAAGAAGAGCAAAAAAATAAATAAATAAATAATGTGCAGCTAAAGATACATATACATATATATATATATATACATATATATATATATATATGATAAACACACACACACTCCTTTTACCACTGCCCAGTCCAAAAAGTACCTTGGCAAGGATCCATATTGCTCTGGTAGAGGAAATCCAGCAGGAGACAAGTGCTGGCGATGCTATCCCACTGACAGTCTGCTCTCAACTGAGAAAGACAGGCTGCTTTTAAAGTCTTGGGAGTACCAAGATGGCCGCCAAACGCGCAGTGCGCATGCGCGGCCGCGTCGCCGCGGCTCCGCCCCCCGAGATGACAAACTGAGTCATGTGACCCGCGCGAAGCGCTTGCAGCTCGTGGGGAGGACAGACGCTCGGCGTCCCGCTGAGGAGAGAGACATACAGGCGGTAAGAGCTGGAAATCCTTTTACATAGTGGTAAAGCCCTATTACTGGAGGAGCACCCCCAGGATGTGGAATAGTCAGCCTAAATACCTGAAGAGGAGATAGCATAAGCTCCTGGAGGTAACACAAGTGCCCCAAAAAAAATCCTCAAAAAAAATGGGCTCCTATACTTATCTGGCGCCTTTAGCAGCCCAAGCCATAGGACTCCGTCCTGCAGGAGAGCATGAACCTGCAACGGTTACACCATGGATGGTGAGGTAGGGCTGAAATATGATCCTGCGGGATGAGGACAGAAAAAAGAATGCCTATCTGAGGGGGGAGCTCTTTTTTTATTGAGAGAGTTACGTGGTCCTGTGGGTCAGTGGGGGCGGAGCCATGACCATTGGTATGCTGCCATGGAGGCACCAGGAAATAACATTACAAACGCTTTTAATTCACAGACCAAATACGTGAAATACGCCTTCAAACAAAACTTAATTAATCCACAACCGTACATGCGATCGTTACAGCGACTTCACCGTTTGAAAGATACGGCCCTTGTGAACGCATCAATATGAAATTTATGTTGATAAACTTAAAAATGTGGCCATGTCAGCGATTTAGAAAAGAGCGTCTTTGTGCGTTTTGCAGAAACATTTTTTAGACTTTTTAACATGACGGTCAATGGGAGGGAGTTTGAGGTGCTTGTCCTTTAGAAGCTCCTGGAACTAAAAGTCAAATGCCTATCGCAAAACTGATCACATTGCCTGAAACCAGACAAGCATACCTACGTTTTGATATATAAATTGTGTATGACAAGTAGATCTTGTGGGCGTGAGAGCAATTTGTTTCCCTTTTTTTTAAAGATAACTTTTTTTTCAATCATCTCCACTCTAAAGGTCACATGACACACTCTAAATCCCTTCCATAGGATTACATTATAACCGATTACATTTTCTGAAAAAATCGCTAAACCTAAATTGCGTTTTCACAAAAACCGTAAAAGATATCAATCTGAAAAGTCATAGCCGGATACCTGAATATTTTGTGACCGCTTTAAAGTTTGTTTGGTGTCTGTAAGTGAAAGTATGAAGGAGCTGAAACTTTTGGCAGGGCATGTGATTATAAAGGGAAAAAGGATGTTCTCATTGACTTCAATGTTAAAAAAAAGTGTCTAAAAGCTTAATATTTTAAAAAGTATAAATAGTACAAAAAAACTTGAAGAAGTCCCATCGTTAGCTGAACGAGACGAACATTTTAATAGTTGAATGGTCTCAATAGCTGAAAGTATGCAGAAGTTACGCAGAGCCAAAAAACGTACGGAATAAAAATAATAATAAAAAACGAATATCAATACTGGGAATGCTTATTAAGCATTCCCACTAATTAAGAAGAATAATAAAAAACGAATATCAATACTGGGAATGCTTATTAAAGCATTCCCACTAATAACTAGAAAATGTATTTCCTGAGGAAAATGCGAGTGGGAATGCTGAATTGCTGAGCCCGCACCAAAGCCATTCACCATAACCACTACAGTATCTTTAGGACACACAGCTCCTTTCTCTATCTGCAAAGTAGAGAGTATCCTGACTTCCTGGTCGCCCCTCCCCCTCAAGAGGTTTTCTCCCCCTCCCCCAGGTCAGTGAGGAGGAATATTGCACTGAGGTAGAAAGCTATTTAGGGAAAGAATTACCATTACAAACGCTTTTAATTCACATAACAAATACGTGAAATACGCCTTCAAACAAACCATAATAAATCCACAACCGTACATGCGATCGATACAGCGACTTCACTGTTTTAAAGACACAGCCCTTGTGAACGCATCGATATGAAATTTATGTTGATAAACTTAAAAATTTGGCCATGTCAGTGATTTAGAAAAAAGAGCGTCTTTGTGTGTTTTGTAGAAACATTTTTTAGACTTTTTAACATGACGGTCAATGGGAGGGAGTTTGAGGCGCTTGTCCTTTAGAAGCTCCTGGAACTAAAAGTCAAATGCCTATCGCAAAACTGATCACATTGCCTGAAACCAGACAACAATACCTACGTTTTGATATATAAATTGTGTATGACAAGTAGATCTTGTGGGCGTGAGAGCAATTTGTTCCCCCTTTTTTTAAAGATAATTTTTTTTGTGGATGATCCGCACTCTAAAGGTCACATGACACACTCTAAACCTGCTCCATAGGATTACATTATAACCGATTACATTTTCTGAAAAGATCACTAAACGTAAATTGCGTTTTCACAAAAACCGTAAAAGATATCAATCTAAAAAGTCATGTTTGGATAGCTGAATATTTTGTGACCGCTTTAAAGTTTGTTTGGTGTCTGTAAGTGAAAGTATGAAGGAGCTGAAACTTTTGGCAGAACGTGTGTTTTGAAGCAGGAAAAAGGATGTTCTCATTGACTTCAATGTTAAAAAAAAGTGTCTAAAAGCTTAATATTTTAAAAAGTACAAATAGTACAAAAAAACTTGAAGAAGTCCCATCGTTGGCTGAACGAGACGGACATTTTAATAGTTGAATGGTCTCAATAGCTGAAAGTATGCCAAAGTTACGCAGAGCCAAAAAACGTACGGAATAAAATTAAAATTAAAATTAAGAATAATAAAAAACGAATATCAATACTGGGAATGCTTATTAAAGCATTCCCACTAATAAAAAATGAATATCAATACTGGGAATGCTTATTAAAACATTCCCACTAACTAGAAAATGCATTTCCTGAGGAAAATGCGAGTGGGAATGCTGAATTGCTGAGCCCGCACCAAAGCCATTCACCATAACCACTACACTATCTTTAGGACACACAGCTCCTTTCTCTATCTGCAAAGTAGAGAGTATCCTGACTTCCTGGTCGCCCCTCCCCCTCAAGAGGTTTCCCCCCTCCCCCCCAGGTCAGTGAGGAGGAATATTGCACTGAGGTAGAAAGCTATTTATGGAAAGAAATAACATTACAAACGCTTTTAATTCACAGACCAAATACGTGAAATACGCCTTCAAACAAAACTTAATAAATCCACAACTGTACATGCGATCGATACAGCGACTTCACCGTTTGAAAGACACGGCCCTTGTGAACGCATCGATATGAAATTTATGTTGATAAACTTAAAAATGTGGCCATGTCAGCGATTTAGAAAAGAGCGTCTTTGTGTGTTTTGCAGAAACATTTTTTAGACTTTTTAACATGACGGTCAATGGGAGGGAGTTTGAGGCGCTTGTCCTTTAGAAGCTCCTGGAACTAAAAGTCAAATGCCTATCGCAAAACTGATCACATTGCCTGAAACCAGACAAACATACCTACGTTTTGATATATAAATTGTGTATGACAAGTAGATCTTGTGGGCGTGAGAGCAATTTGTTTCTCCTTTTTTTAAAGATAATTTTTTTTGTGGATGATCTCCACTCTAAAGGTCACATGACACACTCTAAACCTGCTCCATAGGATTACATTATAACCGATTTTCATTTTCTGAAAATATCACTAAACGTAAATTGCGTTTTCACAAAAACCGTAAAAGATATCAATCTAAAAAGTCATGTTTGGATAGCTGAATATTTTGTGACCGCTTTAAAGTTTGTTTGGTGTCTGTAAGTGAAAGTATGAAGGAGCTGAAACTTTTGGCAGAACGTGTGTTTTGAAGCAGGAAAAAGGATGTTCTCATTGACTTCAATGTTAAAAAAAGTGTCTAAAAGCTTAATATTTTAAAAAGTATAAATAGTACAAAAAAACTTGAAGAAGTCCCATCGTTAGCTGAACGAGATGAACATTTTAAAAGTTGAATGGTCTCAATAGCTGAAAGTATGCAGAAGTTACGCAGAGCCAAAAAACGTACGGAATAAAATTAAAATTAAAATTAAAATTAAAATTAAAACTAGAAAATGCATTTCCTGAGGAAAATGCGAGTGGGAATGCTGAATAGCTGAGCCCGCACCAAAGCCATTCACCATAACCACTACACTATCTTTAGGACACACAGCTCCTTTCTCTATCTGCAAAGTAGAGAGTATGCTGACTTCCTGGTCGCCCCTCCCCCCTCAAGAGGTTTCCCCTCCCCCCAGGTCAGTGAGGAGGAATATTGCACTGAGGTAGAAAGCTATTTATGGAAAGACATTCCATTACAAACGCCTTTTAATTCACAGACCAATACATTAATTACGCCTCCAAACAAAACGTAATAAATCCACAACCGTACATGAGATCGATACAGCGACTTCACCGTTTGAAAGACACGGCCCTTGTGAACGCATCGATATGAAATTTATGTTGATAAACTTAAAATTGTGGCCATGCCAGCGATTTAGAAAAGAGCGTCTTTGTGTGTTTTGCAGGAACATTTTTAAAATTTTTAACATGACGGTCAATGAGAGTGGTTTTGTCGCTCTTGTCCTTTAGAAGCTCCTGGAACTAAAACTAAAATACGTATCACAAAACTGATCACATTGCCTAAAACCAGACAAGCATACCTACGTTTTGATATATAAATTGTGTATGACAAGTAGATCTTGTGGGCGTGAGAGCAATTTGTTCGCCCTTTTTTTAAAGATAATTTTTGTTTTCAAAGATCTCCACTGTAAAGGTCACATGACACACTCTAAATCCCTTCCATAGGGTTACATTATAACCGATTCCATTTTCTGAAAAAATCGCTAAACGTAAATTGCGTTTTCACAAAAACCGTAAAAGATATCAATCTGAAAAGTCATGTTTGGATAGCTGAATATTTTGTGACCACTTTAAAGTTTGTTTGGTGTCTGTAAGTGAAAGTATGAAGGAGCTGAAACTTTTGGCAGAACGTGTGTTTTGAAGCAGGAAAAAGGATGTTCTCATTGACTTTAATGTTAAAAAAAAGTGTCTAAAAGCTTAATATTTTAAAAAGTATAAATAGTACAAAAAAACTTGAAGAAGTCCCATCGTTAGCTGAATGAGACGAACATTTTAAAAGTTAAATGGTCTCAATAGCTGAAAGTATGCAGAAGTTACGCAGAGCCAAAAAACGTACGGAATAAAATTAAAATTAAGAATAATAAAAAACGAATATCAATACTGGGAATGCTTATTAAAGCATTCCCACTAATTAAGAAGAAGAATAATAAAAAACGAATATCAATACTGGGAATGCTTATTAAAGCATTCCCACTAATAACTAGAAAATGCATTTCCTGAGGAAAATGCGAGTGGGAATGCTGAATAGCTGAGCCCGCACCAAAGCCATTCACCATAACCACTACACTATCTTTAGGACACACAGCTCCTTTCTCTATCTGCAAAGTAGAGAGTATCCTGACTTCCTGGTCGCCCCTCTCCCCTCAAGAGGTTTCCCCTCCCCCCAGGTCAGTGAGGAGGAATATTGCACTGAGGTAAGGAAAGCTATTTATGGAAAGAAATGCCATTACAAACGCTTTTTAATTCACAGACCAATACATGAATTACGCCTTCAAACAAAACTTAATAAATCCACAACCGTACATGCGATCGATACAGCGACTTCACCGTATGAAAGACACGGCCCTTGTGAACGCATCGATATGAAATTTATGTTGATAAACTTAAAATTGTGGCCATGCCAGCGATTTAGAAAAGAGCGTCTTTGTGTGTTTTGCAGGAACATTTTTAAAATGTTTAACATGAGAGTCAATGAGAGTGGTTTTGTCGCTCTTGTCCTTTAGAAGCTCCTGGAACTAAAACTAAAATACGTATCACAAAACTGATCACATTGCCTGAAACCAGACAAGCATACCTACGTTTTGATATATAAATTGTGTATGACAAGTAGATCTTGTGGACGTGAGAGCAATTTGTTCCCCCTTTTTTTAAAGATAATATTTTTTGTGGATGATCTCCACTCTAAAGGTCACATGACACACTCTAAACCTGCTCCATAGGATTACATTACAACCGATAAAAAAATCACTAAACGTAAATTGCGTTTTCACAAAAAACGTAAAAGATATCAATCTAAAAAGTCATGTTTGGATAGCTGAATATTCCTGGTCGTCCTACGGCGGCACACAATGGGTTAAGCTTTCTCCTAACCCCTAAAGGAAGAAAGAGTTAAACTAGCAGTGAGACAAGTTAGATTAATTGATTACCCATAGTGGGACCACCTGTCCCTGCCCTATAAACTGCCCCCAAGAACACAGACACACGTATTTTTTCTTTCTTCGTACCTGGAAGCAAGTGCTCACCCCCGGTGCTTCCGGGTTCTTGAGCGAAGGGGAGGCTGTATACCGGGTGCTATCTCCGGTCCCTCAGCCTGTGCCCCGTCATCCTCTGGTTCGGCAGCAGGAAGTGTTTCCCGAGAGGCCGCCATACTTTCCCCGTCCAAAGAAACGGCTACATGGATACCAGAGGTTTGTTTGCGCTCCACAGGCCGGAAACGCCGCAGTGGACCGCGCGTATTGATGACGCACTTCCGGGAGTTCCGGAAATCGCGTCCAGGGACTGGAGGGACGGTAAGGTAAGCGCCTGTGGCGACCGTTTTCCTCTCTACACCCACTTGGGGACATACATTATCGGAGTTGTGTATGGTTAACAGAGGGGTCTCATCTCTGGGGGCAGCAGATCCCTTGGCCGGTCAGAGGTAAGAGCATGTTTTGGCAGGATTTTTTTTTTTTTTTTTTGAGACACCAGTATGGAGGCTTTAGCAGTTCTAAAGAGGGACTTCTCTATGTCTTGTTTTTCCCAGATGGCGTCCTCTGGTAAAGCCAAGAGAAAGTCCAAACACACCTTCTGCAACAAATGTGAGCAGCCCATGCCGGAGTCTTATACAAGTGACACCTGTGTATCATGTTTAAACCCGTCTGACAATACCAATTCATTTCTATCGTGGTTTAAAGGGGAAATGTCCAATACCTTTAAAGAAATTAAGGACTCTCTGGTGCCCAGGAAAAGGAAGAGAAGTTCCAGGGGTATTTCCCCCACTGCAACTATCTCCTCTGGGGAATGTAGTGCTTCCTCTTCGGATCCGGAGATACTATTTGAGGACCTAGATGACGATTTGTATTTATTACCCAAAGACAAAGTTCCCAAGCTACTGTCGGCGGTCAAGGACACTATAGAGTCATCCAAAGACGTATCGGCTAGGCCGAAGAAAGACCAATTATATTACTTTCCCCAAGTCCCAGATATGAGGTTTCCGTTTCACCCCATTCTTGCTGACTGGTTCAAGAAGGACTGGCCCAACCCTGACAGAAAAACTGATGCAGGAGCCCGCTTTAAAACCTCTTATAGGTTGGATTCTAAGGTTTCGTCCGAATGGGAAAATCCACCCAAGCTGGATCTGGCGGCTGCCCGGATGGTGAAAAAATCGCTGTTTCCCTCTGACGAATCCTCCAAATTGTCCGACCCTTTAGAACGCAAGGCGGATAGCTTAGCCAAAAAGAATTATCTAGCTGCAGCCTCCACCTCAAAAATTGCAGCTTCCTCAATCCCAGTAGCTAGAGCCCTAAGGGTCTGGCTGAGTCAATTATCCTTAGATATAGAAGAAGGGGTGTCTAGAGAATCTTTGCTAAAAGATGTTCACATGATGAAGTCTGCTGCTGAATTTTTGTGTGATGCCCCGGTAGATGTCCTGAAGTTTTCATCCAGATCCCTCGCTTTGTCTAATGCGACTAGAAGGGCGCTTTGGATAAAGCAATGGACGGGTGATTTATCTTCAAAGTTCAGTTTCGTTAACATGCCTTTCCACCCTTCATCCATGTTTGGCCCTCATTTGAAGGACATCCTCAAATCTTACAACGAGGAGAAGGACGCTCCTTTTCCTGTAGAGAAGAGGAGGCCTAATAAACCATTTTATGGAAGACCCAGATACTCCCCAAAGAAGAATTATTCCTTTCGGGGCAGAAGACCGTTCTATAAGAAAAAGCAGGATTCAACCGCAGCTAAAAAGCAGCCCTTCAACAAGCCCAAAGAAGCCTGACGCCATCAACGCCTCTCCTCCTGTGGGAGGCAGGCTGAGGTTTTTTTCTCAGGTCTGGCAAAAGACATCATTGGATTCCTGGGTAACAGACATCGTTTCCAGAGGGTATTCCCTAGAACTGAAATCTTTCCCTCCACAGAGGTTTATGCTCAACAAACCCTCCAACCCAGTGGTTCTAGAGTTAGTGGAGGAGTTTATAAAAAAGCACGCTCTAGAAAAAGTTCCAGATCGGGAGAAATTTCAAGGTCTCTACTCCCCAATATTTCCAGTTCCCAAGGCCTCCGGGGGGTGGAGGTTAGTAATAGACCTCTCTTTCCTAAACCAGTTTTTCGTGAAACGCAAGTTCAGAATGGAGTCGATTCGATCTGCCATTGCGAACATAGAAGAGGGAGACTTCCTAGCGTCAGTCGACCTTCAGGACGCATACTTGCACATCCCCGTCCTAAGATCGCACAGGAAGTATCTACGATTAGCTCTAATTTGCAACCATCAGATTCTCCATTATCAATTTACTTGCCTACCATTTGGCATCACCTCAGCACCTCGAGTCTTTACAAAAGTCGTGGTGGTCCTGACAGCAGCCCTTCGCCTACAGGGGA
The DNA here is from genome assembly GCF_905171775.1 of Rana temporaria. Lineage (NCBI taxonomy): Eukaryota > Metazoa > Chordata > Amphibia > Anura > Ranidae > Rana > Rana temporaria. The sequence continues at coordinate 85,853,603 of NC_053494.1, read as the reverse complement.
TATACGTGACACCTTATCTGGACGATTGGCTAGTCAGGGCTCCCTCGGAAGTTGTGTTAAGACAGCATCTTCTCGAGACCCTCCGAATGCTGAGTTCTCACGGGTTCATTGTGAACGAAAAAAAGTCCTCTCTGATCCCTACTCCAATCATTTCCTACCTTGGGTTCACGATAGACACCCTTCAGATGAAACTCTTCCTTTCTCCTCAGAGGGCTTCCAATGTCCAACAGGCAGTGCAGGATCTCCTGCAATCCAATCACTGCTCAGTGAGGAAGGCAATGAAAGTCCTAGGTATGATGACTTCGTCCCTGGAGGCTGTTCCATGGGCCAAAGCCCACTTCAGAATGCTTCAGAACTGCATCCTGTCCCAATGGGGCAGGAGCCGAGACTCTTTGGACAGGACTATCATCATTTCTCCTATAGTGAGGAAGGATCTCATTTGGTGGATACACCCTCATCGCTTCCAGGAGGGCAGATCCCTCAGGACTCCGATTCAGATAGTCCTCACCTCGGATGCTTCAGGCTCAGCCTGGGGTGCCCATGTAGGGGACCACTGGGTACAAGAGACCTGGTCTCGGAGAGAGCTTCAGATGTCTTCGAACTTAAAAGAGCTTACTGCGATCAGGAAGGCACTCATTCGTTTCAAGTCCGAAGTTCTTCACAAGTCAGTTCAAGTACAGTCAGACAATTTGGCATCGGTCTTTTACCTGAACAAACAGGGAGGAACACGGAGCCCCTCCATGCAAAGGGAGTGTGCCCGCATCATGCTCTGGGCGGAGAAGAACCTGTTTTCCTTAACGGCCACTCACATCAGGGGTGTGGACAATGTGAGAGCGGATTGGCTCAGCAGAAACTCGATCCTGCCAGGGGAGTGGGAATTAAACCCTCAGGTTTTCAGGAAGATCACCTCCAAGTGGGGTTTGCCAGAAGTGGATGCTATGGCGAACTCCCAGAACAGAAAGCTCCCCCAGTTCTGCTCCCTTTCCAGTGTGGGGGACCCGCTAGCGATAGATGCTCTCTCGATAAGCTGGAGGAAACTTTTTGTCTATATCTTTCCCCCGACTCCGCTGATCCCGAAGGTGCTGCAGAAAATTCGGGACGAGAAGGTGAGAGCAGTAGTAATCCTACCATTCTGGCCCAGGAGGGCATGGTTTCCGCTAGCCTTGAATATGGCAAGGAACCAGGTCTGGAAACTACCCATCCAGAAGGACCTTCTTCTCCAATCAGGGATGCTACATCCGGGCCTCGAGAAACTCCAGCTTGCGGCATGGAATTTGAACTCAGATCCTTGGCGGCTCAAGGTCTGTCGCAGGAGGTTATAGCTACCCTCCTGGCTTCGAGGAAGCCTGCTACCTTGAAAGTCTACAGCAGGGTATGGTCCCTCTACTCCGCCTGGTGCGCCAGGACTTCATCCTCTCCTGAGCAGGTAGCATCTCTCTTACAATTTTTACAAGAGGGCTTCCAAAAGGGCCTAAAGCCAAACACCCTAAGGGTCCAGCTGACTGCTATTAACTCCTGCCTGAACGGAATATTTTCAAAAACTCCTCTCGTCAGCAGGTTTTTCAAGGCAATTAATAAAATAAGACCAGTCTTCCAAAAACCGTTGCCAGCTTGGAGCTTGCCCTTAGTACTAAAAAGGTTAACATCACCTCCCTTCGAGCCTCTGGAGAGTTCATCCTTACGGTTCCTCACATTCAAGTGCACTTTTCTGGTAGCAATTACGTCCGCCAGAAGAATAAGTGAACTGCAGGCCCTGTCATCCAAGGAGCCCTATCTCAGATTACTTTCGGACGCAGTAGTCCTAAGAACTATGCCGGGTTTCCTTCCCAAGGTTTCCACCTCCTCAAACATCAATCAGGAAATTGTGTTGCCTGTATTCAAAGATAGATCTGAGGATAACCTGCACCTTTTGGACGTAAAGAGGATCATCTCTGCTTACTTGCAGAGAACCTCGATGTTCAGACAGTCTGAGGCCCTGTTTCTACAGTTCCAAGGGCCAAACAAGGGGAAAAAAGCAAGTAAATCTTCACTGGCGAGGTGGATAAGGGACACTATCAAACACTGTTACCTTTTGGAAGGCGAAGATTCCCCTCTTCTCCTAAAAGCTCACTCTACAAGATCTACAGCTGCGTCCTGGGCAGAGAGGTATCATATTCCAATGGACCAGATCTGTAAGGCGGCGACGTGGGCTTCACCGAACACCTTCATAAAGCACTACAGAATAGATGTAGTATCGTCCGAGGGATCGGCCTTTGGCTCGAGAGTGCTTCAGGCGGCTTTAAACCATTGATCCCCCCCTTTTTTTCTTTTTTGCACTGCTTTGCAAATCCCATTGTGTGCCGCCGTAGGACGACCAGGAATAGGAAAATGTATTCTTACCTGAAATTTTCTTTTCCTGTAGTCCGTAGGCGGCACAGCTTTCCCTCCCATTAAATTTACTCTATTGCTGCATAAAATACGTGTGTCTGTGTTCTTGGGGGCAGTTTATAGGGCAGGGACAGGTGGTCCCACTATGGGTAATCAATTAATCTAACTTGTCTCACTGCTAGTTTAACTCTTTCTTCCTTTAGGGGTTAGGAGAAAGCTTAACCCATTGTGTGCCGCCTACGGACTACAGGAAAAGAAAATTTCAGGTAAGAATAAATTTTCCTATTTTGTGACCGCTTTAAAGTTTGTTTGGTGTCTGTAAGTGAAAGTATGAAGTAGCTGAAACTTTTGGCAGAACGTGTGTTTTGAAGCAGGAAAAAGGATGTTCTCATTGACTTCAATGTTAAAAAAAAGTGTCTAAAAGCTTAATATTTTAAAAAGTATAAATAGTACAAAAAAACTTGAAGAAGTCCCATTGTTAGCTGAATGAGATGCACATTTTAAAAGTTGAATGGTCTCAATAGCTGAAAGTATGCAGAAGTTACGCAGAGCCAAAAAACGTACGGAATAAAATTAAAATTAAAATTAAGAATAATAAAAAACGAATATCAATACTGGGAATGCTTATTAAAGCATTCCCACTAATAAAAAACGAATATCAATACTGGGAATGCTTATTAAAGCATTCCCACTAACTAGAAAATGCATTCCCTGAGGAAAATGCGAGTGGGAATGCTGAAAAGCTGAGCCCGCGCCAAAGCCATTCACCATAACCACTACAGTATCTTTAGGACACACAGCTCCTTTCTCTATCTGCAAAGTAGAGAGTATCCTAACTTCCTGGTCGCCCCTCCCCCCTCAAGAGGTTTTCTCCCCCTCCCCCAGGTCAGTGAGGAGAAATATTGCACTGAGGTAAGGAAAGCTATTTATGGAAAGAAATACCATTACAAACGCCTTTTAATTCACAGACCAAATACGTGAAATACGCCTTCAAACAAAACGTAATAAATCCACAACCGTACATGCGATCGTTACAGCGACTTCACCGTTTGAAAGACACGGCCCTTGTGAACGCATCGATATGAAATTTATGTTGATAAACTTAAAAATGTGGCCATGTCAGCGATTTAGAAAAGAGCGTCTTTGTGCGTTTTGCAGAAACATTTTTTAGACTTTTTAACATGACGGTCAATGGGAGGGAGTTTGAGGTGCTTGTCCTTTAGAAGCTCCTGGAACTAAAAGTCAAATGCCTATCGCAAAACTGATCACATTGCCTGAAACCAGACAAGCATAGCTACGTTTTGTTATATAAATTGTGTATGACAAGTAGATCTTGTGGGCGTGAGAGCAATTTGTTCCCCCTTTTTTTAAAGATAATAATTTTTTCAATGATCTGTGCTGTAAAGGTCACATGACACACTCTAAACCTGCTCCATAGGATTACATTATAACCGATAACATTTTCTGAAAGGATCACTAAACGTAAATTGCGTTTTCACAAAAACCGTAAAAGATATCAATCTAAAAAGTCATGTTTGGATAGCTGAATATTTTGTGACCGCTTTAAAGTTTGTTTGGTGTCTGTAAGTGAAAGTATGAAGGAGCTGAAACTTTTGGCAGAACGTGTGTTTTGAAGCAGGAAAAAGGATGTTCTCATTGACTTCAATGTTAAAGAAAAGTGTCTAAAAGCTTAATATTTTAAAAAGTATAAATAGTACAAAAAAACTTGAAGAAGTCCCATCGTTAGCTGAATGAGATGAACATTTTAAAAGTTGAATGGTCTCAATAGCTGAAAGTATGCAGAAGTTACGCAGAGCCAAAAAACGTACGGAATAAAATTAAAATTAAAATTAAAATTAAGAAGAATAATAAAAAACGAATATCAATACTGGGAATGCTTATTAAAGCATTCCCACTAACTAGAAAATGCATTCTCTGAGGAAAATGCGAGTGGGAATGCTGAATTGCTGAGCCCGCACCAAAGCCATTCACCATAACCACTACACTATCTTTAGGACACACAGCTCCTTTCTCTATCTGCAAAGTAGAGAGTATCCTGACTTCCTGGTCGCCCCTCCCCCTCAAGACGTTTCCCTCCCCCCCCCCAGGTCAGTGAGGAGGAATATTGCACTGAGGTAAAGAAAGCTATTTATGGAAAGAATTACCATTACAAACGCTTTTAATTCACAGACCAAATACATGAATTAAGCCTTCAACAAAACTTAATAAATCCACAACCATACATGCGATCAATACAGCGACTTCACCGTTTGAAAGACACGGCCCTTGTGAACGCATCGATATGAAATTTATGTTGATAAACTTAAAAATGTGGCCATGTCAGCGATTTAGAAACGAGCGTCTTTGTGTGTTTTGCAGAAACATTTTTTAGACTTTTTAACATGACGGTCAATGGGAGGGAGTTTGAGGTGCTTGTCCTTTAGAAGCTCCTGGAACTAAAAGTCAAATGCCTATCGCAAAACTGATCACATTGCCTGAAACCAGACAAGCATAGCTACGTTTTGATATATAAATTGTGTATGACAAGTAGATCTTGTGGGCGTGAGAGCAATTTGTTCCCCCTTTTTTAAAGATAATTTTTTTTTGTGGATGATCTGTGCTGTAAAGGTCACATGACACACTCTAAAGCTGCTCCATAGAAACACATTATAACCGATAACATTTTCTGAAAAAATCACTAAACGTAAATTGCGTTTTCACAAAAACCGTAAAAGATATCAATCTAAAAAGTCATGTTTGGATAGCTGAATATTTTGGGACCGCTTTAAAGTTTGTTTGGTGTCTGTAAGTGAAAGTATGAAGGAGCTGAAACTTTTGGCAGAACGTGTGTTTTGAAGCAGGAAAAAGGATGTTCTCATTGACTTCAATGTTAAAAAAAGTGTCTAAAAGCTTAATATTTTAAAAAGTATAAATAGTACAAAAAAACTTGAAGAAGTCCCATCGTTAGCTGAACGAGATGAACATTTTAAAAGTTGAATGGTCTCAATAGCTGAAAGTATGCAGAAGTTACGCAGAGCCAAAAAACGTACGGAATAATAAAATTAAAATTAAAATTAAGAACTAGAAAATGCATTCCCTGAGGAAAATGCGAGTGGGAATGCTGAAAAGCTGAGCCCGCGCCAAAGCCATTCACCATAACCACTACAGTATCTTTAGGACACACAGCTCCTTTCTCTATCTGCAAAGTAGAGAGTATCCTAACTTCCTGGTCGCCCCTCCCCCCTCAAGAGGTTTTCTCCCCCTCCCCCAGGTCAGTGAGGAGAAATATTGCACTGAGGTAAGGAAAGCTATTTATGGAAAGAAATACCATTACAAACGCCTTTTAATTCACAGACCAAATACGTGAAATACGCCTTCAAACAAAACGTAATAAATCCACAACCGTACATGCGATCGTTACAGCGACTTCACCGTTTGAAAGAGACGGCCCTTGTGAACGCATCGATATGAAATTTATGTTGATAAACTTAAAAATGTGGCCATGTCAGCGATTTAGAAAAGAGCGTCTTTGTGCGTTTTGCAGAAACATTTTTTAGACTTTTTAACATGACGGTCAATGGGAGGGAGTTTGAGGTGCTTGTCCTTTAGAAGCTCCTGGAACTAAAAGTCAAATGCCTATCGCAAAACTGATCACATTGCCTGAAACCAAACAAGCATAGCTACGTTTTGTTATATAAATTGTGTATGACAAGTAGATCTTGTGGGCGTGAGAGCAATTTGTTCCCCCTTTTTTTAAAGATAATAATTTTTTCAATGATCTGTGCTGTAAAGGTCACATGACACACTCTAAACCTGCTCCATAGGATTACATTATAACCGATAACATTTTCTGAAAGGATCACTAAACGTAAATTGCGTTTTCACAAAAACCGTAAAAGATATCAATCTAAAAAGTCATGTTTGGATAGCTGAATATTTTGTGACCGCTTTAAAGTTTGTTTGGTGTCTGTAAGTGAAAGTATGAAGGAGCTGAAACTTTTGGCAGAACGTGTGTTTTGAAGCAGGAAAAAGGATGTTCTCATTGACTTCAATGTTAAAGAAAAGTGTCTAAAAGCTTAATATTTTAAAAAGTATAAATAGTACAAAAAAACTTGAAGAAGTCCCATCGTTAGCTGAACGAGATGAACATTTTAAAAGTTGAATGGTCTCAATAGCTGAAAGTATGCAGAAGTTACGCAGAGCCAAAAAACGTACGGAATAAAATTAAAATTAAAACTAGAAAATGCATTCCCTGAGGAAAATGCGAGTGGGAATGCTGAATTGCTGAGCCCGCACCAAAGCCATTCACCATAACCACTACACTATCTTTAGGACACACAGCTCCTTTCTCTATCTGCAAAGTAGAGAGTATGCTGACTTCCTGGTCGCCCCTCCCCCCTCAAGAGGTTTCCCCTCCCCCCAGGTCAGTGAGGAGGAATATTGCACTGAGGTAGAAAGCTATTTATGGAAAGAAATTCCATTACAAACGCCTTTTAATTCACAGACCAATACATTAATTACGCCTCCAAACAAAACGTAATAAATCCACAACCGTACATGCGATCGATACAGCGACTTCACCGTTTGAAAGACGCGGCCCTTGTGAACGCATCGATATGAAATTTATGTTGATAAACTTAAAATTGTGGCCATGCCAGCGATTTAGAAAAGAGCGTCTTTGTGTGTTTTGCAGGAACATTTTTAAAATTTTTAACATGGACGGTCAATGAGAGTGGTTTTGTCACTCTTGTCCTTTAGAAGCTCCTGGAACTAAAACTAAAATACGTATCACAAAACTGATCACATTGCCTGAAACCAGACAAGCATACCTACGTTTTGATATATAAATTGTGTATGACAAGTAGATCTTGTGGGCGTGAGAGCAATTTGTTCCCCCTTTTTTTAAAGATAATAATTTTTTCAATGATCTGTGCTGTAAAGGTCACATGACACACTCTAAACCTGCTCCATAGGATTACATTATAACCGATAACATTTTCTGAAAGGATCACTAAACGTAAATTGCGTTTTCACAAAAACCGTAAAAGATATCAATCTAAAAAGTCATGTTTGGATAGCTGAATATTTTGTGACCGCTTTAAAGTTTGTTTGGTGTCTGTAAGTGAAAGTATGAAGGAGCTGAAACTTTTGGCAGAACGTGTGTTTTGAAGCAGGAAAAAGGATGTTCTCATTGACTTCAATGTTAAAAAAAAGTGTCTAAAAGCTTAATATTTTAAAAAGTATAAATAGTACAAAAAAACTTGAAGAAGTCCCATCGTTAGCTGAACGAGATGAACATTTTAAAAGTTGAATGGTCTCAATAGCTGAAAGTATGCAGAAGTTACGCAGAGCCAAAAAACGTACGGAATAATAAAATTAAAATTAAAATTAAGAAGAAGAATAATAAAAAACGAATATCAATACTGGGAATGCTTATTAAAGCATTCCCACTAATTAAAATTAAGAAGAATAATAAAAAACAAATATCAATACTGGGAATGCTTATTAAAGCATTTCCACTAACTAGAAAATGCATTCCCTGAGGAAAATGCGAGTGGGAATGCTGAATTGCTGAGCCCGCACCAAAGCCATTCACCATAACCACTACACTATCTTTAGGACACACAGCTCCTTTCTCTATCTGCAAAGTAGAGAGTATCCTGACTTCCTGGTCGCCCCTCCCCCCTCAAGAGGTTTCCCCTCCCCCCAGGTCAGTGAGGAGGAATATTGCCCTGAGTTAAAGAAAGTCATTTATGGAAAGAAATTCCATTACAAACGCTTTTAATTCACAGACCAAATACATGAATTAAGCCTTCAACAAAACTTAATAAATCCACAACCGTACATGCGATCGATACAGCGACTTCACCGTTTGAAAGACACGGCCCTTGTGAACGCATCGATATGAAATTTATGTTGATAAACTTAAAAATGTGGCCATGTCAGCGATTTAGAAACGAGCGTCTTTGTGTGTTTTGCAGAAACATTTTTTAGACTTTTTAACATGACGGTCAATGGGAGGGAGTTTGAGGTGCTTGTCCTTTAGAAGCTCCTGGAACTAAAAGTCAAATGCCTATCGCAAAACTGATCACATTGCCTGAAAGCAGACAAGCATAGCTACGTTTTGATATATAAATTGTGTATGACAAGTAGATCTTGTGGGCGTGAGAGCAATTTGTTCCCCCTTTTTTAAAGATAATTTTTTTTTGTGGATGATCTGTGCTGTAAAGGTCACATGACACACTCTAAAGCTGCTCCATAGAAACACATTATAACCGATAAAATTTTCTGAAAAAATCACTAAACGTAAATTGCGTTTTCATAAAAAACGTAAAAGATATCAATCTAAAAAGTCATTTTCAGATAGTTGAATATTTTGTGACCGCTTTAAAGTTTGTTTGGTGTCTGTAAGTGAAAGTATGAAGGAGAAGAAGCATTTGGCAGCGCCTGTGATTTGAAGCGGGAAAAAGGATGTTCTCATTGACTTCAATGTTAAAAAAAAGTGTCTAAAAGCTTAATATTTTAAAAAGTATAAATAGTACAAAAAAACTTGAAGAAGTCCCATCGTTAGCTGGACGAGATGAACATTTTAAAAGTTGAATGGTCTCAATAGCTGAAAGTATGCAGAAGTTATGCAGAGCCAAAAAACGTACGGAATAAAATTTAAATTTAAATTAAAATTAAAACTAGACAATGCATTTCCTGAGGAAAATGCGAGTGGGAATGCTGAATAGCTGAATTGCTGAGCCCGCACAAAAGCCATTCACCATAACCACTACAGTATCTTTAGGACATACAAGCAGTGTTCCTTCAGTACTTATAAAGCCTAATATCACACAGCTCCTTTCTCTATCTGCAATATAGAGAGTGTCCTGACTTGCCTGGTCGCCCCTCCCCCCTCAAGAGGCTTTCTCCACATGAGGTGGGGGAGGAGGACTGCACTGAGGTAAAGAAAGCTATTTAGGGAATCAAAATACCATTAGAAACGCTTTCATCCACACACAAAATCAGTTATCGAAGCCTTCAAACAAAACGTAATAAATCCACAACCGTACATGCGATCGATACAGCGACTTCACCGTTTGAAACACAAGGCTTTTGTGAACAAATCGGTATAAAATTTATGTTGATAAACTTAAAAATCTGTGCATGTCAGCGATTTAGAAAAGAGCGTCTTTGTGTGTTTTGCAGAAACATTTTAAAGTCTTTTTAACATGAGTGTCAATGAGAGTTTATTTGTCCCTCTTGTCCTTTAGAAGCTCCTGGAACTAAAAATAAAATACGTATCACAAAACTGATAACATTGCCTGAAATCAGACAACCATACCTACGTTTTGATATATAAATTGTGTATGACAAGTAGATCTTGTGGGCGTGAGAGCAATTTGTTCCCCCTTTTTTTTAAAGATAACTTGTTTTTCAATCATCTCCACTCTAAAGGTCACATGACACACTCTAAATCCCTTCCATAGGGTTACATTATAACCGATTACATTTTCTGAAAAAATCGCTAAACGTAAATTGCGTTTTCACAAAAACCGTAAAAGATATCAATCTGAAAAGTCATAGCCGGATACCTGAATATTTTGTGACCGCTTTAAAGTTTATTTGGTGTCTGTAAGTGAAAGTATGAAGGAGCTGAAACTTTTGGCAGGGCATGTGATTTCAAAGGGAAAAAGGATGTTCTCATTGACTTCAATGTAAAAAAAAAGTGTCTAAAAGCTTAATATTTAAAAAGTATAAATAGTACAAAAAAACTTGAAGAAGTCCCATCGTTAGCTGAACGAGACGAACATTTTAATAGTTGAATGGTCTCAATAGCTGAAAGTATGCCGAAGTTACGCAGAGCCAAAAAACGTACGGAATAATAATAATAAAAAGCGAATATCAATACTGGGAATGCTTATTAAGCATTCCCACTAATTAAGAATAATAAATTTACGGATAACAATACTGGGAATGCTTATTAAAGCATTCCCAGTAATAATAAAAAACGAATATCAATACTGGGAATGCTTATTAAAGCATTCCCACTAATAATAAAAAACGAATATCAATACTGGGAATGCTTATTAAAGCATTCCCACTAATTAAGAATAATAAAAAACGAATATCAATACTGGGAATGCTTATTAAGCATTCCCACTAATAATAAAAAACGAATATCAATACTGGGAATGCTTATTAAAGCATTCCCACTAATTTACGGATATCAATACTGGGAATGCTTATTAAAGCATTCACACTAATTAAGATTAATACATTTACGGGTATCCATACTGGGAATGCTTATTAAAGCATTCCCACTAAGTATCACACAGGCAGGATTTACAAGCCGTAGTGGTAATAGTACTAGATAGCATCAAAACACTTGGGGAAGACTTTACAGCATCAGTAGTGGCCATAGTAGTCAATAGTGTACCAAAAAATTGGGACATAGGTGTCTTGACTGAGCAGCAATAGTAGTAGTAGACATTGACAATACAGTGTCAAATCACTCGGGCAAGAGGTGCCATGATGAACAGCAGCAGCAGCATCAGTAGTGGTAATAGTAGTATAGAGTGGCAAATAACTAGTGACATAGGTGTCTTGATTGAGCAGCAGCAGCAGTAGTAGTAGTAGTAGTAGACATTGACAATACAGAGTCATATCACTTGGGCAGGAGGTGCCATGATGAACAGCAGTGGTAATAGGAGTATATAGAGTGGGAAATAACTTTTGACATAGGTGTCTTGACTGAGCAGCAGCAGCAGCAGTAGTAGTATTAGTAGGAGTAGTTGATACAGAGTCATATCACTTGGGCAGGAGGTGCCATGATGAACAGCAGTGGTAATAGGAGTATATAGAGTGGGAAATAACTGCTGACATAGGTGTCCTGACTGAGCAGCAGCAGCAGCAGCAGCAGTAGTAGTATTAGTAGTAGTAGTTGATACAGAGTCATATCACTTGGGCAGGAGGTGCCATGATGAACAGCAGTGGTAATAGGAGTATATAGAGTGGGAAATAACTGCTGACATAGGTGTCCTGACTGAGCAGCAGCAGCAGCAGCAGTAGTAGTATTAGTAGTAGTAGTTGATACAGAGTCATATCACTTGGGCAGGAGGTGCCATGATGAACAGCAGTGGTAATAGGAGTATATAGAGTGGGAAATAACTTTTGACATAGGTGTCTTGACTGAGCAGCAGCAGCAGCAGTAGTAGTATTAGTAGTAGTAGTTGATACAGAGTCTTATCACTTGGGCAGGAGGTGCCATGATGAACAGCAGTGGTAATAGGAGTATATAGAGTGGGAAATAACTGCTGACATAGGTGTCTTGACTGAGCAGCAGCAGCAGCAGCAGCAGTAGTAGTATTAGTAGTAGTAGTTGATACAGAGTCATATCACTTGGGCAGGAGGTGCCATGATGAACAGCAGTGGTAATAGGAGTATATAGAGTGGGAAATAACTGCTGACATAGGTGTCCTGACTGAGCAGCAGCAGCAGCAGCAGTAGTAGTATTAGTAGTAGTAGTTGATACAGAGTCATATCACTTGGGCAGGAGGTGCCATGATGAACAGCAGTGGTAATAGGAGTATATAGAGTGGGAAATAACTTTTGACATAGGTGTCTTGACTGAGCAGCAGCAGCAGCAGTAGTAGTATTAGTAGTAGTAGTTGATACAGAGTCATATCACTTGGGCAGGAGGTGCCATGATGAACAGCAGTGGTAATAGGAGTATATAGAGTGGGAAATAACTGCTGACATAGGTGTCTTGACTGAGCAGCAGCAGCAGCAGCAGTAGTAGTATTAGTAGTAGTAGTTGATACAGAGTCATATCACTTGGGCAGGAGGTGCCATGATGAACAGCAGTGGTAATAGGAGTATATAGAGTGGGAAATAACTGCTGACATAGGTGTCTTGACTGAGCAGCAGCAGCAGCAGCAGCAGTAGTAGTATTAGTAGTAGTAGTTGATACAGAGTTATATCACTTGGGCAGGAGGTGCCATGATGAACAGCAGTGGTAATAGGAGTATATAGAGTGGGAAATAACTGCTGACATAGGTGTCCTGACTGAGCAGCAGCAGCAGCAGTAGTAGTATTAGTAGTAGTAGTTGATACAGAGTTATATCACTTGGGCAGGAGGTGCCATGATGAACAGCAGTGGTAATAGGAGTATATAGAGTGGGAAATAACTTTTGACATAGTTGTCTTGACTGATCCAGAGAAGTCATGGGAGAAAGTCATGTGGTCAGATGAGACCATAATATAACTTTTTGGTCATAATTTCACTAACCGTGTTCGGAGGAAGAATAATGATGAGTACCATGCCAAGAACGCCATCCCTACTGTGAAGCATGGGGGTGGTAGCATCATGCTTTGGGGGTGTTTTTCTGCACATGGGACAGGGTGACTGCACTGTATTAAGGAGAGGATGACCGGGGCCATGTATTGCGAGATTTTGGGCAACAACCTCCTTCCCTGAGTTAGAGCTTTGAAGATGGGTCGAGGCTGGTTCTTCCAACATGACAATGACCCAAAGCACACAGCCAGGATAACCAAGGGGTGGCTCTGTAAGGAGCATATCAAGGTTCTGGCGTGGCCTAGCCAGTCTCCAGACCTAAACCCAATAGAGAATCTTTGGAGGGAGCTCAAACTCTGTGTTTCTCAGCGAGAGCCCAGAAACCTGACTGATGTAGAGAAGATCTGTGTGGAGGAGTGGGCCAAAATCCCTCCTCCAGTGTGTGCAAAGCTGGTGTAAAACTACAAGAAAGGTTTGACCGCTGTAATTGCAAAGAAAGCCTACTGTACCAAATATTAACATTGATTTTCTCAGGTGTTAAAATAGTTATATTCAGCACTGTAAATACATCAGGTCCGGGGCTCCATCAGGGAATGCATGACAAGGGACCCTTCAGCGCCCTGAACCGACGACGGGTGACAGAAAGTCACCGCCGATCCAGGACTCATTCATCTTTATGAATGTGAGTCTGTCCACGGAGTCTGTGGACAGACGGGTCCTCTTGTCCGTGACCACTCCACCTGCCGCGCTGAATGTCCGCTCAGATAGTACGCTGGAGGGGGGGCAAGACAATAACTCCAGCGCATACTGAGCGAGCTCGCGGCAGGTGTCCAATCTGGCAACCCAGTACTCCATGGGGTCGTCGGTGCTCATACTGTCAGAAGCACCGATGGACGCCATGTAGTCTGCCACCATGTGGGCCAGCCGCTGGTGGTGACTGCTGCTGCTGGTGCTGGTACTGGGTCGCTCGGTTTGGAAGAACATCCTCATCTCATCCATTAGGTCCCCTGCTCGGCTGCTGCTGGGTGCAGCCACCTGCTGGGTGAGATGAGGGGGGACAACTGGAGGCCGGGGAGTTGCCTGCTCCAACCGGCTGACAATGCCTGCCTGCAGTTCCTCCATCCGGTGCTGCCTCCGGCTGGCTGGAATGAACTGCTCCAGTTTCCCCTTGCACCTGGGATCCAAAAGGGTGGCCATCCAGAAATCATCCCTCGCCTTGATGGTCTTAACCCGGGGGTCCCTCCTGAGGCATCTCAGCCTGTGGGCAGCCATGGGGAAGAGCACAGCCCGCTGTGACTCCTCACTGCTGCCCAGGTCAATGAGGTCCGACTCTTCATCCCTGAGGCGCTCCTGGTCACGCTCAGAGATGCCCAACCCCCGGACTATCGGTGCCCCCAACACCGGCTCTCCCTCCTGACCAGGCCCTGACTCCGGGACGACACCAGCAACCACCTCCTCATCATCATCATCCTCCTCCTCCTCCTCGTCCTGGCCCTGGTCTCGGTGGAGCATTGCTGCCTCCTCCTGCTCCACCAAGGCACTCTCCCCAGCTTCGAGCAGGCGATCTAGTGTCCTCTCCAGCATGAACACTATTGGCAGCACGTTATTGAGGCCGACATGCTCACTGCTGACCATCTTGGTCGCCTGCTCGAAGGAGGACAACACTTGGCAGACCTGCTGTATCTGCCCCCACTCCGCACAGGCGATGAAAGGGAGTTGTAGTGAAGCCCTCTCAGTGCCTAGGTCCATCAGGTACTCCTTCACCGCCCTTCGCTGCTCCCACAACCTCTTCAGCATGTGGAGGGTGGAGTTCTACCGCGTCACACTGTCCACAATCAGCCTGTGAAGGGGCAGCCTGTTGATCCGCTGCAACTCGGACAGGGACGCGGTAGCGGTTGGGGAGCGCCTGAAGTGGCTGGCAATCCTACGCGCCTTTGGCACAATGTCACTCAACCCGGGATAAGTGCGCTGGAACTTCTGCACCACCAGGTTGAGGACATGTGCCAGAAAGGGCACGTGGGTCAGACTGCCAGCACTGAGGGCGGCGAGTAGGTTGCTGCCGTTATCGCAGACAACCATACCTGCCTGGAGCCTTCGGGGTGTCAGCCACTTCTGGACCTGAGCCTGAAGTGCTTTCAGCACTTCTTGTCCAGTGTGTCTCCGGTCCCCTAAACTAACAAGCTGGAGCACGGCCTGACAGCGCACGTGCCCCACACTTGAGTAGCTACGGGGGCGCTTGCTGGGAGGCTCAGCAGCTGCGGAGACAGTGGCTTGAGCGAGACCAGCAGTTCTCCCCTGGACACCCCGGGGCGGCACCACAAGATCGGTTGCCGCCGATCCCTCACCGACGCCTCGGAGGGAAACCCAATGGGCCGTGAAGCTGATGTAGCGCCCCTGCCCATGCCTGCTGGTCCAGCCATCCATTGTCAGATGAACCCTGTCGCTGACAGCGTGATCCAGCGACAGGGTTACATTCTGCACAATGTGCTGGTGTAGGGCAGGGACACCAGTCCTGGCAAAGAAATGGCGGCTGGGGACACGCCATTGGGGTTGGGCCTGCTCCAACATCTGCCTGAAGGGGTTGCTGTCAACTATGTTGAAGGGCAGCAGATGTTGGGCAATAACCCTTGCCAGGAGCCCATTGAGGGAACGCACACATCGGTCTCCAGGGGGGAAGGGAGTGGTGTGGTCAAAGGCGTCTGAAATCGACGCCTGGCGCCGGACGGCAGTGCGGGACACAGACGCGGAGGGTGCTGTCAAAGTAGAGGTCTGGCTGCCGGTACCAGTACCTATACTAGAGGGAGCGGGGGGGCATGACCTGCTGGAAAGAGATGAAGCTGTGGCAGGGGCTGCTGTACCCTGCTCACTTGTGGTGGTGGCGCTGCTACCACCACCACGCTTCATCTCGTCAAACACCCCCCAGTGGTTTATCCTCAGGTGCTGGTTCAGGGCTGTGGTACCCACCCGAGCCAAACACTTCCCTCTCTTCACCCTCACTTTACAGATCCGGCAGACGGCCACGGTAGGGTTGTCTGCCACCAGGGTGAAGTAGTTCCAGACAGGTGACTTCAGCGCCGCCCTCCTGTCAGATGGGGTGACGCTGACTTGCACCTGCTGGGACTCGGTGCGCACAGGTGGAGCTGCCTGCTGCTGCTGCTGCTGCTCCTGACACCTCCTGCTGCCATCACCAGTGGAGACCCTGACGATGGTCTCCCTGGTGGTGACCTGGCGCACCATTTCCCCAGGGTGCCTACCTTCCCCGTCGTCACTGACGCAGTGAGCCGACGCGTCAGATGGCAACCATGATGGGTCACCCTCTTCGCCCCCAGAGATGTCAGACCAAGGGCTGAGATGTGTTGGTCTGAGGGAACCAACTGACATGGAGCCTCTAGCCTGGCTCCGCTGTCCCCTCACCCACGCCTGGGTCTGACTAGGTGCTGCTGTTTCCTGCACCAAAACAGCAGCACCAGTTTGAAGGGATGTCTCTGGGATACTGCCAGCAGGTATCCCATCCTCCTCATCCATCCCTTCAAAAAGGTCCTGACCATCAGGACAGAGCTGGAGGTCTGCCTGATGCATGGCCTCCCCCAAGAGATCCCTCTCACTGTTGCTGTCGAACAGTAAGATGCTGGACTCTTGGGGGCTGGGGGGGGGGGGTACTACAGGCACCGGTGTAATGGTGGTACTACTGGGAGTCGGGACCGACGACTCAGTGGCACTGCTGTGCCCCATGTAGTCCACCACTACTTGAGCCTGAGATGGCAATATCGGGCGGCTGCCCGATGGAAAGAACTCCCGGATCAGGCGCACTCCCCTTGCACCCGATCCTCTACCACTAGTAGGGGCACGAGAGGTACCCCGTGCTGGCAGCGACCCAGCACTGGGAGTAACTCCCCTACCCCTGCTGCCACGGATGCCGCTCATGATTGCTGATGTGTGTGGGGGGTAAACTTTATTGGGGGGGGAAATGTGAGGAAAATGTTTTTTTATGTGTTTTTTTACAAGACAGGCACGCAGACAAAGACGTACACAGACAGCTACTAAACTATAATAAAACTAGTACACCAAAGACAAGGGCCCAGATTCAGGTAGATTTGCCCATTACTTACACATGAGCTGCTCAGCTGAATTTCTCTGCGCTGGGGCAATTTAGCCAAATTGCCACCTGATTCAGGAATCGTTTGTTCATTTAATTTGCTCCTGTTTAAGGCAAAGCTGAGGGCGCAAGGCCGCGCAAGTGAAAGTGGGTGTGCCCCTATGTAAATGAGCATTTTTCGGCTCAGCAGAGGTTTGCGCCGGGCGCGCGCATGCGCAGTTAGAGCGCTGCCGTCTGCGCATGCGTCAAACTGCGCCTAGCATACTTTTAGGGCAAATCCTGCTCAGCTGCTTGCACTGAGCAAATAAATAGGAGCAGACTTGCGCAGGTTCTTTGCTGAATTTCATCCTGCTTTTTCCAACCCCTCCTGAGCAAGGAAATTCAGCCCATTTTGAAGAGATGGCACCTCCCAAAGGAACTAAAAAAAGAAAGGCAAACTTCGTGGCTGCGGAGATGGACATCCTAATTGCTGCACTCCAGCAACATAAAGAAGTCCTATATGGTGCCCAGCGGGCAAACACCACCGTTGCCCAAAGGAGGGCTATCTATGAAGCCATAGCCCTGGACATCAATGCCCTGGGTAATGAAGATCGTTCCTGGGATGACATCCAGAAAAAACTGAATGATATGAGGCGCAGGGTCCGGGAAAAACTGGCTCTTATCCGAAAACATACCGGTGGCACGGGAGGTGGACCACGATGTAAGATCCGCCTAAATCATGAGGAGGAGCTTATTGCCCAAACTTTTGTGGAGGAGCAGGTGGAGGGACTTGCAGGGTACGACTCCACTGTTGGGAACTTGGGGACTGGTAAGTTATTTTTGTTTCATATCTGCTGTGCATCATGGGAGGGGGTAGAAGTGAACATATTTGTGGGTAGAAGTGAAGATGGAACTATTATTTTTGTTTCATATCTGCTGTGCATCATGGGAGGGGGTAGAAGTAAACATATTTGTGGGTAGAAGTGAAGATGGAACTATTATTTTTGTTTCATATCTGCTGTGCATCATGGGAGGGGGTAGAAGTGAACATATTTGTGGGTAGAAGTGAAGATGGAACTATTATTTTTGTATCATATCTGCTGTGCATCATGGGAGGAGGTAGAAGTGAACATATTTGTGGGTAGAAGTGAAGATGGAACTATTATTTTTGTTTCATATCTGCTGTGCATCATGGGAGGGGGTAGAAGTGAACATATTTGTGGGTAGAAGTGAAGATGGAACTATTATTTTTGTTTCATATCTGCTGTGCATCATGGGAGGGGGTAGAAGTGAACATATTTGTGGGTAGAAGTGAAGATGGAACTATTATTTTTGTTTCATATCTGCTGTGCATCATGGGAGGGGGTAGAAGTGAACATGTGAGCAGTGTGTTGCACCAGCAAAATCTTTCGTTTTGGTGTCATCCACAGGTGGTGATGAGGATGATGAGGCTGGGCCGTCTTCGGCTGCGGGGCGACCCACGCCATCCATACCTGAGCCAGGGGTCCAGTCAGGCCCCATGGACATTATGGCAATGCTGGTACAGGAGGAGATCCTACCGGGGCCAAGTATGGTGGAGGAAGTGGTTTTGGAGGAGGATTCCTTTTTCCTCATCCAGGAGGACTCTGGCTCCCTCCAGGAGGATACCACCATCCCTGATCAACCCACCACCCCCCCGGCCAGCACGTTGACAGAACCATTGACGTATCTCGGCATAGAGCCTACATATACCGTCAGAATATTTATTCTGAACTATAAAATATTATTGTATTATGAAAATATGTATATCTGTGCTTTGGGAGAAATACAATTTTCCTACAATACAAGATATCTAAAATTCTTTTATCCGTGCTATTTTGAGGACAAGCAATACAAATGAATATTTAAAATATATATATTTATTAACTAAAGGTACAGTGCAAAATCTAAAATCAGGTACAATTCGTATTACAACAATCAATTGATATGCTTCTATAATCAGAAATAAGCAATGGTTGAATGTTTAGAGACTATTTACAATATTATGACAAGGCGTTCATAGCTCTCATATTTAAATCATCTTGGCGTATTTAAAACCTTTTAGCTTTTAGTGACATAACCTTGACATTGAACTATCTCTTCTCAATAACAAACAGATCTCTTGCCACCGCTACATAAATATGTGTACATAACAAATGTTATGTTGTACACAAGCTTTTGTTAAATTTGGTGAGGATATATCTTCACATACGCCCTCACTCTAAAACCGATTTACCATCATTGGCACTTAGCTTTTCAAAGACAAACGTAATGTGTATGTCTTTAATATTTGGAATACAATTACGTCATGCTGCAGTTAGACATAACCAATTTCCAAATTATATTTGCCAAGTATATTTACATGGTTTTAGTTGTGTGTGTATGTGAAAATCTCCGAATTACCAAAAAGGTAAATAATCAAGATTATACGTTACCAGTATGTAAGAGATCTTTCTGTTTGAGGAGGGAAAGTCCTAATGAAGGACCCTCTTCATTCCCCTACATCTTTGCGGTTAATCTCTCCCCTCCAGCTTCCTTCAGAGATCAGAGATCAGCCTTCCAGGGATCAGCTCCAGCCATCTCCCATCAAGCTTCTTCCCATCAGCCTCTCTCCTGTCTGCTGTAATCCCTTTTTATCTCTCTCAAGAAGTGGGTGTGTCACATCACTATCACATGACTGCCGATGTCACATAATAATAGGTTTTGATAAGTCTATACTGAACCAATGCCGATATTAACCTGTAGGGGGCAGTAGCGTGTAAGGAATTATTCCTAATGATGAGGTCAAGCAGAGTTAATCATGACTTATGACCTCTCTAACTTGGGCCTATAAAACCCCCCCATAAATTGTCCTGTATGTCAAACAATTGTCAGACATCTAAAGTTATGATTGAGATAAGGTTTTATGATCAACACACATGCCTTGGAAAGTTCCTTTAAACTAATGTCGGCTGTGATCAAGGCAGTCTAATACTTTGAAGTTATTTTAGGATCTTATACCTGGGACCCCAGTAGTGTCTATGTATTAACGAGTAGTATTATGTGAATTACTGATATACATGTTGTTGTTGTGGCATTATAAAGATACAATACTATTTAAGATATATAATTTCACTGGGATTTGTGAATAGCCCCTTTAGTTTCATAACACAGAGACCACACTGTGTTTAGTGTCATGCCGTGCCAGGCTTTTCATTCTCTTATCTTATAAGTGTCAAACCCCAGGAGATATGATTTGGGGAGATAGCACAGGCAGGCTCTTTACAACCTAAAAACAGTGTCCATTCATGCCTGAGAACCTTTGTTTAAACTCTAACAGGGACAAATGGCTGATCTTCAGTTCATCATATCCCTTTATATGGAGCACTATGAAACATGTATTATGTGCGATCTTTATATGTATTCTTTTAACCCCAAATGTTCCGACAACGTCATCCCCCTCCAGGGCAAGCCCCTCCAGGGCAAGCCCCTCCATTGTGGACCCCTCCCCTTCTCCCTCTGTCCGTGCCCGAGCCTCTCCTCCCAGGAAGGCTCTGTCCAAAACCAGGCATATATCCTCCAGCCTCCGTGACGGTCTGCTGGAGGAGCAGGCCCTGCAGACCCGCCATATAGGGGAATGGTGGGAGATGTTAGACGTCTGGCGGACAGCATGGCATCCACCTCCACCTCTGTGCAGCATGCCCTCACCCTGCATGCAGACCGGGACAAACATGTCTCACAGAGCCTGGCTGAAATAAGTGGCAACTCCAAGGCCATAGTCACCTGCTTGGTGGCTCAGGAGAACGCCCCCGCTTTATTAAGCAGGATGGCAGCTGCGGTGGAGGCCAACACCGCTGCTGTGCAGGCCAACACCGCTGCAGTGCGGGAGGAGGGGAGAGTTACCCGCCGTCATCAGCGGAACACCACCACCCGCCAAATGCGGATGTTGGCCCAGACCAACACCATCCTCGCCCGCCTGGCCAACGCCATGGAGGGCATGCAGCCACCACCTGCGAGGAGTCTGGAAGTAGGGGTTGATGCTCCCCCCCCCCTCCATCCCCACCCCATGCCTCCTCCGCACCACGGAGATTGAGGAGCCGGAGCCGGGGCACCCTTGGCCCAAAGAAGAAATCAAAAAAATGATATAATTTGAACAATTATTATATGCTCAGAATATGAGTTTTATTTTTTTTGTTAGATGCTCAGAATATGAGCTTTTATATTTATTTGTAGTCCCTACACACGGTGAGGAGTGTATACTACAGTGTGACTGGTGTGTGAATGGGGGGGGGGTGGCACTCCTGCTGGAAAAGGGGTGTCACCCTCTGCCATGTGAAAGGTGTATGAATGGACAGCAACATAATTGGAGCCTTGACGCGGCGTTGCTGCTCCCTAATACCATGGGGTATTGTTGGGTCTAATCCAATTTGGGGTGCATGTGTCGTGTGTGTGCTAGGGACTACAGTGGTGTGCATACATGCATTATACTTGTGACAAGATCAGGGTGTGTTTAATGTGCAAAGAGACGTTCCACAAGACCATTCCGGATTGCTCTTCCCTCGGGTACGTGCATGGGCTTCGTTAAATCTTTCCTCTCCTGGTGTTTGAGGGTTACGAAATGGGGTCATCATGTGAGGTCCCAGGGCATATGCAGAGTCACCTGGAAGGGAAAAGACAGGAGGATGTTAGTCGTGCATGTGCCCCTTGTGATGTCTGCATCATGGGGGGGGGGGGCAGTCTTACCTGACACCCATGTCACTCACCAATCAGCCAGCTGTCTCCATACATGTTCTGGTCAAACTCGGTTGGGATGGGGCTGTGTCGGTAAATAAAACTGTCATGGCTTGACCCTGGGTGTTTGGCACGGACATGCCATATGAGGCCATGTGCATCCACAATCACCTGAACATTTATCGAATGCCAATGCTTCCTGTTGCAGTAGATATGCTCGAGGAGCAGGGGGGGGGCGTAGTGCCACATGGGTACAATCTATTGCACCCACAGTGCGTGGGAATCTGGCTATTTCATAAAAATCACTGATTGCCTTCTGCCGCAGGTCAGCCGTGGTTGGTTTGATAAATTGTGTGCCCATGCGTCTGAGTATTGCAGGGATCACTTGGTGCACACACCTGCTCATGCTGGATTGGGACATCCCCGCCACCATTCCACCTGTGCGCTGAAATGAGCCACTTGCCAAAAAATGAAGGGTTGCCACTACCTTCACCAGTGGCTGCACTGCCTGTCCCCGATGGGTCGGGCTGCTGATGTCATCCTGCAGGATTGTTACCAACTCAAGGATGACTTCAGGGCTGAAGCGAAACATGCGATACACCTCATTATCACTCATATCAAAAAGGTTGTAGCGCCCTCTGTAAATCCTCTCCCGTGCCCTCCTACGAGTCGGCTCAGTCAATAGAATATCAAGAACCATAGCTGCCCCTGGCATGTTGGTGCACAGATGTGAGGTCCCGAAAATGTGGGTGCTCTGCTTGTTCAGCTCGTCTGTCTAGGTGCTACTGAAGTTGCGCGCTCCTGCAGATGACATTTGGCCATCTTTTGCTAATTTGCCCCTGCTTTTAGCAGGAGCAAGTTGGCCCGGGGAAAAAAGCTTGCGCGCTTCCAGCGCAAGATGCGCATCACACGCGCATGTTTCTGAATCATCGGCAGTACCTAATTTGCATATTCGCTGAGGGAATTCCATGAAGGCGCAAGTTACACCCCGCGCAAAATTGCGCAATAATTGCGCCGGAGCAGCGAGGCTGCGTGCGCAGGAAAAAGGCAGAATTTCAGGCTTAACTGGTTTACAGAATCAGCCGCAAATTTGCCTAGGAGCAAATCAGTACTTGCGCGGCGCAAATCACACTTGCTCCCGCGCAAGTGCTTCTTGAATCTGGGCCAAGGACTACAAAATAAAAAAAAAATGCACTAAACAAACACTAACTAATAAATTTTTTTTTTTTTTTTTTTTTAACACAAAACACAGACACTAAACACACACTAAGCTAAGCTAGCTGAAATAAATGTACACTAACAGTATGTACACTTACTACACCGAAATCTAACTAACCTGAACAACACAAAACTTAGCTTTTAGAAAAGCTAAGCAAAATGTGCACTGAAATCACTAGCAAATATCACTGAAAAGCGAAGCTGCAAGATCAAACAGTAACACAAGATGAACAACACAGCACAAAACTTAGCTTTGAAAAAAGCTCTTGGGTCTATTGCTTTGAAAAAAGCAGTTGATAAACTGTAAAATATGCACTGGAATCACTAAGTAGCAATGCAGCACAATGCTGATGATGCTAGATCAATCAGGAACACAGACACAGGAACACAGAAACAGTCTCCACACTCTTTAGCCACCTTCTGAATCTGCAATGAAATGGTGCTGGGAGTGACCTTATATAATGTCCGTGTAGGCAGGTTCCTATTGGTTGCAAACCTATGACAACTGTGGTAGGAGAACTCTGATTGGCTCTGATGCAAAAGAAAGGCGGAGAAAATAATTGCGCAATATTCCTATTGCCGAATATTCGCATTTTTCGGCAAAATTCAATGAACGCTTCAGCTACTCGGCCCAGGGTCTCTAATCATACCAGCAATGCTTTTAGACGTCGATTGAGATATCTAGGATGTGATCTGTTCTAAAAATAAAATTGGAAAAAATCGAATATTCGGAATTGCGAATATTCACCGCGAAATTCGAAATATAGCGCGATTACTCAAATATGCTATATTCGAGTCGAATATTCGCAATGCGAATATTCGTGAGCAACACTATTTAGTACAGGAAAATAAACATGACACTATGATAACATAGGAGAAAGCTAGAATGAACTCAAATTAGAAAAGAATCAAACAAAGAAAAATACTAGAACAGGGGCAGAAAAATTGGGCCTTAGGCACTGGTGGTGGTGTCACAACACTGCAACCCCTCACAGATAATGTAATTGGAGCTCAGCAAAGAGCCACATGCAAAGTATTGCATCAAAAATTGTTATTAGACACCCCTGTTAAACAGGGGCAGAAAAATTGGGCCTTAGGCACAACACAACACTGCAACCCCTCACAGATACTGTAATTGGAGCGCAGCAAGGAGCCACATGCAAAGTATTGCATCAAAAATTCTTATAAGACGCCTCTGTTAAACAGGGGCAGAAAAATTGGGCCTTAGGCACAACACAACACTGCAACCCCTCACAGATACTGTAATTGGAGCGCAGCAAAGAGCCACATGCAAAGTATTGCATCAAAAATTATTAGACGCCCCTGTTAAACAGGGGCAGAAAAATTGGGCCTTAGGCACTGGTGGCGGAGCCCAGAAACAAACATTTTCTTACTAGCTATCAGCAAGATCAGTGAGGAGGAAAATAATATTCAGTCAGCAGCATAACAGGACAGTCAATCAGCATCAGCATAGGCAGTCTCCAAGGGATCTGTCATTTCAAAAAAATTATTCAGTTACATCAGCATCAGGTGCTTGGTAGCTGGTGTTGATCCAGGCCCGATTCATTTTTATGAAAGTCAGTCGATCGACAGAGTCGGTGGAGAGGCGCACCCTGTGATCGGTCACAAAGCCTCCAGCAGCACTGAATGTGTGTTCTGAAAGAACGCTGGATGCAGGGCAAGCCAGTAGCTCAATTGTGTACTGTGCAAGCTCTGGCCAGTGATCCATCTTCAAGACCCAGTAAGCCAGAGGATTTTCGGTGGGGAAGGTGTCCAAGTCTGATCTTGCCCCTAGGTATTCACGCACCATGTAAACCAGACGCTGGCGATGGTTTCTGGAACCAGTCATACCTTGGGGCTGCGGACTAAAAAATTGTCTGAACGCATCGGTAAGACGGCCACCTTCTCCACCGCTCCTTCTGTGACTCACTGAAGCCTCAGCAACACATTGTCCAGGACCAGGATTTGTTAATCCCCCAGGTTCTGGGAACGCGTTGCACAGACCCTTCTGCAAAGCCTCCTGAAGATGTTTCATCTTCTGCTCCCTCTGCGACGGCAAGAAAAGCTCCGCAACCTTACTCTTGTAACGTGGATCAAGGACAGTTGCCAGCCAGTAATGATCCCTCTCCTTGATACCACGAACACAAGGATCCTTACGCAGGCTTTGCAGGATCAGGGAGGCCATGCAGCGTAGGTTTGCTGAGGAATTTGGGGCACAGTCCTCTGGGTCACTGAGGACGACAGGATCCGAAGCCACCTCATCCAGGACCACTGTCTGGATAAAGGGGGCCTTGAGAGGTAAGGGAAGTCCTCCTCTTCCTCCCTCTGTTCTGCCGCAAGGGCCCTGTCCATTATTCCACGTAGCGTGTGCTCCAACATGTGAATAAGAGGGACAGTCTCACTTATGCATGCACAGTGACTGCTCACCATCCTCATGGCCTCCTCAAATGGTGACAGGACAGTGCATGCATCCCTGATCAAGGCCCACTGGCGTGGGGAAAAAACCCAAGCTCCCCTGACCCAGTTCTGCTGCCATATTGACACAGGTACTCATTGATGGCCCTCTGCTGCGTGTGCAGCCGATGCAGCATGGCCAATGTAGAGTTCTACCTGGTGGGCATGTCACAGATTAGGCGGTTCTTGGGCAGGTTGTATTCCTTTTGGAGGTCTGCCAGCCGAGCAGTGGCATTATATGACCTTCGGAAATGCACACAGACTTTCCTGGCCTGCCTCAGAACATCCTGTAAGCCTGGGTACCTGCCCAATTTATTATGGGCAAATAAACAGCACACGTGCAGTAAGAGCAACTGCGTTTATGGGCAAATAAACAGCACACGTGCAGTAAGAGCAACTGCGTTTATGGACAAATAAACAGCACACGTGCAGTAAGAGCGACTGCGTTTATGGGCAAATAAATAGCATACGTGCAGTAAAAGCGACTGCGTCTATTGGCAAATAAATAACACATGTGCAGTATGAGCGACTGCGTTTATGGGCAAATAAATAGCACACGTGCAGTAAGAGCGACTGCGTTTATGGGCAAATAAATAGCACATGTGCAGTAAGAGCGACTGCGTTTATGGGCAAATAAATAGCACACGTGCAGTAAGAGCGACTGCGTTTATGGGCAAATAAATAGCACATGTGCAGTAAGAGCGACTGCGTTTATGGGCAAATAAATAGCAAACGTGCAGTAAGAGCAACTGCGTTTATGTGCAAATAAACAGCACACGTGCAGTAACAGCAACTGCGTTTATGGGAAAATAAACAGCACACGTGCAGTAAGAGCGACTGCGTTTATGGGCAATTAAACAGCACATGTGCAGTAAGAGCAACTGCGTTTATGGGCAAATAAACGGCACACGTGCAGTAAGAGCAACTGCGTTCATGGGCAACTTAACAGCACACGTGCAGTAACAGCAACTGCGTTTATGTGCAAATAAATAGCACACGTGCAGTAACAGCAACTGCGTTTATGTGCAATTAAATAGCACACGTGCAGTAACAGCAACTGCGTTTATGTGCAAATAAATAGCACACGTGCAGTAACAGCAACTGCGTTTATGTGCAATTAAATAGCACACGTGCAGTAAGAGCAACTGCGTTTATGTGCAAATAAATAGCACACGTGCAGTAACAGCAACTGCGTTTATGTGCAATTAAATAGCACACATGCAGTAAGAGCAACTGCGTTCATGTGCAATTAAATAGCCCACGTGCAGTAACAGCTAATGCTTTTATGGGCATAAAAACAGCAAACGTGCAGTAAGAGCAAATGCGTTTATGTGCAATTAAATAGCCCACATGCAGTAACAGCAACTGCGTTTATGTGCAATTAAATAGCCCACGTGCAGTAACAGCAACTGCGTTTATGTGCAATTAAATAGCCCACGTGCAGTAACAGCAACTGTGTTTATGTGCAAATAAATAGCACACGTGCAGTAACAGCTAATGCGTTTATGTGCAATTAAATAGCACATGTGCAGTAACAGCAACTGCGTTTATGTGCAATTAAATAGCACACGTGCAGTTACAGCAACTGTGTGTATGTGCAATTAAATAGCACACATGCACTAACAGCAACTGCGTTTATGTGCAATTAAATAGCACCCGTGCAGTAACAGCTAATGCGTTTATGTGCAATTAAATAGCACACGTGCAGTAACAGCAACTGCGTTTTTGTGCAATAAAATAGCACACGTCCACTAACACTGAGTACTATGTTTAGGTGTAAACTAAACAGCATGCAGGCAATACAACACGTTAGAGCACTGCAGCTAGCACAATCTACTGCCTAACCAGTAGGAATAGCTGATGTAGCTAAGCTATACAGTGTATAAATATATGTACAACTAGGATGTATATATATCCTCTACACACTGTAAATGTAACTAAACTGACTAGCCTGCCTGCTCTATCTATCTATCTATCTGGTAGAAAAGACACTGGCCCAGATTCAGTAAGATTTGCGCATAAATTACGGAGGCACAGGGCAACGATTTTGCCCTGCGCCCCCGCAAATTAGCTCCGTAAATTGCGAGGGTGCGCCGGCAAAATTGCCCGGCGTAAGCGCGCGCAATTTAAATGATCCCGCAGGGGGCGGAAATCATTTAAATTAGGCGCGTTCCCGCGCTGATCGTAAAGCGCATTGCATTGCAGCAAATGACGTCGCAAGGACGTCATTTGCTTCAAAGTGAACGTGAATGGCGTCCAGCGCCCTAGCGGTCATCGCAAGAATGCAGCCTAAAATCTGCGTGGCATAAGAGCCTTATGCCACGCAGATTTTAGGCTGCAGTCGGCGTTACGATGTTCCTGAATCAGGAGCATTCGTAACGCCGGAGCAAGTCAGCAATTGCGCTGCTTAACTATGGTTACGCAGGCACAATTGCTCT
This sequence comes from Rana temporaria, assembly GCF_905171775.1. NCBI lineage: Eukaryota > Metazoa > Chordata > Amphibia > Anura > Ranidae > Rana > Rana temporaria. Next base: position 85,826,044 of record NC_053494.1, on the reverse strand, counting down.
CTGAATCCGGGCCACTGTGTCTCTCTCTATCTCTCTCTCTAACTGACTGACTGACTTCTTCTCTTTAACAACGCCGCAACACACTACACGCGGCCGCCTTGTAGGCGGCCTTATATAGTGTGGGGCGTGTACTAAACCCCCTGAGCCATAATTGGCCAAAGCCACCCTGGCTTTGGCCAATTATGGTTCTTCGTTTTTTGCGCGCTGTAATTGGCCAAGCATGCAGGGTCATGGTGCATGCTTGACCAATCATCAGCGTGCAATGCCGCAGTGAATTATGGGCCGTTGCGTGTCACTCGAATTTGGTGCGAACTACCCATTTTGTTCGAAATTCGTCGAACGTACGAACAGACAATGTTCGAGTCGAAATATACGTTCGCATCGAACACAAAGCTCATCCCTAATAGTGACATGTACCATGCCAGACTGAGAGTGTGCCGCCCCAATGGGGCATATAATATAAATACATATTTATACAGTACAGACCAAAAGTTTGGACACACCTTCTCATTTCAAGAGTTTTCTTTATTTTCATGACTATGAAAATTGTAGATTCACACTGAAGGCATCAAAACTATGAATTAACACATGTGGAATTATACATAACAAAAAAGTGTGAAACAACTGAAAATATATTTCATATTCTAGGTTCTTCAAAGTAGCCACCTTTTGCTTTGATTACTGCTTGGCACACTCTTGGCATTCTCTTGAAGAGCTTCAAGAGGTAGTCACCTGGCGCAGCACCCCATCACTCTCCTTCTTGGTCAATAGCCCTTACACAGCCTGGAGGTGTGTTTGGGGTCATTGTCCTGTTGAAAAATAAATGATGGTCCAACTAAATGCAAACTGGATGGAATAGCATGCCGCTGCAAGATGCTGTGGTAGCCATGCTGGTTCAGTATGCCTTCAATTTTGAATAAATCCCCAACAGTGTCACCAGCAAAGCACCCCCACACCATCACACCTCCTCCTCCATTCTTCACGGTGGGAACCAGGCATGTATAGTCCATCCGTTCACCTTTTCTGCGTTGCACAATGACACGGGGGTTGGAACCAAAGGGGCAGATTCAGATAGATCTGCGGATCTTTAGATCCGCTAGATCTACCTGGTTTACGATCCGCCGGTGCAATTTAGCGAGGCAAGTGCATGATTCATAAAGCACTTACCTCGCAAACTGCACCGTCGGATCCTAACTCCCCCCGGCGGAATGCAAATTCCGCGGCTAGGGGGAGTGTACAATTTAAATCAGGTGCGTTCCCGCGCCGATTTAACTGCGCATGCGCCGGGGCGAAAAAGCCCAGTGCGCATGCTCCAAATGACGTCGCTACGACGTCATTGTTTGCGGCGGGTACGTCGTTTGCGGCCAACGGTATTCCCGATTGCGGTACGCAAACGACGTAGAAAATTTAAAAATCGGCGCGGGAACGTCGGCCATACTTAACATTAGCTACCCCTCATAGAAGCAGGGGTAGCTATCCGCCGGAAAAACCCGAGCGCAAACGACGTAGAAAACGAGCGACGGGCGGGCGTACGGACGTGAATCGGCGGTTTTCGACGGGTAAAAAATCGCGACGACACCTAGCGGCCGGCGGGAGATTACAGCCTAAGATTCGACTGGTGTAAGTCTCTTACACCAGTCGGATCCAAGGGAGATCTATGCGGAACTGATTCTTATGAATCAGTCGCATAGCTCCGACGGTGGGATCTCACAGATCCGACCGTCGGGTCTCACAGATACGACGGCGGATCAGGAGATCCGCCGGCGTATCTCTATCTGAATCTGCCCCAAAGATCTCAAGTTTGGACTCATCAGACCAAAGCACAGATTTTCACTGGTCTAATGTCCATTCCTTGGGGCAGATTCATATACAATGGTGCAGATTTGCACCGGCGTGGTGCATCATTTTTAGACTACACCGGTCCAGCGCGGAGCGGCAGTTAGGTGATTCAAGAAACTTTTTTTGTCTACGATGCCCCAGCGGGGCGGATTTTAGACGGCGTAAGGCGGGGTAAAGCCAAATGGGAGTCACCATATGCTAATGAAGTGCCGACCGTGGCACAGGGGTCACGCCGGGGCGCATTTTAGACCGCACATGCTCAGTGACATCCAGGGGTAAATGCCCCAATCTGCACATGCTCAGAACTGCACCCCGGCGTGAGCCCTGAGCTCCGCCGGCCCACTACCAACGCCCAGTCCATAAATCAGCCCAGACTTCCGCCCTACAGGTGCAAATGTACTGAAGCTTTTTTTTTGTAAGCTAGGTAGTTTGCAGTGTGTTGGTCAGTTATGGCTGATGAGGAATCAGGTGGGCGAATGACCAACTTCAGCCCTGAGGAGAGGGCTGTGATTATTGAGGGCCTCTCCCAACATGGGGACCGCCTCTATGGGCCACAGAGTGCCTACACTGGCAAGGCTGATAAAGTGAGAATTTTTGCGGAGATCACAGCACAGGTGAATGCTTTGGGGGTGGCAGACAGGGAGCCCAAGCATATCCGGAAGAAAATTAATGACTTGCGTCGATTAGTGAAAGAGAAATTGATGTAAAAAAAAAAAATGCCAGTGGAACTGGAGGAGGACCAGCCAAAAAGATCATCCTGACAGCGGAGGACCTTGTTGTGGCCAGGTTCCTGGCTAGGGAGCTGGTGGAGGGCCTGGAGGGCTTTGATTCTGGGGATCAGCCCTTGAGGATAGGTAAGTGTGTTTTATCTTCTTTCGGGTGTGTTGCATGTGTGTGTGGGGGGGGGGGGACAAGTGTCAAGTGTGTGGGACCACCAACATCTGAATGTTTTGTGTCCTCCACAGATGTGCAGGATGGAGCTGGGCCATCATCGTCTGCAGACCGACCCACCACATCCAGGGTGGAGACTGCCCCTACATATGTGATGGAGGAAGTGGAGGAGGAGCAGGTCATGTTAGAGGAGGAGACTGTTTATTTATTGGTGGAGACCCCCATTGCTGGCCCCTCCCAAACCTCTCCCCTCATTAGACTTAGCCCCTCAGGGCTTGCTATCCCTATCAGGGATTCCCCCTCACGGGACCCCAGCCCCTCCAGGGCCAGCCCCTCACAGGACCCCAGCCCCTCCAGGGCCAGCCCCTCACAGGACCCCAGCCCCTCCAGGGCCAGCCCCTCACAGGACCCCAGCCCCTCAAGGGCAAGCCCCTCACAGGACCCCAGCCCCTCAAGGGCAAGCCCCTCACAGGACCCCAGCCCCTTCAGGGCCAGCCCTTTCACCCGGCCTCAATCCGCTCCTGCCCAGAGGAAGGCATTAAAAAAAACAAGGGGAGTCCCTGCAGATCTGGAGTTAAGTCTTGCAAGGGACCAAAGCAGGCAGACCCGCCACATTGGGACTCTTGCGGGGGATCTGACCCGGGTCGCAGGTAGCCTGGCAACCTCTGCCGAGAGCCATGCTGCCTGCACTGTGGCATTGAAGGAGGCCGTTATGCAGCAGGCTGGGGACAGTCGGCTCCTAAACGAGAGCCTGCAGGATGTTGTGGGTAACGGGGCAGCCCTTTTGTCCTGTATGGGTGACCTGCAGGACACCACATCCGAGCTGGTTACTGAGGTCCGGAGCCTGGCAGGTGCTGTCAGAGAGGAGGGGAGGCTGACAAGGCGCCAGCAGCGCAGCAATATCACCCGCCGGCTGCGGATGCAGGCTGCCACGAATAGCTACCTCCACCGGCTAGCCGTGGCAATGGAGGGCAGGCAGGCAGCTATGGAGAGACTGGGGGAGGTTCCACCACCAGCCCCCCCAGCTCCACCAGCCCCCCCAGCCCCCCCAGCTCCACCAGCCCCCCCAGCCCCGGCTCGCACCAGGCAACAGCGGCCCAAAACCTTAGGGACAAGAAAGAGCCCACGCAAGGGACGTTGATTTTTTTGGTTTATTTTTTGTGCACTCAGGTTATGAGTCTTATTTATTTTTTTGATACTCAGGTTATGAGTCTTATTTATTTTTTTGATACTCAGGTTATGAGTCTTATTTATTTTTTTGATACTCAGGTTATGAGTCAATTTAATTTATTTCCCTGCACACGGGGAGTAGTGCAGCTTTCAGTGTGAATGGTGTGTGAATGTGGGGGGGCGACAATCCTGCCTTTAAGGTTTGTCACCCTCAGTCGTTGGGGAGAAGTGATCCCCACGACCCGTGTGAAAGGTGTATGAATGGACAGCAACATAATTGGAGCCTTGGCGCGGCGTTGCTGCTCCCTAGTACCATGGGGGGTACTTCGGTCTAATCCAATTCATTGTGGATGTGGGGTGTGTGTGCTAGGGACCACAGTGGTGTGCATGCGTGCATTCTCATAGTGCCATGATTAATGTGTGTGTTTAACGAGAAAAGAAGCGTTCCACGAGGCGTGTCCTGACGGCTCTTCCATCAGCAGACGGGATAGCCTCTGGCAGGGGGGGATTATGTGGTTGGGGGGTCAGGTCATCACGTATGTCAATCTCCAGGCCCCTTCTCACTGCGAGGTTGTGCAGCATGCAACATGCCCCGATGATCTGGCACACAAAGTCTGGGGAATACAACAGGGTACCTCCAGACTTATCCAGGCATCGGAAACGGGACTTTAGGAGGCCAAATGTGCGTTCCACCACTCCACGGGTACGTGCGTGTGCTTCATTGTATCTTCTCTCTCCTGGGGTCTGGGGGTTCCGGAATGGGGTCATCATATGGGGTCCCAGTGCATATGCCGCGTCACCTGGAAGGGAAAAGACAGGAGGATGTTAGTCATGCATGTGCCCCTCGTGATGTCTGCATCATGGGGGGGGACAGTCATACCTGACACCCATGTCACGCACCAACCAGCCAGCTGTTCCCGTACACATTCTGTTCAAATTCTGTAGGGATGTTGCTTTGCCGGTAGATGAAGCTGTCATGGCTGGATCCTGGGTGTTTGGCACGGACGTGCCATATGAGGCATTGGGCATCGGCAATCACCTGTACATTGATGGAATGCCAATGCTTGCGATTGCAGTATATGTGCTCCATGTCACGGGGGGGCTGTAGTGCCACATGGGTGCAATCAATGGCCCCCACAGTGCGTGGGAATCTGTCAATTTGGTAGAAATCTGTCATTGTCTTCAGCCGCTGGACCTCCTGGGTGGGTTTTATGATTTGGTTGGCCATGCGTCTCAGGATTGCAGGGATAACCTGGTGCACACATCTGCTCATGGTGGATTGTGACATCCCAGCCGACAATCCACTTGTTCTTTGAAAAGATCCAGTGGCCAGGAAATGCAGTGTTGCCAGGACCTTCACCAGTGGCTGCACTGCATGTACGCGGTGTGTCTTGCTGGTGATGTCATCCTGCAGGGTTCTGGTTATTTCCAGGATGACTTCACGGCTGAATCTGTAGATGCGAAACACCTCCAATTCCCCCATGTCAAAGACGTCAATGCGCGTGCGGAATACTCTCTCCCGTGCCCTCCTACGTGCCCGTCGACGCAATAGTGCAAGGACCACGGCTGCCCCTGGCATGTTGGCACACAGATGTGTTGTCCAGCAAGTGTTGTTGCTCAGGTCGTGTGTAACGCTGCTGCTTTAGCTGCTCTCCAGCTGACCTGTGCAAGTCTGGTGCAAAGCTACCCCTGCTTTTATGAGGGGTAACTTGGCGCCGGAATTTTCTCTTCCGCTCACCGGGAGTAGCCTGCGCCGGACAAGCTTAAGTTTATGAATCGGCCCAAAAACCTAATTTGCATATTTAAAACCAAAAAAACATGGCCACGCCAGATCGGACCAGCGTAAATCTGCACCAACGCCGCGCCGGCGTGGAAAGGTTACACCGAGGCGATGAAGTCTATTTGGAGGCGTAATATGGTTCTCTGGGTAAGGCGCAGCGATCCGCCGGCGCAAATCTGCACTTACGCCGTGCATCTACCAACAAAAACGGTGTAAGTGCTTTATGAATCTGCCCCCTTGTGTTCTTTAGCCCAAACAAGTCTCTTCTGCTTGTTGCCTTTCTTTAGCAGTGGTTTATAGCAGATATTCTACCATGAAGGCCTGATTCACACAGTCTCCTCTTAACAGTTCTAGAGATGTGTCTGCTGCAAAAGGTGGCTACTTTGAAGAGCCTAGAATATGAAATATATTTTTGATGCCTTCAGTGTGAATCTACAATTTTCATAGGCCCATATTCTTAAAGAAGTTCCGCTGGCGTATATGGAGATGCACGGCATAAGTGTAAAGATGCGCCGTCCTATCTATGCGCCGCAGTCACAGAACCAGATCCGCCAGAAACAAGGCTGCTCGTTTAAGTTTACGCGGCGTAGGCGCATATTTCCGCTGAAGGCATCCTACGCGGCCATAGAATTAGTATTCAAATATGCAAATGATGTACATAAGCAGATTCCCGAACCTACGCGCGATCGGCGTAGGCTATGCGCTGTGCGCGTAAGACGAATGTCCGGCTGAAAGTTACTCCTCATAAAGCTCGGTTAACTTTGCTCCAGACCTGAATAAGTCAGCTTGAAAGCAAATACAGCAGAGGAAGAGGAAGAGGCACGTAGAAGGAGGAGGGCACGTAGGAGGGCACGTGAAAGGGTATACCCACAGCGCATTAGCCTCTTTGGCATGTGGAGGTGTATCAGCGTTTCAGATTCAGCCCTGATGCCATCCTGGAAATTACCAGAGCCCTGCAGGATGACATCACCAGCCCAACACAACGCTCACATGCAGTGCAGCCACTGGTGAAGGTCCTGGCAACATTGCATTTCCTGGCCACTGGTTCTTTTCAAAGAACAAGTGGAGACGTGATTGGGATATCACAAACCAGCATGAGCAGATGTATGCACCAGGTTGTCCCTGCAATCCTAAGACGCATGTCCCACCACATCATCAGACCCACCCAGGAGGACCAGCGGCTGAAGGTAATGCGTGAGTTCTGCGAAATTGCTGGATTCCCACGCACCATCGGGGCCATTGATTGCACCCATGTGGCAATACAGCCCCCCCATGAGACACAGCACATTTATATGAATAGGAAGCACTGGCATTCCATCAATGTCCAGGTGATCGTGGATGCCCATGGCCTCATATGGCACGTCCGTGCCAAACACCCAGGATCCAGCCATGACAGCTTCATCTACCGTCAAAGCGACATCCCAAGACAATTTGAAGAGAACGTGTATGGGGACAGCTGGCTGGTTGGTGAGTGACATGGGTGTCAGGTATGACTGTCCCCCCCCATGATGCAGACATGACGAGGGGCACATGCATGACTAACATCCTCCTGTCTTTTCCCTTCCAGGTGACTCGGCATATGCACTGGGACCTCATCTAATGACCCCATTCCGGAACCCACAAACCCCAGGAGAGGAAAACTACAATGCTGCACACATACGCACCCGTGCAGTGGTGGAGCGCACCTTTGGCCTCCTGAAGTCCCGTTTCCGATGCCTGGATAAGACTGGGGGTACCCTGCTGTATTCCCCAAACTTTGTGTGCCAGATCATCGCTGCATGTTGCGTGCTGCACAACTTTGCAGTGAGAAAGGGCCTGGAGATTGATCTACGTGATGACCTGACCACACAACCAGACATTACCCCCTTAACCGAGGGTACCCCGTCTTCTGAGGGATCAGCAATCAGGAGATGTCTAGTGGAACGAATCTTTGAACGTTAAAAATACACATTAATCATTGCACAATGAGAATGCACGCATGCACACCACTGTGATCCCTAGCACACACACCCCACATGCACATCCCATTGGATTAGACCGAAGTACACCGCACGGTACTAAGGAGCAGCAACGCCGCGTCAAGGCCCCAATGATGTTGCTGTCCATTCATACACCTTTCACACGGACCTGGGGAGAACTTATCCCCAGCGACCGAGGGTGACACCCCTTACTGGCAGGAGTGTCACCCCTCCACATTCACACACCATTCACACTGTACTATGCACTACTTTGTGCAGCACCCAAAAAAAAATAAACTCTTAATCAGAGCATAAATAATAAGAAAGCTCTTAATCAGAGCATAAATAATAAAATTAACTCTTAATCAGAGCACAAATCTGAAAATAAAATATCACTGGCCCCGGCGCGGACTGCGCCTGGTGCCCAGGTTCCTGGCCCTCACTTGCCTGGGGGAGCCTCATTTGGGGGTAGAGGAGCATCCCCAGGTGCCTCCCTGGCTGGCTGTCTGCCCTCTAGAGCCACTGCTATGCGGGTGAGCAGGGCCTCCTGGCAAGCAGTCTGGGCCTGAACAGCCTTCCGCAGGCACCTGACCTCCCCCACAAGTTCGGCTGTGGTGTTATGCAGCTCACCCAGGCTGCAGAGTTTCCTGCCACATCCTGTAGAGCATCGGGCACTGCTCCAGAGGAGGACAGGCTGTTATTCAGCCGCCTCAATTCCTCCACAATGTCCCCCATATGGCGGCTCTGCTGGTCCTGCTGCATGGCCAGCTTTTCCTGCAGGACTCCTGCCAAACCCCTTGTCCTGTGGGTCGCCTTCCTGGGGACAGGAGTGGCTGGGGCACTTGAATAGGGGGAGGGCCGTGAGGGGCTGGTGATGAGGGGGATGGGACGGGAGGGGCTGGTGATGAGGGGGATGGGACGGGAGGGGCTGGAGAGGGTGTTGGAAGACCCTGAGGGGCTGGAGATGTTGTTGTGATGGTCCGGGCACCTCATGCGACTCCTCTAAATATAAAAACACCTCCTGCTCGCTCTGGACCACCTCCTCTTCATTGCCCACCACCTCCTCATGGGCAATCTCCTCCTCAACCATCTCCTGCGCGGAGGACTGCCCACTCCCCTCCATCAAAGCCTGTTGGCTTCCCAGGGGGTCAGCCACTGAAGCAGGCTGCTGGGGGGATGGTGTTGGAAGGACACTGCCAGCAGTAGATGGCCCAGCTCCCTCCTGCACACCTGTGGATGACACAAAAAATTCACATGTTGGTGGACCCACACTCTTGTCACATGCTCCATACATCTAAATTTTATTTTCTGTGACCCCGCGCTCTGACCGCCATGTTAATTCGCAGGCCGGCCCCTGGCGCCCTGTGATTGGGAGAAAGGGGTCCTAAATCGCAGGGGGAGCGGGGCTGGCCTTTGCTGTGGCCAAGGTCTTCTCCTCCTCCTTTCCAGCCTGGGTCACTATGTCCCCGTCGCGGCAGGAAGTCTGTGGCCGCCGTAACCCCCCCCCCCGGCCCGGGTCACCCTCAGGACAGGAAGCCATGAAGCATCTTCTCCTCTCCTCCTCTGGCTCTCCGGCCCAGGTCACCGATCATGTCCCCCCCCCCCTGGGACAGGCAGTCTGGCAGTGTGACGGGCGGCAGCGCAGAGGCAGATCAGATGAAAGAAAAAAAGGTAAGAGACTCACTCAGCCCAGGGGGGGGAGTAGATATGGTCTGGGAAGGGGGAGGCAGGGAGCAGCCAGAAAGTCAGTGCAAAGTGTATTGTGTATTGTATATATTGTATTGTATTGTCTATAGTGTATTGTATTGTGTATAGTGTATTGTATATATTGTATTGTGTATAGTGTATTGTATTGTGTATAGTGTATTGTGTGTAGTGTATAGTGTATTGGTCTGTGGGTAGTGTATTGTGTAGCGGTCAGTATGTAGTGTATAGTGTATTGGTCTGTGAGTAGAGTATTGTGTAGCGGTCAGTATGTAGTGTATAGTGTATTGGTCTGTGGGTAGTGTATTGTGTGTACTGTATAGTGTATTGGTCTGTGGGTAGTGTATTGTGTAGCGGTCAGTATGTAGTGTATAGTGTATTGGTCTGTGGGTAATATTGCACGGATCTACCTGAATCTGGGCCAGTGCCTTGCTGATGACAGAGGCCCAGATTCAGGTAGATCCGTGCAATATTTGCGTGGGCACAGGGCAACGAGTTTTGCTCTGCGCCCACGCAAATATTTTAAAATGCCCGCGATTCACGGAGCAGTAGCTCCGTAAATTGCGCGGGCGATATGCTAAACAGCCGGGCGTAAGGCTGCCTAATGTAAATGATCCCGCCGGGGGCGGGAATCATTTAAATTAGGCGCGCTCCCGCGCCGAGCGAACAGCGCATGCTCCGTCGGGAAACTTTCCCGACGTGCATTGCGGCAAATGACGTCGCAAGGACGTAATTTGCTTCTAAGTGAACGTGAATGGCGTCCAGCGCCATTCACGAATCACTTACGTAAACGACGTGAAATTTAAATTTCACGAGCGGGAAGCGCAGCTATACTTTAGCATAGGTTGCCCCTGCTATAGCAGGAGCAACCTTGCGCTAAAGTCGCCGTACGGAAACTCCGTACCTTGCGTGCGCAGGGCCCGCGCAACTTTTGTGAATCGGTGGTAGTATGCAATTTGCATACTATACGCCGATCACAATGGCCGCGCCCCCTAGCGGCCAACGCAAGAATGCAGCCTGGGATATGAAGGCATAAGGAGGCTTATGTCTGTCATATCCTAGGCTGCAGTCGGTGTAACGAGGTTCCTGAATCAGGAGCACTCGTTACACCGGAGCAAGTAAGCCCTTGCGCCGCGCAACCTATGGTTGTGCGGGCGCAAGTGCTTCTTGAATCTGGGCCAGAGTATTTTGGACAATACCACTTAACACAGTCTCAGATACAAAAAGAGGAAGAATTCACAAAATTTGCCTGCTAAAACTACATCCACTCACAAAAGTGAATCTTCAGAGACAGGATTAGGTGAAAATTGCCTCAGCTCTGGGATGATAAATATATTAGGAATTTCCGAGGCATACGGGCCTGACCTGATCAGTGGAGTCCTATGTGAACTGCAAGGCCATCATCAATATTGATTTGGTCCAGGGCAAACATTTTTTTGCCGCCCCCCCTCCATTCCAAGACATACAAAAAAATAGCAGGTAGACTTAAAATCAGTTTACTGCAGCGATTGCAATTGGTTGCCAGAGGTTACAGCCTATCTTTACCACTCACTGACTAGTTGCTAGAGGTTACAACACCATTTCTGCTTGCTGATTGGTTGCTATAGCTTACGGCACATTGTTACGGCTCACGGATTGGTTGCTAGAGATTACAGCACATCATTACTGCTCACTCATTGGTTGCTGGGGGTTACAGCAGATCACTACTGTTCACCAATTGCTACAGGTTACTGCACATCATTACTATTCACTGAGCAGTGGAGCAAACCCAAATAATTGAGAAAGTAAAGCGGCACATTGACACACATACTACAGGAGAGCGTCAGGCTGCAAGCAGACTACAGGGGAGCATCAGAGACTGCGGGCCTACAACAGGAGAGCATCAGACTGCAGACCTACTACAGGAGATGTCAGACTGCAGACATGGTACAGGAGACTTTCAGAGACTGCAGACATGGTACAGGAGACGGTCAGAGACTGCGGAGATAGTACAGGAGATGGTCAGAGAACTTTCAGCAATGCACACTTTTACAGTTGAATAACACAGCTCAGGGTTTCAGAATAGCAGTCATGCATTCTATGGGTGTAAGGACATACCTGGCCAGCTGGCCTCATCATACACTTTCAGAGGTCTGGGAGCAGGGCTCCTACTCTGACCTCTGCTCTCACTACAGCTGTTTTTTCCGAGCATACAGGCTGCATGGGGCGGGGTCAGAGTGTCAGTGGAGCCTCCTGTATCCTCTTTGCACCCTGTTTGCCCCACCTTTAAAGATGGCCTGGTTAACTGGAACATAAAAGGTATTCACTGCTGACTGAAGGCCTGTCACAGAGGGAACACTAGTACATACCTCCCAACTGTCCCTGATTTCGAGGGACTGTCCTTGATTTGGAGCAATGTCCCTCTGTCCCTCATTCTCCTCATTTGTCCCTCATTTTGGTCTGATCTATAGATGTATAAAAAAAGCACTTTTTATTTATCAAAAAGTGCTTTTCAGTGCTAAACCTTTCATCTGATTTCTAAATTGCTGCATTTATAAATTCCATAAGCCAATATATAGGAATAGTAGTGATTAAAAAAAGCACTTGTGGGTTTAACCAATCTTGTTTTTTTTGTACAATTCTCCTTTAATGGGGTGTGGCAAGGGGTGTGTCCTATGCCTGCATACTTTGGTGATAGGTGTCCCTCATTCCCATCTCCGAAAGTTGGGAGGTATGCTAGTATATAAAATGAATTAAGAACCTGCAGTGCCTGGCTAAATAGAGACTTCCAGGATTTAAAGCGGGGATTCACGCCAAAAAATAATTTTAACATTACATTCAGCCTAATTGTCAGAATGACATTAGGCTGTTTTTTTTAAATTTCATTGCCGTACATACCGTATTTTCACCGCCGCTTCCGGGTATGTAATCTGTGGGACTGGGCGTTCCTAATTGATTGACATCCTTTCGACCGGCGCATACAGCGCGTCACGAGTTGCCGAAAGAAGCCGGACTGCGAGTCGGCTCTATACGGCGCCTGCGCACTGACGTTCGGCTTCTTTCGGCAACTTGTGCCGTGATGTATGCGCCGGTCGGAAGGATGTCAATCAATTAGGAATGCCCAGTCCTGCAGATTACATACCCGGAAGCGACAGTGAAAATACGGTATGTACGGCAATGAAATAAAAAAAAACAGCCTAATGTCATTCTGACAACTCGGCTAAATGTAATGTTAAAAACATTTTTTTTGGGTGAACCCCCGCTTTAACTTATCCAGCCTGAATCTAGCAGTATTCCTGATTGGAGAGACTAAGGCCGGGTACTCACGACCAAACATGTATGGTGAAAGCGGTCCGTCGGACCGTTTTCACCATACATGTCTGCCAGAGGGCTTCTGTACGATGGTTGTACACACCATCGTACAGAAGTCCGCGCGTAAACAATACGCGGGGCGTGTCCGCGGTGTCGCCGCGTCGATGACGCGGTGTCGCCGCGACAATGACGCGGCGACGTGGGCGGCCCGCCTTTAAAATGCTTCCACGCATGCGTCGAAGTCATTCGACGCATGCGAGGGACGGCGGGCGCCTGGACATGTACGGTAGGTCTGTACTGACGACCGTACATGTCCGAGCGGGCAGAATTCCAGCGGACTGTTTTAAAACAAGTCCAGGAATATTTGTCCGCTGGGAAAAGGCCCGGCGGGCAAATGTTTGCTGGAATTCGGCCCGCTCGCGCCCACACACGACCAAACATGTCTGCTGAAACTGGCCTGCGGGCCAGTTTCAGCAGACATGTTTGCTCGTGAGTATGGGGCCTTAAACTTATCTGGCCTGACTCTAAGGCCCCGTACACACGACCAAACATGTATGCTGAAACTGGTCCGCGGGCCAGTTTCAGCAGACATGTTTGGTCGTGTGTGGGCGCGAGCGGGCCGAATTCCAGCAAACATTTGCCCGCCGGGCCTTTTCCCAGCGGACAAATATTCCTGGACGTGTTTTAAAACCGTCCGCTGGAATCCTGCCCGCTCGGACATGTACGGTCGTCAGTACAGACCTACCGTACATGTCCAGGCGCCCGCCGTCCCTCGCATGCGTCGAATGACTTCGACGCATGCGTGGAAGCCTTTAAATGGCAGGCCCGCCCACGTCTCCGCGTCATCGCCGCGTCATCGTCGCGGCGACGACGCGGACACGCCCCGCGTATTGTTTACGCGCGGACTTCTGTACGATGGTGTGTACAACCATCGTACAGAAGCCCTCTGGCAGACATGTACGGTGAAAACGGTCCGACGGACCGCTTTCACCGTACATGTTTGTTCGTGAGTACCCGGCCTTACCTGCAGCTGTTGATAGCGGAAACATCTTCCAAGCGAACAGAAAGAAAGCCAAGTTGAGGTAAGACTTCAGAGACAGGGTCAGGTGAAAATTGCCTCAGTTTTGGGTGGATAAATCCATAAGGAATCCCCCAGGCATCCTGGCCTGACCTGAATAGTGGAGTCCTATGTAAACTGAAACAAAGGTAGTCACTTCTGACTGCAGGCCTGACAAAGAGTGAATACCAGTAAATTCGTAAAATGAACTAAGAACCTGTGCTGCCTGGCTAACCTGAATTCCAGAATTTTACTTGTCTGGCCTGACTTTACCAGCAGCTGTTGGTGGTAGAAAAATCTTGAAAGTGAACAGAGCACAGCAGAGTTAAAAAGCACAACCACTGTCCTGAGGACACTGGCAAAAAACTGAGACATAGTGGTTGTGGGTGGGGTTATCCTGTGCCGGTAAATTACTTTTTTGTTGCCAGTGTCCTTTTGTGCTTACGTGCAGCAGTAAACCCAACAGTCTGATAAAGAAAAATGTATTAGGCCGCAAACACACGATCAGTCTAAACCGATGAAAACGGACTGAAGGACCGTTTCATCGGTCCAAACCGACCGTGTGTTTTACGTCACCGCGTTGGACTCGATCGTTTTTTAACTGATGGTGTGTAGGCACATCAGACCATCAGTCAGCTTCATCGGTTAACCAATGAGAACGGTCCTTCGGACCGTTCTCATCGCATGGACTGATTGTGTGTACAAGGCCTTAAATATAAAGAAATACTTAAAGTGATTGTAAAGTCTCATTTAAAAAAAAAAAAAAAAATGTTATACTTACCTGCTCTGTTGCAGTTGGTTTTGCACAGAGCAGACTGGGTCCTCCTCTTCTCGGGTCCCTTTTTGCTGCTCAGACACGGAGCTGTGGTCTGCCCCGGCCCCCTCTCTTGCCTAACTGACTTTGACAGCAGCGGGCACCAATGGCGCCGCTGCTGTGTCTCAGCCAACCAAGAGGGAGAGTCCCAGGCAGCCGAGGGACTCGTGGACATCGCTGGAGAGAGATGCCCATCTCTCTCCAGCGATCCGGGCTGCCCAATACAAATTCACTGCAATAGAGCAGGCACGTATAACACGTTTTTTATTTTTTTTAAACAAGACTTTACAATCACTTTAAGTATTTCTTTATGTTTAATTCATTTTTCTTTATCAGATTGTTGGATTATACTGGTGCTCACAGCAAAAGGGCACACTGGCAACATAAAGTCATTGACCAGCACAGGATAACCCCACCCACAACTACCATGTCTCAGGTAAGTACAGGGAGGATGAGGGGGGCTGCTGCTCACAGAAGGCTTTTTTTTTACCTTTTTTTTTTTTAATAGGTGAATGGCTGGTAGCCAGAACTTTGTCTGTTGTCCGTGAGGGGCAGGTGTTGGTGCAACTAGTTAACTTGGGGTCCACCCCTATTCAAGTGTCCACGGACGTGACCATTGCCGAGTTATATACAGTACCCAAAAGCTGCATTACTGACCCTTGCCCTGGGGTGGAGGCCGCCTGTGCTGCTCTGCAAACGGCTCTACCTGATTCAGCAGAAGCCCATCTTCCGAAATTGTTAGCACAACTAGCACTTCCGGTGCCGGGAATGATTCTTGACCAACGTAACAAGCTCCATCAATTAGTTCACAGACATATGATGGCATTCTCTCAAGGCCCTGAGGACTACGGTTGTACTAATGCTTTGGATCATTCCATCCACACCGGAGACACAGCTCCTGTTCGGGAAAGATATCGCAATATACCCCCCGCTCTTTGTCAAGAGGTCAAAGACTTGTTACGCTGTATTCTGAAAGGGGGGGTGATTCGAGAGAGTTGTAGCCCATGGGCTGCGCCCATAGTCCTGGTGCAAAAAAAAGATGGCAGCTTATGTTTTTGTGTGGACTATCGCAGATTGAATGCCTGTACCCATCGGGATGCTTACCCACTACCCAGGGTCGAAGAATCCCTAATGGCCTTGGGGCAGGCACAGTACTTCTCCACGCTCGACTTGGCCAGCGGATATTGGCAGGTCCCCGTAAAAGAGGAAGATCGTGAAAAAACGGCCTTTATCACCCCTCTGGGACTATTTGAGTTTAATCGGATGCCCTTTGGCCTGACCAATGCCCCCAGTACGTTTCAACGGTTGATGGAACGTTGCTTGGGAGACTTGAACTTTGAATCTGTCCTGATTTATTTAGATGACATTATCATCTTCTCCAGAACGTTCGAGGACCATTTGCTACATCTGGATCAAGTCCTCCAGCGGTTGACCCAGTATGGCCTTTGGCTCAAACCAGAAAAATGTCATCTCATGAGAACCAAAATCCAGTATTTGGGGCATGTGGTCGAGGCAAAAGGGGTGTCCCCCAATCCAGATAAAATTCAGGCTGTACAGGCGTGGACAAGCCCTAAAACGGTAACAGAGCTACGTTCCTTTTTGGGACTTGTGGGTTAATACCGCAGATTCATTCTGAACTTTGCTACTATTGCAGCCCCCTTGACCCAGTTGCTGTGCGGTCAGCCTGTTCATCGCAAGGGTAAATCTTCTCCCAGTATCATTGACAGTTGGGGGGCAGCACAGAGTGAGGCATTGGAGGCCCTCAAGGCGCAGCTGACTTCTGCACCCATATTGGCCTACACGGACTACCGTAAACCCTTCCGGGTGTACACCGATGCCAGCCTTCAAGGACTGGGGGCTGTGCTTGCTCAGGAGCAAGATGGAACTGAGCGGGTCATCGCTTATGCAAGTCGGAGCTTGCGCCCTACCGAACGTAATCCAGTCAACTACAGCTCTTTTAAACTGGAGTTGTTAGCGGTAGTCTGGGCCATCACCGAAAAGTTTGCCGAGTACTTGGTGAGTGGCCGGGTGGACATATATACTGACAACAATCCTCTCGCCTACCTAGAGACGGCAAAACTGGGTGCCTTGGAACAACGCTGGGTGGCACGATTGGCCCGGTTCAGCTATACCATTCACTACAAACCAGGGCGCTCCAATGGTAATGCTGATGCCCTCTCTCGATTTCCCTTTGACCGGCCTCAGGATGATCTAGATCAACAACTCGAGGGGGAGGAGGTCGCTCCCTCCGGGGTCAACACGCAGGAGCAACTGGCTTCAATGACTCTGCAAAGTAATCAGGGCCTACCAGGAGGGTCCGAAATTCACACTCCTCGAGAATGGTTGCAACTCCAGCAGAACAATCCTGACCTGGATCAGCTCGTTAGATACTGGGACAGGGATCAGAAGCCAGATTCCAGGGAGCGAAGAAAGCTCTCACCAACGTTGTGCCAGCTGCTAAAACAGTGGGATCGGCTGGAAAGATATAATGGACTCTTATACCGACAAGCACGGGTGCCTGGAGAGTCGCGAGTTATTCATCAGCTGGTTATCCCTCAATCGGAGGCCTTGGAGGTTTGTCGAATATTTCACCGGATTGGAGGACACTTCTGTGCGGAACGGACAGAGGCCCTTATTCGTAAGTACATATTTTGTCCAGGACTGTCTAAGTGGGTGCAAAGGGCATGTCAGGAGTGTCAGAGTTGTGCCATCCACAAGGGAGGAACAGAGCAAACTACCCCCCTGGTGGTGAGAACGGAAGAACCCTTTGAATTGCTGACCATGGACTTCCTGACAGTGGCAGACACATCGTCAGGGTATCGCTATGCTTTGGTGTTTGTGGACCACTTCTCTAAGTTTGCCATCATAGTGCCAACTAAAGATCAGACTGCCACCACTACCGCTAAACTGTTCTGGACCCATGTAGTCCAGCCCTATGGGTGCCCCAAAAGGATTCTGTCGGACCAAGGGCCGAACTTTGAGTCTAAGGTGTTTTCTGAACTGTGTCGTCTTAGTGGTATTCGGAAGTCGCATACTACTCCTTACCACCCCCAAGGAAATGGGGCCTGTGAACGTTTTAATCGCACCTTGTTGGGATTAATTCGTACCTTAGAGCAGGAACACCGAGAACGTTGGCCGCAGTATGTAGGAGATGTCGTTTGGGCTTACAATCAGACTGTGCATAGAGCCACTGGTTATACTCCTCATTTTCTGATGTTTGGGCGTTACGGCCGGTTACCGGTGGATTTACTCCTAGAAACCCCAGAGCCTATTACGTCAAGGACCCCGGATGAGTGGGTCCAAGATCACTGGCACCGGCTGGATCAAGCCAAACAAATAGTGCTGGGAAAGCACCAGGATTTAGCCAAGGAAAGTGCTGTCCAATTGTTGCCACTTGCAGCGGGCGACAGAGTCTTGGTGAGGATTCCCAAACATCTGAGGGGCAGCAAGCTGGAGCCTAAATGGGACTTGCTAGCAGGGGAACCTGATGTGCAAGTTACCCCCATCCCTGTGGAGGATGATCCTCTTAGGGACGAAGTAGCGCCTATTGACCCTGTCGTGGGTGAGGAACAGTGCCCTGTTGTAGCTGATGGAGATGGACATTTGGGGAATTTGGAGCCTCGCTTCCCAAGGCGTACGACACGGGGACTGAAACCTGTCCGCTATGCTGATTATACCCTGAACTGTTGTTTTGCTTATTGACTTGCTGTTATCATATCGCACGGTGGTAATTGTTCTCCCTAGGTAATACAAGGGATTGCACTTCTTAAACGGGGGGGAAATGTAAGCAGCTGTCAGTGATAGGGCAGTCTAGTGCTGCAAGAGCAAGTGGTAAAGTAATCATATGTGTTCATACTGCAGTCAAATTGTTATGTTTTTGTATGTATTTATGTTTAACACTTCTGCCTCTATAGTGTCTCCAACACCATTTTGGAGGAGCCCTGTGTTCTGATAGGCCGCACGAGATCTCAAGAGATTTGGGCGACCATTTTTGGGTGGCTTCTTTTTATAGTAAAGCTCAGGCTGGTTTTAGGCAGAACACGTGTGGATGTAGATAGGGACAGACACCCTGCTTGTGAGGGAGAGAGAGGAGAAGCCAGGGAGAGTGTTCCGGCCTGTGAGGGATAGTTTAGGGGTCCTACGGAGTCCTGCAGTGGTAACCTTGGTCGGATGAAAGACTCCCAGCTGCTACGGGTAACGTGTTTCCAGCCTCTTCCAATAAGCATTGTGTGCTGGGGTATATAATGTACCATTAAGTGGGAAGTGCCTGTGATACTCAGAAATCCACATTGCTTAGAACAACAGTATCTGTACTGCATATATGTGCCTCCATGCCTGGAGTGGAATCATTTGCCGTTTGATTGTAAAGACTGTTACTACTACCGCCTCTCGGTAATAAACGTTACCTTGTTCAAAGAACTTTACGTGTGTCTCCCTCAGTGAATCGCCGCACCCCTCACCCCGCTTACATTTATAGCATGCATAAAGATAAAAAACCTTCTGCCTTTACAACCCTCTTTAACCACTTAACAACCGAGGATGTCATATGACGTCCTCGACTTTGTGCGGTAATATCTGAATGATGCCTGCAGCTACAGGCATCATTCAGATATCATCGTCTTCAGTCACCGATTCTCTGCACGATAAGAATGATCAAAGCAGCAGTTCTGCCGCTTGAAAGTTCTTATAGGCAGCGGGAAGGGACGTCCCCCCCCTCCCGCCGCCATCCGGTGCGTCTCCGGGTTCTCCCGTGCCATCGGGGGCCCAGAGAGCGAATTGGCCGGCGCTGGCTGGGAAGCATAGAGATGACTGGTGACCAGATGGTCACCAGTCATCTCTATGACCGTCGGAGGCCCGGGCCCGACGTTATGACGTCACGCCCGGTACCCCGAAGTAAAAAAAAGCCGCAATCGCGGCTGTCGGCATGAGATCGGTGAATTTTTTTTCACAATCTCATGCTTGTAAGCCTGGAGGAGAGATGTGGGGGTCTTATTGACCTAACATCTCTCCATAAAGAGGACCTGTCACACTATTCCCTATTACAAGGGATGTTTACATTCCTGCCCACATATGTAAACGCCTTTCAAACCCCACATATGAGGTATCGTCGCATGCGTTAGAGACCTCCTCTGTAACTCAAAAATAGTAACCTGTAAAAAAAATTAAATTGTCGCCTATGGAGATTTTTAAGTACAGAAGTTTGGCACCATTCCAGTTGAGTGGGCGCAATTTTAAAGCGTGACATGTTAGGTATCTATTTACTCGGCATAACACCGTCTTTCACATTATATAGAAAAATTGGGATAACTTTACTGTTTTGTTATTTTTTAATTCATGAAACCGTTTTTTTCCCCAAAAAAAGGCGTTTGAAAAATTATTGCGCAAATACCGTGCGAGAAAAAAAGTTGCAATGACGCCATTGTATTCCCTAGGGCAGGGGTGTCCAAACTTTTTTCAAAGAGGGTCAGATTTGATTAAGTGAACATGCGTGAGGGCCGACTTTTTTGCCTGACATTCTTTAAACCATTAAAATTCTGCCTAAGTGTGTTCGTCCGATCTTGGGCGTGTTATTTGGATATACTGTATATATTTTATTTGTGGCCCCAACGAATCCCAGAGCGCTGCTTAGGACTAAGGATGAGCTTGGGCGTGTTATTTGGATATACCGTATTTATTGGTGTATAACACGCACAAGCTTACCATTGCCATGAATGCAGCCTCACCATTGCCATGAATGCAGCCTTACAATTGACATGAATGCAGCCTTACCATTGCAACCAATGCAGCCTTACCATTGCAACCTCACCATTGCAACCAATGCAGCCTCACATGTGCCATAAATGCAGCCTCACATGTACCTTAAATGCAGCCTTACCATTGCCATCAGTGCAGCCTGAACGATGCCCATCTGCAGCCTCGGAGGGCAGAGGGAGGGGGCGGGACGAGTGCCAACAGATTACAAACAGGAGAATGCCTTGTTTACCCTGTGGCCTCTTTAATACAAAGTCCTGCCTCCTATGATAGACAGAACAGTCGTCCAATGGCATCCCAGGAGACGGGACTTCCAATAGAGACGCTGCTGAGTAAACAGGAGATTCTCTTCATGTAATCTGATGGCGCTCGTCCTGCCCCCTCCCTGTCCCCTCCAAGGCAGCGTCAATTAATACAGTATATATCTTTTGTGGCCCTGGGGGCCACAAACAATATATATATCCAAATCCCCAGGGGGGCCATATCAAATCAACAGGGGGGCCGCATTTGGCCCCCGGGCCTGACTTTGGACATGACTGCCCTAGGGTGTCTGCTAAAAAAATATATAATATTTGGGGGTTCTGATTAATTTTCTAGCAAAAAAATTTAGATTTTTACATGAAGGAGAGAAGTGCCAAAATAGGCCCGGTGGTCAAGTGGTTACGAAAAAATGTAAAAGAATATACCCGCCTTCCACCGCGGCTCCCAAGTGGCTTCTTTTATGGAGAGGCTGAAAACACTGGGTCTCAAGATCCTGGGGTCCCAAATCCCATGAGAATGCACTCCGGCGCAGTGTAGATGTGGCTTATTGTGGGATATGGAATCTTCAGCTTTAATAGGATCACATTCAAAAGCTGTTCAAAAGCCAGGGCTTAAAATAAGTACTTTAAAAAATAAAATAAAATGTACATTGTGCTTTTTCAGGGAGTGTGTGTGGGGATGGGGGACAGGGGATGGGAGAAATAGCTTGCAAGATATGCAGACCTTCCATGAAAACGCAAGGTTGTGTCCGAATAATTACTTGCAACCACTTGTGCCATGTCTTATGAAAGAAAAGTGGGTATGTTGGTGACATCTTGTGGTGAATCTTGATATTACACTACAAATTTATTTTAATGTATCATGCCCATTATCTTTATTTACAGTAAAATCAGAGGCATCGATCGATCTATCTATCTATTAAATCTAGTGTTTTACATGCCGATGTGTGGAAGATAACAGATCTGTATTTGGGACCACAAGAGAGCACTTTTGTCCAGGAGTTACCAGTGCAAGATTGGTGTTTAGGATTTCTTAATCTGTGTTGGCAAATACTCACACTCTGTTAGTATAGGTTTCAGTATGCTGTTGATTCTGAGACTGCTTTGTATTGGGATCATGTAAATGCTTTTTTATATTAGTAAACAAAGTGATGTATGCCATCTGCTGTGCTATTGTTTGTCGTTTACTTTATAATTTTTGCTTGAATTTAGCCATGAGTTTGCTTTAATCTTTTAATCACCATGATGTATTGTACACTGTATTCCCTTGGCAGTTAACGGTTTAATAATATAGCTACATTTCCATACACACCGTGCATGATTTGATAAACATTTGGTACAGTCCTATAACCTGCTCTTTAGTAAAATACTGTATTTATCAGCATATAACACGCAAAGGATTATAACACAGCTCAGCGAAGCTGGCCCCCCTACAATCAGCACAAATAAAAACTCAAGTGTATTTCTTTAGTGCTACGTTTGTGCTGTTTTGTGCCGCAAAAATTTACGTTTGTGCTGCTTTTATTTTGAAGATATAAGCAATTGTTTTTTCCAGACTATGACATCACACAGCCCCCCTACAACAGCCAAATGGCACAAAACTGGTCTCGTTGGTCAGTGCTACGTTTGTGCTGTTTTGTGCTGCTATTATTTCCGTTCTATCTTTTATTGTTTTTGCGTTATTAATGACTTATTAAAGGTCACCAAAGGTCACACAGCCCCCCTACAACGCCCAAATGACACAAAACTGGTCTCGTTGGTTAGTGCTACGTTTGTGCTGTTTTGTGCTGCAACATTTTTTATTTGTGCTGTTATGGTTTTAAAGTTATAACAGTTTATTTATTTTTTTCAAACCCCACTCACTTTGCCCACCTTACAATCAGCACAAATAAAAACTCAAGTGTGTTTCTTTAGTGCTATGTTTGTGCTGTTTTGTGCTGTTTAAATTTCCTTTCTATCTTTTATCGTTTTTGCGTTATTAAAGCGGTCCTCCACCCTAAAGTGGAGTCCCGCTGATCGGAACCCTCCCCCCCTCCGGTGTCACATTTGACACCTTTCAGGGGGGAGGGGGGTGCAGACACCTGTCTAAAGACAGGTATTTGCACCCACTTCCGGCCACACGCTACGGGCGAAAGACGGGCATTCCGTCACATCCCGTCTGTCGCCCGTTGTGTGCTGGGAACACTCGGCTCCCAGCACACAGCGTGTGAGCCAATCGGCGGGCGCAGCGCGACTCGCGCATGCGCCGTAGGGAACCGGGCAGTGAAGCCGCAGCGCTTCACTTCCTGGTTCCCTCAGCGTGGATGGCGGGGGGAGCAGCAGAGTGACGAGCGATCGCTCGTGCTCTGCTGCGATCGGCGCTGGACTCCAGGACAGGTAAGTGTCCTAATATTAAAAGTCAGCAGCTGCAGTATTTGTAGCTGCTGGCTTTTAATATTTTGTTCCCATGGCACATCCGCTTTAATAATTTATTAAAGGTCACCAAAGGTCACACAGCCCCCCTACAACGCCCAAATGATGCAAAACTGGTCTTGTTGGTTAGTGCTACATTTGTGCTGGTTTGTGCTTCTAAAAAATGTATTTGTGCTGTTATGGTTTTTAAGTTATAACAGTTTTTTTGTTTTTTCAAACCCCACTCACTTTGTCCCCCCCCTACAATCAGCACGAATAAAAACTCAAGTGTGTTTCTTTAGTGCTGCGTTTGTGCTGTTTTGTGCTGTTTACATTTTCTTTCTATCTTTTATCGTTAAGGTCACCAAAGGTCACTCAGCCCCCCACAACACCCAAATGACACAAAACTGGTCTCGTTGGTTAGTGCTATGTTTGTGCTGTTTTGTGCTGCTAAAATTTATGTTCTATCTTTTATTGTTTTTGTGTTATTAATGATTTATTAAAGGTCACCAAAGGTCACTCAGCCCCCCTACCACCCCGAAAGGACACAAAACTGGTCTCGTTGGTTAGTGATACGTTTGTGCTGGTCTGTGCTGCTAAAATTTTTAGTTGTGCTGTTATGGTTTTTAAGTTATAACAGTTTTTTTGTTCTTTTCAAACCCCACTCACTTTGCCCCCCCCCCGTACAATCTGTACAAATAAAAACTCAAATGTTTTAGTGCTATGTTTGTGCTGCTAATATTTTTATTTGTGCTGCTATGGTTTTTAAGATATAGCAGCTTGTTTTTATTTGATAACAACCCACTCACTTTGCACCCCATGTTATTAAATCTTAAAAACAAACATACTATTTGTTAGTGCTACGTTTGTGCTTTTTTGTGCCATAAAAATACAAATTTGTGTTGCTTTTATTTTTAAGATATAAGCAATTTGTTTTTTCCCAGACAATGACATCACCCTGCCCTCCTGTCCCATGCCTGGTTAGTGATCTCCTGGTTAGACAGCAGCAATTGGAGCACAGCGAGGTATGGGTGCCTGTGATCAGTCCAGTAGACTGCGTGGTGGCATATAAGCTGGCACTGAGCTTGGCTGGCAGCATACTGTGGGTAAGCAGCTGGAAGCAGGAGACAGGTGAGACCTTGCTGGACTGAAGAGCTGTAGCAGGCTTGATGAGCAGGATGCAGGGTCAGATGAGCCGGGTCCATAATGGTCGGGCAGATCAGGCATAGACGGCAGACAACAGGATAGTCGGGTCACAAGCCAAATCAGCAACGGGAGTTAGATCAGGCAAGAACAGAAGGCAGAATCCAGAGACAAGCCATGGTCAGGGCAGGTAGCAGTCAAACTCCGTTTTGTTTGTTTGTTTTTAAGATTTAATAACATGGGGTGCAAAGTGAGTGGGTTGTTATCAAATAAAAACAAGCTGCTATATTTTAAAAACCATAACAGCACAAATAAAAATATTAGCAGCACAAACATAGCACTAAAACATTTGAGTTTTTATTTGTGCAGATTGTACGGGGGGGGGGGCAAAGTGAGTCAGTTTTGTGTCATTTGGGTGTTGTGGGGGGCTGAGTGACCTTTGGTGACCTTAACGATAAAAGATAGAAAGAAAATTTAAACAGCACAAAACAGCACAAACATAGCACTAAAGAAACACACTTGAGTTTTTATTTGTGCTGATTGTAAGGTGGGCAAAGTGAGTGGGGTTTGAAAAAAATAAATAAACTGTTATAACTTTAAAACCATAACAGCACAAATAAAAAAATTTGCAGCACAAAACAGCACAAACGTAGCACTAACCAACGAGACCAGTTTCGTGTCATTTGGGCGTTGTAGGGGGGCTGTGTGACCTTTGGTGACCTTTAATAAGTCATTAATAACGCAAAAGCGATAAAAGATAGAACGGAAATATTAGCAGCACAAAACAGCACAAACGTAGCACTAATCAACGAGACTAGTTTTGTGTCATTTGGGCGTTGTAGGGGGGCTGTGTGACCTTTGGTGACCTTTAATAAGTCATTAATAACTCAAAAACGATAAAAGATAGAAAGGAAATTTAAACAGCACAAACATAGCACTAAAGAAACACACTTGAGTTTTTATTTTTGCTTATTGTAAGGTGGGCAAAATGAGTGGGGTTTGAAAAAAATAAATAAACTGTTATAACTTTAAAACCATAACAGCACAAATAAAAAAATTTGCAGCACAAAACAGCACAAACGTAGCACTAACCAACGAGACCAGTTTCGTGTCATTTTGGCGTTGTAGGGGGGCTGTGTGACCTTTGGTGACCTTAAATAAATCATTAATAACGCAAAAACGATAAAAGATAGAACAGAAATAATAGCAGCACAAAACAGCACAAACGTAGCACTAACCAACGAGACCAGTTTTGTGCCATTTGGCTGTTGTAGGGGGGCTGTGTGATATCATAGTCTGGAAAAAAAACAATTGCTAATATCTTCAAAATAAAAGCAGCACAAACGTAAATTTTTGCGGCACAAAACAGCACAAACGTAGCACTAAAGAAACACACTTGAGTTTTTATTTGTGCTGATTGTAGGGGGGCCAGCTTCGCTGAGCTCACTAAACAATGTACTGCACAGACAGTATATCACAGGGGACAGGTGCAGTGCTGTTTTAAATATACAGAGTCACCTATAGAGTGCTGGTGCCCCTATAGAAAAAATAGTTCAGAAACCTGTGCCTGCCTGACTATGTACTTGACAGAAACTCAGTATATGACAGGTGAACAGTCACCTATACAGTAATGACTGCCCCCCCCCCCCCCCCCTACAGAAATTATTATTTTTTTCTGAAAAATCTCACGGAGTATGGAACTGTTACTTGACAGAAACTCAGTATATGACAGGTGAACAGTCACCTATACAGCAATGACTGCCCCCACAACACAGACATTTTTTTTTTCTGAAAAATCTCACTGAGTATGGAACTGTTACTTGACAGAAACTCAGTATATGACAGGTGAACAGTCACCTATACAGTAATGACTGCCCCCACCCCACAGAATTTTTTTTTTTTTTCTGAAAAATCTCACTGAGTATGGAACTGTTACTTGACAGAAACTCAGTATATGACAGGTGAACAGTCACCTATACAGTAATGACTGCCCCCACCCCACAGAATTTTTTTTTTTTTCCTGAAAAATCTCACTGAGTATGGAACTGTTACTTGACAGAAACTCAGTATATGACAGGTGAACAGTCACCTATACAGTAATGACTGCCCCCACCCCACAGAAATTATTTTTTTTTCTGAAAAATCTCACTGAGTATGGAACTGTTACTTGACAGAAACTCAGTATATGACAGGTGAACAGTTGCTGTGGCAGGTCTGGTGTTATTGTAATATGCAGCCAGTTAGCTATAGATTGCAAACAGCCACTATAGATGAAGCAAATGCCTGAAGTATATAGCAGCACAGCAGATGTCAGAGGAATACAGTGCTTCTTGATATTTAAGAAACAAACTAAGACCTACAACTGTCCCTATCAGAATCAGCAGCAAGCAACCATCCCCTCACATAACTGAAGCAGCCAGATACGATAAGATGATGCAGATCTCAAATGAATAAAGTGTTCCCTCTTGAAATTTCTGGAGCAGTAATTAATCACAGCACACACCTAACACTCTCCCTAAAGAACAATCAGGAACCTTGCCCTCACATAAGTAGAATACAGCCAGATCACCTAACTTTCCCTAAGCAGCAGATTCCACCAGCCTTTCCCTATCTAGAGTAAAGCAGAGTGACGATCTGTGCTGTGTGCCTGTATCTAATATAGAAGCACGTCACATGATGGGTCACATGCTGCACTGGCCAATCACAGCCATGCCATAAGTAGGCATGGCTGTGATCAGATTACAGTCAAAGTTGTAAAAAGAAAGGCGATTTGTTACCGTGCCGCGCGCCAAATATACCCGAACCCGAACCCAAACTTTTTCCAACTATTCGGGTTCGGGTCCGGGAAAAACCCAAAGTCCGTACCGAACCCGAACTTTACAGTTCGGGTTCGCTCAACCCTACTGCTAACCTAACGAAAGAAACCTTATTAGCCTATATCTCGGTGATACCAAAAGAGGGGAAAGATCTGGGTCTATGCGGAAGTTACCGGCCGATCTCCTTGCTAAGGTTATAGCAAATAGGATACAAAAGCATATCCCAGATCTGATAATCTGATACATCTGGACCAGGTGGGATTTGTTCCCACGAGGGAGGCACGCAACAATACTATTAAAGCCATAAACCTGGTACAGATAGCAAACATAACTCAGACGCAATGTGTGTTCCTGAATACAGACGCAGAGAAGGCCTTTGACAGGGTGAATTGGAGTTTCATGCGGGCAGTCCTACAACATGGAGGCTTTGTAAAGAAAATAATAAAATGGATATTCTCTATGTACTCAGGGCCAGGTACGGGCCAACGGAATATTATCAGAGCCCCTACAGATCTCGAACGGGACTAGACAGGGCTGCCCCCTGTCTCCACTCCTCTTCGCCCTGTCACTAGAGTCATTTCTGTGTACTTTGCGTCGAAATCGGGATATCTCAGGAATACAAATAGGGAAGAACCATTGCAAAATTACAGCCTATGCAGATGACATGTTGTTTACCCTCACTAATCCGCTGATCTCAATCCCGAATTTGATGAGGGAATTTGAGAAATATGGATCTCTCTCGAATCTAAGTATTAATTTCAATAAGTCAGAAGCAATGGGAGTTAATGTCCCACAAACATCTATAACATACCTAAAACAAACATTTAAGTTCAAGTGGACAGATAGAGCATTGACATATCTTGGTATACAATTACCAGGCAAAGTGGACAAGATCTTTGATCTAAACTTCCCACCATTATTGCAAAAGGTGAAGTTGTTACTTGATAAATGGAACCAGGGGTTCCATACTTGGCTGGGCCGATGTAATATTATTAAGATGAGCATACTTCCGAAAATCCTTTACTTACTACAAACATTACCAATACACATCCCAGTGCAGTATTTTAAACAATGTCAGAGAGTTATCTTTGAGTTCGTATTGGCACATAAAAACCCCAGGATACAAAGGAAACAATTAATGTATACTAAGCAATAGTGTTGAGCAGAATATGCCATATTCGATTTCGCGATATATCTCGAATATATATTCGAATATTCGAGATATATTCGCTAAATTCGAATATTCGTGATATTTTATCGAAAGTAAATGATTGCGATTTTTCGCTATTGCGAATGCGAAAATAATTGCGATTTTTTGATAACTGCGGTAGGAGCACTCTGATTGGCTCAGAATATTCGTGATATTTTATCGAAATATCGCAACATGCGAATGCGATATTTATTGCGCAATTTCGAGAAATGCTGGAGGAGCGCTCTGATTGGCTCAGAATATTCGTGATATTTTATCGAAATATCGCAACATGCGAATGCGATATTTATTGCGCAATTTCGAGAAATGCTGTAGGAGCACTCTGATTGGCTCAGAATATTCGTGATATTTTACAATACAAAATAATTGCGAATATTCGGCAAATGCGGAAGGAGCACTCTGATTGGCTCAGAATATTCTTGATATTTTACAATACAAAATAATTGCGAATATTCGGCAAATGCAGAAGGAGCACTCTGATTGGCTCAGAATATTCTTGATATTTTACAATACAAAATAATTGCGAATATTCGGCAAATGCAGAAGGAGCACTCTGATTGGCTCAGAATATTCTTGATATTTTACAATACAAAATAATTGCGAATATTCGGCAAATGCGGAAGGAGCACTCTGATTGGCTCAGAATATTCTTGATATTTTACAATAGAAAATAAAAAGTGTTTTGCATTGGTGGTGATTCTTTACTCTATCCATCTGTCACAGCCGTTTGTCAATCAAACACCTTGAAGATTGAACACGTTCATGCTGCATGCTTTGGACTTTTTTTCACTTCACATATCAAAGACATTTTTATGAAAGATTATTTTTCTATTATTGGGACTATATTTCTTTATATATTTGTTTCACTGTGTATTTCACAAGTTATTTGCGCTTGCTTATTTTATAATTTGCCCACATGTCTTGTCACTAGACATATTTTTTATTCTTGTAGAGCGACTCCATTTTCTGTCTTGTATTAATTTATGTTGTATAACATTTTTGAGTTGCTGCTGTATTCTCCCCTTTTTTAAGGTATGCGCAATTTTTTCCTTCTTACAAAAAATAATAATATCAAACATACAAATATTCATAACATACACATACACAAAGCCCCCCCCTTTTGCATCAGAGACAATCAGAGTTCTCCTACCACAGTTATCGAAAATTCGCAATCATTTTCGCATTCGCAATAGCGAAAAATCGCAATTTTTTTTTTTTCAATTTGGCAACATAATAGGATCGCCTCAGCTTAGCTACTCGGCCCAGGGTCTCTAATCATACCAGCAATGCTTTTAGACGTCGATAGGATGTGATCTGTTTTAAAAATCAAATTGAAAAAATGCGAATATTCGGAATTGCGAATATTCACCGCGAAATTCGAAATATAGCGCGATTTCTCGAATATGCTATATTCGAGTCGAATATTCGCAATGCGAATATTCGTGAGCAACACTACTAAGCAACAGGGAGGACTGGGGGTCCCAGATATAAGGAAATACTACTATGCTGTACACCTGAACAGGCTAATAGATTGGAATAGGCATTCTGGTACAAAATTATGGGTACAAATTGAACAGTCCCAATCTAAAAAAAACATTAGAAAGGGCACCATGGTGGCTTGCTTCACTGCCTAAAGAAACAAATAAGAACCCGATATGGGGAAATATGGTGAGGATATGTGCAGCAGCACTCTCTATGATTGGTATTGACCCCAGGACCTCCCCACTATACCCGGTGATAGGTAACCCTCTGTTCCCGATGGGATACCAAGAGGGTGCTTTACGACATTTAAGGGACAGAGAATGTATACAGGTAGTTAATTATATCCGAATGGGAAAATGGGTCACAATAGCCGACCTGATGGAACAAGGGAACGTATTCTGTCTAAAGTTTTGGAACGCACTCCAGATGGTCCACTTCCTGAAGACATTACCAAACCCGGGGTTTTTTGAGAGACCACTTATGAGATTTGAGAAAATGTGTAGCGAGAGGGGAATACTGACACATACCCTATCAATGAGTTACGAATTACTAGCACAATCAGGGAGTTGCCCCCCGAAGTGTATTCAAGACTGGGAACAGGAACTAAAAAAGACATTTAATACAGAACAACGACAACGTATATATAAACGAACGCATGAAACATCAATCTGCGCGAGGACCCAAGAGACAAACTATAAGATCTTTGCAAGATGGTATAGGACACCAGAAAGATTAAATAAAATCTTTCCAGAAGTGTCAGATAAATGTTGGAGGTGCCAGGGAAACAAAGGGACGATGCTTCATATATTCTGGGATTGTCCCTTGTTAAAGTGCTTCTGGTTAGAGATTAAAAGGGCCCTTCAGTTCTGTTCAGAATATGAGATACCTGAAAATCCAGAATTCTATCTTTTACATATGAACCAAATCCCAGAGAAAGTATATAGGGAGACAAGCATATGCCACTTATTAGATGCGGCAAAAGCATGCATAACAAAGAAGTGGAAGTCACCAGCCCCACCAACTATAGAGATGTGGATAAGTAAAGTGAAGGAAATTAGTAAGTTAGAATAACTAGTACTGACAGCACGACACCAACAGGAAAGATACTTAAGAACATGGACTTCCTGGAAATCCTCTTTGGACTCCAGGGCAGAGATGTAAGGAGGGTAGGGGCAAATATCACAGAGTCCACTGTGAACATGGAGGGGGGGTGGGTGGGTACTGAGGGAGGATAACAGGGAGTGGCTGGGGCTCCTTGTTGAAATGTTTTGAGTGGTGTCGTTGTTTCTCCCGGACAACCAGGAGGAGGGACGGTATAATTAGGGTAGGGAAGTACGGTTGATGACGACCAAGGTTAAAAGGGGATGCACGATAGTATGTATTGTATTGTGCAAAAACAAGAAGGATATGGACAGCCGCACTCCAGTAACTTGAAAAAAGACGTGCCCTTTATTGGGTACAGGAAAAAATGCACTACAGATATCAGCACACAGTGGGATAAACAGCTGACGCGTTTCGCATTGAGTGTCAATGCTTAATCATAGCTATGATTAAGCATTGACACTCAATGCGAAACGCGTCAGCTGTTTATCCCACTGTGTGCTGATATCTGTAGTGCATTTTTTCCTGTACCCAATAAAGGGCACGTCTTTTTTCAAGTTACTGGAGTGCGGCTGTCCATATCCTTCTTGTTTTTGCACATCCTGTGCATTGCCAGCACCCATCTGCTTCTGAGTGGACATCAATTACCCTAGTGAGCTCACCTGGAGCGGCAGCTTTCTTACCTGTATGTATTGTATTATTGGATATTGTATGTTCAGTTGTATCATTTGTACATGTATTATTATTTTGTTTTAAATAAAAAAAAGACTTAAATCCAAAAAAAAGAAAGCTATTACTAAACAAGATTCGCCAGCATAACGTATTTTCGACAGCGTAGGGCAGCGTAAGTGGGCGTCACCCCATGCAAATGATGGTCCGACCGTGTCACAGTGGTTTATGTCGGGCGTATCTTAAACGGCGCATGCGCTGTGACGTGGATGAATTGACTGCACCCATCTGCGCATGCTCACAACTACGCCCGGCGTAACCCCTAAGATACGCTGGCCCACCGCCTATGCCCAGTGCATAAATACGCCCAGACATGCGCCCGTCAAGTGCAAAAGTACACAAGCATTTTTTTTGTGCTAGTACTTTTGTTTCTTGAGGCATGTCTGCACCAGTAGTGCCTGCTAAGGGTCCGCCGGACCGTTTCCAGTGGACATTTCTGCTCCCGATTTTGATCTGATGGACTGTACACACTATCAGATCAAAATCCCCGCGGAAAACATACCCGGTGACGTGGCCGCGCTGTCGCCGCGACGATGACGCGGCGACGTGCGCGACCCTTGAAGGTAAATACTTCCACGCATGCGTCGAATCACTTCGACGCATGCGAGGGATGGGGATCGCTTGGACTTATCCGGTGAGTCTGTACAGACGACCGGATCAGTCCAACGGACAGGTTTCCAGCGGATAGATTTCTTAGCATGCTAAAAAAATGTATCCGCTTGAAAACCGTCGGCTGGAGAAATGTCCGCCGAAAAATGTCCGCTAGGCCGTACACACGACCGGATTTGTCTGCTGGAACTGATCCGCGGATAAATCCCAACGGACAGATCCGGTTGTGTGTACGGGGCCTAAGTACGGCACGTGCCTCTATGGGGCACTGAGTGGCACTACCAGCAAGGTGGAGAAAGATCAGATCCTGATGGAGTTAACGACGCAGGTGAATGCCCTTGGCGTGGAGGCTAGGACCCCCAGGGATATAATGAAAAAGATCAATGATTTGCGGCGTCTTGTGAAAGAGAAGCTGGCAAAGATCAGGAAGCATGCCAGTGGCACAGGAGGTGGACCAGCCACCAACATCACCCTCACTTCTGAGGAGCAGGTGATTGCCCGATGCCTGGAGAGGGAGCAGGTTGAGGGCCTGGAGGGATATGGTTCTGTTGATCAGCCCTTGAGGACAGGTAGGTGTGTTTTATCTTCCGGTGTGTAGCATGTGAGGGGGTGGAAGGGAACATGTGACAAGTGTGTGGGTCCACCAACATGTGAATGTTTTGTGTCATCCACAGATGTGCTGGAGGGAGCTGGGCCGTCGTCGGATGCTGGGCGACCCACGCCATCCCTGGAGGAGAGTGCCCCCACCTCACCTGTAGAGGAAGTAGAGGAGGAGCAGGTCACTATGGAGGAAGGATTCTTCATAGTGGAGGAGACCCCCATACCAGTACCCTCCCAAACCTCCTCCCCTTTAGGGATAGCCCCTCAAGGGCCACCCCCCCATCAGGGATAGCCCCTCAAGGACCACCCTATCCAGCCGGCCCCAAGCCTCTCCTGCCACAAGGAAGGCTACATGCAAAACAAGGGGTGTTCCGGAGGCATTGGAGGAGAATTTGGCGAGGGACCAGGCCCAGCAAACCAGCCATATGGGTGCCTTAGTGGGGGACCTGCACCGTGTGGCAGAGAGCC
The DNA here is from genome assembly GCF_905171775.1 of Rana temporaria. Taxonomy (NCBI): domain Eukaryota; kingdom Metazoa; phylum Chordata; class Amphibia; order Anura; family Ranidae; genus Rana; species Rana temporaria. Next base: position 85,792,980 of record NC_053494.1, on the reverse strand, counting down.
TGGCCTCCTCGGCCCAGACCCAGGCTGCCTGTACCCTAGCTGTGCAGCAGGCCCTCACGCAGCAGGCGGATCAGAATTTTGCCATCAATGGCAGCCTACAGGATGTGGTTGGAAACACCACAGCAATTGTGACCTGTCTGGGGGAACTGCAGGCCACCACATCAGGCCTTGTGACTGAGGTCCGGAGCCTGGCAGAGGCAGTCCAGGCCAATACGGCTGCCATGCAGGTGGAGGGGAGGAGCCTGCGCAACACCACCACCCGCCAGCTGCGGATGCAGGCGGTGACAAATACTTTCCTCCACCGCATAGTCCTGGCATTGAAGGGCAGGCAAGCAGCAAGGGAGAGACCGGGGGATGTACCTCCACCAGACAACCCCCCCACCTGAGGCTCCCCCCAGGCAACTGCGGCCCAGGAGCCTAGGCACCTGGCGCAGCCCATGACAGATGATTTATTTTTTGGTTTTCTTTTATGCTCAAGTGATGAGTTTTTGGTTTTATTTGTATACTCAGGTGATGAGTGTTTATTTTTTATTTAAACTCAGGTTATGAGTTGTCTTTTTTTTTCTAATTCCTGCACACAGGGAGTAGTGCAGGCTACAGTGTGACTGGTGTGTGAATGTGGGGGTGACATTCCTGCCGGCAAAGGGGTTGTCACCCTGGGTCGTTGGGGAGAAGTGATCCCCACGACCGTGTGAATGTGGTATAAATGGACAGCGACATAATTGGGGCTAGCGTGGCGTTGCTGCTCCCAAGTCCTGCATGGTGGACCTGGGCTAATCCAATGTGATGTGGATGTGGTGTGTGTGAGCTAGGGACCACAGTGGTGTGCATGCGTGCATTCTCCTTGTGCCATGATGAATGTGTGTGTTTAACGTGCAAAGAAGCCTACCACGAGGCATCTCCTGACTGCTCTTCCCTCAGGAGACGGGCTAGCCTCGCTTAGGGGGGGACTGTGTGGTTCGAGGGTCAGGTCATCACGTATGTCAATCTCCAGGCCCTTTTTCATGGCGTAGTTGTGCAGCACGCAACATGCACCAATGATCTGGCACACAAAGTTTGGGGAATACAACAGGGTCCCCCCGGACTTATCCAGGCATCGGAAATGGGACTTCAGGATGCCGAATGTGCGTTCCACTACTGCACAGGTACGTATGTGTGCAGCATTGTAGTTTCTCTCTCCTCTGGTTTGGGGATTCAGGAATGGAGTCAGGAGATGGGGCCCAAGTGCATATGCCGAGTCACCTGGAAGGGAAAAAACAGGAGGATGTTAGTCGTGCATGTGCCCCTCGTGATGTCTGCATCATGGGGTCGGACAGTCATGCCTGACACCCATGTCACTCACCAACCAGCCAGCTGATCTTGTACATGTTCTGTTCAAATTCTGTTGGGATGTTGCTTTGACGGTATATGTAGCTGTCGTGGCTGGCCCCGGGGTGTTTGGCACGGATGTGCCATATGAGGCATTGGGCATCAGTTATCACCTGTACGTTGATGGAATACCAATGCTTCCGATTGCGATATATGTGCTCTGTGGCTTGGGGGGGCCGTAGTGCCACATGTGTGCAATCAATGGCCCCCACGGTGCGTGGGAATCTGGCATTTCTGAAGAAATCTGCCATTGCCTTCTGCCGCAGATGCTCATGGGTGGGTTGATGATGTGGTTGGACATGCATCTGAGGATTGCGGGGACAACCTGGTGCACCCATCTGCTCATGGTGGATTGTGACATCCCAGACACGACTCCACTTGTACGCTGAAAAGATCCACTTGCAAGGAAAGGCAGTGTTGCCAGTACCTTGACCAGTGGCTGCACTGCATGTACGCGTTGTGTCTTGCTGGTGATGTCATCATGCAGGGTTGTGGCTATTTCCGGGATGGCATCAGGGCCGAATCTGAAGATGCGATACACCTCCGAATCACCCATGCCAAAGACGTCTATGCACGTGCGGTATATCCTCTCCCGTGCCCTCCTACGTGCCCGTAGATGCAGGAGTGCTATTAACACGGCTGCCCCTGGCATGTTGGCATACAGATGTAGTAACCAAAAAATGTAGCGCTAAAAAACTGAAACTCCAAAATATGTGGTACCATGTGAGGTGACAATATTCATCTAAGAGTGTATATACATGAACCACTAACATATATATAAGTAGCTCAAACAGTGCTTGATGCAAAGAAAAAGTCTATGTATCAAGGTTGAATGGTCATCAATTGAATGATAGGTGTAGGGAAAACAGGTGAGCTGCTATCCGATGATTGGGATACAACAGGTATACAAGTTGTCTGTAGCACTCTATAAGGATCACAATCACATCAAGGTAGGTAGTGGATGAAATACGCTTACCAGATGGGTTGGACTCTAATACTGTACAGCAAAGAGTCGGCCAGACATAGTGGTCTTTGGAAACCGGGACCACTGAAACTGGAATGGGACCATAAGCGGGACTGGAACTCCAAATTGACATGGACAGCAGGAACCAGCAATGCTTGAATGGTCATTGCCCCTGTTGAAGGCTTACTTAAGCGAAACGCGTCGGGTATTGCCATTGAGCACCCCACATTGCCATTTTTGTACGTGATCACTTTTATCCATGTCATATTCTGTCTATGACTTTTATAAATAAACCTTTTTGGTTTTAATTGACCTGCACTATTGGAGTTCCTTTTTTCCATTTTATATTATCCATTCCATGGTTTCCTGGGAGCTTTAACAACATCCTTTCCTGCACCTCCTGACTGATGGTCCAAGGATCGCATTCAAAGCTTGTAGTATTGATCTAACACACCATTCAAGCATTGCTGGTTTCTGCTGTCCATGTAAATTTGGAGTTCCAGTCCCGCTTATGGTCCCATTCCGGTTTCAGTGGTCCCGGTTTCCAAAGACCATTATGTCTGGCCGACTCTTTGCTGTACAGTATTAGAGTCCAACCCATCTGGTAAGCGTATTTCATCCACTACCTACCTTGATGTGATTGTGATCCTTATAGAGTGCTACAGACAGCTTGTATACCTGTTGTATCCCAATCATCGGATAGCAGCTCACCTGTTTTCCCTACACCTATCATTCAATTGATGTCCATTCAACCTTGAGACATAGACTTTTTCTTTGCATCAAGCACTGTTTGAGCTACTTATATATATGTTAGTGGTTCATGTATATACACTCTTAGATGAATATTGTCACCTCACATGGTACCACATATTTTGGAGTTTCAGTTTTTTAGCGCTACATTTTTTGGTTACTATTTTTGCTGGCTTTGTTTGTTTGTTTGTATGTAGCAGCTAGACACTTTGTTTTTGAACTAGCGCAGTTTTTTCTTTATTTTTCTTTGGCATACAGATGTGTTGTCCTGCAAGTGTGGTTGCTTAGCTCGTCCGTAACGTTGCTGCTGTAGCTGCTCTCCAGCTGACCTGTGCAACTCTGGTGGAAAGTTACCCCTGCTTTATGAGGGGTAACTTTACGCCGGACGATGCACTTACGCGCACCGCGCGTAGCCTGCGCCGGCCAAACGTATGTTTCTGAATCGCCGTATGTCACTCATTTGCATATTTGAATAGGAAATCAATGGGAGCGCCAGATGCGTCCAGCGTAAATATGCGCCTACGATACGCCGGCGTAGGAAATTTACGTCGGTCGGAAGACGGCGCATATTTACACTTACGCGGCGCATATCGAAATACGTCGGCGTAAGTGCTTTCTGAATCCGGGCCACGGTATATAGAGCTGCTGAGATATTGGGTAAAATGCCTCTGGGAGGGGACTCCCCCCTTTTTTTTTCTTTTGTGGATGTTCCCTTATGACTCCTGTCCCTCATACCTTGGTAGATGGTAGGTGTGGTACTGTATGGGAGGACACATGTGATTTTTTTTTTTAAAGGATGGTATTTGAGATAGACAAGGGAGGGGGGGGGGAGTAGATATGGGTTAGTAAATGGGAAGTAGATAAGAGGGTAATATGGCTCATAGAAGCCTCGTACACAATTTAGGGTTCTTTTAATTGAAAGAGGTTTAAAGATAGAAGGGGTGGGATAAGGCACAATGAATATGGTATAGTAAAGGTGGGAGGGAGGGTTGTTTGTTTGTTTTTTGTTTGCTCTTTGGAAGAGGGAGATACAAGAGGATGTTGATAAAAATGTATTTAATGTTTTGATAAGTGACATAATGTGGATTTTAATGGATATGTTAAATACTAATAAAAGTTTTATAATAAAAAAATAAAATAAACATTTGAAGCTTTCATGCTTTGTCATTTTTGTTTTTTGATTTATATAGAGTTGCTAAGATGGACAGGCTCCCTACATTTTTGGTCTTTGTTCTTGCCTCCCCACGACCTGAGATGAACTAAACTCTGTTTCTTTGATTATTCTTGTAAAAATATATATTGTTTTTATTGTTTGTTTTTTGCTTTTTTGTAAGGGGATGGTGATGCTTTTTTTCAAAAGTTGTACAATGTAATGTCAATGCATATGATGTATATTGATGTTTTATTTTTTTTGGATATGATTTTTGTATTGAATTAACTGTCACAAGCATATTTGTAAATCTGAAGAAGTGACATGTTAACGCAAAACTTGTAATTGAACTATTGCACTGGACAGTAATTCTTCCTTTTTCTGTATGGTTTCTTATGTAGATCCAAATATACGTTTTTAAGATTTTTGAATTGCTGTACAATAAAAGTTATGTTTTTCTCTTTTTTTTTTCTCTTTATATTACTTTTCACTATTTACTTGGGTTGGTGACCTGGTATATTATCTTCATGACTCCCAGTATGTGCTAAGGCACCCCCACGATTTACTTAATATATATTCCAGCATTAGCCTTTACTACCACTTTAGGAATGTGTATTTTTTATTGAATAATACTGTAAGTTAATTTTTAATGTTACAGGTTAAAACAAAATAATATCACTTTAGATTTGAAAAAAAGGAACCAACTATTTATTTTTTATTTTTTGATTCTGCAGTGTTTTGCTGAATCAGCAAATCCCTTTGGAATCTCGGCAATAAATCATGCTTAGCTATGAACTGCACTAACAATTACAGAAGAGATGTTCAGGTTTAGAGGAAAAGATTTTTAGAAGAATATAATGTTTTAGAGACTTATACAATAAAATACATTTAGCCACTGGCAAGCAGCATTTTGTGTTCCAGGAAGCGTGCTGAACAACTGCAATGCAGATCTTAATCTCTAGCCTTATGATGAATCCTAGTCGTCTGCTCTAATCGAAGTTCAGTAACAATGTAAATAATATTTTTTCCCAGGCATGAAAGTCAATTAATCAAGTTCCTTAGATAATTGAGCACGTATTGCAAGAATATCTTGCCACCATTGGATAAGATTAAGTGAATAATAAAAAAAGATGTGTTTATTCTTATAATGTGGCTTATATACTTGCAAACATGTCATTTATTAGAAATAAAAGCACATCTTTACTAGAAGGGATTATCTATCTTAAGTAAGCCAAATTAGAATTGTATGGCCTCCGAAATCAGCATCTGCTTTCAGAGTCTATCTTATCCCCTGTATTAACAAGTGAATTAATAATCTAAATTTAATATATAATCTGGATCTAGCCTTTTCACTATCAGCAGAGAAAAGGGAAAATTTATTATCAATACTTACCGTAATTTTCCTTTCCTGATGGACTCCATGGTCCATCAGGAAAGGTCCATCATTAACCTAAGTGTGGGTTAATCCCGCCTCCTCTCCAATGCTGTAGGACCCCATACCCATAAAAGTCAGCTCACCTATCAGTACTGTGTTCCGTAACTAGCCGACTCTTGGACCCCTTATTAACCTTTAGGGTGGGAACTCCGTCTGCCATGGAGTCCATCAGGAAAGGAAAATTACGGTAAGTATTGATAATACATTTTCCCTTTTCCTGACTGACTCCATGGCAGCCTACGTGTGGGAAATAACTAGCTAAACCACACGGGTGGGTATGATGAACAGAAAAAAATTAAATTTGACCCGTCAACCAACAGGATTTACAAATACAAAATCACAGAAGATAGCGAATCAGGCTCACTACAAAAGTGACATAAGGTCTTAATGGAGGCCATAGGGCCGTTTCACAGATAACATCTGGAGCAATGTGCTGGACTGCTGCCCATTAAACCACCATACTCCTGGTGGAAAGTGCCTTCACTGGCTCCGGAGGAGCCAAGCCCTCGACTCTACAAGCTTGTTGGATGGACTGAACGATTCAGGCCGCAATCATTCTTGACAGAGGCTCAGCCTCCCTAAATACCTAATTCATGCCCATTTCCTTAGAGCTCATGAGAATGAAAAAAACTGATTTAAAGCGCACCCAAACCGGACAGGGGTGCAGAACTGACCCTCGAGGAAAAAAGAATCCAGCCTGAGAGGATGAGGCACCTGATCCCAAAAGCTGAGCTAGCTCAGGAGGGAAAATAAAATCAAAGCTTGTGCGGCCAATAAGGAGCTACTACCATCACTTAGATCGCTTCCGCATGAGGTCTTTTTAGGAACGTGAGGATGAATGCGAGTGGTCAGAAGGCGTATGCCCTCTTGGAACCCAATCGATTTGTCAGGACATCCATACCGGAGGCCTTAACTGTACGGCCCTGAGTGAAATCCCTCTTAAGCTTGAAGTTGCCAGTGAAGAGAATAGATCCACTTCGGAATTGACTTCCCAGGAAAAGGATCCACTTGAATGTCTGCACATGAATAGACCACTTGTTGGTGTTTAACCGAATACGCGTCAGGAAGTCCGCTTGGACAATCTGGGGATGCAAGCCGCTGAAATGCTGGACAGGTTCTTCTGGTCCCAAGACAGAATGGGCTTGACCTCCCCCCCGAGTGCTCCCTCAAACTCTTCATATAGGAGATCGCCGTGGTGTCGACCATTCTTAATGAAACTGACTCCCCCTTATGGAGACGGGAGAAGGACTGAAGGGAACCCTAAGCTGCCTGAGGCTCCAGAACGATCTAGCCCGGGATGAGAAGAAGCATTGCCAATTTGTCTTGGAGCAGGATCCATTCTGCAGAGGGCTCTCAAACCGGAACTGCTGGCATAAGTCGTGACCATGACCCATGAGATGGGGCAATTACGCCGGTTTAGAACTGAAGCCACCAGAAGAGGTTGCCCCTCATCCTCGATACGTGAAATAGGTTGACTGTTGCCCCTTGGTTTCCGTTGCTGTCGACAACCTAGCTGGAAAGAAGGGCGTACATCTGCAGGGACCACTTGACCATAGGGATCGTGGAGCCCATTGGGCCGATAATCTTTGATACCATGAGGTCTTCAGCCATGAAGAGAAATTAAATTCTCCTCTGGAAAAAACGAGATCTTCCCCACTGGGAGTGGGATGGTGCCTTCCACTATAGAAAAAACAAAGCTGGGCTCCAAAGTACAGCGGGCGCTGGACTAGTTCTAGGTGGCTCTTTCACTGATCTAGGAGCCATCCACAGCTGGCCAAGGTGGAGACTACCTTCTCCCTGTGAACCAGCAGCTACCCTTTGTCTTGGGACAGCAACAGGAGGTTGAAGTAGTGAAAGGACGTACGTTCTAATGAGAGCCACTATGGCCAGATGAATTCTAGAGAAGACTTGGGTGGGGTTGACAGCCCAAAAGGAAGGAAGATGAAATGTAGATGTTATTGTCCAACTTGCAACCGGAGGTATTTGAGAAACTCCTTCGCCACCAGAACATGGAGGTAAGTATTTTAAGTCGATTAAGAATAGCCAGACGGAGTCTACATTTGACCCTTCATACTACATATACTTGTTTAGGTAAGCTAAGACTGTCACTGGTCGCCATAAACCTTTTCTCTTGTGCTACGAGAGAGGGGGGGGTATACCCCCTGGGAATTTCCGTCCCTTGGGACATGTACCGCTGCTCCCTGCGACTTCAACGATTTAAGTCCACACAGATGTGCCAGAAGTTCCAGCCAGGCCTTTAAGGGTGAGCTTCTCCCGAGCGTTCAGAACCTTCCATACTAGAAACTCTTCCAATCAAACAGACGCCTAACCTTGGGGCAGACGTAAGTATAAGGCCCACTAGCCGTGACCGAGGCTTGAGTATGGAGGCATATGTTCTCTGTTCAGGTTTCCAAAGCCTTAGCCATAGCTGTTAGCGCCAGTTCAGGTCAACAGCCATCCCATAGATTTTCTTGGGTCTTGGCTTATTCTTCTCTCCAGCCCGTCCTGAAGGACGCAGGATCTTCTAAAAGAATGGTAACCCATTTAGCCAACCGTATTAATGCTGAAACTATGGGGGGAGTGTTCCCAGAGACTTCACTTCTTCTGTCATGAAGGGGTATACTCTGGAAAAAAATTTTTTTTGAAGAAGAAGCAGTTTTCATGTCCACCATAGTCCACTGCGATGATATCCTTTAACTCCGTAAGAATCTTAGAGAACCTCTTCGCTTAGCCGGGGGTGGAAGGGTCCACCCACCTAAGGGTCTCCTTAACCATCCTGACTAGTGGGGGAGCCAAGGAGCCATCAAGGCCGCTGACACTTTACATCACCTTCCAGCTCGCTGAGTGAAGAATCCGGAGAAGCAGCGTAGGGCTGTAAGGATCCAAATCCTTTGGGCCGCATCAGCCAAGGAGCCATATAGAATGGTGGACTGGCTGTGTGTGGGATGTATCCAATTTCTTTAGGGATTGATCTACCACATATTTCACCAGAGACTTTTCATACTTCATAGTTTCCAGTCTCTATTTCCCTCAACCGCCTGGGCATCACATTGGTCACATAAGGACTTGCCCTCCGGGACTCGTGTCCCATATCCCCAGCAGGCTCTGCGTTCAGAGCGGCTGTCACGGCATTGGGTAAGGTGAATGGAGGAGGAATGGAGCGTCTCCTCTATTTGGAGGAGGAAAGCAACGTCTCCTCTAGTTGGAGGAGGAATGCCACGTCTCCTCTAGTTGGAGGAGGAATGCCACGTCTCCTCTAGTTGGAGGAGGAATGCCACGTCTCCTCTAGTTGAAGGAGGAATGCCACGTCTCCTCTAGTTGGAGGAGGAATGCCACGTCTCCTCTAGTTGGAGGAGGAATGCCACGTCTCCTCTAGTTGGAGGAGGAATGCCACGTCTCCTCTAGTTGGAGGAGGAATGCCACGTCTCCTCTATTTGGAGGAGGAATGCCACGTCTCCTCTAGTTGGAGGAGGAATGCCACGTCTCCTCTAGTTGGAGGAGGAATGCCACGTCTCCTCTAGTTGGAGGAGGAATGCCACGTCTCCTCTAGTTGGAGGAGGAATGCCACGTCTCCTCTAGTTGGAGGAGGAATGCCACGTCTCCTCTAGTTGGAGGAGGAATGCCACGTCTCCTCTAGTTGGAGGAGGAATGCCACGTCTCCTCTAGTTGGAGGAGGAATGTCACGTCTCCTCTAGTTGGAGGAGGAATGCCACGTCTCCTTCCAGTTGCAGGAGGAATGCTGCGTCTCTTTCCAGTTGCAGGAGGAATGCTGCGTCTCCTAGATGTAGGAGGAATGCTGCGTCTCCTAGATGCAGGAGGAATGCGACCTCTCCTAGTTGCAGGAGGAATGCGACTTCTCCTCTCGTCGGAGGAGGAATGCGACTTCTCCTCTCGTCGGAGGAGGAATGCAACGTCTCCTCTAGTTGCAGGAGGAATGCAACGTCTCCTCTAGTTGCAGGAGGAATGCAACGTCTCCTCTAGTTGCAGGAGGAATGCAACGTCTCCTCTAGTTGCAGGAGGAATGCAACGTCTCCTCTAGTTGCAGGAGGAATGCAACGTCTTCTCCAGTTGCAGGAGGAATGCGACTTCTCCAGCTGCAGGAGGAATGTGACTTCTCCAGCTGCAGGAGGAATGTGACTTCTCCAGCTGCAGGAGGAATGCGACTTCTCCAGCTGCAGGAGGAATGCGACTTCTCCAGCTGCAGGAGGAATGCGACTTCTCCAGCCGCAGGAGGAATGCGACTTCTCCAGCCGCAGGAGGAATGCGACTTCACCTCCAGTTGCAGGAGGAATGTGACTTCTCCGCTTCTGTCTAGACGGCGAATCTCGTCTAGATCTAGACAATAAATGGAGAAAGTTGTGGTCTGGCAAGGTCTCGGACATCCTGGACCACAAATTGCTGGTCCGATCTTTTGAAAGAGCTGCGAAAGAAAGATTGGGGGGTGGGGACACCAAACGCAATCTCAAACCCTTGAGAATGCAACCTCAGCCCCCTCCCCTTGTCTGCACCTACCCAGTGCGCAAGGGCTGGCTGCAAAAAGGCAGTGACCTGTCCATAACCTCTGGACAGGACGTCAGCAAAAAATACATACAGTCTGCGGATGACCCATAAATGCTACCCAGACCAGGGAAGCCAACCAGAAGAAAAAACATCTATTTATTATTATTTTTTGTTTTAATATTATCAAAAATATACATATACTTTTTTTTTTTTAACATATAGTGCATCCTGGTGCAGACTCAGCTTGGGGGAAGCCACCGCTCACTGTCTGAGGAAAACTCCCGCACTGACAGGAGGCAGACCTTCGAATCCCCGGCCTGGTGACGTCACCGCCCCCTCCACCTCGCGCCTGCGCCGTGAAGACAGCCTAACGGCGCCTGCGCGGTCGCCGGACCACCTGCCACTGCGTGAACATGAGAGCCAGGCCTCACTATCACAGAGGCCCCGCACATGCGCAGAGCAGCGGCAGCGCCCGTGACCCGGAAGTACCGTGGCACCCTGGAATGCAAATGCATTCCATGCGCCGTGAGGGGACACAGAGGTACCGGAGAGTACCAGAAAATAAAGGGAAACAAACAAACAAATAGACACAGAGGCGACTGCCATGGAGGAAGTGAAAAAGGTTCAGACCTTGCCAGCCGTTGATGCGTCCACCTTCAGGCATACCGTGGCAACCTCCATTCCATCACTGGGGTATATATTTTTGGAAGTGCGGTTGTTCACCTTTTTCCTTTCAAGCTTTGTTTCCATGCATTGCCTGCACCCAGGCTTCTGAGAGGACACTGATTGCTCAGTGCACTCAGCTGGAGCGGCAGATCCCTTCTTCTCTATGGAGTGTATACTGCCAAAGAAATGCACAGGCCAACTCGTAGCTCAGCCCTGAGCTGTACCGCATGGATGATATGCCAAAAATTAGGGAAATATTCCAAACGGACGCCAGCAGGAACAAACGTGATGTAGGTCCATGAGGAGGACAAAAAAGGAACACAGTACTGATAGGTGAGCTGACTTTTATGGGTATGGGGTCCTATAGCATTGGAGAGGAGGCGGGATTAACCCACACGTAGGCTGCCATGGAGTCAGTCAGGAAATAAAAGGTTTTCCTGACGCATTCATGGCAGCACACACTGGGTTGTGACTCCGCCCCCACAACCTGACAGGATTGGTTAGCTATAAATTTGAAAGGGAGACGCCCCGCACCATTCTCTTTTTTTATCCTCACCTGACAGATTGGACGAACAAGCAAGAAGCATGCCTCTTACCACAGATCGCCCCAGCAGGTTCAGCCTCTCCTGTTTGGAAGTCCCTCCTGTACAGTCTCTAAATGAGCTTTATGGTCGGAACCCCCGTTCTGGTGGTCTCAGGGGCTCTGGAATTATACTGGCATTTGTAGCAAGCTTTAAAGAAGCTTCAAATCTCGCAGTGGTCCCCACTTTCGCTCTGTCTTTCCTTCCAGTGCAGTGTGTGCTTCCACAAAGGTATTTGTATCATTACATTTGCCACCTAAGGTTAGTCCGTTTTGTACCTTTGCCTGCCTGTTGTTTTTTTCTCAGCTCTGCTGAGCCCTGTGGTTCCTCTGACACCCCATACTCTCGGGGTCACCGCCGCGTACCCCTCAGCGCTCTGCGCATGCACGCAGCTCAGTGATGATGCCGCCGTTCTCCTCTGCCCTCTTCCAAATGGCGGCGCCGTTTAAAAAAAAAAAAAAAAAGGAAACAGTCCTATCGCTCTGTAGTTCTGGCTGCAGTCCTGCTGCTCTGCTCTACTCAGAGTGAAGATTGCACCAGGTGTGTGCAGGCTCGTCCCAGTTCAGCCTGGGCCAATTGATTACACACAAAAAAAAATAGGAACAAATAGGATAGAAGACATAATACATTTATATATTAATTTATAACATATTATAGGAGAAAGTATATCCATAATTAAACAATTAATATAATCCAAAAAAATAAAAATAAAATAAGGATAGATATATGTATATAAAATTATTATATTTAATAAATAGAAGTGTTGGGGGGGGGGGGACATATTGTAATGTTTTCCCTTCTCTCTTTTTTCCCACCTTTCCGGGCTGTCTCCCTGCTATCCTCATGGGGGCCACTGCCCTCGCAGACCACCATCAGCATGACCAGGTATAGAGGCCGTCCAGAAGGTGGTAAGTAGAGAAGAGACAAAAAAGAGAGCTTGGCCACTGACGCTACAGTTTTGGTAGCCCTATCGGGTCAAAAGACGCAAGTTTGCGGCACAGAGGGAGATTCTAGCCATGCTTCCGGCAGAAGGCGCAAGAAGTCACTCAAGGTTACCCTCTTGCTTTCTTCAATCAAGGCATAGCCGCTCGCGTCACAGCCACTCCCGTCATAGTCGGTCCCACCGCAGACGATTACCTTCATCCCAGATGGAGCTATCTTACCCGCACCACAGCTAATGTTTGCCAAATATGCGGGGCGCCAGCCTTGCCAGGGGAATTGGTCTGCCGCTCGTGCTTCATTGAAGTAACCAAGGATTCGGAGGCCAAAGTAGATACTGAGCTCCTAGGAGAATCGCACAGGGATTAATTGTGGGCGATCCTTCCCCAAGCACATCGCCCAGCACCCGGCCGTTACGCCAGGCTGCAAAAACCCTCTCTAAGAATGAGGAGTGTGAGCAGGCGTCGGACTGTCTCTTCTTTTAGTTGAACCATTTGCCCATTTAGTCGAGGAAGCAATCGGCTGGGAAGGGGTTATGGCAGAACCTCTGAAGGTTCAGAAATATTTCCTGGTGCTGAAAAGGGGGTCCTGAATCATTTCCCTTCATCAAAGAGCTGGAAAACCTCATAAAGGATGAGTGGGGGAGATCGCATAAGCGGCCCAGTATGAGCAGATTTGCAGATTGTACCCCTTGTGGGAGTCTAGGATCAATTCTTTGATCAATGCAACTACGGTCGATTCATCTTTAATGCGACTCGCTAGAGACGTTTCTCTACCGATTGAAGATGCAGTTACCATCCGGGACGTTCTTGATCGTGAAATCAATATAGAACTGAAGAAAGTCTGCTCCATGACAGGAGACACTAGTAGGCCGGCTATCACCACGGCGGCAGTAGCTAAAACTATCGCTGCATGGGTGGCTAACGTTGAGAATTCCATTCTAGAAGGAGCCGACCAGGGGAAGATATTCTCCTCCCTGCAGGGAAATTAAGTTGGCTTACGGCTCCTGAGGGGGCGACTTCATGACTGGGAAGAGCCTTATGGCTGAGACCCTGGATAGCGGAGGCAGCATCAAAATCAACTGGTGCAAAACTCCATATGGCGGCTCAAGTGTATTTGGCACAAAGATGGACTTGGCCATCTCCAAGGTTACCGGGGGAAAATCCGGGCTGATTCCCTCCGATAGGAGACCAGAGCCCCAGAAGGGCCCTGCTTACAGACGCGATCTTCCTGTCAAGTACAGGGATGCTAGATCCTACCGTCCCGGCAGGGAATTTAGGAGGGACTGGAAGACTCGACCCTCCTTCATGTATTTACAGTAAGCCAAGGCTATCACAGCCGGGGAACAGCAGAAGTGTTTTTTGAGGGTCCGTCTGCCCACCCAGCTCAGGTGGGCACCAGACTCAAGAGATTCGCTCGGATATGGGCAACTCGTATAACAGATTCATGGACACTATCCTCTATCAAGACCGGTCACAATTGGAAATTCATGGGCACATTGCCAGGGAACACATTCCAGCCTACCAAGTACCTCTGCACCAGAAAGGGAGGGGGTTTTATTCCCCTTTATTTCTGGTACAAAAAAAAAAAAAAAAACAGGGGATCTACGTCCAGTCCTGGACCTAAAGAGGTTCAACAGACGATCAAAATAGAGGCCCTCAGATTGGAAAAGCCTTCAGTCCATTTTGTTGACAGTGGACGTGGGAGACTAGATGCTATCTCCTAGATTTTTTGGACGTTTACCTTCACGTCCCGATCATCCCGCCTTCCAGAGGTCCCTTCGGTTCTTAATCTATCAATCTCATTTCCAATTTTGGTGCCCCCCATTCGGCATCGCCTCAGCACCCAGAGCCCAAACCAGGGTGTTCCTAGGGGCAGAATAATATACCAGGTTGTACCGGGTGCAACTCCCTCAAGAGAGGCTGAAGCCCTTACTCCAGAAGGTACAGAATCTGCTATCATCCAGACGTCTACTGTCAGAGCCTGCCTCAGTACCCGGGGGTCCATGTCAGCATCCATACCTTTGATACAGTGGCCCCTGTGACACATGCAAGTCTTACAGAACTCCTTTCTCAGGCAGTGGAATGGAACGTCAATACTCTAAACCATTCACATCCCGAACTGGGTAAAGCAATTAGTAGGGTGGTGGACACACCCGTCCAACCTCAGGGAGTCCATTCCAATAGTTCCCCCAAGTCCAGAAGTAGTAACATCGGACGCCAGCCAGGGGGGATGGGGTCCACACTATCTAGACCAAGTAGCCCAAGGACAGTGGCACTTTCGGACTCAGGGCATAGTGTCAAATATTTTAGAGCTCAGAGCAGCCTTTCAGGCTCTCCTGGCCATTGCGCCTCTTCTAGAGGGGAAGAGTGTCCTGATCAGGATGGACAACAAGTAGCGGTGTCATGTATCCAGATACAGGGGGGCATCAGGAGTCGCACGCTTCAAGAGGAAGTTTGCCCATATTGGAAAGGGCACAAGTGCACCTGTTAGATCTATGGGCAGTATACCTCCCGGCAACACAGAATTCGTTGGCCAACTACCTAAGCCGAGAGACACTTTCAAACAACAAATGGTCCCTGAACCAACAGGTATTCTCCATTCTTACGAAAACTTGTGGAATACCAGAGGTCGACCTAGCGGCCACGCCAAAGAACTCCAAGTGTCAGAGGTTCCTGTCCAGAGCCCACTTTCCATCAGCCGAAGGGACAAACTGCCTAGTTCTTCCATGGAGCTTCGAGCTGGGGTACATTTTTCTTCCAACTTCTCGGATTACAAGATTCCTGTCCCGACTTCGGAGGTCCTCAGCCACGGTTATTGTACTAATACCGTTCCGACCGAGGAGGCCATGGTTTACGACCCTGCTACAACTAGGTACGCGGCCTCCAATACATCTTCCAGTAACCTGGGATCTCATACATCAGAGGCAATTCTTCCATCCAGCCCAGAGAAGCTGCATTTGCCAGCTTGGAAGTTGAGAGGGCTAGGTTAGGGGAACTAGGATACTCTCAGGAGGTAATATCAACCTTATTACAAGCTCTAAGGAGCTCCACTGATGTCACCTATACTAGGATCTGGGAGAGGTTCGTGTCGTCGCAGCAAAGAGATTGGAATCCCATCTCAAATTTTTTAATTTCTTCAGTCAGGGCTTAACAAGGGCCCGGGCCCGGGTACCCTGAAGGTGCAAGTATCCGCCCTTTCAGCCATGACGGGTACTAGATGGGCTCTTCATCATCCGGTCACTCTGTTCCTCAGGGCCTGCGTAAGATCAGACCACCTAGGAGGCCAGCCTTTCCAACAGGGGATCTCTGTGTAGTACTCGAGGCCCTGTCCAATCCACCCTTTTCTCCATTCAACTTAGTCTCACCGTGGAACCTAGCTCTGAAGATGGCTTCCCGTATTGCTATCACCTCAGCTAAGAGGACGTCGGAGATACAAGCACTTATGGCTACGGAACCCCTATTTAGTGTTCTCCCCTGACAGAGTGGTTCTGAAGCCCTCAGACCATTTTTATCCAAGGGTAACTTCCTCCCTTCATTATAACCAGGACATCTTCCTTCCATCTTTTACTAATGAGAGGGGCAAGTCCCATGCCTAGAATGTCAAACCTACCATCTCCAGTTACTTCACAGCTACATCTCAGGAAGACGGATTCTGTCTTAATTATCCCACACGGGAGCAGGCGAGGTCAGCCAGCTACCTCCCGTACCATTACCTCTTGGTTGTTAGGGCTATCGCGGAGACCTATTCCATCCAGCAACTTACGACTCCTAAAGAGCATTAGGGCTCATTCGACAGGGGCAGTGGCCACTTCTTGGGCAGCATATTGCGGGATTTCACCAGAAACCATAGGCAGAGCAGCAACTTGGTCTTCCCAACACATCTTCATTTCTCACTACAGAGTGGATTCTGCTCTCCTGGCTACCGTCGACTTTGGCAGATCTGTTCTTAGAGCCAATTCCTCAGCGCTATAGAGAATAAATATTACTGTTTTCTTGCACCCTCCCGACTAGCGAGTTATTTCCCAGTGTGTGCTGCCATGAATGCGTCAGGAAAATGGAAAATTGTATACTCACCTTTCCGTAATTTTCCTTTCCTGACGCATCTTCATGGCAGCACACAGATGCCCGCCCTGCTGTTTTATGATGATATATACAGAGAATGGTGCGGGGCGTCTCCCCTTCAAATTTATAGCTAACCAATCCTGTCAGGTTGTGGGGGCGGAGTCACAACCCAGTGTGTGCTGCCATGAAGATGCGTCAGGAAAGGAAAATTACGGAAAGGTGAGTATACAATTTTCCGTTTTATTGCACACTGCCATACATTAGGTGTATGACTGTACAGAGTAAAATATGCTTGTCATTGTGTGGGATCCAAAGCTGCAGTGTATGCAGTTTTTGCATTTAGATGTGCACACATGTGAGCATATTCCTCACAATATAACATTTTAAGCATGGTTGTGATTATGTTTTTTAGTGCAAGCAGTTATATAAATATAGCCATGAACAGCATTTTCTGTAATGCATCTCAATAGGCAAAAATATGCTAAAGTTGTGGATCCCATCTGCCATAACAACTATTGTATTGTACTCGGTATGGCCATATAAATCCACTGCCAACCAGTGAAATAACATGCAAAGACGAAACTAGATGCAAAAACGAAACTGAAACTACAGGTACATTATATGATTGATTTTTATCTATTTTTAATTGTTTTTAAAAGGAATCAGTTAACTATTATGTCTCTATACCCTGTAAACAGTCATTTCAGCAAAAAAAAAAAAATCCTTTACAACTCCTTTAACCAGTTAACCACCAGCCGCCGTCCAAAAACGGCGGCAAGGTGGTTGCTTAACTGGGGGTCGCCGTTCTGAAACGGCGCCCAGCAGAAGCAGTAATGCGCGCCGCCTCGGGCGCGCACACAGAAAATTCTGTGCGCGCCGGGTCTATGAGACCCGGCGCTACACAGATCAAGGTAATTGACCAGTAACAGCGGTCTATTACCATGTGATCGCGCCGTCCAATGACGGCGCGATCACAATATAAACAAAGGAGGTCAGGGAAAGTTTACCTCCTCTCCTCTCTTAACACAGTATCAGCGGGAGAGAAGAGGAGATAAACTGTGAGTGTTGCTGACCTTACCATAGTCAAAAAGTGCCCCATAGTGCCACATCTGTGCCCATAGTGCAACATCTGTGCCCAATAGTGCCACATCTGTGCCTAAAGTGCCACATCTGTGCCTAAAGTGCCACATCTGTGCCCAATAGAGCCACATCTGTGCCCAACAGTGCCACATCTGTGCCCAGTAGTGCCACATCTGTGCCCAGTAGTGCCACATCTGTGCCACCTGTGCCACACCAGTGTCACCAGTGTCACAACAGTCCTATACTAGTGCCACAACAGTGCCGTACCAGTGCCGTCTGTGCCCACCAGTGCCGCCTGCGCCCACCAGTGCCGCCTGCGCCCACCAGTGCCGCCTGTGTCACCAGTGCCACCAGTGCCGCCTGTGCCACCACGGCCACCTGTGCCCACCAGTGCCCTCCAGTGCTGCCTGTGCCCACCAGTGCTGCCTGTGCCCACCAGTGCTGCCTGTTCTGCTAATCGGTGCACACCAGAGCCCCACCAGAGCCACCTGTGCCCACCAGAGCCACCTGTGCTGCCTGTGCCCACCAGTGCCGCCTGTGCCCACCAGAGCCACACCCGTGCCACTACAGTGCACATAAGTGCCGCCTGTGCCCACCTGTGTCCACCAGTGCCACCACAGTGCTCTGCAGTACAGCCTCACCAGCCACCAGTATGGCAAAAAAATTCTTTACCGGTGAGCAGGCCTTACAGCGTCTACTAGCCATGAGCGATGAGAGCAGCGAGGAGTCTCTGTCCGATTCTGATTCGGCCTATGAACCCGTTATAGACAGTGGGTCTGATTCAGAATCTGAAGAGGAACGTGTGCCCAGGAAAAGAAGGGGTGCTGGCGTGGAGAAGCGGCCTACTCCCAGACGCGCAGGGCCGTCCACCTCAAGCGCTGTGCCGTCCACCCCAAGCGCTGTGCCGTCCACCCCAAGCGCTGTGCCGTCCACCCCAAGTGCTGTGCCGTCCACCTCAAGCGCTGTGCCGTCCACCTCAAGCGCTGTGCCGTCCACCTCAAGCGCTGTGCCGTCCACCTCAAGAGCTGTGCCATCCACCTCAACCGATGTGCCACTGCAACAAAGCCCAGGCACCAGTAGGGTGTCATCTCAGCCCCAAAGGGATAGGGGCCATGCCAGCCTTCCCTATGGCCTTCAAAACCCCCTGTGGCTTCCCCCTAATTCCGGAGCAGCAAATATCCCCCCCTTCACTGCCCAGCCAGGTGTCCAGGTGAACACCGAAAACTTTTCCATGCTTAATTTTTTTAATTTACTTTTCACCGAAGATTTGCTATCCTTCATTGTGGCCCAGTGCAATCTCTACGCACAACAGTACATAAGAAGCAACCCTGGTTCCAGATATGCCCGCCCCTTTGAGTGGAGAGAACTAACTGTGGACAAATTCAAAATTTTCTTAGGCCTAACGTTTACTATGACACTTTAAAAAAAAAACAATTGTACTCCTACTGGTCCACCAAACCCATTCACCACATGCCACTCTTCTCCTCCCTTATGCCAAGATCCCGATATTTAATAATTATGCGGTTCCTCCACTTTAACGACAATGCCCAGTGCCCTCCCCGAAATGACCCTGCTTTTGACAAGCTATATAAAATTCGGCCACTTCTAAATTTTTTCGCTCAACAATTTCCCCAATTATATACCCATGAACAAAACATATCCGTGGACGAGTCCCTTGTCAAATTCTCAGGCAGGCTGAGCATCAAGCAGTTCATCCCCAGCAAAAGGGCCTGATATGGGGTCAAAATGTACAAACTTTGCGACAGAGCCACAGGGTACCTCTACTCATTCATGGTGTATGAAGGGAAGGACTCCCAACTGCATCCCCCTGAATGCCCAGAGTATATGGGAGTCAGCGGAAAAGTGGTCTGGGATCTGATCTATCCACTCTTTGGAAAGGGATACCACCTTTATGTGGATAATTTCTACACCAGCTTGCCCCTGTTTCGCTGTCTTTACCTTCGGAATACCCCAGCATGTGGCACAATAAGACCCAATAGAAAAGGCTTCCCGCAAAAACTGGTGGATCAAAAGCTCAGACGAGGGGAGTCTGCAGCATTGAGGAACCAGGAGATATTGGCTGTCAGGTGGAGGGACAAACGGAACGTCCACATGCTCACATCAATCCACGACGACACCTGCGTGGAAGTCCCCAAAAGAACCGGCCCAATCCAAAAACCAAAATGCATCTATGACTATAATTTGTTCATGGGGGGAGTGGACTTCAACGACCAGATGATAGAACCCTACCTGCCCACAAGAAAATCCCGCCACTGGTACAAGAAAGTGTCCATTTATTTTTTTAGTTTGGCCTTCTATAATTCCTATGTAATTTACAAAAAATCATCAGAGAACCCCGTATCATATCTGGACTATCAAGAAGAAGTCATCACCGCCCTTTTGTACCCTGAAAACCCACCGGAAAATATTCGCTCTGATTCTGTGAGCAGACTGCACGAGCGTCACTTTCCTGAGCAAACCCCCTCCCGTGAAACAGGCAACAGAAATCAGAAGAGGTGCCGGGTGTGCTCCAAAAGAGGAATTCGAAAAGACACCACGTATTACTGTCCCGATTGTCCTTCCCAACCAGGCCTCTGTATTGGAACATGTTTCCGCCGTTACCATACGTTTCTACATTATTAGGGACGTATGGTAAATGCAATTCTCATTTCCTGTAATTTCCCCCCACACTCCTTATGCCACTGCACTGAACTGTACATACCTCTGCCTTCTCCGGAACCGACCATGGCCTGTTATACGACCACTCTTTTGCCTAACCCTAAACATACTTCTGCCTTCTCCGGAACCGACCATGGCCTGTTATACGACCACTCTTTTGCCTAACCCTAAACTGTACCTACCTCTGCCTGCTCTGGAACTGACCCTGGACTGTTTGACCACGTTTTTTGCCTGCCCCTTAGATTGATCTTTTACCCTGCTATACTAGTGGGAACACATGGGGTCTCACATATGTGAGGGACTCCAGAATTGTTTTTCTGGATGAAAAAAATAATTTTTTAGTTTTCTCATTCCCGGATTAGGGTCTGGTTGCCCGGAGGCTTCAAAGAGATTTGGGTGGGAGAAGCCTCTACCCCTGTCCCCATTCTTTCCTGGCCCGCTACTTGGACCATGTTCCTACCAGGACGAATATTTTGCCACTGCTGGCACTGTACTGACTATGGACAATATTCCTGCCTGCTGCCTGCTGCCTGGACAATTCCATTCACTGTCGCTGACCAGTGACCACGTCCCTGCCTGCTGCCTGGATCGGGGCTCTCCTTCTGTGGACAATTGCACTACTAAAACCACAGGTAATCTTCTTTTTTTTTTACCCATTACTCAGCAGAATGTATTTTAGGGTGTAATTCTTGGTATGTACATGCTGTGTTAGAAATATGAAGGCCCTTCAAAAATGTGATAGATTGTAAGGAAATTGGATGTGTAATTTATGTCCCTAGAACACCTGATGGTGCTTCTTGGATGTTGGGCCTCTGTATGTGGCCACGCTGTGTAAAAGTCTCACACATGTGGTATCGCCATACTCAGGAGGAGCAGCAGAATATATTTTGGGGTGTAATTTTTTCTATGTACATGCTATGTGTTGGAAATATCCTATAAATCAGGGATATGCAATTAGCGGACCTCCAGCTGTTGCAAAACTACAAGTCCCATCATGCTTCTGCCTCTGAGTGTTATGCTTGTGGCTGTCAGAGTCTTGCTATGCCTCATGGGATTTGTAGTTCTGCAACATCTGGAGGTCCGCTAATTGCATATCCCTGCTATAAATGGACAACTTTCTGTAAAAAAAAATGCGTTTTTATTTTTTTCCACATTTTCCAAAAACATCTGGAAAAAAATGAACTGTTCAAAAGACTCATTATGCCTCATAGATTATACGTTGGGGTGTTAGCTTTCCAAAATGGGGTCACTTTGTGGGCGTTTCCATTGTCCTGGTGCTCCAGGGCCTTCAAAAGTGTAATAGGTGGTTGAGAGATTAGATGTGTAATTTATGCTCCTAGAATGCTTGAAGTTGCTACTTCGGTGTTGGGCCTCTGTATGTGGCCACGCTGTGTAAAAGTCTCACACATGTGGTATCACCATACTTAGGAGGAGCAGCAGAATATATTTTGGGGTGTAATTTTTTCTATGTACATGCTATGTGTTGGAAATATCCTATAAATGGACAACTTTCTGTAAAAAAAAATGCGTTTTTATTTTTTTCCACATTTTCCAAAAACATCTGGAAAAAAATGAACTGTTCAAAAGACTCATTATGCCTCATAGATTATACGTTGGGGTGTTAGCTTTCCAAAATGGGGTCACTTTGTGGGCGTTTCCATTGTCCTGGTGCTCCAGGGCCTTCAAAAGTGTAATAGGTGGTTGAGAGATTAGATGTGTAATTTATGCTCCTAGAATGCTTGAAGTTGCTACTTCGGTGTTGGGCCTCTGTATGTGGCCACGCTGTGTAAAAGTCTCACACATGTGGTATCGCCATACTCAGGAGGAGCAGCAGAATATATTTTGGGGTGTAATTTTTGCTATGTACATGCTATGTGTTGGAAATATCCTATAAATGGACAACTTTGTGTAAAAAAAATGCGTTTTAATTTTTTTTCCACATTTTCCAAAAACATCTGGAAAAAAATGAACTGTTCAAAAGACTCATTATGCCTCATAGATTATACGTTGGGGTGTTAGCTTTCCAAAATGGGGTCACTTTGTGGGCGTTTCCATTGTACTGGTGCTCCAGGGCCTTCAAAAGTGTAATAGGTGGTTGAGAGATTAGATGTGTAATTTATGCTCCTAGAATGCTTGAAGTTGCTACTTCGGTGTTGGGCCTCTGTATGTGGCCACGCTGTGTAAAAGTCTCACACATGTGGTATCGCCATACTCAGGAGGAGCAGCAGAATATATTTTGGGGTGTAATTTTTGCTATGTACATGCTATGTGTTGGAAATATCCTATAAATGGACAACTTTGTGTAAAAAAAATGCGTTTTAATTTTTTTTCCACATTTTCCAAAAACATCTGCAAAAAAATGAACTGTTCAAAAGACTCATTATGCCTCATAGATTATACATTGGGGTGTTAGCTTTCCAAAATGGGGTCACTTTGTGGGTGTTTCCTTTGTCCTGGTGCTCCAGGGCCTTCAAAATTGTAATAGGTGAGGGGGCGTGGCCAGGCAGCGGATGTAGCCGGACGCGACTGAAGTGAGCTCCGCCGTGCATCCTAGCTATCATCCTGAGGAAGAAACCACACACCGGTCAAAAGCACACCATCGTGCCCCTCGTTATCCCGTGAGCACGGGCATACCTTTCTCGGCGTTCCGGTCCCGCGATGTCGCTCAGCAAGAAGCAGCTTGTGAATAGACCGGCGGAGCACATGTTTCAAAATGGCGCATATGCAGGCCGCACAGCCAAGGAGAAGCAACGTGAGGCGGCGGAAAAACTGTTCTCCAAGTCCCTGCCAAAGGATCCGGTGGCCTCATCCAGTACACCGGAGGGCTCTCCGGGTGGTGGATCCGAAGCGGATGACACCGTACCGCTAGAAGACCCGGTGCAAACGGGACTCGTGTGGGCCACAGTGAGTACTCCTAACCCTGAGTCTACTAGGCCCCAATCCCCGGTGAGCCCTACAACAGAGGGGGAACCTACTCTGCGGGACATATTTGCAGCAGTGACCTCATGCAATTTGTCCATAATTGCCCTCACCACAGAAGTTAAGGGAATGAAGTCTGAGATCTCTTTTCTCAGACAGGACGCCCAAAAGATGAGGGAAAGAACCTCCGCATTGGAAGAGAGGGTGAGC
This sequence comes from Rana temporaria, assembly GCF_905171775.1. Taxonomy (NCBI): domain Eukaryota; kingdom Metazoa; phylum Chordata; class Amphibia; order Anura; family Ranidae; genus Rana; species Rana temporaria. Next base: position 85,769,675 of record NC_053494.1, on the reverse strand, counting down.
ACCATTGAGGATGACCTGGGGCCCATGCAGAGGGATCTCTCCTATAATAACCACCTGATTGACCAGCATTCTTCTAGATTGGAAGAATTAGAGAACAGGATGAGGAGAAGTAATATTAGGGCCATAGGCCTCCCGGAAAAAATGGAGGGGAAGAACCCCGTCAAATTTATTGAGAAATGGCTGGTTACTGCATTTGGGAGAGAAATTTTCTCCCCTATGTTCTCGGTCAAACGTGCCCACAGAGTGCCATCCAGACCCCTACCACCCGGTGCACCACCGAGACCTTTTTTGTTTAAACTCCTACACTACCGGGACAGAGACGCTATCCTGCATAATACGAGAATTAATCCATCAGCCCTAAAAGTAGACAACACGAAAATCTCCCTATTCCCAGACTTCTCAGCTGAACTGCAAAAGAAAAGGGGCAAATTCCTGGATGTTAAGCGCCGCCTGAGAAACTTGGAGCTTAAATATGCTATGTTGTACCCCGCCAGGCTGCGAGTGGAAGTATTTTGCTCTGTACAGTTTTTCGATTCCCCTTCTGCTGCCACACAATGGCTAGATCGAGAGGAACAATCGATCCGGGATTCTAGGGGCAGACGTCCCGCAGACTGAATGAAGGAATTGCCCAGTCATCCGGGGTTTCAGGCTGTATCTTCCGCATTGTGCACCGCTAGGCGGTTATTGTTCGCTTTGGTTGCTACGGGCTAATAGTTGGCTGTTGAGAAGCTTTTTAAAGACACTATGGTGCGCTTCCACTGTTGCCCCCAGAAGGGCTATGTTGAGCCCTGTTCAGTATCACAACCTGTGGTTATTCAGGCCATGTTGGCCATGCTACAACTATTTTCAATGATAAGGAATCCCACCATGAACTGTCACCTGAACTTTACCAGAAATTACCAATATACACCTGTGTTGTTATTGGCTTACAACCATGTCTCTCGTGTGCCACCATGCCTGCTCCGAAACGTTTTCTGTTCCAAGTCCCCTTTGTCGTCGTGCCTCCCAATCCTATTTTTGGGAGATAGGCCCAATCAAGGCTTTTGCCTATATCCGTTTGTCTCACACATGCTGCTGCAGTGTTGCCCTACCTATATGCTTTTTTCGCATTGTATCTAAGACCTGACTTTACTATGCCCTGTACTGCTGGTTTGATAGCTACGATTGATGACAGTGATATTTACTTAGGTCTGATACAAGGATATTCTCCTGTCACTAATATGAACCTAATGCAATGTCTAATATGACTAGATGTCTATCTTGGAATGTAAGAGGTCTAAATGGCTCTGTTAAACGGCTGGAGGTGCTGCGCACTATCAAGAGACTGGGTGCTGAGGTGGTGTGCCTACAGGAGACTCACTTCCCCTCGGGCTCCACTCCGAGGTTAGCGGCCGGGCAGTTTTGCCACCAATACCACTCCACTCATACGGTCTACTCGAGGGGAGTGAGTGATCCTGATCCGTCGAAGCACCCAATACTCAAATATGACTACTAAAATAGACCCTGAGGGTAGATATGTCTTCATATATTGTTCTTTGTATGGGATTAAATGTGTGTTGGCTGGAGTGTATATTCCTCCACCGTTCTCATCTACTGTATTGAAATTACTAGCTGATTTCATGTCTTGTCTTCCTGGTATCCCAGTTCTGGTCCTCGGGGACTTTAACAACCTGATGGAATATGAGAAAGACAAACTGAAGCATAATATAGGGACAGGGGGGCTTGAGAGGAGGGGCCCCACACCTTTTTCTAGGCTGATGGGTGAGTTGGGTTTGACTGATGTCTGGAGGATCCGTAACCCAGATGCCAAAGTGTATTCCTGCAGGTCAGCTTCAGTGGGGGGACTGTCTAGGATAGATATGGGCTTTGGCAATGTCCTCTTGCTCCCCATGGTGAAAGACTCTGAATATCACCCGAGACACACCTCGGACCACTCTCCATTCACGGTTGATCTAGGCCTGGGGGAACAGAGGGGTAGGAGCCTATGGAAACTCAATCCGTTTTGGTTGTCCCTTATTCCGGAGCAGTATCCAATGCCACAGCTCTTAACGGATTTTTTTAAGGAAAATTTAGGAACGGCTGAAATCCAAGTTGTGTGGGATGCGGCTAAAGCCTATATGCGCGGTCAATTTATTAGAATCATCAGCCATATCAACACCGACACTAAGGAGTGGGAGACACAAGTGTTAGACGAAGCGAGCCGTTCTGAGGCAGACTATGTGGCAGATCCCTCTAACGATAACGCAAAGCGGAAATGGTTAGCCTCACAGACCATGCTTAAGGATCTCTCTTTTCAAAAAGCTGAAAACAAGAGGTTCTTTCTGCAACAGAAGCATTTTGAGGAGGGGGAAAACACAGGCAATATGCTGGCGATTCTAGCTAGGTCACAGCAGCCCCACTCCTACATTGCGGCGGTTGCTGATGCGGGGGGAGTGCTGTGTCATTCCCCGCAATCCATTTTAGGATGCTTTAACCACTTCCAGACCTTTGGTGTTTTTCAGATTCGGTGTTTGCAAGACTAAAACATTTTTTTCTGCTAGAAAATTACTTAAAACCCCCAAACATTATATATTTTTTTTCTAACACCCTAGAGAATAAAATAGTGGTCATTCCAATACTTTTTGTCACACCGTATTTGCGCAGCGGTCTTACAAGCGCACTTTTTTTGGAAAAAATTCACTTTTTTGAATTAAAAAATAAGACAACAATAAATTTGGCCCAATTGTTTTATATATTTTGAAAGATAATGTTACGCCCAGTAAAATGATGCCCAACATGTCACGCTTAAAAATTGCGCCCGCTCGTGGCATGGCGTCAAACTTTTACCCTTAAAAATCTTGATAGGCGACGTTTAAAAAATTCTACAGGTTGCATTTTTTGAGTTACAGAGTAGGCCTAAGGCTAAAATTATTGCTCTCGCTCTAACGATCGCGGCGATACCTCACTTGTGTGGTTTGAATACCGTTTTCATATGTCGGCCCTACTCGCGTATGCGTTCGCTTCTACGCGCGAGCTCGTCGGGACGGGGCGCTTTAAAAAATTTTTTTTTTGCTTTTCGCATTTATTTTTATTTATTTTAGAATTTTTAACACTGAAAAAAAAAAAAAAAAAAAAAATTATCACTTTTATTCCTATTACAAGGAATGTAAACATCCCTTGTAATAGAAAAAAGCATGACAGGTCCTCTTAAATATGAGATCTGGGGTCAAAAAGACCTCAGATCTCATATTTGGGCTTAAATGCAAAAAATAGAAAAAAAATAAAAAATGTCATTTTTTCAAATGACCAAAAAAAAAATTTGTCTCTTTAAGAGGCTGGGCAGGACTGACGTTTTGACGTCACTTCCGCCCAGCCGAGCTATGGGGACGGGCGAAGGAGATTTTTCCTTCAGTCCCGTCCCCGCTCACCAGCCGACAGCATCCGATCACCTCCGCCGCTACCGACGGCTCCGGTAAGCGGCGGAGGGCACGGGAGAGCGGTGGTAGGGGGGGGGGGGCCCTCTCCCGCCACCGATAACGGCGATCTCGCGGTGAATCTGCCGCGGAGACCGCCATTATCGGATTCCAGACCGCGCACACTAAAGATGGATACCTCGGTTGTGACAGCAGCTGCTGCCGTTACCGAGATATCCGTCTTTAAAAATAGGACGTACATCGTCGTGCGCAGGTCTGGAAGTGGTTAAGGAACTCTTCCAAAATGTTTACTCGTCTAAGGTTAATCCCACTACGGAACATATACACTCATTCTTGGATAAATATCGGCTACCGACATTTTCTATGTCTGAGGTTACCATGCTTAATGCACCCCTTACCGGAGAGGAACTCCTGGAGGCACTGGCGCAGGCACACAATGGCCGTGCGCCAGGAGCTGATGGCCTTCCCTCTGAGGTTTATTGCAGGTATTCAGAACAGATCATCCCCATCCTTCTGAAAATATACAACACGGCCTTTGAAACTGGAGCGCTGCCCCCATCTATGAATGAGGCCCTGATTATAGTTCTGTTGAAGCCTGGGAAGGATCCGCTCTCCCCAGACTCATACAGACCCATCTCCCTCCTGACATTCGATGTTAAACTTCTGGCTAGAGTCCTAGCCACTAGACTGTCCAAGTGCATTCACAAGGTGGTGCATAGGGATCAGTCAGGCTTCATTCCCACGAGATCCACGGCACAAAATCTACGTAGGCTGTTCCTAAATATTCAGGTCCCAGTAGACAATCCAGGCAATAGGGCTATATTCTTTCTCGATGCAGCCAAAGCATTCGATAACGTCGAATGGCCATACCTTTGGGAGACACTGCAGCGGTTTGGGGTTGGACCCTCTTTTCTGAAATGGGTGCAATTGTTGTATAGCTCTCCAACAGCAAGGATGAGAGTCAACGGGGAGGTATCCGAGTCGTTTCGACTTTTTAGGGGCACACGGCAGGGGTGCCCACTGTCACCCCTGCTGTTTGCCTTAGCACTAGAGCCCCTAGCGATTCACATGAGAGCTTCATCAGGCATTACAGGCTTTGTCAGGGGTACAGGGCGGGATGTTATCTCTTTATTTGCAGACAACACGTTATTATATTTAGGTGACACACGGGAGTCTTTGAGTAATGCGATGTCTTTGATCGCAGACTTTGGGGATCTGTCAGGCTTCAGCATCAATTGGAACAAATCGGTACTTATGCCACTGGATCCCATGACAAACAGTCTCCCAGACTGCGCCAGGGATGTAGTGGTGGTAAATGAATTTAAATATCTAGGTATTCAAATCACTCCCGACCCTACCCAATACTTGTCCAAGAATCTGACGCCACTGTTACTTAAATTCAGACAGAAGTGTGCGTCCTGGAAAAAACTCCCTCTATCGGTCACAGGCAGAGCAAATCTTGTTAAAATGGTGTGGGCCCCCCAACTCCTATACATTTTTCATAACGCCCCGACCTGGATACCACATAGATGGTTTTCTCATTTTCTCATTTTCTCAGATTGACGCTCAGTTTAGGGATCTGATATGGGGTGGTAAGACAGCGCGCATAAAACTTAGTACACTACAACTACATGTCCCTCATGCCCAATATTACTTTATTGCTTCACAAATTCAACATTTGGGAAATTGGGGGGAGATAGACCACGGGGATCCGGTGCGTGCGCCGCTGCTTCCGCAGGGGTCAACGCTCCCTGCGGTGTCCCACCTGGAGGCAGGGTTCACGCATCTAGACCAGACATTACCCACGGTGATGCTGCTTAATACGCTCTGGAAATATGTCCGGTCCAGTCTTGGTGTCAGGGGGGTATGCCCTTTCACCCCCATTTGGAAAAATTCTTACTTCAGAGAGCTCCTTAAACTTGAAGGCTTCAGGCTGTGGGACAATGCAGGGATCCAATACATTACACAACTGTTTGATGGTCCGATCCTCAAGTCCTTTACAAATCTACAGGAGGAGTTTGGGTTGGGCAGAGCACAATTCTATAAGTACCTCCAACTATGCAGAATGAAGCCAGACTTTCCCCTATAAGTATAGTGAGGCACCCCCTCCATAGTGATGTGCTTTTTAATAAGGATAAAAAGGGCATGATTTCACAAGTCTATTCTAGGCTGCTGAGTGTCACCCACGACGCGTCCGAATTGCCATGTAGGAAGGGGTGGGTAACTGATCTAGGCCCCATTGACGGGGATACATGGGAGCTGTGCATAACCTCCGCTCCTTTGGTCTCGGTGTCAGCGCAACATAGACTCTCGCATTTGTACCTCCTCCATAGAGTGTACAGAACCCCCGCCCGACTCTATAAATGGGGAATACGAGACTCCCCAATCTGTCCCAAATGTAATGTGCAGGAGGGAGATTTACTACACATGTTATGGAAATGTCCGAAATTATTCCGATACTGGAATTATGTCATTACCACTATATCTCAGGCATATGGCTTTTCGTTGTCTCACGACCAAGTGATCTGCCTACTAGGTGCCCTTGAGGTACCATCACTTTCTCCTAATGGTCATACAGCCGTACTGAGGCTGCTGTATGTGGCACGAAAGGCCATTGCTAGATTATGGATCACCCCCAGAGTACCATCTGAGGGACAATGGGTAAAGATGGTAAATAGCCTGCTAATAAGAGAAAAGATCACTTACCAACATAGAAAGTCCCTTAAGAAGTTTTACTCACTGTGGCAACCCTGGCTAGATGTACCGGGTTTGGGCCCCACCCAATTGATCATGGAGAGACTACTGCAAGGGTGAGGGGACTATTGAAGGCTTGGTAGGGGTAGGCTGGTGCCAAGACAGGCATTGAGATATCCAAATATGTTTCGTGTGACAGGTTGTGGCATGGTAGGGATCACTAGAGGTTGTCTTTCACGAGGTTACAGGTTAATGGCAAATAAAACAGTACTGTTGCGTGCCTATGCCGTGAGGCACGAAGAGATATATGTGGAGGAACTCAGGTATATCGGAATAGTTGGGGTGACGGGATAGAGTTTGGAATCCAGTGCATAGATGCGCTGGCCTTCACTACATACGGTTGGTAGCCTCAAGGGTGCTAGTTCCATGTAAGCGCAATAATGTACTGACTAATGTTATTGCATATCCTAAAATGTTTTATCTGGATGGGCTTTCGCCCAGTTGTGAACATATGTAAGTTATTTTTTGTATGCATCCTACAGTGCTGTTTGATTATTTTTTTTTGCTTCAATAAACCTTTTCTTGATTAAAAAAAAATTTGTAATAGGTGGTTGAGAGATTAGATGTGTAATTTACGCTCCTAGAATGCTTGAAGTTGCTACTTCGGTGTTGGGCCTCTGTATGTGGCCACGCTGTGTAAAAGTCTCACACATGTGGTATCGCCATACTCAAGAGGAGCAGCAGAATATATTTTGGGGTGTCATTTGTGGAATATACATGCCATGTGACAGAAATAACCTGTTATAATGACAATATTGGTATGAAAAAAAAAATCTTAATTTTGCAAAGAATTGTGGGAACAAATGACAACTTCAAAAAACTAACTATGACTCTTACTAACTACCTTGGAATGTCTACTTTCCAAAAAGGGGTCATTTGGGGGGTATTTGTACTTTATTGGCTTGTTAGGGTCTCAAGAAATGAGAGAAGCTGTCAGTACTTCAGGTGTGATCAAATTGTTCAATTTTCAGAAATTGGTACCATAGCTTGTAGACCCTATAACTTTCACCCAGACTAAATAATATCCAATTTTTTTTTTTTTTACCAAAAATATGTAGCAGTATGCATTTTAGGCCAAATGTATGGGGAAAAATTACTTTTTTACAAAATGATATGATAGAAATGAAGAAAAATTCATTTTTTTTACAAAATTTCCGTTCTTTTTTCATTAATAGCGGAAAAAAAAAAAAACGCAGAGGTGATCAAATAGCTCTATTTGTGGGAAAAAAAGGACAAAAATTTCATTTGGTTTCAGTGTTGTATGACTGAGTTATTGTCATTCAAAACGTGAGAGCACCGAAAGCTGAAAATTGGTCTGGTTATTAAGGGTGTTTAAGTGCCCAGTTGTCAAGTGGTTAACATGGTGTAGTTTCTGTATTCCTTTTTTCTTTTTTTACATGTAAAAAATCTAGTGGTGCGAGAAGAGGAAAAACACAACTTGGAGCACTTTGACGTGTAATCATGTTTTAAAGGAAGAAAGCTATACAGTATGTTAGTATATGTTTAGCTAGTCTTGATTGACACTTATCTGACTGAAACCTGCACAATTCATTCACTATACAACTCAGATTGTTAGACCAAACACAATCCTATAGTTTCCTCTATAGCAGGGGTTTCCAAACTTTTCAACACGAGTGCCACATTGTAGATTTTACAAGTTTTCGGGGGCCGAAAAAAAATCAGTTATGTATAAAATATCAACGGTGTCCCCATCAGCGGTGTCGCGGTGTCCCCATCAGCGATGTCCCCATCAACAGCATCCTCATCAGCAGTGTCCCCATCATTGCGGATGGGGACGCTGCTGATGGGTACACCAATGATGGGGACGCCGGTGTCCCCATCAGCGGTGTCCCCATCCACAGCGTCCCCATAAATGCTGATGGGTACACTGCTGATCGGTACACCAATGATGGGGACCCCACTGATGGGGACACCGCTGATGGGGACACCGGTGTCCCCATTTAGTACGTCGGCAAAATATTGGTAAATATCAAGTGGCGTAGCTGCCTTTGCGCGACTTGAAGCGGCGCACGTGAATGCCTGAATCGTTTTCAGCTTACGCTGATCATGAAGGGGAACTCTGCGCCAAATAAAAAATAAAAAGCGGTGTGGGTTCCCCTTCAGGAGCATACCAGGCCCTTAGGTTTGGTATGGATTGTAGGGGGGAACACCTACGCCGAAAAAACGGCGTGGGGGTCCCCCCAAATCCATACCAAACCCTTATCCGAGCATGCTGCCTGGCCGGACAGGAATGGGGACGAGTGAGCGCACCCCCTACTGAGCTGTACCAGACCGCATGCCCTCAACATGGGGGGGTCGGTGCTATAGAGATTTTTAAGTCCCGAAGTTTGCACTCTTGTCCCCATGTCGATAGGGACAAGGGCCTCTTCCCGACAACCCTGGGCGTTGGTTGTCAGGGTCTGCGGGTGGGGGCTTGTCGGAATCTGGGAGCCCCCTTTAATAAGGTGGCCCCCAGATGCCGGCCCCCCACCCTATGTGAGGGGGCCTATATAAATACTTATATACTTATACTTACAGTATATATAGGCATGGGGCGTGGTCACCGGGTGATGCCACCTGGCGACCCCACCCTTTGTTACATAAACATTTCCATCATGCCCCGGGAATCTGATGTAACAAGGGGTGGGGTCACTTTGTGGCATCACCCGGTGACCACGCCCCATGCCTATATAAGTCTTTGTGCAATGCTCACATGGCATTACAGCAGGAGAGCTCGTCGTGTCAACATCGCTAGAAGAGAAGACCGGGCCCCCGCGGTGGAGCCCGGCAGAAGAGGAAACAGAGAAGATAGCGGAGAAGACCGGGCCCTGCAGTGGAGCCCGGCAGAAGAGGGAACAGAGAAGATAGCAGGGAAGACCGGGCACCCCCGGTGGAGCCCAGCAGATAGGGAACAGAGAAGATAGCGGAGAAGACCAGGCCCCACGGTGGAGCCCGGCAAAAGAGGAAACAGAGAAGACAGCGGAGAAGACCGGCTCCCCCCCGGCAGAAAACGACGGAGAAGACCGGGGCGCACCCCCCCAATGTAAAAGAGCTTAAAGGGGAAGGGGGCCCCGGGCAGAAGGCGGCGGTGAAGGGAAAGGGGGCCCGGCAGAAGGCGGCGGTGAAGTCTGGCTCCCCCCCAGCAGAAAATGATGGAGAAGACCGGGCAGAAGACCCCCCAGCTGACTAATAAATTACTTCAAAAATCAGTGTAGTGTGTTTTTTCTAACTTAACATTTTCCCCCCAGGTGAATGGGTAGGGGTACGATGTACCCCATACCCATTCACATAGGGTGGGGGGCTGGTATCTGGGGGCCACCTTATTAAAGGGGGCTCCCATATTCCAATAAGACCCCCGCCCGCAGACCCCGACAACCAACGGCCAGGGTTGTCGGGAAGAGACCCTTGTCCTCATCAACATCAAGGTGCTTTGGGGTTTAGGGCATGCGATCTGGTACGGCTCAGGAGGGGGGGGGGGGCTCGCTTGTCCCCACCCCCATTCCTGTCCGGCCAGGCGCGTGCTCGGATAAGGGTTTGGTATGGATCTTAGGGGGAACCCCCACGCCGTTTTTTCGGCGTAGGTGTTCCCCCTTACAATCCATACCAAACCTAAGGGCCTCATATGCTCCTGAAGGGGAACCCACGCCATTTTTTTTAATTTGGTGCGGAGTTCCCCTTCATAATCAGCGTAACAAAAACCCATGCCGGTATTTTATTTAACCACTTCCATACCACGCCTATTCTAGAACTTCTCTCCATGTAAAAATCATATTTTTTTTACTAGAAAATAACTCAGAACCCCAAACATTACATATATATATTTTTTAGAAGACACCCTAGGGAATAAAGTGGCGGTCATTGCAACGTTTTATCTCCAATGGTATTTGCGCAATAATTCTTAAAACACCTTTTTTTTTTTGCCCAAAAAACGGTTTTATGAATTAAAAATGAACAAAACAGTAAAGTTAGCCCAATTTTGGGGGATAATGTGAAAGATGATGTTACACCGAGTAAATAGATACCTAACTTGTCATGCTTTAATATTGCAAACACTCATGGAATGGAGCCAAACTGGGGACTTAAAAATCTTCATAGGCCACGCTTGTTTTTTTTTTACAGGTTACCAGTTTAGAGTTACAGAGGAGGTCTAGTGCTAAAATTATTGCTCTTGCTCTAACGCGCGCGTCAATACCTCACATGTGTGGTTTGAACGGCGTTTACATATGTGGGCGGGGCTTACATGCGTGTTTGCTTCTGAGTGCGAGCTACTAGGGGCATGGGCGTTTTAATTTTTTTTTTATTTTTTTTTTACGTAATATTTTTTCTTTTTGCACTTTTTCTTTCCTTTTTTTTATCACTTTTATTCCTATTACAAGGAACCTAAACATCCCTTGTAATAGGAATAGTGTGTGACAGGTCCTCTTTATGGAGAGAGGCGGGGTCAATAAGACCCCACATCTGTCCTCCAGGCTGGAAAGCATGAGATCGGGAAAAAAAAACACTAATCTCATGCTTTCAGCCGTGATGGCAGCTTTGCTTATGTTTATGTTTTTAAATCTCTATGCTCCTCATTCGGCGGCGGACGATTCGTTCTCCGGGCCTCCGATGGTACGGGAGAGCCCGGAGAAGCACCACTCTAGAGTCCCTCCGTACAGTGTTAGAGGCGCTGGCACAGCAGCGGGGGAGGAATGGAGGAAGGAAAGAAAACATCCCCTGAGCGCCCCTTATCATCACAGTGCCACTGGCAGTGAGTGTGACCTGTCTATGTACTTGCGGTCACATCGTTACCGTCCACCACCGCTCCGCCACCGCTACAGCCAGCCAGCTCTGCCTCTGAGCCTCTGTGTTTCTGCCCAGTGCTGCCTGTGCCCATACGTCGCATGTAGGGTTGCCACCTCATCCCTTTAAAACAGAACACATATTAATTACACAGGTTCTGAGGCCAATTTAATGCAGATAAGGCACCAAGTGAGTTTACTTACCACCTTAATCAACCACAGAACCTGTGTAATTAATATGTGTTCTGTTTTAAAGGGATGAGGTGGCAACCCTAGTCGCATGTCCCCCTCCATCATGGAGGCTGCTCTCTCTCTTTCCTGTGTTTTTCCTATTGCGGTAGCCAGCGCAAGATTTACAGTACCCTGTCGCCGAGAACCAGAGTGATGAGATCACGCTGAAAGTACAATAATGGTGGCAGGTACTGTATGTCCCTTAGGTGGGACCTGGGCCCCCATACCCATTTTAAGGCCAATTACTAGAAGATAAGCCAGCCAAGTGGGGTCTAGCAAAATGAACAAGTCAATTCCCATAGACTGGAATGGTATTTATGGTATATCTTTTGCCCATGTTAGGCTCTTTGTTTGCCCACCCGGACCAGGGGGTGTTTGTCCCATCTCTAATTTTGTAGCATGCTGGATGATGTGATTCATTTTGGACAGGGCTTTGCCTTATTTTCTGCTAGCTGCATTTCTGGTGATCTGAGCATGCCCAGGGACTTATATTTTTTGATGTTGCTTTTTGTGTGTGAACAGCACTTGGATGTTTCTGGGCATGCTCATAGAGCATGTTTTTTGGGTTAGTAATTTAAGGACATCCTTAACAGGTGTACCCACTTTAAAGTTCAGTCTCTACATTGGGTGAACTTAAGTTTTGTGTGTTTCTTGGGCTGTGCATGTGTTTTTAATTGTCTCATTAGCATACAAGCCTATGTTATATAAAGCTTGCATAGAGCAGTTGTTACCTGCCCTGAAAAGAGCCAATAGTGGGGGGGCTGGCAAGATTATATTTGTGTGTCCTTATCAAATGTATGTCTTTGCAAAACAGATATGTTTTTGATCAAGGGTTTTTTGACTGGTTTATTTATTTATTTTGGGTGGGGGCTATCTTCGCCTGAAATATTTGTGAGGTTGTCAATGTATGTTGTTTTTAGGGTGTTCACTTTAAAGTAATTTTATATGCTGCATTATTTTGCTAAATCTTTCTCAAGATGTTGTGACTAATTAATGTTTCAATCCTTAATAGATGTCTGTGGGTCTATTTATCCTGTTAATTTCCAAAGCATAAACCATATTCTGTTTACTGTCTCAAATGAACTTATGTTTATTTTTGGATTTATTTATTTATTTTTGTTTGATTTTTTGTTTGTTTTTGCTTTCCTTGTTTCGTTGACCAATAAAATTACTTTCAAATTTTGTAGTTTGTTTTTTGTTACATTTTCATGCTACAGATTTTGGGCTCTTTCACACGGAACAGATCCGTATTGATCCGCTCCGTTAGCCTGTTTGGCTCAGCGGGGATTCCTCCGTAAATCCCCGCTGAGCTGTCGGCAGACAGGGCGGTCCCCGCACACAGTGCAGAGACTGCCCTGTCTCTGTCTCTCCCCTATGGGGAATCGGATGAATACGGACCGTGTGTCTGTATTCATCCGATCCGTTCCCCCGGACGGAAGAAAAATAGGGTTTTCTTCCGTCCGCAAAAGCGGATCTTTGCGGACGCGGATGGTTGCGGACGTTAGCGGATGCATCATCCGCTAACGTCTGCAATCCCATAGGGATACATTACAAGTCCGTAAACGGACTTGTAATAAACGGACCGTTTGTCCGTATGTGTGAAAGGGCCCTTTGACAGCTGCAGCTGAAATAGGCAGATTGGCCAAACAAAACAGGTGTGATTTTTGTCTCAAAGCTCCTTTCCTGGTGCCTTCATGCATGGATTGTGTGCTGCCATGGATGGTCACCAGGAAAGGAAAAATACAGAGCGGTAAGTATTAATTTTTTCCTTTTTACTGCAGTGGTTCTCAGCCTCAGTCCTCAAGTACCCCCGACAGGACATGCTTTGTGGATTTATCTTATCAAGAATTGCCGTCCAGACTGTCTTTTAAAGCACATGTGCAAGATGAAGGAAAACCTGCAAAACATGGCCTGTTGGGGGGGGGGGGGGGGGCTATTGGCGGACAGGCTTAAATCTAGTGCAAGGCAATCCTATTATAATTGTTTGAGGGAAGCCAAGTGAGTGTTAGAACCCCTGCTTGTGTTTTTTGGGTTGGGCTTTGTGTCCCTTTTCTTAAAATTGGCTTCACTTTCTGTCACACAGCTGAACAGGAAGTGAGGTTAAAACCCTACCAATGTCTTTTCTTGGGGACACACAGGTCAGTCTAACTAGTGTCCCCATTAAGCAAATTGCACTCCAGCACTGCTGTGTACACCCCAAATGATTAGTTAGTTTTGGGTTTAGTAAAGGCAAAGCCACTCTGCAGTACAAGCGTAGTCGCTGAAAATCTGAGGGGGATGATTTTAACGTACAATCATGTAGAAGCAAAGTATTTTTTTTTGGTTCTTTTCTTCCTTGCTTGTCCACTTGTAGTGCAAAGTGGATTTGCCTTTAGTAAATGGACCCCAAAGTCCAAGATCCCTAATAATTTGGGGTGTACACAGAAAAATGCTAGAGTGCACTTTACATAATGGGAAACTATTTAGGTTGAACTGTGTGTCCCCAAGAAAAGACATTAGTAAGGTGTATTGGATATGCGCATATGTGGTTCTCGGAAAGTGGTGGCCAGCACACAGGACATCACGCCCCTACAGGAAGTTGCTTGTATTGCTGCTAAAGGTCTCTGAGGAAGGGATGATACTTATTTGCAAATGAAGAAAATTGTTTATTTAACATTGGGTGGTGTTTGTGAGGGTCCCGAACACACATTCATACAAATTAGCAACGCTGTATCCTGGCCTATTGGCATGGTTATATTTTCTTAGTCCTCTCAATAAAATTATCAGAAATTTGTGCTTAAAGTAGAACTATAATCAACACTTTTATTTTTTTTCCATTTTGGATAGAGTAAGGGAGGGAGGGAGGGTTATAGCCCTTGGCAGTTTATTTTGTACCATCCCTGTCCAATTGCGGAGATTTCCCTTCACTTCCTGCCCCATAGTCAAACAGGAAGTGAGAGAAAAACTATGCAAATTAAGGGAATCCAATGACCCCCCCTCCCACTAGTGTGTGTGTGTGTGTCCCCTTTCTGGGCGGGTCATAAAAAAACAGGGTGTGGCCTTGACAGTGAAATGTGTGAAAAACAGGGTGTGGCCTTGACAGTGAAATGTTCCTTTAAATTTCATACGGCGGGGGAGGGGGGTATAGTATGCCTGTGAAGTAGTGCATGTTTCCCGTGCTTAGAACTGTCCCTGTACAAGATGTCATTTCTGAAGGGGAAAAAAAGTAATTTAAAAGTACTCATGGCTATAAAGAATACAGTCATTGCTCCCCAAATTCAGTTACCAGGCCCTTCAGGTCTGGTATGGATATTAAGGGGAACCCTGCCATCAAATTAAAAAAAATTACGTGGGGTTCCCCCCAAATATCCATACCAGGCCCTTCAGGTCTGGTATGGATTTTAAGGGGAACTCCACCCTAAATTTAAAAAAACAAATGGCGTGGAGTTCCCCCAAAAATACACACCAGCCCCCTTATCCGAGCACGCAACCTGGCCGGCCGCAGAAAAGAGGAAGGGACGAGAGAGCGCCCCCCCCCTCCTGAACTGTACCAAGCCACATGCCCTCAACATGGGACAAAGCATCTTGTCCCCATGTTGATGGGGACAAGGGCCTCATGCCCACAACCCTGGCCGGTGGTTGTGGGGGTCTGCGGGTGGGGGGCTTATCGGAATCTGGAAGACCCCTTTAACAAAGGGGACCCCCAGATCCCGCCCCCCCCTGTGTAAAATGGTAAAGGGGTATACTGTACCTCTACCATTTCACCAAAAATAAGTGTAAAAAAAAAAAAGACAATAGACGGTTTTTGACAATTCCTTTATTAGGCTGCATTCACACCTGAGCGTTTTGTCGCCTGAAGCGTGAAGATCCAAAACTCTAGAGCGGAAAAAATATATTATTCTCTATGGAGATGATTCACATCTCCACTCCAAAACGCCTGACGCCGAATGCCTGAAGCTCAAACAAGTTCTGGACCCTTTTTTGTCACGCAAATCGGGCAGATTTGGGCGTTTTTGATCGTTTGTATTCCCATAGAAAGTAATGGGAACGCTCGATTCAAGCGTCTAGCGCGACAACGAGCGTTTCTTTGGGCGTTTTGTCTCCTTAATCTGCTCAAGTGAAATATATTTTACATAGGAAATGACATTATCAGACACAGGAAGTTCACAAATCACCATTTCTGAGAATAGCACACATGGAGTCCAGCAACATGGAGGGGGAAGTGCATGGGTGTAGGAACCCTTACAAATCTGGGGGGGACAGCATTTTTACTCGCCATGTAAATTCTTATTCAGTAAACTCGGACTCCCACATGCCATGTGGGTTAATTGTTACTTATGCCATGGGCCACACGGCATTAGTAAAAATTAACCCACATGGCATAAGTAAAGATTAACCCACATGGCATAAGTAAAAATCAACCCACATGGCATAAGTAAAAATCAACCCACATGGCATAAGTAAAAATTAACCCATATGGCATTAGTAAAAATCAACCCACATGGCATTAGTAAAAATCAACTGGTTAGCTGGTAGTGGCAGGTTAGGTGATTGACAATAGTTCCAGGTTAGGTAGTAGTGGCAGGCTAGGTGGCAGTGCCAGGTTAGGTGGCATACAGTAGTGCCAGGTTAGGTGGTAGTGCCAGGTTAGGTTGTATACAGTAGTGCCTGGTTAGGTGGTAGTGTCAGGTTAGGTGGTATACAGTAGTGCCAGGTTAGGTGGTATACAGTAGTGCCAGGTTAGGTGGTAGTGCCAGGTTAGGTGGTATACAGTAGTGCCTGGTTAGGTGGTAGTGCCAGGTTAGGTGGTATACAGAAGTGCCTGGTTAGGTGGTAGTGTCTGGTTAGGTGGCAGTGCCAGGTTAGGTGGTATACAGTAGTGCCAGGTTAGGTGGTATACAGTAGTGCCTGGTTAGGTGGTAGTGGCAGGTTAGGTGGTATACAGTAGTGCCTGGATAGGTGGTAGTGGCAGGTTAGGTGGTATACAGCAGTGCCTGGATAGGTGGTAGTGGCAGGTTAGGTGGTATACAGTAGTGCCTGGTTAGGTGGTAGTGGCAGGTTAGGTGGTAGTGGCAGGTTAGGTGGTAGTGCCAGGTTAGGTGGTATACAATAGTGCCTGGTTAGGTGGTAGTGGCAGGTTAGGTGGTAGTGCCAGGTTAGGTGGTAGTGCCAGGTTAGGTGGTATACAGTAGTGCCTGGTTAGGTGGTAGTGGCAGGTTAGGTGGTATACAGTAGTGGCAGGTTAGGTGGTAGTGCCAGGTTAGAGTGGTAGTGCCAGGTTAGGTGGTAGTGCCAGGTTAGAGTGGTAGTGCCAGGTTAGGTGGTATTGCCAGGTTAGAGTGGTAGTGCCAGGTTAGAGTGGTAGTGCCAGGTTAGGTGGTAGTGCCAGGTTAGAGTGGTAGTGCCAGGTTAGAGTGGTAGTACCAGGTTAGGTGGTAGTGCCAGGTTAGGTGGTAGTGCCATGTTAGAGTGGTAGTGCCAGGTTAGAGTGGTAGTGCCAGGTTAGGTGGTAGTGCCAGGTTAGAGTGGTAGTGCCAGGTTAGAGTGGTAGTGCCAGGTTAGGTGGTAGTGCCAGAGTAAATACATGACATGAATAGATAAGAGTCCTGTTCCCCATTACTATACCTCCCCCTCTCTGTAAACTGTCTGTAACACCCCCCCCCCTCTCTGATTACTATACCTCCCCCCTCTCTGTAAACTGTCTGTAACACCCCCCCCTCTCTGAATACTATACCTCCCCCTCTCTGTAAACTGTAACTTCCCCCCTCTCTGTAAAATATACCTCCTCCTCCCCCCTGTACCTCAACTGTGTCATTCTGGCTCTCCATCACATGCAAGTCTCTCTGGCTCTGCAGGCTCAGGCTGGTCAGGTGTAGTGTGGCCTCAGTCTGAACACGAGTGTCAGTCTGGGCCCCGCCCCCGCCCCCTTCCTGCTCCTTTCTCCCATTCAGCAGAGCGGCCAGCACAGCTATGCGTGTCTGTGTACAATCAGCTGTGCGCCGCTCGGGAGGGGAGGGGTCGGGGCTGGATCGGCACTACATCGGCACTGAAGGGAGGGAAAAGCAGTGACCGCAGTTGGACTCGGCGGCCCCTGCCTGCGATCCGGGGACGATCTCCCTATCCTAACCTGGGGGGGATTTTACTATACCTGTCCCCCCCGCATTATTTCCTGGGGGGGATGGGTCCCCCCCATCCCCCCCGGTTCCTACGCCCATGGGGAAGTGGATGAGACAGTATCTCTTTTGGACCAGGAGAGCTTTATCAGAATGGTAAAGCAGCACCCCTGTCTGTATGATTCCAGAGATCCAGAGACCACAAACTGCGAGCGAACAAGAGGAGGGCATGGAACCAGATTGCCAGCAAAGTTTTCACAAACTGGGCAGACCTAACTGGACATGTGAAGAATGAGAAAGGTAAACCCCTGCAAACAAAAATGACCATAGGGAGATAATAGGATGATTGTTATTTAGTACATTAACCACTTAGGACCCAGACCAATATGCAAGTTAAGGACCTTGCCCCTTTTTGCGATTTGGCACTGCGTCGCTTTAACAATTGCGCGGTCGTGCGACGTGGCTCCCAAACATAATTGGTGACCTTTTTTTCCACAAATAGAGCTTTCTGTTGGTGGTATTTGATTATCTCTGCGGTTTTTAGTGACAATTTGGAAAAAAATGCAATTTCTTGACAGACTCCATGGCAGCCTACGTGTGGGTTAATCCCGCCTCTCATACCTCATAGGACCCTACTCCCATAAAGCTTTGCTTCCTGGCCATAGACAGTGTTCCTTTTTTGTCCTCCTCCTAGGACCTATTTAATTTCAATCTAAAGGTTCAGTCCTGGCGGTATTTATTTTGGGAGATTATATGTACTAGTGTCCAACATGTCCCAGCTATTAGCAGGGTGGAGTGAACAGTACAAACTGATGCCTGGTAGAGCTTACTATCCAGCCATTGGCTGGCAAGCAACTTTGGTCATTTATCCTGGCTATTAGCAAGGAGGCCCTTTCCCCTATAAGAAGATTCCCAGGCGGTGTATACATGCTCCCTGTTCCAGGCTGGACCGGATCGCTGGTGAAGTATAAACTTTTATGTTTTAAATCTCACATGGCAGCTGTTTATGTTTGTTGTTCGTTTGCGCCGCACAGCCTTACCTGTTGGTCAATGGCCGCTGGAACGCATGCTGCGTTCCACTTCTTCCTCCACTCGATTCCTGTGTGTGAGAGCCTGCGTGCGCACGCGAGTCTCCGGCTCGCGCGTGCGCAGTAGTGTCTGTTTGCCGTTTCGTGCATGCGCACACGGTAGCCAGGGTCACGCCGGACACAGCGCGGTGGACGCGGCGGGCGCGGTGACGTCATTAGGGCGGCAAGTTTTAAAGGCGGTCAGTGACAGCTGATCCTGGGGGTTCTCCTAGGATCGTTTTCTGACTTCCAGGCACGGTTTCTGTTGGACAAGGTAAGGTGCCCTGTGGCACTTGGTACCTTTATACTGCATCATGTTGCTACTATTGTACTTGCCTATGCCCTATCCTTATCATCTAATTTTTTGATTGTTTGCAGTGGATAAAACCTTTTTTCACTATGGATGTCTCACCGCCCCCCGGTGGCCAACCCTTACACCGCAGGTAGGATGGAAATTTTTATTTCCTCTGCCTGTCTGTTTGGGTGGTTTAATACTGTGTTTTTTTCTGATTTTCCTTTTTTCCAGTCCATGAAGATATTGACGTCACTAGATTACATCGGCATCATTCCAGAGCAAGTTCTAAACGCCCAAAGAGCAGGTCACCTTCTAGACATCATGGGGAAAAATATAGATCCACCTCTGAGCGTCATTCCCACCGTCATTCCAGCAGTTCTGGAAGAAGGTCTTGCTGGGGGTGCAGGGCTCAAGTCCCAGAAGACAAATCCCTCTGTGATTCCTGTTTTTCTCGGGCTACAAGAGAAAGAGAAGGTGGAGACCAACAAGTAGAAGCTCTAGTCAGGAAAGTGGTCCTGGAATCTCTGAATAAACCTGATCCCAGTGGTGACATCCTTTCGCCTGTAGTTCCAGCTCCAGTCCTTGTACAAGATGACTCTGAAGTTCCGGGTCCATCTCAGCGTAATCGCTCCTCAAGTTTATCCTCCTTTAGTGAGGAGGAGAGTGTCGTCAATTCCACTGGATTTGACTTTTCTCTAGTCCCAAATCTGGTGAAGGCAGTTAAAACCGCTTTAAAATGGGAAGACCCGGTGGAAGCTCCTAATAAACAGAAAAAATATTTAAACACCTCAAAAAGAGCGTCCTAGCTTTCCCCTTTTGGGTGAACTTAGTGAAATGATCACTGATGAGTGGACCTCCACTGAAAGAAAGAATTCTTTGATCTCCAAAGTGTCAAAAATGTATCCATTTAAACGCGAAGAAGTGAAACACCTAGAGTCGGCCCCTTTGGTGGATGCCGCTTTAATGAGACTGGTCAAGCATGTTACTCTTCCTTTAGAAGACACAGTTTCTTTTAAAGATGCTTTGGATAGGAAAATTGATACTGACCTTAAGCGCATATATATTACAGCAGGTATGGCTTGTAAGCCAGCCCTTGCCCTTGCGGCCCTCTCCAAAGCAATGGAGACCTGGACGGATGAGGTGGATTCTACTCTTTCAAATGTGTCTGGTCTCCTGGTCAGAGACCTACCAGTTCACGAAATAAGAATGGCGGCTGCCTTTCTGGGAGAAGCTTCCCTTGACATTATCCGCTTAGTGGCATGGGTCATGCTCTCATCTGTTACAGCTAAACGCACCCTATGGCTCCGTCCTTGGGTAGCCGACCCAGCCTCTAAACAGGCATGGTGCCGTATTCCCTTTCAGGGATCTTCCCTGTTCGGGAACAAACTTGACAGCGCTATCTCCCGTGCCACAGGGGGTAAGTCGGGGTTCCTTCCCCAAGACCGTCGTCCCTTCAACCAAAGGAAATTTTTTCCCAGGCAAGACCAAGATCGTGCTATAGAGGCTCGTCGGTACAAGCCGGGTAGAGAGTTCAGGAAAAATTGGAGAAGAAACCAACCTTCGGGTCAAAAACCCACAAAAGGGGCAACTTCGCGTAACCGTGACACCCCTAAGTCCTTTTGATATAGGGTTCGCTCAGATGGAGCGGGTTGGAGCTCGGCTTCTGCAATTCCGGCACGTTTGGGCAGCCTTGATAAAAGACTTTTGGACAGTGAAGACAGTATCCTTAGGTCACTCCTGGACCTTTGTCAACCCTCCTATACTTCAGTTTGTCCCCACAACTCTGCCTCACTCAGAAGAAAAGAGAAATATCCTTCTAACATACACAGACACTCTCTTGTCCCAGGGCGCCGCTATACAAGTGCCAGCGGCAGAAAGATTTCAGGGAATGTACTCACCTCTGTTCATGGTTTTGAAGAAGTCCTGACGCATCTGAACACCTTTATAAAAAAGGAAAAATTCAAGATGGAGTCACTTCTCACAATTCGTCAGACCATTCTACCGGGCGACTGGCTTGTATCAATCGACTTAAAAGATGCCTACTTCCACGTGCCCATAGCGGCAGAATTTCAGAAATACCTTCGGTTTGCAGTGGGCAGTGTTCACCTTCAGTTCACGTGTCTCCTATTCGGGCTTACAACATCGCCACAAGTGTTTTCAAAGCTCTTACTGGCTGTCGTGGACTTAATCAGAATGAAAGGCATCCGTCTACACCACTATCTAGACGACCTGCTGTTACTTTCACAGAACAGGGAACAGCTATTGATACATCGGGCTCAAGTTATTCTCACTTTGACCGAGTTCGGCTGGCTTTTGAACAGGGAAAAGAGTCATCTAGAACCCGCACAGTCTCTAGTCTTCCTCGGTGCCCAGTTCGATACGATCCAGAGTACAATTTCTCTACCCTTAGAAAAAATCCCAGTCATCCGGGAAAGAGTTCGTCTTGCATTGGAGTTCCCTTTCCTCAAAGCTTCACTTTGTCTCAAAATTATAGGCACCATGGTGTCCACGACTCCCATGGTCAGATGGGCACAATGGCGAATGCGTCCTTTCCAGAGGGGTTTTCTCCAACAATGGGATCCGAAGCCCCAGGACCAGTTAATCCGGATAACTCAGTCAATGAGGGACAGCCTCCTCTGGTGGCTTCTGCAGAAAAATCTCCTCAATTGTCTTTCAATAGCCCCTGTCTCCTGGATCACAGTTACATCCGACGCCAGCAGCAGCGGCTGGGGTGCCCTTTGCCTGAAAGAAGTAGCCCAAGGGAAGTGGGATTTCCCATCTCGAAAGGTAGTATCCAATATCCTGGAACTCCGTGCAGCCTTCTGTGCCCTTCAAGCCTTCACCCATCTGGTAAAAGGGTCATCAGTCCTTCTAAGGATGGACAATACGACAGCCGTGTCTTACATAAAGAGACAAGGAGGCACTCGCAGTTTGTCCCTTCTGAGGGAGGTGGAGCCGATTATGTCATGGGCTCAGACACATCTGACAGATCTAACAGCGGTTTATCTCCCCGGAGCTCAGAATATTCAAGCAGATTTCCTATCGAGGACAACACTCGACAACAACGAGTGGTCTCTCCACAGCGAGGTTTTCATCTGGATCCTGTCACTAGGATTCACACCGGAAGTTGACCTATTTGCGTCCCCATGCAACCACAAACTGGAGAAATTTTACACGAGAAATCGCTGTCCTCAAGCGTTCGGGGTGGATGCTCTAACAGATCAGTGGATGTTCCACAAAGCCTATGCTTTTCCCCCAACTCCAGTCATTCTCCGGTTCCTGTCGAGACTCAGATGGGAGGAGGTCGAGGTGGTCGCAATAATTCCTTACTGGCCCAACAGACCATGGTTTCCACTGTTATTCCAGTTGAGCTTCCGGGATCCAGTTCAGCTCCCAACCAGACCAGATCTCTTGCTCCAGGGGTCGACCCCTCACCCTTGTCCATCACATCTGCACCTGATGGCCTGGTTTTTGAGAGGGAAAGACTGGAAGCGCTAGGTTGCCCAAGCCAAGCAATCTCTACGTTACTAAATGCCAGGAAAGTGAGCACCAACAAAGTCTATCAGAGGATATGGTCTAAGTTCTCGGATTACACCTCCTCCATGAACAGTTCAGCCAAAGTCCCCAGAGTACAAGACATTTTGGGCTTCCTCCAGACCGGGCTTGACCTACCTTTATCAGTCAGCTCCTTGAGGGTCCAAGTATCAGCAATCTCTGCCTTCACAGGTATTTCGTGGGCCAGACATTCCCTTGTCCGTCAATTCTTCAAAGGAGCCATGAGGTTAAGACCTTTAAGAAAACCAAGATTTTCTAAGTGGGATCTTCCATTAGTCTTGGACTTTTTTTCAGGAAATCAAGATTCAATTAATCAATCTATCAAAGATCTTTCCCTCAAGGTTGTCTTCCTTGTGGCTATAACATCCGCCAAAAGGGTCTCCGAAATTGGCTCTCTAGGCTCCAAAGAACCGTTCCTCACTTTTTTTCCGGACCGTGTTGTGTTGGTTCCGATGCTGGGTTCCAAGCCTAAAGTCACGTCAATCTTTCATGAAAACCAGGAAATTGTACTTCCCACGTTTCAATCTTCTGAGGGTTCTATGGTTCATCCTCTGGATGTCGGCAAAATCCTTAAACAATATCTGGAAGCCACAGCTTCCTTCCATAAATCTGATCATTTGTTTGTGTCATTCCATGGGAAAAACAAAGGCATGCGTGCTTCCTCCAGAACTATCGCCGCATGGATCGTCCAAGCTATCCAAAGGGCTTACAAGGCTAAAGGGTTGGCTCCTCCTGAAGCGGTAACCGCTCATTCCACGCGGAGCGTCTCTACATCATGGGCGGCTGCCCGACATGTTTCCCCTGAAGTTATTTGCAAAGCGGCCTCTTGGTCGTCCTTAAACACGTTCATGATGCACTATTGAGTGGAACCGGCTTCCTTGTCGTCGGTTAATTTTGGTTTGAATGTACTATCTGTTGACAATGTCAATTAAAACATTTTTCTTTAACCAGCAATTCCCACCCGGGTGTGTTTGGCTAGTCATTTCCCACACGTAGGCTGCCATGGAGTCTGTCAGGAAAAAGGAAAATTTATATGAAATACTTACCGTAATTTTCCTTTCCTGATGGACTCCATGGCAGCAGGAGTTCCCTCCCTTTGCTGGAGTAGGCTATATTACGGAACACTGTCTATGGCCAGGAAGCAAAGCTTTATGGGAGTAGGGTCCTATGAGGTATGAGAGGCGGGATTAACCCACACGTAGGCTGCCATGGAGTCCATCAGGAAAGGAAAATTACGGTAAGTATTTCATATAAATTTTCCTTTATTTTTTACTTTTTGCTATAATAAATATCCCCAAAAAAGATCTAAAAAAACATTTTTTTTCCTCAGTTTAGGCCGATACGTATTCTTCTACATATTTTTGGTTTTAAAAATCGCAATAATCGTTTAACGATTGGTTTGCACAAAATTTATTGCGTTTACAAAATAGGGGATAGTTTTATGGCATTTTTAGAAAAATTTAATTATACTACTAATGGCTCCGATCAGCGCTTTTTTTTTGTGATTGCGACATTATGGCGAACACATCAAACAATTTTGACACATTTTTGGGACCATTGTCATTTTTACAGCAAAAAGTGCTATAAAAATTGATTACTGTGAAAATGACAATTGCAATTCAATATGGTCACATATGTGTACACACAAATTGCATGTGTGTAGGAATGTGGCCAGGATTAACTGGAAAGGCACATCTATTGCCTCCTTCTTGTGTAAGCACCTAATCATGCATAAGAGTAATGTCAGCATGTCACTAATACATAATGGCACACTCTGACCCCTAGTGGATATTGTATGGATACTGCACCCAAAGATAAATATATATATAAAAACAAAAAACATGAGACTTCTCAATACATCAATCACTTTTATTAATTCTTCAGTACAGCATATTATATGGTTTAGAGCTGCACGATTCTGGCCAAAATGAGAATCACATTTTTTTTGCTTAGAATGAAGATCACGATTCTCTCAAGATTCTCACGGCGTAAAATCTTTTACATTTATAAAAAAAAAAAATAAAAAAAAATAAATGGACTAACTTTACTGGCAATTTTTTTTTTTTTATTCATTAACCACTTCCATACAGGGCACGTATACATCTTCCCGCCCAAGCCAATTTTCAGCTTTTAGCACTGTCGCACTTTGAATGGCAATTGCGCGGTCATGCTACACTGTACCCAAACAAAATTGGCGTCCTTTTTTCCCCACAAATAGAGCTTTCTTTTGGTGGTATTTGATCACCTCTGCGATTTTTTTTTTTTTGCGCAACAACTAAAAAAAGACTGAAAATTTTGAAAAAAAATATGTTTTTATTTTTTTCTGTTAATTTTTTTGTAAATAAGTAAGTTTTCTCTTTCAATTACGGGCACTGATATGGCGGCACTGATGGGCAACCGATGAGATGGCACTGATGGACATCGATGAGGTAGTACTGACGGGCACAGATGAGGTGGCACTGATTGGCGGCGCTTGTATGCGGCACTGATGGGCACACATAGGCGGCACTGATGGGCACACATAGGCGGCACTGATGGCACACATAGGCGGCACTGATGGGCACACATAGGCGGCACTGATGGGCACTCATGGGCGGCACTGATGGGCACTCATGGGCGACACTGGGCACTCATAGGCGGCACTTATGGGTGGGCACTGATGGCTAGTTATGGGTGGCACAGATGGGCACTGATAGGTGGGCACTGGGCACGGATGGGCACTGTAGGGTGGCACTGATGGACACTGTAGGGTGGCACTGATGGACAATGTGGGGTGGCACTGATGGACAATGTGGGGTGGCACTGATGGACAATGTGGCGGCACTGATTTACCTAAGTTGCCAGTCAGTGCCCATTTGTGGGCACTGATTGGCATCTTTTTTTTTAATGTTTTTTTTTTTTACAGATTTTTTTATTTTTTACAAGCTTTTTTTTTTTTTTTTTTACAGCCTTTTTTTTTTTTATATGCCCTTCCCTGGTGGTCCAGGGTGGGCCAGGGTGGGCTTCCCTGGTGGTCCATGTGGCGATCCGAGGGGGATTCTACAACCACTTTGCCGCCGTCAATCTGTCATTGGCGGGCGGCAAGTGGTTAAAGTCATTTTTTCCCCAAAACATGGATTTAAAAAGACTGCTGCGCAAATACAGTGCAACATAAAATATGGCAACAACCGCCATTTTATTCTCTATCGTCTCTACTAAAAAATTATATAATGTTTGGGGGTTCTAAGTAATTTTTCTAGCAAAAAAAAATTATGATTTTAACTGTCAGAAAAAGGTTTGGTGTTAAGTGGTTAAATTACATACAGAAGTTTATTCCTTTGATGTGGACCTAACTTTCCACTGATAAAGAATGTTTTCAAACTTGGCAGGCTGCCCAGACTTGGCAGATTGCCCAGGAAATTCTTTGCATACCAAAGTGCAGAGAGAAAATTATTTTCATGTCAAAGATCATGAAATCCTGTGTCAAGAATCGCAATGGGAAAAAGATCGCGATAATGATTCTTGACGATTAATCGTGCAGCTCTAATATGGTTGTTTAAGAAAAATCAGAAAGGTGAAATTATTCAATTGCCATCAAGCTGCCATGGGACCTGTCCTGCTGGAGACATAAAGTATGACGCAAATTGATCCCGGACATGCGTACCTTGTCTGCTTCACGTACACCAGTCCAATGAGCTTTTTCCATATTCTCATGCACTGGCTCCTTAAACTTGAATCCATCCCGCTGCCTTACAAAGTTGTGCAAGGCACATGCAGCTTTAACAGCACAGACTGCATTTTGCATATTTAGAAACAATGGGAGTGTGTAGGCTTGCTAGCGATTGTCTGGTTGATAGATACCTACAAAGAAAACAATATATATATTTTTATTTGTTTTTTTGACAATTAAAATGATCAAAACAAAGTGGAAGAGTATAGGGCCCTTTCACATGGGGCGATCAGTAATGATCCGCCTCCGTGTGTCCGCTTTGCTCAGCGGGGATCCTCCGTAAAATCACTGCTGAGCCGTCGGCTGACAGGGCGGTCCCCAGGCCCTGTCTTTCCTCCGCTCTCCCCTATGGGGGGATTGGATGAACAGAAGCCTGTCAATCAATTAGGAACGCCCAGTCCCGCAGAAAACATACCCGGAAGCGGCGGTGAAAATAAGGGTATGTACGGGAAAAACGGAAAATTGTATACTCACCTTTCCATAATTTTCCTTTCTGACGCATCTTCATGGCAGCACACAGCTGGGATGAATTGGCACATGAAGATAGGCGTCTGATAAATCTATTGACAGCATCCAATCTCCTAGATTTACTGCCAGAAGAATGGACTGGAGACTCTCCAGTCCAATTTTTTACTTTTTTCTATAAAAAAAATGTTTTTCCTCAGTTTAGGCTGATACGTATTCTTCTACATATTTTTGGTAAAAAAAAATTGCAATAAGCGTTTATCGATTGGTTTGCGCACAATTTATAGCGTTTACAAAATGGGGGATAGTTTTATTGCATTTTTATAATTTTTTTTGTTTTTACTACTAATGGCGGCGATCAGCAATTTTTTTCGTGACTGCGACATTATGGCGGACACTTCGGACAATTTTGACACATTTTTGTGACCATTGTCATTTTCACAGCAAAAAATGCATTTAAATTGCATTGTTTATTGTGAAAATGACAGTTGCAGTTTGGGAGTTAATCACAGGGGGCGCTGAAGGAGTTATGTTTCACCTAGTGTGTGTTTACAACTGTAGTTGGGTGTGGCTGTAGGTCTGACATCATCGATTGTGTCTCCCTATAAAAGGGATGACACATTCGATGCAGCCGCCACAGTGAAGCACGGGAAGCCCCGTTTTTTCAGCTCCGGGGAGCGATCGCGAGGGGGTGGCTAGAAATGATAGCCGCCCCCTCATCCCGTATCGCTTCCAGACGATTTCCGACCGCCGCATGTACTGGGGGGGGTCCCGATCGGACCCCCGACCCACGTCTAGGCAGGGAAATACGGGTACGCCCATCTGCCTGTATGTGCCATTCTGTGGACGTAAATGTACATGCGGCAGTCGTTAAGTGGTTAAACAAAATGTAATAAGTACTGAAAACTGCTGGGAGGAAAGTACTCCAAACATGATTTGGACACAGATGCTAACAGTCAGCAAGCAAGCCAAGCATCAGGTGATCAAGCGGGCCAAGAGCCGGAGAGTCAATTGTCGACTCCTTTACGGTCTACATCTGCCACACCTCTGGGAGACGATGAGTCCACGCCAACAGTTTGTGCTCGTGTACCTGCTAGAGGAACAAGAAGGAAGGCTCCAGAACCTGATTTTAATAGAATGTTAGACATCATGGCCTCCATGTCTGAACAGAATGTCCAGCAACAGGTCGCACATTTCACGTTTCTGCTAGATGTCTGGAGGGGCTGATGGAGAGTGTACCAATAGAACTCCAGGCAGACATGTTGGCCGGTACCATACGTTACATCGCAATTTTCATTCCACCAACCACACCATATCAATCCTCTGAACCTCCACCACCCTATGGTCCCTATGCAACTCACCCCCCCGCACCATCTGCCAGCACCACCCCTTCCTCGGTTGTCATCGCCACATATTGCCACCCCCCCCTACCTCGACCAACACCACCACCTTCTACTTACCCTCCTCTGCCAACACCACCACCTTCTACTTACCCTCCTCTGCCAACAACAACACCTTCTATATACCCTCCTCTGCCAACACCAACACCTTCTACTTACCCTCCTCTGCCAACAACAACACCTTCTAATTACCCTCCTCTGCCAACACCAACACCTTCTAATTACCCTCCTCTGCCAACACCAACACCTTCTAATTACCCTTCTCTGCCAACACCTTCTAATTACCCTTCTCTGCCAACACTACCACCACCTTCTAATTACCCTCCTCTGACAACACCACCACCACCTTCTAATTGGCAGCATAATGAGAATCCCTCTACCTCCAGTTGGTCACATTTTGGCCATGCTATGAATGTGGTGATGTCACCTGATGAGCGAGAGGACTCCTCCCAAACATTCCATCAGCTATTAAAAAAAATTGTTCTATGAGCAACGTTAGCTCTATTTCTTTGTTTTATATTGTTGAGTTGTATATGTGAATAACGAACAAAAGAACATAAAAAGTTATATTTCAAAAATATGTTTAAAAAAAAGTAAAGTTTATGTTTGCCTTTAAAAACGTGTGTTTGGTTTTTATTTGATGCATATACAAAAATATTAATATTGGGTTCTACATGCAATAGAGTCTTTAACCACTTAAGACCTGGACCTTTAGGCAGCTAAAGGACCCGGCCAGTTTTTGCGATTCGCACTGCGTCGATTTAACTGACAATTGCGCGGTTCCTGCGACGTGGATCCCAAACAAAATTGGCGTCCTTTTTTTCCCACAAATAGAGCTTTCTTTTGGTGGTATTTGATCACCTCTGCGGTTTTTATTTTTTGCGATATAAACAAAAATAGAGCTACAATTTTGAAAAAAAAACAATATTTTTTACTTTTTTCTATAATAAATATCCCCCAAAAATATATAAAACATTATTTTGTTTCCTCAGTTTAGGCCGATACATATTCTTCTACCTATTTTTGGTAAAAAAAATCTCAATAAGCGTTTATCGATTGGTTTGCGCAAAATTTATAGCGCTTACAAAATAGGGGATAGTTTTATTGCATTTCTAGTAATTATTTATTTTTTACTACTAATGGCGCCGTTCAGTGATTTTTTTTGTGACTGCGACATTCTGGCGGACACTTCGGACAATTTTGACACATTTTTGGGACCATTGTCATTTTCACAGAAAAAAATGCATTAAAAATGCATTGTTTACTGTAAACATGACAATTGCAGTTTGGGAGTTAACCACAAGGGGGTGCTGAAGGGGTTATGTGTGACCTCATTTGTGTTTCTAACTGTAGGGGGGTGTGGCTGTAGGTGTGATGTCATCGATTGTGATTCTCTATAAACGGGAATACACGATCGATGACAGCGCCACAGTGAAGAACGGGGAAGCTGTGTTTACACACAGCTCTCCCTGTTCTTCAGCTCCGGGGACCGATTGCGGGACTCCAGCAGCGATCAGGTCAGCGAGTCCCGTGGCCATAGTCACGGAGCTTCGAACCGGGTCGCGTGCGCGCACGCGACCCCACGGCTGGGCTTAAAGAGCCACCTACATGTACGTGGATGTGCCCAGCCGTGCCATTCTGCAGACGTATATCGGCATGAAGGGGTTCTTAAGTGGTTGAAAAAATTAGAAAACATAAATAAAAAATTACCTCCAGTGTGATGATTAGTCGCTCCACAGGGGGTATACTATTGTGAAAGTATGTGTCCATTCTCTGCAATCGACTACTGAGTAATCCCAATAACTCATCAAAGCTGTTATTAAAAAAAGTGGGGTAATTTTGACTAACCTTTTTATGGACATCCTGGTGTAGTCCAGAAATTTCTCATCATGATCACGTACTGTACGTCACTGTACATGACCCAAAATTGGCTTCTCTCTTCCCGACCAGCAATTACGGGGTGGATCCAGTATCTGCGTGCCCTCTTCTTTCTCCTCTCTCTTTCATATAGCAAATATGACGTAGCAGTGGCTGCTGCCACAAAACACGCCATCTCATCATCACTCATATTTGCAATTCTTAATAGAAAAAAATGGAGTAGGAAGCACAAGGATGACCCGGAAGAAGAACATTCACCCAGAAGGAAGTTAAAAAAAATCTTAACATAGCAACAAATGATGACAGAGATGATAATTTTTCCTATTGGCCAAAATAAAAACGACGAAGTTCAAAAACTCCGGAAAAAGCTGTATTCAAACGCGCAAAAATGCTCAGAAACGCGCGAATACGCGCGACAAAACGCCGGAAAAAACGACCAAAAAAGCTAAGCTCAGGTGTGAATACAGCCTTAATGTCTTCTTTCCGCGCTTCTTCTTCTTTCATCTTCTTCTTTTCTGCTTTCATTCGGGTTTCTTCCGCCATCTTCTTCTTCCTCTGCTTCTTTCTTGGGTCTTCTCATCCACATCTTGCACCGGCTTCTTCCTCCATCTTCTTCTCCTTCCTTTGGTCTTCTCGTCCGCATCTTGCAAGGCTTCTTCTTCCCCGGACGATCCGCTTCCAATTGAAGTTCCAGCTGTGTGACGCTCCTGTGACCCCGCCCCCCTCTGACGCCACGGGGAAAGCCATAAGAAAGTCCTGTGTGGTACATGTGCATCAGAGGGGGGGTCACAGGAGCTCTCTCATCCCCCCTCTTTTCTGCGGCCTGCCAGGTTGCGTGCTCGGATAAGGGGTCTGGTGTGGATATTTGGGGGAACTCCACGCCATTTTTTTTATTATTTGATGGCAGGGTTCCCCTTAATATCCATACCAGACCTGAAGGGCCTGGTAATTGAATTTGGGGGACCCCACGCTTTTTTTTTTCTAATGAATGAATTTTCTCTGAATTGCCGGGAGCCGACAATTCATTATAGCCGCGAGTCAGTTTTGAATGACTTTTCAACTGACTGCGCTATTTAGACATGTGCATTTCGTTTCGTTAAGAATTCGGACAAATTTTTCATTATTCGGAAATTCGTATGCATCCGAATTTCCGAATTACAAAATTAACGAATTTAAACAAATTCGAAAAAACGCGAAGGAAATTCGATATCGAATTCGAATCGAATTTGAAAACAAATTCGAATCGAATTTGAAAACAAATTCAAATCGAATTTGAAAAAATAAAAATCGATTTTCTAAAATCTACAATAAAATAGAATATAAAACAATAAAGCAATAGAATCAAAAAGAATAGAATAGAAGTTAATAGAATGTAATAAAATAGAACATGACGGTCTTCCGAAATTCGAATAGTATAAATTTGAATTCTAGAATAGATTGGAAAATAATAAAAATGTATGTAAACTAAAATATAAAAGAATAGAAAAACAATAGAACAGAATAGAATCAATTATAATATATATTATATTTTATTCTATTCTCTTGTTTTTCTTTTCTATTCCATTCTAATCGTTTCTATTCGAATTTGAATTCATTTTATATGAAATTCAAATTTCTTATTGAATGAAATTAAATTTGAAGAGAAAAGATTGTAAAAGATTAGTTTCATATTAGAATTTGAATTTTTTTTGACTGAATTCATAAAAAGTCGATCAAATTTGAAAAATGTAATTAGATTAGAAAAAATCTACTGGGGAGGAGGACGTGAGACGTCTGACGGTGGGAGGTGCCGGACTGTCCCACGGCTGGTAGCGGTGTAAGCGGTGTAGAGGCTCCAGCGATTCCATCAACGGACTGGCAGAGGACAGCGTGAGAGGCTGTAGATCTGCCACCTGCACGGGAGACTCGTCACCGCTTCCCGCTCCCCGTTCTAGACCCGATGCTTCAGGGGGACCTGGAGGAAGGAGAGCACAGCGCCGCGCGGTCCCACGTGATTGATTCCCCGCACCGGCTACAGAGTGAGACGCAGTAGGAAGAGCGGAGAGCACGGACGCTCACAGCGGCGGGATCATCAACAATACCCCCATGGAGCTACACATCCTGGAGGTCGGACGAAGGATGAGCTACGGGGATTGGTGAGGCGCTCTGTCTGAGCCGAAGTGGGTCGGGTCTGGACCCCCCCGAGCCCCCCCTACTCCCCCTTTCTCATACCCTCCCACATAGACTGTGTTTATTTTAGCTATCTAGGCTATAAGGCATTTCAATAGCGGGACTGGTTTCCAATCTAAGGATGGAAGGAGGTTCAGGGGATCAGACAGTGTCTCTTTTCTGCTACGGGCTCTTTGAGACAAGCTGGGCAATGGCTGTCTCAAACTGAGCAGTAAAATACTTGGATAACATAAGTATTTACATATAAATCTAATACCTCGAGGGCAGGTGATTACTTGTATTACAGGCACCCTGAGTATCAGCAGGGCTTTGGAGGTGCAGTACTCTGTGCGTATTGCTGTTTCGGACCCTGGTGCTACATGGGACTGATTGGTGGACCACCTAGGACCCATACATCTGCGACTATAATGATGGCAAACATAAGCATCTTATTATATCCTAGAATTCTGACCATCTATATTCCTGACAGTTTGAACACACTTGCTCGTTTAGCTACATACATGGTCCCACCCAGGACCTCGGCTCCTGGAGTATAACTCTTTGTCTGATTGAATATTTGTTGGGGGGATTAGGTCTAGTATCTTTCCCACACAGAACAGTTCTAAAAACGCTTAGGAACAAAAAAAAAAACACTCAGAACATCCACAAATTTACTGAGGACCGAGAAGTGAAACATATAGATCCTATAAGCAATATACATATAATCCCAGCTCCCCAGGCGATTCATTTGAATGAACAAACATAGAATCTGAAGGTATTTCGGTTACCGTGCGATCCAGGGAACATTACTGCGGACCATCTAGAGCCGTGCGTTCGAGACCATAGTAATTGCGACCGTAGGCTTTCACCTATGATCCAAAATTTTGACCACAAGCATCGTTATCCATACTCCTGGGAATTGGAGTACAACCTTCTGCACTGTTATATGTGTGCCCCCAACTAAGACTGTGGTTCTCGAAGCGCAATCTTTTGTTTGGACGAATAAGTGTTGAGGGGGGCCAGTTAGTGCTCACCTCTTTACAAAATCGGTCTAAAAGGGTATAGGACTCTAAATATTAGACCACCCTCAAACTGGGTAAAAGAATAAGACCAATAAATAAGATGAATAGGTCCACAAGAGGCGTCGCCTCAAAGGGGCCTAAAAGTAAACCTGGGACTAGTTCAATACAGCACTATATGACTCAGGAGGGCAACACTAAAAGCCCTGGAACGGTAAAAAAAAGCGAAAAGAAGAAATCCGAGGCTATGACCGGGGCAGGCAGTGCGGACTGCTCTAAAGGGGAAACGACCTCAGAAAGCGAACAAGAGCGAAGCAGACTAGACGAGACGGGTCAGGAGACTCGGCCACCATCAAAAGCAGAAATGGAGGTGATGTTGCTAAGGATGGAAAATGTTATCAAAACAGAAATTGATAGGATAAGATTGGATCTGGGGGGTCTTTTAGAAAGAGTGGAAGAGACGGAAAAAAGAATTGAAGATCAAGACTGCGAACTGAATAAACTAAAAACACAAGTTCAATATCTGTCAGATAACCAAAAAATTCTAGCGTACCGGATAGAAGACCAGGAAAATCGCAACAGGCGACAGAATCTCAGAATCCGTGCATTAATTGAAGAAAAAGAAGAAGATCTAAGGAACATTATGAACATCATATTTAATCCCCTGTTGGACCAATCGGCAGAAACAAAGCCCCTTAAAATTGAACGGGTACACCGGGTAGGGAACCCTAAACAGTCAGAAAGAAAGAATCCCAGAGATGTTATTGTCCGGTTTCGGAACTATGAGGATAAAGCCAGGATCTGGAGTAGGTTGAGGGGGAATTCCCCCATCAGATACAAAGAAGGGGAGATTTTCGCGGACTTATTAAAAGAAACACTAACAAGGAGAAGACACTTGAAACCCCTTTTAGAACTAATGCGCTCACAGAATGTGAAGTATCAATGGGGGTTCCCCGCATGCCTTATTGGCCTAAAGGGGGGGATAACAGCACGGCTAAGATTCCCAGAAGAGCTGACAGGGTTCTGTCAAAGATTGGACTTAGCAGTCCCAGATTTGCCGGATTGGGCTGTCTAAAAAGAAAAAAAAAAATGAGGGGCCTGGGTATGGGGGGGGGGGGAGGGGGGATGGGGGTTGGGTGGGCAGCCGTGGGACGTCCTAGAGCACCACCACCAGGAGGGGAGCCGATGGTAAAGGAGAGGAGGATACCAATAGGGGCTCCCAGGCCAAGAATAGGCCACGGGGGGGGGAGTGGAGGAGGAGAAGTTGGCTGGGGGAGGGAGAGGCATGGGGGGGCGGGGGGCGGGAGGGGACCATCTCGGAGACTCCACATGGAAGAGGCAGTTTTTCGCAAAGTTCCCTTAGATGACTGATATTAGATTTCTTTCTTATAACGTAAGAGGGCTGAACTCCCATGTCAAGAGAATCAAAATTCTTAAGGAACTGGAGTATTATAAGGCGGACGTCGTCTTTATACAGGAGACTCACTTGACATCAGAGACTAACATCAAGATGTTCTCCCCCAATTTCCCCACATGGTTCTACGGAGATACAATATCAAAGAGGTCACGTGGGGTTGCCATAGGATTTGCGAGGGGCGTACAGTTTACACTGGGTAATAGACTGACCGACCCCGAAGGAAGATTTTTATTCTTGAAAGTTAAAATAGGTGGAGTGGATTTTACTCTGGCAAATGTCTATGCCCCCAACGTGAACTCAGTCAAATATGTAAACAAAACCCTAAGGAAATTAAAAGATTTTGAGGAGGGGCATGTTGTACTAATGGGAGATCTTAATTGCTGCATGGATCCCGCACTTGATAGTACGTCCCGGGCACAGGGGACTAATGGTGAGCACTTAAAAAAATTGAGACAACGAATGTCGCATAACCAACTGATTGATGTATGGCGAATTCTACATCCTAAAATTCGTGACTACACGTTTTACTCCCCTGTGCACGGGACGTACTCGAGGATAGACTATATCCTCATAGATCATAGATTACTTGAAAGAGTGATCAAAGCAGGGATTGAGACCACGACAATTTCGGATCACGCCCCCATAACAATAAAAATTAGTACATCATTACAGAAATTAAACCGACCGGCGTGGAGATTGGACGAAAGTCTACTCGAAGATGAAGGGGTCGTAGCGAGAGTCAAAAAGGAGCTGGAGTCTTACTTTAGGGAGAACGATACGGAGGGGATCTCAGGGGCATCATTATGGGATGCTCACAAAGCATACGTAAGAGGGATCTTTATTGCCGAGGGTGCAAGGAAAAAGAAAGAAAGTACCAGGAAGTTAAAATCCTTAATAGAAGAAATCTATAAGTTAGAACAAGAACATAAAACACAGGACCAAAAGAGAGAAACTCTCCATGCCTTGACCCTAAAAAGAGACGAATACAGAGTACTCTCTGAGCAAGAAACAAGGAGACTTTTAAACAGAAGGGACAGAGAGATATACATTGAGGGGAACAAACCCAGTAAGCATTTAGCCCGAATGGTACAAAGAAAGAAAGCGAGAAACTTTATTGAGAAGATCCAAAAAAAGAATGGGGAACTAGCTAACTCAACTAGGGATATTGCCGAAGTTTTTAGAAATTACTACAAAGACTTATATGCTGTACAGCAAAAGGGGTGGAACCCCGGAGAGAAAGAGACCAAAATAAGAGCTATATTACTGAAAGCAAATCTACCTAGGATAGATATTCAAGTAGCTGCAAAAATGGAGGAGTCTATAACTGAGGAGGAGGTGAGCCTGGCCCTAAAAAACTCAGCTAAGGGGAAAAGCCCAGGCCCAGATGGCTTTACGACCCTTTACTTGCAAAAGTTCGGCACCATTTTGATTCCTAGACTCTGCCACTACTTCAACGGGCTAGGGGCTGAATACGAGATGAGCCGGGAGGCATTGGAAGCAACAATCACTGTAATAAAAAAAGAGGGAAAAGATAACACACTTTGCTCAGGCTTCCGGCCAATTTCATTATTAAACGTAGATACAAAATTGTACGCTAAGATTTTGGCCGAACGCATAAAGGGGATAATGACAACTATAGTGCACCCTGACCAGGTAGGTTTTATACCTGGCAGAGAGGGTAAGGACAATGGGGTTAGGGCTCTCCTTCTCCTTCGGCAGATTAAAGATAGTGGGTCCCCCGGTCTACTCCTGTCAGTTGACGCTGAAAAAGCGTTTGACAGGGTAGACTGGGGGTTCATGATTCAAACGTTAGAAAATATAGGCATAGGCCCAAGGATGGTGAGGAGGATTAAAACTCTGTACCACCACCCTTGCGCCAGGATTAAAATCAACGGGTCCTTATCCACCCCCCTGGAGATGAGGAACGGGACCAGGCAGGGGTGCCCCCTGTCCCCTCTTCTTTCCGTTCTTTCGCTGGAACCCCTTTTGGCAATGATACGTAACAACTCCGAAATTGGGGGAGCCAAAGTTGGTACAGAAGAGCACAAACTGTCCGCTTTCGCGGACGATATCCTATTTTTTATAAGTAGCCCTAGAAACACACTTCCGATCCTAATGGCAAATATTGCACAGTATGGGGAGGTCTCAAATTTTAAAATGAACATTTCAAAGACGGAGATACTGAATGTCAATATCTCTAAGCTTGAAAAACTGCACCTTCAAATGACATTCAGTTTCTCCTGGAAAAAAGAAATAAATTACCTCGGTATAAAACTCGTAAACTCTCTAAGGAAAACGTATAGAGTCAACTATATCCCCCTGCTAAATGATATTAAACGAGAGATTAAAACGATCTACCATCGGCCAATTTTATGGTTCGGTAGGATAAACGTTGTAAAAATGGTCCTAGTCCCAAAAATTATCTATAAATTTCAAATGGTCCCAGTAGCATTACCACAGACATACATAAAAATATTGAAAAAGATGAATACCTCTAAGTGAGGTGAGATTTTTCGGGCAACCAAAAAAATATAGTGACAACTAGGTCATAAAAATATATAAATTTTAATACATTAATTTACAGCATAAACATTTCATAGTGACAACATTATTTAAAAAAAAAAAAAAAAATTGAAAAATTCCAGAATAGAGAAAATTGTTACTGCTAGAGGATCACCACACACCCCAGGACTGGGCTAAGGGTATAGGTGATCATTTATCCGACGCGTTTCAGATGTCTCAATAATACATCTTTCTTCAGGGAATAGAAAGCAGCAAGAGTTTTTCCTAAAACAAAAGAAGGGTATATAATAACATACATATAAAGTATATACCTGTGACCAAAGATTTGCTCTTTGACATTTGCAACATGTAGAGAAGAGGGGGGAGAGAGATGGAAAGCTCAATATGTAAAAGAAAGTGGAACTCACCCCTTTCCAGACACAGAGCGCCTAGATCATCCCCATGGAGCTTGTGTGTGAGCCGCAATCAGGGCAACCAAACCAGATGGTGTACTTAATGTCCATAACGATCCCCCAATCCAGAGGACTCCATAACCATGGGGGGGTGGAGTAACATAAGTCTCCACAAAGGAGTCAGCAGTCATAGAACAATAGAAAGTGTAATGGCTGGGGAGAGATTTAGGTAAATATGTACAGGGAGGGTATTAGATTCTTCACTAAAAGGTGAGACCAAAAATAGAAACAAACTCCCTAAAATGTACTTACCACTCCCAGTGCATCAGCTCAAAGGTGAACAACCATTCCAGTCAAAGAAAGGAAAGCAAACTTGACCAGAAGACAAAATAACCTCCAGCTCCAACAGGGGAGGGGAGGAAAGTGAATGCTGACAGGGAAACCCCCCCTGACTTCCCTTTATACTTACTTTGAGGATGATGGACCTCAGGTGTGGATGATCCATTCACTCCGGCGGTGTAACAGCTGTTCCTTGAATGGGATAATTGGTTGTAGGTGGAGCAGTGAATAGACATTAGGGATCAACTAGAGTGATTCCTATCCTCCAAATCCCCCATGTTTGGCGTGCAAACAGCGCGCCCACTACTGACGCCAGCGTCAGGTGGCCGAGCTCTGATCAATCAGGGCACGACACCGTGGACGGCGTCTAGTGTGATCACAGAATACCGAAAGGTCATGTGACGACCGCGCACCCAATCAGGTGCACGAGATGTCAGATGACTGAACATGAACGCAATACACACAGTGGAGCCACCCACTGTGCGCGTCACAGCGACGCGAATGAAGTGCGCTCAATGACCGGACAGGGAAAAATAAGGAAGTGTCCGCACAAAAGGGGCGGAAATTACTACCCACTCCAGAGAGCCTAATAGTCCATAGGTTTAGACAACAGCAATAAAATTGCAGTTTCGGTGCATCATTGAACCAGGGAACCCGGGGAAATAAGGGAATCAAAGAATAAATACAGGGCAAATAAAATGGAACCATTGGAGGAACGCTTCATGAAGCGAGGGCAAACTCCTGAGGATGGGGCAAAGATATTCACTATGCCTGGGTATTTCAGAACTGACAGATAAGAAAGTCTGACAGTTGAAAGGGAGATAAAGTCACCACTGCCGGGTAGGGGAGAGCCTCTAGGGCATAAAATGCCCCTGGGACGGGCACCAAGGTGCTACTCTCCCCCGGCAGTGGATGGAGGAGCCCTCTTGTGATTGGTTGAGATGGGACCATTACGGACATCAACAACATCCAGAAAGGGCCGGTGAAGAGGCGGTACTTGACACATATGGCTCCTAGTTGGAAAGCCACAGGGTGCACTGTCAACAAATCATCAATGGTTGATCACAGGTTTACAATCAAAAATTTCATGTATAAATCCAAAAAGAAAACTCTTACTGGAATGGTTGTTCACCTTTGAGCTGATGCACTGGGAGTGGTAAGTACATTTTAGGGAGTTTGTTTCTATTTTTGGTCTCACCTTTTAGTGAAGAATCTAATACCCTCCCTGTACATATTTACCTAAATCTCTCCCCAGCCATTACACTTTCTATTGTTCTATGACTGCTGACTCCTTTGTGGAGACTTATGTTACTCCACCCCCCCATGGTTATGGAGTCCTCTGGATTGGGGGATCGTTATGGACATTAAGTACACCATCTGGTTTGGTTGCCCTGATTGCGGCTCACACACAAGCTCCATGGGGATGATCTAGGCGCTCTGTGTCTGGAAAGGGGTGAGTTCCACTTTCTTTTACATATTGAGCTTTCCATCTCTCTCCCCCCTCTTCTCTACATGTTGCAAATGTCAAAGAGCAAATCTTTGGTCACAGGTATATACTTTATATGTATGTTATTATATACCCTTCTTTTGTTTTAGGAAAAACTCTTGCTGCTTTCTATTCCCTGAAGAAAGATGTATTATTGAGACATCTGAAACGCGTCGGATAAATGATCACCTATACCCTTAGCCTAGTCCTGGGGTGTGTGGTGATCCTCTAGCAGTAACAATTTTCTCTATTCTGGAATTTTTCAATTTTTTTTTTTTTTTTTTTTTAAATAATGTTGTCACTATGAAATGTTTATGCTGTAAATTAATGTATTAAAATTTATATATTTTTATGACCTAGTTGTCACTATATTTTTTTGGTTGCCCGAAAAATCTCACCTCACTTAGAGGTATTCATCTTTTTCAATTGATACAGAGATGTTGGCAACCTCATGCCTCCATACATGAGCCAAATTCTTTCATACATAAAAATATTAAACTCCCTTCTGATGAATTACATCTGGAAAAACAAAAGACAGAGGATCTCAGCTCAAGTACTAAAACAGAATAAGAAAATGGGCGGACTGGCGGTTCCAGACATCAGTAAATATTATGTAGCAACGGTTCTCGCAAGGGTAATAGAGTGGGCCAAAGAAAACCCAGACAAAAGATGGATTAATATTGAATGCGCACTTGCAAGGACACAATTGGGGCGAATTATTTGGAATCCACCCCAACATAGAACTTTAGACACTTCAGCACATGAAATAACATTTAATGCACTGCGGGTTTGGGATAGAGTACACAAACAATTGAAATCAAAATTTAATTCCCCACTAATGGACCTAAAAAACAATGGCCCAGATTCAAGAAGCACTTGCGCCCGCGCAACCATAGGTTGCGCGGCGCAAGTGCTTACTTGCTCCGGTGTAACGAGTGCTCCTGATTCAGGAACCTCGTTACACCGAATGCAGCCTAGGATGTGACAAACATAAGCCTCCTTATGCCTTCACATCCCAGGCTGCATTCTTGCGTTGGCCGCTAGGGGGCGCGGCCTTTGTGATCGGCGTGTAGTATGCAAATTGCATACTACCACCGATTCACAAAAGTTGCGCGGGCCCTTCTCACGCAAGGTACGGAGTTTCCGTATGGCGCCTTTAGCATAAGGTTGCTCCTGCTATAGCAGGCGCAGCCAATGCTAAAGTATAGCTGCGCCTCCCGCTCGCGACGTTCAAATTTAACGTAGTTTACGTAAGTGAACCGTGAATGGCGCTGGACGCCATTCACGTTCACTTACAAGCAAATGACGTCCTTGCGACGTCATTTGCCGCAATGCACGTCGGGAAAGTTTCCTGACGGAGCATGCGCTCTTCGCTCGGCGCGGGAGCGCGCCTAATTTAAATGATTGCCGCCCCCGGCGGGATCATTTACATTAGGCAGCCTTGCGCCCGGCTGCTTAGCATATTGCCCGCGCAATTTACGGAGCAACTGCTCCGTGAATCGCGGGCAAAGCGCAATATTTGCGTGGGCGCAGAGAAAAAAATTTGCTCTTTGCCCACGCAAATATTGCGCGATTCTACTTGAATCTGGGCCCATGAATACTTTGCACCGGGGACTGAAGGGGTGGGAGGGAACTGGATTAAAAATAGAACTCAGGTTAGGGATATAATACAAAAGGGTAAGATATTGACACACCACGAAATTAAAACTAAGATAGAATCCATGAGGCTGGACGAATGGCGTTATATGCAGCTGGCACTCTATATTAAGCGCCTACCGCTACCTCTTCGATCAAGCGAGGAATACACACCGATAGAAAAACTCTGCAGTACTGATAGCTCAAAAGGCAATATCTCCAAAATATACAGGTCTTTGTTTAAAAAGGAAGAGCTAGAAATCCCAAAATATATTCTAAAATGGGAAAGAGAATTGGAAATACCCAGAGGAAAAGCATCAGTAAAAAGAATAATAAAAATGACCCATACCTCCGCAATAGACGTAAGGACTGCCGAGATGAACTTTAAATGCTTAACGGGGTGGTATGCCACCCCAGATAAAATCAGCAAATACAGAGACGGACAGTCAGCAGACTGTTGGAGAGGGTGTACAGTAAGGGGGACAATGGCTCACCTATGGTGGGATTGTCCGGTAATTAAAAATTACTAGAAAAAAATTCTGCCACTTATTAAGGTAATAACTAAAAAAGAGATAACAGAAGACCCATGGATTGTTCTGTTCCATGGGGGGAACAATAGTTTAAAAGCATATAAAAAATCTCTGACCCCTCACCTACTTAATGCAGCCAAACGTCTGATACCAAAAAAGTGGAGGGAAGCAGAAAGCCCACAAGTGTGGGAGTGGGTGGAGTCTGTGGAAGATACGTACAGGAGGGAGGAGTGGAAGGACGGGACTGATGAGGAAAACGTTGATCACAGAGGCAAATGGGCAAATT
Organism: Rana temporaria; assembly: GCF_905171775.1. Classification (NCBI taxonomy): domain Eukaryota; kingdom Metazoa; phylum Chordata; class Amphibia; order Anura; family Ranidae; genus Rana; species Rana temporaria. The sequence goes on along the minus strand of NC_053494.1, from coordinate 85,728,263 downwards.
GGATCGAGTTCAAAAAAACTAGGGGATACTTGGAAAACTTGAGGAAGAGATAGAAAGATCAAGTAGCATTTGGGATAAATCAGTAATGTGGAGTCACGAGATGGGGGGGGGGGGGGGGGGGGTGGGGGGGTTTGGGAGGGGGGTAATTGCCGGGAATAACTTAGGTATACCATTAGTCTCCGGTTAGGTTGTAAAATCTAATTCATTTTGTATTAAAAAAGACAAAATACATGCAACATATATAAAAAAAAAAAAAAAAAAGCAATCACATCTCCGCAGATGATGCTAAAACTTCTTCGGAGACGATGGGGGACCATCTTCCATGAGAAAGTCACCAAGAAAGTCTTTGACTGAGCGGAAGGAAAAAAAAAAAAAAGAAAAAATCTACTGCATTCGAAAAAATTCTACCACATTTGAAAAAAATCTACCGAATTAGAAAAAAATACTGCATTTGAAAAAAATCTACTAAATTAGAAAAAACTACCACATTCGATTTTGTTTACATATAACCATTTTCCAAATTTCGAATTTCATATAGAATGAAATCGAATTGGAATAGAAAAGATTGTAAAAGATTAGTTTCATATTAGAATTTGAATTTTTTTTGACTGAATTCATAAAAAGTCGATCAAATTTGAAAAATTTAATTAGATTAGAAAAAATCTATGATTAAGCGACGTCGGCTGTCGCGATACGCGTGAGGACGTTGGAGGGCTGTTGGTGACGTCACCCGCTTGCGGCCGCAGAGCGGGAGACACAGGATTACACACACGCCGTTTTACATGCTGTTCTTACAGCACTGCTTGTAAGTTACTACTTTTTTTCATTAAATATTGTTTATAATCGTACACTATGGAGGCATTCCTGTGCTTTATTTTGAGAGTCATCGCGCTGAGCCTGTGATTTCATTGGAGCGGATCGATCGGCTGATTGTGGGAGACATTATTGGGAAACATCCCTATAGGCTATTTATTAGCCTCCCTGAGGTAAGGGGCTAGCACTTACATCCCTGGTCACCGTGGAGAAATCGGGCTGACTGCAATCACATTACTCTGCATGTCACAGCAACCTGAGCACAGATGCACTTTAGAAACTCATTATATTTATTAGCCACTGGAATTTAGTTTTTTGCACTTTTGCACGATTTGTGCACTGGACATGGATTTTTAAAGTTTCATTGGGACCCCTTTTTTTACACTTTTTTCTAGGGATCCCTGTGTGGACTATATTTATATATTTTTCACTTCTAGCACTTTTTGGATTGTTTTTCATCATCGGAATTATTCACATTCTATTTATTATATTTATATTTTGTGGACAGTCAGTCACTGGATATTTATTTATTTATTTTGCATAGTTGCACATTGCACGATTTGTGGATGAAGCACTGTATGGACTATCATAATTATATTTGAAGAAAATATTGTATGCACAGGTTTGAAGTTTGCTATTTAATTTAGACTATTGTGCTGTCAGTGGCACGTTGGTCACACATATTTCATTATTTTCTCACTCTCAATATCCTCCACTTTATGGTTATTTTTGTTGGATGGTATTCCGGTTTAGAGTGATACACTTTTAATCATTGCCAGGAGGCGGAGTCTATTTTGCTGAATTTATTATAATTATATTATATACATTATTTTAGTGATTTTAGTTGCAAGCGCCACCACATCCCCCATTTTATCATTTACTGTCAGTGTGTGAGCACTATTAGTGGTGGCTGCTGCATATTTATTTATTCTGTTCTTATATTGATTGGGTTGGTTTTGCGCATTGGTTCCCCCCATATTTCATACTTGTTGTTAGAAAAAATCTACTGCATTCGAAAAAATTCTACCACATTTGAAAAAATTCTACCGAATTAGAAAAAAATACTGCATTTGAAAAAAATCTACTAAATTAGAAAAAACTACCACATTCGATTTTTTTTACATATAACCATTTTCCAAATTTCGAATTTCATATAGAATGAAATCGAATTGGAATAGAATAAAAAATAATAGAAAAGTTAATAAACTAGAAAAACAATAGAACAATAGAATCAATTATAATATATATTATATTTTATTCTATTCTCTTGTTTTTCTTTTCTATTCCATTCTAATCTTTTCTATTCGAATTTGAATTCATTTATACAAAATTCGAATTTCTTATTGAATGAAATCGAATTTGAAGAGAAAAGATTATAAAAGATTAGTTTCATATTAGAATTTGAAAATTTTTTGACCGAATTCCTAAAAAGTCGATCAAATTTGAAAAATGTAATTAGATTAGAAAAAATCTACTGCATTCGAAAGAATTCTACCACATTTGAAAAAAATCGACTAAATTAGAAAAAACTACCACATCCAAATTTTTATTACATATAACCATTTTCCAAAATTCTAATTTCATATAGAATGAAATCGAATTGGAATAGAAAAGATTAGAATAGAATAGAAAATAATAGAAAAGTTAATAAACTAGAAAAACAATAGAACAGAATAGAATCAATTATAATATATATTATAATATTATATTTTATTCTATTCTCTTGTTTTTCTTTTCTATTCCATTCTAATCTTTTCTATTCGAATTTGAATTCATTTTATACGAAATTCAAATTTCTTATTGAATGAAATCGAATTTGAATAGAAGAGATTATAAAAGATTAGCTTCATATTAGAATTTTAAAAATATAGACCGAATTCCTAAAAAGTCGATCAAATTTGAAAAATGTAATTCGATTAGAAAAAATCTACTGCATTTGAAAAAATTCTACCGCATTTGAAAAAATCTACCGAATTAGAAAAAACTACCGCATTTGAAAAAAATCTACTAAATTAGAAAAAACGACCACATTCAATTTTTTTTACATATAACCATTTTCCAAATTTCGAATTTCATATAGAATGAAATCGAATTGGAATAGAAAAGATTAGAATAGAATAAAAAATAATAGAAAAGTTAATAAACTAGAAAAACAATAGAACAATAGAATCAATTATAATATATATTATATTTTATTCTATTCTCTTGTTTTTCTTTTCTATTCCATTCTAATCTTTTCTATTCGAATTTGAATTCATTTATACAAAATTCGAATTTCTTATTGAATGAAATCGAATTTGAAGAGAAAAGATTATAAAAGATTAGTTTCATATTAGAATTTGAAATTTTTTTGACCGAATTCCTAAAAAGTCGATCAAATGTTCTATTGTTTTTCTATGCTATTCTTTTCTATTATTAAGTGGTCTTGCATAGCAAGATCACTTATTGTTATCTCACATATATATTATTAAGTGGTCTTGCATAGCAAGAGCACTTATTGTTATCTCACATATATATTATTAAGTGGTCTTGCATAGCAAGAGCACTTATTGTTTTTTTTTTTCTTTTTTCTTCCACTTCAGACTCCACCAAAGATACAAATAAGGATCTATTGGGCGAGGAGAGGACCACGCTCCTGGCCCATACTTCACTTGCCTATATCATCTCCTCTATGGTATCGCATCATAAGTGGTTCACTATCGTTTTAGTTAGGTTTATAATTTTTTCCTTTTTTTTTTTAATTTCTTAAATCTATTTATTTAAGATTTTTTTTTTCATTTTTCATATTCATTTTCGTAAAGGCAACGAGACACTCCAAATCTGAGTGGAAAAAATACACTTTCATCCCCTCCCCTTCCTCCCCCTCCCCCAACATCCCCTGCCAGTTTCTTTTTCCTTTTCTCAAATTTCAGTACCTTTTAGATGCCATTATTGCACGATCCCTCCCCTCTCTTCATCCTATCCATTGCGCCCTGGCTCTCGCCGGACTACTAGAGAGAGACCGCTCGGGCTCACTTCTGCCCGCTCGACCTCTCCCACATCAGTCGCCCCCCATGCAAGCATTTCCTAGCCATAAGCTACACAAGATCCAGACTCTCTTCAATTCATCAAAAATTAATATTGAATACCCATGGTATCTATAAAACTCATTGTATATTTGAACCTTTTCCATTTATCCCACCTTTCCATGGACTCTTCCCATTTCTCTTCGTCCCTAAATCTTAAAGATTCTAAATTATAAATTTCTTCTACCTTGCTACACCACCCTCTCAATGAAGGACTCTCTTTTTTCCGCCAGTTCCGCGCTATTTGATGTTTTGCCGCATTTAGAAGTTCCGTGGTCAGAGTCTTCAGGTATTGTTTTGTTGGGGTTCGGGCTCCATGCAAAACGCAAACCCAAGGATCATTCGGGACTGCATTATTTGTGATTTCTTTGATTTTTTTTCTGATCTCCCTCCAGTATGTTTTTATTTTGGGGCATGTCCACCAAACATGGGCCATAGTGCCCACTTCACCACAATCCCTCCAACATTGCTGTGAAGCAGAGCCTGAGAACTTATATAATTTATCAGGCGTCAGGTACCATCTAACCAAGCACTTATAGTTTAGTTCTCTAGTTTCGTTGTTTATTGAGGTTTCATGGACCCTAGTTATTATTTGGTTAATCTCGAGCTCATTCAGCCGAGAACCCAGTTCCTCTTCCCATCTCTCGATAAATGGTAAAGTATTCTGTGTTCTTGTATTATTTAATATCTGATATATCTTGGAAATTATTCCCTTCTCAATTTTTCCTTCGCATAATTTTTCCAGGGGGAGAAGGTTTGTCCCTGCTCTAATCGGTTGGGGAAGACTATTGAAAAAATGTTTAAGTTGTGTGTACCGCCATTCGTTAATATGTATTATTTCCTTTTTATGTTTTAATTCCTGCATTGTTAATAGCCTATTATACTTCATGACATCTTTTAATTTTATATTTTCTTGTAATAACCATTTTCCAAAGCTATTTTTTCCCCCGGTGGGAAATATCTTGTGTCCGTTAAAGGAATTAAGGGAGAATTATAATCCCATTTATTTTTTTTGTGCGTTTGATCCCAAAGTTTTAAAGCATATCTTGTGATGTAGTGAAATTCTGCATTATTTCCCCTATACTGTGCCGGAACCCAAATTAATTTTCCTAATGTTGATTTACTCATCGTGATTTCTAGATGTACCCATCTTTTTTCTGTGTTATTTTTCACCCAATCTATAAGACGTGAAATTACTATCGCGCAATGTTATTTACTTAAATCCGGTGCCCCTAACCCTCCTTGTGATTTGTCTTTAATCAGTGTACTAAATTTAACGCGTGTTTTTTTCCCTCTCCAGATAAATTTTACGAACATTGATTTTAATTTTTTAAAATAGGCTTGGGGAATTGGTATTGGAAGCATCTGCATTTTATAGAGTACCTTCGGTAAGATAGTAATTTTATAAATGTTTATTCTACCGCTCCAGGACAGTTGTCCTGGTGCGATTCTATTTAATTCCATTTTTAACTCACTTAACAAAGTCGTAAAATTTATCTTGTATATGTTTTCTATGGAGACTGCTAATTTAGGGCCAAATTCTCAAAAACTCTGCGTAACTTAAATTTCAGCAGTTAAGTTACACTGACTTAAAATTTCTACCTAAGTGCCTGATCGTCAAAGCACTTAGGTAGAAATTACACGCTGTGTAACTTAAGTGCCGCCGTCGTAAGGCGGTCCTCCTCTCCTGGGGGCGTTTAAAATTTAAATGAGGCGCGCTCCCGCGCCGGCCGTACTGCGCATGCGTGTGACGTCATTTTCCCGACGTGCATCGCGCGAACGTAATTAACGCCGGTCGGCTTTGAGAATTTCGACGGGACACTAAAGTTGCGACGGGTGAAAAAAAAAGACGCGCTGGGAAAACAAATAATTATAAAAAAAAATGACAGCGTCGCTCAGCATGCATTCCTGAGAGGGAGAACTCCATGCCAATTTTCAAAGAAAAAAACGGCATGGGTTCCCCCCCCAGGAGCATACCAGGCCCTTAGGTCTGGTATGGGTTGTAAGGAGACCCCCCCCACGCCGAAAAATTGACGTAGGGGGTCCCCCTACAATCCATACCAGACCCGTATCCAAAGCACGCTACCCGGCCGGCCAGGAATGGGAGTGGGGACGAGCGAGCGCCCCCCCCCTCCTGAGCCGTGCCAGGCCGCATGCCCTCAACATGGGGGGGTTGGGTGCTCTGGGGCAGGGGGGCGCACTGCGGCCCCCCCACCCCAGAGCACCCTGTCCCCATGTCGATGAGGACAGGACCTCTTCCCGACAACCCTTGCCATTGGTTGTCGGGGTCTGCGGGCGGAGGCTTATCGGAATCTGGGAGTCCCCTCAAATAAGGGGGCCCCCAGATACCAGCCCCCACCCTAAGTGAATGGATATGGGGTACATCGTACCCCTATCCATTCACCTGTAGGCAAAAAGTAAAATGTAGTAAACACACAACACAAGGCTTTTTAAAATATTTTATTATTCTGCTCCGGAGGCACCCCCCTGTCTTCGTTATTAGCTCAATTACCAGGGGGGGCTTCTTCTTCCGCTCTCCGGGGGTCTTCTCCGCTCTCCGGGGGTCTTCCGCTCTCCGGGGGTCTTCTCCGCTCTCCGGGGGGGGCTTCTCCGGACTCCGGGGGGCTTCTTCCATCTTCTCCCCTCTTCCGCTGTTGACTCGGCGAACCCCGGTTCTTCTGCAGCTCTCCGGTGCCTTCTTCTTCAGCGCTGGCTGCCTGCTATGTTTGTGTGTTAGCTCGATTTCAAACAGGCAGCCAGCGCGGTCTTCTGTGGCGTCAGGGTCTTCTCTTCTGTTCTTCCGATGTTGCCTCGTCGCCTGTTGTCGCTGTAATGATGGAAGCGCGCCTTGCATCCCATTTATATAGGCATCACCGTCCCATCATGCTCCGGCAGGTACCCACGTGGTGGGTGCCTACCCACGTGCACCCACCACGTGGGTACCTACCGGAGCATGATGGGACAGTGATGCCCATATAAATGGGATGCAAGGCGCGCTTCCATCATTTCAGCGACAACAGGCGACGAGGCAACATCGGAAGAACAGAAGAGAAGACCCTGACGCCACAGAAGACCGCGCTGGCTGCCTGTTTGAAATCGAGCTAACACACAAACATAGCAGGCAGCCAGCGCTGAAGAAGAAGGCACCGGAGAGCTGCAGAAGAACCGGGGTTCGCCGAGTCAACAGCGGAAGAGGGGAGAAGATGGAAGAAGCCCCCCGGAGTCCGGAGAAGCCCCCCCCGGAGAGCGGAGAAGACCCCCGGAGAGCGGAAGACCCCCGGAGAACGGAGAAGACCCCCGGAGAGCGGAAGAAGAAGCCCCCCCTGGTAATTGAGCTAATAACGAAGACAGGGGGGTGCCTCCGGAGCAGAATAATAAAATATTTTAAAAAGCCTTGTGTTGTGTGTTTACTACATTTTACTTTTTGCCTACAGGTGAATGGATAGGGGTACGATGTACCCCATATCCATTCACTTAGGGTGGGGGCCGGTATCTGGGGGCCCCCTTATTTGAGGGGACTCCCAGATTCCGATAAGCCTCCGCCCGCAGACCCCGACAACCAATGGCAAGGGTTGTCGGGAAGAGGTCCTGTCCTCATCGACATGGGGACAGGGTGCTCTGGGGTGGGGGGGCCCACAGTGCGCCCCCCTGCCCCAGAGCACCCAACCCCCCCATGTTGAGGGCATGCGGCCTGGCACGGCTCAGGAGGGGGGGGGGGCGCTCGCTCGTCCCCACTCCCATTCCTGGCCGGCCGGGTAGCGTGCTTTGGATACGGGTCTGGTATGGATTGTAGGGGGACCCCCTACGTCAATTTTTCGGCGTGGGGGGGTCTCCTTACAACCCATACCAGACCTAAGGGCCTGGTATGCTCCTGGGGGGGAACCCATGCCGGTTTTGAAATTAAAAATTGCCGTGGAGTTCTCCCTCAGGAATGCATACCAAATGCCGTCGCTGGAATGGGCCTTTACAAGGTTTGGCTAACTTTCCACATTGTAAAACCAGCCCTAATTTTGCGCCGGCAAATTCGGAACTTAGGCAGAAATCAAAGTGCTGAAATGCTTTGAAAATCTGCTTAAGTCCTCATTTGCATACGCAAAGCTGGATTTCAATGAGAAATGCCCCCAGTGGCGGATGCGGTACTGCATCCTAAAATCTGACCGTGTAAGTGTCTTACACATGTCAGATTTTCTGCCTAACTTTGGAAAAAGCCTTTTGAGAATCGTTTCCAAAGTTAGGCACAGGGATACGCAGGCTGAACAGCAGTTAAGTCTGCGTATCTCTTTTGAGAATTTGGCCCTTAATTCCTAAGTATTTTAATTCATTTTTCCAAGCAAACTTAAATTCTTCTTGTAAAGCGCTTCTGTCTTTCTTTGAAATGTTAATACCGAATATTTCAGATTTAGTGGAGTTAATCTTGAAGTTAGATATTTTGCTATATTCTTTAATTATTTCCATCAATTTAGGTAACGTTGTCCTGGGGTACATTACATAGAATAATATGTCATCTGCGTAAGCAGCAATTTTGTGTTCTTCACCCCCTGATATTAACCCCTTGATGTCCACATTTTGCCTTATGGCTCTTAGCAGGGGTTCTAATGCCAACGTAAATAGCATTGGAGACAAGGGGCATCCCTGTCGGGTACCATTTTTCATTTCAAATACTTCTGAAAGAGTCCCATTAACTTTAACTCTCGCTGTGGGTTTATTGTATAAAGATCTTACCCAGCCTCTCATTCTAGGGCCAAAGCCCATTGAATCTAGAGTCTGTTGCATGAAGCCCCATTCTACCCTATCAAAAGCCTTTTCGGCATCTATAGATAGGAGTAGTCCTGGGGCTCCACATTTTCGAATCTGTTCTATCACCAGGAGGGTTCTGATCCCATTGTCCCTTCCTTCCCGACCCATAATAAACCCTACTTGGTCCGTATGTACCATATCTTGCATAACTTTTTCCATCCTAGTCGCGAGAATTTTTGATAATATTTTTAAGTCTGTGTTAAGGAGGGAGATCGGTCTGTAGCTCGAACATAAAGACTCATCCTTGTCCTCTTTAGGGATTACTGATATGATTGCTTCGAGCGCCTCTTTCCTCATCTCCCATTTTTCTCCAATCCAATTAAAGTAAGAGCATAGTATTGGGGTTAGTATATCTGAACATTTTTTATAATATGAGCTGGTCAGACCATCAGGGCCAGGACTTTTCCCGTTTAATAGCTCTCGAATAACTTTGCTTATTTCCTCCTCTCTTATGGGGTCTTCAAGAAAATTATATTTGTCCTCTGAGATCTTATTTAAATTCACTTTTCTTAGATATGTTTTAATTTGTTCCCCTTTTATTATATCCTCTTCCTTAGTACCTTTCCTATTAATTGAGTAAAGTTTCTCATAGAATTCAAGGAAACTATTAACTATGTCTGTTGTTTTGTATCTTATTTCTCCCGTATTTGTTTGTATTTTTTCTATGTAATTAGCTATTCTTTTTTTCTTAACCATATTTGCCAAATATTTTCCTGTCTTATTACCCCATATATACTTTTCTTTCTTGACCAAATTTGAGGCTGTTCGAGTTTCCTGTTCAATTAGTCTCTTTATTTCTTCTCTTTTGATGTTAATGTTTAAGAGAATTTCCCTCTGTCCCAACTCCTTATGTAGTTGTTCAAGCTCTGAAATTTCTTTTACTAATCTTACTTTTTTTTTTTCGCTCCCTTTTTGATCAGTATTTCCCTAACAAATGCTTTATGAGTTTCCCATACTATTGCTTCAGACATTCCTTCCGTATTATTTTCTAAGAAAAACTGTTCAATTTCTTTCCTTAATCTCCTCTCAATATCTTTATTCATTAATAGGTCTTCATTTAGTCTCCAATTCCTTTTCCCAGATACCCTCTCTCCTATCATCAATTGTAATGTAATTGGTGCATGATCGGAGAATGTTGTAATACCTATCTTTGTTTCTTCAGCTACTTCCAGTAATTTATGTTCTATTAAGAAATAATCTATTCTTGTGTACGTCCCATGCACAGGGGACCGGAAAGTGTAATCTTTTTGTCTTGTGTGTTGGGATCTCCAAACATCCACAAGTTGATTTTGGTGCATTTTCCTTTTTAAGGTTTTCCTCTCCCTAATTCCGGCGCTCTGTGCATGTGACGTACTGTCTAATTTGGGGTCCAGACATGTGTTAAAATCTCCTCCCATAATAGCATCCCCTATCTTAAAGTTCATAAACTCATCCACTATTCCTATCTGGTACTTTAATGAATTTTTATTTGGTCCATACACATTCGCAAAGGACATCTTTACCCCATTCAGATTCCCCCTTAAAAAAAGAAAACGTCCTTCTGGATCTATCTTAATTTTCTCCAGGACAAACCTAACGTTTCTGGAGAAACCTATAGCTACGCCTTTGGCGCGACTGATGGGCGAGTCCGCATAAAACCATACAGGAAACTCATCTGAACGTGCCCTGCTCTTGGCCTCACCGGTCAGATGCATCTCCTGTAAAAAAGCTACGTCTGCTTTCAAAAATTTTAGTTTTCTCATTATATTCTCTCTTTTAATTGGCGCATTAATCCCCCGTACATTATATGAAATTATATACATTTTTGGCATCAGGTACTGAAATTATAATATGTAGTTGCAAATTTACTGGCCCCTTTACTTCCCCTCCTACTACCTCCCCCCTCCCCCTCCAATCCCCCCCTCCCTCCATTCCTTCCCTCCCCAACTACCCTCCACCCCCCTTCTCCCCCTCCCTCTCCCCCCCTATGTTGGGGACTATTGACCTTCCCTAGGTCTAAAGATCCGAGGCCCTCACCCATATGGCCCAACGGCTCTCCCCCCTTGAGGTTGAGGCTTGAGTGGACAAGTTTGCGTGCCGTTGCCCTCTCCAAAAGGAGATTCCTGTGCCACCGTCCTTTTTCTTTTATGTCTTCATGTGTCTAACGATTAATCTGCTTCTCATATCTCCCTCCCCCCTACCCACCCCTCCCCCTCAACCTCCCCCTCCATCTCAGTGCCTATAAACTTAAATTATTATTTGTTTTTTCTTGTGATCTGTTTCCATTGCTGCTGGTCATCCAAAGACCTTCTCTGTGCTTTTACCCACCAGCCCGGAATCTCAGTCTCTGGTATATTAAATTTTTTTTAAAAATCCATTGTATCTTCAGGGAATCTTAGAGTAGCAGAACGCCCCTCCTTTCTTCCTACTAGACAGGCTGGAAGAGCACTTATTGTAATCTCACATATATATTATTATTATTAAGTGGTCTTGCATAGCAAGAGCACTTATTGTAATCTCACATATATATTATTATTATTAAGTGGTCTTGCATAGCAAGATCACTTATTGTTCTCTCACATATATATTATTAAGTGGTCTTGCATAGCAAGAGCACTTATTGTTATCTCACATATATATTATTAAGTGGTCTTGCATAGCAAGAGCACTTATTGTTATCTCACATATATATTATTATTATTCTTATAGCCAAATTTGCCCCCCTAACTCCTCCCACAGTTTTTACACTACATAGACGAGTAATATATCGAATCGTGCGGATTGTTCCCGATCGGTGGGCTATTACTGTGTGGAAAATTTCGCCGAATCGTTCGCGAAATATTGTAATTTTTGCGGCAAAATTTTCCATAGGAATGAATGGGGAGCGGTAGAGTGTGGGATTTCTAAAAATGAAAAATCATTACATGATTTGCAAACTGCGACCACACCCTCATTTTCAAGCCGACCTACACAAATCTTATATCAAAACGTTCAGCTATCACTGCTGCCTCCACACGTGTTCACGGCTAAGTGATTGATCAAACCGTTTTCACAATATGATAATTTGTTTGCAACCTACGCCATCCATTATTTCAATGGAAGTCAATGGAGGTCAAAGTTTAGAAAACTAAAATCATCTTTGGAATTTGTAAACTGCGACTGTGCCTTCAATTTTATTATTTCAGAGACATACTATACATCAAAATGTAGGTCTGGGTCTTGTGATTCGTAAAATATAAAGATATTCGCTGTACGATTCATAGTTTTTAAAATACAACCATTTGAATAGGACAAGTATTTAAGAAAAATCCAGGATCTGAGTCTCTGCTTAGAGGCTGCATGCTTATGTTTACATTGGTTTCCTAGGAGACGCTGAGGTAATAAAAACTCCTCACGCACAGCTGTAAGGGGATTCTATAGCTCCTCCCACACAGTTGTGAGGCAGTTGTGAGGTGTTTTCTGTGAGATAAATGCCTTCATACACACAGTTGTGAGGTAGTTGTGAGGTGTTTTCTGTGAGGTAAATACCTTCATACACACAGTTGTGAGGTAGTTGTGAGGCGTTTTCTGTGAGGTAAATACCTTCATACACACAGTTGTGAGGTAGCTGTGAGGTGTTTTCTGTGAGGTAAATACCTTAATTTGAAGGACAAGTATTAAAAAAAAATTCCTCAATTTCTGCTGTGTTTACAGAGAGCCTGCAAACCAAACAATTGGTTTCCTAGGAGACGCTGAGGAGTTTAATAACACCTCACAAACAGTTGTGAGGTGAGTTGGCTCCTCCCACACAAGGCTGAGGGAACTTTCCTCTGCTTGCAAGGGTCTCAAACTGGTGGCCCTCCAGCTGTTGTAAAACTACAAGTCCCATCATGCCTCTGCCTGTGGGAGTCATGCTGGTAACTGTCATTCTTGCAATGCCTCATTGGACTTGTAGTTTTGCAACAGCTGGAGGGCCGCCAGTTTGAGACTCGAGTGTGTTTGCATATGTTTACATTGGTTTCCTAGGAGACGCTGAGGTAAAATCCTTCATACACACATCTGTGAGGGCTTTCTATAGCTCCTCCCACACACTGTGAGGTGATATGGCTCAGTTTTTTTTGGCTCTGCGTAACTTCTGCATGCTCTGCATATAGCAGCCATACATAGCAACCAGTCCATAGAAACCAGTCCATAGCAACCAGTCCATAGCAACCAGTCCATAGCAACCAGTCCATAGCAACCAGTCCATAGCAACCGTCTATAGCAACCAGTCCATAGCAACCAATCCAGAGCAACCGTCAATACCAACCAGTCCATAGCAACCAGTCCATAGCAACCAGTCCATAGCAATCAATCCATAGCAACCAGTCCATAGCAACCAGTCCATAGCAACCAGTCCATAGCAACTGTCCATAGCAACCAGTCCATAGCAACCAGTCCATAGCAACCAGTCCATAGCAACCGGTCCATAGCAACCAGTCCATAGCAACCGTCCATAGCAACCAGTCCATAGCAACCAGTCCATAGAAACCAGTCCATAGCAACCAGTCCATAGCAACCACTCCATAGCAACCCATCCATAGCAACCGTTCCATAGCAACCGGTCCATAGCAACCGTCCATAGCAACCAGTCCATAGCAACCGTCCATAGGAACCCGTCCATAGCAACCAGACCATAGCAACCCTCCATAGCAACCAGTCCATAGCAACCGTCCATAGCAACCAGTCTCTAGCAACCACTCCATAGCAACCACTCCATAGCAACTGTCCATAGCAACCATTCCATAGCAACCGTCTATAGCAACCAGTCCATAGCAACCAGTCCATAGCAACCACTCCATAGCAACCACTCCATAGCAACCACTCCATAGCAACCGTCTATAGCAACCAGTCCATAGCAACCAGTCCATAGCAACCAATCCAGAGCAACCGTCAATACCAACCAGTCCATAGCAACCAGTCCATAGCAACCAGTCCATAGCAATCAATCCAGAGCAACCGTCCATAGCAACCAGTCCATAGCAACCAGTCCATAGCAACCAGTCCATAGCAACCCGTCCATAGCCATCAGTCCATAGAAACCAGTCCATAGCAACCCTCCATAGCAACCGGTCCATAGCAACCAGTCCATAGCAACCAGTCCATAGCAACCGTCCATAGCAACCAGTCCATAGCAACCAGTCCATAGCAACCACTCCATAGCAACCCATCCATAGCAACCGGTCCATAGCAACCGGTCCATAGCAACCGTCCATAGGAACCCGACCATAGCAACCGTCCATAGCAACCAGTTTCTAGCAACCAGTCCATAGCAACCACTCCATAGCAACCACTCCGTAGCAACCACTCCGTAGCAACCACTCCATAGCAACCAGTCCATAGCAACCAGTCCATAGCAACCAGTCCATAGCAACCCTCCATAGCAACCAGTTTTTGATGGGGCAAATAGGATGGTGCAGTTTTGATGGGGTAGTTTTTAATGGAGCAGTTTTTGATGGGGCAATGGACCGAACTGGCTCGACACACTGTTGGATCACATTTACATCTCCAGGGGCACCGTCTCCAGTCAGGAGTATTGGTGGAGGCAAGACCACGCCGCACAATTTCCCCAGAAATTGTATCTTTTCTAGTTAAGTGGTCTTGCATAGCAAGAGCACTTATTGTTATCTCACATATATATTATTATTATTCTTATAGCCAAATTTGCCCCCCTAACTCCTCCCACAGTTTTTACACTACATAGACGAGTAATATATCGAATCGTGCGGATTGTTCCCGATCGGTGGGCTATTACTGTGTGGAAAATTTCGCCGAATCGTTCGCGAAATATTGTAATTTTTGCGGCAAAATTTTCCCATAGGAATGAATGGGGAGCGGTAGAGTGTGGGATTTCTAAAAATGAAAAATCATTACATGATTTGCAAACTGCGACCACACCCTCATTTTCAAGCCGACCTACACAAATCTTATATCAAAACGTTCAGCTATCCCTGCTGCCTCCACACGTGTTCACGGCTAAGTGATTGATCAAACCGTTTTCACAATATGATAATTTGTTTGCAACCTACGCCATCCATTATTTCAATGGAAGTCAATGGAGGTCAAAGTTTAGAAAACTAAAATCATCTTTGGAATTTGTAAACTGCGACTGTGCCTTCAATTTTATTATTTCAGAGACATACTATACATCAAAATGTAGGTCTGGGTCTTGTGATTCGTAAAATATAAAGATATTCGCTGTACGATTCATAGTTTTTAAAATACAACCATTTGAATAGGACAAGTATTTAAGAAAAATCCAGGATCTGAGTCTCTGCTTAGAGGCTGCATGCTTATGTTTACATTGGTTTCCTAGGAGACGCTGAGGTAATAAAAACTCCTCACGCACAGCTGTAAGGGGATTCTATAGCTCCTCCCACACAGTTGTGAGGCAGTTGTGAGGTGTTTTCTGTGAGGTAAATACCTTCATACACACAGTTGTGAGGTAGTTGTGAGGCGTTTTCTGTGAGGTAAATACCTTCATACACACAGTTGTGAGGTAGCTGTGAGGTGTTTTCTGTGAGGTAAATACCTTAATTTGAAGGACAAGTATTAAAAAAAAATTCCTCAATTTCTGCTGTGTTTACAGAGAGCCTGCAAACCAAACAATTGGTTTCCTAGGAGACGCTGAGGAGTTTAATAACACCTCACAAACAGCTGTGAGGTGAGTTGGCTCCTCCCACACAAGGCTGAGGGAACTTTCCTCTGCTTGCAAGGGTCTCAAACTGGTGGCCCTCCAGCTGTTGTAAAACTACAAGTCCCATCATGCCTCTGCCTGTGGGAGTCATGCTGGTAACTGTCATTCTTGCAATGCCTCATTGGACTTGTAGTTTTGCAACAGCTGGAGGGCCGCCAGTTTGAGACTCGAGTTTGCATATGTTTACATTGGTTTCCTAGGAGACGCTGAGGTAAAATCCTTCATACACACATCTGTGAGGGCTTTCTATAGCTCCTCCCACACACTGTGAGGTGATATGGCTCAGTTTTTTTTGGCTCTGCGTAACTTCTGCATGCTCTGCATATAGCAACCATACATAGCAACCAGTCCATAGAAACCAGTCCATAGCAACCAGACCATAGCAACCCTCCATAGCAACCAGTCCATAGCAACCAGTCCATAGCAACCAGTCCATAGCAACCGTCTATAGCAACCAGTCCATAGCAACCAATCCAGAGCAACCGTCAATACCAACCAGTCCATAGCAACCAGTCCATAGCAACCAGTCCATAGCAATCAATCCATAGCAACCAGTCCATAGCAACTGTCCATAGCAACCAGTCCATAGAAACCAGTCCATAGAAACCAGTCCATAGCAACCCTCCATAGCAACCGGTCCATAGCAACCGGTCCATAGCAACCGTCCATAGCAACCAGTCCATAGCAACCAGTCCATAGCAACCGTCCATAGCAACCGGTCCATAGCAACCGGTCCATAGCAACCGGTCCATAGCAACCGTCCATAGCAACCAGTCCATAGCAACCGTCCATAGGAACCCGTCCATAGCAACCAGACCATAGCAACCAGACCATAGCAACCAGTCCATAGCAACCGTCCATAGCAACCAGTCTCTAGCAACCACTCCATAGCAACCACTCCATAGCAACTGTCCATAGCAACCATTCCATAGCAACCATCTATAGCAACCAGTCCATAGCAACCACTCCATAGCAACCACTCCATAGCAACCACTCCATAGCAACCACTCCATAGCAACCGTCTATAGCAACCAGTCCATAGCAACCAGTCCATAGCAACTAATCCAGAGCAACCGTCAATACCAACCAGTCCATAGCAACCAGTCCATAGCAACCAGTCCATAGCAACCAGTCCATAGCAATCAATCCAGAGCAACCGTCCATAGCAACCAGTCCATAGCAACCAGTCCATAGCAACCAGTCCATAGCAACCAGTCCATATCAACTGTCCATAGCAACCAGTCCATAGCAACCCGTCCATAGCAACCCGTCCATAGCAACCGGTCCATAGCAACCAGTCCATAGCAACCGTCCATAGCAACCAGTCCATAGCAACCAGTCCATAGCAACCACTCCATAGCAACCCATCCATAGCAACCGTCCATAGCAACCGTCCATAGCAACTGTCCATAGCAACCAGTCCATAGCAACCGTCCATAGGAACCCGACCATAGCAACTGTCCATAGCAACCAGTCTCTAGCACCACTCCATAGCAACCCATCCATAGCAACCGGTCCATAGCAACCGTCCATAGCAACCGTCCATAGCAACCAGTCCATAGCAACCGTCCATAGGAACCCGACCATAGCAACTGTCCATAGCAACCAGTCTCTAGCAACCAGTCCATAGCAACCACTCCGTAGCAACCACTCCGTAGCAACCACTCCATAGCAACCACTCCATAGCAACCAGTCCATAGCAACCAGTCCATAGCAACCCTCCATAGCAACCAGTTTTTGATGGGGCAAATAGGATGGTGCAGTTTTGATGGGGTAGTTTTTAATGGAGCAGTTTTTGATGGGGCAATGGACCGAACTGGCTCGACACACTGTTGGATCACATTTACATCTCCAGGGGCACCGTCTCCAGTCAGGAGTATTGGTGGAGGCAAGACCACGCCGCACAATTTCCCCAGAAATTGTATCTTTTCTAGTTATTAAGTGGTCTTGCATAGCAAGAGCACTTATTGTAATCTCACATATATATTATTATTCTTATTATAGCCAAATTTGCCACCCTAACTCCTCCCACAGTTTTTACACTACATAGACGAGTAATATATCGAATCGTGCAGATTGTTCCCGATCAGTGGGCTATTACCTTGTGGAACGTTTCGCCGAATCGTTCGCGAAATATCGTCATTTTTGCGGCAAAATTTTCCCATAGGAATGAATGGGGAGAGCTAGAGTGTGAAATGTCAAAAACGGAAAAATCAGCACATGATTTGCAAACTGCGACCACAACCTCATTTTCAAGCCGACCTACACAAATCTTATATCAAAACGTTCAGCTATCCCTGCTGGCACTACACGTGTTCACGGCTACGTGATTGACTAAACCGTTTTCACAATATGATAATTTGTTTGCAACCTACGCCATCCATTATTTCAATGGAAGTCAATGGAGGTCAAAGTTTAGAAAACTAAAATCTGATTTGGAATTTGTAAACTGCGACTGTGCCTTCAATTTTATTGTTTCAGAGACATACTATACATCAAAATGTAGGTCTGGGTCTTGTAATTCGTAAAATATAAAGATATTCGCTGTACGATTTATAGTTTTTAAAATACAACCATTTGAACAGGATGTATTAAAAAACAATCCTCAATTTCTGCTGTGTTTTCAGAGAGGCTGCAAACCAAACAATTGGTTTCCTAGGAGACGCTGAGGAGTTTAATAACTCCTCCCAAACAGCTGTGAGGTGAGTTGGCTCCTCACACACAAGGCTGAGGGAACTTTCCTCTGCTTAGCTGCTTGCATATGTTTATATTGGTTTCCTAGGAGACGCTGGGGTAAAAACCTTCATACACACATCTGTGAGGGCATTCTATAGCTCCTCCCACACACTGTGGTGATATGGCTCAGGGAACTTTCCTCTGCTTAGAGTGTGTTTGCATATGTTTACATTGGTTTCCTAGGAGACGCTGAGGTAAAAACCTTCATACACACATCTGTGAGGGCTTTCTATAGCTCCTCCCACACGCTGTGAGGTGATATGGCTCATTTTTTTGGGCTCTGCGTAACTTCTGCATGCTCTGCATATAGCAACCAGTCCATAGCAACTAGACCATAGCAAACCTCCATAGCAACCAGACCATAGCAACCAGTCCATAGCAACTGTCCATAGCAACCATTCCATAGCAACCCTCCTTAGCAACCCTCCATAGCAACCACTCCATAGCAACCGTCTATAGCAACCAGTCCATAGCAACCAGTCCATAGCAACCGTCCATAGCAACCAGTCCATAGCAACCAGTCCATAGCAACCATCCATAGCAACCACTCCATAGCAACCACTCCATAGCAACCACTCCATAGCAACCACTCCATAGCAACCAGTCCAAAGCAACCAGTCCATAGCAACCAGTCCATAGCAACCCTCCATAGCAACCGGTCCATAGCAACCCTCCATAGCAACCAGTCCAGAGCAACCGTCTATAGCAACCAGTCCAAAGCAACCAGTCCATAGTAACCAGTCCATAGCAACCAGTCCATAGCAACCGTCCATAGCAACCAATCCAGAGCAACCAGTCCATAGCAACCAGTCCATAGCAACCAGTCCATAGCAACCGTCCAAAGCAACCAGTCCATAGCAACCAATCCATAGCAACCGTCCATAGCAACCAGTCCATAGCAACCAGTCCAGAACAACCCTCCATAGCAACCACTCCATAGCAACCGTCTATAGCAACCAGTCCAAAGCAACCAGTCCATAGCAACCAGTCCATAGCAATCAGTCCATAGCAACCAGTCCATAGCAACCATCCATAGCAACCTGTCCATAGCCATCAGTCCATAGAAACCAGTCCATAGAAACCCTCCATAGCAACCAGTCTATAGAAACCAGTCCATAGCAACCGGTCCATAGCAACCAGTCCATAGCAACCGTCCATAGCAACCATCCATAGCAACCGTCCATAGCAACCAGTCCATAGCAACCAGTCCATAGCAACCACTACATAGCAACCGTCCATAGCAACCAGTCCATAGCAACCGTCCATAGCAACCACTCCATAGCAACCGTCCATAGCAACCCTCCATAGCATCCAGTCCAAAGCAACCAGTCCATAGCAACCGTCCATAGCAACCGTCCATAGCAACCGTCCATAGCAACCATCCATAGCAACCGTCCATAGCAACCAGTCCATAGCCATCAGTCCATAGCAACCATTCCATAGCAACCAGTCCATAGCAACCGTCCATAGCAACCAGTCCATAGCAACCAGTCCATAGCAACCAGTCCATAGCAACCACTCCATAGCAACCAGTCCATAGCAACCAGTCCATAGCAACTGTCCATAGCAACCATTCCATAGCAACCCTCCATAGCAACCACTCCATAGCAACCGTCTATAGCAACCAGTCCAAAGCAACCAGTCCATAGCAACCAGTCCATAGCAACCGTCCATAGCAACCAGTCCATAGCAACCAGTCCATAGAAACCAATCCAGAGCAACCATCCATACCAACCACTCCATAGCAACCAGTCCATAGCAACCAGTCCATAGCAACCAGTCCATAGCAACCAATCCATAGCAACTGTCCATAGCAACCACTCCATAGCAACCAGTCCCTAGCAACTGTCCATAGCAACCATTCCATAGCAACCCTCCATAGCAACCCTCCATAGCAACCACTCCATAGCAACCGTCTATAGCAACCAGTCCAAAGCAACCAGTCCATAGCAACCAGTCCACAGCAACCAGTCCATAGCAACCCGTCCATAGCCATCAGTCCATAGAAATCAGTCCATAGCAACCGTCCATAGCAACCGTCCATAGAAACCAGTCCATAGCAACCCGTCCATAGCAACCAGTCCATAGCAACCAGTCCATAGCAACCGTCCATAGCAACCGTCCATAGCAACCAGTCCATAGCAACCAGTCCATAGCAACCGTCCAAAGCAATCCGTCCATAGCAACCCTCCATAGCAACCACTCCATAGCAACCATCCATAGCAACCATTCCATAGCAACCCTCCATAGCATCCAGTCCAAAGCAACCAGTTCATAGCAACCAGTCCATAGCAACCGTCCATAGCAACCATCCATAGCAACCGTCCATAGCAACCAGTCCATAGCAACCGTTCATAGCAACCCGTCCATAGCAACCAGTCCATAGCCATCAGTCCATAGCAACCCTCCATAGCAACCAGTCCATAGCAACCCTCCATAGCAACCAGTCCATAGCAACCTTCCATAGCAACAAGTCCATAGCACCCAGTCCATAGCAACGGTCCATAGCAACCAGTCCATAGCAACCACTCCATAGCAACCCGTCCATAACAACCAGTCCATAGCAACCCTCTATAGCAACCAGTTTTTGATGGGACAAATAGGATGGTGCAGTTTTGATGGTGCAGTTTTGATGGGGTAGTTTTTGATGGAGCAGTTTTTGATGGGGCAATGGACCGAACTGGATCAACACACTGTTGGATCACATTTACATCTCCAGGCGCACCGTCTCCAGTCAGGAGTATTGGTGGAGGCAAGACCACGCCGCAAAATTTCCCCAGAAATTGTATCTTTTCTAGTTCTTATTATTCTTATAGCCAAATTTACCACCCTAACTCCTCCCACAGTTTTTACACTACATAGACGAGTAATATATCGAAATTAATTGCTATTACTTTGTGGAACGTTTCGCCAAATCGTTCGCGAAATATCGTCATTCTTGCGGCAAAATTTTCCCATAGGAATGAATGGGGAGAGGTAGAGTGTGAAATGTCAAAAACTGAAAAATCAGCACATGATTTGTAAACGGCGACCACTCCCTCATTTTCAAGCCGACCTACACAAATCTTATATCAAAACGTTCAGCTATCCCTGCTGCCACCACACATGTTCACGGCTAAGCGATTGACAAAACCGTTTTCAAATACGACCATTTGTTTGCAACCTACGCCATCCATTATTTCAATGGAAGTCAATGGAGGTCAAAGTTTAGAAAACTAAAATCTGCTAGGGAATTTGTAAACTGCGACTGTGCCTTCAATTTTATTATTTCAGAGACATACTATACATCAAAATGTAGGTCTGGGTCTTGTGATTCGTAAAATATAAAGATATTCGCTGTACAATTTATAGTTTTTAGAATACAACCATTTGAAGGACAAGTATTCAAAAAAAAAAGCAAGACTCTGAGTCTCTGCTTAGAGTGTGTTTGCATATGTTTACATTGGTTTCCTAGGAAAACTCCTCATGCACAGCTGTAAGGGGATTCTATAGCTCCTCCCACACAGTTGTTAGGTAGTTGTGAGGTGTTTTCTGTGAGGTGATTCAGAGTAGGAAGGGGGATAGATGAGGGGCAAAAGAGGAGAGGAGAGATAGAATTGCAGGAAAAAGGAAGGAAAAAAGGAAAAGAATAGATATTAAAGGGAGAAGGGGGGAAGAAAATGAAAAAATTGGAAGGAAACGTAAGGATAGCACTCACATGGGCCACATCTGTAAAGTATTAAAGAGAGGAAACAATATCTAAGGAGTGGACATTGATGGTCAGACTTTAAGGCCGAGGAAGTAGGTTAAAAAAGTTTAATTTGATAGCATATAAATACAAAAACAAATACAGAAATAATACAAAAAATTATTATTATTAGCCACTGTATATTCCTCAGAAGGCGACTTCTGAGGAATATACAGTGGCTAATAATAATAATTTTTTGTATTATTTCTGTATTTGTTTTTGTATTTATATGCTATCAAATTAAACTTTTTTAACCTACTTCCTCGGCCTTAAAGTCTGACCATCAATGTCCACTCCTTAGATATTGTTTGCTCTCTTTAATCGTTTTCTGTGAGGTGTTTTCTGTGAGGTGTTTTCTGTGAGGTAAATACCTTCATTTGAAGGACAAGTATTCAAAAAACATTCCTCAATTTCTGCTGTGTTTACAGAGAGCCTGCAAACCAAACAATTGGTTTCCTAGGAGACGCTGAGGAGTTTAATAACACCTCACAAACAGCTGTGAGGTGAGTTGGCTCCTCCCACACAAGGCTGAGGGAACTTTCCTCTGCACCTTAGAGGCTGCTTGCATATGTTTACATTGGTTTCCTAGGAGACGCTGAGGTAAAAACCTTCATACACACATCTGTGAGGGGTTTCTATAGCTCCTCCCACACACTGTGAGGTGATATGGCTCAGTTTTTTTGGCTCTGCATAACTTCTGCATGCTCTGCATATAGCAACCATACATAGCAACCAGTCCATAGCAACCAGTCCATAACAACCAGTCCATAGCAACCCTCCATAGCAACCAGTCCATAGCAACCAGTCCATAACAACCAGTCCATAGCAACCGTCCATAGCAACCAGTCTCTAGCAACCAGTCCATAGCAACCAGTCCATAGCAACTGTCCATAGCAACCATTCCATAGCAACCCTCCATAGCAACCGTCTATAGCAACCAGTCCAAAGCAACCAGTCCATAGCAACCAGTCCATAGCAACCAGTCCATAGCAACCAATTCAGAGCAACCGTCCATATCAACCAGTCCATAGCAACCAGTCCATAGCAACCAGTCCATAGCAACCGTCCATAGCAACCAGTCCATAGCAACCAATCCAGAGCAACCGTCCATAGCAACCACTCCATAGCAACCACTCCATAGCAACCAGTCCATAGCAACCAGTCCATAGCAACCATTCCCTAGCAACCACTCCATAGCAACACTCCATAGCAACTGTCCATAGCAACCCTCCCTAGCAACCACTCCATAGCAACCGTCTATAGCAACCAGTCCATAGCAACCAGTCCATAGCAACCGTCCATACCAACCACTCCATAGCAACCAGTCCATAACAACCAGTCCATAGCAACCAGTTCATAGCAACCAGTCCATAGCAACCAGTCCATAGCAACTGTCCATAGCAACCATTCCATAGCAACCGTCTATAGCAACCAGTCCATAGCAACCAGTCCATAGCAACCAGTCCATAGCAACCGTCCATAGCAACCCGTCCATAGCCATCAGTCCATAGAAACCAGTCCATAGCAACCAGTCCATAGCAACCAGTCAATAGCAACCGTCCATAGCAACCAGTCCATAGCAACCAATCCAGAGCAACCATCCATAGCAACCAGTCCATAGCAACCAGTCCATAGCAACCAGTCCATAGCAACCGTCCATAGCAACCAGTCCATAGCAACCAGTCCAGAGCAACCCTCCATACCAACCACTCCATAGCAACCAGTCCATAGCAACCAGTCCATAGCAACCAGTCCATAGCAACCGTCCATAGCAACCAATCCAGAGCAACCGTCCATACCAACCACTCCATAGCAACCAGTCCATAGCAACCAGTTCATTGCAACCAGTCCATAGCAACCAGTCCATAGCAACTGTCCATAGCAACCATTCCATAGCAACCCTCCATAGCAACCCTCCATAGCAACCATCTATTGCAACCAGTCCATAGGAACCAGTCCATAGCAACCAGTCCATAGCAACCAGTCCATAGCAACCGTCCATAGCCATCAGTCCATAGAAACCAGTCCATAGAAACCAGTCCATAGAAACCAGTCCATAGCAACCAGTCCATAGCAACCCTCCATAGCAACCAGTCCATAGCAACCACTCCATAGCATATTATCCATAGCAACCCATCCATAGCAACCAGTCCATAGCAACCCATCCATAGCAACCGGTCCATAGCAACCAGTCCATAGCAAACGTCCATAGCAACTGTCCATAGCAACCAGTCCATAGCAACCGTCCATAGCAATACGTCCATAGCAACCCTCCATAGCAACCACTCCATAGCAACCACTCCATAGCAACCGTCCATAGCAACCATTCCATAGCAACCCACCATAGCATCCAGTCCAAAGCAACCAGTCCATAGCAACCAGTACATAGCAACCGTCCATAGCAACCGTCCATAGCAACCGTCCATAGAAACCCGTCCATAGCAACCAGTCCATAGCCATCAGTCCATAGCAACCCTCCATAGCAACCCTCCATAGCAACCAGTCCATAGCAACCCTCCAAAGCAACCAGTCCATAGCACCCAGTCCATAGCAACCTTCCATAGCAACCAGTCCGTAGCAACCACTCCATAGCAACCACTCCATAGCAACCACTCCATAGCAACCCTCCATAGCATCCAGCCCAAAGCAACCAGTCCATAGCAACCAGTCCATAGCAACCGTCCATAGCAACCGTCCATACCAACCGTCCATAGCAACCCGTCCATAGCAACCAGTCCATAGCCATCAGTCCATAGCAACCCTCCATAGCAACCAGTCCATAGCAACCAGTCCATAGCAGCCCTCCATAGCAACCAGTCCATAGCACCCAGTCCATAGCAACCGTCCATAGCAACCAGTCCATAGCAACCACTCCATAGCAACCACTCCATAGCAACCCGTCCATAACAACCAGTCAATAGCAACCAGTCCATAGCAACCCTCCATAGCAACCAGTTTTTGATGGGGCAAATAGGATGGTGCAGTTTTGATGGTGCAGTTTTGATGGGGTAGTTTTTGATGGAGCAGTTTTTGATGGGGCAATGGACCGAACTGGATCGACACACTGTTGGATCACATTTACATCTCCAGGGGCACTGTCTCCAGTCAGGAGTATTGGTGGAGGCAAGACCACGCCGCACAATTTCCCCAGAAATTGTATCTTTTCTAGTTCTTATAGTCAAATTTACCACCCTAACCCCTCCCACAGTTTTTACACTACATAGACGAGTAATATACCGAAACGTGGGTATTGTTCACAATCGCGTTGCTATTACTTTGTGGAACATGTTGCCGAATCGTCCGCGAAATATCGTAATTTTTGCGGCAAGATTTTCCCATAGGAATGAATGGTGAGCAGTGTGGGATGTCAAAAAATGAAAAATCAGGACATGATTTGTAAACTGCGACCACTCCCTCATTTTCAAGCCGACCTACACAAATCTTATATCAAAACGTTCAGCTATCCCTGCTGCCACCACACGTGTTCACGGCTAAGCGATTGATCAAACCACTTTCACAATATGACAATTTGTTTGCAACCTACGCCATGAATTGACCTCCATTGACTTCCATTGAAAATCCAGTCAGGAAACCTAAATTGTTTAGGACAAATATATAAACTGCGACTGTGCCTTCAATTTTTATATTTCAGAAACATACTATACATCAAAATGTAGGCCTGGGTCTTGTGATTCACACAATATAAAGATATTGTACGCTGTATGATTTATAGTTTTTAAAATACAACCATTTGAACAGGACAAGTATTCACAAAAAAGCAAGCAAGTATTCTCTGTGCTTAGAGGGCTTGCATATCAACAAACCTTGGTTTCCTAGGAAACGCTGAGGAGAAAACCTCCTCACAGACAGCTGTAAGGGGATTCTATAGCTCCTCCCACACAGTTGTAAGGTGATTTCTGTGAGTTGGTATCTGTGAGGTGATATCTGTGAGGTGATTTCTGTGAGGTGAGTTCTGGCTTCTACCACACAACTGAGGCAAATTATATCTAGTCTCACACAGCTCTGAGGGAAATTATAGCATTATAGCTCCTTCTTCAGAGCTCTGAAGGGAATTATATTTCCTCCAACAGATAGCATAATGCCATCTAAAGGAAAGAGATCAAAAGCTGCAAAGATACGCTGGACTAAACAGGACCTTTCAGACCCACGCTTTTGGGATCCGGAGCCCCACAGCAGCATAGTGGAAATGGAGGTTAGTGACACTCTAAAAAATAATGTCTTGGCTCAACAAAATAAAACAAAAAAAACAGTTTGCATCAAGGTTTTTAAGTTATGACAATGTCAGGTAAAATTAAGTGGAAGCACTAACCTATATTTTGTTGAGGTAATTAGCTTTTCTGCTAGATGTAAATGCATTTTTATTTACCATTAACTTAATTGTTGGCATTATAAACACATGTTTTTAAGTTGAGTACTCAACAATATTAAGTTGCTCCAATTAGTTTTTCCAGTTTCTATAAGTTTCTTTAAGTCATATGTACTTAATTGCTACAATTATAAGCACATTTTTTTTAAGTTAATAAACAGAGAAAATAACTTTGGACCAACTTGAGTTTAGCTATTAGTGCTTAGCTTTGTTTTTATACTAGCTTTCACAAATGAATTCATTCAACAACACAATTGTTAAACAATTAGACCCCTTTCACACTGGAGTGGTTTGCAGGCGCTATTGCGCTTAAAATAGAGCCTGCAAACCGACCCTAAACTGTGTCTCCACAGCCCTCTGGCTTTCACACTGGAGATACAGCTTTAGGGTCACTGGAGACCCTAAACTGTGTCTCCAGTGACCCTAAAGCTGTATCTCCAGTGTGAAAGCCAGAGGGCTTTCAAACTAGAGCGGTGCGCTAGCAGGACAGGAAAAAGCCCTGCTAGCCGCATCTTTGGAGCGGTGAAGGAGCGGTGTTTATACCGGTCCTCCCCATTGATTTCAATGGGACAGCACGGCTATACCGCTGGAAAAGCGCCTCTGCAGAGGTGCCTTTCAGGGGTTTTTAACCACTTCTCGGCCGCTAGCGGGGTAAAACCGCCCTGCTAGCAGTCATATAGCGTTGCAAAAAACAGCAGCGCTTTACCGCTGACGCACCCACTGCCCCAGTGTGAAAGGAGCCTTAACTTTATTACACAAAACAGTTGAGTTTTTTAACATACATATTGAAAGTTAACAAAAATAGAAACATAAAGTAATAGTTTCAAACATAAAGATTTGTACCATGTATAATATATCCTAATATATCTAAAACCACAGTGCCAAATATGTTTCTATACCAATGTTTAGCCCCATTGCTATTAGATCCCTTCCCTACCTTTGAATATATCCCTATATTATTAATCCCTATTGCTACCAGACCAATTCCCAACCTTTGTTTATTGCTCCTATACCAGTGTTTAGCAACACTGTTATTAGATCACTTTTTTATTTTTGAACAAATCCCTGCATTTACTATTTTCCCATGTATTATTTTTGGTCTACTACTGATAATAGACTAATTTCCTCATTTTTGTTTACTGCCCCTTTATCAGTGTTCAGTAACACTGTTATTAAACCCCCTCCTTTTTTCAATAAACCCTTTAGCTACTACTTTTCCATGTGTTATATTTGACCCATTATTGCTACCAGACCAATTCCCAACTCCTTGTCTGGTGTGGTCTGGGTTTTTTGGGGGGGCCTGGGTGGTTTTTCTGGCTCCGGGGTTGCGATGCGTGGTGGGGGTTGGGGGTCGGCCTCCTGCGCATCGGCATCATGCTCTGATGCTGTATTAACAGCGTCACTGACATCACTTTGATGTTTAATTCCATCTTTGACCATACTAGCTGGGCGGGGAACCCACTGCTGATGGCTCACCATACGCAGCTGGGATTTCCCTCCCCGCCTTCCTTGTGCTAAATGGTCAATTAGGCATGATGTTGATGGGGGCCCCACCTGGGAATGGAGGTATATAGTAGCCTTGGAGTGGCTGGTGGTTCATTTGCTTGACTCAACCACTAGGAACAACACATCTGATCCTGCACACAGGTCACCCTCCCTTGTTGGGAGCCTAGTCACCATTTTATGGTATGTTTTTTCTTCCCCTGTCTGGCTCTCCTCTTTGCACACTTTCCCATGCATCCCCTTATGGGAACACATTGTTATTTCCTTACCCCTTCTTTACAATTATTTTTTATTTACTTATTTATTTTTGATACATTGTTTTAGGTACACTATGCACTTTACGTGCACACATAACATTTTGGATCAGGCTGTGACCACCGTGTCTTACTCCGGGCACTGTTCCTCGTTCTCATGGGTTCCCCATCTCAACCCCGGGGGAGACATCCTGCCCGGACCCCCCTTCTTTCCTTGGCAGATACCGGACCGGGTCTTGTGGTGGCATAGTAAGTTTCCCAACTATTTCCATTCTGTTGGACAGTCCCTGTACTTCCCCATTTTTCATGCATCATCAATTATTTCTGTTTATTCTCATTTCCAGTATACTGTCCTAAAAACACTCCTGATGATTGGCTGAAATGCCAGGAAACGCGTAGAGTGCCCCCAGATGCCAACAATCACCTGTTCATATTCCACATACTTACCGATTTTATTACATCTATCTGCCATGTCTATGATTTTATTTCTGTATTGCATGCTATGTAGCAGCATATCTAGAGTAAGCCTTGTGACTACCTATTTATTTGACATGTATATAAGATTGTAAAAATAAATCATGTACTGTAATTTACTTTTTATGGTATTTCTTTTTACATGGCGCTCCCTCATTTAAAGTCCCACAAACTCCTCTCTTCTATAAACCTAGGATCGTCTCACACTGGAAATTGCACAGTAATGCGCTGTATGTTCACATGCGATTCACATGCAGTTCTGTGTGGTGCAATTTCAGGCCATTCATTTTGGATGGGCTGAATTTGCACTGCACTAAAAGTAGTGTATCTACAATTGGAAACTCATTGCAACCGGATCACATGGTACTTCTGTACCATGTGATCCAGTGTAAGCAAACACACTGCGTTTGTTATCTGCATTTGGGGTGTCATTAACTTAATATTGACACCGACTGCAGAACACAGCTGCAGTGCATTTTAAATATGGTGTGGGAAATGCTCATGGATACACCGCTCCTACAGCGCCCCTGCCCATTGAAATTATTGGGCAGCACCACCGGCAGCGGTGCTTTGCCGGCGGTTTTAACCCTTTTCGCCCGCTAGTGGTTGTTAAAAGCACCCCGCTAGCGGCCGAATGGCACCGCCAAACTGACAGTAAAGCGCCGCTAAAAATAGCAGCGCTTTACTGCTTATGCCGCCTCAGTGTGAAAGCAGCCTTAGGGCAAGTAGGAAGAGGGAGCAAATAAGGGGGAAGAGCATCAACCAAAAAAAAAACAGACAAATAGGAATCCCACAATACTGGCCATAGGTTGGAGGGGAGAGAGGAAAACAGCCCCTCCAACTCCAAGGAAAGAAGACAACAATCAGACTATTGGGGTTTATTTACTAAAGGCAAATCCACTTTGCACTTCAAGTGCATTTGCTGTAGAACTGAGGGAAAAATCTGAAATGAGAGGAAGCTCTGCTGATTTTATCATCCAATGATGTGCAAGCGAAAATGCAGTTTTTATTTTCCTTGCATGTCCCCCTCAGATCTACAGCGACTGCACTTCCAAGTGCACCTTCAATGCAAAGTGGATTTGCCTTTAGTAAATATTTTAAACAAACCATGAAGTCTTGAATGTAGTTTGCCATTGAAGCTAAAATTTATAATACACTGACTCCCCTGGCACAAAAAAAAATGTTTTCAAGCTTAGCAGATTTCACAAATGGCACACTATCAATCCTGTATGAAGCGGAAAGAGAGATAATTGGCACTGTCTGTAATAGGTAAGTGGGGGCAAAGTGGAATGTGAGTGTGGTCCTAGAACCAAGGTAAATTTGTCGGGTATCCTGTGGGGTATGGACTCCCTGTAATATTACCAACAACAATTATTATTCCCCAAATTGAGGATGACCCTTTATAATGTTGAAAAATAGAGAAATAGTATGAAAAAATAATAAAAAGAACACCTATATCATGGTCAATAGCCTAGGTGAGGTATAAATGGAGGTACCCAGTAGCACATTTAGTGACGACTGATGACGTGTGTTAATAGTGCAAAAATAGCAAAAAAGACAGGATACTGTGCAGGTTCACAGGGTAAAAATACCAGTATGCTATACTAATTGTGAAACAACCTCCTAAAGTGCTCTAATACATGTGGTGTATCCTGCAAAGTGGGTGATTATATTAAAGATGAAAGTAACCTGTGGTTAATAAAAATAAAATGGAAAATAAACAATAATGATTCCAAAGATAGATATCAGTGTAAGAAACCACTAATCGCAGCTAGATCTGTTGCGTAAAAGTGATTCAGATATAAATATGAACATCCGTAAATCCTGTATGAGCATATATGGGAGATAGATGAAAATAAATCCCAATACACATCAATGCTCTAAGGAGTCTATGCAGGCACTAGTCCTCAGCAAACAGGATCTGATGATCAATACGTGCAACAATTACCAGATCAGCTGGTATAAGTCCAAAAACCATTGAAATAAAAACAAAATTAAAGTGATAAAGTGATTCAGTGCCGCTCATCAATTCCAGTGAAGTAGTGACTCTTGTGCTCCCCCCATGGGTCCCCACTCACCAGACGTAACTACCCCTCAGGGGTGAAGAGCAGTTGGTGATGGGGTGATGGAACCGTCTTCTCACTTGATCGAATTTCGGCTTATGGCAATCCTCCGTGCGGTTACTGAGGGATGGATTTCCCTCCCAGGATGAGTTGCCGTGTGATCAGAGAAAAGGAAATCCACACAGGGGTATTTTATTAAAAATGTGGGGAATAATAATTGTTGTTGGTAATATTACAGGGAGTCCATATCCCATTGGAACTCACCCTACCACAGGATACCCGACAAATTTAACTTGGTTCTAGGACCACACTCACATTCCACTTTGCCCCCACTTACCTATTACAGACAGCGCCAATTATCTCTCTTCCCACTACATACATTAATTAGGCCCCTTTATTGGGTTATCACAGAGAGGCAGCAGTCCTTATCCTTTACCTCAGTGCGGATTCTTTCCATCACGCACTATCAATCCTATCATGAGGCAATGATGTCCACAAGGCTAAAAACAACCAGCACTATATTTGGACAAAGTTTGTTAGTTGGTGTTGTCTTTTAACCCCAAGTTCTCGAGCTACAGGCTATAAGGGATTATAAATAGTAATAGTTCCAAATTTCCTTGTAAAGCAAATTATTCTCACCTTCATATCTCTGTGCAGCAGCAGGTCTTCCTTCCAACATGTCTCAACTTTCTCTGTGATAAGTTGGTGGGGGAGGAGACTTGCAATAACTCAAGATAGAACAAAATTTAGGCCCGGATTCAGAAAGCACTTACGCCGACGTATCTCGATATGCGCCACGTAAGTGTAAATTAGTGCCGCCGTATCTGTGCGCCGTACCCAGAACACAAGATACACCTGAAAACAGGCTTCTTCCGACCAACGTAAATTTCCTACGCCGGCGTATCGTAGGCGCATATTTACGCTGGACGCATCTGGCGCTCCCATTGATTTCCTATTCAAATATGCAAATGAGTGAGATACGGCGATTCAGAAACGTACGTTTGACCAGCGCAGGCTACGCGCGGTGCGCGTAAGTGCAGCGTCCGGCGTAAAGTTACCCCTCATAAAGCAGGGGTAACTTTGCACCAGAGTTGCACAGGTCAGCTAGAGAGCACCGTTACGGACGAGCTGAGCAACCACACTTGCAGGACAACACATCTGTATGCCAACATGCCAGGGGCAGCCGTGGTCATAGCACGGGAGAGGATATACCGCACGCGCATAGACGTCTTTGGCATGGGTGATTCGGAGGTGTATCGCATCTTCAGATTCAGCCCTGATGTCATCCTGGAAATAGCCACAACCCTGAATGATGACATCACCAGCAAGACACACCGCGTACATGCAGGGCAGCCACTGGTCAAGGTACTGGCAACACTCCATTTCCTTGCAAGTGGATCTTTTCAGCGTACAAGTGGAGTAGAGGCTGGGATGTCACAATCCACCATGAGCCGATGCGTGCACCAGGATGTCCCCGCAATCCTCAGACGCATGTCCCACCACTTCATCAAACCCACCAATGTGCATCTGCGGCAGAAGGCAATGGCGGATTTCTTCAGAATTGCAGGATTCCCACGCACCGTGGGGGCCATTGATTGCACACATGTGGCACTACGGCCCCCCCAAACCACAGAGCACATATACCATAATTGTAAGCATTGGCATTCCATCAACGTACAGGTGATAGCCGATGCCCAATGCCTCATATGGCACGTCCGTGCCAAACACCCAGGGGCCAGCCACGACAGCTACATATACCGTCAAAGCAACATCCCAACGGAATTCGAACAGAACGTGTATGGGAACAGCTGGCTGGTTGGTGAGTGACATGGGTGTCAAGCATGACTGTCCGACCCCATGATGCAGACATCACGAGGGGCACATGCACGACTAACATCCTCCTGTCTTTTCCCTTCCAGGTGACTCTGCATATGCACTTGGGCCCCATCTCCTGACTCCATTCCGGAATCCCGAAACCAGAGGAGAGCGAAATTACAATGTCGCACACATACGCACCCGTGCAGTGGTGGAACGCACATTTGGCATCCTGAAGTCCCGTTTCCGATGCCTGGATAAGTCCGGGGGGACCCTGTTGTATTCCCCAAACTTTGTGTGCCAGATCATCGGTGCATGTTGCATGCTGCACAACTACGCCATGAGAAAGGGCCTGGAGATTGACATACGTGATGACCTGACCCCCCAAACCACACAGTCCCCCCTTAACCGAAGCTACCCTGTCTGCTGAGGGAAGAGCAGTTAGGAGATGCCTCGTGGTAGGCATCTTTGCACGTTAAACACACACATTCATCATGGAACAAGGAGAATGCACGCATGCACACCACTGTGGTCCCTAGCTCATACACACCACATCCACTTCACATTGGATTAGCCCAAGTCCACCATGCAGGACTTGGGAGCAGCAACGCTGCGCCAAGGCCCCAATTATGTCGCTGTTCATTCATACCACATTCACACGGTCGTAGGGATAACTTCTCCCCAGAGTGACACCCCTTTGCCGGCAGGAATGTCACCCCCACATTCACACACCAGTCACACTGTAGCCTGCACTACTCCCCGTGTGCAGGAATTATACAAAAAAATATACTCATAACCTGAGTTAAAAAAATAAATAAACACTCATCACCTGAGTATACAAATAAAACAAAAAACTCATCACTTGAGCATAAAAGAAAACCCCCAAAAAAATCATCTGCCCTGTCGTGGGCTGCGCCTGGTGCCTAGGCTCCTCGGCCGCAGTTGCCTGGGGGGAGCCTCAGGTGGGGGGGTGTGTTGTCTGGTGGAGGTATATCCCCCAGTCTCTTCCTGGCTGCCTGCCTGCCCTCCAATGTCAGGGCTATACGGTGGAGGAAATTATTTGTCACCGCCTGCATCCGCAGCTGGCGGGTGGTGGTGTTGCGCAGGTGGCGCCTTGTCTGCCTCCCCTCCTCTTGTACGGCAGCTGCTAGGCTCCTCCCCTCCACCTGCATGGCAGCCATATTGGCCTGGACAGCCTCTGCCAGACTCTGGACCTCCGTCACAAGGCCTGATGTGGTGGCATGCAGTTCCCCCAGACAGGTCACAATTGCTGTGCCGTTTCCAACGACATCCTGCAGGCTGTCATTGATGGCAAAATTCTGATCAGCCTGCTGGGTGAGGGCCTGCTGCACAGCTAGGGTACAGGCAGCCTGGGTCTGGAGGAGGAGGCCAGGCTCTCTGCCACATGGTGCAGGTCCCCCACTAAGGCAGCCATATGGTGGATTTGGCGGGCCTGGTCCCTCACCAAATTCTCCTCCAATGCCTCCGGAACACCCCTTGTTTTGCATGTAGCCTTCCTTGGGGCAGGAGAGGCTTGGGGCTGCTGTATGGGGTGGCCCTTGAGGGGCTATCCCTGATGGGGGGTGGCCCTTGAGGGGCTATCCCTGTTGGGGGGTGGCCCTTGAGGGGCTATCCCTGTTGGGGGGTGGATCTTGAGGGGCTATCCCTGATGGGGGAGGAGGTTTGGGAGGGTACTGGTATGGGGGTCTCCTCCACAGTGAAGAAGCCTTCCTCCACAGTGACCTGCTCCTCCTCTACTTCCTCTAGAGGTGAGGTGGGGGCACTCTCCTCCAGGTATGGCGTGGGTCGCCCAGCAGCCGACGACGGCCCAGCTTCCTCCAGCACATCTGAGGATGACACAAAACATTCACATGTTGGTGGACCCACACACTTGTCACATGTTCCCTTGCCCCCCACACATGATACACACCGGAGAGAAGATAAAACACACTTACCTGTCCTCAAGGGCTGATCAACAGAATCATATCCCTCCAGGCCCTCAACCTGCTCCCTCTCCAGGCATCGGGCAATCACCTGCTCCTCAGAAGTGAGGGTGATGTTGGTGGCTGGTCCATCTCCTGTGCTACTGGCATGCCTCCGGATTTTTGCCAGCTTCTCTTTCACCAGATGCCGCAGATCATTTATTTTTTTCATGATATCCCTGGGGGTCCTAGCCTCCACGCCAAGGGCATTCACCTGCGTCTTTATCTCCAGCAGGATCTGATCTTTCTGCACCTTGCTGGTAGTGCCACTCAGTGCCCCATAGAGGCACGTGCCGTACTTGGAGAAGCCCTCAATAATTATTGCCTTTTCCTCAGGGCTGAAATTTAGCTTCTTCTGACCCTTAGTAGTCACTACTGGTGTAGAAATGGCTCCAAAAGCAAAAGTACTAGCACCCAAAAATGCTTGTGTACTTTTGCACTTGACGGGCGCATGTCTGGGCATATTTATGCACTGGGCATAGGCGGTGGGCCGGCGTATCTTAGGGGTTACGCCGAGCGTAGTTGAGAGCCGTTTAAGGGGTTACGCCTGACGTAAACCACGTAAACCACTGCGACACGCTCGGACCATCATTTGCATGGGGTGACGCCCACTTACACTTACGCTGCCCTATGCCGTCGAAAAAACGTTACGCTGGCGCATATTGGTGAGTAATTGCTTTCTGAATACACTACATGCCTCTCCGCGCTGCTCCGGCATAGTGTAAAAAAAATACGCTACG
This sequence comes from Rana temporaria, assembly GCF_905171775.1. NCBI lineage: Eukaryota > Metazoa > Chordata > Amphibia > Anura > Ranidae > Rana > Rana temporaria. Next base: position 85,693,213 of record NC_053494.1, on the reverse strand, counting down.
CCGGCATAAATATGTGCCAATGTATCTGAATCCGGGCCTTAGTTACCAAGTCCATTTTATTAAGTTGCCACATTTTAAAGCGGAGGTTCCGCCAATTTTTATTTTTTAAAGCCAGCAGCTACAAATACGGCAGCTGCTGACTTTTAAAAAATGGACACTTACCTGTGTTTCCCAGGAGACAGCGCGGGGGGGGGGGGGGGGGGGTTGACGTGCCAGGCTGGATTCCCCGCGGGGATCCAAACCTGGAAGTGGTGCAAATATATATCTGCACCCCCGTCCCCCTGAAAGGTGTCAAATGACACCGGAGGGGGGAGGGTTCCAAAAAGCGGAAGTTCACATTTTGTGTGAACCTCCGCTTTAAATTTCCTTTTACATCAATGAATGCAGAAATGGGACTGTGCATGACACACAAAATTAAGTTGCTGTAATTTCCAACAATGTAATATCAACACAACTTATTAAAATAGGTTTTCAACATAACAAGTTTATTTAAAACAATAGATTTTAATTTTTATCTTGGAAATATGCATTTAATGAAGTGGTGGTAACAGGTCTCTCGAATTACTTTTTAGAGTGAATGTGCCCAGGAGGTACACAGTGAACATGTGGTGTCATTCCCATGTTCAACTCAGTGTCAAGTTCACGAGCACAGTGACAGTGTGATGGGCAATTCTGAAAACCATGGCATGCAAGAACCATGTGTACCAAGTGAGATATCTGTGCAGGCATCATTTCATCAGGGTCATCATGTCTATGGAAGTTAAAGGAACAAACAGTGTACATGCATGGCTCTGACATTTTTGGCATACCACAGTGAGCTTGATGATGTGAGGAAGCATGATCTTGATCAAATACTGAAGAAGGGCAACAGCTTGTATGGCACAACAATAAAACAGCTAAAACAAAGAAATGTCTATCAGCACCAACACTTGACAATGGAAGAAGTGCCCCTCAGAGTCAACACTGACAAATATGAGTATAATGTTGTTAAATCTCCAGTGTTATCAGGATGTGCGAGAGCCACGGTAGACAGTGACAACCAAGGTTTTTTTGTTGACCTCTCCAGAAGACTTGAGTGCTTTGATGCAGATGTTACACATGCACTTTTTACAGTAACGCCATATTGCATTGCATTGTTCAGAGACAAGTCTGGGAGATATGGACTGTTTGATTCTCATAGTCGAAATAAGGATGGACTTCCTGCCACTGAAAAAGGAAACGTTGTTATGATCACTTTTACACATTTGAGTGATATGGAGGCAAGGATTTATAAGTTGTATGATTTGCTACTTACAGACACCAGAGGCCCTATTGATGGACTGTAGTATGACTTCATGGCAGTCTCATTTGATCGTGTAAGATGTCTGTCAGATGGTTTGCTGTTCCCAGCGGTGCAATCTGACAAACCACTTAATGGAAAGCATGTGGAAAACAAAGTGACACAGATGACCAAAGATGCAACACACACTGGATTCCCAGCCAGCAAGCATTCTCCACAGACACATGATGCAAAATCCTCACAGGGCATATGGAAGGACAGTAAGGCATTTTCCAAACTAAATGCACAGCAACGACAAAAACAGAAGACAAGGCACAGAAATATGAGAAGGTATGATTTCAAGGCTACAAGGCCCCTTTTTTCCCTTTTTCTCCCCCTTTTTTCTCCCCCCCCTCTTTTTCTTTCCCTCCCCTTGCTTCATTCCTCATAATCCTTGACCTATCACTTCCTCACCATTCCCCCCCTGTTTCCTCCCCCAACACTGCCCCCTATTGTACTATTCCTGTGTCATCTTTTTCACTTGCCCCTGCCCCCTCCTTTTTTTCACCCCTTCCCTTTTTCCACCCCTTCCTTTCCCTTTCCCCTTCTTTCCTTTCCTTCCCCTCCCCCCTTCCCCCCTCTCCTAGTCCTTCCTTTCATCCTTTTCCCTTCTAATACACCTCTTCCGCTTTACCCCCCTCCCCCTCCCTCTATCCCTTGCCTTGTCCCTTGTCATCTCCTTGCCACAACTGACCTTTATCCCATTACTTGTTCTATTCCCCCCCCTCTCCTTTCCCTCCTCCTTCCCCCCTCAGTTAATATCCCCTCCCCTCTTGCCCCCCCTCCAGTCCTTTCCCATATCCTTTCTTCACCCTTTTTCTCATTGCCCCCCCTTTCCCCCACTCCTCCTTTCCTTTCCCTTTCTCACACCATCCACCTTCCCCACTTCACTACCTGGTGCCCTTTATCACAGACCGTTCATTTACCCTTACCAGTATTAATATTTATGACCTTGTTCATTTTATCAGAGTCCGTTCTAAGCTATTCCCCCTTCATGCGCCAGGGGTAACTTGCCAGACCCGGTGCTTGAATCTACTGACCAGCTTGGGTGAGTTCTACTCCCTCAGAAAAGTGCATTGCTGTTTAATACTAATTTTTATTTATATTGTTTTATATGTATACATATATTCTTTGTGCTTGTTTTGTATTCCTTGTCACTACTATCTTTTAGAATCCTCCTGAAGAAGCGGCATTGCCGCGAAATCGGTCGAGGCCTTGTGGCTCCACCTATCTGTCATAATTGGTTGTATACCCAATGTTGATTTGTGGGGTCTGTTCCCAAATGTTTTTAACGTGTAAACCGTTTTATGTAAATACATTTTGTTTTTTACGCTTACCTGGTTTCTTATCAGTGCCGTGAAAGTCCCTCCCCCTCCTTCCCCCCCTTTTTTTGACTTATGTTTATGGAATTGCCTGGGCCTCAAGCAGCCTTGGCTCTTTAGACTATTAGGTCATACAAGTTATATACTAACTGGGATGTTGGCACAATTAAAATAGTTGTATCATTAGTCTAATTGAGGCAATACTCACCCCTTTCGAAGGCTACAAAGATGTCTGTCACCAATAAGAAGAGGACATGCATCACCAACCGATACAGAGCAGATGCTGATTTTAAGTTGAAGCAGAAGCAATACACAACCAGCAAATATGCGACTGATGCCGATTTTAACTTGAAGAAGAGGACATACATCACCAGAAGATATGCGACAAATGCCGATTTTACCTGGAAGCAGAAGCAATACATCACCAGAAAATATGCCACAAATGCCGATTTCAAGTTAAAGCAGAAGCAATACACAACCAGAAAATATTCAACAAATGCCAAATTTTAACTTGAAGAAGAAGCAATACATCACCAGAAGATATGCGACAAATACAGATTTCAACTTGAAGCAGAAGCAATACATCACCAGGAAATACCATAATGATCCTGCTTTCAGAAAACGTCACTTGCAACATTGCAAGAGTTGCATGAAAATGAAGCGCCATACTCAAGAAGATTTTCGCATAACCTATAAGATGCAATGTGCCTTCAAAATAAGAATGAAATACAGACGATGGACTCGTGTCATGCGGGAATGCAGTCAACCAGTGGACAACAGCCTAATGCAGACAGCTATATCCACTTTCCATGAATGCATTAAAGCTGGGCCAACTTATGTGTGAACGATGTGTCATTGCTCCCTTTTCCCTAACCAAGTGAAACATTGCATTCACAGCAATTACAAGAAGAATCTACACATTGTTGCTGCCTGTTTGACAGGGAAATATGTCCATGTGTGCAACAATCACTGTCAAGGCCCTGAACAATGCACCGTACCAGATGAAAGGACCAAAAAATGGATTTGTCACAACTGTGATTCACATTTAAAAGCAGGACACAAATCATCCATCGCTGTGGCTAACAACATGGAGCTGGCACCTATTCCTCCAGAGCTCTGCAATTTGAATGTGCTGGAAAGACAACTTTTGGCCAAAATACTGCCATTTGCCAAGATCATCGCACTTCCCAAAGGTCGACAGGCAGCTATACACAGCGCTGTAGTGTGTGTGCCATCCGAGGTGGAAACCACGGTCAATACTCTACCAAGATCGCACAGCACATCCCAGTTACACAGAGTGAAGCTGAAAAGACGTCTGACTTACAAAGGTCACCAGCTGTTTCACAATGTCAACATGACAAATGTAGTAGCAGGTCTTTCAAAACTTATTGACACACACCCTGACTACAGTGACATTTCAATCAGAGTGGATGAGACAATCGCTGATAATGATGATGATGTTGATGATGTTGATGATGTTGATGATGTTGATAATAATGATGTGATAGAACTCGACAGTTGTGATGAAACTGAAATGATGGAAATACTTGAACGCATCGAAAATTGTGATCCATCAGAGGTACAGTCTGCATGTTTACCGGCTGCTTCTGAGCAACAGGAAGGCCATAACCAACAACCTCCCAATGCAGAGGATGAGAAGGATGCACTAAGACCTGGAATTGGCCTAGACAGCTGTTTGCAGCCATCTGACCTTGGAGAGGAAGCACTGACACACAGTGATGGAATATTCAGCATTGCACCTGCACAAGGAAACACACCTGTCAGCTTCTTTAGAGTTCCTAGGCTTGAGGCAATGGCTTTCCCTGTTCAGTTCCCTACTGGACAGAATACATTGGACCAGGCAAGACAAGTCAAACTGTCTCCGAGCATGTATTTCAATGCAAGGCTTTTTTGTGTTGATACTCATTTTGCAAGAGACACAAGCTACCTCTTCTTTGCGCAGTTTGTCACAGAAACGCACATGGCCAAAAGCAGCATGTCCATCCAGTTAAGGAAAGGAAAACCCAATACCAGGGATGGGCGGAAAATATCCAACAAGCTGCTACAGGACAAGCGTGAGGTTGAGAGGTTGGTGCGAAACCGAGATGCCACAAGGTTCATGCAACCACTGAGAGGGAGTCCAGCTTACTGGGATAAAAGTCTGAAGGATTTACTAGCCATGGTCAGACAATTGGGTAAGCCAACATTTTTTCTTACCTTCTCTGCTGCAGAATTCAGATGGCCAGAGGTAATAATGGCAATAAAGGCACAACAAGGTCAAAAGGTGGATTTTGCAGAGCTAGACTGGGCTGAAAAGTGTGACATTCTTCGAGGCAACCCAGTGACCACCATGCGCATGTTTGACAAAAGGGTTGATGCTCTGATGCGAGAGCTGCTGTTGGGTCCTGCACAGCCAATCGGTGAAGTTATAGATGACTTTTACTGGGTTGAATTTCAGGCGAGAGGGAGCCCTCATATACATTGTCTATGTTGGGTAGCAGGAGCTCCTATATTTGGAAAAGACACTGATGACAAGGTGTGTGCCTTTATAGATCATAACATCTCATGCCAGCTGCCTGATGAAGCCAAACAAGCCTTTCTTCACAGATCTGTAACAGAACTTCAAATGCACAGCAGATCTCATTCAAAATCGTGCAAGAAAGGTAACAGAATATGCAGATTTGGATTTCCAAAGCCACCTATTAGAAAAACCAAGATAACTTACCCGATGGCAGAAGAACAAGGAGATTGTGCAATGAAACCACAAGCAGCCAAAAACAAACTGAAACCAGTATGGGATTTGCTTAATAACCCAAAAGTGCAGCTTGAAGACATGTCACAGCTACTGGCACAGTGTGATATGACTTTGAATCAGTACAACTCGTACATTGAGGCATTGACCTCCTCAAGCGTGATTCTAATGAATCGTGATGTCAAGGACTGCTGGGTGAACAACTACAATCCACATTTGCTGACGGCCTGGAACGCCAACATGGTCATCCAGTACATTCTTGATGAGTATGGTTGCATCATGTACATGTTGTCATACATATCCAAGCCAGAACGCGAGATGAGTGACCATCTCAAAAAAATTGTCAAAGAAATGAGCCCAGAAACAGACAGAACGAGAAGAAATGAAAGAAGTTCTTCAGGCTTATTCAAAACACAGAGAGGTCAGCGCCCAGGAGTCTGTGGCCCGTACGTGCAGCCTGAAAATGAAGTCTTGCTCACGTGAGGTTGTTTTTCTGCCAACTGGTGACAACGCACTGAAAATGAGTCTCTCGCTCAGTGCATTGCAGAACATACCAGCCGATTCTCTTAATGTGTCGATGACGAGTTTTGTCGACAAATACAGAGCCAGACCTGAAACACCAGAGTTTGAGTCCATGTGTCTGGCAGTCTTTGCATCCCATTACAGGGTTGTCTATGGCAAGCAGAAGAAAGATGGCAAGCAAGAGGAAGATGGCAAGCGTGTCAGACTATTGAATGACATGGGAATGATTCAAAAACGCACGAGAGGGAAGCCTGCAATCATCAGGTACGCACGCTTCTCAGAGAAGAAGGACCCCGAGAACTACTACGGCAGACTGCTTAAACTCTACCTCCCCCACCGTTCAGAGTCATCACTGAAAACTAAAAATTTCCCAACACACCAGGATTTTTATAAAGGCGCTTGTGTGAGCTTACCAGGAGAAGAAGCAATCCGAGTGGTGTCTGCAATTGTTACCAGGAACCAAAAGAAGTTCGAACAGCACAACAAAATTGTGGAACAAGTCTTGGATAACTTTGTAAAAAACGGCCCTGTTGAAGATGCTTGGAACACCTTTGCCCCAGAAGCTGAGTTGGATAGGTTGGAATGTATAGAGGAACGCAAAGAAGGGGAGCCACTTCATGAGAATGAACAAGATGATGTTCCGGAGTATACACGTGACAAAAAAACAGGTGGAATTGCACTTACTGTGAAGGCCCCACAAATGTGTCCTGATTTCCTTCGGAAAATGTACAGAAACCTTAACCGGACACAAGCTCAGACATTCTACTCAGTTTGTGACTGGTGCACTAACCGTGTGCGTGGCCTAAATCCTGACCCATTCTATTACTTTGTCACTGGTGGTGCAGGGACAGGCAAATCACACCTGATAAAGTGCATCTATGCTGAAGCAACAAAGATACTCTCTAAACTTACCAGACTACGTGAGGAAGCAGACATATCCATGCCCAGTGTTTAACTAACTGCATTTACAGGAACAGCAGCTTTCAACATTTCAGGCAACACTTTGCATTCTCTGCTGAAGTTGCCAAGAAGCTTGGAGCCACCCTACCAAGGACTCGGAAATCTCATAGATGAAGTGAGGGCACAGCTGTCAAATGCGGAGATCATTGTTATTGACGAGGTGTCAATGATTTCAAAGCCCCTGTTTGCCTTCATCAACTGGAGATTACAGCAAATCAAAGGCAGTAAGAAACCTTTTGGTGGTATGTCAGTACTAGCAGTAGGAGACTTTTACCAGGTCCCCCCGCTGGGAAAAAGTAAACCACTCTGCGTGTTTGAGGAAAATACCAATGACGTCTGGAAAGACTACTTTCAGATCACGCTGACAGAGATCATACGACAGAAGGATGACATTTCATTTGCTGAGCTTTTGAATAGAATCCGAGTTAAGCAGAAGACAGACACCTTAAGCAGTGATGACAAAGCTCTGCTTGCTCAGGCTTTTACAGATCCCACCCACTGCCCTAATGATGTGCTGCACATCTTTGCCACCAACAAAGAGGTTAACAAACATAATGCTGCAACTGTGTCTGTTCTCCATTCAAACGGCACCAACATAGATGCAGACGATTACAGAAAAGGCAACACCAGCCTTTCAAAGGACACAAAGACAATCTGATTGACACACTGCAAGCAGCTGAAGGTGCCGTATCATGATCACAAGAAACATTGATGTTGAAGACGGGCTTGTTAACAGGACATTTGGCAAGATTGCAAGAATTATCATCCAGACTGAGAATGCTGCTACTACGGTAAACAAGCTTGGGCTTGTGCTGGACAATTCAAATGCAGGACAGAGATACCGTAACGAGTCGTCTTGTGATGCTGACAACTTGGTGTACATAGAAAGGGTAGAGGAAAACCTGAGACAGAAAGAAGTTGTTCCCCCTGAAGTTGGCTTTTTGCATGTACAATTCATAAGTGTCAGGGGATGTCGATACCGTCGGCAGTGGTCTCATTGAAACAGGTCTTCCAACCGGGAATGGCCTATGTTGCTCTGAGTAGAACGACTACACTGCAAGGACTGCATATAACCGACTTTGATGAGAAGAAGATCTTTGCTGATCCTGAAATCACAGCCTCCCTTGACTCAATGAAGAATGCATCACTGGAAAGTGTTATACCCCTCTTAAAGTTTTTCTACAGACAACAGACAAACAGCAAAGATTAACAATTATCCATCACAACACGGAAGGATTACCAGCTCACATTGAAGATATCAAATCTCACCACGAGTTGACACTTGGAGATGTTTTATGTTTCACTGAAACTCATCTCTCAGGCTTTTCTGTTGCTGAAAGTCTCCAGCTGGAGGGCTACAACCTGTTCAAACGCAACAGACACCTCTCATACACGAACCTTCCTGACATTGCAAGTAAAAGTGGCGGAGGTGTCGCCTTGTATGTCAGAAACCATTTCAAGGCTGTTGAAAAGCAATATCATCATAATGTGACTGACTTGGAGTTCTTGGTTGTCAAACTGGAGTCCCCTGTATAAGCTTTGATCGCTGTTGTTTACAAACCACCGGATTACAGTGTTGGTCAATTCCTTACTAACCTGCTGGGCCTCTTGGATTCTTTGGAAATAATGGATTGCCAATCTATAATACTCTGGAGATTTTAATGAAGATTTACTATGCAGCGCAAAGAAGCCAATATCTGACCTTCTTCACTCAAGAGGATATTCCCAACTGGTCTCTGCAGCCACCACAGAAAAAAACACACTGTTGGATCACAATTACATCTCCAGGGTGCAGCGCTGTCTCCGGGCAGGAGTACTGCATAGTTATTACAGCTATCATGATCCTGCGTATTGTGTTTTGAGCAGTGGTTGTGAACACGCTTTATTTTATTTTATTTTTTAAACTTTTTTTATTAGTTTTTTACAAGTACAGGTACATTGATCCAAAAAGGAATGGCACAGTAGTTGGAACAATACAGGCATACCATGGCACACAGAAATGCAACCAATTCCCTTCCCTCCACTGTACTTCCCTCCCACAAACAAATTTCCCCGTTCCCTCAACGGAGGAATCGGAGAACCCTTTACTTCCGGGTAACCCAGTCGGCCCGAACATGGCCGCGAGTAATAGTTACCTTTTAAGGTCAACCATAACCCATACACACTCCCACACACACACCCACAAACACGCTCTCACACCCTCAAGCATTCATCCGACCCAACCCCCAGCCCCCCCCCCACACCCAGACCATCCGCCCCCGTCTTCCCAACAATCAACAGAGCACCCAGAGCCGCGCCCCCCTAATCCTTTTATGGCTGAGAAAGTGGGGTATCCCTCCAGAAGGAGTCAGCAATATCCAGCCAAGGTTGCCAGATCTTGCCAAACTTCTTAGGGCAGGCCCTGCCTTTATATATACATTTAAATATGGGTAAAACCTTATTCACCATACGATACAACATTTGAATGTCCGGAGCGGACGCACTCTTCCATTGTAACAATATCAGTTTTCTGGCATAGAACAAAATTATTCGTAACAGAGTCCGAGCATGCGTTGTAGGTACAGAGTCATTAAGCACCCCCAACAACCCGGCCTCCGGGGTGAGCGGAACCGGGAAGTGCAGAGTGTCCCCAAAAAAGGAAAACAGTTCCCTCCAGTACGCTGTCACACCAGGGCATGACCAAAACATGTGTAAGTAGTCGGCCTCGGTGGAGTCACACCGAGGACAGAAGGCACTGGAAATCAAACCCATACGGGCCAATCTGGCAGGAGTGTAGTGTAGCTGGTGAATAAATTTAAATTGTACATATTGGTCATTGGACCCAATCAAATCAAGAAAACAAACCTCCGAGGCCTCCTCCCACCTGTGAACACGCTTAGAGCCTGCATAAAAACTTCTCTCTATAACAACTGAATGTCCCAGATGAGTATTCTATGTTCTTGTTTATTTACTTTTTGTCTGTTATTACGCTGTGCAATTTTTTTCTTCTCACACTTCCCCATAGATAACACAGATTGTTAAGCACCTGTGCAGGACGCCAGGGTTGGGTCCTGGATGGATGCTACATAGCGCCAATTTTCTGAGTCTGGACCCTTTAAAACACTGGTTCAGGAGGTCACCCAGAGGGGGTGAGAGATTCCGGCAAGTTAAAAGTGGATCCAGAGAGGACATGCTTACAGTCCTCTCTGTCTTTCTTAATGTTATTTGGGGGCCCGGAATTTCGGAGGCTCTAAAGCGACATTCGTGAGGGAAAGAGCCTCCCCTTCTGACCCCTGGCTTTCAGGCACACAGGGGGTTAACAACTCCTAGGAGGTCAGCTAAAAGGAGAGGAAGTGCTGACAGAGGTAAAGAACCCCCCAAAGTTCACACACCCTATCACAAGTTTTTTTTCTGCATTAACAAGCTATTTCTATTGCTTTTAAAAATGTTCTGAATTAAATAAGAAAATAAAAAATAAAGTGGATTAAAAAAAAAAATAACCCAACTTGGTTACATTCTATTTTGAAATAATCTTATGTATTGGAGATACATGATATAATTTCAAAATAGTGTAGCACACCCCACGTAGGAGCTGCAGATGAACAGGGATCCCCTGAACAGATGTCCCACTCCTGCGCAGCCAGGTACACGAATCTTCACAGGCACACAAAGTCAGAAAACTGTCTGTAGCTTGTTTTTGCTTATTAGGGGTAAAAACTTGGATGGGGATAGGGAATTTAAGGAATGCCCACTTGACAGTAACAACAACTTCAGGGACAACTTCCTATATACAGACTCCACGTCAGCTTTCCTCCTCCACACACTTCTGCTGATCCACTCCTGAAGGATCTGACTCCTTGGAGCAATTTTTGATGGGGCAATGGATCAAAATGGATCGACACACTGTTGGATCACATAGCAACCAGTCCATAGCAACCCTCCCATAGCAACCAGTCCATAGCAACCAGTTTTGATGGGGTAGTTTTTGATGGGGCAGTTTTTGATGGGGCAATGGATCAAACTGTATCGACACACGGTTGGATCACATTTACATCTCCAGGGGCACGGTCTCCAGTCAGGAGTATTGGTGGAGGCAAGACCACGTCGCACAATTTCCCTAGAAATTGTATCTTTTCTAGGTTTCTATTATTTTATTTGAATTCATTCTATACATAATTAGAATTTCTGAAAATGGTTATATATATATATATATATATATATATATATATATATATATATATATATATATATATATATATATATATATATATATATATATATATATATATATATATATATATAAATATAATCGAATTCTAATAGAATAGACTAGAATAGAAAAAAACAATAGAACAGAATAGATAAAAAATGTTTATATATATATATATTCCGAAATCTGAATTTGGTACAGAATGAATTCTAATAGAAAAGATTAGAATATAATATATTATATTTTTTTTCTATTCTGTTCTATTGTTTTTCTATGCTTTTCTTTTCTATTATTTTCTATTCTATTCTAATCTTTTCTATTGGAGTTCGATTTATTCTATACGAAAGTCGAATTTCAGAAGATGTTATATAGAGATATATGAAATATGGGGGGAACTAATGCGCAAAACCAACCTAACCAAGGCAGGACAAGAACAGAACAAATAAATAAGCAGCAGCCACTACTAATAGTGCTCACACACTGATAGCAGATAATAAAGTGGGGGTGTAGTGGCGCTTGCAACTAAAATCACTAAATAATATATACACTATTTATAAAGATAGAATGTGCAAAACAAACTCCGCCTCCTGGCGATGGTAAAAATGTGTATCACTCTAAACCGGAATACCATCCAACAAAAATATCATAATGTGGAAGATATTGAGAGTGAGCAAATAATGAAATCGGTGTGACCAACGTGCCAATGACAGCACAATGGTCCTCATTAATGGCAAACTTCAAATCCTGAGCATAAATCACTTCCTACAAATCCAAATGAATAATGTGATAGTCCATAAAGTGCTTCATCCACAAGTAGTGCAGTGTGCAAATATGCAAATAAATAACCGGTGACTGAATGTCCAAAAAAATATAATAAATAAAAAAGTGAATAATTCAGATTATAAAAACAATCCAATATATATCATAGGATTAAGCGACGTCGGCTGTCGCGATACGCGTGAGGACGTTGGAGGGCTGTTGGTGACGTCACCCGCTCGCGGCCGCAGAGCGGGGACACAGGAAAATGCACACGCCACTTTACATGCTGTTCTTACAGCACTGCTTGTAAGTGTTTACTTTTCTTTCATTAAATGTTGTAATAATCGTACACTATGGAGGCATCCCTGTGCTTTATTTTGGGAATCATCGCGCTGAGTCTGTGAGTTCATTGGAGTGGATCTATCGGCTGACTGGGGGAGACACTATTGGGAACCATTCATTTAGGCTATTTATAGCCTCCCTGAGGTAAGGGGCTAGCACACATATCCCTGGTCACCGTGGAGAGTCGGGCTGATTGCAACCACAGCACTCTGCATGTTACAGCAACTAGAGCACAGATGCACTTTAGAAATACATTAATTGAACTGGCCACTGGAATTTAGTTTTCTTCACTCTTGCACGTTTTGTGCACTGGACACGGAAAATATATTTTAAAAGTTTCATTGGGACCCTCTGACACTTGTCTTTAGGGATCCCTGTGTGGACTATATTTGGGTATATATTTTATTTTTTCACTACAGCACATATATTGGATTGTTTTTATAATCTGAATTATTCACTTTTTTATTTATTATATTTTTTTGGACATTCAGTCACCGGTTATTTATTTGCATATTTGCACACTGCACTACTTGTGGATGAAGCACTTTATGGACTATCACATTATTTATTTGGATTTGTAGGAAGTGATTTATGCTCAGGATTTGAAGTTTGCCATTAATGAGGACCATTGTGCTGTCATTGGCACGTTGGTCACACCGATTTCATTATTTGCTCACTCTCAATCTCTTCCACATTATGATATTTTTGTTGGATGGTATTCCGGTTTAGAGTGATACACATTTTTACCATCGCCAGGAGGCGGAGTTTGTTTTGCACATTCTATCTTTATAAATAGTGTATATATTATTTAGTGATTTTAGTTGCAAGCGCCACTACACCCCCCACTTTAATATAGAGATATATAAAATATTTTTTTTCTGTTCTGTGCTATTGTTTTTCTATACTATTCTTTTCTAGTATTTTCCATTCTATTTTAATCTTTTCTATTCAAATTCGATTTCATTCTATACGAATTTCGAATTTCAGGAAATGGTTATATATAATTTTGTTTAAATGTGGTAGCATTATTTCGAATTTGATAATTTTTTTCTAATTCGGTAGATTTTTTTTCGAATGCATTAGAATTATTTCGAATGCGGTAGAATTTTTTTGAATACGAAATGAATCCAGAAAACGAACGTAATGAATGCAACAAACTTAACTAAATGGGCCAGATTCACGTACCTCGGCGCATCATTAGGCGGGCGTAGCGCAACGCAGATACACTACACCGTCGAAACTTAGAGAGGCAAGCAGCCTATTCAGCAAGCAAATGCGTGCTGCGATGCGCCATCGTAACTTAATATAGACGGCGTAACCCGACGTAATTCAAAGTGGGAAGGAGGTGGGCGTGATCCATTTAAATGAAGCGTGACCCCATGCAAATTAAGGTCCGAACGAACGGCGCATGCGCCGTCACGTGATCGCATGCCCCGCGTCCCACTGCGCATGCGCCCCAATTCGCCTATCGTATTTCCCCACGATAACCCACCCCACCGTTTCCGCCCAGGGCATAAATCCGCCCAGACATGCGCCAGTCAAGTGCAAAAGTACACCTGCTGGTTTTGGTCGTATGGTGTGGCTACTTTTGCCTTGTTCTTATCCAAAAAGATGTCTGAAGCTGCGTCTAAAGATAGGAGGGATAAAAACTTTAATAATGAGGAGAAGGCGGTCATTATTGATGCCATGACAAAATAAAATAAATACCTCCACGGCAAGGAAAGTGGCTCGACCGGCAAGGTCCGTAAGGATCAAATATTGGCACAGATTGCAGCGGAGGTGAGTGCCATTGGCTATGCCAACCGGACCCCAGACAAGATAGCCAAGAAGATCAACGACCTGCGGCGTCTTGTGAAGGAGAAGGTGGCCAAGATCAATAAACGCAGAAGGGGCACCGGAGGTGGACCAGCCCTGAAGATCAGACTGACACCAGATGAGCAGGTCATTGCCAGGTGCCTGGAGAAGGAGCAGGTGGAGGGCCTGGAGGGCTTTCAGTCTTTTGATCAGCCCTTGAGGACAGGTGAGTGTGTTTTATCTTTTATCTGGTGTCTAGCATGTGGGGGGGGGAGTGAATATGTGACAAGTGTGTGGGTCCACCAACATGTGAATGTTTTGTGTCATCCACAGATGTGCAGGATGAAGCGGGCCCATCCCCGGCTGCTGGGAAACCAACCCCATCCCAGGATACCAGTGTCCACACCTCTCCATTAGAGGAAGTGGAGGAGGAGCACGGGCACCTGGATGATGGCATTTATCTGGGGGATGAGACCACCGTCGCTGGACCCTCCCATACCTCCACCTCCATAGGGGATACCCCCCTAAGGGACTCCAACTTCATGGGTACCCCCCCAAGGCCCTCAAATGTGGGATCCCCCCAAAGGGCCTCCACCCTTTTGGGAAGCCCATCCTCCCTAAGGGAAGTGCCCTCAGGGGCCTCCCCATACTGTCGTCCACAAGCCTCACCTGCACCCAGGAAGGCAACTAGGAAGACGAGGGGTGATCCTGACGCATTAGAAGCCACTTTGGCAATGGACCTGGCCAGGCAGACCCACCATGTGGGTTCTGTGGCATGTGATATGCGCCGGGTGGCAGCCAGCCTGGCCTCCATGCAGCAGACCCAGGCTGCTTTCACTGCCGCCATGACCGAAAATGTGCAGGAGGTCAGTGCCAACAGCACTGCGTTGGTGACCTGCGTTAGGGACCTGGATGACACAAATTCAGGCCTTGTGGCAGAGGTCAGGAGCCTGGGAGTGGCCGTACAGGCCAATACAGCAGCCATTGAGGCAGTGGGGAATCAGACAACTGTGGTCCTCACCCGCATAGCCCTGGCTTTAGAGGGTATCCAGGGAGAGACCGGGGGATGTTCCTCCTCCCAATGACCCCCCCCCCCCCACCGCGGCTGCCCCCAGGCAACAGAGGGCACGGAGCCTTGGCACTAGGCGTAGTCCACGTCGGGCCAGATGAGTGCCAGTTAGATTATTTTCTTTTTATACTCAATATGATTTTTTTTTCTTAACTGATACTCATGAAATGAGTCTTATTAATTTGTTATGATACTCATGATATGAGTGATATTATGTTATTATGATACTCGATTGGAGTTGTATTTATTTTATTATTATTCGGGATATATTTTTTGGAAATTATTTTCTGAAAAAGATACAGCAACATAATTGGAGCCTTGACGTGACGTTGCTGCTCCCAAGTACCGCACGGTGTACTTCGGTCTAATCCAATTTATTGTGGTTTGGGGGGGGGGTGTTAGGGACCACAGTGGTGTGCATGCGTGCATTCTTATTGTGACATGTTTCATGTGCGTGTTGCACGTGAAAATAAGCCTTCCACGAGGCATCTCCTGACTGCTATTCCCTCAGCAGACGGGGGACCCTCGGTTGGGGGGGGAATGTCTGGTTCGGGGCTCAGGTCATGACGGAGTTCAACCTGCAGGCCCCTTCTCATGGCGAAATTGTGCAGAATGCAACATGCACCGATAATCTGGCACACAAAGTCTGGGGCATACAACAGTGTACCCCCAGACCTATCTAGGCATCGGAACCGTGACTTCAGGAGGCCAAACGTGCGCTCCACCACTCCCCGGGTACGTATATGTGCCTCGTTGTAGCTTCTTTCTCCTGGTGTTTGTGGGTTCCGGAATGGGGTCATCAGGTGGGGTCCCAGGGCATATCCAGAGTCACCTGGAAGGGAAAAGACAGGAGGATGTTAGTCATGCATGTGCCCCTCGTGATGTCTGCATCATGGGGGGGACAGTCATACCTGACTCCCATGTCACTCACCAACCAGCCAGCTGTCCCCATACACGTTCTCTTCAAATTGTCCTGGGATGACGCTTTGCCGGTAGATAAAGCTGTCATGGGTGGCCCCGGGGTGTTTAGCACAGACGTGCCATATGAGGCCTTGAGCATCGGTTATTACTTGTACATTAATGGAATGCCGATTCTTCCTGTTACGGTACATATGCTCAGCGTCACGGGGGGGCTGGAGTGCCACATGAGAACAATCAATGGCCCCCACAGTGCATGGAAATCTGGCTATTTTATAGAAATCGGTTCTTGCCTTCACCTGCTGGACCTCCAGGGTGGGTCTCACAATGTGGTGGGACATGTGTCTCAGGATAGCTGGTACAACTTGGTGCACGCACCTACTCATTGTGGATTGGGACATCCCAGCCAAATTTCCACTGGTTCTTTGAAATGATCCACTGGCTAAAAAATGCAGGGTTGCCATGACCTTGAGCAGTGGCGGCACTGCTTCTGATCGATGTGTTGGGCTGGTGAGGTCATCCTGCAGGGATCTGACCATTTCCATGATGGCTTCAGTGTCAAATCTCAACAAGCGAAACACCTCCGATTCAACCATGCCAAAGAGGTCCAAGCGATCTCGGGGTACCCTCTCCTGTGCCCTCCTCCTCCTCCTGCGTGCTTGTAGACGCCGTAGTACTATGACCACGGCTGCCCCTGACATGTTGGCACACAGATGTGTTGTCCTGCAAGTGTTGTTGCTCAGCTCCTCTGTCACGCTGCTGCTGTTTCTGCTCTCCAGCTGACCTGTGCAAGTCCGTTGCAAAGTTACCCCTGCTTTTATGAAGGGTAACTTTAGATCGGGCGAGCAGCTTACGCGCACCGCCCGTAGCCTACGACGGACAATCGTTCACATGTGAATCTGCATTTCTCCCTCATTTGCATAATTGAATAGCAAATCAATGGGAACGAAGAATACGCCTAGCCTAAATATGCGCCTAAGTTTCGCCGGCGGAGGACAGTTGCGTTGGACGGGTGAAGCCTAATTTCGCGTTTATGTGCTTCTGTGGGTACGGCGCATAGATACGACGGCGCACATCTACACTTACGCCGCGTCTCTCGAGATACCCCGTCGTATCTCTTTGTGAATCTGGCCGAAAGAATTTAATTAAATAACGAATCGAAATGAAACGAAACAAAACTAATTTTTTCATCCTGCACATGTCTAGCGCTATTTCACATGCTTACTTTACACCCCCCCAGGTACAAAATTAAAAGGAATAATTCACTTATTGTTGCAAATTTTTTTTCTGAAATGACTGTTTACAGAGTATAGAGACATAGGGCTAGATTCAGAAACAAATGCCTACATTGTATACAGAACAAATACAGCCACAGATTCTTTCAGCATAGCGAGGGGCACTCTACAGGGGTGCCCATTGTCCCCACTGCTATTTGCCCTGGCTATAGAGCCGCTGGCGGCTCTGCTGAGAGAGGATGTGGGTGTGAGGGGCTGTGCGGTCAATGAGCTGGAGGAAAAGACATCCCTATATGCGGATGACATGCTTGTATATCTGTCCAACACGGTGGATTCGTTGCCCAGGGCCCTGGATGTTATCTCAGAGTTTGGCCGGTTCTCGGCATTTAAGGTGAATTGGAATAAATCTATTCTATTCCCTTTTGATCCTGCCTATGTCCCGAGGTTGCCCCTGGGGGCCCCATTGAAGATAGTCTCTAAATTTCGTTATCTGGGAGTGGAGGTTCAACTGCCGATCCATACGTACGTAACTAACAATTTAACCCCCATGCAGAAAATTGACAGGTAGGTGAAAAGATTTGAACCATGAAAAAAATTGAAAAAAAGAACCAAAAAAAGAAACACAAAAACTGTCCCGGATCCAGAGTCACGGATGCTAACTCCCATTCCCCCCACCCTGCCTGCAGCCCCTAACATCCCACAGGCTTCACCCCAAAACAGTAACCAGAAAATGTCTCCCTAAGAGGGGGGTATTCTCTAAACTTAGGGTTAAGTATGTGAGTTTACGTAGAGCAGGAACATGACCGCTATAGATGAAGGACCCTCAGCAGTAAGTCTCAAAGCCGCATTTCCCATCAAGGTGGTTGGAACACATCAACTATATTGGGGCCGAAAGAGCAGCCGCTCTTGTGCAAAGGATTCAAAAAGGGGGGAGAAGAATAACACAGTCACACAGCTCGGGGAATATCTCCCCAGGCTCAACAAGGGACAGGAGCATCAAGGGGCCACGCAGAAGGCCTACCCATGTCCCAGCGATTCCAGCCATCGGTTTGCTTCCTTAGGCGACATGAAGAACTGTGTTTGGCCCCTGTGCACCACCCGAAGCTTGGCCGGGTATAGCATGCTGTACGGCAGGCTCTGTTCCCTAAGGCGCTGCTTCACACTTTGGAAAGCCGCTCTCTGCTTCTGTGTGGCCGCCGAAAAATCCAGAAATATGGAAATGCGGTTGTTGCTGTAGAGCAGATCAGGCATATTGCGGGCCTTACATAGGATGGTCTCCTTATCCCTAAAATATAGGAAGCGGGCTAGCATGGGTCTGGGGAATCTTCCTGGCGGCGGAGCTCTCATGGGGACTCTGTGTGCCCTCTCTATAGCAAACAGGTTGGAAAAGCTGTCGTCACCAAAAGTTTGTTTGAGCCAGGATAGCAAAAACTCCTCCGGGTTCTTCCCCTCCGAGCCCTCCGGGAACCCCAGGAACCGTAGGTTGTTCCTTCTCATTCTATCCTCAATGTCCCCCATTTTGGCCTCCTGGGACTTGTAGTCCGCCACCATATCTCTCACCTGCACCATCAGGGGGTTGAGATCATCCTCCACCGCGCTGATCCTCTGCTCCGCCTGCGACACCCTGTGTCTCACCTTCTGGACATCATCCTTAAGGATAGCAAAGTCCACCCTGATGGTCTCAATTTGTGATGTCAGGGAAGCATAGCAGCTCTTAATGGTGTCCATTATCTGTTGCAGCGACGGCTCTGCCCGTTGTTCAACGGAGCCCCCCTCCCCCATATTTGACTGGGGAGAGGACAGGGGAGAAGCCAGAGGGTCTGGCCAGTCATCATCCCCCTCGGTAGTTTTGCGAGCCGGAGGAACAGAGGAGGGACGCCACTCCGAGCGGGCGCCATTTTGGGTCGCCTCGTGTGCGAACTTAGCCAGCGTTTCCGCGGATGTAGAGACCGCTCCGGGGCCATACTTCACCATCGCCTGGATCCTGGTGTGTTCCCCAAGCGACTCTGGAACTTAGGTAGGTAAATGGGGAAGCCGAAAGTCCATCAGGATAGTGTAGGATCAATGTGCGGTTGGAGCTCTGAGAAGATGCGTCCTCACATACTGGAAGTTGGACACGCCCCCCCCCCGACGTCCATACTTAACATTGGCTACGCCTCATATAGCAGGGGTAACTTTACGCCAGAAAAAGCCTAACGTAAACGACGTAAATCAATGCGCCGGGCGGACGTACGTTTCTGAATCGGCGTATCTATCTCATTTGCATATTCTACACGGAAATCTACGGAAGCGCCCCTAGCGGCCAGCTTAAATATGCACCCTAAGATACAACGGCGTACAAGACTTACGCCGCTCGTATCTAGGCAACAGTGAGGCGTATCTGATTCTATGAATCAGGCGCCGACATGTGACGGCCCGCATTCAGAGTTACGACGGCGTATCTGGAGATACGCCGGCGTAACTCCTTTCTGAATCTAGCCCATAATAGTTATGCATCCTGCATCCTGCATCCTATTAATTCCCGTGAACCACTTCTTGGGGATGTAGACCGGGGCATGCCAAAACAGGTACAGAAACCTAGGCAGGTAAATCATTTTAAACACGTTAATTCGGCCCAAGAGACCCAGTGGCAGCTTAGCCCAGGTCTGCAGGCTCTCCCTCAATCTCACCTTCATGGGGGTTAAATTGTTAGTTACGTACGTATGGATCGGCAGTTGAACCTCCACTCCCAGATAACAAAATTTTAGAGACTATCTTCAATGGGGCCCCCAGGGGCAACCTCGGGACATAGGCAGGATCAAAAGGGAATAGAATAGATTTATTCCAATTCACCTTAAATGCCGAGAACCGGCCAAACTCTGAGATAACATCCAGGGCCCTGGGCAACGAATCCACCGTGTTGGACAGATATACAAGCATGTCATCCGCATATAGGGATGTCTTTTCCTCCAGCTCATTGACCGCACAGCCCCTCACACCCACATCCTCTCTCAGCAGAGCCGCCAGCGGCTCTATAGCCAGGGCAAATAGCAGTGGGGACAATGAGCACCCCTGTAGAGTGCCCCTCGCTATGCTGAAAGAATCCGTGACTGTATTGTTAACCCTGATCCTGGCCCTTGGCTCGGCATACAGTATCTGAACCCACTTTATAAATCTGGGACCGAACCCCAGCCGCCCAAGGACAGCCACCAAGTATGGCCATTCAATTAAATCAAACGCTTTATGCGTATCTAGGGACATCACCACCCGAGTATCCGGCGTGGGTCCCCCAGTTTGTAGGATAGTAAAGAGTCGGCGAGGATTGATAGCCATCGAGTGTTCAGGTATGAATCCCGTCTGATCACGATGTATAACTGACGCAATCACCTTATTCAGTCGCTTAGCCAGTAGTTTGGCTAAAAATTTGGCGTCTACATTAATTAGGGATATTGGTCGATATGATTCGCAAAAATCAAGATCCTTGTGCGGCTTAGGGATCAACACTATAAGTGCCTCTCGCATAGATTCAGGGAGCACCCCTCCCTGGTACGCATCCATATACATTTTGAGCAGTTGGGGAGCCAGGCTTTCCGCATATGTGGTGTACCACTCTGCAGGAAACCCGTCCATACCCGGGGTCTTGTTCGGGAACAAGGAACTCATGGCCGAGATCACCTCCTCCACTGTGAGAGGACCATCCAAGTCTTCCGCCACCCATCCCGAAAGTTCCAAGAGGGGTATTGGAGCCAGATACTCCCGGACTACCTCCCTGTCATAGTTAACTCTCGAGGTGTATAGATCAGAGTAAAAGGCCACAAAGGCTTCAGCTATGTCCGTCTGTGATGTGCATAGCTGCATCTGTGCATCATAAATTCGTGGGATAGAGGTTGGCGATTGGTGTGAATGGGCCAAGTAGGCCAGCAACTTACTGTTTTTGTCCCCAAATTCAAATACACGTTGAGCTTGGTAAAGCAATTTTTTCTGCGTTTTTTCTACCAGGACCAAATCCAGCAAGCGCATATTTTCTCTCCATTTCCTATGGGTATCAGGGTTGGGATTTTTTATATAGTCAACCTCCGCCTCAGCAGCTACCTGCTCCGCCTCCCTGACCTTCCATTCCCTGTCAGATTGGAAATGTTTTACTTCAGCCCTGACTATTCCCCTAAGCAAAGCCTTAAACGCCTCCCAAGTGACTCCCACTGGCACCTCCCCTCTGTTTTCCAACCAGAAAGTGTTAATGGACCTGGCAACAGACCGCTCAAAACACTCCTCCTTGAGCCACAGAGGGCTCAGCCTCCATAGTGCATAGCCTCGGGGTCTTTCCATATCAATAGTAATAAGCAAAGGGGAGTGATCAGAGACGGCCCTTGGCAGATATTGAACTCCCATCACCCTCGGAAGAAGTGCAGTGGAAACAAAACACATATCTAACCTAGAGAGAGTGTTAGGCCGAGTACTCACGGCAGGACATGTCCGATGAAAACGGTCTGCAGACCGTTTCCATCGGACATGTCTGGCCGGGGACTGCCCGGGGACTTCTGTTCGATGGCTATACACACCATCGAACAGAAGCCCGCGCGTAAACATTACGCGGGGCGTGTCCGCGGTGTCGCCGCGTCGATGACGCGGTGTCGCCGCGACAATGACGCGGCGACGTGGGCGGGCCGCCTTAAAAATGCTTCCACGCATGCGTCGAAGTCATTCGACGCATGCGAGGGATGCGGGCGGCAGGACATGTACGGTAGGTCTGTACAGACGACCGTACATGTCCGGGCGGACAGGTTTCCAGCGGACTGTTTTAAAACAAGTCCGGGAAACAGTTGTCCGCTGGAAACCTGTCCGATTCGTCCCAAAATGGTCCGCTCGGGCCAACACACGGCCAAACATGTCTGCTGAAACTGGTCTGAGGACCAGTTTCAGCAGACATGTTTGGTCGTGAGTACGGGGCCTTAAAGGTGGAAGAAAAACACGAGTATTCCTTAGTGTCCGGGTGCCTCCATCGCCAGGCCTCCTCCAAATCATAGTGTTTCACACATGCCTCCAAAGGTGACCCCCTCACAGCCGCCATCCCAAACCTGTCCTTATCTGGAGACAACACAGCGTTCATATCCCCGGCCAAAATAAGTGGTCCCTCTGCCACCTGAACCACCTCCGCCATCATTGCATCATACACCTCGACTGTAAACGGGGGGGGGGGGGGCATGTAGACCGCCACCAGGGTGTACACTGTGATGGACTTTTTACCTATATGTCAGTTTAATCCTCCCTGCTTGTTTAAGGCTGTTAATTGTAATTACTCTTCTGCAGCTAGCCCTGTTTCAAATGCATTGTGATGGACTTTTTACCTATATGCTTCAGTTTAATCCTCCCTGCTTGTTTAAGGCTGTTAATTGTAATTACTCTTCTGCAGCTAGCCCTGTTTCAAATGTTAATTGTTCTAGCCCTGTGTTTACTGGTTACTGTGATTAGACAAGTGGCTCATGTTAAGTATGCTGATTGCTTCCTTGTGATAATTATCTCTCTATATGCGGTGCCGAACCGGCTAGAGACTGAGTAGTTCAAAGAAATATCTTTATTTCAAAGGAGCTGTATTGAAGACCCCCCACTGTGTGAGGGGGGCGGAGATTTGTCATTGTAACAGTTGTAACCACATATAAGCTGTGTTTTTTACTATTAAAACTCTGTGTTATACCAGCATTAAGCCTTGGCTCATGTATGGATGCTGCTGTGATTTCTTTTATGGGAAGAAGGGAACGTTGACGGGGATATCATACCGATACCGTCACAAATTGGTTGGCAGCAGCGGGATCTTCCCTCTACTCTCCTTTACACCCGGATTCCAAGCAGACACTGGGAACAGTGAATGGAAGGCTGCTACACCCTGCTTAAAAGAAATACACTGAAAGAACTACTGGAAGTTCGTGGAAGGATTGCTAGCAACAAAACCAAGCGGGTCATCATAGCAGAATTAATGGAGCTAGACCAGGAGAACGTGATTGCAGCAACGCCAGCGGTACAAGAGATGGAGACACCAGTGATTCAGGAGGAGTCGCCAACCAACAAGCTAATGAGCGAGAAGCTAGCGTGGTTCGGCCCGAACCCAACGCCAGATGTGGTACTGAAAGTGATGGACCTGTTAGCGAAGGAGGCTAAAGAAATAAGAGACGCGGAGCTACAGAAGGATAAAGAAATAAGGGACGCAGAGCTACAGTTAAAACTGGCAGCAGTCCAACAAGCAGCCGCACCTTCTCCGAACAGTGAGTACAGCACAGCAGACACAAGGAAGATTCCGTTTAGCGCTTTTAAAGCTTTTGATGAAAAGGACTGTGAGATTGATAACTACCTGGCGGACTTTGAGCGACAATGTAACCTGCACCGAATAGCGAGAGGAGAGTGGGTTTCAATATTGTCAGGCAAACTGTCAGGCAAAGCTTCTGATGCTTTCCGGACCGTGCCAGATCAGAATATCCATAGCTACGCCAGGGTTAAAGAAGCGCTCCTGGCTCGTTATGCAGTAACCCCAGAGTCCCACCGACAGAAGTTCAGGGACTCACGCAAAACCACGAAAGACTCTTACGCAGAATGGGCATGCCAGCTGTCCCTGTCGGCCTCTAACTGGCTTAACAGCAGCCAGGCCACCACCGCAGAGGACATTTTGCAACTAATGCTCCTGGAGCAATTTTACAATCACATCCAGACAGATGTCAAAGATTGGGTGAGAGATCGCAGGCCCATGACTCTACCAGAGGCCGCGATGTTGGCGGATGAATATGCGGATACTCGCAAGACAAACCAGGTCACACCACGGGTACAACCTCCACGACCAACGGCGCCCTCACACCCACCAGCCGCTAGAGACCAACAGCCTAACGGACCGATGACATCTAGCCCTCGCTATCCACGCCAGGAGGACAACGAACAACGCTGCTTCTGGTGCAAACAGCTCGGTCACTTCAAGCAGAATTGCCCCCTGAATGACAACACCAGGTCAAATTGGTCTCAACCTGGGTACCGCCCACCAGCAGCAGCCCATTGTGTAGACTCGGCTTGGGATCCCCAGGAGCTGGGTCCGGAAGAACCATTGGGCCCCCTTTACGAAGCCCTCACGGTACAATCTGTTATTACGGAAAACCGGAAACACCATTGTCAGCTGGTCATGGTTAACGGAAAAACCGTCCGAGGATTAAGAGACAGTGGGGCGACCATCACGTTGGTACAAAGACACCTTATTACTGCATCAGAGAAACCGGGGAAATCAATTGCTGTGAAAGTGGCCGGGGGGGCAGTATACCGTATTCCTACTGCACAGGTACACCTGGACTGGGGTGCGGGAGCTGGCGATGTTCATGTGGGCGTCATGAAAGACTTACCTTCTGAAGTCATCTTGGGCAACGACATTGGGCCCCTGACTTCGGCGTTCGCCTCTACCACCGCTCAGGAGGCCCACGCAGTAACCACCAGAGCACAAAGTCGCGCTGCCGAGAGCCATCCGCTTCCTACTGAGACCCAGGTAAGCCAACCCAACCTTCCCTTGACTGTGGAACCCCTACCCTGGGACACCCCAGAGGACTTTGGGCGGGAGGTGACCGGAGACCCTTCCCTCAGAAAGTATCGAGAGAAAGCCAGGAGGGGCCAAGGGGGGTTAGAGAAGGAGCAATTTATCTGGGAGGAAGGCCGCTTGTACAGGCTCACCGAGACCCGGGGTAATGCCCCAGGGCCTAAGCAAAAACGCCAGCTGGTAGTTCCCCGGAAGTACCGGCAGGAGTTATTGAGGATTGGGCACGACGTACCCTTGGAAGGCCATTTGGGAATACGCAAGACAGGGTATCGGATAACCCAGAACTTTTTCTGGCCTGGGGTATCCGACGACGTCAGGGCGTATTGTCAAACGTGCGAGGTATGCCAACGTATAGGTAAAAAGGGAGACCACCCAAAGGCTAAACTAGTTTCCATGCCCATTATTGAAGAACCGTTCACAAGGGTAGCCGTGGACATTATAGGGCCCCTGGCCCAACCTAGCCATTCCGGCAAGCGGTATATACTCACCGTAGTAGACTACGCCACCCGTTACCCCGAAGCGGTAGCTCTCTCTAACATACAGGCTGAGACTGTAGCAGAGGCCCTAGTTAAAGTATTTTCCCGAGTAGGCTTTCCCAAGGAGGTTCTGTCCGACCAAGGTACCCAATTCACGGCCGAGGTAACCCAGCAGATATGGAAAACCTGTGGAGTTAAATCCCTGACTAGCTCCCCATACCACCCCCAGACTAACGGCCTGTGCGAGCGCTTCAATGGAACGCTAAAGCAAATGTTGAAATCGTTCACAGGGGCGTACAAGGATTGGGAGCGATTCCTGCCGCACCTTCTCTTTGCCTACCGAGAGGTACCGCAGGAATCGACCGGATTCTCACCCTTCGAACTTCTCTATGGGAGGCGGGTGAGGGGGCCCTTAGATCTCATCAAGGATCACTGGGAGGGGCAAACAGAAATTGAGGGGACCCCGGTTGTACCTTATGTCCTGGAGCTGAGGGATCGCATGGAGGAATTAGCCCAGACAGTGCGAGAAAACCTCCAGGCGGCCCAACAGCGCCAGAAGGTATGGTATGACCGACGGGCTAGGCACCGGAGCTTTCAGATAGGCCAAAAGGTCATGGTATTAAGGCCGGTCCGAACTGACAAGCTCCAGGCTGCCTGGCAGGGCCCCTATAAAGTTATAGGACAGATATGCGACACTACCTACACGATAGCCAGTTGCGAGGATGAAGATGTGAAACGAACCTTTCACATCAACATGCTCAAGGCCTATCAGGAACGGGCAGAGGAGGTAGCCGCTATCTGTGCACCAGCAGGAGAAGACACAGAGACCCTACCCCTTCCCGACCTATTGGGCAGTAGCAAAGGGATGACCCAGATAGAGAAAGTCCAGCTAGGTGAACAGCTGGAGCCGCAAGAGCGGGCTCAAGCTGGCCGCTTACTAGAAGAAAAACAGGCCACATTCTCGCAGGAGCCTGGATACACACGCCTAGCCGTACACAAGGTGGAGACTCCAGGACAGACACCCCTGAGACAGCCTCCTTACCGTATCCCCGAAGCAGTCCGGGAAGGAATGCGGAAGGAGATAGATGAGATGCTTCGGCTAGGCGTAATCGAACCCTCAGAAAGTCCTTGGGCCTCGCCGGTAGTCTTAGTGCCAAAGAAGGATGGGACAACCCGCTTCTGTGTAGATTACCGGCGCCTCAACGACAAGACAGTTACGGACGCCTATCCGATGCCTCGGATGGACGAGCTGCTTGACCGTATCTCTGCAGGGAAGTATATGACCACAATAGACCTATGCAAGGGATATTGGCAGATTCCTCTAGCAGAAGATGCCAGACTCAAGTCGGCCTTCATCACCCCGTTCGGCCTATACCAATTCCGGGTTATGCCGTTCGGGATGAAGAACGCCCCGGCCACCTTCCAACGGATGGTGGATCAGTTACTTGGTGGTCTCCAGAGCTTTGCATGCGCTTATCTGGATGACATCGCCATCTACAGCAATACATGGGAAGCGCACCTAGAACACGTAGGGGTAGTATTGGATAGGATCAAGGGGGCCGGGCTGACCCTGAAACCCGACAAATGTCATTTGGGTATGGCGGAGGTACAATATTTGGGCCACCGAGTAGGATGTGGTAAGCAACGGCCGGAGCCGGCCAAGATCGAGGCCGTTGCCAATTGGCCCACTCCCCACACCAAGACACAAGTCATGGCTTTCTTGGGCACAGCCGGCTATTACAGACGCTTTGTACCCGACTATAGCGCCCTGGCCAAACCCCTGACCGACTTGACCAAAAAGAAGCTACCCCGACAAGTCCTGTGGTCCCCGGAATGCGAGGTGGCTTTCCAAACCCTAAAGACTGCTCTGGTTAATGCTCCGGTGTTGGTTACCCCAGATCCTAACAAAAGATTTATTGTCCACACAGATGCTTCAATGTTTGGACTGGGGGCAGTACTAAGCCAGATCGGGGAGGATGGAGGAGAGCACCCGGTGGCATACCTGAGTCGGAAGCTGTTGCCAAGGGAGGTCAGTTACGCCACCATTGAAAAAGAGTGTTTGGCCTTGGTATGGGCACTCAAAAAGCTCACACCTTACCTTTATGGCCGGGCTTTCACTCTCATCACCGATCACAACCCCTTGGTGTGGCTTAACCGGGTTTCAGGGGACAACGCCCGTTTGCTACGCTGGAGCTTGGCCTTACAGCCCTATGACTTTACGATTCATTACCGCCCAGGCAAGCAAAACGGGAATGCTGATGGATTGTCACGCCAAACGGAGTTAACCTCGGACTAAAAGCTCTGAACCCGTCAACCCTACTGGACCAGGAAAGGTCCAACCGGCTTTTCCGGAGCAGGGAGAAGAAGGGGGGCCATTGTGATGGACTTTTTACCTATATGTCAGTTTAATCCTCCCTGCTTGTTTAAGGCTGTTAATTGTAATTACTCTTCTGCAGCTAGCCCTGTTTCAAATGCATTGTGATGGACTTTTTACCTATATGCTTCAGTTTAATCCTCCCTGCTTGTTTAAGGCTGTTAATTGTAATTACTCTTCTGCAGCTAGCCCTGTTTCAAATGTTAATTGTTCTAGCCCTGTGTTTACTGGTTACTGTGATTAGACAAGTGGCTCATGTTAAGTATGCTGATTGCTTCCTTGTGATAATTATCTCTCTATATGCGGTGCCGAACCGGCTAGAGACTGAGTAGTTCAAAGAAATATCTTTATTTCAAAGGAGCTGTATTGAAGACCCCCCACTGTGTGAGGGGGGCGGAGATTTGTCATTGTAACAGTTGTAACCACATATAAGCTGTGTTTTTTACTATTAAAACTCTGTGTTATACCAGCATTAAGCCTTGGCTCATGTATGCTGTGATTTCTTTTATGGGAAGAAGGGAACGTTGACGGGGATATCATACCGATACCGTCACAAGCACCATGGCCACATACCTGCCCAAGGGGTCCAGTTTCATGGATTTGGTCGTGAATAACAGGGATTTACAAACAAGAACCGAGACCCCCCTGGCATAGTTAGAATATGTGGAGTGGAATGCCCTGCCAACAAAGGCCCTATGTAGCGCCAGTGTCCTGGAACCCACCAGATGTGTCCCCTGGAGAAATATGACCTGTGGCTTACGTTTCATGATATATTTGAACACCAGGGCTTGTTTAATCTTAGAATTCAGCCCCCGCACATTCCAGGACAATAGGTTAAGGGTCTGCATCATGGCATTTACAGATAAAGGGGGGACCCCCAGGGCCTCCCACAACAGGAAGAGGTGACAACGGAAGGGCCCCCTGGTAGAGCATCATCAGCCCCGGCTCCCTCAGGCGCACAACTCTATAGGCAAGTATAGGGCATATATTCTCATATACATAAGTACATTGCTGGGTAATCACATGCAATTGAGGACCAGAGTCTCTGGACCGCAGAAAATTGACAGGTAGGTGAAAAGATTTGAACCATGAAAAAAATTGAAAAAAATAACCAAAAAAAGAAACACAAAAACTGTCCCAGATCCAGAGTCACGGATGCTAACTCCCATTCCCCCCACCCTGCCTGCAGCCCCTAACATCCCACAGGCTTCACCCCAAAACAGTAACCAGAAAATGTCTCCCTAAGAGGGGGGTATTCTCTAAACTTAGGGTTAAGTATGTGAGTTTACGTAGAGCAGGAACATGACCGCTATAGATGAAGGACCCTCAGCAGTAAGTCTCAAAGCCGCATTTCCCATCAAGGTGGTTGGAACACATCAACTATATTGGGGCCGAAAGAGCAGCCGCTCTTGTGCAAAGGATTCAAAAAGGGGGGAGAAGAATAACACAGTCACACAGCTCGGGGAATATCTCCCCAGGCTCAACAAGGGACAGGAGCATCAAGGGGCCACGCAGAAGGCCTACCCATGTCCCAGCGATTCCAGCCATCGGTTTGCTTCCTTAGGCGACATGAAGAACTGTGTTTGGCCCCTGTGCACCACCCGAAGCTTGGCCGGGTATAGCATGCTGTACGGCAGGCTCTGTTCCCTAAGGCGCTGCTTCACACTTTGGAAAGCCGCTCTCTGCTTCTGTGTGGCCGCCGAAAAATCCAGAAATATGGAAATGCGGTTGTTGCTGTAGAGCAGATCAGGCATATTGCGGGCCTTACATAGGATGGTCTCCTTATCCCTAAAATATAGGAAGCGGGCTAGCATGGGTCTGGGGAATCTTCCTGGCGGCGGAGCTCTCATGGGGACTCTGTGTGCCCTCTCTATAGCAAACAGGTTGGAAAAGCTGTCGTCACCAAAAGTTTGTTTGAGCCAGGATAGCAAAAACTCCTCCGGGTTCTTCCCCTCCGAGCCCTCCGGGAACCCCAGGAACCGTAGGTTGTTCCTTCTCATTCTATCCTCAATGTCCCCCATTTTGGCCTCCTGGGACTTGTAGTCCGCCACCATATCTCTCACCTGCACCATCAGGGGGTTGAGATCATCCTCCACCGCGCTGATCCTCTGCTCCGCCTGCGACACCCTGTGTCTCACCTTCTGGACATCATCCTTAAGGATAGCAAAGTCCACCCTGATGGTCTCAATTTGTGATGTCAGGGAAGCATAGCAGTTCTTAATGGTGTCCATTATCTGTTGCAGCGACGGCTCTGCCCGTTGTTCAACGGAGTCCCCCATATTTGACTGGGGAGAGGACAGGGGAGAAGCCAGAGGGTCTGTCGGGTCTGGCCAGTCATCATCCCCCTCGGTAGTTTTGCGAGCCGGAGGAACAGAGGAGGGACGCCGCTCCGAGCGGGCGCCATTTTGGGTCGCCTCGTGTGCGAACTTAGCCAGCGTTTCCGCGGACGTAGAGACCGCTCCGGGGCCATACTTCACCATCGCCTGGATCCTGGTGTGTTCCCCAAGCGACTCTGGTACTTAGGTAGGTAAATGGGGAAGCCGAAAGTCCATCAGGATAGTGTAGGATCAATGTGCGGTTGGAGCTCTGAGAAGATGCGTCCTCACATACTGGAAGTTGGACACGCCCCCCCCCGACGTCCATACTTAACATTGGCTACGCCTCATATAGCAGGGGTAACTTTACGCCAGAAAAAGCCTAACGTAAACCACGTAAATCATTGCGCCGGGCGGACGTAAGTTTCTGAATCGGCGTATCTATCTCATTTGCATATTCTACACGGAAATCTACGGAAGCGCCCCTAGCGGCCAGCGTAAATATGCACCCTAAGATACAACGGCGTACAAGACTTATGCCGCTCGTATCTAGGCAACAGTGAGGCGTATCTGATTCTATGAATCAGGCGCCGACATGTGACGGCCCGCATTCAGAGTTACGACGGCGTATCTGGAGATACGCCGGCGTAACTCCTTTCTGAATCTAGCCCATAATAGTTAACTGATTCCTTTTAACCACTTAAGCCCCGGGCCTGTTTTTCAGATTCAGTGTTTACGAGACTAAAACATTTTTTTTGCTAGAAAATTACTTAAAACCCCCAAACATTATTTTTTTTTTTCTAACACCATAGAGAATAACATGGCAGTCATTGCAATACTTTTTGTCACACCGTATTTGCACAGCGGTCTTACAAGCGCACTTTTTTTGGAAAAAAATCACTTTTTTAAATAAAAAATAAGACAACAATAAATTTGGCCCAATTTTTTTATATATTGTGAAAGATCATGTTACGCTGAGTAAAATGATACCCAACATGTCACGCTTAAAAATTGCGCCCGCTCGTGGCATGGCGTCAAACTTTTACCCTTAAAAATCTCGATAGGCGACGTTTAAAAATTTCTACAGGTTGCATTTTTTGAGTTACAGAGTAGGCCTAAGGCTAAAATTATTGCTCTCTCGCTCTAACAATCGTGGCGATACCTCACTTGTGTGGTTTGAACACCGTTTTCATATGCGGGCGCTACTCGCGTATACGTTCGCTTCTACGCGCGAGCTCGTCGGGACGGGGCGCTTTAAAAATTTTTTTTGGGGGTTTTCGGATTTATTTTTATTTATTTTACAATTTTTAACACTGAAATAAAAAAAAAAAATATCACTTTTATTCCTATTACAAGGAATGTAAACATCCCTTGTAATAGAAAAAAGCATGACAGGTCCTCTTAAATATGAGATCTGGGGTCAAAAAGACCTCAGATCTCATATTTAGGCTTAAATGCAAAAAAAAAAAAAAATATTTGAAACTAATTTTTTCAAATGACAAAAAAAAAATGTTGCTTTAAGACGCTGGGCGGGACTGACGTTTTGACGTCACTTCCGCCCAGCAGAGCTATGGGGACGGGTGAAGAAGATTTTTCCTTCACTCGCAACCCCGCACAGCTGCCGAATGGTCCCGATCTCCTCCGCCGCTACCGACGGCTACGGTAAGCCGCGAAGGGAGCCGGAGAGCGGCGGAAGGGGGGGCCCTCTCCCGCCACCGATAACGGCGATCTCGCGGCGAATCCGCCGCGGAGACCGCTGTTATCGATGACAGGACCGCCCACTGAAGAGATGAATATCTTGGTTGTGGCAGCAGCTGCTGCCTTTACCGAGATATCCATCTTCAAAGTGATGACGTATAACGACGGTGGGCGGTCGGCAAGTAGTTAAAAATGATTAAAAATTGATAAAAATCAATAATATAATGTACCTGCAGTTTCTAGTTTCGTTTTTGCATGTTGTTTCCTGCTTCTGTGATGTACAGAGCCACAGAGCCAATACAGGGCAGTGATGGTTTGGAAAACGAAACTGATTGGTGATGTGGGGTTTTAGACACAAAGGGGCAGATCCACGTACATCGGCGCATATTTGCGCCGGGCGTAGCGTATCTCTGATACACTACGCCGCCGTAACTTACATTTTTTTTTAATCCTCAAAGAATGTGCGCCGTAAGTTATGGCGGCGTAGTGTAAATTTGGCGGCGTAAGGGCGTGCAATTCAAATGGATGTGATGGGGGCGTGTTTTATGTAAATACGTCTTGACCCGACGTAAATTACTTTTTTCTTTCAACTGCGCATGCGCCGTCCGTGGGGGTATCCCAGTGCGCATGCTCGAAATTAAACCGGAACAAGCCAATGTTTACGACGGTGACGTCATTCTACGCAAAGCCCTATTCGCGAACGACTTACGCAAACGACGTAACATTTTCAAAATTCAACGCGAGAACGACGGCCATACTTAACATAGGATACGCCTCATATAGCAGGGGTAACTTTACGCCGGAAAAAGCCAAACGCAAACGACGTAAAAAAATGCGCCGGCCGGACGTACGTTTGTGGATTGCCGTATCTAGCTAATTTGCATACTCGACCCGGAATTCGATGGAAACGCCACCTAGCGGCCAGCATAAATATGCACCTACGATCCGACGGCGTACTAAGACGTACGCCTGTCGGATCGAGCCTAGATTCCGTCGTATCTTGTTTTGTGGATACAAAGAGAGATACGACACGGGAACTTTGAAATTATGCGGCGTATCCGTAGATACGCTGGCGTAATTCGTTTGAGGATCTGGCCCACAGTAATCACACCTCCTTGATTAATGACCACAGAGAGAAAGCTCCCAGTACTGTGGTCATCAGGAAACAGACAACCAGGAAGTGTGGAGATCAGAGAAGAATTACAGCAACTTGAGAGCAAAAACAAACAATGAGGACATGAAAACAGCACTGCATTAAGGTAAATGAAGCGATTAAGATAAAAAATTCCTTTACAAACCCTTTAATCATTATTAAATTCACTGCTCCCGAAAAAACGGCCGTTTTAAAAAATAAAAAAAGCATTGATACTTGTCCCCTGGGGCAGGACCCAAACACTTTTTTAGGACAAAAACTTGCATAGTAACCTTTAAATTGAACACTTTTGATTTCTCCCATAGACTTCTAAAGGGAGTTTGGCGACTTTACATATTAATTGCATTGCGCCCTCTGCTGCGCTGGTTCATGTGCCTAATTAAGGATTCATCCAGCGTAGAAAATTAAAGCGGTTGTAAACCTGCATATCATTTTTTTGTTTTTGTTTTTACACCTGCAAGGAAAAAGCCATAATGAGCTAATATGCACTGCATATTAGCTCATTATAAAATACTTACCTCGGAACGAGGTAGCTAACTTACCTGGTCCACGCCGAGCCGAGCCTCGGCGTGTCTTCCGGGTATCGCCGCTCCAGCGCTGTGATTGGCTGGAGCGGCGATGATGTCACTCCCGCGCATGTGCGCGGGAGATTTCCTTTCAGGCATGGGTCGGCGAGGCCGGCCCTTCAGCCGAGGATCCCCCCTGCGCATGCGCCGCTGCAATCAGCGGCGCATTGCAAGGGGAATATCTCCTAAACCGTACAGGTTTAGGAGATATTCTTTATACCTACAGGTAAGTCTTATTATAGGCTTACCTGTAGGCAAAAGTGAAAAAAGTGGGTGTACAACCACTTTAAGCCATGATCCAGTGCAGCGCATTGTTTTTAGTAAATCAGCCCCTCTGTGTGCTTTACTACGCTGCTTTAATGGGCACATGTACACTGCTGCTTACATAAATGGTTAACTCTTTACAGCTCAATATCTGTAGGCTGGTGCTCCTGGAATCAATGGCATTTAACACCTTAGTGTCTGCTTGTATATGTGGTTCATAGCTACTTGTATGTCTAAGCCCTGGTTCACATTGATGCTACTTTGAAATTGTGCTACTTCACGTGAAGTAGCACAATTTCAAAGTAGCAAGGTCAGCGTGATTTCAGGTGCTACTTGATAGACATCTGTGTGGCTTCATACACAGATGTCTATTGAAGTTGCACCTGAAATCGTCAAAAGTAGTACAGAAACAACTTTTGCAAATCGGTGCGACACTGCAAAATCAGTGTCGCACCAATTGGAACAGTGTCATTGTCTCCAGTAGGGTGCGACTTGTCATGCAATTTGATTTCTCAAAGCGCATGACAAATTGCTCCAATGTGAACCTAGTCTTTGGCCCCGTACACACGATAGAATCCATCCGCAGATAAATCCCAGCAAATGGGTTTCTGCGGATAGATCCTATGGTGTGTACACGCCAGCGGATCTGTTTCCGCGGAGAAATATCCGATCTGCTGGAATCCATCCCAGAGGAGATTTGCTGTGATGCACAACAAATCCATCTGCTGGAATCCATTCCAACGGATGGATCCGCTCGTCTGTACAGACTTACCGGATCCATTCGTCCAAAGGGATTCCCCGCACGCGTCGTAATGATTTGACGCATGCGTGGAATTCCTTATATGACAGCGTCGCGCCCGTCGCCGCGTCATAATAGCGGCGACGGAGCGACACGTCATCGGCAGAGGATTTCAGCGCGGATTTCAATGCGATGGTGTGTACACGCCATCGCATAGAAATCCTCTGAAATCCTCGAGAGGATTTATCCGCGGATACGGTCCGCTGGACCGTATCTGCGGATAAATCCTCTTGTGTGTATGGGGCCTTAGGCTCGGTTCACACTGGAACTGTCCGCGGATCGCACAGGAACGCTGTGCAGCCCTGTTCTCCATTTCAGGGACCAATCAGGACTGAATCTTTGCCTGAATTCGGCCCTGAAACAGAGCCAAAGATGCACGTTTCTGTGCAGTGCTCTCCACAGCTGCCCCCGGAGATATGTGAACCAGCTCCATAAAGAGCTAGTCACATTCTCCTGCTATGTGAATCGGATGCAAGTAAACCAACATCCAATTCACATAGGTGTGAACCCAGCCTAATGCTGCTTTCTGACATATTAAGAAAAGTAATATAAAAGTAAATAATGATCACAGGATTGAGCCACAGTGCAAGCCTTGTGGCCGGACTGCAAGCACTCGTTCTGAAGGACCACCCGGCTGTTTATGTGCAGTGGGAGGTGGTTAATGTACAGAGAGAAAGAGGTGGAGCTCTGAAAAGAAAAGGTGGAGCCTAAAGAGGAAAGGGTGTGGTTTACAGATGCCAGGGCGGGTCTTAAACAGGAAGGGGCGTGGCATTGTCAGGAAAGGGTGGGTCGTATTTAAATTAGGGGGTGCACAAGTTTAGTCAGTCCTAGGGCAGTACAAAACCTTAATACACCACTGCATCTGTTGTCTCATTAGAAGCATACCCTGATGTTGTCAGGCATGCATACAAGCACTTGGGGGCCATACAAACTACTGAGGACTAGTGATGGACGAACATCTGACGGGGCGGTTCGCGAACGCTAACTGCAAACTTTCTCAAATGTTCGTGAACCACAAGTTCGCGGCGGGCCCCATTGACATTAATGATATAAAGACTGAACCTGCGCTGGGACTGAGATAAAGGCTGCTGCCCCCCTAAAAACTGTCCCCCTAAGGAGAAAGGATTTTAAAGTAAAATGCGTTGGGGTGGTGGCGCTGCCTGATGCACAAATGAGACGATTAACCCAATGGCCTATATTGAATAGGCTAATATTGGGCAATAAAAATCCAAAAAATGCAGCGCTGAGAAATGACTAGTGAAAAGACAGTAATGTCTATGTTAAACACACATAAATATAAACAAAAAATGTGAGTCCATGATATGTACATAAATCTTAAGAAATAATGGTGAATAGTGTGATGAGACACTATAGACCTAAGTCTAAATGACTGTAAAAATATGAGTCCATAAAGGTGAACGTGAAATCAAGAGTCAAGATGATCAATCAAATGACAGTGATGAGACACCCACGGTGATTCTAATTAAACTGGAATGTTGGTGATAACGCCCGCCACCAGGAGGGAAGGCTTACCAGATGCGATGGATCCAAGTGAGCTTATGCCCAAAGGATCAGTAAAGCTTTGTAAATGGGATGGATGGAAGGATATACCAGAACACACCAAAACGAACGACCAGCAAATAACGGTGAAGTCTTCGCTTAGTGGCAGGTGGAAGGGATAACCTCAGCTGGGAGATGGCTCATGGGAATTGGAGAGCTTGCCCAAAGTATGTGGAGGAAAATGAAAGGCACATAGCGTGACACCGTAAAAACGGGAAAGTTTAATGCCGGATAAAAACACTTACAATTTTGTTGATAAAAAGGACATCAATGTGGAAAAGTGCATGGCAGCAGTAGAGTCCCGACTAGTTTCGCTACAACTAGCATCGTCTGGGCTAGTTGTAGCGAAACTAGTCGGGACTCTACTGCTGCCATGCACTTTTCCACATTGATGTCCTTTTTATCAACAAAATTGTAAGTGTTTTTATCCGGCATTAAACTTTCCCGTTTTTACGGTATCACGCTATGTGCCTTTCATTTTCCTCCACATACTTTGGGCAAGCTCTCCAATTCCCATGAGCCATCTCCCAGCTGAGGTTATCCCTTCCACCTGCCACTAAGCGAAGACTTCACCGTTATTTGCTGGTCGTTCGTTTTGGTGTGTTCTGGTATATCCTTCCATCCATCCCATTTACAAAGCTTTACTGATCCTTTGGGCATAAGCTCACTTGGATCCATCGCATCTGGTAAGCCTTCCCTCCTGGTGGCGGGCGTTATCACTAACATTCCAGTTTAATTAGAATCACCGTGGGTGTCTCATCACTGTCATTTGATTGATCATCTTGACTCTTGATTTCACGTTCACCTTTATGGACTCATATTTTTACAGTCATTTAGACTTAGGTCTATAGTGTCTCATCACACTATTCACCATTATTTCTTAAGATTTATGTACATATCATGGACTCACATTTTTTGTTTATATTTATGTGTGTTTAACATAGACATTACTGTCTTTTCACTAGTCATTTCTCAGCGCTGCATTTTTTGGATTTTTGTTTGTATTTCTTTCCCTTTTCACTGGATTGTATGTAGCTGCTTGTTTACCCTGATAGCGCAGATTTATTTTTTATTTTTTTAATATTGGGCAATGTCTAGTGCACCCAATGGCTAAGAGCTAATACCAGCCGGTTAGAAGGGTCTGAAGACCCAATCCGCAAAGCAGCTATGGATGTATCTACGTGCCAGTGAGCTATGTACTGGTGGAGTGCTCAGAGTCTAAGATAAGCTCAGAGTCTAGGTGATGACATATGAGCAAACCAGGAAATATATGAGTGAATGCGTGTATCAAGTATCTGCCCTCATATGCACAAAGATGTGTGAGCAAGGTAATAATGCATCAATGTACTACCAGCGAGAGCATTCCTGAAAACCTGCAGAACAGCTGATCCAATCGTGACCAACAGGGAGGAAGCCGATCGTGTTAGCGGTGGAGTGAGCTGGTGATATCTAGGAGTGATTACTGCATGCCTGTCACCCCAAGCGGGGACCTCTGTCTGGTGAGTGGGGAACCCTGAGGGGAGCACCGGGATCACTCCGAATCTGTGCAGCTAGGACCACCCCCTCCACAGAGCTTAACTGATTGGACTCCATATGCTAATTGTTCCCAGGGCTTAACCGATTGGACTCTATATGTTATCTTTCCAGAATGTATTAGAAGTATATGCCGTGTTGAACAACAGTACTGTGGACTGATTATTTTACTGTGCAGGCTGTGTTGAGCAACAGTATTGTGGATTGATTAATTTACTGTATTCATTGTATATACACCAGGAGCCGGACTGCTAGTATCACACCTGGACTGTTGCTGGTTCACTGTTTATTTCTTGCCATCTATCCTTATTTGTATATATTTTCAGGTATGCTCTCGCTGGTAGTACATTGATGCATTATTACCTTGCTCACACATCTTTGTGCATATGAGGGCAGATACTTGATACACGCATTCACTCATATATTTCCTGGTTTGCTCATATGTCATCACCTAGACTCTGAGCTTATCTTAGACTCTGAGTACTCCACCAGTACATAGCTCACTGGCACGTAGATACATCCATAGCTGCTTTGCGGATTGGGTCTTCAGATCCTTCTACCTGCTGGTATTAGCTCTTAGCCATTGGGTGCACTAGACATTGCCCAATATTAGCCTATTCAATATAGGCCATTGGGTTAATCGTCTCATTTGTGCATCAGGCAGCGCCACCACCCCAACGCATTTTACTTTACCCATTGACATTAATGGCAGGCGAATATTAAAAGCCTGCAGGTCATATTTGCAGCCACAAAATACTTACTAGCTGTGCACAAATCGTCCCACAACATGGACACTGACCTACCAGAAGTATTAAGTGAAAAACCGGATACAGAATTAAGTGTCGGCCATTACAGGCCCAAAATATTAGCCAACAGGCGTTCACCTGACAACAAACAACTTTGTATTCTGTGGCTGGAGGTACATTAAGCTATTCACCGGATACAGAAGTAAGTGTCGGCCATTACAGGCCCCAAAAATTAGCCCACAGGCGTTCAACTGACAGCAAACAACTTTGTATTCTGTGGCTGGTGGTACATAAGGCATTCACCGGATACAGAAGTAAGTGCCGCAAATTACACACCTATATACTGCAGAGCAAGTAGCACACCTATACCAGTGCTTGAAAGGACTTTTGTGGACCTGTTAGGTAGCGATTTGTGTCGCTAAAGTCTGTCCCTGCTGGAAACACCAACCTCTCCCTACACTGACAAAAAATATATGAATGTATTTACACACTATCATGTACTGCAGAGCAAGTAGCACACCTATACCAATGCTTGAAAGAACTTTTGTGGACCGGTTAGGTAGCGATTTGTGTCGCTAAAGTCTGTCCCTGCTGGAAACGCCAACCTCTCCCTACACTGACAAAAAATATATGAATGAATGTATTAGACACCTATATACTGCACAGCAAGTAGCACACCTATACCAGTCCTTAAAATGACTTTTGTGGACCTTTTAGATAGCTATTTGATTGAATACAGTCTGTCCCTGCTCCAAACAGCACCCTCTCCCTACACTGACAAAAAGCAGAATCTAAGATGGCTGCCAGACCAGGTCTATTTATAAGGTAGGGGGTATGTCCATGTGCTGAAATGTCTCAATTGGCTGTCCTGCACCACCTGATGGATGTGTCATAGGTCAAAGTTCTTACCCATGTAACATTGCGGAGCGCCGCGAACATCGCCAGATGTCTGCCGGTTTGGCGGACCGCGAACACGCAAAGTTCGCCGCAAAACGACTGCCGGGCGAACCTGCAGGCCATCTCTATTCTGTACTTGGCCTGTAGCAGAAAATCTGATATGAGGCAGTCCAGAAGTGGTTAATGAAAGTCCCTTTAGCCCTGGTTCACACTGGGTACGATTTGGAACGATTTGAGATGTGATTTGACATGTCAAATCGCATCTCAAATCGGCGGCAATTGTCGGCAATGGCACTGTCCTAATCAGTGCGATGCCGCATCTACGATTTCAAAAAGTAGTTCCTGTACTACTTTTTGCGATTTCGGGCCGCGATTTACATTAAATTGCGGCCGAAATCGCGGAAAATCGCGGTAAAATCGCGCATTTTACCGCGATTTTGAATTCGCAGCAGTGTGAACCTAGGCTGAAATACAGTTTTTACTGGTGCTTCTCATTGAAAAATCACCTGCCACATGAGTTTATTCTTCCCCCCCATTAATGAATTACTACCTATAGTAAGAGCTATTTGTATAGTATAGTATTTGTAGGATAAATCACACAAATAGGAAACATAAGGGGAATACAAAGACACTGAATTTCAAAAGAGCCAACTTCCCTAAACTACGATCCTTGTTAGAAGATAATAATTGGGATAAAATCTTAGGAACAAAGGGCCAGATTCACAAAGGAGATACGACGGAGTATCTCAGATACTCCGTCGTATCTCTCAGAGTATCTATGCGACTGATTCATAGAACCAGTTACGCATAGATATCCCTAAGATCCGACAGGTGTAATTGTTTTACACTGTCGGATCTTAGGATGCAGTACAGCGGCCGCCGCTGGGGGGAGTTTGCATCGTAAACCAGCGTTGGGTATGCAAATTAGCAGTTACGGCGATCCACTAAGGTTTTTCCCGTCGTTATGCCGGCGCAAGTGTTAGATTCCCGTCGAAAAGATAGGGCTGCTATTAACATGGTGTAAAATTACTCCACCATGTTAAAGTATGCCCGTCTTTCCCGCGTCGCTTTTGAATTTTTTTGTTTTCCCGGCATAAGTACGGTACGCACGTCGCGATTCTCAACACGTCGGCACATCGTAATTGCGCGCAAAGCACGTCGGGAAATACGCGAACGGAGCATGCGCAGTACGTCCGGCGCGGGAGCGCGCCTAATATAAATGGTACCCGCCCCATTTGAATTGGGCCGCCTTGCGCCAAGCGTGTTTACGATACACCGCCGCAAGTTTCCAGGTAAGTGCTTTGTGGATCGGGCACTAAAACTGAAAACTTGTGGCGGTGTAACGTAAACGGCTAACGTTACACGGGCGCAATTGTACCTGAATCTGGCCCTTTATTCCTAGACGCCATCCCACCTCTACAGTAGGACAATTGTTGTCAATTATAGAATTCTCTGGTCTCTGCGAGAAATTTTCAAAGGTTGCCTTTAACCCTTGATTATACATACATCTGTTGAAAGGATGTTATCCCCGGATCCCTTTAGAATCCCAGGGATGGTGTTATTTAGCGGCCTTGGTCCCAGTAAATAGGGATATTAGGTGATAGTAAGAGAGGACACCTTCTTAAAGCTAGTTTATGCCCCTGGTATCCTCTCAAACATATTAATAATATGGCCCGGGCCTGGTTCCCTTCTAGTACAGGCATAGTTGCCAACATTTGAAAAAAAATTCCAGGGACACTTTGCAGCACAGCTATTAATTAATTACCACACTCACTTCCCCGAAGCTCCACCCACTCCGCAGTATGTACAGGAGAGGAGGAGTGCAGAGGGTATGATGGGGGGAGTGTGTACAGGAGAGGAGGAGGAGTGCAGAGGGTATGATGGGGGCAGTGTGTACAGGAGAGGAGGAGGAGTGCAGAGGGTATGATGTGGGCAGTGTGTACAGGAGAGGAGGAGGAGTGCAGAGGGTATGATGGGGGCAGTGTGTACAGGAGAGGCGGAGGAGTGCAGAGGGTATGATGGGGGCAGTGTGTACAGGAGAGGAGGAGGAGTGCAGAGGGTATGATGGGGGCAGTGTGTACAGGAGAGGAGGAGGAGTGCAGAGGGTATGATGGGGGCAGTGTGTACAGGAGAGGAGGAGGAGTGCAGAGGGTATGATGGGGGCAGTGTGTACAGGAGAGGCGGAGGAGTGCAGAGGGTATGATGGGGGCAGTGTGTACAGGAGAGGAGGAGTGCAGAGGGTATGATGGGGGCAGTGTGTACAGGAGAGGAGGAGGAGTGCAGAGGGTATGATGGGGGCAGTGTGTACAGGAGAGGAGGAGTGCAGAGGGTATGATGGGGCAGTGTGTACAGGAGAGGAGGAGGAGTGCAGAGGGTATGCTGGGGCAGTATGTACAGGAGAGGAGGAGTGCAGAGGGTATGCTGGGGCAGTATGTACAGGAGAGGAGGAGTGCAGAGGGTATGCTGGGGCAGTATGTACAGGAGAGGAGGAGTGCAGAGGGTATGCTGGGGCAGTATGTACAGGAGAGGAGGAGTGCAGAGGGTATGCTGGGGCAGTATGTACAGGAGAGGAGGAGGAGTGCAGAGGGTATGCTGGGGCAGTATGTACAGGAGAGGAGGAGGAGGAGTGCAGAGGGTATGATGGGGGCAGTATGTACAGGAGAGGAGGAGGAGTGCAGAGGGTATGCTGGGGGCACTATGTACAGGAGAGGAGGAGGAGGAGTGCAGAGGGTATGATGGGGGCAGTATGTACAGGAGAGGAGGAGGAGTGCAGAGGGTATGATGGGGGCAGTATGTACAGGAGAGGAGGAGGAGTGCAGAGGGTATGATGGGGCAGTATGTACAGGAGAGGAGGAGGAGTGCAGAGGGTATGCTGGGGCAGTATGTACAGGAGAGGAGGAGTGCAGAGGGTATGCTGGGGCAGTATGTACAGGAGAGGAGGAGGAGTGCAGAGGGTATGCTGGGGCAGTATGTACAGGAGAGGAGGAGGAGTGCAGAGGGTATGATGGGCACAGTTAGTACGGGAGAGGAGTTTGGAGCGTATGGCGGTGGCATAATGGGGAGGGATTTCTTGTGGTGTCTATGGGGTAATCAGGAAGTGATGTTGGGAAGATAAGGGAAGGTAAGTGACCATGGAATGATGTCCCTCAGCTGGGGGGGGGGTATTTCGCTCGGAGTGATGTCTGTATGATGTGATCTGGGGGTGATGCAAGCTGGGGGCAGTATGTACAGGAGAGGGGGACTGAGAAGTGGTCAGATAGCGATGTATATAATAAAAAAAAACTCATCCACTAAAAACATTTAAAACAATGAATCATACAACAGTACTAGATGTAAGTACAGATCTATGTAATCCAGTTTATAGCACTCTGTATCCAATCCAATTGCTCAGACTAGATAATGTGGGGTCATTTATAGCCATTCATGTAACCTGTGTGTAAGTGGTGAGTTCACACTTCTGATTGCACAGACTCAGAACCTGTATACATGTACAATCAGAGGTGTGAACTCACCACATACACACACAGGTTACATGAATGGCTATAAATGACCCCACATTATCTAGTCTGAGCAATTGGATTGGATGATGTTTGCACAGAGTGTTCCTGCTTAGAAGTGATCTGACAAAATGTGTTTGGGCTGCAGACCTCAGCCCCCTCCCCCTCACTATGTCCTTTGATTCTTCTCCTAAGAAAAAATCTCCTTGAAAGTGTGTAACTACTACTATCCACCCTAGGAAACTTCCCACAGAAAAGTTCAGCTTACTCACCTCCTCCCTTCCTCTGGCCAGCCGACAGGAGCTACAGTGAGCTCCGCCTCCCAGGTCTCACAGCACACCGCGCTGCTGATTGGAGGAGGAGGCTGAGTCAGAGATAACAAGAACCCCGCACAGCACGAGACTGGAAGGAGGGGAGGGGACAGAAAGGAGCTTTGCATCCCAAACACACAGCGCAGGCTCAGGTCCCTGCTGAGACCCAGAAGCCGCACCTGCCTTCCCCAATAGCCGGGACAAGTCCCGGCAGGCTAAATTAGCTGGGACTAGGTCCCAAATAACGGGACTGTCCCTTTAAAAACGGGACAGTTGGCAAGTATGTACAGGTTGGGAAATAGATTTAGTGAAGAGGCTCAATAATTACATGGGTATTATTGATGATGTACTGTAGGAAATTTCTGATGATATTTCCAAATTAAATATAGAGACTAGAGCAATCAGGAACAATTAGAATTCCTGGCCATTGAAAGCATGAGTGCTGCACTCACAGGCCTATGTGAAGTCACTGAGGACTATGAGTGTTGCACTTGGGTTCATAATACATCTGTTGGGATCCCTGATTATTATGACATTATCACCCAACATAGAAAGGAGGTAAACAAGCTACAACAAGAGGCCAGGGATATTGCCAAAACATGAAGCCCCTTTGGAGAAGGTTTGGATTCGGTGGCATTTTTTTGTGCTCACCCTTATAATGATCCTAATCTTTGCAGTAATACTCTACTTATGCTTTTAGTGTTGTATGTGCATAATGGAAAGGGCCCAGCGCCCCCCTAAGGATATACTGCCTTATGCAATGTATCTGGGAGCTTATAAACATACTCAAGTAGGTTTCTAAATACTCCAAGTGAGTAACTTGTATAGCGCTACAAATGCGAACTAAATCGCCTCAAGGCGCTGTATCCAATATCGTTGTCTAGCCACGCTTCACAATCTACATACTGTTTCCCTCTCGCACAGATCTCAGTAAGACGTTTTGCTTGGGAACAAGCTATGTTCCTTGATTTCTATATTATTGACCTTTAGCTTATCTTATTGTTTTGTAGTTTATAGACAAGATTCTGTATTAGTGACGTATTTCAGTGTATTGTACCCATCAACATGTCTGCATATGACCTTGTTTATGTACTCTGACATATTAACGCTTGCACCTGATGTATGACCAGTTTGACCTTTGTAATTCTTATAATGCTTGTAGAAATCTTATATAAGCCATGAATA
This sequence comes from Rana temporaria, assembly GCF_905171775.1. NCBI lineage: Eukaryota > Metazoa > Chordata > Amphibia > Anura > Ranidae > Rana > Rana temporaria. The sequence goes on along the minus strand of NC_053494.1, from coordinate 85,649,122 downwards.
AATATATTATATTAGATCACTCTCTGAATTTGTCTCTGCGAGCATCTTTTGGTCAGAGGGGATCTCCGGCGCCGTAGGCTGAGATCGAACGAACAACGGGGGTCATATCGTGGTCGTACTGAGCCCCTTTCTTTTTAGATATTAAGGGGAACACCTTTACACCACATTTTTTTTTAAATGGTGCAGGGGTCCCCATGCTATTTATTTCTTAATTCTGTCATAGGGCCCCCTTAACCATTTCAATACACTATATTATATATTGTTGGTGGTGCCAGAACACAGTAACCCCTCACAGTTGATCTTGTTGGGAGCAGGCACGGTCCCTGCTGTTAAATATCATTTAAAAAAATTTAATTACATGCCCATGTTAAACAGGGGCAGAAAATTGGGCCTTGGGTGGTGGTGGTGCCCTAAACTAAAAATATTGTTGGAAGATAGCATCATCATTAGTGAGGAGGAATAGTTTAGGCAGCATAGGCAGTCTTCAAGGGATACCAGATCCATATTAAAGTCATTCAGTCACATCAGCATCAGGTGCTTAATAGCTGCTGATCCAGGACCGATTCATTTTTATAAATGTGAGCCTATCAACGGAGTCTGGACAGGTGCACTTTTTGATCTGTTACAAACCCTCCAGCAGCACTGAATGTGGATTAAAAAATCATGCTAGATTCAGGACAGTCCAGTAGCTCAATTGCATATTGAGCAAGTTCTGTCCAGTGGTCCATCCTCAAGACCCAGTAACCCAATGGATGCTCTGTTGGAAAGGTCTCCAAGTCTGCTCTTGCCCCTAGATATTCCTGCACCATATAATACAGACTCTGGCAATGGTTGCTTGAAACTATCAGACCTTGGTGCTGAGGACTGAAAATTGTTTAAAGGCATTGGTCAGCCGGCTATCTTCTCCACCGCTCTTCCTCTGACCGAATTAAGCCTCAGAAACACGTTGTCCAGCATGAAGAAATGGTAACCTCCCAGGGTCTGTAAAAGCGTTACACACATTTTTCTTTAAGGCCTCCTGAAGATGTTTCATGCTCTGCTCCCTCTGCAAAGGCAGGATGAGTTCTGCAACCTTGCCCTTGTAACGTGGATCAAGAAGGGTTGCCAGTCAGTAATAATCTCTCTCCATAATATCACAAATCCTAGGGTCCATGCAATGCAAGTTTGCAGAGGCATTCAATTCTGAGTCCTCTGGGTCACCAAGGTTCACATTATTCGTAACTACTTCCTCTTAGCCACATACAACTCCTTGGGTTTCTGGGGACTGAAAACCATCCCTTGAAGGCTGCTGCATATTATCCTCGACATCCATGCTGACACAATCCTCCTTCTCCTCCTCCCCTTCCTGCATATTTGGTGGACCCGCAGGAATGCTATCTGGATAAAGGGGGCCTTGAGAGGAAAGGAAGTCCTCCTCTTCCTCCCGCTGTTCTGCCTCAAGTGCCCTGTCCATGATTTCATGAAGCGCGTGCTCCAGCAGGAAGACTAGAGGGACAGTGTCACTAATGCATGCATTGTCATTGCTCACCATCCTTGTGGCCCCCTCAAATGATGACAGGACAGGGCATGCTTCCTTGATCAGTAGCCACTGGCGTGCCAAAAAGAAGCCAAGCTCCCCTGACCCTGTCCTGGTGCCATACTTGCACAGGTACTCATTCATGGCCCTCAGCATTGCCAGAGTTGAGTTCCACCTGGTGGGCATGTTACAAATGAGACGGTTGATGGGCAGGTTGCATTCCCTGTGAATAACAGCCAGCCGAGCACTGGCATTGTATGACCGGTGGAAATGACCACAGACTTTTATGGCCTGCCTCAGGAGATCTTGTAAGCCTGGGCACCTGGTCAAGAAATGCTGCACCACCAAATTCAGGACGTGTGCCAAACATGGAACATGGGTTAAGTGTCCCTGTCAGAGGGTGGAGAGAAGATTGGTGCCATTGTCACATACAACCATTCCTGGTTGAAGATGTCATGGCATCAACCACCTCTAAGCTTGCCCCTGCAGAGCTGACAGAATCTCTGCCCCAGTGTGGCTCCTGTCCCCTAGGCAGACTAACTGAAGCACCGCATGACATTTTTTTTCTTCACTGCTTGCGTAGCCCCTTGAGCATTTAGGGAGCACTGCTGGTTCAGAGGACATTTCTGCAGAAAAGGACATAGAGGATGAAGAAGAGGAGGGAGGGGAACATACAGATGTTGTGGCAGAATCACCACTTGCTTTTTGGAGGCGTAGTGGTGGAACAAGCTCCAACACTGAACCCTGTCCTGCATCTTTCCCAGCTGCCAGAGTTACCCAGTGTTCCATGAAGGAAAGGTAACTTCTCCCAGCTCATGCCTGCTGGACCGTGAGTCAGTGGTAAAATGAATCTTACTGCTGACCACCCTGTCCAATGAGGCTAAAACAGTGCCTTCCACATGGTAGTAGAGAGCCAGAATGGCCTTACGTGAAAAGAAATGCAGTTTTGAAACCTGCCACTGTGGTACAGCACATTCCACAAATTCACGAAAGGAGGCTGAGTCTACCAGCTAAAAAGGCAGCAGTTGCAGTGCTAGCAATTTGGCCAAGCTAGCATTTAGATGCTGAACATGTGGATGGCTGGGACCGATTTTCTTTTTATGGTTCAGCATCTGGGGTAGAGAAATGTGTCTGCTGAAATCAACTAGCAGATGTGGCTGCAAGTACTTGTGAAACCTATTACTTCACCTTCATTCCTCTCAGTGCAGGTTTTTGAGAGGACTGGAGGTATAGTAGGGTTTGAGATCCCAGATGAGGAGCAAGGAGAAGTCTGCCTGTTTCTATGATGTGGGTCTTTCAGGTGCTGCTGCCAATGAACTGCATGGCAGGTTGTCATATGTCTGGTCAAGCATGTGGTGCCCAAGCCGCTGCTGTTCCATCCATGCTTGATCCGCTTCAGACATAGGTTGCAAACAGTAACAGTGCGATCTGCTGCACAAGTGTCAAAACACCCACACAAAATAAACTTTTAAAAGTTAGTGGGGAGTTAGCACCTGAAGTGCACTGCCTGAAGTGTATTATATAATGTACACCACCGAATGAATATATATATATATATATATATATGTGTGTAGCGCCCCCTTACTTTCAGTATGGGCACTATGCTAAAGTTAGTGGGGAATGGGAGAGTTACCTTGCTCCCATTCACAATTTGTTTAAATTTTGGGACTTCTGTCATTCCAGAAATGTCCACTGGGTCAGTCTGTGGTCCAGGGATGCAATGCCATCCCTGGCCAGCAGTTGGCGCCAGAGGGTTTCTGGCAGAGTAAGTTTCTCCAGCAGCCAATCAGAGGAGCTTTTTCCCTCGCGGGGCGTGCTGGAGGGGAGTATATCTGTGACAGGTGTCATGTGTTCTAAATCTTTGCGGGGTCCCCGTTCCAGGTGCGGCATCCACCTTCAGGGTGCGCGCATCCATGGACCCTGCCGGTGTGGCCCACCTGGCCATAATTGCAGACTACTTGTAACCTCATCCGGAGGTACAAGGGTACACCAGTGACTTACTGGATTCCCAGTTCTATTGAAAGGATCCCAGGCTGGGTGTCGTTCGATTGGGTAGTCGGTTTGAGGAGGACCCGGAGGCAGGTTATCCAACAGAGCCTGAACAAACCAATTGGGGATCCGGTGACCAGAGTACTGACAGATATGTTTGCTGTCATCTGGTGACCAATGCAGAAATCTACTGGGAGGATTCGCTCCATTTATCTATCTAGCTCGGTTATTGTAGTTGGCCTGTGGCAGAGGACCTAGAGCAAGGTCTGTGAGGGAGGCCTGTTCCTTCCAGAAATCCTAAGTGACATCTCGGCTGCCAGGCCTATAAAAAAGGGTCTGTCCGGGGGCACTTTACCCACTCAGTTGGAGTGGCGACGAGTTACAAATTGGTATTATACAGAGTAGTACTGACTGATCCATTTGGTATCCAGGCCTGATACTGCAAGGTTCTCTCTCTCTATTCATCAACCTTGTCCTTCCCAATTTATGTTGATGTTTGCTGTGTTGGCCTGGAAAATAAAGCATTGGAAAAACCTTTATTCACTGTCTGGACCTTCGCTCACTGTTTGTTTCTACAATTGCACCCCTGGGCCATATCAAGGTAACTCAATATGCCGATCCCAAAAACAAACCAGCGGCTCCTGCGGGGGTAGCGCTACATATACATACACTAGATTGACTGTATATATCAAATACACTGCAACTAACTAACCTGCCTGCCTAATCTAGCTCAATCTATCTCCATCCACAATTCCATACTATACATGGCCGCTATGTAAGCAGCCTTATATAGTGTGGGGCGTGATTGGCCAAAAGCACCCTGCCTTTGGCAAATTATGTCTCTCTCTGTAGAACGTGCTGTGATTGACCAAAGCATGTGGGTCAAGTGCATGCTTTGGCCAATCATCAGACACTAATGCACTGCGATCTCGCAATGCATTATGGGGCATTCTGCGGCACTCAAATTTCCCGCAAACGCCCCATATTGTTCACTGTTCGGCGAATGGGCTAACACTCAATGTTTGAGTTCATCTCTAATCACAATGACAATGATCAAATAATTGTAAGTCTTTAAGATGCAATATATTTTCAGTTCAGACAGAAAGTTAAATAATGTAAAATTGGTTCACAGTCACAAATACAAATGTGAAATTAATTTAGTTAAAGGAGTTGAACAAATTGATAGTAAAAAAGGGCCCTCTATTTAAACCACCCCCACTGCGCTTAGTTGGAAATAAATAAATAAAATAATATAGTAATCTCTGGCAGCTGCTATTAAAGAAAATATAAATGTGAAAAAATACGTATAGTGACACTTTTGTGTAAAGTTCCTCAAGTTCACGGATTAATAGACTTTTTCTTTATATTTGTGCACATTTTCATTTGCTTTGATTGCACTGTTTTAACCCACATTTATGGTGGTATTCACTTGCATTTATTCATTTAAATTATATGTGTGGTTAAGTTTGTATGTAAGCGCTGCTTTATACAGTTTTTGATACATTGTTTACACAAAAGTGTCACTATATGTATTTTTTCTCATAGTTAAAGGAGTTGTAAATAAAACTTTTTTTTTTGCTGAAATTACTGTTTACGGGGTATAGAGATATAATAGTTAACTGATTCCTTTTAAAAACGATTAAAAATAGATAAAAATCAATCATATAATGTACCTGTAGTTTCTAGTTTAGTTTTTGCATGTTGTTTCCTGCCTCTGTGCTGTACGGAGCCACAGAGCCAATACAGGGCAGTGATGGTTTGGAAAACGAAACTGATTGGTGCTGAGTAGGGATGAGCTTTGTGTTCGAGTCGAATGTATGTTCGACTCGAACATCGTATGTTCGATCGTTCGGCGAAATACGAACAAAACGGGTCGTTCGCGCCAAATTCGAGTGACGCGCCACGGCCCATAATTCACTGCGGCATTGCGCGCTGATGATTGGCCAAGCATGCACTATGACCCGCATGCTTGGCCAATCACAGCGCCGTCAATACAGAGAGCCGTAATTGGCCAAAGCTAGGGTGGCTTTGGCCAATTATGGCTCAGGGGGTTTAGTACATGCCCCACACTATAAAAGGCCGCCTGCAGGTCGGCCTTGTGTAGTGTGTTCCAGCGCTGGTTAGAGATCAGTCAGAGAGAGAGAGAGAGAGTGTCATTTTTTCTAGGTAGATAGAGCAGGCAGGTTAGTCAGTTAATGTGTAAAGGATATATATACAACACAGGTGTTGTACATAAATGTATACACTGTATAGCTTAGCTAGATCTGTTCTTCCTAATTTACTGGCAGGTAGTTGATTGTGCTAGCTGCAGTATTCTCATGTGGTGTATTGCCTGTGTCCTCTGCAGTGTGCACCATAAAGCTACACAGGCATACTATAGACACCCAGCAGGTACAACATTTAAAGTAATTTTATATATTTTTTTATTTAAGCATCATGATGCTTAAATAAAGAAAACAACAATTCCTTTAAATATTGTACCTGTTGGGTGTCTATAGTATGCCTGTGAAAACGTCTTTGAGAACCCGGGTCTTGCCCCAGGGAACATGTATCAATGGAATTTTTTTTTTTCAAATGGTCGTTTTTTCTGGAGCAGTGTTTTTAATGATGCTGCATCATTAAAATCACTGCTCCAGAAAAAACGACCGTTTTTAAAACTTTTTTCCATTGATACATCTTCCCTGGGGCAAGACCCGGGTTCTCAAAGAGGTCTTCCGATAATAACTTGCATATGGGGCTTTAAAATGAGCACATTTGAATTCGAACGTTCGAGTCCCATTGACGTCAATGGTGTTCTAAATGTTTGGGGGTGTTCGGCTCATCCCTAGTGCTGAGACCTTTTATTTCGTAACGTTTCCTGTCTGTAAAACTGCGGGTATTTTTTGGGTATTGCTTCACTTCCCGTACCATGCAGTGTTCTCTGGGAGCTTCTCTCATAGCTCACAGTATTCAGTGCGGAGCTTGCATATCAAAGATCGCGTGATTTCCGAACCCGAAAGTGACGCGTGAAATAAACAAAGGAACGAGAGAGGACCGCAACACGGAAGTGCCTGCTTGTGGGCTTCTAATGCCCACAGTTAAAATGGGAACGGCGTGACGAGCAGAATATAAAGGAGGATTGCACACAGAATGGCACAGCAGAGGACGTGAGACACCAAACTAGTGAGTTTATTTATTGAATGCCATTAAAAATTACACTACCCCAAAAAAAACAAAAAAAAACCTTTAGGCATGGGAGATCCGCTTTAAGTTAGTTACACAGACAAGGAAACACCAGCTTTTCAGACCTAATAAGGCTTCCAAAAAAGAAAATTCATATATGCTGGTGTAGGTGCAATTGACACGTTTCTTTAGTTGTAGATTGGCTCATAACATCATAAATAAAAAAAATGCTGTTTTTTTTTTCAAATAATTCCACTTCTTACTTCATTTTTGTTAGAAAACATTAATCTCTTTAAAGATAACAAAAGATTACTGAAGCAGATTTACATGTTGCTCAACCAAAACCTTTGCTTGTCATTATTTGGGCACTGTTTAAATATGTATTACAGTGTGACTCCAATATTATTTATTCATGTTGAGATGGAACAAATATGAAGAGGGACAATATTTGTTTTAAATTGTTTTTATTATTTTTCACATAAATAGAAGAACTTTACATACTTTCTTTAAAAAAAAAATTAAAATATCAGTCATTATAAAATTCACAGGTTCTTCATACATATAACATTAACACATATAACCTACATATTACAAAAATAACAGAAAACATTTGTGTGGGTACAGAGCTAAGTCCAACCTTCCAATACTATCTCTATAGTGATGTCCTTTGAGCTAGGGGCACATTCTCCTCATCTCTCTCCCTAATAAAAAAAAAAAGGGAAGGGAGGGCAAGGGGAAAGGCCAACGTGAAAAAATTTGAAAGTGTTGAGAAAAAGAGAAGATAAAAAAATAAGAGGGTTGGGATTAAACACCCCCTAACAAACTTATCCCTTTTATAATATAACCCATCCCTATCCCTGTGTCCTTACTTTTTAAGGAAGTGAGATGGTGGACCTTCTGTCCTACCCATCACTTCAAATTATGTAAGAAAGAGTGAAAAAGTGAAAAAATAAACAGGGGGAGAAGGAGAAAAAAAAAGGGAAAAAAGGGGGGGGAGACAGGGGGAGAGAGGGGAGGAGAGAAGTCCCTTTCTAAGTATCAGCCTGCAAGTTATCTTCTCTTCCCATAATCTTCAGATAGGTCTGGGATTGCTTAACCACTTCCCGACCTCCTCATGTACATATACGTCAGCAGAATGGCACAGACAGGCACATGTACGTACCTGTACGTCCTCTGCTAGACGTGGGTGGGAGGTCCGATCGGGAGCCCCCCCCGGTACATGCGGAGGTCGGGTCCGCTCGGGGAGCGATCCAGGACGACGGCGCGGCTATTTGTTTTTATCCGCTCCGTCGCGATCGCTCCCCGGAGCTGAAGAACGGGGAGAGCCGTGTGTAAACACGGCTTCCCCGTGCTTCACTGTGGTGGCGCATCGATCGGGTGATCCCCTTTATAGGGGAGATTCGATCGATGATGTCATTCCTACAGCCACACCCCCCTACACTAGTAAACACACACACAGTGATCCCTAAATGTTACAGCGCCCCCTGTGTTTAACTCCCAAACTGCAACTGTAATTTTCACAATAAAGAATGCAATTTAAATGCATATTTTGCTGTGAAAATGACAATGGTCCCAAAAATGTGTCAAAATTGTCCTAAGTGTCTGCCATAATGTCGCAGTCACGAAAAAAATCGCTGATCGCCGCCATTAGTAGTAAAAAAAATAAAAAAAATAAAAATGCAAAAAAACTATCCCCTATTTTGTAAACGCTATAAATTTTGCGCAAACCAACCGATAAACGATTATTGCGATTTTTTTAACCAAAAATAGGTAGAAGAATACGTATCGGCCTAAACTGAGGAAAAAAAAAATTATATATGTTTTTGGGGGATATTTATTACAGCAAAAAGTAAAAAATATTGCATTGTTTTCAAAATTGTCGCTCTATTTTTGTTTATAGCGCAAAAAATAAAAACCGCAGAGGTGATCAAATACCACCAAAAGAAAGCTCTATTTGTGGGGAAAAAAGGACGCCAATTTTGTTTGGGAGCCACGTCGCATGACCGCGCAATTGTCTGTTAAAGCGACGCAGTCCCGAACTGTAAAAACCCCTTGGGTCTTTAGGCAGCAATATGGTCCGGGGCTTAAGTGGTTAAAGTATATCCATTTCCCCCAGGTTTCTTGGAATTTTATTTCTGCCTCTTCTTGATAACTTATTAATTCCTCCATTATTCTTATTTTATCTACCTCATTAAACCATTCTTTTATCTTTGGTGGATCTTTAATTCTCCAATTTCTCGGGATTAATGCTTTTGCTGCATTTAAAAGAAATGGAGTGAGGGATGCTCTATAATCTTTCCTCTGACCTTCCATAGCATGAAATAAACATTTCCATGGGTCCAAACCTATCTCCTTCCCTTCTATCTGTTTTATTAGGCCCAATACCTCCATCCAATATGTTTGGATGAATTTACATTGCCACCATATATGAGCATGATTTCCTTCTTCTCCGCATTCCCTCCAGCACAGGGACGATGTATCGTGATTTATTTTATGCATTTTTGTGGGCACATAGTACCATTTGGTCAGTAGTTTATAGTTCATTTCCTTCACCTTTGTATCTTTTGAGGTGGATTGTACGTAGTCCAAGACCTTCTTCTTCAGCCTATCTGGAACTTTTTGTTTTAATTCACTCTCCCATTTTTCCAGGGGATCTATTGGTCCCTCCTCATTAGAGGACAACAGCAGCCTGTATATTTTAGAGGTCGTCCCCTTTCTGTTCATCCCTCCCTGGTCTATCAGTCTCTCCCAGGGATTTAATCTTTCAGCACTTCGCAATGGCTTTGGGAGGGATTCAGTAAAATGTTGGAGCTGCATATATCTCCAACTATCCCACTGTGATACTCCATATTTCTCTCGTAGTTCTTCCAATTGGCATAGCCTATTCCCCTTTAAAACATCCCTTAACCTCAGTCTGTCCGAGTCCGTCCACTTTAAGTACAGTTTATTATTTTTCCCCGGGGGGAAATAATCATTTCCCATTAAAGGCATCAGTGGGCTGTTGTACTGGCCTTTCGTATCCTTAGTTACTTTATCCCATATTTTTAGTGTTTCTATTGTAATTGGAGCGGTTACTTTAGGGAGGTCTCTGTATTTTTTCGGGATCCATATAATCTGGCCTAACTCCGCTTTATTCATATTCTCTTCTAGGGACACCCATTTCTTATGTGGAATACTATGAACCCAGTCTATAACTCTTTTTATTACTGTTGCTTCATAATATTTTTGGGGGTCTGGAAGTAGTACCCCTCCATTTTCTTTTGACCTACTCAGTGCTTTATATGAGATACGACTTCCTTTCCCCTTCCAAATAAATTTTTGTATTAGACTTCTCAGGGTTCTAAAATATGCCCCAGGGATGCCGATTGGCAGGCTCTGGAAGACATACAGGAATTTCGGGAGTGTCATCATTTTAATTACATTTATTCTTCCTAACCATGACAATCTATATGCCTGGTATCCTCTTAGATCTTGTTTGATTTTATTCAGTAGAGGAATGTAATTATCCTGGTATAAGTCCGTTATTGTTACTGATAAGTAGACTCCTAGGTATTTCAATCCCCTTTCTCTCCATACAAAGGGAAAAAGTGTTTTTAATTCTCTCTTATCTTTTGGGGGTGTGTTTATATTTAATATCTCAGTTTTTTCCATATTTATTTTAAAGTCAGATATCTTTCCGTATTCATCCATTTCTTCCATAACCTTTAGGAGTGATTGTATAGGGTTAGTTATAAATAGCATAATATCGTCTGCATAAGCAGCTATCTTATGTTCTTGCCCTCCTACCTTAATGCCATTTATTTCCCGGTTCTTTCTTAGGGAGGCTAGGAGGGGTTCCAGGGACAATACAAACAATAAAGGGGAGAGTGGGCATCCCTGACGTGTCTCATTATGTAGCTTAAAAATCTCTGACAGAGTCCCATTCACCTGGACTTGTGCCGTGGGATATGAGTACAATGCCCCTATCCATCTCATCATTCTTGTTTTCAGGCCAAATCCTTGCAATGTTTGTATTATATATTCCCAATTGACTCTGTCAAAGGCCTTTTCAGCATCTACGGATAAAAAAAGGGCCGGTCTCTTTCTCTTTAATGCTTCATGTATTAACAGAGTTGTCCTCAGTATATTATCCCTTGTTTCCCTTCCAGGGACAAAACCTGCTTGGTCTGTCTCTATGCAGTCTGGCATATGTATTTTCAGTCTTTCGGCCAAGATCCTAGCGTAAATTTTAATATTTTCATTAATCAGGGATATTGGCCTAAAGCTTGAACACAGCGTTGGGTCCTTACCATCTTTTGGTAATATTGCTATATGAGCTCCTAATGCTTCCTTACGGATTTTCATCCCTTCTCCAATGGAGTTCATATAGCAATGGAAATACGGCGTTAATATTCCAATTTTTTTTTTATAATACAAGGATGTATACCCATCCGGTCCTGGACTTTTTCCATTTTTACTACTTTTAATTGCCTGCTGGATTTCCTCCTCAGAGATCTCACATTCTAATTTATTTGACTCTTCTTCTGAAATAGCTAATAGTTTTATTTTCTTAAGATATTGTTCAATTTTCTCTTTCCTCTTCTGTATTTCTTCTTTATCCTGACTCACGCTTACTCTATACAAAGATTGATAGTACTCGAAAAATGTTTTACTAATATCTCTTGTCGTATATTTCAGGGTCCCCTTTTTATCTTTTATTTTTGCTATATAATTCAAGTTTCGTCTAGGTTTAATTGCTTCTGCCAGTAGTCTCCCAGGTTTATTACCAAACTCATATCGTTTTTTAGCTGTTTTTAGAAATACTCTCTTTGTCTCCTGTTCCAACAAATTCTTCAGTGCCTCTCGTTTTCTTGTTAGTTCCTGCATTATATCACTGTCAACTAGCTCTTTATGTGCCCGTTCCAGCTCCTGAATTTCTTGTAAAATCTGTTTTTTTTCTGCTGCCCAGATTTTCCTTCTTTTTGCCCCTTCAGCTATTAATCTTCCTCTCATAAATACTTTGTGGGTTTCCCATAGTGTGGATGGTGCAATGTTTTCTATATTATTTTCTTCAAAACATAGGTTTAAATCCCTTTCAAGTGTGTCACTAATGCTATGATCATGTAGGAGAGATTCATCCAATCTCCAGGGTCTCTGCCTAACCGGGACATCTCCCAAGTCTAATAGGGCCATCACTGGAGCATTTGTGTGTGTGCTATCTCGCGCCAAAAATTAGTAAATAAATGAATATAAGCAGCTACCCAAAAATAATCAAAAGATTATAACATAGGAAATAAGTGGGGGATGGGTGCGCTATGAATTAATATTTATATAATAAGAAACTGTGCAAATATATAAATATGTGAAACACCTGTGAATAATGATCAATCTAACATTAAAGTCCATGTGCACTTGATTGAATATGAATTCAAGCCCAGATCCCCATAGTATAATACTTGGTATGAACTGGGCTCAAGTGAATCAGTCCAGTGATAGTGAATGAATATTACAAAAAGAAAAAGAAAAAACGTCCCAAAGTAAATCCTCAGGAAAAAACTGAAGAGAATAGTGCTTCCAATGTATTCCACCTTCACCATATAACCAGACACCCGAAGTGGATAAGTGAAATGGCTCCTTACCAGATGGATATGTCCCTTAGTTTGATATCAAACAAGGAGACATAAATAGCTTAAAACAGGATCACTTTGTAGAGTCTGCTGTATCCTAGCAAGGATGTGAATACCAGTCTTGGACGTTCCAATATATAACATGAAAGACAGAATGGTGCCAATATAGTGTAGTAGGTTTATTAAAATAAAAAGGCTTAACATAAAAGGAGCCAAATGGCCGCCTACCATAAGGAGTGCCTGTGACCCGGCACTGAGGCTGTATCGCGTAGGGTTGGTATGTCACAATGTATGCCACAAGTGTATGCCGCTGTTTCGACCTCTCGTCGGTGGAGCATGCGTTCCACCTCAGCAGTATCCGGAACCAGCGTAAGCAGGAAGTGACGTTTCGTGCGTGGTTGAGTGCCGCCCCGACGTACGTTTCGTTGGGAACGTCTTCAGGAGGCGTGCCCAACCACGCTAGAATGTAGTTTATATATGTCCATCAATTGGTATGGGCGGAAATCACCGAGTTCAGCCTCAGTAGCGGATTCAGTGCCGTGGGACTGCCCATACAATGCATAAACTTGAAAGTTATACCCATAGTATCAATATTTGGCTACATACAAAAGAAAAAGGCAATAATACAAGTAATTGAACGATACTGGCAACAATAGTATGCGTCCTAATCTGATGTGCAAATGTAACGGACATATATAAATAAATGAATTAAAGGGAAAAATAGGAAAGAAATGTATCTACCCATTAATCCCTAAAAGCCCACATGGATAAATAAGATAGTAAAACACATTTACAAGGGCATATAAACAATAATACATTCAATTAAAAATACTAATATTAAAATCGATATAATCCCTATATCAAATGATAATAAATATTTAGATTTTTTTTTTTTGTTTACAAACTTTTATTGCAAAAGATAGAGAGTGGTACATAGTTGAATATATATGAAAAAACAGCATAATTACAAAAGTTGCGGTAAGTTCATATCAGAAACAGAAATATAATATGACACAGCAAAGCAATTGGGGTTAACAGGCTTCTTTTAGTGATGGGAAAAAAACCATGGAGGATCTTGAAAGAATATTGAGGGAAGCCATGTTAAAAGGAACGTGGTATAATAATGGAATTAGTTTGTATTAAAAAAGAGAGGTGAATATTCAGACCAGGGGGACCATTTATTGTTGAAAATGTGCATGGTGTTTTGTAGAGTATGGGAGATTTTTTCCATCAAATTTATCTCGTTAATCCTATGTTTGAGTGGATTTAGGAGTATTATTGGAGATTTCCATTGAGATGCAATCAGCCAGTGTATGGCTACACAGATTGTATGGATGAGTCTCATATGGCATGTAGAAAGGTCCGTGATGGGGGAGAAAAGTAAACAGTTATGTATTGTAAGGGTGATTGGTTTATCTGAAATTTTGGAGGCGAAGCCTTCAAGCTGTAGCCAAACATTTTTGACCTTATCGCAAGACCAGAAAATGTGGGGGAAAGAACCCGATCCATCACATCCTCTAAAGCATGAGGAGGAGATTGAGGGAAAAATGGAGTGGAGTTTGGTCGGGGTATAATACCATCTGATAAACACTTTTAGGGCTGTTTCTTTAATTGTAATAGATTTGGTGCATTTGTGTAAATTGGTTATACAGTTGTCCCAGTTAAAAAATGAAAAAAAAATATTTATTAAAAAGGGGATTTTTATGCACAATGAATATAAACTCAACACCCTAGTTAATAATTAGTGAGGAAACAGTTGAGGTCCAATTCAATGTTGAGGCCATGCGGATGCATCGTCCCCAAACGGTGAATCCACATGGTCTCATTCTGAGAGACTGCCTGTGTCATATTGGTACCTCTCCAATGACCAGTTACTTTGTCAATGCCCACAAATGTAAGTTGGCTAGGATCCCTACCATGGCATTCATCAAAATGTCGAGACACACTGTGATTGGGAAAACTGCTCTTAATGTTAGCCACGTGCTCATTGATCCTTATTCTTAATTTCCTGGTAGTTCGGCCCACATATTGTAGCGGGCACGTACACTCAAGTAAGTAAGTGACGTGGTGTGAATCACATGTGATAAGTGGTTTCACTGTATACTCACTTTGGGTTGTGTTAGATTTAAATTTTGTGATCTTTCTGCTTTTTCTAATGGTGCTTTTGCATGATTTGCACCTGGTGCAGTAGTGGAATCCTGTTCCATCAAGAAAAGTGAGAGGTTTAGGTGGTGGGTCCGGTATGTTTGGGGCAATTATATTTCTCAGTCCTGGTGCCCGTCTGTATACAAATTTTGGTTTGGGGGGTAGTAGTGCAGTTAAATCATTATCTTTAAGCAAGATGGGCCAATGCTTGTTGAAAATTTTCTCAATGCTCTGATATTGTCGGTGGAAACCTGAGAAGAAAGCCAATTCTCCTGAGAAGAGAGGCTTCTTCTTGGAAGTCAAAAGTTGTTCTCTATTCATATTTGATACTTCCGATATTGCTTTTTCTAGAATTTTGGGATGGTAGCCCTTTTCTTTGAATTTTTCTGTTAAGGTCAAAGATTGTGATTGGAAATCAGAGATGGTATCACAATTCCGACGAAGTCGCATGTACTGTCCTTTCGGAATGGTGCTTAACCATTTGGGGTGGTGGCAGCTATTCACTGGTACAAACGCATTTCTATCCGTACTTTTGAAATACGTGCGAGTATTAATTTTGTTACCATTCTTGGTTAAAATGAGATCTAAATAATTGATTGAAACCAGACTTGATGTCGCTGTGAATTTAAGTCCTTATTGGTTGGTATTCAATCCATTTAAGAACATTTCCAGGGTAGCCCAAGTTCCTTCCCACATAAGGATAATGTCATCTATGTACCTCATATAATAGATGAGTGATATATGGTTTTGTTGATAGATGGTTTATTCTTCCCACTTGTTCAATACTAGGTTTGCCACACTGGGGGCATAACGAGCCCCCATCGCCACTCCCTTGACTTGATTAAAAAATGATCCTAAGGCCCAGAAGTAATTGTTCCCCATTGCCTGCTGGAGTCCATCCACAAGGAATTTAACCTGAATGTCCGGGAGCCTGGGGTCAGTATTGAGTGCCAGAGTCACCGCTTCTATGGCATCATCCTGTCGGATATTGGTATACAGTGACTCAACATCAACTGTAACCAGCCAGGTGTTTTCCGTGACCTTCAGGGAGGATAGGGATTTGATAAATTCCCGACTGTCTTTCAAATAAGATTTGCCTTGTATGACCAATGGCTGTAGGAATGTGTCTAGATATTCCCCAATCCTGGAATATAAAGATCCAATCCCACTGATTATGGGCCTCCCTGGTGGGTTTATTTTATCTTTGTGCACCTTAGGGACTATATATAGTACTGGAGTCCTCGATGCATGGGGAACTAGATATAAGGCTTCCTTTTTGGTCAATATAGATTTCGCTGTACCTTCTGATGTCCATAACAGTAGTTGCTCCTTAAGTTTTGATAGGGGATCCCCTTTAAGAAGTTTGTAAGTAGCCTCATCTCCTACTAGTTTTTGAATTTCCCCATAATAGTAATCTTTTGTTAGCACCACTACACCCCCCCCTTTATCCGCGGGGCGAATGATAATATTCTTGTTTTCTTCCAATTTCTTAATGCCCTCTTTTATTCTACCATCTGTTTTGTTTCTTTTGACCTCAAGATCTTTGATATCTTCTTGGATCATGTTTTTAAAAACCTCCACATGATGGTGGGTTCCCTTTTTGGGATTGAAAACTGAATTATTCTTAAGCCCTGTATGCACAAAGATGTCATCACTCGCTATAGGAGAAGTGATGGTCTGTTGTGCGAAATGTTTCTTAATATTCAATTTTCTTATGTATTTTTCCACTTCAATGAATACCTCAAATTTGTTGATGTTCTTGTCTGGACAGAATTTCATGCCTTTTGACAGAACTTCCAGTTCTGCTCTTGAAAAAACAACTCCTGCCAGATTAAAGATACCTATTGTTTATATGCCCTTGTAAATGTGTTTTACTATCTTATTTATCCATGTGGGCTTTTAGGGATTAATGGGTAGATACATTTCTTTCCTATTTTTCCCTTTAATTCATTTATTTATATATGTCCGTTACATTTGCACATCAGATTAGGACGCATACTATTGTTGCCAGTATCGTTCAATTACTTGTATTATTGCCTTTTTCTTTTGTATGTAGCCAAATATTGATACTATGGGTATAACTTTCAAGTTTATGCATTGTATGGGCAGTCCCACGGCACTGAATCCGCTACTGAGGCTGAACTCGGTGATTTCCGCCCATACCAATTGATGGACATATATAAACTACATTCTAGCGTGGTTGGGCACGCCTCACGCCGTACGTCGGGGCGGCACTCAACCACGCACGAAACGTCACTTCCTGCTTACGCTGGTTCCGGATACTGCTGAGGTGGAACGCACGCTCCACCGACGAGAGGTCGAAACAGCGGCATACACTTGTGGCATACATTGTGACATACCAACCCTACGCGATACAGCCTCAGTGCCGGGTCACAGGCACTCCTTATGGTAGGCGGCCATTTGGCTCCTTTTATGTTAAGCCTTTTTATTTTAATAAACCTACTACACTATATTGGCACCATTCTGTCTTTCATGTTATATATTGGGACGTCCAAGACTGGTATTCACATCCTTGCTAGGATACAGCAGACTCTACAAAGTGATCCTGTTTTAAGCTATTTATGTCTCCTTGTTTGATATCAAACTAAGGGACATATCCATCTGGTAAGGAGCCATTTCACTTATCCACTTCGGGTGTCTGGTTATATGGTGAAGGTGGAATACATTGGAAGCACTATTCTCTTCAGTTTTTTCCTGAGGATTTACTTTGGGACGTTTTTTCTTTTTCTTTTTGTAATATTCATTCACTATCACTGGACTGATTCACTTGAGCCCAGTTCATACCAAGTATTATACTATGGGGATCTGGGCTTGAATTCATATTCAATCAAGTGCACATGGACTTTAATGTTAGATTGATCATTATTCACAGGTGTTTCACATATTTATATATTTGCACAGTTTCTTATTATATAAATATTAATTCATAGCGCACCCATCCCCCACTTATTTCCATCACTGGAGCATGATCAGAGAGGGTTATAGATTTTACTTCCACTTTTGTTACCCCTTCTATAAGTTGGTGGTCCAGAAAGATATAGTCAATTCTTGAATAAGTGGAGTGTACCTGAGAGTAATATGTGAAATCCCTTCCTTTAGGATGAAGGATCCTCCAGATTTCTACTAGTTGTTGCTGGTGTAATTTTCCTTTAATAACCTTAAGGGCCCTTCCTTCCGAACGCAGGGACAGGGGTTGAGTATCCAGGGTTGGATCAAACACAAAATTAAGGTCCCCTGCCATAATCACACCCCCTCTTTAAACTTTTCCAGCTTACTCAACACTTTTCCAAAAAAGAGACATGGGTGCGCATTAGGGCAGTAGACATTAACTAAAGTGTACGTTCTATTAAACAAGGTGCCCTTAATAAAAAGATACCTCCCTTCAGAGTCTGATTCCATATCTTTTAACACAAAAGGGACAATATTTAAAGAAGAAACAAGTATGCTAAAATAGTTATGATTATGACTCTCTCTTGGTAATTTATTTTCTTTTCTGTACAGTCAGTCTCTGGTTTTTTTTTTTTTTTTTTTTTTTTAATCTGGCTTAGGGGTTGCTTTTATGAAGCATCCATATAGACATTTACACAGTGAAAGTGCATGAACATTTATTATTGGTGAATGGGGCAACAAAAATGTAATTGGGCTATATCTTATGCTGTTCAATTGCAAAATCATTGGCCCAGATTCAAGAAGCTATTGCGCCCGCGCAACCATAGGTTGCGCGGCGCAATAGCTGTTTTGCTCCCGCGTAGCGAATGCCCCTGATTCAGGAACATCACTACGCGGACTGCAGCCTAGGATATGACAGACATAAGCCTCCTTATGCCTTCATATCTCAGGCTGCATTCTTGCGTTGGCCGTATAGTATGCAAATTGCATACTACCACCGATTCACAAAAGTTGCGTGGGCCCTGCGCATGCAAGGTACGGAGTTTCCGTACGGCGACTTTAGCGCAAGGTTGCTCCTGCTGTAGCAGGGGCAACCAATGCTAAAGTATAGCTGCCCTTCCCGCTCGTGAAATTTAAATTTCACGTCGTTTACGTAAGTGATTCGTGAATGGCGCTGGACGCCATTCACGTTCACTTAGAAGCAAATGACGTCCTTGCGACGTCATTTGCCGCAATGCACGTCGGGAAAGTTTCCCGACGGAGCATGCGCTGTTCGCTCGGCGCGGGAGCGCGCCTAATTTAAATGATTCCCGCCCCCGGCGGGATCATTTACATTAGGCAGCCTTACGCCCGGCTATTTAGCATATCGCCCGCGCAATTTACGGAGCTACTGCTCCGTGAATCGCGGGCATTTCAAAATATTTGCGTGGGCGCAGAGCAAAAATCGTTGCCCTTTGCCCACGCAAATATTGCGTGGATCTACCTGAATCTGGCCCATTGATTTAGACTTGTCAATTCTGCATGTGGCCATTAGTTGGTACTAAGTATATTTACTTTATTTTACTTCATATACTAAGAATTTTCTATAATACTTAGCTCCATAAAATAGCCGAATGCGGTACTTTTTTATATCGATTTTACAATTGAACAGCATAGTATATCCCCTATTTACATTTACAGAGAATGACATGTATGAATTAGGGATGAGATTCGTGTTCAAGTCAAAGTCATGTTCGACTTGAACATCGTATGTTCGACCGCTCTTCGAATTACGAACATTATGGGCCGTTCGGGGTATTGCTGGCTGATGATTGGCCAAGCATGCACTATGACCCGCATGCTTTGGCCAATCACAGCGCACAAAAAACGGACAGCCATAATTGGCCAAAGCCAATTGGCCAAAGCTTTGGCCAATTATGTCTCAGGGGGTTTAGTACACGCCCCACACTATATAAGGCGGCCTCTGTGGCTGCCTTGTGTAGTGTGTTGCGGTGGTTAAAGACAGATAGAGAGAGAGAGAGTGTCATTTATTTTGAGTTAGAGGCAGGCAGGCGAGTCAGTTACAGTTACAGTGTGTAGAGGATATATATGCATCCCAGTTGTTGTATATATATTTATACACTGTATTGAGTTTAGCTAGATCAGTTCCTGTATGCTCTTCCTAATATACTGACAGGCAGGCAGGTGATTGTGCTAGCTGCAGTATTTTCACTTGGTTTACGGTGTCCTCTGCACAGTGTGCACCTAAAGCTACATGAATACAATTGCTGGTGTTCTCATATTAATACCACAGGCGGTGACTGTTTAGCAAGTATTTTCACTTGGTGTACTGTGTCCTCTGCACAGTGTGCACCTAAAGCTACATGAATACAATTGCTGGTGTTCTCATATTAATACCACAGGCAGTGACTGATCAGCAAGTATTCTCACTTGGTATACTGTGTCCTCTGCACAGTGTGCACCAAAGCTACGTGAATACAATTGCTGGTGTTCTCATATTAATACCACAGGCAGTGACTGATCAGCAAGTATTCTCACTTGGTGTACTGTGTCCTCTGCACAGTGTGCACCTAAAGCTACGTGAATACAATTGCGGACCTCTCCTTGCTCCTCATCAGCTGGGATCTCCAACCCCACTATACCATCAGTCCTCTCTGAAGCCTGCACTGATAGGACTGAAAGTGTAGAATTAGGTGTATCACAGCCAAGTTCTTGCAGGCAATCTACAATCGGTACACACCGTCAGATTGTACCAGGCAAATTTCCTTGCCCCAGCTGTTGCAGAGCCAAAAGAAGTACTCTCCCAGCCATCCACATGCTCAGCAGTTGAATGTTAGGTTAGCTAAATTGCTAGCATTTCAACTGCTGCCTTTTAAGTTGGTAGACTGTGCCCCCTTCTGTGAGTTTGTGGAATGTGCGGTACCTCAGTGGCAGGTTCCCACTTTTTCTCACGGAAGGCGATTCCGGCTCTCTACCGGCATGTGGAAGGCAATGTCCATGCCTCGCTGGACAGGGTGGTCAGTGGTAAGGTGCATATTACCGCAGGCTCAGAGGTGGTTGACGCCACGCCAGCTTAAGCCAGGAATGGTGGTTTGCAACAATGGCACCAACCTCCTCTCCGCCCTCCGACAGGGACAACTGACTCATGTGCCCTGTTTTGCTCATGTCCCTAACTTGGTGGTGCAGCGGTTCTTGGGCAGGTTCCTGGGTTTATAGGATGTCCTGAAGAAGGCCAGGAAACTCTGTGTCAATGCTCGGCTGGCTGACCTCCAAAAGGAATACAACCTGCCCAAGAACCGCCTAATCTGTGACATGCCCACCAGGTGGAACTCTACGTTGGCCATGCTGCAGCGGATTCACACAGCAGCAGCAGAGGGCCATCAATGAGTATCTGTGCCAATATGGCACCAGGACAGGGTCAGGGGAGCTTAGTTTTTTCCCCACGCCAGTGGGCCATGATCAGGGATGCATGCACTGTCCTGTCACCATTTGAGGAGGCCACGAGGATGGTGAGCAGTGACAGTGCATGCATCAGTGACACTGTCCCTCTTATCCACCTGTTGGAGCACATGCTGCGTGGAATAATGGACAGGGCCCTTGAGGTAGAACAGAGGGAGGAAGAGGAGGGCTTCCTTACCTCTCAAGGCCCCCTTTATCCAGACAGTGTTCCTGCTTGCCCGCCTATCACACAGGAAGAGGACGAGAAGGAGGAGGAGGATTGTGTCAGCATGGAGGTGGAGCCTAGCACTCAGCATCAGCAGCATCTTCAAGGTATCAATTACAGTCCCAAGAAACCCATGGACTTGTACGT
Source organism: Rana temporaria (assembly GCF_905171775.1). Taxonomy (NCBI): domain Eukaryota; kingdom Metazoa; phylum Chordata; class Amphibia; order Anura; family Ranidae; genus Rana; species Rana temporaria. Next base: position 85,627,983 of record NC_053494.1, on the reverse strand, counting down.
GGCTGGGACGAGGTGACTGCAGATCATGTCGTCCTCAGTGACCCAAAGGAGTCCGCACTGAATGCCTCAGCAAACCTACGCTATATGGCCTCCCTGATCCTGCAAAGCCTGTGGAAGGATCCTCGTGTTCGTGCTATCAAGGAGAGGGATCATTACTGGCTGGCAACCCTTCTTGATCCACGTTACAAGGGTAAGGTTGCAGACCTTATCTTTCCGGTGCAGTGGGAGCAGAAGATGAAACATCTTCGGGAGGCCTTGCAGAAAGGTCTGTGCAACGCGTTCCCAGAGACTGGGAGGTTACAAAATCCTGGTCCTAGACAACGTGTTGCTGAGGCTTCTGTCAGTCACAGAAGGAGCGGTGGAGAAGGTGGCTGTCTGACCAATGCGTTTAGACAATTTTTTAGTCCGCAGCCCCAAGGTATGACCGGTTCCAGCAACCATGGCCAGCGTCTGTTTTACATGGTGCGGGAATACCTAGGGGCAAGATCAGACTTGGACACCTTTCCCACTGAAAATCCTCTGGGTTACTGGGTCTTGAGAATGGATCACTGGCCAGAGCTTGTACAGTATGCAATTGAGCTACTGGCCTGTCCTGCATCCAGCGTTCTTTCAAGACGCACATTCAGTGCTGCTGGAGGCTTTGTAACGATCACAGGCTGCGCCTCTCCACTGACTCGGTCGATCGACTGACCTTCATAAAAATGAATCAGGCTTGGATCACCACCAGCTACCAAGCACCTGATTCTGATGTAACTGAATATTTTTTTTAAATGTCAGATCCCTTCAAGACTGCCTATGCTGATGCTGATTGACTATCCTGTCATGCTGAGTGACTATCCTGTTATGCTGAGGGACTATCCTTTTCCTCCTCAATGATCATGCTGATAGCTTGTAAGAACATTTTTGATTCTGGGCACCGCCACCAGTGGCTAAGGCCCAATTTTTCTGCCCCTGTTTAACAGGGGCGTGTAATTACAATTTTTGATGCAATACTTTGCAGCAGGGCTCATTCCTGCGCTCCAACTAGAGTATCTGTGAGGGGTTGCAGTGTGGCACCAGCACCAGTGCCTAAGGACCAATTTTTCTGCCCCTGTTTAACAGGGGCATGTAATTACAATTTTTGATGCAATAGTTTGTGTAACAGGAGTGACTTTTGGGCACAGATTGAGCCAGGAGATGGGGTTCACATGTTGGATTGTTTTGGCGTGGACAGTGATTTACAATATATTCCTTAATGCCTGCAAAGAATATTCTATGACTCATTTCTATGCTTAGCCCTGACTAGTGACATGCTAATTGAGTCAGGGCCTGGAAGACATTCCATTGTCCTTGTGTAAAGGTGTTAATCCAGGTCTGCTCCCAGACCTTTAATTATGTATGTTAAATACTGTTTATGTGTGGAATGTACTTGTCGGAGACAGAGCGTCTGTCTGGGGATGTGGATTGGAAGGAGATCATTGTGTGATGGTATTTTGTTTGTTATGCTGTTAATGAAGGAATGTTTAGTAATTAGCCTTAGTGTGTGATTAGGGGGGTGGAGATTTCATTGTCCCCTTTGAATACTTTCATGCCTTGTACTGTATATAAGCTGAGAAGAAACCATTAAAGATGTCTTCATTTGAAACCAGAGAACACGGAGCAAGTCTCGTTATTCTGGGAAATGGGAGGCCTGCTGGTTTGTCTGTGTGTCAGATGAGCTGTCGTAGTTGATGGAAGGTCGTAAACGGTGGTGACCGTTACAATTGGTGGCAGCAGTGGGATAATTCCATCACCAGAAGAACAGCTACAAGGACACAGGACAATGGAGTCTCAGTATGCACGGCTGAAGCGCTCCACCCTCAAGGACTTACTGGAGAGCCGGGGCAGACCGGCCAGCAACCGTAAAAAGATGGATATGATCGCAGAACTTGTCCAAATGGATGGAGCTGAAAGACCCAACATAACGGAAAGGCCCAGCGTAACAGACAGGACACCCGAAGAAACAAGTTTTGATCGGGCTGTTAACACAAGACTGGCACACTATGGTCCTAACCCCCCACCGGAGACCATAGACCGAGTTATAGCTGCTGTGGATGCAAATTGGCTACGGCAAAGAGGTTCCGCAGCAGCAGAATTCACAGCAGCACCAGCTGAAAGGAGACAAATACATTTTGCTGCTTTTAAGAACTTCATCGAAACTGTAGGGGAGATTGATGGGTACCTTGCTGATTTTGAACAGCAATGTGCCCTACACCGGGTGCCCACAGAGGAATGGGTTACCATTTTGTCTGGGAAATTGTCCGGCCGGGCCAGTGAAGCGTTCAGGGCCATCCCAGACGAGGATATTATGAACTATGGACTGGTAAAAGAAGCACTTTTGGCCAGGTATGCCGTCACACTGGAGGCATACCGGAGGCGGTTTCGAGAGACGAGCAAGCAGACTGGAGACTCATATACCGAGTGGGCATGCCGCCTACACCGCACAGCATCCCACTGGGTCGATGGATGCCAACCAGAATCCGGGGAAGAGGTGCTGCAGGTGTTCCTGCTGGAGCACTTCTTTGACAAACTGTCCCTGGAAGTCAGAGAGTGGGTCCGGGACCGAAAACCTTTCTCCTTGCCTGAAGCAGCTCGCCTGGCGGACGAATACACAGACGCCCGCAAACGGGATAACTCTGGGGTCAAGACAACAACTCGGGTGGATTATCGATCAGCGGCACCCCTCCGGCTATTGCCTACCAACCCCAGTCGTACCGCCCTACAGCACCACCTCCAGCAGCCACTTATCCTCAGCAGACCAGGTTCAACTCCCAGGGCTACTCACAACCCATCAAGTGTTTTGGGTGTCAACAGCTAGGACACAAAAAGTCAGACTGTCCCTTGAATCCAGCCAGGCAGTCACAGTCATGGAGACAGCCTGCAAGGGGAAACCCCCACACACCCATGCCGGCGGCCCACTGCGTTGAGGAGGAAGAACATTGGGGCGTCCTGCACGAGGCTGATCCAGTACAAGCAGCTAACCAGGACAACCGTCAGCAACACAGGCAGACAGTCTGGGTCAATGGAAAGGTAGCCAATGGGCTACGTGATACTGGGGCCACCATGACCCTGCTACAGAAGAACCTCATTCCAGAGAGCCAGCACACCGGAGACACGGTAGCCGTAAGAGTGGCGGGAGGCACCGTCTTCCGTCTGCCCCTTGCCCGTGTTCACTTGGATTGGGGGGTTGGTTCAGGACACGTGAAGGTGGGGGTGATGAAGGATTTGCCAGCAGATGTACTACTGGGGAATGATTTGGCCCCCCTTGTTTCTGCTTACGCCTCGATGGGCCCTGATGAAGCCAACCCAGTGACTACCCGTGCCCAGGCCCGTGATGCTAGAACCGGCCCGCTTGCTGCTGAGACCCAGGTAAGACTATCTTCCCGACATGTACCATAGATCAGGCACCCCTAGGCTGGGATACTCCAAAGGCATTCGGGAGGGAAACCCGGGGGGACCCGGCCTTACAGAAGTATAGGGCTAAGGCAGGTACTCAGGAAAAAGGAATAGATGGGGAGCTTTATGAATGGGTGGGGGACAGACTGTAAAGGATCCCTAAACCAGCCCAGGGAAGTAAGGCCCCTTCACAGAAAAGGCAGCTAGTGGTACCTAAGAAATACCAGCTGGAGATTCTGCGAATCGGGCATGATGTACCACTAGCAGGACATCTAGGGTCCCGTCGCACAGCCCATAGGATTACACAGAATTTCTTTTGGCCCAATATTAACCAGGATGTGCGACAATACTGCAAAACGTGTGACACATGCCAACGGGTAGGTAAGAGGGGGGACCACCCTAAGGCTAGACTTATGTCTATGCCTATTATCGGGGAGCCCTTTTACTGCATAGCCATTGACATTGTGGGTCCCTTGGCCAGACCTAGTCCATCCAGGAAGAAGTATATTCTCACCGTAGTGGACTATGCCACCCGTTACCCAGAGGCAACAGCTATGTCCAACATTGAAGCAGAGACAGTAGCTGATGCCCTGGTTAAGTTATTCACTAGAGTGGTGTTCCCTCAGGAGATTCTCTCTGACCAGGGAACCCAGTTTACTGCGGTGCTCACCCAGCAATTGTGGAAGGTGTGCAATATTAAGCCCCTGCTTAGCTCACCTTACCACCCCCAGACTAATGGTCTCTGCGAGCGCTTTAACGGGACCCTCAAGCAAATGCTGAGGACCTTTTCGGATGCTTGCAGAGACTGGGAGAGATTTCTGCCGCATCTGCTATTTGCGTACAGAGAGGTACCCCAGGAATCTACTTGTTTCTCTCCGTTCGAGTTGCTCTATGGGAGAAGGGTCCGCGGACCCCTCGATCTCATTAGAGGACACTGGGAGGGACAGACAGAACGGGAGGGGACCCCCATAGTGCCCTATGTTCTGGAACTCAGGGACTACATGGAGCAACTGTCTCTGATGGTAAGGGAGAATCTCCAGGCGGCCCAGGGGAGACAGAAGAGATGGTATGATCGGGGGGCCCGACAGCGTATCTTCCAGGTTGGGCAGAAGGTCTTAGTGCTCAAGCCGGTGAAGACCGACAAGATGCAGGCATCTTGGCAAGGCCCATATAAAGTAGTAGCCCAGGTATGTGATACTACCTATGGTATTGCCAGCTGTGCCGATGAAAGAATCCAGCGGACCTTTCATGTGAACATGCTGAAGGAGTATCAGGAACGGCAGGAGGATGTCGCTGCCGTATGTGCCCCTGCTGCGGACGACTCAGAAAATGTACCCCTCCCGGATTTACTAGAGAGAGACCCCCAGACTGATCTCATTAGCCTTGTCCAGCTAGGGGACCGGTTAAGTCCCACAAAGAAGGAGCAGGCTAAGCATCTTCTGTGGGAGAAACAAGCAACTTTCTCCCAAAAACCGGGCTATACGACTCTGGCGGTGCATAAGGTCGAGACCCCGGGACAAGCACCCCTTCGACAGGCCCCCTACCGTATCCCTGAATCAGTCCGAGAAGGAATGCGGAAGGAGATACAGGAGATGATTCAGTTAGGAGTCATTGAGCCCTCTGACAGCCCTTGGGCCTCGCCTGTAGTCCTAGTGCCTAAGAAAGACTGGACTACCGGGTTCTGCGTGGACTACAGACGCCTCAATGAGAAGACCACCACTGACGCCTACCCGATGCCCCGGGTAGACGAACTGCTAGATCGTATAGCCAGGGGACGTTATTTAACTACAATCGACCTGTGTAAAGGGTATTGGGAGATTCCCCTGGCCGAGGACGCTATCCCCAAGTCAGCATTTGTTACCCCATTCGGCATGTACCAGTCTAAGGTCATGCCAATCGGGATGAAAAACACCCCGGCGACCTTCCAACGTATGGTGGATAGGCTCCTCGACGGCTTCCAGGATTTTGCTTGTGCATACCTGGATGACATTGCGATCTACAGTGAGTCTTGGGAGGAGCACCTGGTTCACGTAGGGGTGGTGCTGGACAAGATTCAGACCGCCGGCCTGACCCTGAAACCAGACAAGTGCCATCTAGGTATGGCAGAGGTGCAGTACCTGGGACACCGAGTAGGGTGTGGGAACCAGAGACCAGAGCCAGCCAAGGTAGAGGCAGTAGCTAACTGCCCCACACTAAGACCCAGGTACTGGCCTTCTTGGGGACTGCAGGGTACTACCGACGTTTTGTCCCCGACTATAGTGCCAAACCCCTGACTGACCTGACGAAAAAGAATTTACCTAGGCAGGTCCTGTGGTCTCCAGCTTGTGAAGCCGCGTTTCTAGCCCTCAAGCAAGCACTGGTAAATGCCCCTGTCCTGGCTGCTCCAGCACCTAACAGATGTTTCCTTGTTCACACAGATGCTTCCATGTTTGGACTGGGGGCGGTGCTGAGCCAAATCGGAGAGGATGGAGGAGAACACCCTGTCGCATACCTGAGCAGAAAACTACTCCCCCGGGAAGTGAGCTATGCGGCAGTGGAGAAGGAGTGTTTGGCCTTGGTTTGGGCCCTTAAGAAGTTGAACCCTTACCTGTACGGACAGGAATTTTCATTAGTCACCGACCACAACCCATTGGTGTGGCTTAACCGGGTCTCAGGAGACAATGGCAGGTTGCTGCGGTGGAGCTTAGCTCTACAACCTTATAACTTCACCATCAGCTACCGACCCGGTAAGCACAATGGCAATGCTGATGGTTTATCCCGGCAAACAGACGTCATCCCGGCCTCCTAGTTCCGGACATCCTCAAGTTGACCCGAAAAGGATCAAGCCGGATCTGCCGGAGTGTTCCACAAGGAGGGAGCCATGTAACAGGAGTGACTTTTGGGCACAGATTGAGCCAGGAGATGGGGTTCACATGTTGGATTGTTTTGGCATGGACAGTGATTTACAGTATATGCCTTAATGCCTGCAAAGAATATTCTATGACTCATTTCTATGCTTAGCCCTGACTAGTGACATGCTAATTGAGTCAGGGCCTGGAAGACATTCCATTGTCCTTGTGTAAAGGTGTTAATCCAGGTCTGCTCCCAGACCTCTAATTATGTATGCTAAATACTGTTTATGTGTGGAATATACTTGTCGGAGACAGAGCGTCTGTCTGGAGATGTGGATTGGAAGGAGATCATTGTGTGATGGTGTTTTGTTTGTTATGCTGTTAATGAAGGAATGGTTAGTAATTAGCCTAAGGCCCCGTACTCACGACCAAACATGTCTGCTGAAACTGGTCCGCAGGCCAGTTTCAGCAGACATGTTTGGTCGTGTGTGGGCGCGAGCGGGCCGAATTCCAGCAAACATTTGCCCGCCGGGCCTTTTCCCAGCAGACAAATATTCCTGGACTTGTTTTAAAACAGTCCGCTGGAATTCTGCCCGCTCGGACATATACGGTCGTCAGTACAGACCTACCGTACATGTCCAGGCGCCCGCCGTCCCTCGCATGCGTCGAATGACTTTGACGCATGCGTGGAAGCATTTTAAAGGCGGGCCGCCCACGTCGCTGCGTCATTGTCGCGGCGACACCGCGTCATCGACGCGGCGACACCGCGGACACGCCCCGCGTATTGTTTACGCGCGGACTTCTGTACGATGGTGTGTACAACCATCGTACAGAAGCCCTCTGGCAGACATGTATGGTGAAAACGGTCCGACGGACCGCTTTCACCATACATGTTTGGTCGTGAGTACCCGGCCTTAGTGTGTGATTAGGGGGGTGGAGATTTCATTGTCCCCTTTGAATACTTCCATGCCTTGTACTGTATATAAGCTGAGAAGAAACCATGAAAGATGTCTTCATTTGAAACCAGAGAACACGGAGCACGTCTCGTTATTCTGGGAAATGGGAGGCCTGCTGGTTTGTCTGTGTGTCAGATGAGCTGTCGTAGTTGATGGAAGGTCGTAAACGGTGGTGACCGTTAGTTTGCTTTTGGGCTCATTCCTGCGCTCCAACTAGAGTATCTGTGAGGGGTTGCAGTGTGGCACCAGCACCAATGCCTAAGGACCAATTTTTCTGCCCCTGTTTAACAGGGCCATGTAATTACAATTTTTGATGCAATAGTTTGCTTTAGGGCTCATTCCTGCGCTCCAACTAGAGTATCTGTGAGGTGTTGCAGTGTTGTGGCACCGCCACCAGTGGCTAAGGCCCAATTTTTCTGCCCCTGTTTAACAGGGGCGTGTAATTACAATTTTTGATGCAATAGTTTGCTTTAGGGCTCATTCCTGCGCTCCAACTAGAGTATCTGTGAGGGGTTGCTGTGTTGTGGAACCAGTGCCTAAGGCCCAATTCTTCTGCCCCTGTCCAACAGGGGCATGTAATTACAATTCTTGAACTAATATTTCACAGCAGGGCCCATTCCTGCACCCACCTGCATACACACGATCGGAATTTCCGATGAAAAAAGTCAGACAGAATTTTTTCATTGTATATTCCGACCATGTGTGTGTTCCCCTTCGGATTTTTTCCATCGGAAATTCCGACGGACTTAGAAAGAGAACATGTTCTCTTTTTTTCCCGATGAAAACAATTTCTATCGCAAATTCCGATTGTCTGTGTGGAACTCTGATGGAGAAAAAACCATGCATGCTCAGAATCAAGTCGACGCATGCTCGGAAGCATTGAACTTTTTCTCGACTCGTCGTAGTGTTTTGGACAGTCGGAATTTGGTGTAACCATGTGTATGCAAGACAGTATGAACGAAATTCCATCAGAAAAATCAGTAATGCCATGTACACACGGTCGTTTTTTGTGATGAAAAAAAAACGTCGGGCCAAATCCTCAAAGATCCTGCCTAACTTATCTTTTCCCATTTAAGTTACACTGACTTAAAATTTCTACCTAAAGTGCCCGATCCACAAAGCACTTACCTAGAAATTTCAGGCCGTGTAACTTAAATGTCTCCGGCGCAAGGCGGTCCTCTTCTGCAGGGGGCGATGACAATTTAAATGAGGCGCGCTCCCGCGCCGGCTGTACTGTGCATGCTCGTGACGTCATTTTCCCGATGGGCAGCACGCAAAATTACATTACGCCGGGCTTTGTGGATTGCGACGGGACAATAAAGTTTCGTCGGGTAAAAAAAAAGTTACGCGACAATTTTTTTTTTCAAAATTTTAAAAAAATCGCGGCGATCGAAAAAAAGGTCTGTTTTAACAAGGTGTTACTAGTTTACACTTTGTAAAAGCAGAACTAATTTTACGTATGCAAACGTAAACTTACGCAGAAAACACAAAGCTGAAAAGCTTTGTGGATCTCCGTAAGTCCTCATTTGCATACGCTAGGCGGCATTTCGACACGAAATGCCCCCAGCGGCGGATGCGGTACTGCATCCTAAGATCCGACAGTGTAAGTCTCTTACAGATGTCGGATCTTCTGCCTATCTTTGGAAAACTGCTTCTGAGGATCAGTTCCAAAGATAGGCACAGGGATACGCAGGCTGAACAGCAGTTCCGCCTGCGTATCCCTTTTGAGGATTTGGCCCGTCATTTTTAAAAACGTCATTTAAAATGATCGTGTGTGGGCAAAACGTTGTTTTATGTCTTCTAAAAAACGACTAAAAAATAATTCAAACATACTTCAATTTTTTATGTAGTTTTTCAGAATGTCGTTTTTTGTGTCATAAAAAATTACCGTGTGTACGCTAAAATGACGTTTTAAACCTGCGCATGCTCAGAAGCAAGTTAGGAGACGGGAGCGCTCGTTCTGGTAAAACTACTGCTCAGAATGGAGTAAGCACATTCGTTAGGTTTCAAATTATAGAAGAAAAGAATACGCTGCATTATACAATGCTTTTAAATGCTACACTAAAATCCTTGTTTGTTGCGGCTGATCTTCTTACATAGTTATGACAAGCTTTTTACTTTATTGTTTATTGTTATATAAGGTTTTGTTTTGTGTTGTGTTTTTTAGGCAGATCTCCATCTCCAAAAAGCAAAATATATATATTAAATCTTTTTTTTTTTTTTTGGGTGAATTTATTTTGTAAAATTTTTGCTAAATATATTTTTTGGGTTGATTTTGGAGTGTGTGAAGTGAACACAACAACATCATTATTTCTTTGAATTTACCCACAAGGAGGTTGTTGTCCCTTGTTAATGAAAAAATGTTTGTTTTAGAAATGTGTCTGCCCTCTCACTAACGATCTCTCTTCGTTTTTAAAAAATACACATGGTCAAATGTTGCACGCAAAACAAAAAGCCATTTATTCAGGCGGAATCAAAAAATTAAAATTATACACTGCTGGCAAACAAAAATCAAAACTTAATAAAAACAAAGAAGCCAAGGAAGGCAGCACTTGAGAGTGTGTTTGCATTTCTAAAGTTTATTTGTTGTCTTCATTAATCACACACATTTTTAAAATCATGACATATGCAAATTGAATGCTAATATATATTACACACAGGGCCGCCATCCATAATTATGTGGCCCCTTACACAGCTTCAGACATGGGCCCCCTGGTGCTGGGGGGGTTGCTGCCGGCTGAAATTGAGAAGTAGGGGGCCTTTACCCAAAATAGAAATGTAGTTATATTTATTTTTTTGTGGACAAAATTATTATTCCCAAAAAGGGTGGTTGTCATCCGGGACCTCTTCCAGGTGTATTGCGTGTACCCGCCTAATGGCGTACCAGAAAATTACACACAATCATTCTGACCCCTGAATTTTTTTATCTTGTCCCCAACATGTTTTGCCACTACTGTCTATTGATATGTTCAACACTTTTTGTTCAATCCTTTGAAATTTGGAACACTAGTAACATAAATTTGACATCATTATTGTACTTTGATTTTCCTAAATTGTTAGCAAAATGCAATACCTGGCTCCATGGGTCAAAATCAGGGTCCTCCAGGAACTCTTGCTCTTCCTCCGAGGTTGGCTGCTTTTGCCTGCAGGGAAGACTGGAGGATTGACTGCAGGGAAGATGGGAGCGATCTCTTGGGGGAAGGGTAGACAGGGATGGCCTGGCCTCAATGTGGTCGTCCAGGAACTGCAGCTGACCATTAGTGATGTCGCGAACCTAAAATTTTTGGTTCGCGAACGGCGAACACAAACTTCCGCAAATGTTCGCGGACGGGCGAACCGGGCGAACCGCCTCAGACTTCAATGGGCAGGCGAATTTTAAAACCCACAGGGACTCTTTCTGGCCACAATAGTGATGGAAAAGTTGTTTCAAGGGGACTAACACCTGGACTGTGGCATGCCGGAGGGGGATCCATGGCAAAACTCCCATGGAAAATTACGTAGTTGTCGCAGAGTCCGTTTTTAATCCATAAAGGGCATAAATCACCTAACATTCATAAATTGTTTGAAATAACATGCTTTAAAACATCAGGTATGATGTTGTATCGATCAGGTAGTGTAAGGGTTAGGGTTAGGGTTAGGGTTACAGACAGGGTTAGGGTAACAGATAGGGTTAGGGTTACAGACAGGGTCAGGGTTAGGGTAACAGATAGGGTTAGGGTTAGGGTTACAGATAGGGTTACAGGCCCAGATTCTCAAAGGACTTACGACGGTGCAGCGCCATTTACGCCATCGCAAGTCCTATTCTGACCCGTCGTATCTATGCATCTGATTCTTAGAATCAGTTATACATAGATATCCATTAGATCCGACAGGCGTAAGTCTCTTACGCCGTCGGATCTTAACTGCATTTTTTTGACCGCTAGGTGGCGCTTCCGTCGAATTCCGCGTCAAGTATGCAAATTAGCTAGATACACGAATTCCCGAACGTACGCGCGGCCGACGCAGTAAAGTTACGACGTTTATGTTAGGCTTTTCCCGGCGTAAAGTTGCCCCTGCTATATGAGGCGCAGCCAATGTTAAGTATGGCCGTCGTTACCGCGTCGAAATTTGAATGTTTGCGTAAGTCGTCCGTGAATGGGGCTGGATGTCATTTACGTTCACGTCTAAACCAATGACGTCCTTGCGGCGTACTTTGGAGCAATGCACACTGGGAAATTCCACGGACGACGCATGTGCCGTTCCGTAAAAACGTCAATCACGTCGGGTCACAGTAGTTTTGCATAAAACACGCCCCCCTGATCCAAATTTTTTTTTTCGTGTTAAATGTTTTTATTGAAAAGATTTGCACAATATACATAAAGGTACAATAAGTCCCGATCAAAAGAAGACAGAATATAGCCTTATCCATATTAACATAAGCTAGAAATCACATATAGACTCGACCATAGTGACGGAAACTCCAAGTCCACCCTCCCCCCGAGCCCCTAGAGGGAACACACTGTCCCGGGAGTGGGGAACCGAGAATCCTCCAAAATGAACATATAGCCTAAATAATCCACCATAACTAAGGATGGGCCTTTTATATTATGTATAGCCTTGGACTAAAACAAGCTCGAGGAGGACCTGAGGGTCAACCAAACATATGGGTCATAAGAGATTGTTATGACCAATAAAACAACAAAAAACCAAACAAAATAAAAACTTTCAAAGACCTTAACAAAGCTTCACAAACCCTTATTGCAAAAAAAAAACAAAACAAATAAAAGTCAAAACCGAGTGCAAATAAGAGATCAGAACGAAGTGGACCCTCTCGGGCCTGAACTATAACGTTAATCACATTGTAGATACTAGTACAGTGAAGAAAAGAAAAGAAATGAAAAAAGATAGGGGGAAACAGAACAGAGAGAAGAAGACAGAAGATCAAGAAGTAAGAGGATAACGGAGTTACACGGAGAGCCTAGCAAATCATATATTTCAAGGGCTTACGAATGGAATCAGAGGAGGACTCCGACATACGTTGCCCAAGGTTCCCAGATAAGCTTAAATTTATCAGCGGAATCAAGGATCATGTTGGAAATCCTCTCGTTGGACATCATCCACGAGATTTTTCTCTTGGCCATTAAAATAGAGACCGACGGGGATTTCCAAGCCTTGGTAATAGTCATCTTTGCCCCTAGTAAAATAAAAAATATCAGCGCCTGTGAGCTTTTGGGAATTTTGGGGATAGGGCTGTTGAGTAAGGCAATTACAGGATCACAAGCAACCCCTATTCCCGTGACTTTCCTAATAAGGTGGAAAACTTTGTGCCAGAAGGAACGAATCCTGGGGCACTCCCACAATATATGAAGGAATGAGCCAGAAAGTCCACAACCCCTAAAACACAGAGGGGAGGATTGCGGGTAAAATTTGGCAATTCGGGTGGGAACTAAATACCAACGGGTCATGACCTTGAGGCATGTTTCGGTAAGTGATACATTCAAAATGCCCCTAAAGGAGCGAGCCAAATTGGAGTGCCATCTTTCCAGTGACCAATCCAGATCAAGGTCACGCTCCCAATTCTTCATGTAAAGCGCTTTCTCCAGAGGTTCTGCCAAAGCTGAGTAAATTAAAGATATACCCCCCTTTGTGTCCATGGCTGAGGAACACCACTGCTCATAAGGGGTCACAGAAGGTTGTTCCGTGCAGGTCTTCTTAATCTGGTGTAAAAAGTGGGAAATTTGAAAAAAGCGAAATTTCTCAGAAGGGGGCATTTTTAGTCTAGAGGAGCAATAATTTAATGTGAGGGGTCCGTTCGAGTTAAAAAAGTGGCCAATTCTGTATAAACCTTTGTCCAGCCACCATTTGAAGGCTGTAATATCTAAACCGGGTGGGAATCGAGGATTATGGAAGATATGTGCAAGAGGGTGCCAATGAGACACCACTGAAGTTAGTTTATGCAATGAGTCACAAAGAGACATAGAGTGGGATAGTGTAGGAGCTAAAATCGGAGGTCGGTTCCTAGGGTGGGTCCATAAAAGGAAATCTAGGGTGAATCCCGGGGTCGCTGCTCTTTCCATGGAGACCCAGTCTGGCTTGGGACCTTTAAGGTAAATTATGGAAAACTGGCTAAGTTGGGCAGCACGATAGTACCACCATAAATTCGGTAGACCAAGGCCCCCTTTCAGCCTGGGCCTAAAAAGCACGGATTTAGAAAGGCGATTCCCTTTTTTCTCCCAAATAAATTTAGTTATAGCAGATTGGAGAGAATCAATATATGATTTAGTAACCGGGATAGGGAGGGAGCGGAAAAGATATAAAATCTTGGGTAGGAGGGTCATCTTAACTGCATTTACACGACCTAGCCAAGAAAGATTATATAAAGACCATTGACGTAGATCTTCCATTAACTTTTTAACCATGGGTGGGTAATTATGTTTGTGGAGAAATTCAGTCTGTGAAGTGAGGTTAATACCCAAATAAGGGATAGATGTAGAGTTCCAGGAGAATGGGAAGTTACTTTTCAAGCTATCTACTTGTGATTGCGGGAGGGATACATTGAGTGCTACCGATTTAGACATATTAACTCTTAGACCTGATATGCTGCCAAAATCATTAAGGAGGTGGATTACGTTAGGGGTCGAGGTAAATGGGGCTGTAAGAAAAAGGAGTACGTCGTCAGCGAACAAGGCACATTTATGTGTTGTTTGTCCGCATTGAACCCCCTGTATATCCGGGTGATTTCTGATCGCGATGGCCAAAGTTTCTATGGCCACCGCGAAAAGAAGGGGGGAGAGGGGGCAACCCTGTCTCGTTCCCTTTCTGATGGGGAATTTCGCCGAAAAATAACCCTGAAATCTAACCTGTGCTATCGGTTGGGAATACAGTGCTTCCAAAATTTTTATAAAGTCAGGCCCAAAACCCCATTGACGGAGCAACTCAAAAAGGTAAGGCCATTCTACCGTATCAAATGCCTTTTGCAAATCAATAGACAGCAGGTAGCCTTCTTGGGGGGACCCTCCATCCCAGCCCGACCTCATAAGGGAAATAACGTCCACTGCTCTCCGTATCTGGTCCGGTCCCTGTCTTCCCGGGATGAAACCCACCTGATCCTTATTAATATAAGATCCAATAAAGGAGGCCATTCTATTGGCCAAGGCTTTAGTCATTATCTTCATGTCGTTGTTTATCAACGAGATTGGCCTATAATTGCTCACTTCACTAGGGTCCTTCCCCGGTTTGGGAATGACTGAAATAAACGCTAGGTTTGCTGAGGGATCCAATAATGGTTCTTTACGCATGGAATTGAAGAACCGAACCAGATAGGGAACCAGAATCTCGGAGAAAGTCTTGTAGTAATGGTTTGAAAAACCGTCAGGTCCTGGGGCCGAGTCAGTCTTAAGATCTTTAATAACATTGTGAATCTCTGCTATTTGAAATGGTGAATCAAGGATGGAGCGATGGGAGTCTGAAAGTCTAGGGAGCGGGACATTCTTCAAGAAAGTGTCAAGGTCCGCTTGGGAGTGTCGTTCATCGGAGGAATATAAAGTTGAATAAAAAGATTGAAAGGCCTTGAGAATCTTTTCGGGGTTTTGGGTCAAGTGGCCATTCGAAGCCTTAATCTTGGGAATCGCATACGACCTCAATTTAGGCGAGAGTTTGGCTGCTAACTGTGGCCCGAACTTATTAACCCGCATATAGAATTTACTGTTCCGCCATAACAAATGTTTATTCGCTGAGGATGTGAGAGCTAAATTAAGCGCCAGTCTGGCCGAATCAAGCTTGGCAAGGGAAGACCGAGAGGGGTTTCGCTTGTGGGACTTGCTTAGAATTTCAAAATCTTTTTCAAGTGTCAGTATGTCTATCTTATGTTCCCGTTTCAATTTTGACGAAAGCTGTATGATCTTACCCCGGATTACCGCTTTATGAGCCCCCCATAAGGAACTGGGAGAAGTCTCATTATTGTCATTGTTTTCAAAATATTCTCTAATCTCCTTCTCCAACATGGTACAATGGACCGAGTTGGAGAGAAGAGATGCGTTAAGGCGCCATGGACGAAACCCGGGAGAAGAAATCGAATTAGCCAATTTAACGACCACCAAAGAATGGTCCGACCAAGGAACCTCAAAAATGGATGCGGAAGACACATCGTGAACCTCAGAGGCATGTAAAAAAATATGATCAATTCTCGCGTAAGTTTTATGCGGAGCCGAGTAATGCGTGTAATCTTTTACCGTAGGGTTAAATTCCCTCCATGTGTCTACAAGACCCAATGAATGCAGAAGACGGGCAATTTGAAGGCTATGTTTGGGAGGTCTTTTAAGGTGTGGGATCCCAGCTGCAGATTTGTTAAGGATATTGTCAAAGGTGACATTAGAATCACCACCCAAAATCACCCTTCCTTCAAAATGCGGCGCCAAAATGGTAAACAACCTAGAGAAAAAGTGATTTTGCCCAGTGTTGGGAGCATAATAAGAGATTATGGTGTGGACCTTACCTTCTATCGAACCCTTAACAAGAATGTAACGTCCGTCCTTGTCAGTGACAGTCATAGAATGTACGAAGTGGGTCTTTTTCGAGAAAAGGATAGCTACTCCTCTTTTTTTAGATTCAGCATTCGCCAGGAAAAAAGTAGGGTATCCATGGTGCAGAAAAGGGGGATTATACGTGATGGGGAAATGGGTTTCCTGAAGTAGGACAACGTCCAGGCCCCTAGATTGGTAACTCTGAAACGCCTTACATCGTTTTAGTGGGGAGTTTAGACCTTGTGTATTGTGTGAGGCTACCTTAAGCGCAGCCAGTCTGGGAGGTGTATCAGCCATGGACCAAAAAGGGTGAGGACGTGCACACTGGAGAAAGGCTTACCGTAACCCGCGAAAGTCCAGGACCATACGATGAGGAGTCAGGTGGAAGACGTATGTTAGATCCCATTAAAGCAGAGGCTCTCCGTGTAACCTTCCGAGGATATAAAGGGAAACAAAAAGAAAAATATGAGAAACAATAAGCAGACATTAGAGTAAGGGAAAAAGGAAAAAGAGAAGAAAGAGAAGAAAAGACCTAGATAAAAATGCCTAGGAGAAAAATTTTAGACAGGACTGGCTGACCAAGTCCTGAATTTGGGTCCAAATCAAAGGTGGACCCTATAAGGTGACAACCCCAATAGGGGTCGTATGCCTGCAGTAACAAGAAGAGCAAACTCGAACCCCTCACCGCAGAGGGAGTGGCGTGCTAGACCGCCCCAGCCTAAAGGCCAATATAAAAGCATTGAAACTCAGGCTGGGAGGTGCCCAGGCCATAGGCCTAGATAAAAACATCAAAAAATAAATTTAAAAGTAAAAAATATATCATCAAAAATATAGCGTCAATGAAGAAGGTTAAAGCAAGAACAATATCAGTATGGCAGACAGACAAATATTAGCTTATAGGACAAAACATGAATTTGTAACCCCCATAAGGAGAACAGGAGCCAAAAAAAAAAAAAAAAAAAAAAAAAAAAACTTAGTGAGAAGACTATGCCTGCAAAATGAAAATACTAATGTCAACTTAAGTAGCACGAAGTCGTTGGGTATAGGAAGCAGCACTATACCGGCAGGAAACACAGCACCCTAGTAAGGGAGAGTTAGGCATAAAGAAAGTATATCCAGAAAAAACAGTCATCTTGAAGGACGAGAATCTCTGGATCTCTTTGTTTGCTGTTTATTCCACAACGGGGAGATGGGACTGCCAGTGGGGGGCCTTTTAGATGAACCGGAACGGAAGGAAGCTTCCTGAGGGGGCAGTTCTTGGTTGATGAATCCGAGATGTAGTAATAGTTGTTCACCATCTCTGAAGCTTGAGAAGCTATAGGATTTGTCCTTATAATCAAACTGGAGACGAAATGGAAAGGACCACCTGTATTTAATGGATTTCTGCAAAAGGATCCCTAAAAGGGGCTTCAGGGACCTCCTCTTCTGTATAGTGGCTGGAGATATATCAGCAAACAGTTGTATCTTGGTCCCCTGAACATTGAGGTCATCAATATTACGGGATCTCCTCATGACCTCCTCCTTTACACTATAGTAGTGGGGTTTAACCACCACATCTCTCGGGAGTCCATCTTGGCGAGGAGGCTGTAGAGCTCTGTGGGCCCTGTCCAGTTCGAGCTTATGTTCAGGAATGTCAGGGATAATGGTTTTAATGAATAATTTCACCGTCTCAGGGATATTAACTACCCCCTCGGGTATACCCCGTATGCGAAAGTTATATCTCCTGTTGCGATTCTCTAAATCGTCAATTTTGGCAAGCGCTATGTCAAGTTGGTCCTGCAATGACTGAATACAGTTTGTATTTTGGTTGGTGCGTGCTGCTGTATTATCAACCGCTTGCTCAATAGCTTCCATGCGGGCTCCTATATTCTGCAGGTCAGCTTTAATAGAGGATGTAATCTGTGTTGCAGTCTGTGTTAATCCTGCTGACAGCATGTCAGAAAAACAGTTCAGAAGCTGAGCCATATCGGATTGAGAGGGATGGGGAATGGGAGATGGTGTCTGAAGGCCAGCCTGACTCATGGGGGATTGCAACATGGATGTGCCCAGAATGTTAGCCATAGTGTGCTTAATAAGCGATTCCGTGGATGCTGGGGAGATCATGATGGAGGAATCATTACTCACAGGAGTTGCCAGCAAGGGTAGAGTATGCTGGATTGAGGACGAGGGGTCTGCAATAGACTCTATGTCCGCAGCGTCTCCACGAGGAGGTGCCGCGGCCGCCATCTTGAGGTGTGAGGGAGCTGCTAGGCCGAAGTCCAGCTGACGGCTGGAACCCCTCTTTTCACTGCCGCCAGACATCCAGGGCTATGCTCCTTGTCCTCCGCTACTCACACGGTCCTTCCTCGGACAAAATCTCCCAGCAATTCAGGCGCTATAAGCCACGATGTGCTGGGGCGGTCCGGAGCTCCCGTTCAGCACGTCTTCACGGAAGTCCCGCGCATGCGCACTCCCCCCCTGATCCAAATTTTAATGAGGCAGGCTTACGCCGGCCGATTTACGCTACGCCGCCGCAACTTACGGAGCAAGTGCTTTGAGAATACAGCACTTGCCCGTGTAAGTTGCGAAGGAGTAACGTAAATCAGATACGTTACGCCCGCACAATTTTACTCGGCTCTACGTGAATCCGGGCCACGGGCTGTAACCCTAACTCTGTCTGTAACCCTAACCCTAACCCTATCAGTAACCCTAACCCAAACCCTATCAGTAACCCTAACCCAAACCCTATCTGTAACCCTAACCCTATCTGTAACCATCACCCTATCTGTAACCCTAACCCTAGCCCTATCTGTAACGCTAACCCTATCTGTAACCCTAACCCTGTCTGTAATAGGGTTAGGGTTCACAGTGACAGACCAAACTCTGACAGACCAAACTCCCCGTTTAACGCACCGCAAACACCTGCAAACAGTCCATTTGCACAACCGCAAACTCCCCATTTACACAAGGTTGGATACCAAGCTAGCCATGTCCCGTTCCTTGTCCTCACTGACGTCAATGAACGTTATGGAGATTGCAGGCGATGGGGGTTTTTCAAAGCCTATGGCCGTGCTGAGGTAGTTCAGTGACAGTTAAGTGACCCAGAAAACAATGATTCTGCAGTGTGGGCCCATTGTTGGCCTAGTAGGCTTTAATGATCACCTTAGATGATAACAAAGAAAATTTAATGTTTTTTCTATGCAAAATTATCCAGCCGATCGCTTTTGGTCTATTTACAATGAAGCAACGACCTTATCATCTGGGGTGTGCCAACATTGCCATTGCCAACACACTCACAGAGGTGGTCGCTTCATTGTGATACGCAAGCCCCTTCACCACAACAAGGTAACTAGGGATGAGCCGAACATACCCGCGTTCGATTCGCACCAGAACGTTTGAACAGACCGACCGTTCGCACGCACATTTAAAACCCCATTGAAGTCTGGACTCGAACGTTCAAATTCAAAAATGCTCATTTTAAAGCCCAATATTCAAGTTATTGTTGGAAAACGTCTTTGAGAACCCGGGTCTTGCCCCAGGGAACATGTATCAATGGAAAAAAAAGTTTTAAAAACTGTATTTTTTTCTGGAGCAGCGATTTTAATGATGCTTAAAGTGAAAAAAAAATCCTTTAAATATCGTACCTGCTGGGTGTCTATAGTAGTGGCACGTGTTTAGAAATGTCCCTGCACAACATGAGATTACTCTCAGAAAAAAAGTAATTTAATACTGCTTGCAGCTTTAATGTAATGTTTGGTCCCTGCAATATGGATAAAAATCATTGAAAAAATAGCATGAGTTTCCCTGCCACCACTCCCCCCAGGTCATTACAAGACCCAGTGCCGATCCTGACCTCCATGGGGCCCTAAGCAAAATGACATGGCACATTAAAAATGAGAATCTGACGACAGTCACATGTCACATTAAAGAAAGTTGAGAAGCGGGGGGAGGGGGTGTTCTGCTGTCGGAAATGACTCAGTGTCATGGATATGCAACAAAGTCTGTCTGCTTACCTGATCTCCATGTGTTCATTAAAGGCCTGACCCTGTTCTGTTCCCCTTTTTATCACTTCATCTTCCTGTATGGCCCCACCCAGGCCAATTCCAGGAAGTCTATATTAACCGTTGCTCTACAGGTCTGCAGGGCTGTTCAACAGTGTTCCTTTGCTTAGTTCCTGTCTGCAGTGTAGTTTGCTAGTTCCTGTTTCCAGTGTGCTACGATCATCTTTCCGTGTATCGTTTTGGCTTGTTCCTGACTTCTGCTGTTTGCCTGTGCCCCTGACCATTTGCCTATCCCACGGTTATCCTTGTCTGCCTGTGCCCCTGACCATTTGCCTGTCCCACGGTTATCCTTGTCTGCCTGTTACCCTGACCTCGGCCTACCCATCACCACCGTTTGTCCTGCTGGCTGCTTCCCCTTTCTCCCTGCGGAGCGTGACCTAGGGAATCTCGGGGACGCAAAATGGATCCAGTTGCGGCCAAGACCATCCCCACCATCAGGGGCCCTGGTGAATACAAAACTGGGTCTTAGACTCCGCGCCCTGGGTGATCTTGGGTTCACACTTCGTTCCTGCTTGCAGCGGTCGGTTATAGGGTTCACTACCCTTAGGTGCATCCCTGACCCCAACGGGCTGCACTTGTCACTTGACTACGGGTGACCTGACACTCAGCCAGCGAGTTTAGAAGCGGGGTGAGGGTGCGAAAATGACTTCTCACCAGGCGGGGCCTCTAGTAATTTGGGGGGCCCCTTGCAGCTTTGCGGGGCCCTAAGCGGCTTGCATAGTGAGCCTATAGGGAGGATCGGCCCTGACAAGTCCCTTTGGCCCTATATACTTTGAACAGCAGTATACAGGCGGTGCAAACAAGACAAGGACTGTAGGTTTGTTAAGTAGAATCTGAACCATGTCATACTTTGCTGCTGCATATTGCACAATTTCCTAAAGAGACCCTCAACAAACTACATGACACTTGTGCCTGGTGATGAGGCCATTAATGTTCCAGTGGTGGCCCGTGAGCCTGTGGCCATACAGGCTTGGCCCCCCAAAGCGCACGTGCTGGGTAACAACAATATGTCGATTATTTTAGGGTTGGGGGGGCCATTACAATGCCAGATCTTGGCTGAATAAATTAGGTGGTCGCTTCATTGTGATACGCAAGCCCCTTCACCACAACAAGGTAACGATCACGAAGGGGAATTGACACATGTATGTGCCTTTTTTTTTGTTTTGTTTTTGCAGCCACAGTGCAGCACCAGAGGCCATAAAAATTAGGCATGTACACATGCCTGAAAAAGTAGGTATTGTTGCACCTGCTGCTGTAGCAGCGGCCAGAAAAATTGATGTTTTCCAGGCAGAAAGTGCACTAAAACATTGCGGCTTGAACCCTATTTGGTGACGGATAAGTCACGCAAGTCATCCGGCATGCAGAGATAAAATACAGTAACGTGTGGACCATTTGTAGCCCAAGGAAGCTCATCTCATCAGGCCTTTAGTCAAATGTATCGCCCACTGTCAGTCCCTTCGGGATACATGCTTCGTTCATCTTAATAAGGGTGAGGCAATCTAGACTTTTTTGACCTAGGCGACTTCTCTTCTCAGTGACAATACCTCCTGCTGCACTGAAGGTCCTTTCTGAAAGGACACTTGAAGCGGGGCAGGCCAGAAGTTCTATCGCGAATTGGGATAGCTCAGGCCACAGGTCAAGCCTGCACACCCAGTAGTCAATGGGTTCATCGCTCTTCAGAGTGTCGATATCTGCAGTTAAGGCAAGGTAGTCTGCTACCTGTCGGTCGAGTCATTCTCTGAGGGTGGACCCCAAAGGGCTGTGGCGACGCGTAGGACTGAAAAAGCTCTGCATGTCCTCCATCAACAACAGGTCTGTAAAGCGTCCTGTCCTTGCCGGCGTGGTCATGGTAGGAGGAGGATTACTTTCACCTCTTCCACTGTTAGATTCCTGTTGTGCTGTGACATCACCCTTGTATGCTGTGTAAAGCATACTTTTTAATTTATTTTGGAACTGCTGCATTCTTTCTGACTTCCGGTAATTTGGTAACATTTCAGGCACTTTCTGCTTATACCGGGGGTCTAGTAGCGTGGCCACCCAGTACAGGTCGTTCTCCTTCAGCCTTTTTATACGAGGGTCCCTCAACAGGCATGACAGCATGAAAGACCCCATTTGCACAAGGTTGGATGCCAAGCTACTCATGTCCCGTTCCTCGTCCTCACTGATCTCACTGAAGGTCTGTTTATCCTCCCAGCCACGTACAACACCACGGGTACCAGATAGGTGACAACGAGAACCCTGGGATGCCTGCTGTGGTTGGTCTTCCTCCTCCTCCTCAAAGCCACATTTCTCCTCTGACTCCTCTTCCTCACACTCCTCTTCCAGCGTTTCTGCAGGTCCAGCAAGTGATGCTGATAAGGCTGTTTCTGGTGGTGATGGTGACCACAACACTTCCTCTTCCTCTCACTCATCTATGGCCTGATCCAGCACTCTTCGCAGGGCACGTTCCAGGAAGAAAACAAATGGGATGATGTCGCTGATGCTGCCTTCAGTGCGATTGACTAGGTTTGTCACCTCCTCAAAAGGATGCATGAGCCTACAGGCATTGCGCATGAGCGTCCAGTAATGTGGCAAAAAAATTCCCAGCTGCGCAGAGGCTGTCCTAGCACCCCGGTTATACAAATACTCGTTGACGGCTTTTTCTTGTTGGAGCAGGCGGTCGAACATTAGGAGTGTTGAATTCCAACGTTTCGGGCTGTCGCAAATCAAGCGCCTCACTGGCATGTTGTTTCGCCGCTGGATATCTGAAAAGTGCGCCGTGGCCGTGTAGGAACACCTGAAATGGCCACACACCGTCCTGGCCAGTTGATGTGGAGCAAGACGCAGCAGCAGAAGAGGACTCAGCCAAGGAGGTTATCGAAGAGGATGGAGTAGGAGGAGTAGAGGAGGTGGCAGCAGACCTGCCTGCAAGTCGTGGTGGTGTCACCAACTCCTCTGCAGAGCCAAGCATTACATGCTTGGCAGCCATCAGCAGGTTTACCCAATGCGCAGTGTAGGTGATATACCTGCCCTGACTGTGCTTTGCAGACCAGGTATCAGTGGTCAGATGGACCCTTGACCCAACACTGTGTGCCAGGGATGCCATGACTTCCTTTTGCACAATAGAGTACAGGTTGGGGATTGCCTTTTGTGAAAAGAAATTTCGGCCGGGTACCTTCCACTGCGGTGTCCCAATAGCTACACATTTTTTGAAGGCCTCAGACTCCACCAGCTTGTATGGTAAAAGCTGCCGGGCTAAGAGTTCCAACAAGCCAGCTGTCAGATGCCGGGCAAGGGGGTGACTCTGTGACATTGGCTTCTTACGCTCAAACATGTCCTTGACAGACACCTGACTGTGGGAAGATGAGCAGGAACTGCTCAAGGTGAGAGACGGAGTGGCGGATGGTTGAGAGGGGGCAAGGAGGACAACAGTGGTTGACGTGACTGAAGATGCTGCACCAGGAGGAGGATGGTGGCTTTGAGCTTGTGTGCTGCTTGTACTCGTCATCATGCGTCATCATATGTTGATCCCATAGGCGTTTGTGATGTGCGATCATGTGCCTTCGCAAAGCAGTTGTACCTAGGTGGGTGTTGGATTTCCCACGACTCAGTTTCTTTTGGCACAGGTTGCAAATGGCATCACTGTTATCAGAGGCAGACACATAAAAAAATGCCACACTGCTGAGCTTTGCAATGACGGCATTCTGGTGGTGGCAACAGCATGCGTTGATTGGCATGCTGTCTGACCCGGGGTGCAGATACATGCTGTCTGACTGTGCCACTAGCTCCTTGCGACAACCTCCCCCTCCTCCTCCTCCTCTCTGTCTCCCCATCTGAACTTTCCCCCTGTTCTTCTTCTCTTCGAGCGGGCACCCACGTGACATCCCCGGACACATCGGCATCATCAACCGCTTCACTTGTATCTGACAACTCAGCAAAGGAAGCAGCAGCGGGTACATCATCATCATCATCATTACACCATACGTCCATGTGTGTAATGCTGCCTGACTGAGTCATATCCCTTTTATCTACAACCTCTGGCAATAATGGTTGCGCATCACTCATTTCTTCCAACTCATGTGTAAATAACTCCTCTGACAGATCAAGTGAAGCAGCTGTGATGCTAGTGTTGGTGGTGGCGGCATGCAGGCGAGTGGTAACTTGAGAGGTACCCGAAGCTGAGCTGGAGGAGGATGGTGCGTCAAGGTTCCGAGTGGAAGCTGTAGAAGATTGGGTGTCCTGTGTTAGCCAGTCAACTATGTCCTCAGAACTTTTCGAGTTCAGGGTACGTGGCCTCTGAACACTGGGCATTATTCCAGGGCCAAAGGGAATCACAGCACCACAACCACGACGGCCCCTGCGGGGTGGCCTGCCTCTGCCAGTCATTTTTTTATTTGTTTAGTTGTACTATGCGTGCAAGCTACTGACACCAGATATGAGTGGCACTGTGCACTGGCAGAAGTTGGCAGAGTAGACGATGTAGGCATGACACACGCCTGCAGACAACTAACTGCTATTCTATTGCAGTCAAAATTGTGTTTTTTTTTTTTAATTTAATCTACTATGCCACCAGATATATGAGTGGTGGCACTGGGCAAGTGGGCACAGTATACACTATGGGCCAGATTCTCGTACATCGGCGCATCTTTATGCGGGCGTACGCCATCGTAACTTAGAGAGGCAAGCTCCATATTCTCGAATCAGAAGCGTTCATTTTTGCGCCTGCGCAGCGCAAATTCGTCGGCGTAAGTGGGCGTAAGTGAAAGTAGGAAGGAAGTGGGCGTGATCCATTTAAATGAACCGTGACCCCATGCAAATGAAGGTCTGAACGGATGGCGTATGCGCCGTCACGTGATCGTGTGTCCCCCGCCCCTATGCGTATACGCACAACGTGATTGGTGAGTTGCTCCGACCAATTGATTATGCTAAGACAGGCGCCCGTCAAGAGCAAAGGTACACCTGTTAGTTTTGGTTTGGTGATCTTACTTTTGCTGTGCGTTGAGACATGTCTGCTGAGCGTTCTCGAAGACGGAAAAAAAAATTCTCTGCTGATGAGAGGGCCATCATTCTTGCTGGCATGGAGAGGCACTATGACCGCCTCCATGGGTCCCGCAGCAAAAACACAAGCAAGGGGAAAAGGGATGAGATCCTTCAGAGGATCACAGATGAGGTGAATGCTGTGGGCAATGAGGCAAGGAGGCCCAAAGATATAGCCAAAAAGATCAATGATCTTCGCCGGAGGGTCAAAGACAAGATGGCTCTCATGGCGAGGCATGTCAGGGGCACTGGTGGGGGACCTGCCTCAAGGGTCCGTCTGACACCTGATGAGGAGGTTGTTGCCCGGTGCCTTACCAGGGTGCAAGTGGAGGGAATGCCGGGCTATGATTCTGTTCACCCGCCCTTGAGGACAGGTAAGTGTTTATTTCTACTATCTGGTGTGTAGCATGTGAGGGGGGAAGGGAATATGTGACAAGTGTGTGGGTCCACCAACATGTGAATGTTTTGTGTCATCCACAGATGTCCAGGATGTAGCTGGGCTGTCTCGTGCCCCTGCCCGTCCCACACCATCCCCTGATGATGATACCCCTGCCCATCCCACACCATCCCCTGATGATGATGCCCCTGCCCGTCCCACACCATCCCCTGATGATGATGCCCTTGACCCCCAGGGAAGGCAAGCCGCATTGGTGGAGGAGAGTGGTGGCCACACCTCCATTGAGGAGGTTCTTCAAGATGCCAGGCCTGAAGCCTCTCGTGGGCCCAGGAAGGCAACGAGGAAAAACAGTGGGGTTTACGATTTGCTGCCTGTGACCCTGACCACTGCACAGGACAACCAGACCTGCCTTATGGGTGCGATGGCCCAGGACATAAGTCGAGTGGCTGACAGCCTTGGGGAGAGGGGGCATGTCACCGATGTTCTGCAGGACGTTGCAGGCAACACCACTGCAACAATATCGTGTTTGCGGGATCTACAAACCACCACGGCAACCCTTGTGGCAGAGGTGCGGAACCTAAATGAGGCAGTCCAGGGCCACACAGTTACCATTGTGGGAGTACAGACAGAGACCAATAACCTCCTGAGGAGGATAGCGGTGGCATTAGAGGGCAGGCCTCCAGCCCCGGTGGATGCTCCTCCGCCTGATGCAACCCCCCCTCAACCAGGCAGTTGAGGAGCCGTGGCCGTGGCAGCAGCCAGGGCAATTAGTTTTTTTTTTTTTTTTTTCTTATTGCTCTGGTAAAGAGTGTTTTTTTTTATTTTATTATTGCTCTGGTAAAGAGTGTTTTTTTATTTTATTATTGCTCTGGTAAAGAGTGTTTTTTTAATTTTATTATTGCTCTGGTGAAGAGTTTCTTATTATTTTTGATTCAAAATGCACACGGTGAGGCGTGCAGATTAGTGTGACTGGTGTGTGAATGGGGGGGGTGACACTCCTGCCAGCAAAGGGGTGTCACCCTCTGCCGTGTGAATGGTGTATGAATGTACAGTGACATAATTGGAGCCTTGGTGTTGCTGCTCCCTAGTACCATGCGGTGTACTTCGGTCTAATCCAATTTGATGAGGATGTGGGGTGTGTGTGCTAGGGACCACAGTGGTGTGCATGCATGCATGCATTCTACTTGTGCCATGATTAATGTGTGTGTTTAACGTTCAAAGATACGTTCAACGAGGCATCTCCTGATTGCTGATCCCTCAGAAGACGGGGTATCCTCGGTCAGGGGGGGATTGTGTGGTTGGGGGGTCAGGTCATCACGTAGCTCAATCTGCAGGCCCCTTCTCTCGGCGAAGTTGTGCAGAATGCAACATGCACCGATGATCTGGCACACAAAGTTTGGGGAATACAACAGGGTACCCCCAGACTTATCCAGGCCTCAGAAACGGGACTTCAGGAGGCCAAAGGTGCATTCCACCACTCCCCGGGTACTTATGTGTGCTGCATTGTATCTTTCCTCTCCTGGGGTTTGGGGATTCCGGAATGGAGTCATGAGATGGGGTCCAAGTGCATATGCAGAGTCACCTGGAAGGGAAAAGACAGGAGGATGTTAGTCGTGCATGTGCCCCTCGTGATGTCTGCATCATGGGGGGGGGGGGCAGTCATACCTGACACCCATGTCACTCACCAACCAGCCAGCTGTCCCCATACACGTTCTGTTTGAATTCTGTTGGGATGGTGCTTTGACGGTATATGTAGCTGTCATGGCTGGACCCTGGGTGTTTGGCACGGACGTGCCATATGAGGCCTTGGGCATCGACTATCACCTGTACATTGATTGAATGCCAGTGCTTCCGATTGCGGTATATGTGCTCTGTCTCACGGGGGGGCTGTATTGCCACATGTGTGCAATCAATGGCCCCCACAGTGCGTGGGAATCCTGCAATTCTAACAAAATCTGCCCTTGCCTTATTCCGCTGATGCTCCTGGGTGGGTCTGATGATTTGGTTGGACATGTGTTTGAGGATTGCGGGGACAACCTGGTGCACACATCTGCTCATGCTGGTTTGTGACATCCCAGCCACAGATCCACTTGTCCGCTGAAAAGATCCACTGGCGAGGAAATGCAGTGTTGCCAGGACCTTGATCAGTGGCTGCACTGCATGTGAGCAGCGTGTTGGGCTGGTGATGTCATCCTACAGGATTGTGGTTATTTCCTGGATGGCTTCAGTGTTGAATCTGAAGAGGCGATACACCTCTGATTCACCGATGGCAAAGATGTTTAGTGGCGTTCGGTAAATCCGCTCCCGTGCCCTCCTCCTTCTCCTTCTAAGCGCCTGGGCGCACACTAGTTGTGCTATGACCATGCCTGCCCCTGGCATGTTGGCATACAGAAGTCTTGTCCTGAAAGTGTGGTTGCTCAGCTCGTCCGTAACGGTGCTGCTAAAGCTGCTCTCCAGCTGACCTGCACACGTCTGGTGCAAAGTTGTCCCTGCTTTTATGAGGGGCAAGTTTAGACTGGACGTACAGCTTACGCGCACCGCACGTAGCCTGCGTCGGGCGGTCGTATGTTTGGGAATTGCCGTATCTCCCTCATTTGCATATTTGATTAGGAAATCAATGGGAACGCTGGGTGCTCTCTGCGTAAATATGCGCCTACGCTACGCCGGCGTACAAGAGTTGCGCCGATCGGAAGAATCCTATTTTCAGGCGTATCTGGTTCTGTGGGTACGGCACATAGATACGACGGCACATCTGTACACTTACGCCGCGCATCTCCAGATGCGCCGGCGTAACTCCTTTGAGAATCTGGCCCTATGAGCCTAACACACGCTGGCAGCCAGGCAACTGACTACTATTCTATTGCAGTCAAATATTATTATTTTTTTAAATGTTATGTACTGTGCCACCAAGATAGATGAGTGGTGGGTGGCACTGGGCACAGTGTACGCTGTACCCCTGACACACGCTGGCAGCCAGGCAACTGACTACTATTCTATTGCAGTAAAAAAAAAATGTTTTAAATGTTATGTACTGTGCCACCAAGATAGATGAGTGGTGGGTGGCACTGGGCACAGTGTACGCTGTACCCCTGACACACGCTGGCAGCCAGGCAACTGACTACTATTCTATTGCAATCAAATATATATTTTTTTAAATATTATGTACTGTGCCACCAAGATAGATGAGTGGTGGGTGGCATTGGGCACAGTGTACGCTGTACCCCTGACACATGCTGGCAGCCAGGCAACTGACTACTATTCTATTGCAGTAAAAATATATATTTTTTAAATGTTATCTACTGTGCCACCAAGATAGATGAGTGGTGGGTGGCACTGGGCATAGTGTACGCTGTGATCCTGACACACACACACACTGCCTAGCAGGCAACTGCAATTAGATTACAGAGAGAAAAAAAAAGCAGACTGATATACTAGCCC
Source organism: Rana temporaria (assembly GCF_905171775.1). Classification (NCBI taxonomy): domain Eukaryota; kingdom Metazoa; phylum Chordata; class Amphibia; order Anura; family Ranidae; genus Rana; species Rana temporaria. The sequence continues at coordinate 85,599,390 of NC_053494.1, read as the reverse complement.
TAAAAAGGGCTTTTTGGGGTGCTATCCTTACAGCAGAGATCAGATGAGTCTTTCAGGACTGGAGTGGACACTGAAAACGCTAGCCTAGCTATAGATTTCCCTATAAATTCAGCAGCAGCAACACTCTCCCTCCTCTCACTAAGAATGCAGGTTCAGAATGAATCTAAAATGGATGCTGCAGAAAGTGGTCAGGAGGCTCCAGGAGAAATTTGGGGAACGCAGGAGTAAAGAACAACTCAGAAAAAGATGGTCAGACCTGAAGTTGAAAGAGCCCGAGCAACTGGAGAGGATAAAAAGAGTCATTAGAAGAAGTAAGTAATTTTCCTGTGTAATCAGTATTTGGGTTTGTTCTTTGTGGCATGTGGTTTTTCTTTCAGGTTGAACTGAATTTTGTTATGTTTGTGGGCACAATATTTTGTCGTCGGAGTTGTCGTTCATTCGATGACTCTAAATAATAAAAGTAGATCTTTGTGAGAAATAGCATCATGCCTAGTTCGCATGGGCAAATGGAAGTTGAAACACCGAATCAGACAAAAGGATCGTCTTTTTATTATTTCTGATCGAACGATGACTCCTACGACCAATTATTGGACCCACAAACATGAAAGTTGCGACATATTTTGGGTTTTAGGTGGCATCAATTGTGGAATTGATTTAGATGTGTTCCTAACTAGATTTTAATATTAAATAATAACTCAATATACAGAAAAAGGAGAGTCTGCTCAGCAGTTGGTTACACATGTGGACTCAGTAGCACAATTGTTGGCCACAAGAACAACCTATGTAGGGTGTCACACAGAGGTGAGCTGACCGACCAACGTAATTTTTCTACACCGGCGCATAGGGACGAGCTGAGCAGCCACACTTGCAGGACAACAATCTGTATGCCAACATGCCAGGGGCATCCATGGTCATACCTATACTACTGGCTTTAGATGCGCGTAGAAGGAGGAGGGCACGGGAGAGGATATACCGACCTTGCATAAACGTCTTTGGCATGGGGGATTCGGAGGTGTATCGCATCTTCAGATTCAGCCCTACTGCCATCCTGGAATTAACCACAACCCTGAAAGATGACATCACCAGCCAGACACGCCGCTCACATGCAGTGGGGCCGCTGGTCAAGGTACTGGCAACACTCCATTTCCTTGCCAGTGGCTCGTTTCAGCGTACAAGTGGAGTTGTGGCTGGGATGGCACAATCCTCCATTAGCAGATGTGTGCACCAGGTTGTCCCCGCAATCCTCAGACGCATGGCCAACCAAATCATCAGACCCACCCAGGAGCACATGCGGGTGAAGGCAATGCGTGATTTCTACAAAATTGCAGGATTCCCACGCACCGTGGGGGCCATTGATTGCACACATGTGCCACTACGCCCCCCCGTGACACAGAGCACATATACCGCAATCAGAAGCACTGGCATTCCATCAACGTACAGGTGATAGCCGATGCCCAATGCCTCATCTGGCACGTCTGTGCCAAACACCCAGGGTCCAGCCACGACAGCTACATATACCGTCAAAGCCCCATCCCAACAGAATTTGAACAGAACGTGTATGGGGACAGCTGGCTGGTTGGTGAGTGACATGGGTGTCAGGCATGACTGTCCGCCCCCATGATGCAGACATCACGAGGGGCACATGTACGACTAACATCCTCCTGTCTTTTCCCTTCCAGGTGACTCTGCATATGCACTTGGACCCCATCTCATGACTCCATTCCGGAATCCTGAAACCCCAGGAGAGCAAAGATATAATGATCCACACACACGTACCTGTGGAGTGGTGGAACGCACCTTTGGCCTCCTGAAGTCCCGTTTCCGATGCCTGGATAAGTCTGGGGGTACCCTGTTGTATTCCCCAAACTTTGTGTGCCAGATCATCGGTGCATGTTGCATGCTGCACAACTTCGCCGTGAGAAGGGGCCTGGAGATTGACATACGTGATGACCTGACCCCCGAACCAGACAATCCCCCCATAACCGAGGCTACCCTGTCTTCTGAGGGAAGAGCAGTCAGGAGATGCCTCACAGTAGGCATCTTTGCACATTAAACACACACATTCATCATGGCACAAGAATAATGCACGCATGCACACCACTGTGGTCCCTAGCACACACACCCCACATCCTTATGAAATTGGATTAGCCCAAGTCCACCATTCAGGACTTGTGAGCAGCAACGCCACGACAAGGCTCCAATTATGTTGCTGGACATTCATACACCATTCACACGGACCTGGGGATCACTTCTCCCTGGTCCTGGGGATCACTTCTCCACCACAACCGGCAGGAATGTCACCCCCACATTCAAACATCATTCACACTGTAGCCTGCACTACTAACCGTGTGCTTGGGCTACAAAATAACATAAAACACTCATAACCTGAGTAAAATAACAAAAAAACATAAAACACTCATAACCTAAGTCAAAATAAAACAACAACAAAAAAATACCGGCGCTGCCATGCCCCACGACTGCGGCGGCCACGGCCCCGGCTCCTCAGGATAGACTCATGGGGGGGGGAATCAGGAGGAGGAGGAGCATCCCCTGGTCTCTGCACGCCTGGTGGCCTGCCCTCCAACGCCAGGGCGATGCGGGTGAGGACCACATTGGTGTCCTCCTGCAGCCTCACCCCTGCCTGGATGGCTGCCGTGTTGGCTCTGAAAGCCTCTGTCAGGGCGCGCACCTCCTGACCCATGCCTGCTGTGGTGGTCTGCAGATCATACATGCAGGTGATCACAGCTAAGGAGTTGCATGCCACATCCTGCACAGACTCCTTTATGGAGGCCATGCTGTCTGCCATGTGCTCCATACTCATGGCAACCTGAGCCAGATGGCGGGTCTGGCGGGCCTGGTCCCTCCGCAGGTTTTCTGGCAGAACATCTGCCACCCCCCTTGTCTTCCTGGTCGCCTTCCTGGGTCCTGAATTGGCTTGGAGCCTAGGAGAAGGGGAGACCCTTGGGGGGGAAGCACTGTTGGGGGAGGAGCGGGAGGGGCTACCCCTGATGGAGGCCTGACTGGTGCCAGCCATAGGGGAAGACTCCTCCAAATGGAGAAGGACCTCATTGCCACTCATCACCTCCTCCTCCTCAACCACCTTCTGAGGAGAGCTGTGGCCACTACCTTCCACAGATGACTCGTGGCTCAGGTGGTCTGCCTCAGACTGATGTCCGGGGGAGGCTGTAGACTGGCCAGATGGCCCAGCACCCTCCTGCACATCTGTGGATGACACAAAACATTCACATGTTGGAGGATCGACACACTTGTCACATTTTCCCTTCCACCCCCTCACATACTACATACCAGATAGAAAAAAAAACACACTTACCTGTCCTCAAGACCTCCTCAATGGAGTCAAAGCCTGGAACTCCCTCCACGTGATGCCTGTGGAGGCACTGGGCAACCACCCGCTCCTCAGAACTGAGCGTCACAGTAGTGGCTGGTCCCCCTCCAGTGCCCCTGGCATGAGTGGTCATCTTAGTCAGCTTACCTCGAACCACGCGCCGCAGATCATTGATCTTTTTCAAGATCTCATTGGGGGTCCTGGCCTCACTCCCCAAAGCATTCACATCATCTGCGATCAATGCCAGAATCTCCCTCCTCCTGGCCACGGTGGTATTGGCACTCTCTGGCCCATGGAGGTACCTATCATATTGGGTCATGGCCCTGACAAACAATGATAGCCCTCTCCTGTGGGGAGTAATTCAGCTTCCTCTTCTTCCCAGCTGCTGACATGGCTCCAAAACACACACCTACAAACAACAGAACAAAAGCACCTTGCTTCAGGGGGGGGAAGCAAGAGGATGTACTTTTGCACTGGACAGGCACATGTTTGGGCGTATCTATGCCCTGGGCGCATCTCACTAATTACGCCGGGCCTAGTTCGTATCGCACTGATTATGCTGGGCCGAGTTCTGAGCATGCGCAGAGAGGCGCTGAACATAGTCAGCGTTACTGCGCCGTCCGGTCGGCCCTTCATTTGCATTGGGTCACGGCTCATTTCAATGGAACAAGCCCACTTCCTTCCTACTTTCAATTACGCCGGCTTACGCCTCGTAATTTACATTGCGCTGGCGCATCGTCGGGCGCAAATACTCTGAGGATACGGCACTTGCCTCTCTAAGTTGAACCGGTGTAACGTAAATGAGATGCGCTACGCCGCTCTATATATGCACCGATGTACGTGGATCTACCCCAATGTTTTTTAGTTCTCTTTCAGCCCTCTAATCTTTTAAAATCATGTTTACCTTTTCTTCAACCTTGTAGGGCGCAATGAAGCAGCAAGGCAGGAGGATGAAAACACACAAGCCACACCCCCGAGGGATGTTGACGAAGGGGAACCTGCCACCACATCCGGTAAAAGTATCATATACCACAGCTTCAGGTAATCTAGATGTAGGCCTACATAATTTTAATACATGGTTTGGTCCCACATTTCAGGAACAAGTCGTGCTGGTGAGGGACTTGACACATATAGTGCCCAGCTCTTGATTCCAGAAGTGTTGTCGTGCAGGGCACAGATAGAAGTCATCCGTCTTGCATCAAGAGAGGCCCCGTACACACGACAGAGTTTCTCGGCAGAATTCACCGAGAAACTCGGTCAAAACCCGGATTCTGCCGAGAAACTCTGTCGTCTGTACAGTTTTGGCTCGATGGAGCCGCCGAGGAGCTCGACGAGAAAATAGAGAACATGTTCTCTATTTTCTTGTTGTTCTATGGGAGAAGGCGGCCCGCCGAGCTCCTCGGCGGCTTCATCCCAAAACTCGACGAGGAACTCGACGTGCTTTGCACGTCGAGTTCCTCGGCCGTGTGTACGGGGCCAGAGATTCGTGAGAAATCAAAAAGGGTGGAACTACAGCCCAAAAATTTGATCGATGTTCTGGGGAGGGTTTTTTTTTATTTTTTATTGAAGGTTTGATTTTTGTTTGATTATGTTTTAAAAAAACCTTGATTGTATATTTGTAAATGATAAAAAAAAAAAAAAAAACTTGATTTTATCTATGTTAAACAATAAAAACATATTTGCAAGATCAAACATGTGTGGCTAGTTCTTATATCAATGCTGACTAATAAAAGAACTAAAAAGCTAAAATACACAAAAATTGTAATTTAGTAAATTAACAAACAAATTAGACTGTTTATTGCAGAAAAGATTTTATTCAGCCAAGATCTGGCATTGGATTGGCCCCCCTCCCCATAAAATCATCAACATATGCTTGCCGCACTGCACGTGCGCTTTGGGGGGCCAAGCCTGTATGGCTAGCCTCACGGGCCGCCTCCGGAGCAAGATCAACTGCCTCATCAGGAAATACTGTTAAGTAGGTTGAGGAATGTCTTTTCAGAAAGTTATGCAAAATACAGCAACATAGGATTATATGGTTCCACTTGTATTCTGCCATGTTTATGGCAGTCAAAAACAAACGAAATCGGCTGGCCATGATGCCAAAATGCATTCTCAACCACCCGTCTGGCTCTGGCCAGCCTATAATTAAAAACCCTCCTCTCAGGGGTGAGGGTGCCTCATGAGGTGGGGACCCAAGCCAAACGCCTCATCTGCGATAAATACAAAGGGCAGCCCCTCTTCGTTCTCCTCCGCAGGTGGCAATCCAAGGTCCTCCGACTGAAGCCGTTGGGCGAACTCGTTCTGAGAAAAGACCCCGCCGTCCGACATCCGGACATTTTTCCCAACATCCAGGTACATAAACTCATAATTGGCAGACACCACCGCCATCAGCACGACGCTGTGGAACCCCTTGTAATTAAAATAATGGGATCCGGAATGGGGTGGGGGCACAATGCGGACGTGCTTGCCATCAATGGCTCCTCCGCAGTTCGGAAAGTTCCAACGCTGTGAGAAGTCCACTGCCAAAGTCTGCCATTCCTGTGGCGTGGTGGGGAACTGTAAAGAAAAAGAAACAAAAAATAAATTCAAACAAACATTGCTAACAGAATATTACAAAACATTCTGGGATCCTAAAAAAAGGAGATCATTAATTTCAAGTATTATTTTAAGAGACATAAATAATAAGGGATCACTAAGCAGATTAATCACCACCTCTGATGGCAAAAAAAAAAAAAATCTTAGGGGGAGGGGGGGCCCGAGATGAGTTGGTGACCTCAAAAACCACACCAAAAAAAAAGGTGAATTATACAGTTAAAAAAAAAACTGGACTACAATGGAGGCCAAAAATAAAGGGGGATATAGGGGGACACAAAATGCAGCACTACAATGGAGGCCAAAAATAAAGGGGGATATAGGGACTGGGCTAGGTGTGTTTGGCCACAAAATAGAATGCTGGACAGGTTGGCTATAGAAAAGATGCATGTAGGCCCAAAAAAATAAATAAAAGTACAGCATGCATGGAGACAAAGGGAACATTCACAGCATATTACAAACAGGTTAATTAGGGACTGTTTGAAGAAAAAAAAAAAAGGCATGCAATAAATACTAGATTCAGATACCTTTATGCGGGCGTAGCATATCTCCTATACGCTACGCCGCAGTAACTTTGAGAGGCGAGTATGGTATTTAGAATGATTTTGCGGCTGAAGTTACGGCGGCGTAGCGTATTTGGGCCGGCGTAAGCCCGCCTAATTCAAATGTTGAAGCTGTGGGCGTGTTTTATGCAAATTAAGTGTGACCCCACGTAAATGACGTTTCTAACAAACGGCGCATGCGCCGTCCGTGAACGTATCCCAGTGCGCATGCTCCAAATCACGTTGCAAATAGTCAATGCTTTCGATGTGAACGGAATATACGCCCAGCCCCGCGTATCTTTACTGTGACGGGCAAGCGTACGTTCGTGAATAGGCGTATCTTGTTGATTTACATATTCTAGGTGTAAATCAGCGTACACGCCCCAAGCGGCCAGTGTAAAAAGGCAGTTAAGATACGACGGCATAGGAGATTTACGCCGGCCATATCTTAGCAACATTTAAGCGTATCTCAGTTTGAGCATACACTTAAAGTTGCGACGGCACGGATTCGGACTTATGACGGCGTATCTACTGATACGCCCATCGTAAGTCTATATGAATCTGCCCCATAGTTTGTGCATTTAAAGGACACCACTTTCCTTAACATATTCCTCCTGCAGAACCTGAATTATGGCAGAACAGGTATCCGGGATTATGAGGCCCAGAGCCTGGGGGGAGATGCCCGTCGAGAACTTCAAGTCCTGCAGACTTCTTCCTGTTGCAAGGTACCGCAACGTAGCAACAAGCCTCTGCTCAGCAGTGATGGCTTCCCGCATAACAGTGTCCTGCCTGGTGATATATGGCGACACCGAAGCCAAAAGCTGCTGAAATACGGGGTCAGACATCCTCAGAAAATTCCTGAAATCATCAGGGTTGTTTTCTTGGATCTCCCGCAGCAGAGGCATATGAGAGAACTGGTCCCTGCGAAGAAACCAGTTCTTGGTCCACAACCTCCTCCTCACCCTGTTCATGGACCAGAGCCGGGATACAGCACACATCCCAACAACAAGCACAGCACGATCTCGGCGACGAGAACGTACCCGCAACATGGCTAGAAAACGGTCATCAAATCAGATCGGACTAAAAAAAACGCCCTGAAGAACAGAAAGGCCTATGAAGAACGACCTGCAAAACAGGAACGTGCAGACAAGAACGCACTGCCAAAACAATTACGAACTGAATACAAGCACTGTAAGACAGATACGAACCCAAAAGCACAAACTGTACAACAGAAAACGAAATTTAAAGCACGAAGACTGTAAAGCGCAAATCATCTCTCACCAAACTTTTACTAACACGCAGCAACATGATATCAGCAAAAGAGGCCGTCTTCCGCATGGAAATTACCCTTTATAGTGCCGTCGTGCGTGCTATACGTAACCGCGCTTTGATAGAGCTTTTTGAAAAAACGATGGTGTGTAGGCAACGTCGTTTTTTAAAATGACGTTTTTTTCATGCTAAAAAAATACATTTTTTTCATGCTAAAAAACTACATTTTTTTCATGCTAAAAAACAACGTTTTTTTCAAGACAAAAAACGACCGTGTACGCGGCATCAGAGTTTTTCCTGACGGAAATTTCCGATCATGTGTATGGGGTAGTTATATCCTTGTTTATCCCCTGACATATATAATGTGCCGCTAGTGTCACGTACACACAATTAGGCTTTTGCCCGGCCAAAAGCACATCGGAATTCATCGGAATATCCGATGAAAAAACTCTGATGGGGCTACAGAAGATCGGAATATCCGATGGAAAAAGTCAGTCGGGATTTTTCCAATGTGAAATTCCAAATGTGTGTACAAGCCATTAGTTGTCTCCCCATTGCTCAGCCAGTACGTATAGCATGAGATTAAAGCCCATTATCAGTCAAGAGTAGTGGCAGCCCATCAAGAGGGGGCACACAGATGTGCCCCCCAAGCTAGTCATTAAAAAAAGGTCACTTTAAGAGTGTTTAGGCGCCGGACACACAGCTGCCTATGGCAAGCTTTTCCAGTATGCAATCAGCTGATTGCAACTGGGAAGCTTATTCGTCTGTGTTTAGGGAGTGTTCAGTGCACAAGTGATGTGCCTCGAACACTCCCACTCTACAAAGATTGGTCTCTTTAGCCTTCTGTGCTGTGTGTTTTTTGACTGGCAAGGATCAGAGGATGGTGGGCGGTGCTTTTTTCGGCACCACTTCCAGGTTTCCGGGCCACCGCTCATTGTGCTGTGGACTATGCAATGTGTGGTTAATCATGGAAGGCTTGAGCAGCGTAGCGGCACTCTGTGATTCTGGGCGGCTAACGGTAAGGCTAACTTCAGTGTCGGCACTGTGGACTCTGTACTGCACTGACAGTACAGTACAGTTCCCCGGGGGAACTTAATGCATCCTGCACTGCCTCTACCTGGAGCCCCACCATGTCCTGCCGTCAGATTTCCAAGCAGCACTACCTAAGGACCTCCCTCCAAGCCTGCACTGTCAGCAGATCAGAATGATGGCATCACATGGGAAAACAAGGAGAGACAGAACTGCAGGCTAGGAGAGTCGGATTAAAGGTAAATGGGGGGGGGGATGGGGTCTGGGAAAGTTGTTTATACTCTATACAGGGGGGCAACGGGGGTATTGAGCATTGAAGCATTGTGATGTGTGATCCTATGTCACTATGCAGTACTAAGTCAGTACATATCCATCACGGGACTGGAATGCATTGTGCTGGTATATAGGGCTGGCCTGACACTGCAGGGTTCTGTGCATAGTACTCTGCCAGTAATGTCATTTGCTGCATCTCCATTGGCAGACTTCAAATCACTGGGTTCTACTGATTCATACAAACAGTCCAATGGCAAGGAGACATGTATATCATGCATCTCTTTTTAATACCTTCAGCTTTTACACAGCATGCTGTCCTTGAGTATAATACTCACCAGCAATAGATTGGATCACATAGAGCTGCTTAGTTATTAGTGCAGAAAGCCAATTGCACCCTAATGGCTCCACACAAATAACAATCTCCAAATTACTATTTTTTGCTTACATGGAGTATATTACTCACTATTTGTGCATTGCAACACATAATTTAATTACTATAACAATACATTGCACCCTAATAGCTAATTAGGTAACTGCATTATAATGACACGCTCCAAATTACTATTCTCATTAGGCACGTGCATTTCGTTTCGTTCCGAATCGAAATTCGGACACATTTTTCATTATTCAGACATTCGGATGCATACGAATTCCCGAATTGTAATATTAATGAATTTAACCGAATCCAACAGAACGTTTTCGAATCGAAAACCCGCAGACAAAATTCGAAAACAAATTCTATTCGAATTGAATTAGAAAACAATTCGATTCGAAAACAAATTCGAATGAAAATTGAAAACAAATTTGAATCAAAATCTAAAAAATATAAATCGATTTATAAAAAGAATACAATAAAATAGAATATAAAATAATAAAACAATTGAATGAAAATCAAAGAATAGTAAAGAACAGAATGTAATTTAATAGAATGTAATCAAATACAATAGAATATGACCTGGCTTCTTCTATCTATCTTCCATTTTCTGAAATTCGAAATTCATATAGAATGAACTCCAAATTCGACATGCAGGAAGTGCAGAGTCACGGCTTAAATCAGGAAGTTAATGGGAGGAACAAAGGGTTCAAGGCAACTAAGATTCAAGGTAGGATCATTCAAGGATTTTTCCAGGGAACTGTTCAGCATTCCAGGTGGCTCAGCAAGCAGATTCATTGCCAGTAGGGATGAGCCGAATACCCCCCGGTTCGGTTTGCAGCAGAACATGCGAACAGGCAAAAAATTTGTTCCAACACTGAGGTTAGGTGAGGTTGAAAAAAGACAGTCCAACCTATTTGCTTTCCTTAATCCCATCATTTTTGCATAAATCACAATTAGGGATGAGCCGAACTCTCCCCAGTACGCTTCACACCAGAACTTGCTAACAGAAAAAATATTTGTGCGAACATGCGAACACCGTTAAAGTCGAACATGCGAACACACGAACATGAAAAAAGTGCTAATTTTAAAGGTTAATATGCAAGTTATTGCCATAAAAAGTGTTTGGGGACCTGGGTCTTGCCCCAGGGAACATGTATCAATGCAAAAAAAAGTTTTAAAAACAGCAGTTTTTTCGGGAGCAGTGATTTTAGTAATGCTTAGTGAAACAATAAAAGTGAAATATTCCTTTAAATTTCGTACCTGGGGGGTGTCTATAGTATGCATGTAAAGTAGCGCATGTTTCCGTGTTTATAATAGTCTCTGCACAAAATTACATTTCTAAAGGAAAAAAAGTAATTTAAAACTACCTGTGGCTATAATGAATTGTCGGGTCCTGGCAATACAGATAAAAGTAATTGAAAAACAAATGGCATGGGTTCGCCCCTTAGTCCATTACCAGGCCCTTTGGGTCTGGTATGAATATTAAGGGGAACCCCAAACCAAAATAAAAAAAAATGTGTGGGGGTCCCCCCCAAATTCCATATCAGGCCCTTCAGGTCTGGTATGGATATTAAGGGGAACCCTGCGCCAATTTTTTTCCAATATTTTTTCCGTCAGGTCAAAATAAAAACCTGGCAGGAAAAGAGGGGGGATGAGATAGCGCCCCTCCTTCTGAACTGTACCAGGCCACATGCCCTCAACATGGGGAGGATGTCCCCATGTTAATGGGGACAAGGGACTCATCCCCACAACCCTTGCCAGGTGGTTGTGGGGGTCTACATTGCATCAGAGGGGGTGGGGTCACCCATACACATCACTGGGTAACCCCAGAATTTCCTCTTGCGTCAGAGGGGGGCAGGGTCACCCACGCATGTGATGGGTGGCCCCGCCCTAAGCCTTATAAGAGCTGTCAGGCTGGAGCGTGTCATTCTTCGGGTGCCTCCCATGGAGGCAAGGTCGTGTGCATTGTATCCTTGCTGGAGATCGAGAATGGATTACATCGCTGGAGATCAAGAATGTAATACATCACTGGAATCTTTTTTTTCTTTTTTTTAAATAAAATACTTCTCCCAAGCTGTCTCCTGTGGTTTTTAACATTTTGACACTTTTTTTATGAAATGGTAGGGGAACAACTTTGCTGAGGATTCAGGCAAAACGTCGTCAGACAGATTCGGTCGGCAACAGATCAGGCAAAGTAGTACACAATCGAAATCCAAAGAGTGGTCAGGCAGGCAAAGGTCATACACGAGCTGGCGGTGATGTACTAAATCGGCAAGCTAGAGAGTAGTCAGGAATAGAGTTGAGCGGACACCTGGATGATCGGGTTCGGACCCGAACCCGGACTTTAAAAAAAAAAGGTCGGGTTCGGGACCGAACCCGACCCAAACTTTGACCCGAACCCGAACCCCATTGAAGTCAATGGGGACCCAGACTTTTGACTACAAAAATGTCTCTAAAAAAGGGAAAGGGCTGGAGGGCTGCAAATGGCAGCAAAATGTCGGGAAGAGCATGGCAAGTACTCTGGAAATAAATGTGGATAGGGAACTTAAAATAACATAAAAAATTCAAATAAAAAATAAAATCATTTTGACCTAGGAGGACGAGGTCCATATGTAGTAGGAGGTTGAGGTGGATGTGGCGGTGTAGGTGGAAGTGGAGGAGGAGGAGGTAGCCAACACAGCAGGTTTTGGTTTTTAATTGATTTATTTTTTAAATTAGGGTAACCCCCAAAAGAGTGAGAAAGATCTAAGGTTGCTACCTCATCCCTTTAAACCTGAACACAGAGTAATTACACAAGTTCTGGGGCTAATTTAATGTCGATAAGGCACCAAGTGAGTTTAATTAGCAGCACCTTAATCAGCCAGAGAACCTGTGTAATTAATATGTTTTTGCTTTTAAAGGGATGAGGTGGCAACCCTAGAAAGATCAGAAAGGGAACAGAAAAAAAAACAATGGCTGGGTAAGGCTGGGTAATGGCCCGGTGTCTATTCTGCACAAGGTACGGACAAGTCCTCTGGGATCCATGCCTGGTTCATTTTAATGAACATGAGCTTCTCCACATTGGCTCTGGACAGGCGGCTGCGCTTGTCTGTGATAACGCCCCCTGCCGTGCTAAATACACGTTCAGACAATACACTGGTCGCAGGGAAGGCCAGCACCTCCAAGGCGTAAAGGGCAAGGTCAGACCATGTGCCCAATTTGGAGACCCAGAAGTTTAAGGGGACATAGCCGTCATTCAGTACATGTAGGCGTGTGCACACATACTGCTCCACCATGTTGCTGAAATGCTGCCTCCTGCTAAAACGTTCCATATCAGCTGGTGGTGCTGTTTGTTGTGGCGTGCTGACAAAGCTTTTCCACATTTCGGCCATGCTAACCCTGCCTTCTGAGGTGCTGGTGGTGCCCCTGCTGCATTGGCGACCTCTTCCTCCTCCTCTGCCTTCGCCTTCTGCTTCCACTGTGCCCCCGCTGCCAGGTGGGAATTGCACCAGCAGCGCGTCTACCAGCGTGCGCTTGTACTGGCGCATCTTGCGTTAACGCTCCAGTGAGGGAATTAAGGACGGTACATTGTCCTTGTAACGGGGATCCAGCAGCGTGGCCACCCAGTAATCAGCACCTGTTATAATGTGCGAAACACGCCGGTCGTTGCGGAGACACTGCAGCATGTAGTTGCTCATGTGTGCCAGGCTGCCCAGAGGCAACGAAAAGCTGTCCTCTGTGGGAGGTGTATCATCTGTGTCCTCTGTATCCCCCCAGCCACGCACCAGTGATGGCCATGAGTTGGTCTGGATGCCATCCTGCTGTGAACATGGTTCCTCCTCCTCCTCCATGTCTTCCTCCTCCTCATCCTCCACCGCGTCATCCTCCAGAACTATGCCCTTGCTGGACAATTGTGTACCTGGCCTTTGTTGGTGCACGAACCCACCCTCAGAGCCACTTGTGAATGACTGCCCTGAAAGCCTTGGAAATGATCCCGATTCCTCCTCCTCCTCCTGTGCCACATCCTCTTCCATCATAGAACTGGGATAGTCACGCTGAGAGCGGTGTCATCGGCACTGGCCATGTTGGTGGAGTACTCGAAACAGCGCAACAAGGCACATAGGTCTCGCATGGAGGCCCAGTTATTGGTGGTGAAGTGGTTCTGTTCCGCAGAGCGACTCACACGTGCGTGTTGCAGCTGAGACTCCACTATCGCCTGCTGCTGCTCGCACAGTCTGGCCAGCATGTGCAAGGTGGAGTTCCACCTTGTGGGCACATCACATATGAGGCGGTGAGCGGGAAGGCCGAAGTTACGCTGCAGCGCTGCCAGGCGAGCAGCAGCAGGGTGAGAACGCCGAAAGTGTGCACAGATGGCCCGCACTTTCTGCAGCAGCTGTGGCATATCGTGGTAAGTTTTCAGGAAACTCTGCACCACCAAATTCAACACATGCGCCAGGCAAGGGATGTGCGTCAAACCGGCTAGGCCCAGAGCTGCTACGAGATTTCGCCCGTTATCGCACACCACCAGGCCCGGCTTGAGGCTCACTGACGCCAACCACTCATCGGTCTGTTGTTCCATGTCCCTCCACAACTCCTGCGCGGTGTGTGGTTTTTCCCCCAAACAGGAAAGTTTTAAAACTGCCTGCTGGCATTTACCCATGGCTGTGCTGAAGTTGGTGGTGAATTTGTTACGCTGACTGGATGAGGAGGCGGTAGAGGATGAGGAAGCGGAGTAGAAGGAGTTAGGAACAGGAGGCAAACTGAAGCACCCTGCAATCCTCGGTGGTGGAAGGACATGCGCCAAACTGCTATCCGCCTCAGGCCCAGCCGCCACTGCATTTACCCAGTGCGCTGCTAGGGAGATATAACGTCCCTGACCGTGCTTACTGGTCCACGTATCCGTAGTTAGGTGGACCTTGGCACAGATGGCGTTGCGCAGTGCACACCTGATTTTGTCCCCCACTTGGTTGTGCAGGGAAGGGATGGCTCGCCTGGAAAAGTAGTGGCGGCTGGGCACGACGTACTGTGGGACAGCCAATGCCATCAGGCTTTTAAAACTCTGCGTCTCCACCAGACGGAATGACAGCATTTCAAAGGCCAGTAATTTTGAAATGTTGGCATTCAGGGCCAGGGATCGCGGGTGGGTAGGGGGGGTACTTCCTCTTCCGCTCCTGTGTTTTGGAGATAGAGAGCTGAATGCTTCCATGGGACATTGTGGAGATGTTTGGGGACCCAGGTGGTAGTGTTGCTTGCCGGTCCATTAATTGAGGGGTGGCAGGTGGCACTGTCACTACAGAGGTGGATGAAGAGGCCGAGAGGCCCGAGACTGATGCAGAAGAGGAAGCAGGAGGAGCCAGAGACCTTTCTTGGTTTTTGAGGTGTCTACTCCACTGCAGCTCATGCTTTGCACTTAGATGCCTGGTCATGCAGGTTGTGCTCAGGTTGAGAACGTTTATGCCTCCCTTCAGGCTCTGATTGCACAACGTGCAAACCACGCGTGTCTTGTCATCAGCACATTGTGTGAAGAACTGCCACACTAGGGAACTCCTTGAACCTAGCTTTGGTGTGCTCGGTCCCTTGCTGCGTTGGGCAGTAGCAGGCGTATTGTCTAGGGGACGGACGCTCTGCTTTGGCACCCTGCTCCCTATTCTGCTGTGCTGGTGGCTCTGTGCGACCACCGTCTCTTCCTCCGAACTACATGGGTCACCTGCATGAGGTTGATTCCATGTCGGGTCGAGGACCTCATCGTCCTCCACATCATCTTCCACCCAGTCTTCACCACTACCCTCCTTGTCGGTCTGCACAATTGCAAAAGCACCAGCAGTTGGCAACTGTGTTTCATCATCATCCAAGACGTGCTGTGATGGTCCCCCATGTACTAATCTTGAAATATAAGTGGTTGGGCATCGGTGAACTCAATCTCTTCCACTTCTGGGGTTGGGCTAGGTGGATGGCCCTGGGAACACATGCTAACAGACTCATTGAAAAGAAGAAGAGACTGCTGCATGATTTGGGGCTCAGACTGCTTGGCTGATTTGCAAGGGGGTGAGGTGAAAGACTGATGGTGGACATCGGCTGCAGGCGCCAACTCTGAACTTTCAGCACAAGACTGGTTGGAAAACAATGTGAAGGAACTGGAGGCACTGTCAGCAACCCAATCTACTACCGCCTGTTCTGCTCCTGGCCTCAACATTTGTTGCAGGCTCTGTCGGCTACTCGCACCTGAGAAAGGTTTCACTTGTGTGTGTAGCTCTCACAGATCGACCACGTCCTCTCCCTGTAACAGGAGCACCACGACCGCGGCCACGTCCCTTATTTGACGTTTTCCTCATATTTCTCAAATGTAGGATCTTGCCCTAAATGGGTGTTTTTTAAATACACCAATAGTGTAATATGGTGTAATATGCAGAGATTCACCTATATATTTCTCTCCCTATAGCAAGAAGCAGGAACCTAGCCCTAAACAATGTACTGCACAGACAGTATATCACAGGGGACAGGTGGAGTGCTGGTGAAATAGGCAGAGATTCACCTATATATTTCTCTACCTATAGCAAGAAGCAGGAGCCAAGCCCTAAACAATGTACTGCACAGACAGTATATCACAGGGGACAGGTGGAGTGCTGGTGAAATATGCAGAGATTCACCTATATATTTCTCTACCTATAGCAAGAAGCAGGAACCTAGCCCTAAACAATGTACTGCACAGACTGTATATCACAGGGGACAGGTAGAGTGCTGGTGAAATATGCAGAGATTCACCTATATATTTCTCTACCTTGGTTGTGAGTGTCACCGGCGCAAAAGAAAATAGAATAAAATATAAACCGTGATCTGCTGCAGTACTGTGTACCCTAGGTAGGGGTTAATTGTGCATAAGGAAGAAAAATGTTACTGTGCTGATCTAATTATCCAGAGGGTTTAATCTCTGGAGGTGTGGACTGTGGACTGATATAATACACCATCAACCATATGTGAAATATATATCAGGGCCACAATATACCCAATATTGGGTGTAAATAACCTAAATACAAACAATCTATAAACATATATAAATTTAAATTGTGCAAGTGTGATACAGTAATTTTAAACTTAAATCACAAATATGAATTGATGTATCGGCATACACATCAATCAATATGCCACAGAGCTCTCCTGATGAGACAATAGCGAAACGCGTAGAGGCTGTCTGGACACACACACACAGAGGGTGAAGCACACCAGCACGCAAGGACCCCTTGTAGCAACACATACGGAGAAAAGCGGGGTACGCACACCTTCTAGGACGCCATTTAAATGCTGGTCAGCGGCTTTTAACGGTTGACACTGCCAAAGACACTCAGGGGCTGATTTACTATGCTCTGTGCGCTGCGCTGGTTCATGCCTTAATTAGTACTCTGGGTGAAGCCTTAATTAGGCGCATGAACCAGCGTAGCAGCCGGCGCATTGAAAGTAATATGTAAAGCCGCGCCGAACTCCCTATAGAAGTCTATGGGAGAAATCAAAAGTGATCATTTTAAAGGCTAATCTGCAAGTTTTGTCCTAAAAAGTGTTTGGGGACCTCAGTCCTGCCCCAGGGAACATGTATCAATGCTTTTTTTATTTTTTAAAACGGCCGTTTTTTCGGGAGCAGTGAAATTAATAATTCTTAAAGTGAAACAATAAAAGTGAAATATTCCTTTAAATTTCGTACCTAGGGGGGGTGTAATGTCAGCATGTGAAATAGCGCATTTTTCCCGCACTTAGAACTGCCCCTGCACAAAATGACATTCAGAAGGAAAAAAGTCATTTAAAAATTCACACGCGGCTATAATGAATTGTCGGCTCTGACAATTCTAAAGGGATTCATTCATAAAACAAACAACAAAATGTGTAGGGGTTCCCCCAAATTAAATTACCAGGCCCTTCAATAATTTTTCTAACGCCTTTTTTTTTTGGCCCAAAAAAAAAACACGGTTCATGAATTAAAAAAAAAAAAACAGTAAAGTTAGCCCAATTTTTATGGATAATGTTAAAGATGATGTTACACCGAGTAAATAGATACCTAACTTGTCACGCTTTAATATTGCACACACTCATGGAATGGCGCCAAACTTCGGGACATAAAGATATCCATAGGCGATGCTTGTTTTTTTTTTTACAGGTGACCAGTTCAGAGTTACAGAGGAGGTCTAGGGCTAGAATTATTGATCTCGCTCTAACGCACGCGTCAATACCTCACATGTGTGGTTTGAATGGTGTTTACATATGTGGGCGGGACTTACATGCATATTCGCTTCTGAGTGCGAGCTTCTAGGGACAGGGGCGTTATTTTATTTTTTTGTTTGTTTTTTTTGCCTCATATTTTTCTTCTTGCACTTTTTTGTCACTTTTTTTGATTTTGGATCACTTTTCTTCCTATTACAAGGAATGCAAACATCCCTTGTAATAGGACTAGTGTGTGACAGGTCCTCTTTATGGAGAGAGGCGGGGTCAATAAGGCTGGAAAGCATGGTATTGAAAAAAAAAAAAGATCTCATGCTTTCACCTGCAATCATGTTCGTTCAGCACAGTGGTGTAGTGTATAGCACTTTGACCTAGCAGCAAAAGGGTCGCTGGTTCGAATCCAGCCCGTGACACCATCTGCATGGAGTTTGCATGTTCTCCCTGTGCCTGCGTGGGTTTCCTCCCACAATATAAAAACACGCTGTAAATCGGATCCGGTCTAAATAAGCCCTAATATGCAGTAGTATATTTAGGTTTTGTGCTGCCTAAGGCCTGACTACATATCTGCACCTCCTAATAGAAAAATGACCCACCCCTTCCTGTCAAGGTCACACCCTGTTTTTGTATGACCCGCCCAGGAATTTTCAGGGGACCCACACACTAGTTCTGGGGGGAGGGGGGCACTGGATTCCCTTAACCACTTCCATACCAGGCACTTACGCAATTTTCAGCTTTCAGCACTGTCGCACTTTGAATGGCAATTGCGCGGTCATACAACTCTGTACCCAAACAAAATTGGCGTCCTTTTTCCCCCACAAATAGAGCTTTCTTTTGTTGGTATTTGATCACCTCTGCGATTTTTTTTTTGCGCAACAACTAAAAAAAGACTGCAAATTTTGAAAAAAAAAACTTTTTTATTTTTTTCTGTTAATTTTTTTGTAAATAAGTTTTTCTCTTTCAATTACGGGCACTGATATGGCGGCACTGATGGGCACCGATGAGATGGCACTGATGGACATCGATGAGGTAGTACTGACGGGCACAGATGAGGTGGCATTGATTGGCGGCGCTGGTATGCGGCACTGATGGGTGTGGTGGGCAAAATAGGCCGTACGCAGAGCACAGCGCCATTTTGCCCTGTGCTATAAAGCACAGGATCCAGTCTTAATGAAATAATGCATAATTAAGCTAAATATATTCACTCACCATCATTCTCTGCCATTCATACAAAGAGACACCATCACCAGCCTGTTCTCATATCATTCTGCCAGCATGACTCCCCAAAGGCTCAGCCAAGCACCTTTTATTTACCCAAAACAGGAAGTGCTCACTGCACCAATTAAACACCTCCCTCATGGGAGTGGTTAACACAGGATCTTCCACTGACACAGCTAACACCATATAAGGACGTTCCTTCTAACAGGAAGTCCCATAGAATACATGAATAGAATATAATACAATGGATACAATACAATGCATAGAAGTACATACAATGCTGCTAAAGGCTTATGGGCGTGGCAGGGAGTGCCCCCCCCTGCCTCTAACCGATCATAAGCTCTCATATTAATCGCCTGATAGAATCCTAATCTGCGCCATTCCATAGAATAATGCATATCCAGATTATACCCTTATTAAGGTGGAAAGGAAGCTATCTACAGGCGTACGCTACGAATCGCAAGCCCTGCTGATCAGACAAGACCCAGATAAGAGCGCACATCTGTCCATAACCACTAGTGTGCCCGCGGAGTGAGCGCACCCCCTCCTCAACGATCGTCTGTGCTAAATGCACAGAGGGCCCCTCGTTAGCGGACATACGCCCACGCCGCAAACATCACACTCCAACCTCAAGACATTTTCTACTACCAGACGAGATTCAACCAGCCTCAGACTGCCCCAGTCAGTTCTATTTAGAGCGGGCTGCAGAAGTACTAAGACTGGGTGCCATTATGACAATACATATTAAATGCATCTTCAAATTTCCACCACATGGGCACTCATAGGCGGCACTGATGGGCACTCATGGGCGGCACTTATGGGTGGCACTGATGGATACTTATGGGTGGCACAGGTGGGCACTGATAGGTGGGCACTGTGCATGGATGGGCACTGTGGGGTGGCACTGATGGACACTGTGGGGTGGCACTGATGGACACTGTGGGGTGGCACTGATTTTCCCAGGTTGCCAGTCAGTGCCCATTTGTAGGCACTGATTGGCATCTTTTTTCTTTTTTTTAATGCTTTTTGTTTTTTTTTCCATATTTTGTTTTTTTTTTGCCCACCCTGCTGGTCCAGGGTGGGCATCCCTGGTGGTCCAGTTTGGTGATCCGAGGGGGGGCTGCGCTGATAAACAATCAGCGCGAACGCCCCCTGTCACGAGAGCCGCCGATCGGCTCTCCTATACTCGCGTCTGTCAGACGCGAGTGAGGAAGAGCCATCAATGGCTCTTCCTGTTTACATCGTGATCAGCCGTGATTGGACACGGCTGATCACGTGGTAAAGAGTCTCCGTCTCCGTGAGAGACTCTTTACCGAGATCGGAGATGCAGGGTGTCAGACTGACACCCCGCATCACCGATTGCCGCGCTGCGTGCCCCCACAAGCGCGCGCGGCATGAAATCCTGCAGGACGTCCTGTCAGGATTGTGTAACCACTTCCCGGACGTAAATCGGCCATAGGCTGGGCGGAAAGTGGTTAATTTGCATAGTTTTTCTCTCACTTCCTGTTTGGCTATGGGGCAGGAAGTGAAGGCAAATCTCCCCAATTGGACACAGATAATACAAAATAAACTGACAGGGCCTATAACCCTCCCTTACTCTATCCAAAATTAAAGAAAATAAAACGTGTTGATTATAGTTCTAGTCAGGGGCAGACTGACCATTGAGTCACTCGGGCACTTGCCTGAGGGCCCCATGCCACTAGGGGGCCCCATCCGGGTTGCCAGGCTCAGTAAAACCAGGGACAGTATGTAAAAATCTGTGTTTTTTTTTAGATCTGTCCCTGATATGTCCGAAAATGACATGCTTTTAATGTGAATATCCCAAGATTTTAGCTGCCCGCCTCTGCACTACCTCCTGGCGTGGTGGCCATCTGTAAGCCAGAGGGGCCCCATACTCTTCTATTGCCCGGGGGCCCCATGAGTTGTCAGTCCGCCCCTGGTTCTAGTTTAAGCACAAATTTCATAGAGTTTTATTGAGAGGCCTAAGAAAATATAACCACGCCAATAGGCCAGGATACAGCGTTGCTAATATGTAGGAATGTGTGTGTTAGAGCACCCCACCCAATGTTAACTAAAAAATTATTAATTTGCAAATAAGTATTATCTGCTAATTTTTTTGGGGATGTCTGCACCCCTGATAGTGAGAACATTTGTGAGGTGTCTTCACCCTTTCTAATTCAAATTCATTCACTTCCTGTCACATAGCCAAACAGGAAGTGAGGGTAAATCCTTACTAATATCTTTTCTTGGGGACACAGAGATCAATCTAAATAGTTTCCCATTATGTAAATTGCACTCTAGCATTTTGCTGTGTACACCCCAAATTATTAGGGATCTTGGACTTTGGGGTCCATTTACTAAAAGCAAATCCACTTTGCACTACAAGTGCAAAGCAAGGAAGAAAACAAAAGAAATTTGCTTCTACAGGATTGGATGTTAAAACCATCAGTGCTTCCTCTCTCATTTTCAGCAACTATGCTTGTACTGCAGAGTGGCTTTGCCTTTACTAAACCCCAAACTAAATAATCATTTGGGGCAGGGATCCTCAAACTACGGCCCTCCAGCTGTTGTAGAACTACACATCCCATGAGGCCTTGTAATGCACTGACATTCACAGACATGACTAGGCATGATGGGAATTGTAGTTCCTGTACAACTGGAGGGCCGTAGTTTGAAGACCCATGATTTGGGGTGTACACAGCAGTGCTGGAGTGCAATTTGCTTAATGGGGACACTAGTTAGATTGACCTGTGTCCCCAAGAAAAGACACTGGTAGGGTTTTAACCTCACTTTCTGTTCAGCTGTGTGACAGGAAGTGAAGCCAATTTTAAGAAAAGGGACACAAAGCTCAACCCAAAAAAAAAAAACACAAGCAGGGGTTCTAACACTCACTTGGCTTCCCTCAAACACCCACAATTAGAATAGGATTGCCTTGCTCTAGATTTAAGCACAGTGCTGTAAATCAGCACTTCAAGCCTGTCCACCAATAGCAACCCCCCCCCCCCACAGGCCATGTTTGCAGGTTTTCCTTCATCTTGCACATGTGCTTTAAAAGACAGTCTGGACAGCAATTCTTGATAAGAGAAATCCACAAAACATGTCCTGTCGGGGGTACTTGAGGGCTGAGGACCACTACAGTTAAAAGAAAATACTTACCAGTTTGTCTTTAAAGTCATGGGGAATAAACATGGCAAACATTTCATGATTACACACCAGGAAAGAAGCTTAGACAAAAATCACACCTAATTTGTTAGGCCCAAACCTATTTCAGCTGCAGCTGTCAAAATACGTTGCATGAAAAAGTAACAAAAAACAAACTTCAAAATTTTAAAGTAATTTTTATTGGTCAACAAAACAAGGAAAGAAAAAAAAACAAACAAACACACACAAACAAAAATACATTTCAAAACTCAAAATAAACAGATTTAAAGTCGCAACATCTTCACAATTTTTTCATAAAATAAGGCCACAGAGACAAATACATCAAAGTGAACATCATTTAAAAATAAACAAAAACCATTGGCAAAATAAAAACCCATGCAACAAACCACATTTGTGTTCCGCAACAGCATTTCTGCCTGCCCCTATGAGGGCAGCTGAGGACTGATCGATGCACGGTTTTTATAACATGTGCTAGTAATGAAGCAATTGAAATCACATGAACAAATTGCAGTCTCTAGTGTGGGTGAGCTTACACCTGGTTAATTAACCCAACCCACGCTCTATGACCATCCAAGTGATTTTCACCTTTTAAAAAGAAATGATTTTTTCTAAGTGTTTGAGCAGACTCAGTTCATCACACATGTAGGAACCAAGCTGCAATGGCATGAGAGTTTTTTTTTTTTTTTTTAGAGCTCTAACCAAAAATAGAGCGACAATTTTAAAAAATAAAGAATTATTTTTACTTTTTGCTATAATAAATATAAATATCCCCAAAAATATATATTCTAAAAAATAAAAAAAACCTCAGTTTAGGCCGATACGTATTCTACATCTTTTTGGTTCCAAAAAATCGCAAATAGCGTTTAGTGTTTGGTTTTGGCAAAAGTTATAGCGCCTACAAAATATGGCTTTTTTTTGTTTTAACTAGTTATTGCGGCGATCAGCGATTTTTATCGGTACTGCGACATTATGGCGGACACATCGGACACTTTTTTGGAACCATTGGCATTTTTCTAGCGATCAGTGCTGTAAAAATGCATTGCTTACTATAAAAATGCCACTGGCAGGGAAGGGGTTAACACTAGGTGCGAGGGAGGGGTTAAATATGTTTCCTGGATGTGTTCTAACTGAAGGGGGGGTGGGACTGACATGGGTAAATGACAGATCGCTGTTTATGAAGGGGAACTCCAGACCCAAAAAAAAAATAACGTGGGTTCCCTCCAGGTGCATACCAGGCTCTTAGGCTTGGTCTGGAACATAAGGGGTTAAACCCGCGCAAAAAAAACAGCGTGGGGTCGTCCCCCCCAAGATCCAGACCAAGCTCTTATCCCAGGCACGCAGTCTGGCCAGACAGGAATGGGGTGGGGACGAGCGAGCGCCCCCCCCCTCCTGAGCCGTACCAGACCACATGCCCTCAACATGGGGGAGTGTGTGCTGTGGGGGAGGGGGGCACTGCACTCTTGTCCCCATGTCGATAGGGACAAGAGCCTCTTCCCGACAACCCTGGCCGTTGGTTGTCGGGGTATGCGGGCGGAGGGCTTATCAGAATCTGAGAGGCCCCTTTAATAAAGGGGCCCCCAGATTCCGGCCCCCCACCCTATGTGAATGAGTATGGGGTACATTGTACCCCTACCCATTCACCTGGGGGAAAAAAATGGAAAAAAATAATACACCACACACATTTAAAAATTAATTTATTAGTCAGCCGGGGGTCTTCTGCTGGGGCCCCCCACCACCACCCCATTAGGCCCCGGGCTTCGCCATCTTCTGCCGGAACCCCCTTCACCAGTGAGGCTCCTTGCCTTTGGGGGAGGGTCCCGGGCTTCGTCGGTTTCTGCGGAGGGGGTGCGCTTGCACCCCACCCCCGTCTTCAGCGCCGTAATTCACCGGGACCCCCTTCACCAGTGAGGCTCCTGCCTTTGGGGGAGGGTTCCGGGCTTCGTCGGTTTCTGTGGGGGGGTGCACTTGCACCCCACCCCCGTCTTCAGCGCCGTAATTCACCGGGACCCCCGGGCTTCTACGGTGTTTTCCGCCGGGGGGGCGCCACCCTCCGGGCTTCTGCGATGCCTTCCGCTTCTGCCTGTCTCCTCCGCGGAGCACAGGGCTTGTCTCCGCTGTCTTCTCCCTTCTCTTCCATTCGATGTTGACACGACGAGGTCCGGCGCTGGAATGCCGTCTGAGCAGCGGGCATGGACTTATATAGGGCAATGCCACCATGTGACCTCAACCCATGTGACATCACATTCCCATCATGCCCAGGGAATGTGATGTCACATGGGTTGAGGTCACATGGTGGCATTGCCCTATATAAGTCGATGCCCGCCGCTGACACGGCATGTCAGCGCGGAACCTCGTCGTGTCAACATCCAATGGAAGAGAAGGGAGAGGACAGCGCAGACAAGCCCTGTGCTCCCGGAGGAGACAGGCAGAAGAAGGAAGAGAGAAGAAAGAAGACGGAAGAAAGCCCTGGCTCCGCGGGGGAGCCAGGCAGAAGAGGGAGCAGAGAAGACAGAAGAGAAAAGACCGGGGAGTTGGTGAACCCTTGGCGGAAGACCGGAACCCTGGCGGAAGGCACCGGAAAGACCGGGGGATAGGCACCATCCCCCGGCAGAAGTCGCCGAAGTCCGGATGGCCCCCCCCAATGTAAAAGAGCTTAAATGGGGTGGGGGCACCCGGCGGAAGGCTCCGGAGAGGACCGAGGGATGGCGCCCTCCCCGACAGAAATCACAGAAGCGCAGGGTCCCGGCAGAAGATCGGGAGAGAAGAAACCCCCCCTTGTAAGAGAGCTAAAGAAGAAAGGGGGGGCTCCGGAGCAGATTAATAAAATATTTTATTGTGTGGTGTTTTATTTTACTTTACACTTTCCCCCATGTGAATGGGTAGAGGTACGATGTACCCCATACTCATTCACATAGGGTGGGGGGCCGGTATCTGTGGGCCCCCTTATTAAAGGGAGCTCGCAGATTCCGATTAGCCCCGCCCGCATACCCCGACAACCAATGGCAAGGGTTGTCGGGAAGAGGCTCTTGTCCCTATCGACATGGGGGCAAGAGTGCTGTGGGGTGGGGGGGCAGTGCCCCCTCCCCCACAGCACACACTCCCCCATGTTGAGGGCATGCGGTCTGGTACGGCTCAGGAGGGGGGGGGGCTCGCTCGTCCCCACCCCCATTCCTGTCCGGGCCAGACTGCGTGCTTGGGATGAGGGCTTGGTTTGGATCTGGGGGGGACCCCCGCGCCGAATCGGCGCGGGTTTAACCCCTCACGTTCCAGACCAAGCCTAATGTAGGGGCCCGCGCCGATTTCAAGTTTGAAATTTGGCGCGGAGTTCCCCTTCATGGCTGAAAACAGCTCGGAGATTCCCGTGCGCCGCGTCACGCAGCGCATTCACGGGTACGCCGCTTGGTATTTACCAAGATTTTCACGGCGTACTGACAAGGCTCACGGGAAGCACCGAAATTTCTCTCTGCGCATGCCCAGTATGCAAATGAACCTCCCGAGGTTCAGGCGCACTGTGCAAGTGTACAGGGATCTGTTTTCAAAAAACACTTTCCCTTTCAATTCGGCCCGCCAAACACTTTCAAACACATGTCACTTCACTTCCCCTGCATCCCCCCACCTCCCCCCCTAATAAACTCCCGCCGGAATCCCCGCAATTTACATTTCAATGTGCCGTGCGCCAGGTCTGTACTGGTGCACAATGCACCCTCTCCTGGGCGCACGGAGCACATTAGTAACTAGGGAAATACACTGCACTAGCAGCGTATTTCTTTAGTAAATGACCAAACGGCTGCTACTCCTGCTTTTACTCCATGAGTCATGGAGTAAAGGCTTGGTAAATCAGCCCCTCAGTGCCGGTCAGAGGCACTTTATATTGTAAGTGTTATTTTTTACCTTTTTTTAAATAAACATATTTTAATATACTACACGATGATGAGCCCCTTGTTTTTGAGGATTTAAGGATACCTTGTAAAAGAGAAAAGGAGGCAATACCCACTGACGGACAAAGAAAAGACACCACTTTGGGGCCTAATATTATCTGGGGTCTGGTGAGTGTTGAGTTTAACCATTGGTGATGGTGGCACATCTTTGTCGGGTGGAAGAGATAGCAGCACTTTTCTGTATACAGCATTACCAACATTTAACCTTTTGTTTACTGAAACCTATTGTATAAGAGCAAGATTGCCTGCCATTGGACTATTTTCAGTGCAGCTAGCACATTGCACTTTTTACTGGTTGTTTGATAATTATCTTATTTTTTGAATTTTTTGGGGGATTATTTGTTTCCAATATTAGTTATTGGATAATTCACGGTGCAGTTGGCACATCACACAGTGTGTGTTTGTCTCCTGGAATTTTTTTTCAGATATTTATATACATTTTTTTCTGCATTGTTTGTTTTCACCATTTAGCTGGCTAGTAGTAGTAATAATAGTCATTTTTCTTCACAGGAGCACTGTGGCATATTGATTGATGTGTATGCCGATACATCAATTCATATTTGTGATTTAAGTTTAAAATTACTGTATCACACTTGCACAATTTAAATGTATATATGTTTATAGATTGTTTGTATTTAGGTTATTTACACCCAATATTGGGTATATTGTGGCCCTGATATATATTTCACATATGGTTGATGGTGTATTATATCAGTCCACAGTCCACACCTCCAGAGATTAAACCCTCTGGATAATTAGATCAGCGCAGTAACATTTTTCTTCCATATTTCTCTACCTATAGCAAGATGCAGGAACCTAGCCCTAAACAATGTACTGCACAGACAGTATATCACAGGGGACAGGTAGAGTGCTGGTGAAATATGCAGAGATTCACCTATATAATTCTGTCCCTATAGCAAATAGCTGGAACCTCTCCCTAAAGTATGTACTGGACACACACGCATCATTAGGGGTGGGCTAAGGAGGCTGGACCCCCGAATGTGCGGTCGAAAAAGCCCCGAGTCTCGGGCATGCCGAAGATCATTAGTAGACCCGAGCACCCGAGCGACGCCGAGCATGAACCCAAAGTTTGCTCGAAGAGACACAGCAGGTCCCGCCTTCTGGAACCTGCAGCGCCTATGATAGACGTCCCACTTGTCCAATCCGGGACCGCATGACGTGTGACGTCTATCATAGGCGCTGCAAGCTCAGAAGGCATTTACAATGCCGCCTGGCGCGCCATGATGCGGCTCTCCTCCTCGGCTCCTGAGGGCGATATGTACAGGGTCACAGTCACCCCAGGCAAATTGGCCCTGACAGCGCTGCCTGCACCCCACATCCCAGCTCGCCTCGTCGCTAATCGGCTCTCCTTTTCTCCTTGGCTCCTGAACCTCCTCGAGTCCTGGCTGCATCTGTACCACGGCTGAGGTAGGTCACCCAGTGATTGTGTATGTAGGTCAGTGTAGACAGGTCACAGGTCAGTGTAGTCAGATCACAGGTCAGTGTAGTCAGATCACAGGTCAGTGTAGTCAGGTCACAGGTCAGTGTAGTCGGGTCACTGGTCAGTGTAGTCGGTTCACTGGTCAGTGTAGTCGGGTCACTGGTCAGTGTAGTCGGGTCACAGGTCAGTGTAGTCGGGTCACAGGTCAGTGTAGTCGGGTCACTGGTCAGTGTAGTCGGGTCACAGGTCAGTGTAGTCGGGTCACAGGTAAGTGTAGTCGGGTCACAGGTCAGTGTAGTCAGGTCACTGGTCAGTGTAGTCAGGTCACAGGTCAGTGTAGACAGGTCACTGGTCAGTGTAGTCTGGTCAGTGGTCAGTCAAGTCTGGTCAGTGTAGTCTGGTCACAGGTCAGTGTAGTCAGGTCACAGGTCACTGTAGTCTGGTCAGTGTAGTCAGGTCAGTGTAGTCAGGTCTCTGGTCAGTGGAGTCTGGTCAGTGGTCAGTGGAATCTGGTCAGTGGTCAGTGGAGTCTGGTCAGTGTAGTCTGGTCAGTGGTCAGTGTAGTCTGGTCAGTGGAGTCTGGTCAGTGGAGTCTGGTCAGTGGTCAGTGTAGACTGGTCAGTGGAGTCTGGTCAGTGGAGTCTGGTCAGTGGTCAGTGGAGTCTGGTCAGTGGTCAGTGTAGTGTGGTTAGTGTAGTCTGGTCAGTGGTCAGTGGAGTCTGGTCAGTGGTCAGTGGAGTCTGGTCAGTGGAGTCTGGTCAGTGGTCAGTGGAGTCTGGCCTGTGGAGTCTGGTCAGTGGAGTCTGGTCAGTGGT
Source organism: Rana temporaria (assembly GCF_905171775.1). Lineage (NCBI taxonomy): Eukaryota > Metazoa > Chordata > Amphibia > Anura > Ranidae > Rana > Rana temporaria. Next base: position 85,571,208 of record NC_053494.1, on the reverse strand, counting down.
CAGTGGAGTCTGGTCAGTGGAGTCTGGGCCTGTGGTCAGTGGTCAGTGTAGACTGGTCAGTGGTCAGTGTAGTCTGGTCAGTGGTCAGTGGAGTCTGGTCAGTGGTCAGTGGAGTCTGGTCAGTGGTCAGTGGAGTCTGGTCAGTGGTCAGTGTAGTGTGGTTAGTGTAGTCTGGTCAGTGGTCAGTGTAGTCTGGTCAGTGGTCAGTGTAGTCTGGTCAGTGGAGTCTGGGTCAGTGGTCAGTGGTCAGTGTAGTCTGGTCAGTGGAGTCTGGTCAGTGGTCAGTGTAGTCTGGTCAGTGGTCAGTGTAGTCTGTTCAGTGGTCAGTGTAGTGTGGTTAGTGTAGTCTGGTCAGTGGTCAGTGTAGTCTGGTCAGTGGTCAGTGTAGTCTGGTCAGTGTAGTCTGGTCAGTGGAGTCTGGTCAGTGGAGTCTGGTCAGTGGTCAGTGGAGTCTGGTCAGTGGAGTCTGGTCAGTGGTCAGTGGAGTCTGGGCCGTGGTCAGTGGTCAGTGTAGACTGGTCAGTGGTCAGTGTATTCTGGTCAGTGGTCAGTGTAGTCTGGTCACTGGTCAGTGTAGTCTGGTCAGTGGTCAGTGTAGTCTGGTCAGAGGTCAGTGTAGTCTGGTCAGAGGTCAGTGTAGTCTGGTCAGAGGTCAGTGTAGTCTGGTCAGAGGTCAGTGTAGTCTGGTCAGAGGTCAGTGTAGTCTGGTCAGTGGAGTGTGGTCAGTGGAGTGTGGTCAGTGGTCAGTGGAGTCTGGTCAGTGGAGTCTGGTCAGTGGAGTCTGGTCAGTGGAGTCTGGTCAGTGGAGTCTGGTCAGTGGTCAGTGGAGTCTGGTCAGTGGTCAGTGGAGTCTGGTCAGTGGTCAGTGGAGTCTGGTCAGTGTAGTCTGGTCAGTGGAGTCTGGTCAGTGGTCAGTGGTGTCTGGTCAGTGGAGTCTGGTCAGTGGTCAGTGGATTCTGGTCAGTGGAGTCTGGTCAGTGGTCAGTGGATTCTGGTCAGTGGAGTCTGGTCAGTGGTCAGTGTAGTCTGGTCAGTGGTCAGTGTAGTCTGGTCAGTGGTCAGTGTAGTCTGCTCAGTGGAGTCTGGTCAGTGGAGTCTGGTCAGTGGTCAGTGTAGTCTGGTCAGTGGTCAGTGTAGTCTGGTCAGTGGAATCTGGTCAGTGGAGTCTGGTCAGTGGAGTCTGGTCAGTGTTCAGTGTAGTCTGGTCAGTGTAGTCTGGTCAGTGTAGTCTGGTCAGTGGTCAGTGGAGTCTGGTTAGTGGAGTCTGGTCAGTGGAGTCTGGTCAGTGGAGTCTGGTCAGTGGAGTCTGGTCAGTGGTCAGTGGAGTCTGGTCAGTGGAGTCTGGTCAGTGGTCAGTGGAGTCTGGTCAGTGGAGTCTGGTCAGTGGAGTCTGGTCAGTGGAGTCTGGTCAGTCATCAGTGGAGTATGGGCCGTGGTCAGTGGTCAGTGTAGACTGGTCAGTGGTCAGTGTAGTCTGGTCAGTGGTCAGTGGAGTCTGGTCAGTGGAGTCTGGTCAGTGGTCAGTGGAGTCTGGTCAGTGGTCAGTGGAGTCTGGTCAGTGGTCAGTGTAGTCTGGTCAGTGGTCAGTGAGGTCTGGTCAGTGGAGTCTGGTCAGTGGTCAGTGGAGTCTGGGCCGTGGTCAGTGGTCAGTGTAGACTGGTCAGTGGTCAGTGTAGTCTGGTCAGTGGTCAGTGTAGTCTGGTCAGTGTAGTCTGGTCAGTGGAGTCTGGTCAGTGGTCAGTGGAGTCTGGTCAGTGGTGTCTGGTCAGTGGTCAGGGGAGTCTGGTCAGTGGAGTCTGGTCAGTGGTCAGTGGAGTCTGGTCAGTGGAGTCTGGTCAGTGGAGTCTGGTCAGGGGTCAGTGGTGTCTGGTCAGTGGTCAGTGGAGTCTGGTCAGTGGAGTTTGGTCAGTGGAGTCTGGTCAGTGGTCAGTGTAGTCTGGTCAGTGGTCAGTGTAGTCTGCTCAGTGGAGTCTGGTCAGTGGTCAGTGGAGTCTGGTCAGTGGTCAGTGGAGTCTGGTCAGTGGAGTCTGGTCAGTGGTCAGTGTAGTCTGGTCAGTGGTCAGTGGAGTCTGGTCAGTGGAGTCTGGTCAGTCGTCAGTGGAGTCTGGGCCGTGGTCAGTGGTCAGTGTAGACTGGTCAGTGGTCAGTGTAGTCTGGTCAGTGGTCAGTGGAGTCTGGTCAGTGGAGTCTGGTCAGTGGTCAGTGGAGTCTGGTCAGTGGTCAGTGTAGTCTGGTCAGTGGTCAGTGAGGTCTGGTCAGTGGTCAGTGAGGTCTGGTCAGTGGAGTCTGGTCAGTGGAGTCTGGGCCGTGGTCAGTGGTCAGTGTGGACTGGTCAGTGGTCAGTGTAGTCTGGTCAGTGGTCAGTGTAGTCTGGTCAGTGTAGTCTGGTCAGTGGAGTCTGGTCAGTGGAGTCTGGTCAGTGGTCAGTGGAGTCTGGTCAGTGGAGTCTGGTCAGTGGTGTCTGGTCAGTGGTCAGTGGATTCTGGTCAGTGGAGTCTGGTCAGTGGTCAGTGGAGTCTGGTCAGTGGAGTCTGGTCAGTGGTCAGTGGAGTCTGGTCAGTGGAGTCTGGTCAGTGGTGTCTGGTCAGTGGTCAGTGGATTCTGGTCAGTGGAGTCTGGTCAGTGGTGTCTGGTCAGTGGTCAGTGGATTCTGGTCAGTGGAGTCTGGTCAGTGGTCAGTGGAGTCTGGTCAGTGGAGTCTGGTCAGTGGTCAGTGGAGTCTGGTCAGTGGGGTCTGGTCAGTGGTCAGTGTAGTGTGGTGTGGTCAGTGTAGTCTGGTCAGTGGTCAGTGGAGTCTGGTCAGTGGAGTCTGGTCAGTGGTCAGTGGAGTCTGGTCAGTGTTCAGTGTAGTCTGGTCAGTGGAGTCTGGTCAGTGGTCAGTGTAGTCTGGTCAGTGGTCAGTGGAGTCTGGTCAGTGTAGTCTGGTCAGTGGAGTCTGGTCAGTGGTCAGTGGAGTCTGGTCAGTGGAGTCTGGTCAGTGGAGTCTGGTCAGTGGTCAGTGGAGTCTGGTCAGTGGAGTCTGGTCAGTGTTCAGTGTAGTCTGGTCAGTGGTCAGTGGAGTCTGGTCAGTGGTCAGTGGAGTCTGGTCAGTGTAGTCTGGTCAGTGGAGTCTGGTCAGTGTTCAGTGGAGTCTGGTCAGTGGAGTCTGGTCAGTGGTCAGTGTAGTCTGGTCAGTGTAGTCTGGTCAGTGTAGTCTGGTTAGTGGAGTCTGGTCAGTGGTCAGTGTAGTCTGGTCAGTGGAGTCTGGTCAGTGGAGTCTGGTCATTGTTCAGTGAAGTCTGGTCAGTGGTCAGTGGAGTCTGCTCAGTGTAGTCTGGTCAGTGGAGTCTGGTCAGTGGAGTGTGGTCAGTGGTCAGTGTAGTCTGGTCAGTGGAGTCTGGTCAGTGTTCAGTGGAGTCTGGTCAGTGGAGTCTGGTCAGTGTTCAGTGGAGTCTGGTCAGTGGAGTCTGGTCAGTGGTCAGTGTAGTCTAGTCAGTGTAGTCTGGTCAGTGGAGTCTGGTCAGTGGAGTCTGGTCAGTGGAGTCTGGTCAGTGGTGTCCGCTCAGTGGAGTCTGGTCAGTGGTCATTGTAGTCTGGTCAGTGGTCATTGTAGTCTGGTCAGTGGTCAGTGTAGTCTGGTCAGTGGTCAGTGTAGTCTGGTCAGTGTAGTCTGGTCAGTGGAGTCTGGTCAGTGGTCAGTGTAGTCTAGTCAGTGTAGTCTGGTCAGTGGTCAGTGGAGTCTGGTCAGTGGAGTCTGGTCAGTGGAGTCTGGTCAGTGGAGTCTGGTCAGTGGAGTCTGGTCAGTGGTGTCTGGTCAGTGGTGTCCGCTCAGTGGAGTCGGGTCAGTGGTCAGTGTAGTCTGGTCAGTGTATTCTGGTCAGTGGTCAGTGTAGTCTGGTCAGTGGTCAGTGTAGTCTGGTCAGTGGTCAGTGTAGTCTGGTCAGTGGTCAGTGTAGTCTGGTCAGTGTAGTCTGGTCAGTGGAGTCTGGTCAGTGGAGTCTGGTCAGTGGTCAGTGGAGTCTGGTCAGTGGTCAGTGTAGACTGGTCAGTGTAGTCTGGTCAGTGGTCAGTGTAGTCTGGTCAGTGATCAGTGTAGACTGGTCAGTGGTCAGTGGAGTCTGGTCAGTGGTCATTGTAGACTTATCAGTGTAGTCTGGTCAGTGGTCAGTGTAGTCTGGTCAGTGGTCAGTGTAGTCTGGTCAGTGGTCAGTGTAGTCTGGTCAGGGGAGTCTGGTCAGTGGTCAGTGGAGTCTGGTCAGTGATCAGTGGAGTCTGGTCAGTGGAGTCTGGTCAGTGGTCAGTGGAGTCTGGTCAGTGGAGTCTGGTCAGTGGTCAGTGTAGTCTGGTCAGTGGAGTCTGGACAGTGGTCAGTGGAGTCTGGTCAGTGGAGTCTGGTCAGTGTTCAGTGTAGTCTGGTCAGTGTAGTCTGGTCAGTGTAGTCTGGTCAGTGGTCAGTGGAGTCTGGTTAGTGGAGTCTGGTCAGTGGTCAGTGGAGTCTGGTCAGTGGAGTCTGATCAGTGTAGTCTGGTCAGTGGAGTCTGGTCAGTGGTCAGTGGAGTCTGGTCAGTGGAGTCTGGTCAGTGGTCAGTGTAGTCTGGTCAATGGTCAGTGGAGTCTGGTCAGTGGAGTCTGGTCAGTCGTCAGTGGAGTCTGGGCCGTGGTCAGTGTAGACTGGTCAGTGGTCAGTGTAGTCTGGTCAGTTGTCAGTGGAGTCTGGTCAGTGGAGTCTGGTCAGTGGTCAGTGGAGTCTGGTCAGTGGTCAGTGGAGTCTGGTCAGTGGTCAGTGAGGTCTGGTCAGTGGAGTCTGGTCAGTGGTCAGTGGAGTCTGGTCAGTGGTCAGTGGAGTCTGGGCCGTGGTCAATGTAGACTGGTCAGTGGTCAGTGTAGTCTGGTCAGTGGTCAGTGTAGTCTGGTCAGTGGAGTCTGGTCAGTGGTCAGTGGAGTCTGGTCAGTGGAGTCTGGTCAGTGGTCAGTGTAGTCTGGTCAGTGGTCAGTGTAGTCTGGTCAGTGGTCAGTGTAGTCTGGTCAGTGGTCAGTGTAGTCTGGTCAGTGTAGTCTGGTCAGTGGAGTCTGGTCAGTGGAGTCTGGTCAGTGGTCAGTGGAGTCTGGTCAGTGGTCAGTGTAGACTGGTCAGTGTAGTCTGGTCAGTGGTCAGTGTAGTCTGGTCAGTGATCAGTGTAGACTGGTCAGTGGTCAGTGGAGTCTGGTCAGTGGTCATTGTAGACTTATCAGTGTAGTCTGGTCAGTGGTCAGTGTAGTCTGGTCAGTGGTCAGTGTAGTCTGGTCAGTGGTCAGTGTAGTCTGGTCAGGGGAGTCTGGTCAGTGGTCAGTGGAGTCTGGTCAGTGATCAGTGGAGTCTGGTCAGTGGAGTCTGGTCAGTGGTCAGTGGAGTCTGGTCAGTGGAGTCTGGTCAGTGGTCAGTGTAGTCTGGTCAGTGGAGTCTGGACAGTGGTCAGTGGAGTCTGGTCAGTGGAGTCTGGTCAGTGTTCAGTGTAGTCTGGTCAGTGTAGTCTGGTCAGTGTAGTCTGGTCAGTGGTCAGTGGAGTCTGGTTAGTGGAGTCTGGTCAGTGGTCAGTGGAGTCTGGTCAGTGGAGTCTGATCAGTGTAGTCTGGTCAGTGGAGTCTGGTCAGTGGTCAGTGGAGTCTGGTCAGTGGAGTCTGGTCAGTGGTCAGTGTAGTCTGGTCAATGGTCAGTGGAGTCTGGTCAGTGGAGTCTGGTCAGTCGTCAGTGGAGTCTGGGCCGTGGTCAGTGTAGACTGGTCAGTGTAGTCTGGTCAGTGGTCAGTGGAGTCTGGTCAGTGGAGTCTGGTCAGTGGTCAGTGGAGTCTGGTCAGTGGTCAGTGGAGTCTGGTCAGTGGTCAGTGAGGTCTGGTCAGTGGAGTCTGGTCAGTGGTCAGTGGAGTCTGGTCAGTGGTCAGTGGAGTCTGGGCCGTGGTCAATGTAGACTGGTCAGTGTAGTCTGGTCAGTGGTCAGTGTAGTCTGGTCAGTGGAGTCTGGTCAGTGGTCAGTGGAGTCTGGTCAGTGGAGTCTGGTCAGTGGAGTCTGGTCAGTGGTCAGTGGAGTCTGGTCAGTGGAGTCTGGTCAGTGGAGTCTGGTCAGTGGTCAGTGGAGTCTGGTTAGTGGAGTCTGGTCAGTGGTCAGTGTAGTGTGGTGTGGTCAGTGTAGTCTGGTCAGTGGTCAGTGGAGTCTGGTCAGTGGAGTCTGGTCAGTGGTCAGTGGAGTCTGGTCAGTGGAGTCTGGTCAGTGTTCAGTGTAGTCTGGTCAGTGTAGTCTGGTCAGTGGTCAGTGGAGTCTGGTCAGTGGTCAGTGGAGTCTGGTCAGTGGTCAGTGGAGTCTGGTCAGTGGTCAGTGGAGTCTGGTCAGTGGAGTCTGGTCAGTGGTCAGTGTAGTCTGGTCAGTGGTCAGTGGAGTCTGGTCAGTGGAGTCTGGTCAGTCGTCAGTGGAGTCTGGGCCGTGGTCAGTGGTCAGTGTAGACTGGTCAGTGGTCAGTGTAGTCTGGTCAGTGGTCAGTGGAGTCTGGTCAGTGGAGTCTGGTCAGTGGTCAGTGGAGTCTGGTCAGTGGTCAGTGTAGTCTGGTCAGTGGTCAGTGAGGTCTGGTCAGTGGAGTCTGGTCAGTGGTCAGTGGAGTCTGGTCAGTGGAGTCTGGGCCGTGGTCAGTGGTCAGTGTGGACTGGTCAGTGGTCAGTGTAGTCTGGTCAGTGGTCAGTGTAGTCTGGTCAGTGTAGTCTGGTCAGTGGAGTCTGGTCAGTGGAGTCTGGTCAGTGGTCAGTGGAGTCTGGTCAGTGGAGTCTGGTCAGTGGTGTCTGGTCAGTGGTCAGTGGATTCTGGTCAGTGGAGTCTGGTCAGTGGTCAGTGGAGTCTGGTCAGTGGAGTCTGGTCAGTGGTCAGTGGAGTCTGGTCAGTGGAGTCTGGTCAGTGGTGTCTGGTCAGTGGTCAGTGGATTCTGGTCAGTGGAGTCTGGTCAGTGGTGTCTGGTCAGTGGTCAGTGGATTCTGGTCAGTGGAGTCTGGTCAGTGGTCAGTGGAGTCTGGTCAGTGGAGTCTGGTCAGTGGAGTCTGGTCAGTGGGGTCTGGTCAGTGGTCAGTGTAGTGTGGTGTGGTCAGTGTAGTCTGGTCAGTGGTCAGTGGAGTCTGGTCAGTGGTCAGTGGAGTCTGGTCAGTGTTCAGTGTAGTCTGGTCAGTGGAGTCTGGTCAGTGGTCAGTGGAGTCTGGTCAGTGGTCAGTGGAGTCTGGTCAGTGTAGTCTGGTCAGTGGAGTCTGGTCAGTGGTCAGTGGAGTCTGGTCAGTGGAGTCTGGTCAGTGGAGTCTGGTCAGTGGTCAGTGGAGTCTGGTCAGTGTTCAGTGTAGTCTGGTCAGTGGTCAGTGGAGTCTGGTCAGTGGTCAGTGGAGTCTGGTCAGTGTAGTCTGGTCAGTGGAGTCTGGTCAGTGTTCAGTGGAGTCTGGTCAGTGGAGTCTGGTCAGTGGTCAGTGTAGTCTGGTCAGTGTAGTCTGGTCAGTGTAGTCTGGTTAGTGGAGTCTGGTCAGTGGTCAGTGTAGTCTGGTCAGTGGAGTCTGGTCAGTGGAGTCTGGTCATTGTTCAGTGAAGTCTGGTCAGTGGTCAGTGGAGTCTGCTCAGTGTAGTCTGGTCAGTGGAGTCTGGTCAGTGGAGTGTGGTCAGTGGTCAGTGTAGTCTGGTCAGTGGAGTCTGGTCAGTGTTCAGTGGAGTCTGGTCAGTGGAGTCTGGTCAGTGTTCAGTGGAGTCTGGTCAGTGGAGTCTGGTCAGTGGTCAGTGTAGTCTAGTCAGTGTAGTCTGGTCAGTGGAGTCTGGTCAGTGGAGTCTGGTCAGTGGAGTCTGGTCAGTGGTGTCCGCTCAGTGGAGTCTGGTCAGTGGTCATTGTAGTCTGGTCAGTGGTCATTGTAGTCTGGTCAGTGGTCAGTGTAGTCTGGTCAGTGGTCAGTGTAGTCTGGTCAGTGTAGTCTGGTCAGTGGAGTCTGGTCAGTGGTCAGTGTAGTCTAGTCAGTGTAGTCTGGTCAGTGGTCAGTGGAGTCTGGTCAGTGGAGTCTGGTCAGTGGAGTCTGGTCAGTGGAGTCTGGTCAGTGGTGTCTGGTCAGTGGTGTCCGCTCAGTGGAGTCGGGTCAGTGGTCAGTGTAGTCTGGTCAGTGTATTCTGGTCAGTGGTCAGTGTAGTCTGGTCAGTGGTCAGTGTAGTCTGGTCAGTGGTCAGTGTAGTCTGGTCAGTGGTCAGTGTAGTCTGGTCAGTGTAGTCTGGTCAGTGGAGTCTGGTCAGTGGAGTCTGGTCAGTGGAGTCTGGTCAGTGGTCAGTGGAGTCTGGTCAGTGGTCAGTGTAGACTGGTCAGTGTAGTCTGGTCAGTGGTCAGTGTAGTCTGGTCAGTGATCAGTGTAGACTGGTCAGTGGTCAGTGGAGTCTGGTCAGTGGTCATTGTAGACTTATCAGTGTAGTCTGGTCAGTGGTCAGTGTAGTCTGGTCAGTGGTCAGTGTAGTCTGGTCAGTGGTCAGTGTAGTCTGGTCAGGGGAGTCTGGTCAGTGGTCAGTGGAGTCTGGTCAGTGATCAGTGGAGTCTGGTCAGTGGAGTCTGGTCAGTGGTCAGTGGAGTCTGGTCAGTGGAGTCTGGTCAGTGGTCAGTGTAGTCTGGTCAGTGGAGTCTGGACAGTGGTCAGTGGAGTCTGGTCAGTGGAGTCTGGTCAGTGTTCAGTGTAGTCTGGTCAGTGTAGTCTGGTCAGTGTAGTCTGGTCAGTGGTCAGTGGAGTCTGGTTAGTGGAGTCTGGTCAGTGGTCAGTGGAGTCTGGTCAGTGGAGTCTGATCAGTGTAGTCTGGTCAGTGGAGTCTGGTCAGTGGTCAGTGGAGTCTGGTCAGTGGAGTCTGGTCAGTGGTCAGTGTAGTCTGGTCAATGGTCAGTGGAGTCTGGTCAGTGGAGTCTGGTCAGTCGTCAGTGGAGTCTGGGCCGTGGTCAGTGTAGACTGGTCAGTGGTCAGTGTAGTCTGGTCAGTGGTCAGTGGAGTCTGGTCAGTGGAGTCTGGTCAGTGGTCAGTGGAGTCTGGTCAGTGGTCAGTGGAGTCTGGTCAGTGGTCAGTGAGGTCTGGTCAGTGGAGTCTGGTCAGTGGTCAGTGGAGTCTGGTCAGTGGTCAGTGGAGTCTGGGCCGTGGTCAATGTAGACTGGTCAGTGGTCAGTGTAGTCTGGTCAGTGGTCAGTGTAGTCTGGTCAGTGGAGTCTGGTCAGTGGTCAGTGGAGTCTGGTCAGTGGAGTCTGGTCAGTGGTCAGTGTAGTCTGGTCAGTGGTCAGTGTAGTCTGGTCAGTGGTCAGTGTAGTCTGGTCAGTGGTCAGTGTAGTCTGGTCAGTGGTCAGTGTAGTCTGGTCAGTGTAGTCTGGTCAGTGGAGTCTGGTCAGTGGAGTCTGGTCAGTGGTCAGTGGAGTCTGGTCAGTGGTCAGTGTAGACTGGTCAGTGTAGTCTGGTCAGTGGTCAGTGTAGTCTGGTCAGTGATCAGTGTAGACTGGTCAGTGGTCAGTGGAGTCTGGTCAGTGGTCATTGTAGACTTATCAGTGTAGTCTGGTCAGTGGTCAGTGTAGTCTGGTCAGTGGTCAGTGTAGTCTGGTCAGTGGTCAGTGTAGTCTGGTCAGGGGAGTCTGGTCAGTAGTCAGTGGAGTCTGGTCAGTGATCAGTGGAGTCTGGTCAGTGGAGTCTGGTCAGTGGTCAGTGGAGTCTGGTCAGTGGAGTCTGGTCAGTGGTCAGTGTAGTCTGGTCAGTGGAGTCTGGACAGTGGTCAGTGGAGTCTGGTCAGTGGAGTCTGGTCAGTGTTCAGTGTAGTCTGGTCAGTGTAGTCTGGTCAGTGTAGTCTGGTCAGTGGTCAGTGGAGTCTGGTTAGTGGAGTCTGGTCAGTGGTCAGTGGAGTCTGGTCAGTGGAGTCTGATCAGTGTAGTCTGGTCAGTGGAGTCTGGTCAGTGGTCAGTGGAGTCTGGTCAGTGGAGTCTGGTCAGTGGTCAGTGTAGTCTGGTCAATGGTCAGTGGAGTCTGGTCAGTGGAGTCTGGTCAGTCGTCAGTGGAGTCTGGGCCGTGGTCAGTGTAGACTGGTCAGTGTAGTCTGGTCAGTGGTCAGTGGAGTCTGGTCAGTGGAGTCTGGTCAGTGGTCAGTGGAGTCTGGTCAGTGGTCAGTGGAGTCTGGTCAGTGGTCAGTGAGGTCTGGTCAGTGGAGTCTGGTCAGTGGTCAGTGGAGTCTGGTCAGTGGTCAGTGGAGTCTGGGCCGTGGTCAATGTAGACTGGTCAGTGTAGTCTGGTCAGTGGTCAGTGTAGTCTGGTCAGTGGAGTCTGGTCAGTGGTCAGTGGAGTCTGGTCAGTGGAGTCTGGTCAGTGGAGTCTGGTCAGTGGTCAGTGGAGTCTGGTCAGTGGAGTCTGGTCAGTGGAGTCTGGTCAGTGGTCAGTGGAGTCTGGTTAGTGGAGTCTGGTCAGTGGTCAGTGTAGTGTGGTGTGGTCAGTGTAGTCTGGTCAGTGGTCAGTGGAGTCTGGTCAGTGGAGTCTGGTCAGTGGTCAGTGGAGTCTGGTCAGTGGAGTCTGGTCAGTGTTCAGTGTAGTCTGGTCAGTGTAGTCTGGTCAGTGGTCAGTGGAGTCTGGTCAGTGGTCAGTGGAGTCTGGTCAGTGGAGTCTGCTCAGTGTTCAGTGGAGTCTGGTCAGTGGAGTCTGGTCAGTGTTCAGTGGAGTCTGGTCAGTGGAGTCTGGTCAGTGGTCAGTGTAGTCTAGTCAGTGTAGTCTGGTCAGTGGTCAGTGGAGTCTGGTCAGTGGAGTCTGGTCAGTGGTGTCCGCTCAGTGGAGTCTGGTCAGTGGTCATTGTAGTCTGGTCAGTGGTCATTGTAGTCTGGTCAGTGGTCAGTGTAGTCTGGTCAGTGGTCAGTGTAGTCTGGTCAGTGTAGTCTGGTCAGTGGTCAGTGGAGTCTGGTCAGTGGTCAGTGTAGTCTAGTCAGTGTAGTCTGGTCAGTGGTCAGTGGAGTCTGGTCAGTGGAGTCTGGTCAGTGGAGTCTGGTCAGTGGTGTCCGCTCAGTGGAGTCTGGTCAGTGGTCAGTGTAGTCTGGTCAGTGTAGTCTGGTCAGTGGTCAGTGTAGTCTGGTCAGTGGTCAGTGTAGTCCGGTCAGTGGTCAGTGTAGTCTGGTCAGTGGTCAGTGTAGTCTGGTCAGTGTAGTCTGGTCAGAGGTCAGTGGAGTCTGGTCATTGGTCAGTGGAATCTGGTCAGTGGTCAGTGGAGTCTGGTCAGTGGTCAGTGTAGACTGGTCAGTGTAGTCTGGTCAGTGTAGTCTGGTCAGTGGTCAGTGTAGTCTGGTCAGTGATCAGTGTAGACTGGTCAGTGGAGTCTGGTCAGTGGAGTCTGGTCAGTGGTCATTGTAGACTGATCAGTGTAGTCTGGTCAGTGGTCAGTGTAGTCTGGTCAGTGGTCAGTGTAGTCTGGTCAGTGGTCAGTGTAGTCTGGGCAGTGGTCAGTGGAGTCTGGTCAGTGGAGTCTGGTCAGTCGTCAGTGGAGTCTGGGCCGTGGTCAGTGGTCAGTGTAGACTGGTCAGTGGTCAGTGTAGTCTGGTCAGTGGTCAGTGGAGTCTGGTCAGTGGAGTCTGGTCAGTGGTCAGTGGAGTCTGGTCAGTGGTCAGTGTAGTCTGGTCAGTGGTCAGTGAGGTCTGGTCAGTGGAGTCTGGTCAGTGGAGTCTGGTCAGTGGTCAGTGGAGTCTGGTCAGTGGTCAGTGGAGTCTGGGCCGTGGTCAGTGTAGACTGGTCAGTGGTCAGTGTAGTCTGGTCAGTGGTCAGTGTAGTCTGGTCAGTGGAGTCTGGTCAGTGGAGTCTGGTCAGTGGTCAGTGGAGTCTGGTCAGTGGAGTCTGGTCAGTGGAGTCTGGTCAGTGGAGTCTGGTCAGTGGTCAGTGTAGTGTGGTGTGGTCAGTGTAGTCTGGTCAGTGGTCAGTGGAGTCTGGTCAGTGGTCAGTGGAGTCTGGTCAGTGGAGTCTGGTCAGTGTTCAGTGTAGTCTGGTCAGTGTAGTCTGGTCAGTGGTCAGTGGAGTCTGGTCAGTGGTCAGTGGAGTCTGGTCAGTGGTCAGTGGAGTCTGGTCAGTGTAGTCTGGTCAGTGGAGTCTGGTCAGTGGTCAGTGTAGTCTGGTCAGTGGTCAGTGGAGTCTGGTCAGTGGAGTCTGGTCAGTGGTCAGTGGAGTCTGGTCAGTGGTCAGTGGAGTCTGGTCAGTGTTCAGTGTAGTCTGGTCAGTGGTCAGTGGAGTCTGGTCAGTGTAGTCTGGTCAGTGGAGTCTGGTCAGTGGTCAGTGTAGTCTGGTCAGTGTAGTCTGGTCAGTGTTCAGTGTAGTCTGGTCAGTGGTCAGTGGAGTCTGGTCAGTGGAGTCTGGTCAGTGTAGTCTGGTCAGTGGAGTCTGGTCAGTGGAGTCTGGTCAGTGGTCAGTGTAGTCTGGTCAGTGGTCAGTGGAGTCTGGTCAGTGGAGTCTGGTCAGTGGTCAGTGTAGTCTGGTCAGTGGAGTCTGGTCAGTGTTCAGTGGAGTCTGGTCAGTGGAGTCTGGTCAGTGGAGTCTGGTCAGTGGAGTCTGGTCAGTGGAGTCTGGTCAGTGGTCAGTGTAGTCTAGTCAGTGTAGTCTGGTCAGTGGTCAGTGGAGTCTGGTCAGTGGAGTCTGGTCAGTGGTCAGTGTAGTATGGTCAGTGTAGTCTGGTCAGTGTAGTCTGGTCAGTGGTCAGTGTAGTCTGGTCAGTGGTCAGTGGAGTCTGGTCAGTGGAGTCTGGTCAGTGGTCAGTGTAGCCTGGTCAGTGTAGTCTGGTCAGTGGTCAGTGTAGTGTGGTCAGTGTAGTGTGGTTAGTGTAGTCTGGTCAGTGGTCAGTGTAGTCTGGTCAGTGGAGTCTGGTCAGTGGTCAGTGGAGTCTGGTCAGTGGTCAGTGTAGTCTGGTCAGTGTAGTCTGGTAAGTGGTCAGTGGAGTCTAGTCAGTGGAGTATGGTCAGTGGAGTCTGGTCAGTGTAGTGTGGTCAGTGGAGTCTGGTCAGTGGAGTCTGGTCTCAGTGGTCAGTGTAGTCTGGTCAGTGGTCAGTGGAGTCTCGTCAGTGGTCAGTGTAGTGTGGTCAGTGTAGTGTGATCAGTGTAGTCTGGTCAGTGGTCAGTGTAGTCTGGTCAGTGTAGTCTGGTCAGTGGTCAGTGGAGTCTGGTCAGTGGTCAGTGTAGTCTGGTCAGTGTAGTCTGGTCAGTGGAGTCTGGTCAGTGGAGTCTGGTCAGTGGAGTGTGGTCAGTGGTCAGTGTAGTCTGGTCAGTGTTCAGTGGAGTCTGGTCAGTGGAGTCTGGTCAGTGTTCAGTGGAGTCTGGTCAGTGGAGTCTGGTCAGTGGAGTCTGGTCAGTGGTCAGTGTAGTCTGGTCAGTGTAGTCTGGTCAGTGTTCAGTGAAGTCTGGTCAGTGGTCAATGGAGTCTGCTCAGTGTAGTCTGGTCAGTGGAGTCTGGTCAGTGGAGTCTGGTCAGTGGAGTGTGGTCAGTGGTCAGTGTAGTCTGGTCAGTGTTCAGTGGAGTCTGGTCAGTGGAGTCTGGTCAGTGTTCAGTGGAGTCTGGTCAGTGGAGTCTGGTCAGTGGTCAGTGGAGTCTGGTCAGTGGAGTCTGGTCAGTGGAGTCTGGTCAGTGGTGTCCGCTCAGTGGAGTCTGGTCAGTGTAGTCTGGTCAGTGGTCAGTGTAGTCTGGTCAGTGTTCAGTGTAGTCTGGTCAGTGTAGTCTGGTCAGTGGTCAGTGGATTCTGGTCAGTGGTCAGTGGAGTCTGGTCAGTGGAGTCTGGTCAGTGGTCAGTGGAGTCTGGTCAGTGGTCAGTGGAGTCTGGTCAGTGGTCAGTGTAGACTGGTCAGTGTAGTCTGGTCAGTGGTCAGTGTAGTCTGGTCAGTGATCAGTGTAGACTGGTCAGTGGAGTCTGGTCAGTGGTCAGTGGAGTCTGGTCAGTGGTCAGTGTAGACTGATCAGTGTAGTCTGGTCAGTGGTCAGTGTAGTCTGGTCAGTGGTCAGTGTAGTCTGGTCAGTGGTCAGTGGAGTCTGGTCAGTGATCAGTGGAGTCTGGTCAGTGGAGTCTGGTCAGTGGTCAGTGGAGTCTGGTCAGTGGTCAGTGGAGTCTGGTTAGTGGTCAGTGTAGTCTGGTCAGTGGAGTCTGGTCAGTGGTCAGTGGAGTCTGGTCAGTGATCAGTGGAGTCTGGTCAGTGGAGTCTGGTTAGTGGTCAGTGGAGTCTGGTCAGTGGAGTCTGGTCAGTGGTCAGTGTAGTCTGGTCAGTGGAGTCTGGTCAGTGGTCAGTGGAGTCTGGTCAGTGATCAGTGGAGTGTGGTCAGTGGTCAGTGGAGTCTGGTCAGTGGTCAGTGTAGTCTGGTCAGTGTAGTCTGGTCAGTGGAGTCTGGTTAGTGGTCAGTGGAGTCTGGTCAGTATTGTCTGGTCAGTGTAGTCTGGTCAGTGGTCAGTGTAGACTGGTCAGTGGAGTCTGGTCAGTGGTCAGTGGAGTCTGGTCAGTGGAGTCTGGTTAGTGGTCAGTGGTCAGTGGAGTCTGGTCAGTGGAGTCTGGTCAGTAGAGTCTGGTCAGTGTATTCTGGTCAGTGGTCAGTGTAAACTGGTCAGTGGAGTCTGGTCAGTGGTCAGTGGAGTCTGGTCAGTGGAGTATGGTCAGTGGAGTCTGGTCAGTGGAGTCTGGTCAGTGGTCAGTGTAGTCTGGTCAGTGTAGTCTGGTCAGTGGTCAGTGTAGTCTGGTCAGTGTAGTCTGGTCAGTGGAGTCTGGTCAGTGGAGTCTGGTCGTGTTAGTGTATGCAGGTTATCTCAGTGTGTGTGTACTGACACACACACACTCACTTAGGTCAGGGTATGTGTGTCAGGTAGGTCACCCTGCGCCACTCCACCGACCATGCTGCCCCCCCCGGTCCCGGCTTGGCTTCGGGCTGAAGCCCCTGGTCTTTTTGCCACCTAGCAACGCCCCTGCACACACATTATATCACAGGTGGTGACAGGTGCAGTGCTGGTGAAATATACAGAGAGTCACCTATAGATTGCTGTCCCTATAGGAAATAGCTGGAACCTCTCCCTAAACTATGTACTGGACACACACCGTATATCACAGGTGGTGACAGGTGCAGTGCTGGTGAAATATACAGAGAGTCACCTATAGATTGCTGTCCCTATAGGAAATAGCTGGAACCTCTCCCTAAACTATGTACTGGCCACACACAGTATATCACAGGTGGTGACAGGTGCACTGCTGGTGAAATATACAGAGAGTCACCTATAGATTGCTGTCCCTATAGCAAATAGCTGGAACCTCTCCCTAAACTATGTACTGGCCACACACAGTATATCACAGGTGGTGACAGGTGCAGTGCTGGTTAAATATACAGAGAGTCACCTATAGATTGCTGTCCCTATAGGAAATAGCTGGAACCTCTCCCTAAACTATGTACTGGGCACACACAGTTTATCACAGGTGGTGACAGGTGCAGTGCTGGTGAAACATACAGAGAGTCACCTATAGATTGCTGTCCCTATAGCCATTAGCTGGAACCTCTCCCTAAACTATAAGATGCAGATCTCACAGAAAAAAAGATTGCTTGTGTAGATTTCTGAAGCAGGATACACCTCTCTAACACTGTCCCTCAATCAACAGCAGCCTGTCCCTATAGCAAATAGCTGGAACCTCTCACTAAACTATAAGATGCAGATCTCACAGAAATAAAGAGTGCTTGTGTAGATTTCTGAAGCAGGATACACCTCTCTGACACTGTCCCTCAATCAGCAGCAGCCTCTCCCTACTCTAGCTAATGCAGAGTGACGAGCTGTGCTGTGTGCCTCTATCTGATATAGAGGCTGGTCACATGCTGGGTCACATGCTGCACTGGCCAATCACAGCCATGCCATTAGTAGGCATGGCTGTGATGGCTTCCTAGTCACACTAGTAAAACAAATGGCAATTGGCTGCCGTGCAGCGCACCATAAAATAGCCGAACTCCGAACCCGAACCCAAACTTTTTCCAATTATTCGGGTTCGGGTTCGGGAGCAAAAAAAAACCAGTTCGGGTTCGCTCAACCCTAGTCAGGAATTCAGGCAGGAGATCAATACGAAAGACAAGATCACAGAGCAGTCACAACACCCAGGGAACTAATCCACATAAACGGGCGCTAAGTGATAGCATCACTTCCTATTTATAGGCTGCATGATACTCAAATTGTCCACAGCTGGCAGCAGGCGGAGCTAGTGAGTCCGAGGTAATGCTGAACACTGCAAGGACGTTCCCAAAGGACCAGATCTCCTCTGTAGCACAGCAGATAAGGCTGCGGCCGTGAGACCAGAAAGGTCCCGGTTCGAATACACCCAGGGACATGACAGGGCCCCCTCCCCAGTGGACCCCTCTGGGGGCCTAGAGGGTCTTAGTGGGAAACGAGGCATGGAAGTCTTGAATAAGAGAAGGGGCATGCAAATCTTTGGCTGGAACCCAGGAGCGGTCTGTGACAGAATATCCCTTCCTATGAACCAGAACCTAGAATCAAGAATCTTGGACTTCAAACTCATTTTGTCCATCAACGAGAACAGGAGGAGGTAGCTGTTGCGATCTGGAGTAGCGATTGGGGGGTAAAGTCTCGCGCCAAAAATAAAAATAAATATAATTAAATTAAATGCGGAGCTGCTCCCCAAAATTACAGTGAATTGTAACCATGTGAATGAGTGAAAGAAAGGGGGCGCTAGCAGGTATTAACCATCTAAATGTGAACAAGTAGATAATTATATCAGTAACTGTGATTCGTTTAGGTGATAAATACAATACAAATATAAACATTAAAAATGCAACAACAATATATTATGGTCCATTATAGTGCAAACTCCCAATTCGGAGATAGCTAAACAAATAATGTGCAGAAAAAAGTCCATAAATTTAAGTGAATAGATAACAATTGCTTGGAAGATGATTCCACTTAATTAATACAGGTTTCCACCTCCACCAGAAAAAGGGTAAATCACCACAAAAGTGCTTATGGATGGCAGTGTAGTCTGGTCAGTGGTCAGTGGAGTCTGGTCAGTGGTCAGTGTAGTCTAGTCAGTGTAGTCTGGTCAGTGGTCAGTGTAGTCTGGTCAGTGGTCAGTGTAGTCTGGTCAGTGGTCAGTGTAGTCTGGTCAGTGGTCAGTGTAGTCTGGTCAGTGTAGTCTGGTCAGTGGTCAGTGGAGTCTGGTCAGTGGTCAGTGTAGTCTAGTCAGTGTAGTCTGGTCAGTGGTCAGTGGAGTCTGGTCAGTGGAGTCTGGTCAGTGGAGTCTGGTCAGTGGTGTCCGCTCAGTGGAGTCTGGTCAGTGGTCAGTGTAGTCTGGTCAGTGTATTCTGGTCAGTGGTCAGTGTAGTCTGGTCAGTGGTCAGTGTAGTCTGGTCAGTGGTCAGTGTAGTCTGGTCAGTGTAGTCTGGTCAGTGTTCAGTGAAGTCTGGTCAGTGGTCAATGGAGTCTGCTCAGTGTAGTCTGGTCAGTGGAGTCTGGTCAGTGGAGTCTGGTCAGTGGAGTGTGGTCAGTGGTCAGTGTAGTCTGGTCAGTGTTCAGTGGAGTCTGGTCAGTGGAGTCTGGTCAGTGTTCAGTGGAGTCTGGTCAGTGGAGTCTGGTCAGTGGAGTCTGGTCAGTGGTCAGTGTAGTCTGGTCAGTGTAGTCTGGTCAGTGTTCAGTGAAGTCTGGTCAGTGGTCAATGGAGTCTGCTCAGTGTAGTCTGGTCAGTGGAGTCTGGTCAGTGGAGTCTGGTCAGTGGAGTGTGGTCAGTGGTCAGTGTAGTCTGGTCAGTGTTCAGTGGAGTCTGGTCAGTGGAGTCTGGTCAGTGTTCAGTGGAGTCTGGTCAGTGGAGTCTGGTCAGTGGAGTCTGGTCAGTGGTCAGTGGAGTCTGGTCAGTGGAGTCTGGTCAGTGGAGTCTGGTCAGTGGAGTCTGGTCAGTGGTGTCCGCTCAGTGGAGTCTGGTCAGTGTAGTCTGGTCAGTGGTCAGTGTAGTCTGGTCAGTGTTCAGTGTAGTCTGGTCAGTGTAGTCTGGTCAGTGGTCAGTGGATTCTGGTCAGTGGTCAGTGGAGTCTGGTCAGTGGAGTCTGGTCAGTGGTCAGTGGAGTCTGGTCAGTGGTCAGTGGAGTCTGGTCAGTGGTCAGTGTAGACTGGTCAGTGTAGTCTGGTCAGTGGTCAGTGTAGTCTGGTCAGTGATCAGTGTAGACTGGTCAGTGGAGTCTGGTCAGTGGTCAGTGGAGTCTGGTCAGTGGTCAGTGTAGACTGATCAGTGTAGTCTGGTCAGTGGTCAGTGTAGTCTGGTCAGTGGTCAGTGTAGTCTGGTCAGTGGTCAGTGGAGTCTGGTCAGTGATCAGTGGAGTCTGGTCAGTGGAGTCTGGTCAGTGGTCAGTGGAGTCTGGTCAGTGGTCAGTGGAGTCTGGTTAGTGGTCAGTGTAGTCTGGTCAGTGGAGTCTGGTCAGTGGAGTCTGGTCAGTGATCAGTGGAGTCTGGTCAGTGGAGTCTGGTTAGTGGTCAGTGGAGTCTGGTCAGTGGAGTCTGGTCAGTGGTCAGTGTAGTCTGGTCAGTGGAGTCTGGTCAGTGGTCAGTGGAGTCTGGTCAGTGATCAGTGGAGTGTGGTCAGTGGTCAGTGGAGTCTGGTCAGTGGTCAGTGTAGTCTGGTCAGTGGTCAGTGTAGTCTGGTCAGTGGAGTCTGGTTAGTGGTCAGTGGAGTCTGGTCAGTATTGTCTGGTCAGTGTAGTCTGGTCAGTGGTCAGTGTAGACTGGTCAGTGGAGTCTGGTCAGTGGTCAGTGGAGTCTGGTCAGTGGTCAGTGGAGTCTGGTTAGTGGTCAGTGGTCAGTGGAGTCTGGTCAGTGGAGTCTGGTCAGTAGAGTCTGGTCAGTGTATTCTGGTCAGTGGTCAGTGTAAACTGGTCAGTGGAGTCTGGTCAGTGGTCAGTGGAGTCTGGTCAGTGGAGTATGGTCAGTGGAGTCTGGTCAGTGGAGTCTGGTCAGTGGTCAGTGTAGTCTGGTCAGTGGAGTCTGGTCAGTGGTCAGTGTAGTCTGGTCAGTGTAGTCTGGTCAGTGGAGTCTGGTCAGTGGAGTCTGGTCGTGTTAGTGTATGCAGGTTATCTCAGTGTGTGTGTACTGACACACACACACTCACTTAGGTCAGGGTATGTGTGTCAGGTAGGTCACCCTGCGCCACTCCACCGACCATGCTGCCCCCCCCGGTCCCGGCTTGGCTTCGGGCTGAAGCCCCTGGTCTTTTTGCCACCTAGCAACGCCCCTGCACACACATTATATCACAGGTGGTGACAGGTGCAGTGCTGGTGAAATATACAGAGAGTCACCTATAGATTGCTGTCCCTATAGGAAATAGCTGGAACCTCTCCCTAAACTATGTACTGGACACACACCGTATATCACAGGTGGTGACAGGTGCAGTGCTGGTGAAATATACAGAGAGTCACCTATAGATTGCTGTCCCTATAGGAAATAGCTGGAACCTCTCCCTAAACTATGTACTGGCCACACACAGTATATCACAGGTGGTGACAGGTGCACTGCTGGTGAAATATACAGAGAGTCACCTATAGATTGCTGTCCCTATAGCAAATAGCTGGAACCTCTCCCTAAACTATGTACTGGCCACACACAGTATATCACAGGTGGTGACAGGTGCAGTGCTGGTTAAATATACAGAGAGTCACCTATAGATTGCTGTCCCTATAGGAAATAGCTGGAACCTCTCCCTAAACTATGTACTGGGCACACACAGTTTATCACAGGTGGTGACAGGTGCAGTGCTGGTGAAACATACAGAGAGTCACCTATAGATTGCTGTCCCTATAGCCATTAGCTGGAACCTCTCCCTAAACTATAAGATGCAGATCTCACAGAAAAAAAGATTGCTTGTGTAGATTTCTGAAGCAGGATACACCTCTCTAACACTGTCCCTCAATCAACAGCAGCCTGTCCCTATAGCAAATAGCTGGAACCTCTCACTAAACTATAAGATGCAGATCTCACAGAAATAAAGAGTGCTTGTGTAGATTTCTGAAGCAGGATACACCTCTCTGACACTGTCCCTCAATCAGCAGCAGCCTCTCCCTACTCTAGCTAATGCAGAGTGACGAGCTGTGCTGTGTGCCTCTATCTGATATAGAGGCTGGTCACATGCTGGGTCACATGCTGCACTGGCCAATCACAGCCATGCCATTAGTAGGCATGGCTGTGATGGCTTCCTAGTCACACTAGTAAAACAAATGGCAATTGGCTGCCGTGCAGCGCACCATAAAATAGCCGAACTCCGAACCCGAACCCAAACTTTTTCCAATTATTCGGGTTCGGGTTCGGGAGCAAAAAAAAACCAGTTCGGGTTCGCTCAACCCTAGTCAGGAATTCAGGCAGGAGATCAATACGAAAGACAAGATCACAGAGCAGTCACAACACCCAGGGAACTAATCCACATAAACGGGCGCTAAGTGATAGCATCACTTCCTATTTATAGGCTGCATGATACTCAAATTGTCCACAGCTGGCAGCAGGCGGAGCTAGTGAGTCCGAGGTAATGCTGAACACTGCAAGGACGTTCCCAAAGGACCAGATCTCCTCTGTAGCACAGCAGATAAGGCTGCGGCCGTGAGACCAGAAAGGTCCCGGTTCGAATACACCCAGGGACATGACAGGGCCCCCTCCCCAGTGGACCCCTCTGGGGGCCTAGAGGGTCTTAGTGGGAAACGAGGCATGGAAGTCTTGAATAAGAGAAGGGGCATGCAAATCTTTGGCTGGAACCCAGGAGCGGTCTGTGACAGAATATCCCTTCCTATGAACCAGAACCTAGAATCAAGAATCTTGGACTTCAAACTCATTTTGTCCATCAACGAGAACAGGAGGAGGTAGCTGTTGCGATCTGGAGTAGCGATTGGGGGGTAAAGTCTCGCGCCAAAAATAAAAATAAATATAATTAAATTAAATGCGGAGCTGCTCCCCAAAATTACAGTGAATTGTAACCATGTGAATGAGTGAAAGAAAGGGGGCGCTAGCAGGTATTAACCATCTAAATGTGAACAAGTAGATAATTATATCAGTAACTGTGATTCGTTTAGGTGATAAATACAATACAAATATAAACATTAAAAATGCAACAACAATATATTATGGTCCATTATAGTGCAAACTCCCAATTCGGAGATAGCTAAACAAATAATGTGCAGAAAAAAGTCCATAAATTTAAGTGAATAGATAACAATTGCTTGGAAGATGATTCCACTTAATTAATACAGGTTTCCACCTCCACCAGAAAAAGGGTAAATCACCACAAAAGTGCTTATGGATGGCACCTTACTGCAAGATGTTGACCACCTTAGTTAAAAAGAGGTCAAATAAGGCATAAGATATAACCATAGATTCCAGGCTTGATTCTTGCTATCTTCATACCGCTACACTCCACACCACATGAAGTAAATCAAAAGAGAAGATCGCCATAGAATAATACCATTTATTTAAAATTAATTAAAAACAAGCAATGCCAAATGGCCCCTTACTTGAATAGTGCCTTTCCCCGGCACTGAGGCTGAATGGCATTGGATGCAGATGGAGAGACGGTCCCACGCTTGTTGGAAGCCTGCAGAGCAGCGTGCAGCGTGCATTCCAGCTCTCAAGGAAGGAGAGCCAGCGTGACCGGAAGTACGTTGATTATGCGTGACCAGTGCGCCTCGACGTACGTTTCGTGATTGCCACGTCGTCAGGAAGCGTCACTGGTCACGCACTGAGCCTATAATATAGGCCCTTCAATCAAATTAAGTGCGAGGGATCGAGAATACGACAACCTCAGTCCCGGTTCAAGCAACCACACAGTAGATTATAAACATGGTAGCTGGGAGATACCAATTCACAAACAGCATACAAAATATACAAACAAACCAAGGGGAAATTGGTTGCATACCAGCCAATATATAAAGTTAGACTACTACTGTAAAAGACAAATCATATTTGGCTGAAAAGTACATTTTCTATAGGGACAATTAATGCACCATATATTTCTAAAAGCGCAGTCACACCATAGAATATGCAAATTTGTATATTAAAAAGTTATTAAAAATATTATATTAAAAAATGTATATTGAATGTGATTAGATACTCAAATTAATTAATATTAATAATAAAAAATAAAAATATATAACCAACATAACAGAAAAAATCAACAATCAGAAAAATTATTCATTAGTCAGGAAACAGTTCAGGTCTAGTTCAATATTCAAACCCAGCGGTCGCATCGTGCGCAATCGATGCAGCCACTGTGTTTCATTCTGTGAGACCATCTTCTTTAAATCTGTCCCCCGCCAATGGCTAATGACCCTATCTATACCATAGAAGACAAGCTGTCGTGGATCTTTATTGTGGCATTCCTCAAAATGCTTAGACACGCTATGGTTGGGGAAGCCCTTAATAATATTGGCCACATGTTCATTAATTCTTACTTTTAGTTCCCTTGTGGTCCGACCCACATATTGAAATTTGCAGGGGCACTCCAAAACATAGGTTACATATTTAGAGTGGCAAGTAATAAGTGGCTCTTGTAGAAAGAAATGTTTGGACAGCCGCACTCTGGAAAAACCTTCTCGGTTGCCTTTTATTGATAAAAGTTATCAAACACCATACATCACAGCAAAGACAGGGGCACACAGCTGACGTTTCGCATTACAATCAGTGCTTACTCATAGCTAGCATGTAAGAAAATGCACAAAAAATATATAGTATCAAACAAAAAACCATGTGATCAACATCAACCAATAATACAGACTTCCCAATTGAATGAGAATCCATTGTGTGTATCTGTTGATTGGATACCACTTATGGGTGTGGACACACTTGAAAACCATGCTACTCCAGCTTAACCCTTTGTAACAAAGGACTGTGAACTGGATGTGAAAAAGGAAGGAAAAAATCCTTTCAACGTGTGCATGGAAGGTGAATGGGCCACTTATGGGTGTGGACACACTTGGAAACCTTACTACACCAGCTTAACCCTTTGAAACAAAGGACTGTGAACTGGATGTGAAAAGAAAGGAAAAATCATTTTAATGTGTGCATGGGAAATGGATAAAATGTGAAGGTAAAGTGGTCAAATGAAAATAAATAAACTGTGTTGATATTATAGTGACATGGTGTAATGAAATTAAATTCAATTAAATGAAATTAGATTAGATCCAAATATATGTGATAGTCAATTTATACAAAAAGAGTAGAGTATATATAAATAAAATGGAGGTCTGTCCCATAGGGACAATATAGACACACTTATACTTGGAGAAGTGATACTTGTGAGAAATCTATATATGTGTTTTATTATCCAAAAAAAAATGTGTATAACAATATAAATATAAATATAAGTAGTGATGGTGAGAATGTGAGGAAATTTATATATCTGTGTCTGGCAATTAGCGACAATGCCACTATGTAAGTGTCATCAAAAGCCTATATAGATACAATAGGCGTGTCAATTTGTGAACTAAACTTATAAAAAGATATATGTTTACATAAGAAATGAACAAATTCATAATGTATTGTGTGAGGGATTGGCTGGAAATAGGTTAGATGGCTATGTTTTACCTGTGAATGTTTGCTATATGCAATGCATTATTATATTATGTGTGGTATGGACATCATTTCTAAAATATAATAGTTTTTAGTCATAAACACTAGTATATAATTCATACATACAATTCATACATGAAGTTAAAATAGGTACAAGGGAGTAAGATTTTACCAATATATTAATCTCTGTATGATCAAATCGCCCCAATAAGATGGCTATAAATGATCATGGTATAATTTCATTGTAATCATAAGTTCTCCATTTGCAACCCAACTTTGGGATTACCTATGGAATATTAGCCAAATAGCAAAAATATATACATCAATCCCATCAGTTGAAAGAAAATGCATAAATAAAAAAAAAAATATATATATATTCATTATGTCAATGTTTATAGCATAATGCATATTCCTGCACATATGGATAAAAGTGCATAGAGAAACAACATATTGGGCCTGATTTACTATGCTCTGTGCGCTGCGCTGGTTCATGCCTTAATTAGTGCGCCGGGTGGAGGCTTAATTGGGCACATGAACCAGCGTAGCAGCCGGCGCATTGAAAGTGATATGTAAAGCCGCGCCGAACTCCCTATAGAAGTCTATGGGAGAAATCAAAAGTGTTCATTTTAAAGGCTAATCTGCTAGTTTTGTCCTAAAAAGTGTTTGGGGACCTCAGTCCTGCCCCAGGGAACATGTATCAATGTTTTTTTTATTTTTTAAAACGGACGTTTTTTCGGGAGCAGTGAAATTAATAATTCTTAAAGTGAAACAATAAAAGTGAAATATTCCTTTAAATTTTGTACCTAGGGGGGGTGTAATGTCAGCATGTGAAATAGCGCATTTTTCCCGCACTTAGGACTGCCCCTGCACAAAATGACATTCAGAAGGAAAAAAGTCATTTAAAAATTCACACGCGGCTATAATGAATTGTCGGTGTGACGGTATCGGTATGATATCCCCGTCAACGTTCCCTTCTTCCCATAACGAAAATCACCCCAATATTCCACGAGGAGGGATATCCCTGGAATCGCCCAGAAAGCCACACATGAGACCAGCTTACTGCTTGAACAACACAGACTTTAATGTTATAACACACAGCTTATATGTCATTTCCAAAACTGTTACAATGACAAATCTCCGCCCCCCTCACACTGGGGCTTCCATACAGATTATAGGCAGACACGACGGGGCCGATGCTGAAACACATTTTCTTTAGACAATGACATCAATGACGCTGAGCACTAGCTGTACTGAATACATCAACCAGACCGCTCGACCCCGCATATAGAGAGATAATTACCACAATGAAGCAATCAGAATAATTAACACAAGCCACTTAAACCCAGCTCTCCTTCACACAACACAATAGATCAATTAACCTTTAGAAATAGTGAGGGGACATTAGCACATCAATAACCTGGCTAGCAGGGAGCAGTAAACTGAGACATATAGGCAAATGTATCACAATGGCCCCCCTTTTGCTCCCTGCTCCGGCAAACCCGGTTGGACCTTCCCTGGTCCAGTAGGGTTGACGGGTTCAGAGCTATTAGTCAGAGGTTAACTCCGTTTGGCATGACTGACCTCCCTTGGCAACTGCTTCAGACTCAGGTATGTCACCGGGTCATCAGATCACACGCCGGTCAGTCCCCAAGTCTTTGTGCGATCTGCAAAGTCACCAGAAGTCAGTGTGAAGACAGCGAATGGGTCTGTGCGCCGCCGTCTAGGTGTCCCGCTATGGGAGGGGGCAGGTTATGGCTCTGAAGTGACAATCCCAGGAGATTCATAAAAAGAAAAAGTTATATTTGTTGAAATGCTGTAGCACTGGTGCTCAGAGTCCGGGGGGGGGAGGGGAATCAGAGCCCCATAAGGTCAGCCACCCCCTGCTCCCTCCGCAGCCGCCGGTTCTCCTCTTGGAGCTTCTCCAGCTCCATCTCCAGTTCATGCTGCTGTGACCTCAGGTGGTTGTTCTCCTCCTCCATGCGGCTTATGCACTCCTCCAGCTCTATGTACTCACGGATCAGCTCCTGCTTGCTCATGTCCTGCAGGCTCTCCACGTGGTCCTTCATCATCAGGAACTGGGTGGTGGTGTAAGGGGCCACCGGTGGGCCCTTGGCGAACATCTCGGCACGCATCTGGGACGCCCGCTGCGACTCCCTCTCCTCCAGTCGCTTCTTCTCCTCCCAGGTCAGCTTATTATACGGCTTCCAGGACCTCTTCTTCTTGAAGGGTGGCCGGCGGTGCCTCTTTCTGCCCAGCTCCCTCCAGGGCCCCTCCGGCTCAGGGCTGTCGCCCATGACCAGCTGACAATGGTGTTCCCTGTTGTCCGTAATAACAGATTGTACCATGAGGGCTTCGTAAGGGGTGCCCAATGGTTCTTCCTGACCCAGCTCCTTTGGATCCCAAGCCGAGTCTACACAATGGGCTGCTGCTGGTGGGCGGTACCCAGGTTGAGACCAATTTGACCTGGTGTTGTCATTCATGGGGCAATTCTGCTTGAAGTGACCCAGCTGTTTGCACCGGAAGCAGCGTTGTTCGTTGCCCTCCTGGCGATGATAGCGAGGGCTAGATGTCACCGGTCTGTTAGGAGGTTGGTATCTAGCGGTTGGTGGGTGTGAGGGCACCGTTTGTGGTGGAGGTTGTTCCTGTGGTGTGACCTGGTTCGTCTTGCGAGTATCTGCATATTCATCCGCCAACTTTGCGGCCTCTGGTAGAGTCATGGGCCTGCGATCTCTCACCCAATCCTTGACGTCCGTCTGGATGTGATTGTAAAATTGCTCCAGGAGCATTAGTTGCAAAATGTCCTCTGCGGTGGTGGCCTGGCTGCTGTTAGCCCAGTTAGAGGCCGACCGGGACAATTGGCATGCCCATTCCGCATAAGAGTCTTTCGTGGTTTTGCGTGAGTCCCTGAACTTCTGTCGGTGGGACTCTGGGGTTACTGCATAACGAGCCAGGAGCACTTCTTTAACCCGGGCGTAGCTATGAATATCCTGATCTGGCACGGTCCGGAAAGCATCAGAAGCTTTGCCTGACAGTTTGCCTGACAATATTGCAACCCAGTCTCCTCTAGCTATTCGGTGCAGGTTACATTGTCGCTCAAAATCCGCCAGGAAGTTATCAATCTCACAGTCCTTTTCATCAAAAGCTTTAAAAGCGCTAAACGGAATCTTCCTTGCGTCTGCTGTGCTGTACTCACTGTTCGTAGAAGGTGCGGCTGCTTGTTGGACTGCTGCCAGTTTTAACTGTAGCTCTGCGTTTACTAACATGTCCATCACTTTCAGTACCACATCTGGCGTTGGGTTCGGGCCGAACCACGCTAGCTTCTCTCTCATTAGCTTGTTGGCTGGCGATTCCTCCTCCTGAATCACTGGTGTCTCCATCTCTTGTACTGCTGGCGTTGCTGCAATCCCGTCCTCCTGGTCTAGCTCCATTGATTCTGCTATGATGACCCGCTTGGTTTTGTTGCTAGCAATCCTTCCACGAACTTCCAGTAGTTCTTCCAGTGTCTGCTTGGAATCCTGGTGTGAAGGGGAATAGAAGGGAAAAATCCCACTGCTACCAACCAATTGTGACGGTATCGGTATGATATCCCCGTCAACGTTCCCTTCTTCCCATAACGAAAATCACCCCAATATTCCACGAGGAGGGATATCCCTGGAATCGCCCAGAAAGCCACACATGAGACCAGCTTACTGCTTGAACAACACAGACTTTAATGTTATAACACACAGCTTATATGTCATTTCCAAAACTGTTACAATGACAAATCTCCGCCCCCCTCACACTGGGGCTTCCATACAGATTATAGGCAGACACGACGGGGCCGATGCTGAAACACATTTTCTTTAGACAATGACATCAATGACGCTGAGCACTAGCTGTACTGAATACATCAACCAGACCGCTCGACCCCGCATATAGAGAGATAATTACCACAATGAAGCAATCAGAATAATTAACACAAGCCACTTAAACCCAGCTCTCCTTCACACAACACAATAGATCAATTAACCTTTAGAAATAGTGAGGGGACATTAGCACATCAATAACCTGGCTAGCAGGGAGCAGTAAACTGAGACATATAGGCAAATGTATCACAGTCGGCTCTGACAATTCTAAAGGGATTCATTCATAAAACAAAAACAAAAAATGTGTAGGGGTTCCCCCAAATTAAATTACCAGGCCCTTCAGGTCTGGAATGGATATTAAGGGGAACCCCGCCGTAAAAACCAAAAAAAAAAGACGTGCGGTTCCCGGCAAATATCCATTCCAGGCCCTTCAGGTCTGGTGTGGATTTTAAGGGGAACTCCACCCCAAATTGAAAAAAAAATGGCGTGGAGTCCCCTAAAAATCCACACCAGACCCTTATCCGAGCACGTTGACCTGGCCGGCCGCAGAAAAGAGGGGGGGACAGAGTGCGGCCCCCCCTCTCCTGAACCGCACCAGGCCACATGCCCTCAACATGGGGAGGATGTCCCCATGTTGATGGGGACAAGGGCCTCATCCCCACAACCCTTGCCCGGTGGTTGTGGGGGTCTGCGGGCGGGGGGCTTATCAGAATCTGGAAGACCCCTTTAACAAAGGGGACCCCCAGATCCTGGCCCCCCCTATGTGAAATGGTAATGGGGTACATTGTACCTCTACCATTTCACCTCAAAAAAAATGTCAAAGTGTTAAAAATGACAGTAGCCGGTTTTTGACAAATCTTTTAATAAAATCTTCTTTTCTTCTTTCCTTCGGGTTTCTTCCGCTGCTTCTTCCTTGGGTCTTCTCGTCCACATCTTGCCCGACGTGTTCTTCTATCTTCTCCGTCCGTCCTTCAGCCTTCTGGTCCCGCATCTTGCCCGACGTCTTCTCCTGTCTTCTTCTCCGTCCGTCCGCCAGCCTCCTCGTCCGCATCTTGTGTCTTCTCCGGTCTTCTTCTCGGTCCGCCAGCCTTCTCGTCCACATCTTTTTCTTCCCCGGACCCAGCGTTTGAATTTGATTTGGCCGCCGTGTTGCGCTCCTGGGACCCGCCCCCCTCTGACGCCACAAGTAAACTCCTTAGAAGGTCATGTGCGTCAGAAGGGGGCGGGGTCACAGAGCGTCACACAGCGGGGGAATTCAATTTCAATCGCGCCGCCCGGAGAAGAAGTTCCCGCCGTGTCACACTCATGTGACCCCGCCCCCCTCTGACGCACATATGCCACACGCGGACTTTCATATGAGTTTACTTGTGGCGTCAGAGGGGGGCGGGTCCCAGGAGCGGGAACACGGCGGCCAAATCAAATTCAAACGCTGGGTCCGGGGAAGAAAAAGATGTGGACGAGAAGGCTGGCGGACCGAGAAGAAGACCGGAGAAGACACAAGATGCGGACGAGGAGGCTGGCGGACGGACGGAGAAGAAGACAGGAGAAGACAACGGGCAAGATGCTGGACCAGAAGGCTGAAGGACGGACGGAGAAGATAGAAGAACACATCGGGCAAGATGTGGACGAGAAGACCCAAGAAAGAAGCAGCGGAAGAAACCCGAAGGAAAGAAGAAAAGAAGATTTTATTAAAAGATTTGTCAAAAACCGGCTACTGTCATTTTTAACACTTTGACATTTTTTTTGGGGTGAAATGGTAGAGGTACAATGTACCCCATTACCATTTCACATAGGGGGGGCCAGGATCTGGGGGTCCCCTTTGTTAAAGGGGTCTTCCAGATTCTGATAAGCCCCCCGCCCGCAGACCCCCACAACCACCGGGCAAGGGTTGTGGGGATGAGGCCCTTGTCCCCATCAACATGGGGACATCCTCCCCATGTTGAGGGCATGTGGCCTGGTGCGGTTCAGGAGAGGGGGGGGGCCGCACTCTGTCCCCCCTCTTTTCTGCGGCCGGCCAGGTCAACGTGCTCGGATAAGGGTCTGGTGTGGATTTTTAGGGGGACTCCACGCCATTCTTTTTTCAATTTGGGGTGGAGTTCCCCTTAAAATCCACACCAGACCTGAAGGGTCTGGTATGGATATTTGGGGGGACCCCACGCCATTTTTTGGGGGGGGTTTTACGGCGGGGTTCCCCTTGATATCCATTCCAGACCTGAAGGGCCTGGTAATTTTGGAGGGACCCCCATTTTTTATTTTTTATTTTTTTTATTATTTTTAATGAGCAATGACTGTATTCTTTATAGCCATGAGTACTTTAAACTTCCTTTTTTTTGTTTCACTTCAGAAATGACATCTTGTACAGGGACAGTTCTAAGCACGGGAAACATGCGTGTACCCCCCCTCCCCCCCTGTATGAAATTTAAAGGAATATTTCACTTTTATTATTTCACTTTAACCACTTCCATACCGCGCCTATTCTGGCACTTCTCTCTTTCATGTAAAAATTATATTTTGTTCCTGGGAAATTAATCAGGACCCCCAAACATTATATATAATTTTTTAGCAGACACCCTAGGGAATAAAGTTAGCGGTCATTTTTTATTTGATTTCCAACGGTATTTGCGCAATAATTTTTCTAACGCCTTTTTTTTGGCCCAAAAAAAAACACGGTTCATGAATTTAAAAAAAAAAAAAACAGTAAAGTTAGCCCAATTTTTATGGATAATGTTAAAGATGATGTTACACCGAGTAAATAGATACCTAACTTGTCACGCTTTAATATTGTACACACTCATGGATTGGCGCCAAACTTCGGGACATAAAAATATCCATAGGCGATGCTTGTTTTTTTTTTTTTTACAGGTGACCAGTTCAGAGTTACAGAGGAGGTCTAGGGCTAGAATTATTGCTCTCGCTCTAACGCACGCGTCAATACCTCACATGTGTGGTTTGAATGGTGTTTACATATGTGGGCGGGACTTACATGCATATTTGCTTCTGAGTGCGAGCTTCTAGGGACAGGGGCGTTATTTTATTTTTTTGTTTGTTTTTTTTACCTCATATTTTTCTTCTTGCACTTTTTTGACACTTTTTTTGATTTTGGATCACTTTTCTTCCTATTACAAGGAATGTAAACATCCCTTGTAATAGGACTAGTGTGTGACAGGTCCTCTTTATGGAGAGAGGCGGGGTCAATAAGGCTGGAAAGCATGGTATTGAAAAAAAAAAAAAAAGTTCTCATGCTTTCAGCTGCAATCATGTTCGTTCAGCACAGTGGTGTAGTGTATAGCACTTTGACCTAGCAGCAAAAGAGTCGTTGGTTCGAATCTCGCCCGTGACAGCATCTCCAGGGTGTTTGCATGTTCTCCCTGTGCCTGCGTGGGTTTCCTCCCACAATATAAAAACATGCTGTAAATCGGATCCGGTCTAAATAAGCCCTAATATGCAGTAGTATATTTAGGTTTTGTTCTGCCCTAGGCCTGACTACATATCTGCACCTCCTAATAGAAAAATGACCCACCCCTTCCTGTCAAGGTCACACCCTGTTTTTGTATGACCCGCCCAGGAATTTTCAGGGGACCCACACACTAGTTCTGGGGGGGCACTGGATTCCCTTAACCACTTCCATACCAGGCACTTACGCACCTTCCCGCCCAAGCCAATTTTCAGCTTTCAACACTGTCGCACTTTGAATGGCAATTGCGCGGTCATACAACACTGTACCCAAACAAAATTGGCGTCCTTTTTCCCCCACAAATAGAGCTTTCTTTTGTTGTTAATTGATCACCTCTGCGATTTTTTTTTTGCGCAACAACTAAAAAAAGACTGCAAATTTTGAAACAAAAAAACGTTTTTATTTTTTTAGGTTAATTTTTTGGTAAATAAGTTTTTCTCTTTCAATTACGGGCACTGATATGGCGGCACTGATGGGCACCGATGAGATGGCACTGATGGACATCGATGAGGTAGTACTGACAGGCACAGATGAGGTGGCATTGATTGGCGGCGCTGGTATGCGGCACTGATGGGCACTCATAGGCGGCACTGATGGGCACTCATGGGCGGCACAGATGGGCACTCATGGGCGGCACTTATGGGTGGCACTGATGGATACTTATGGGTGGCACAGGTGGGCACTGTGCATGGATGGGCACTGTGGGGTGGCACTGATGGACACTGGGGTGGCACTGATGGACACTGTGGGGTGGCACTAATTTTCCCAGGTTGCCAGTCAGTGCCCATTTGTGGGCACTGATTGGCATCTTTTTTCTTTTTTTTTAATGCTTTTTGTTTTTTTTTCCAATATTTTTTCCAATATTTCCAATATTTCTTTACCGAGATCGGAGATGCAGGGTGTCAGACTGACACCCCGCATCACCGATCGCCGCGCTGCGTGCCCCCACAGGCGCGCGCGGCATGAAATCCTGCAGGACGTCCTGTCAGGATTGTGTAACCACTTCCCGGACGTAAATCGGCCATAGGCTGGGCGGGAAGTGGTTAATTTGCATAGTTTTTCTCTCACTTCCTGTTTGGCTATGGGGCAGGAAGTGAAGGCAAATTTCCCCAATTGGACACAGATAATACAAAATAAACTGACAGGGCCTATAACCCTCCCTCACTCTATCCAAAATTAAAGAAAATAAAACTTGTTGATTATAGTTCTTGTCAGGGGCGGACTGACCATTGAGTCACTCGGGCACTGCCCGAGGGCCCCATGCCACTAGGGGGCCCCATCCGGGTTGCCAGGCTCAGTAAAACCAGGGACAGTATGTAAAAATCTGTGTTTTTTTTAGATCTGTCCCTAATATGTCTGAAAATGACATGCTTTTAATGTGAATATCCCAAGATTTTAGCTGCCCGCCTCTGCACTACCTCCTGGCGTGGTGGCCATCTGTAAGCCAGAGGGGCCCCATAATCTTCTATTGCCCGGGGGCCCCATGAGTTGTCAGTCCGCCCCTGGTTCTAGTTTAAGCACAAATTTCATAGAGTTTTATTGAGAGCCCTAAGAAAATATAACCATGCCAATAGGCCAGGATACAGCGTTGCTAATATGTAGGAATGTGTGTGTTAGAGCACCCCACCCAATGTTAACTAAAAAATTATTAATTTGCAAATAAGTATTATCTGCTCATTTTTTTGGGGATGTCTGCACCCCTGATAGTGACAACATTTGTGAGGTGTCTTCACCCTTTCTAATTCATTCACTTCCTGTCACATAGCCAAACAGGAAGTGAGGGTAAAACCTTACTAATATCTTTTCTTGGGGACACAGAGATCAATCTAAATAGTTTCCCATTATGTAAATTGCACTCTAGCATTTTGCTGTGTACACCCCAAATTATTAGGGATCTTGGACTTTGGGGTCCATTTACTAAAGGCAAATCCACTTTGCACTACAAGTGCAAAGCAAGGAAGAAAGAAAACAAAACAACTTTGCTTCTACAGGATTGGATGTTAAAACCATCAGTGCTTCCTCTCTGATTTTCAGCAACTATGCTTGTACTGCAGAGTGGCTTTGCCTTTACTAAACCCCAAACTAAATAATCATTTGGGGCAGGGATCCTCAAACTACGGCCCTCCAGCTGTTGTAGAACTACACATCCCATGAGGCCTTGTAATGCACTGACATTCACAGACATGACTAGGCATGATGGGAATTGTAGTTCCTGAACAACTGGAGGGCCGTAGTTTGAAGACCCATGATTTGGGGTGTACACAGCAGTGCTGGAGTGCAATTTGCTTAATGGGGACACTAGTTAGATTGACCTGTGTCCCCAAGAAATGACACTGGTAGGGTTTTAACCTCACTTCCTGTTCAGCTGTGTGACAGGAAGTGAAGCCAATTTTAAGAAAAGGGACACAAAGCTCAACACAAAAATAAAAAAACACAAAGCAGGGGTTCTAACACTCACTTGGCTTCCCTCAAACACCCACAATTTGAATAGGATTGCCTTGCGCTAGATTTAAGCACAGTGCTGTAAATCAGCACATCAAGCCTGTCCACCAATAGCAAACCCCCCCCACACAGGCCATGTTTGCAGGTTTTCCTTCATCTTGCACATGTGCTTTAAAAGACAGTCTGGACAGCAATTCTTGATAAGAGAAATCCACAAAACATGTCCTGTCGGGGGAACTTGAGGGCTGAGGACCACTGCAGAAAAAAGAAAAGACTTACCAGTTTTGTCTTTAAAGTCATGGAGAATAAACATGGCAAACATTTCATGATTACACACCAGGAAAGAAGCTTAGACAAAAATCACACATAATTTGTTAGGCCCAAACCGATTTCAGCTGCAGTTGTCAACATATGTAGCATGAAAAAGCAAAAAAAGACAAACAAACAAACACAAACAAAAATACATTTCAAAATTCTAAATAACCATAGCTTCACACATTTTTCATAAAATAAGGCCACATAGACAAATACATCAAAGTGAACATCATTTAAAAATAAACCAAAACCATTGGCAAAATAAAACAAAACCCATGCAACAAACCACATTTGTGTTTAGCAACAGCATTTCTGCCAGCCTGCCCCTTCTGAGGGCAGCTGTGGACTGATCGATCCCTGCTTTTTATAACAGTGCTAGTAATGAAGCAATTGAAATCACATGAACAAATTGCAGTCTCTAGTTTGGGTGAGCTTGTAATTGGGCACACCTGCAATTAACCCAAACCACGCTCTATGAGCATCCAAGGAGTGTTGTTCACCTTTTAAAAAGAAAGGATAATTTTTTTCTAAGTGTTTGAGCATGCTCAGTTCATCACACATGTAGGAACCAAGCTGCAATGGAATGAGAGCTTTTTTTTTTTTTTGTTTCCCCTGATCTGATGCTTTCCAGCCTGAAGGGGAGGTGTTAAAGACAGAAGTAAACACGCACATTTAATAATCTATTTGTGGGAAAAAAAAGGTTGCCAATTTTGTTTGGGAGCCACGTCGCACGACTGCGCAATTGTCAGTTAAAGCGACGCCGTGCCGAATCACAAAAACTTGCCCGGTCATTGACCAGAAATATGGTCCGGGCTCAAGTGGTTAAAAATTAACAAAACACAAAAGTGAGCCCAATTTTTGGGGATAATGTGAAAGATGATGTTACACCGAGTAAATAGATACCTTACATGTCACGCTTTACTATTGGAAACACTCCTGCAATGGGGCCAAAATTAATTCCGTGAATATCCCCATAGGCGACCTTTTTCTTTTTTTTCCAGGTTACCAGTTTATAGTTACAAAGAAGGTCTAGTGGTAAAAGTATTGCTCTCGCTCTAACGCACGCGTCAATACCTCACATGTGTGGTTTGAACGATGTTTATATATGTGGGCGGGACTTGCGTAAGTCCCGCCCACATATGTAAAAATTATTTTTACTTTTTGCTATAATAAATATCCCCAAAAATATATATTCTAAAAAATAAAAAAACCCTCAGTTTAGGCCGATACGTATTCTACATCTTTTTGGTTCCAAAAAATCGCAAATAGCGTTTAGTGTTTGGTTTTGGCAAAAGTTATAGCGTCTACAAAATATGGCTTTTTTTTGTTTTAACTAGTTATTGCGGCGATCAGCGATTTTTATCGGTACTGCGACATTATGGCGGACTCATCGGACACTTTTTTGGAACCATTGGCATTTTTCTAGCGATCAGTGCTCTAAAAATGCATTGCTTACTCTAAAAATGCCACTGGCAGGGAAGGGGTTAACACTAGGTGCGAGGGAGGGGTTAAATATGTTCCCTGGGTGTGTTCTAACTGAAGGGGGGGGGACTGACATGGGTAAATGACAGATCGCTGTTCATGAAGGGGAACTCCAGACCAAAAAAAAAAATGTGGGTTCCCCTTCAGGTGCATACCAGGCTCTTAGGCTTGGTCTGGAACATAAGGGGTTAAACCCGCGCCGAAAACCAGCGTGGGGTTCCCCCCAAGATCCAAACCAAGCCCTCATCCCAGGCACGCAGTCTGGCCGGACAGGAATGGGGGCGGGGACGAGCGAGCGCCCCCCCCCCTCCTGAGCCGTACCGGACCGCATGCCCTCAACATGGGGGAGTGTGTGCTGTGGGGGAGGGGGGCACTGCCCCCCCCACCCCAAAGCACTCTTGTCCCCATGTCGATAGGGACAAGAGCCTCTTCCCGACAACCCTGGCCGTTGGTTGTCGGGGTATGCGGGCGGGGGGCTTATCAGAATCTGAGAGGCCCCTTTAATAAGGTGGCCCCCAGATTCCGGCCCCCCACCCTATGTGAAGGAGTATGGGGGTACATCGTACCCCTACCCATTTACCTGGGGAAAAAAATGTAAAGAAATAAAACACCACACATGAATAAATTAATTTATTAGTCTGCCGGTGGTCTTCTGCCGGGGCCCCCCACCACCACCCCATTAGGCCCCGGGCTTCGCCATCTTTCACTGGGACCCCCTTCACCAGTGAGGCTCCTGCCTTTGGGGGAGGGTCCCGGGCTTCTACGACGGTTTCTGCGGGGGGGGTGCACTGGCACCCCACCCCCGTCTTCAGCGACGTAATTCACCGGGACCCCCTTCACCAGTGAGGCTCCTGCCTTTGGGGGAGGGTCCCGGGCTTCTACGACGGTTTCTGCGGGGGGGGTGCACTGGCACCCCACCCCCGTCTTCAGCGACGTAATTCACCGGGACCCCCTTCACCAGTGAGGCTCCTGCCTTTGGGGGAGGGTCCCGGGCTTCTACGACGGTTTCTGCGGGGGGGGGGGTGCACTGGCACCCCACCCCCGTCTTCAGCGACGTAATTCACCGGGACCCCCTTCACCAGTGAGGCTCCTGCCTTTGGGGGAGGGTCCCGGGCTTGTACGGTGTCTTCCGCCGGGGGGCGACACCCGCGGGCTTCTGCGATGCCTTCCGCTTCTGCCTGTCTCCTCCGCGGAGCACAGGGCTTGTCTCCGCTGTCTTCTCCCTTCTCTTCCATTCGATGTTGACACGACGAGGTCCGGCGCTGGAATGCCGTCTGAGCAGCGGGCATGGACTTATATAGGGCAATGCCACCATGTGACCTCAACCCATGTGACATCACATTCCCATCATGCCCAGGGAATGTGATGTCACATGGGTTGAGGTCACATGGTGGCATTACCCTATATAAGTCCATGCCCACCGCTGACACGGCATGTCAGCGCGGAACCTCGTTGTGTCAACATCGAATGGAAGAGAAGGAAGAAGACAGCGGAGACAAGCCCTGGGCTCCCGGAGGAGACAGGCAGAAGAAGGAAGAGAGAAGAAAGAAGACGGAAGAAAGCCCTGGCTCCGCGGGGGAGCCAGGCAGAAGAGGGAGCAGAGAAGACAGAAGAGAAAAGACCTGGGAGTTGGCGCACCCCCGGCAGAAGACCAGGAAGACCGGAACCCTGGCGGAAGGCACCGGAAAGACCGGGGGATAGGCGCCATCCCCCGGCAGAAGACCCCGAAGTCCGGATGCCCCTCCCTAATGAAAAAGAGCTTAAATGGGGTGGGGGCATCCGGCGGAAGGCTCCGGAGAGGACCGAGGGATGGCGCCCTCCCCCGGCAGAAATCACCGAAGCCCAGGGTCCCGGCGGAAGATCGGGAGAGAAGAAACCCCCCCTTGTAAGAGAGCTAAAAAAGAAAGGGGGGGCTCCGGAGCAGATTAATAAAATATTTTATTCTGTGTGGTGTTTTATTTTACTTTACATTTCCCCCATGTGAATGGGTAGAGGTACGATGTACCCCATACTCATTCACATAGGGTGGGGGGCCGGCATCTGGGGGCCCCCTTATTAAAGGGAGCTCGCAGATTCCGATTAGCCCCGCCCGCATACCCCGACAACCAATGGCAAGGGTTGTCGGGAAGAGGCTCTTGTCCCTATCGACATGGGGGCAAGAGTGCTGTGGGGTGGTAGGGGCAGTGCCCCCCTCCCCCACAGCACACACTCCCCCATGTTGAGGGCATGCGGTCTGGTACGGCTCAGGAGGGGGGGGCGCTCGCTCGTCCCCACCCCCATTCCTGTCCGGGCCAGACTGCATGCTTGGGATGAGGGCTTGGTTTGGATCTAGGGGGGACCCCCGCGCCGAATCGGCGCGGGTTTAACCCCTCACGTTCCAGACCAAGCCTAAGAGCCTAATGTAGACCTGGAGGGGGACCCGCGCCGATTTCAAGTTTGAAATTTGGCGCGGAGTTCCCCTTCATGGCTGAAAACAGCTCGGAGATTCCCGTGCTCCGCGTCACGCAGCGCATTCACGGGTACGCCACTTGGTATTTACCAAGATTTTCACGGCGTACTGACAAGGCGCACGGGAAGCGCCGAAATTTCTCTCTGCGCATGCCCAGTATGCAAATGAACCTCCCGAGGTTCAGGCGCACTGTGCAAGCGTACGGGGATCTGTTTTCAAAAAACACTTTCCCTTTCAATTCGGCCCGCCAAACACTTTCAAACACATGTCACTTCACTTCCCCTGCATCCCCCCACCTCCCCCCTAATAAACTCCCGCCCAAACCCCCGCAATTTACAGTTCAATGTGCCGTGCGCCAGGTCTGTACTGGTGCACAATGCACCCTCTCCTGGGCGCACGGAGCACATTAGTAACTAGGGAAATACACTGCACTAGCAGCGTATTTCTTTAGTAAATGGCCAAACGGCTGCTACTCCTGCTTTTACTCCATGAGTCATGGAGTAAAGGCTTGGTAAATCAGCCCCATTGTGTTTAGTGTAATGGCCTAATAGTCGTATGGATACAAGTCAAAATGCTCAATGATCTGGCTATATGATATAAATATCCCAACATATGTATATAATGTCCAATGTGGCTAGTCTTTTCTGTTCCATTATGGAGAATGTGAAAACTATAATAGAAAAAGAAAGAAAACAGGAAAAAAGACTTAACACTTTTTTTTACTCAATGTTGTTTCTATACTTAGGCCCCATACACACGATAGAATCCATCCGCTGAAAAATCCCAGCGAATGGGTTTCAGCGGATAGATCCTATGGTGTGTACGTTCCAGCGGATACTTTTCCGCGGATATTTATCCGTCGACTCGCTTTTCAGCAGATCAAATATTTGCTGACATGCTAAACAAATCTATCCGCTGCGAATCTATCCGACGGACAGATCCGTTGGTTAGTACACAATATCCGCGGATAAAAACCCCGCGCATGCTCAGACAAAATAAGGGGATGGGAGCACTTGTTCAGGTAAAACTCTCGTTTGTTTGTGATATGGCACATTCGTCCTTTTAAATATCTAGTGTGTCATTTATTGCCTCTTGTTTTTTCGGCGTTCTCTTGCTAGAATAAACCCGTTCTCTTGCTGATGCTATATATCCAGATGTTGGAACTTTCTTTTTGTCCTCCACATGTCTATGTTTCAGTTTTTTTTTAATTTAATGTTGTTTCTTTTTTTTTTCTTTTTTGTGCAATTTATGTCACCATTGTTTTTTCTTGCACATTTTTTTTTTTTTTTTGTCAAGTTATGTCACCATTGTTTTTTCTTGCATTTTTTTTTATTTATTTTTTTGTGCAATTTATGTCACCATTGTTTTTTCTTGCACATTTTTTTATTTTTTTTCAAGTTATTGTTTTTTCTTGCACATTTTTTTTTGTTTTTTTTGTGCAGTTTATGTCACCATTGTTTTTTCTTGCACATTTTTTTTTTGTCAAGTTATGTCACCATTGTTTTTTTCTTGCATTTTTTTTTTGTGTGCAATTTATGTCACCATTGTTTTTTCTTGCACATTTTTTTTTTTTCAAGTTATTGTTTTTTCTTGCACATTTTTTTTGTTTTTTTTGTGCAATTTATGTCACCATTGTTTTTTCTTGCACATTTTTTTTTTTTGTCAAGTTATTGTTTTTTCTTGCACATTTCTTTTTTGTTTTTTTGTGCAATTTATGTCACCATTGTTTTTTCTTGCACATTTTTTTTTTGTCAAGTTATGTCACCATTGTTTTTTCTTGCATTTTTTTTTTTTTGTGCAATTTATGTCACCATTGTTTTTTCTTGCACATTTTTTTTTTTTGTCAAGTTATTGTTTTTTCTTGCACATTTTTTTTTTGTGCAATTTATGTCACCATTGTTTTTTCTTGCACATTTTTTTTTGTCAAGTTATGTCACCATTGTTTTTTCTTGCATTTTTTTTTGTGCAATTTATGTCACCATTGTTTTTTCTTGCACATTTTTTATTTTTTTTTGTCAAGTTATGTCACCATTTTATTTTGGAGTGTGTTTTTACTTTTTTGTTTTACCAAGTTGGTACGCCAAATGTACCCCCCCCCCCCCCCAAGGAGTTGGTGTCCTTTCTAAATGACACATATTATTTGCTAAAATGTTTCATGCCTAATCACCACAGTATTAAAACACAATAGACAAGGTATTTCAGTAAATCAAATAACCATTTATTTTGGCCATAAACAAAAATAAATTACCTAGAACGGCAGCACTTGATGAGATAGCAACATACATGCAGACTTGTGTTCCAGACTGCACAGGCAACATAGTCAAGGAGAAAATGGCAAACCTTGAGGACCACATACCGAGAACTAAAAAGAACAACCACAAAAACAAAAACCAGGAGCAGCAGCAAGTGAGCCAATGGAGCTCAGGCTGTGGTAGTCCAAAAAGACCAACGTTTTTGGGGGATCAAATGTAAGGCCGGGAATCATCTTCTCCTGTTCCTTGTAACCCTCCTTGCAGCCTGCATTGCAGCAGATCTTACACGGACCCATCCACGGCCCCTTGCAGGTGGGGATGATGTGGCAGCAGGAAGAGTTAGCAGGTGTTGGGCAGGATGGGCCGGGTCACTCAGCTCAGTGTCATTGGTCAGCCAGCCCTGGTGCATCCATAAAAGAACCTGGTTGAACAGGTCCTTGGCAAGCCTCTGATCGGCCTCCCCCGCTTGTGACATTTCGTGTGCCACGTAGGCACTGTAGGCCTCAGTGGGGTTGAGGGGGCCCTCATTAAGGCGCTAGCCTCCCTTATCATATCGAGTCTTGCGTCCTCCACTTGCCTCCTGCGCCTCATTAGGCCTGCTTGCCTGACCCGGGGGGAGGGACTTGCCTGGTGGTGCTGACCCTGGTCCTGGGGCCCTCCTGACTGGTGCTGGGCCCGGCCTCCTCCTCCTGGCTGCCACTGACCCCTTCCTCCTGGCTGGCATGCATCTCCGCATCAGTAGCCGAAAAATCATGGCTGCTCACTTCTTCCTGTGGCAAAAAAAGGGACATGTTTTACAATTTGGCACAAGCAAATCACACACATTTTCATGCTCTAGACTGGTTTGTTTTATCTTACTTTAAACTTGAATAGACTCTCCTTCTGATCCCTGCACTTGGCATCCATGACCCCTATTTTTATGCCCATGACTTTTCTAGGCCATTTTTGCTTTTGGGATTACAATATCAACTCAATAAACAAACAAGAATTAGCAGCCCAAAAAAATTTAGAAAAATACTCTACCTCAGAAGAAGTGGAGAGTCGC
Organism: Rana temporaria; assembly: GCF_905171775.1. Classification (NCBI taxonomy): domain Eukaryota; kingdom Metazoa; phylum Chordata; class Amphibia; order Anura; family Ranidae; genus Rana; species Rana temporaria. Next base: position 85,530,399 of record NC_053494.1, on the reverse strand, counting down.
AGATTTTGATGCATGCCAGCCAGCCCCTCACTGTACTCCTCCTGGCTGTGGTGATCCGTGGAAGGTCTGCTGTGATGCCGGCTGGAAGGAAGGCTTGACATTGATTGATTTGATCCCCCAAAAACTCCAGCTCTTGGTAGTACCACAGACTGGGCTCCGTGGACTCGCTTGCTGCTGCTCCTGATCTTTGTTCACGTAGTTCTCTTCTTTTGGTTCGGTATGCGGCCCTCAGGTTGTTCATTTTCTTCTTGACTATCTCGCCTGTGCAGCCGGGAACCCATGTCTGCATATATGTAGCAATCTCATCAAGTGCTGCCGTTCGTCGGTCCCGCTTCGAATAGTGTGGGTGTTTTGTATCCCAAAGTAGGGGCATTTCCCTAAACTTTTCTATTAGGCGAGTAATAATTTCTTTACCCACGATCTGGTCCATGGTTTATTCAAATTTGCTTTGGCAATTTTCAAGCTTAACACTGTTAAAACAAAAATAAATAAGCATTAAAAAATGCACAGCATTCACATTGTAATAATATGTGGCCCCAGATTTATCAAGTACTATGCAAACACAGTGTCTCCTGCAGCTAAAATGCTGGCCAGCTCTGCCCCATTGTTGTGACCAAAAATGAGTTCACATGCAGACCCTTTTTGAAATAAGTTTGCTAAATACGTATAATCTAGAACCATCCACAATTTTTACTATTTTGACCATTCCTCAAGGCACTATTTCATGTGTACCTAGCATGCCCCTCATCATTACTGACATATAAATACACTTCCTAATAACCTCTGGCCAACCAACACAGAACAATACTTGCATGATCACAATACACCTGGCAAAAAGTACAAATAGGTAGAGCATTCTTCACATCTAGATTTAAGTGATGTGTGAAAGCATTGTGAGAAGTAAATACCGTTTTGGGCACACAAGAAACATAAGTAGCGTTAAAAGGGTGCAAACAACAGACAAAACCCCAATCCCATGGCTCTCAAGTTTCTAGGCCTCTGCTGATCCCATGTTGTAATTTCTTACCTTATTATCTCTAGCTCCTTGTGAAGCACGATGAAATAATCTCCGCGTAACCTACGTAATCACGAAGGTTCCCTTTTATACACTCCACGTGTGCGTGACACACCGCCTTCGTCACCTTTGCCATGCCCCCTAATCAATGTTAACTCAAAAAATATGGCGTTAACTGTGTAACTTCTGTCAAATGTTCTAATAATCTCCGCGTAACCTACGTAATCACGTAGGTTCCCTTTAATACACTCCGCGTGTGCGTGACACACCGCCTTCGTCACCTTTGCCATGCCCCCTAATCAATGTTAACTCAAAAAATATGGCGTTAACTGTGTAACTTCTGTCAAATGTTCTAATAATCTCTGCGTAACCTACGTAATCACGTAGGTTCCCTTTAATACACTCCGCGTGTGCGTGACACACCGCCTTCGTCACCTTTGCCATGCCCCCTAATCAATGTTAACTCAAAAAATATGGCGTGAACTATGTTACTTCTGTGAAACGAGCGAATAATCTCCGCGTAACCTACGTAATCAGGTCTTATTCATTCTCTACACTCCGCGTATGCATGAACCGCCGCCTCGTCCCTGCCCATGACGGGACATTTCCTCTTTTCCACGCCCCTAATCTCTGTGGGAAGGAAAGATGGCGATGTCACACAAGCGTGCACGGAGCTCTCAGGCCGCAAGTGAAGTGACAGAGGCAGGAACGTCGCGATCCCGGCCAAAACGTTATAAGGCCACTAATATGGCTTTTGCCGAAATGGTGGAGCTGGTCGAAATAATGCGGAGGAAGGACTATGATGGGCAATATGGGCCATACAAGACCCCAAACCGCAGGAAGGGGAAAATTATGGAGAAGGTGGCAAGGAGAATGCAGAGGATGTTCGGGATCACCAGGTCCAAGGAGCAGCTACGGAAGCGGTGATCCAACTTGAAACTCCGTGAGCCACATCAATTGAAGAAAATAAAAAAAATCCTCAAAAAAAGTATGTTCTTTTTTTGTTTGTGGGGGGGGGGCAATTTTATTAGTTTAATGTTTGGTCAGGTACATTTCTACATCTGTATCCTTGGCCTGGTTGTACTTCTGAACACATGTTGAAATAGAATTTTTTTTAAAAATATAATTTGCTTGGCCAACGAGTGTTAATAGGAAACCTCGTTCACATCAGATTGCTTCTCACAAATACGATGTTGGCCCAGGAACAACACACCTGGACGTGCCTCTCTGGCCAAAAACATTGTTTGTAAACATTGTGAAAAAATATAGTTTTCTAAAATTTGAATCCTAGAATGGGAAATGCAAACAGTGCTACTAAGCAGGTGTTTTCATATATGTAATCCAGAGCACCTGTGTCTCCCCCAAAATATTACACTAAAATTTGTATGGTCTCAGCTCCAAATTTTAAGGGGGGGACATCCATGTGTGTCACTTCGCTAAAAAGGGACTGAATCAGAGCTTGGCCTAGAAGTCATCCAAAAATGTAGGTTTGGGGTGATAAGACACAAAAAAATAATCAATTAAAGCCTCTAAACTTCTATGCAATGTGTGCGATTTCTGCTCTACAATATCTGTGTGCTGATGAGTAAACATATTGTTTTTGTGTTATTCATAGGGGAAAGAAGACGCCAGCATTTCGAGGAGGCAGAGAGGGCCAGACATGCCCGGAATCTGCCATCTGGCCATGTGGAGGAGGAGGAAGGAAGAGAGGAGGATGTGGAGGAGGAGGAGGAAGGAAGAGAGGAGGATGTGGAGGAGGAGGAGGAAGGAAGAGAGGAGGATGTGGAGGAGGAGGAGGAGGAAGGAAGAGAGGAGGATGTGGAGGAGGAGGTGGAAGGAAGAGAGGAGGAAGGAAGAGAGGAGGATGGAGTCATTTTAAATTTGGTAGTTGTGGAGGATGAAGATGAATTTGAAGAAGATGATTTTGGTGAATTTGAAGATGGTGGATTGATGGAAGAAGAAGAAGAAGAAGGAGGAGTCGTGAAGGATGAGGGGGAAGTGGTTCAAGAAGGAGGAGTTATTGAAGATGGAGAAGTGGTGGAGGAGGAGGAAATTCGCACATCATCAGGTCAGTGTCACCCCAGCTTTATAGGGCAAAACAGATGTAGATAGGGTTGCCACCTCATCCCTTTAATCCCGAACACATATGGATTACACATGTTCTGTGGCTAATGTAATGCAGATATGGCACCAGGTGAGTTAAATTACCACCTTTTAATCAGCCACAGAACCTGTGTAATTAATATGTGTTCTGGTTTAAAGGGATGAGGTGGCAACCCTAGATGTAGATAGGCTGGTAAAATTGTTAATTTTTTATTTTGGATTCATTTTGTAGGGGATGAAGATGCTGTTCCGCATTTTTCTCGCGCAAGTGCGGGAATAATTATCCAGCAAGTGATGGAGTGCAGCAGTGAAATGGAGAATATGCGGCAACGGATGGTTCTCATGGAACATAATGTGAGAAATGTAATTGTGGAGTGCTGCACCGAGCTGGACACTATGCGGCAAAGAATGCTGATTATAGAACAAAACTATAAAAACATCATTGATGAACACCCCCCCCCCCCCGCCCATCCCCCAACCTGTTTTAATTTTTGACTCAGCAACATGCCAAAATTTGAAGATGCACACACAGTGGGGCTGATTTACTATGCTCTGTGCGCTGCGCTGGTTCATGCCTTAACCACTTCCCGCCCGGCCTATGGCCGATTTACGTCCGGGAAGTGGTTATGAAATCCTGACAGGACGTTCTAGAACGTCCTGCAGGATTTCATGCCGCGCGCGCCCGTGGGGGCTCGCATTTCGGCGATCGGTGATGCGGGGTGTCAGTCTGACACCCTGCATCTCGGATCTCGATAAAGAGCCTCCGGCGGAGACTCTTTACCACGTGATCAGCCGTGTCCAACCACGGCTGATCACGATGTAAACAGGAAGAGCCGTCGATGGCTCTTCCTCACTCGCGTCTGACAGACGCGAGTAGAGGATAGCCGATCGGCGGCTCTCCTGACAGGGGGGGTTAGCGCTGATTGTTTATCAGCGCAGCCCCCCCTCGGATCGCCACACTGGACCACCAGGGATGCCCACCCTGGAGCACCAGGGTGGGCAAAAAAAAAAAAATGCCAGAAAAAAAAAAAAAAAAAAAGTCTAAAAAATAAATAAAAAAAAAGCATAAAGAAAAAAGATGCCAGTCAGTGCCCACAAATGGGCACTGACTGGCAACCTGGCAAAAATCAGTGCTGCCACCCCAGTGTCCATCAGCGCCACCCCAGTGTCCATCAGCGCCACCCCAGTGTCCATCAGTGCCACCCCACAGTGCCCATCCATGCCCAGTGCCCACCTATCAGTGCCCATCTGTGCCACCCATAAGTATCCATCAGTGCCGCCCATGAGTGCCCATCTGTGCCGCCTATGAGTGCCCAGTGCCGCCCATGAGTGCCCATCAGTGCCGCCTATGTGTGCCCATCAGTGCCGCCTATGTGTGCCCATCAGTGCCGCCTATGTGTGCCCATCAGTGCCGCCTATGTGTGCCCATCAGTGCCGCCTATGTGTGCCCATCAGTGTCGCATACCAGCGCCGCCAATCAGTGCCACCTCATCTGTGCCCGTCAGTACTACCTCATCGATGTCCATCAGTGCCATCTCATCGGTGCCCATTAGTGCCGCCATATCAGTGCCCGTAATTGAAAGAGAAAACTTATTTACAAAAAAATTAACAGAAAAAAATAAAAACTTAATTTTTTTTCCAAATTTTCAGCCTTTTTTTAGTTGTTGCGCAAAAAAAAAAATCGCAGAGGTGATCGAATACCACCAAAAGAAAGCTCTATTTGTGGGGAAAAAAGGACGCCAATTTTGTTTGGGTACAGTGTAGCATGACCGCGCAATTGCCATTCAAAGTGCGACAGTGCTGAAAGCTGAAAATTGGCTTGGGCGGGAAGCTGCGTAAGTACCTGGTATGGAAGTGGTTAATTAGTGCGCCGGGTGGAGGCTTAATTAGGCGCATGAACCAGCGTAGCAGCCGGCGCATTGAAAGTAATATGTAAAGCCGCGCCAAACTCCCTATAGAAGTCTATGGGAGAAATCAAAAGTGTTCATTTTAAAGGCTAATCTGCAAGTTTTGTCCTAAAAAGTGTTTGGGGACCTCAGTCCTGCCCCAGGGGACATGTATCAATGTTTTTTTTATTTTTTAAAACGGCCGTTTTTTCGGGAGCAGTGAAATTAATAATTCTTGAAGTGAAACAATAAAAGTGAAATATTCCTTTAAATTTCGTACCTAGGGGGGGTGTAATGTCAGCATGTGAAATAGCGCATTTTTTCCCGCACTTAGAACTGCCCCTGCACAAAATGACATTCAGAAGGAAAAAAGTCATTTAAAAATTCACACGCGGCTATAATGAATTGTCGGCTCTGACAATTCTAAAGGGATTCATTCATAAAACAAAAACAAAAAATGTGTAGGGGTTCCCCCAAATTAAATTACCAGGCCCTTCAGGTCTGGAATGGATATTAAGGGGAACCCCGCCGTAAAACCCCCAAAAAAAAGACGTGCGGTTCCCGGCAAATATCCATTCCAGGCCCTTCAGGTCTGGTGTGGATTTTAGGGGAACTCCACCCCAAATTTAAAAAAAAAATGGCGTGGAGTCCCCCTAAAAATCCACACCAGACCCTTATCCGAGCACATTGACCTGGCCGGCCGCAGAAAAGAGGGGGGGACAGAGTGCGCCCCCCCCTCTCCTGAACCGTACCAGGCCACATGCCCTCAACATGGGGAGGATGTCCCCATGTTGATGGGGACAAGGGCCTCATCCCCACAACCCTTGCCCGGTGGTTGTGGGGGTCTGCGGGCGGGGGGCTTATCAGAATCTGGAAGACCCCTTTAACAAATGGGGACCCCCAGATCCTGGCCCCCCCCCTATGTGAAATGGTAATGGGGTACATTGTACCTCTACCATTTCACCCCCAAAAAAATGTCAAAAGTGTTAAAAATGACAGTAGCCGGTTTTTGACAAATCTTTTAATAAAATCTTCTTTTCTTCTTTCCTTCGGGTTTCTTCCGCTGCTTCTTTCTTGGGTCTTCTCGTCCACATCTTGCCCGACGTGTTCTTCTATCTTCTCCATCCGTCCTTCAGCCTTCTGGTCCCGCATCTTGCCCGTTGTCTTCTCCTGTCTTCTTCTCCGTCCGTCCGCCAGCCTTCTCGTCCACATCTTTTTCTTCCCCGGACCCAGCGTTTGAATTTGATTTGGCCGCCGTGTTGCGCTCCTGGGACCCGCCCCCCTCTGACGCCACAAGTAAACTCCTTAGAAGGTCATGTGCGTCAGAGGGGGGCGGGGTCACAGAGCGTCACACGGCGGGGGAATTCAATTTCAAGCGCGCCGCCCGGAGAAGAAGATGCCGCCGCTTCCAATTGAAGTTCCCGCCGTGTCACACTCATGTGACCCCGCCCCCCTCTGACGCACATATGCCACACGCGGACTTTCATATGAGTTTACCTGTGGCGTCAGAGGGGGGCGGGTCCCAGGAGCGGGAACACGGCGGCCAAATCAAATTCAAACGCTGGGTCCGGGGAAGAAAAAGATGTGGACGAGAAGGCTGGCGGACGGACGGAGAAGAAGACAGGAGAAGACAACGGGCAAGATGCGGGACCAGAAGGCTGAAGGACGGACGGAGAAGATAGAAGAACACGTCGGGCAAGATGTGGACGAGAAGACCCAAGAAAGAAGCAGCGGAAGAAACCCGAAGGAAAGAAGAAAAGAAGATTTTATTAAAAGATTTGTCAAAAACCGGCTACTGTCATTTTTAACACTTTTGACATTTTTTTGGGGGTGAAATGGTAGAGGTACAATGTACCCCATTACCATTTCACATAGGGGGGGCCAGGATCTGGGGGTCCCCTTTGTTAAAGGGGTCTTCCAGATTCTGATAAGCCCCCCGCCCGCAGACCCCCACAACCACCAGGCAAGGGTTGTGGGGATGAGACCCTTGTCCCCATCAACATGGGGACATCCTCCCCATGTTGAGGGCATGTGGCCTGGTGCGGTTCAGGAGAGGGGGGGCCGCACTCTGTCCCCCCCTCTTTTCTGCGGCCGGCCAGGTCAACGTGCTCGGATAAGGGTCTGGTATGGATATTTGGGGGGACCCCACGCCATTTTTTGGGGGGGTTTTTATGGCGGGGTTCCCCTTAATATCCATTCCAGACCTGAAGGGCCTGGTAATTTAATTTGGAGGGACCCCCATTTTTTTATTTTTTTTTATTATTTTTAATGAGCAATGACTGTATTCTTTATAGCCATGAGTACTTTAAACTTACTTTTTTTTGTTTCACTTCAGAAATGACATCTGTCGTGGCAAAAAGCTGGGCTGTACGCAGAGCACACCGCCATTTTGCCCTGTGCTATTAAGCACAGAATCCATCTTAATGAAATAATCCATAATTAAACTAAATAGATTCACTCACCATCATTCTCTGCCATTCATACAAGCAAGAGACCTCACACCAGCATGTTCTCATTCCATTCAGCTCTCAGTCATCATCTCTTCTGACTTCAAGCCCCTTTTCTCTTTATGTATGTCAATTTGAGTAACAAAAGAAGGTGGTGGCTTTACAAAACAGCCAATCAGACATGGTGTATACATTCAAAAGAACCAATCACAGACATGTGATTCAAACAATGCTAGTAGTGATGTATACAAATGGCTGCGGGCAGTGGCCATGCTCTGTGAGACACAAAGGAATCAGATAGCATGGCTACTGCACACAGAGCCATGTGCAGACTGCCAATGTTGCAAACCATACTTAAATCATGGATCAGATAACCATAATTTTCATATAGTTATCCTACAGTTTCCAGGTACGCAGATCTGTCCACTTGGGGTCATTTAATGCAGTCGGCAAGAAGTGCCCAGTTCCTTGCTGAGGCATAAATTAACGTCCCTAAAAGGAGCGTGCAGATCTGCTGTTTCCATGGAAAGGTGTTTGCCCCAATGGCCTTCCACCAACGTCTGTATGCGTGTATTCGCTCACCTGAGCGCACTACAGCAAAACCGACACTGGGGGGACATCTGACAACATACATTTATAGAATTTTCCACAACAGTCCTCCCTTTTTTTGTCATATTCTCCCAAGTGTCCCGCGATGATCTTCTTCTTTACACCTGGAAAACACGGCTTGACATGTAGACTCTGTTCTTCAGGAGACATGACTTATAAGGAGGACACAACTTGGTGAGCTGTAGTAATCGCAGATCGGTCTGGGGTCCTCTGTGTCTTGTATGTGGGTCCGGCTTCGGGGCGTCTCATCAAGGAAAATGTGGTCATCTGCTCCGGCTCTGGTCACGCGTCCAATCAGGCAACAGGAGCGCCTCATCACGACATAGAAAGAATAGAAATAAAAACCACATGAGTATATATATTCCCATTTCCATCAACCACGATCCGCTGTAAAATAAAAATTAATCCCCAAAGATTCCCAGACCCTTCAAAGGATTCCCAACCTTCACTTAGCTACAGCTCTGGCTCTGCCTTGCAGGGACCCAAACATTATCCATATGGGCCTGAACTCCAATTCCCAGTATCCCCGATCCAGGTATAACAATCTTTACTTGTAAATTCCCAGAAACCGCCCTTGGACCGTGAGAACTTCCTTGTAGCTTCAACAGTCACATGAAACATTCCATCCTCAATAGGTGTGAATTGTTCAATCGTATCATAAGCTCAAGCCCCCCCCCCACCTTGTATATGCAGGAAGCCATGCCCAGACCTGGTCCGGGTTGGTGAACAATTCCCGTCTTGCTGTCCCTGCCATTCCTACTTTCTCTTGCGCCATCAGATCCTTGCGATCGGCCGCGATATAGGATGCTGGGACAGCTTCACCACCACACATGAACCTCTTGCATTGGGGGAATTTCCTTAATAAGCTATAGATACCCAACCAACAAGAGGCAGAGCCATAAAAACGAAAAACAATTCTACCCTCTAAAGACATCTCATTAAATTCTATTGCCAAGTGTCTGTCCGGAGTCTTCACTAGTTTGTCAATAATCCTCATACCAATCATAACGTCATAAATAGCATGTACCGCTGTCATCGCTGGGCACTAAAGCTCGGTGGAGACTCAGAACAGACCCCGCAATCCGTCCCGTTCACTTTCTTAAATAGTCATACAATAGACTTTAAATAATAACTTGGGATGCTTTTCATCGTTACCTCTGCTAAAATTTACTAAACAAACAAATACAAAATAAACAAAGATACTACTAATTTCTTTGATGTAGTTGAGCCGCTTCTTGCAGTGGCTGGCGTGGTCTCATCCATCGAGTTTCTTTACAAACGACCCAGTCACCTGGTTGGGAAAAATGAAAACCAATTACCGTGTCGGGGTCCAGGAGAGACTCTCCTGAACCCTTTTGAAGTTCATGTTACAGTGATCGCACTCACCCCATCACCTGAGAATCGACGTGACAGCTGACGAGGGGAGTACGACCCTGGTTTCGGTTGACCTCCAAACAAACCTTATGACAATAACCCCGACCTCGGGACTGTTCACTGCACAATCTGTGCATGCCTCCCCGTCGCCTGTAATACCTTACCATCTCCTGTAATACCTGTAACCATTGGCAGGTTCATCTAAAATGGGATAGCATAAAGAAAAATAACAAGATGCGCTAAATATATACAAAATATAACAACATGTAACAAATCAATGTCCATAGGTGAAAGTGAAAAAAATTTGGTGAAAAAAGTCTTTAGAGGGACGGCAAAGCTTCTATCCACCCATAGAGTGAAAAAAAGGGAGATGAGCCAAATGATCCACAGATAAGTCCAAGGTTAAGAGGTGACTATCCCGAAGCAGTGATCCACCACCAAGAACAAATATAGCCTCTTACCGGATATCCGGCGGTCTCTTAACTAAAAGAAGACCCCAGAAAGCATAACGATAGATGAACCGTTGAAAATCAAATTGCAGGTGGGCTGGGCTGGAAACCAGTCTTTATCCCATTCCAGTGCTTGCGAACTCGATCAACAGGTAACATGAAAAGACATATGGGAACCGCAATAGTGTAATACCATAGGCGTATTTATTTTAAAAAAAGTCAAAAACACACTTACATTAAAACAATGGTAAAAAGGGCATGTCAATTGGAGCTCCGGCCGGAAGCTGACCAAAAAAACCCGTTCAGATGGTGAAGAAGTCGTGCAAGTATGCGGGGGGTAATTTCGATGCAGCACTCGTTCCGCCTGGGCGGAACGAGTGCACTGGAATGGGATAAAGACTGGTTTCCAGCCCAGCCCACCTGCAATTTGATTTTCAACGGCTCATCTATCGTTATGCTTTCTGGGGTCTTCTTTTAGTTAAGAGACCGCCGGATATCCGGTAAGAGGCTATATTTGTTCTTGGTGGTGGATCACTGCTTCGGGATAGTCACCTCTTAACCTTGGACTTATCTGTGGATCATTTGGCTCATCTCCCTTTTTTTCACTCTATGGGTGGATAGAAGCTTTGCCGTCCCTCTAAGGACTTTTTTCACCAAATTTTTTTCACTTTCACCTATGGACATTGATTTGTTACATGTTGTTATATTTTGTATATATTTAGCGCATCTTGTTATTTTTCTTTATGCTATCACTGTTTCACCGTACACAGTAAGGTGCAGCTTTTTTTCACATTAGTACTCTTTAGGAGGACTACCATATTGTATTAGGTCTTCATTAGCGCAGTTGCTTCCAATTTCTTTTTCATCTAAAATGGGAACCTACTTCACCAGACTGCTGCTTGCCGATTCAAATTCCATCAAAGAAAGACAGTCTTGGCACAAACTTGATTTAGAATTAGTGTTATTAGTTCGAAAAACTGTCACTTTTACATTTATTTATCCCCCCTTCTTCCTCATTACAGACTGGAGGAAGAAGAAACAATGAAATAGCCTATGATACTTTAAACCTCCTTAGACTCGTATTTATCCATGTGTACAGCTGTCTACATACACATGCTCTCTATGTACAAACACTTCCAGAAACTTCTTGGACCTGAAAAATACTTAAACAGAAATCATTACTTCATCCCACATAATTATCCTGCAGAGAATGGCAAACAAAAATGACATTCCTGTAAATTTTCAATGACATTCTTTCAAAACCGATTCAAAACGAAACTCTGTGTAACTCTTACTTTCCCCGTTTCTACTTTCCCCGTTTCTACAAAAATACTACAGCCGCGACGCATCGGAGGATCGCCGCGGTAAATTCGAACATATTCACGTTACTACATACAAACATTCATATACAAATGTGGGGGAGATATTCATAGTATCCAAAACAAAAATGAAAAAAACAAAAACCCGCTGGAAATCTGCCTTCACTTTCAGCAATAGAAGAAAATACAATGGGAAAATATGAGAATAGCGTGAGAGCCTTGCATAGACCGGCTATGTATAGCTCTCCTTTGAGGGTCACCAAAGCGTGTACCACGCCTCCATCCACACTCATCATTACAGATTTCTGAAGCCATATCTGAACTACATTCAAGGTATCTTTATTCTGAGGTCTCATACCTCCAGCCAGAGTACCTTCCAAAGGAGTACACCTTACTGTACCCTCTGACCACCTATGTCATTCTTTAAGGGGTCTCATGTCCGGAGCCCCAAACCCAGATTTCATATGCGTGCAGCTGTCTGACTGGTGCACTGCATGGGCGGCACATCCCATGACGATTAATCGCTTTTTTTATTGGTGAATCTGCGTCCAGAAAACCAATGCGCTTGTTTTCGGAGCGGTTATGGCTTGCGCCTTTAAAATCATAACCGATCCCTGCATTCCGATTATTCTACACGGCCTTAGCAGGGCAATTAGCGTACTACTCCTCACATTTATGCTAATACAATCGCGCACAGGATTTCCGATTATTGTACACGGCCAGACCTGTCTCACGATATAAAGCCTCTAAAAATGTGTTCGTCACACAAACTACAACGCACCATGAAATCCTCCACTTTTCAAAACAATATTATGGCTTCTTTCTACCTGCATCTAGATGTCACAACAATAATGGTGAAGCCCTCCTGTTTCGCTCTCGCATACCCAAAACTGTATTTACAGTATAAAACTTCACAAAAACCTTTAAAAACGCCAAAATATTTTCCGTTGTCCTTTCAGGACACAAATACCATTGCTAATCTTTCAGAAGACTTCAAAAACTCCTCCCACTGACTTCCTGCTTATATATAAATGCTGAAAAAGGACTTTCTGCTGTATGCTCAGCTCGTAAAACCCAATTCTGGTTTATTTACATAATGACAGGAAGAGGGAGGGGAGGGGAAGTCTATCTTCATCAAGAAAAAACTCCATGGACCACAAATATCCCCTGGAAGTATTATCCAATAGTAAACAAAGCCAGAACTGACTCTCTTCTGCCTTTCTCCTTTTAAAACAAAATTCTTTTGGTTCAGGAAAGGTAAAACAATCTCCTCCCATCTGCAGAATAGGAGTTGACCCTACGATCTTCAAAAACAAAAACGCACATCGCTGTGCACAAAAATGCATTCAAAGCCAGTTCCACAATCCATCAAAATTCAGTGCATGCAAAGCAGTCTTTTCACCAAAACGAAATCCTACACAAAAACGAAATTCTTACACAAAAGCCTCCACAATTATACTACAAAGTCAGCCGGTAGGTTAGTCAGATCTTTTATATAAATTAGCCCTAGCACGCAAGCACAATTCAAAAGATAGCGCTTAAACTGTATCTCAAAAATGGCCAGCAACAATGGCGCCATTTACGCTTGAAAAAAACTATTTAACTGCGCCTCGAAATCACCCTAAACATCAAAATCTGCCCCAAAGGCTGCAAAAATTCCACTGCTCAGTCACATGGTATCACACCCAAAAGATGACCCAGGATGACCCACAGAGCAAACGGACTGCACCTCACAAAATGGCCGCCAACGACCATAGCAAACAAGATGGCTGCCAAATGCAGCCCCCAAAAATCTGCCTAGAATCTCTCCACAAAGACAACACATGGAACATCAAAAACGAACACCAAAAACATTTTCTAAAAACAACCAATCAACAAGGCACACATTTTAGTCTCCTTCAAATCGGACCTTTTCATGGTGTGAACCCCTCATAATGAGCGCAGCACAGGAATGGTGGGAACCCCTCACACTGAGCACAGGGATGGTGGGAACCCCTCACACTGAGCACAGGGATGGTGGGAACCCCTCACACTGAGCACAGGGATGGTGGGAACCCCTCACACTGAGCACAGGGATGGTGGGAACCCCTCACACTGAGCACAGGGATGGTGGGAACCCCTCACACTGAGCACAGGGATGGTGGGAACCCCTCACACTGAGCACAGGGATGGTGGGAACCCCTCACACTGAGCACAGGAATGGTGGGAACCCCTCACACTGAGCACAGGGATGGTGGGAACCCCCCCCCCCCCCCAGAGCCGCATTTGAGGCTGCTTCAAATCGGACCTTTTGCCAACACAGCACATTCAAAAAATTTCAGATACATGCGCAACATTAAAACAAAAACACTTTTCTCAAAGTTCATGTACACACCGTGGCATCACCTTTCATAACAAGCCATTTAAGAAATTCACAAAGAGGTCACATTTAAAATCTTAAAAAAAAACTTTTCATGCTTATGTAACAAGCCATTCAAAAAATATACTTAGGTCACATCATTTAAAATGCCTGCTATTGTTTACCAACTTTGACTCAGTGATGGGACAGCCATGCTGGTTGCCCATCCCCCCCCCCGAGCCTCATGGCACACCAAACAAATCACCCCTCCCCCACTAAAGCACATGGCATAATGCTGCTGTCTTACACAATAGCTTTTCCAAACAGCGTTACTGTATACCATGGGCACATAACTTCAATCTGTTCAATCATACAGCATCCAGGCATACACACATAATTCATACATACATGTACAATCAAATCCACTCGATTTCGCAAACGCACGCAATCATACACATATCCAATCCTAAACACATACACACACATCCAAATCAAACTTTTAGTCCATGACAAAATCATACATGCACACACGTCCAATCGCACACGCACACACGTCCAATCGCACACATACACACGTCCAATCGCACACATACACACGTCCAATCGCACACATACACACGTCCAATCGCACAAGCATTATTTCGTTAAAACATCAAATTTATTCTTTCGCAGAGAAGAGTCCCCCACGCATCGGAACATAACCGATACCCAAAGGGGCCCAGTCTGCTCCTACATTCTGGCCCGCCAATTAACTGTCGTGGCAAAAAGCTGGGCTGTACGCAGAGCACACCGCCATTTTGCCCTGTGCTATTAAGCACAGAATCCATCTTAATGAAATAATCCATAATTAAACTAAATAGATTCACTCACCATCATTCTCTGCCATTCATACAAGCAAGAGACCTCACACCAGCATGTTCTCATTCCATTCAGCTCTCAGTCATCATCTCTTCTGACTTCAAGCCCCTTTTCTCTTTATTTATGTCAATTTGAGTAACAAAAGAAGGTGGTAGCTTTACAAAACAGCCAATCAGACATGGTGTATACATTCAAAAGAACCAATCACAGACATGTGATTCAAACAATGCTAGTAGTGATGTATACAAATGGCTGCGGGCAGTGGCCATGCTCTGTGAGACACAAAGGAATCAGATAGCATGGCTACTGCACACAGAGCCATGTGCAGACTGCCAATGTTGCAAACCATACTTAAATCATGGATCAGATAACCATAATTTTCATATAGTTATCCTACAGTTTCCAGGTACGCAGATCTGTCCACTTGGGGTCATTTAATGCAGTCGGCAAGAAGTGGCCAGTTCCTTGCTGAGGCATAAATTAACGTCCCTAAAAGGAGCGTGCAGATCTGCTGTTTCCATGGAAAGGTGTTTGCCCCAATGGCCTTCCACCAACGTCTGTATGCGTGTATTCGCTCACCTGAGCGCACTACAGCAAAACCGACACTGGGGGGACATCTGACAACATACATTTATAGAATTTTCCACAACACATCTTGTACAGTTCTAAGCACGGGAAACATGCGTGTACCCCCCCTCCCCCCCTGTATGAAATTTAAAGGAATATTTCACTTTTATTATTTCACTTTAACCACTTCCATACCGCGCCTATTCTGGCACTTCTCTCCTTCATGTAAAAATTATATTTTGTTCCTGGGAAATTAATCAGGACCCCCAAACATTATATATAATTTTTTAGCAGACACCCTAGGGAATAAAGTGGCGGTCATTTTTTATTTGATTTCCAACGGTATTTGCGCAATAATTTTTCTAATGCCTTTTTTTTTGGCCCCATGGTTCATGAATTAAAAAAAAAAAAACAGTAAAGTTAGCCCAATTTTTATGGATAATGTTAAAGATGATGTTACACCGAGTAAATAGATACCTAACTTGTCACGCTTTAATATTGCACACACTCATGGAATGGCGCCAAACTTCGGGACATAAAAATATCCATAGGCGATGCTTGTTTTTTTTTTACAGGTGACCAGTTCAGAGTTACAGAGGAGGTCTAGGGCTAGAATTATTGCTCTCGCTCTAACGCACGCGTCAATACCTCACATGTGTGGTTTGAATGGTGTTTACATATGTGGGCGGGACTTACATGCATATTCGCTTCTGAGTGCGAGCTTCTAGGGACAGGGGCGTTATTTTATTTTTTTGTTTGTTTTTTTTACCTCATATTTTTCTTCTTGCACTTTTTTGACACTTTTTTTGATTTTGGATCACTTTTCTTCCTATTACAAGGAATGTAAACATCCCTTGTAATAGGACTAGTGTGTGACAGGTCCTCTTTATGGAGAGAGGCGGGGTCAATAAGGCTGGAAAGCACGGTATTGAAAAAAAAAAAAAAAGATCTCATGCTTTCAGCTGCAATCATGTTCGTTCAGCACAGTGGTGTAGTGTATAGCACTTTGACCTAGCAGCAAAAGGGTCGCTGGTTCGAATCCAGCCCGTGACACCATCTGCATGGAGTTTGTTCTCCCTGTGCCTGCGTGGGTTTCCTCCCACAATATAAAAACACGCTGTAAATCGGATCCGGTCTAAATAAGCCCTAATATGCAGTAGTATATTTAGGTTTTGTTCTGCCCTAGGCCTGACTACATATCTGCACCTCCTAATAGAAAAATGACCCACCCCTTCCTGTCAAGGTCACACCCTGTTTTTGTATGACCCGCCCAGGAATTTTCAGGGGACCCACACACTAGTTCTGGGGGAGAGGGGGGAACTGGATTCCCTTAACCACTTCCATACCAGGCACTTACGCACCTTCCCGCCCAAGCCAATTTTCAGCTTTCAGCACTGTCGCAATTTGAATGGCAATTGCGCGGTCATACAACACTGTACCCAAACAAAATTGGCGTCCTTTTTCCCCCACAAATAGAGCTTTCTTTTGTTGGTATTTGATCACCTCTGCGATTTTTTTTTTTTTGCGCAACAACTAAAAAAAGACTGCAAATTTTGAAAAAAAAAAACGTTTTTATTTTTTTCTGTTAATTTTTTTGTAAATAAGTTTGTCTCTTTCAATTACGGGCACTGATATGGCGGCACTGATGGGCACCGATGAGATGGCACTGATGGACATCGATGAGGTAGTACTGACGGGCACAGATGAGGTGGCATTGATTGGCGGCACTGGTATGCGACACTGATGGGCACTCATAGGCGGCACTGATGGGCACTCATGGGCGGCACAGATGGGCACTCATGGGCAGCACTTATGGGTGGCACTGATGGATACTTATGGGTGGCACAGGTGGGCACTGATAGGTGGGCACTGTGCATGGATGGGCACTGTGGGGTGGCACTGATGGACACTGTGGGGTGGCACTGATGGACACTGTGGGGTGGCACTGATTTTCCCAGGTTGCCAGTCAGTGCCCATTTGTGGGCACTGATTGGCATCTTTTTTCTTAATGCTTTTTTTTTTTTTTTTCCATATTTTTTATTTTTTTTGCCCACCCTGGTGGTCCAGGGTGGGCATCCCTGGTGGTCCAGTGTGGTGATCCGAGGGGGGGCTGCGCTGATAAACAATCAGCGATAACGCCCCCTGTCAGGAGAGCCGCCGATCGGCTCTCCTATACTCGCATCTGTCAGACGCGAGTGAGGAAGAGCCATCGATGGCTCTTCCTGTTTACATCGTGATCAGCCGTGATTGGACACGGCTGATCACGTGGTAAAGAGTCTCCGTCTCCGTGAGAGACTCTTTACCGAGATCGGAGATGCAGGGTGTCAGACTGACACCCCGCATCACCGATCGCCGCGCTGCGTGCCCCCACAGGCGCGCGCGGCATGAAATCCTGCAGGACGTCCTGTCAGGATTGTGTAACCACTTCCCGGACGTAAATCGGCCATAGGCTGGGCGGGAAGTGGTTAATATGCATAGTTTTTCTCTCACTTCCTGTTTGGCTATGGGGCAGGAAGTGAAGGCAAATCTCCCCAATTGGACACAGATAATACAAAATAAACTGATAGGGCCTATAACCCTCCCTCACTCTATCCAAAATTAAAGAAAATAAAACGTGTTGATTATAGTTAGTTTAAGCACAAATTTCATAGAGTTTTATTGAGAGCCCTAAGAAAATATAACCATGCCAATAGGCCAGGATACAGCGTTGCTAATATGTAGGAATGTGTGTGTTAGAGCACCCCACAAACACCACCCAATGTTAACTAAAAAAATATTAATTTGCAAATAAGTATTATCTGCTAATTTTTTTGGGGATGTCTGCACCCCTGATAGTGAGAACATTTGTGAGGTGTCTTCACCCTTTCTAATTCATTCACTTCCTGTCACATAGCCAAACAGGAAGTGAGGGTAAAACCTTACTAATATCTTTTCTTGGGGACACAGAGATAAATCTAAATAGTTTCCCATTATGTAAATTGCACTCTAGCATTTTGCGGTGTACACCCCAAATTATTAGGGATCTTGGACTTTGGGGTCCATTTACTAAAGGCAAATCCACTTTGCACTACAAGTGCAAAGCAAGGAAGAAAACAAAAGAAATTTGCTTCTACAGGATTGGATGTTAAAACCATCAGTGCTTCCTCTCTGATTTTCAGCAATTATGCTTGTACTGCAGAGTGGCTTTGCCTTTACTAAACCCCAAACTAAATAATCATTTGGGGCAGGGATCCTCAAACTACGGCCCTCCAGCTGTTGTAGAACTACACATCCCATGAGGCCTTGTAATGCACTGACATTCACAGACATGACTAGGCATGATGGGAATTGTAGTTCCTGAACAACTGGAGGGCCGTAGTTTGAAGACCCATGATTTGGGGTGTACACAGCAGTGCTGGAGTGCAATTTGCTTAATAGGGGCACTAGTTAGACTGACCTGTGTCCCCAAGAAAAGACACTGGTAGGGTTTTAACCTCACTTCCTGTTCAGCTGTGTGACAGGAAGTGAAGCCAATTTTAAGAAAAGGGACACAAAGCTCAACCCAAAAAAAAAGCAAAAAAAAAGCAGGGGTTCTAACACTCACTTGGCTTCCCTCAAACACCCACAATTAGAATAGGATTGCCTTGCCCTAGATTTAAGCACAGTGCTGTAAATCAGCACTTCAAGCCTGTCCACCAATAGCCCCCCCCCCCCCCACAGGCCATGTTTGCAGGTTTTCCTTCATCTTGCACATGTGCTTTAAAAGACAGTCTGGACAGCAATTCTTGATAAGACAAATCCACAAAACATGTCCTGTCGGGGGTACTTGAGGGCTGAGGACCACTACAGTTAAAAGAAAATACTTACCACTTTGTCTTTAAAGTCATGGGGAATAAACATGGCAAACATTTCATGATTACACACCAGGAAAGAAGCTTAGACAAAAATCACACCTAATTTGTTAGGCCCTAACCTAGTTCAGCTGCAGCTGTCAAAATATGTTGCATGAAAAAGTAACAAAAAACAAACTTCAAGATTTTAAAGTAATTTTTATTGGTCAACAAAACAAGGAAAGAAAAAAAAAACAAACACACACAAACAAAAATACATTTCAAAACTCAAAATAAACAGATTTAAAGTCGCAACATCTTCACAATTTTTTCATAAAATAAGGCCACAGAGACAAATACATCAAAGTGAACATCATTTAAAAATAAACAAAAACCATTGGCAAAATAAAAACCCATGCAACAAACCACATTTGTGTTCCGCAACAGCATTTCTGCCTGCCCCTATGAGGGCAGCTGAGGACTGATCGATGCACGGTTTTTATAACATGTGCTAGTAATGAAGCAATTGAAATCACATGAACAAATTGCAGTCTCTAGTGTGGGTGAGCTTACACCTGGTTAATTAACCCAACCCACGCTCTATGACCATCCAAGTGATTTTCACCTTTTAAAAAGAAAGGATTTTTTCTAAGTGTTTGAGCAGAATCAGTTCATCACACATGTAGGAACAAAGCTGCAATGGCATGAGAGTTTTTTTTTTTTTTTCCCCCTGATCTCATGCTTTCCAGCCTGGCCCGGTCATTGACCAGCAATATGGTCCGGGGCTCAAGTGGTTAAAAATTAACAATAAAGTTAGCCCAATTTTTGGTGATAATGTGAAAGATGATGTTACACCGAGTAAATAGATACCTTACATGTCACGCTTTACTATTGGAAACACTCCTGCAATGGGGCCAAAATTCATTCCGTGAATATCCCCATAGGCGACCTTTTTCTTTTTTTTTCAGGTTACCAGTTTATAGTTACAAAGAAGGACTACTGGTAAAAGTATTGCTCTCGCTCTAACGCACGCGTCAATACCTCACATGTGTGGTTTGAACGATGTTTACATATATGGGTGGGACTTACGCAAGTCCCGCCCACATATATAAACATCGTTCAAACCACACATGTGAGGTATTGACGCGTGCGTTAGAGCGAGAGCAATACTTTTAGCACTAGACCTTCTTTGTAACTATAAACTGGTAACCTGGAAAAAAAAGAAAAAGGTCGCCTATGGGGATATTCACGGAATGAATTTTGGCCCCATTGCAGGAGTGTTTCCAATAGTAAAGCGTGACATGTAAGGTATCTATTTACTCGGTGTAACATCATCTTTCACATTATCACCAAAAATTGGGCTAACTTTAGTGTTTTGTTAATTTTTAACCACTTGAGCCCCGGACCATATTGCTGGTCAATGACCGGGCCAGTTTTTGTGATTCGGCACGGCGTCGCTTTAACTGACAATTGCGCAGTCGTGCGACGTGGCTCTCAAACAAAATTGGCAACCTTTTTTTTTCCCCACAAAGAGAGCTTTATTTTGGTGGTATTTGATCACTTCTGCGTTTTTTTTTTTTTTTTAGAGCTCTAACCAAAAATAGAGCGACAATTTTAAAAAATAAAGAATTATTTTTACTTTTTGCTATAATAAATATCCCCAAAAATATATATTCTAAAAAATAAAAAAAAACTCAGTTTAGGCCGATACGTATTCTACATCTTTTTGGTTCCAAAAAATCGCAAATAGCGTTTAGTGTTTGGTTTTGGCAAAAGTTATAGCGTCTACAAAATATGGTTTTTTTTTTTTAACTAGTTATTGCGGCGATCAGCGATTTTTATCGGTACTGCGACATTATGGCGGACACATCGGACACTTTTTTGGAACCATTGGCATTTTTCTAGCGATCAGTGCTGTAAAAATGCATTGCTTACTATAAAAATGCCACTGGCAGGGAAGGGGTTAACACTAGGTGCGAGGGAGGGGTTAAATATGTTCCCTGGGTGTGTTCTAACTGAAGGGGGGGTGGGACTGACATGGGTAAATGACAGATCGCTGTTCATGAAGGGGAACTCCAGACCCCCCAAAAAAATAACGTGGGTTCCCTCCAGGTGCATACCAGGCTCTTAGGCTTGGTCTGGAACATAAGGGGTTAAGCCCGTGCAAAAAAAACAGCGTGGGATCTCCCCCCCCCAAGATCCAGACCAAGCTCTTATCCCAGGCACGCAGTCTGGCCAGACAGGAATGGGGGTGGGGACGAGCGAGCGCCCCCCCCCCCTCCTGAGCCGTACCAGACCACATGCCCTCAACATGGGGGAGTGTGTGCTGTGGGGGAGGGGGGCACTGCCCCCCCACCCCAAAGCACTCTTGTCCCCATGTCGATAGGGACAAGAGCCTCTTCCCGACAACCCTGGCCGTTGGTTGTCGGGGTATGCGGGCGGAGGGCTTATCAGAATCTGAGAGGCCCCTTTAATAAAGGGGCCCCCAGATTCCGGCCCCCCACCCTATGTGAATGAGTATGGGGTACATTGTACCTCTACCCATTCACATGGGGGAAAGTGTAAAGTAAAATAAAACACCACACAATAAAATATTTTATTAATCTGCTCCGGAGCCCCCCTTTCTTCTTTAGCTCTCTTACAAGGGGGGGTTTCTTCTCTCCCGATCTTCCGCCGGGACCCTGGGCTTCGGTGATTTCTGCCGGGGGAGGGCGCCATCCCTCGGTCCTCTCCGGAGCCTCCCGCTGGATGCCCCCACCCCATTTAAGCTCTTTTACATTAGGGGGGGCATCCGGACTTCGGGGTCTTCTGCCGGGGGATGGCGCCTATCCCCCGGTCCTTCCGGTGCCTTCCGCCAGAGTTCCGGTCTTCCTGGTCTTCTGCCGGGGGTGCGCCAACTCCCAGGTCTTTTCTCTTCTGTCTTCTCTGCTCCCTCTTCTGCCTGGCTCCCCCGCGGAGCCAGGGCTTTCTTCCGTCTTCTTTCTTCTCTCTTCCTTCTTCTGCCTGTCTCCTCCGGGAGCACAGGGCTTGTCTGCGCTGTCCTCTCCCTTCTCTTCCATTGGATGTTGACACGACGAGGTTCCGCGCTGACATGCCGTGTCAGCGGCGGGCATGGACTTATATAGGGTAATGCCACCATGTGACCTCAACCCATGTGACATCACATTCCCTGGGCATGATGGGAATGTGATGTCACATGGGTTGAGGTCACATGGTGGCATTGCCCTATATAAGTCCATGCCCGCCGCTGACACGGCATGTCAGCGCGGAACCTCGTTGTGTCAACATCCAATGGAAGAGAAGGGAGAGGACAGCGCACACAAGCCCTGTGCTCCCGGAGGAGACAGGCAGAAGAAGGAAGAGAGAAGAAAGAAGACGGAAGAAAGCCCTGGCTCCGCGGGGGAGCCAGGCAGAAGAGGGAGCAGAGAAGACAGAAGAGAAAAGACCTGGGAGTTGGCGCACCCCCGGAAGAAGACCAGGAAGACCGGAACCCTGGCGGAAGGCACCGGAAAGACCGGGGGATAGGCGCCATCCCCCGGCAGAAGACCCCGAAGTCCGGATGCCCCCCCTAATGTAAAAGAGCTTAAATGGGGTGGGGGTATCCAGCAGGAAGGCTCCGGAGAGGACCGAGGGATGGCGCCCTCCCCCGGCAGAAATCACCGAAGCCCAGGGTCCCGGCGGAAGATCGGGAGAGAAGAAACCCCCCCTTATAAGAGAGCTAAAGAAGAAAGGGGGGGCTCCGGAGCAGATTAATAAAATATTTTATTGTGTGGTGTTTTATTTTACTTTACACTTTCCCCCATGTGAATGGGTAGAGGTACGATGTACCCCATACTCATTCACATAGGGTGGGGGGCCGGTATCTGGGGGCCCCCCTTATTAAAGGGAGCTCGCAGATTCCGATTAGCCCCGCCCGCATACCCCGACAACCAATGGCAAGGGTTGTCGGGAAGAGGCTCTTGTCCCTATCGACATGGGGGCAAGAGTGCTGTGGGGTGGGGGGGCAGTGCCCCCTCCCCCACAGCACACACTCCCCCATGTTGAGGGCATGCGGTCTGGTATGGCTCAGGAGGGAGGGGGGGCGCTCGCTCGTCCCCACCCCCATTCCTGTCCGGGCCAGACTGCGTGCTTGGGATGAGAGCTTGGTTTGGATCTGGGGGGGACCCCCGCGCCGAATCGGCGCGGGTTTAACCCCTCACGTTCCGGACCGAGCCTAATGTAGCCCTGAAGGGGGACCCGCGCCGATTTCAAGTTTGAAATTTGGCGCGGAGTTCCCCTTCATGGCTGAAAACAGCTCGGAGATTCCCGTGCTCCGCGTCACGCAGTGCATTCACGGGTACGCCGCTTGGTATTTACCAAGATTTTCACGGCGTACTGACAAGGCGCACGGGAAGCGCCGAAATTTCTCTCTGCGCATGCCCAGTATGCAAATGAACCTCCCGAGGTTTGATCTGTTTTCAAAAAACACTTTCCCTTTCAATTCGGCCCGCCAAACACATTCAAACACATGTCACTTCACTTCCCCTGCATCCCCCCACCTCCCCCCTAATAAACTCCCGCCCAAACCCCCGCAATTTACATTTCAATGTGCCGTGCGCCAGGTCTGTACTGGTGCACAATGCACCCTCTCCTGGGCGCACGGAGCACATTAGTAACTAGGGAAATACACTGCACTAGCAGCGTATTTCTTTAGTAAATGGCAAAACGGCTGCTACTCCTGCTTTTACTCCATGAGTCATGGAGTAAAGGCTTGATAAATCAGCCCCAGTGTGTCAACATGTGCTATCTGCCATCACAGAATATAGAATATCTGTGCTTTGTGGGTACAACCCCCTCCTCGATTCTCAAGTAGTTTTCGAGGAAGGGTTTGCTCCCACAAAACACAGACATTGATCACCCATGATGGCAGATAGCACATGTCGCCCTTTGTCTGTGTTTCTATGTTGTAGAACTGACATTTGGCGAATTGCACTGAATGTGTGCATCTTCAAATGTTGGCGTGTTCCGGTGTGAAATCACACCATGACTGTTATTGTGAATGTAAAAGTGACACATTTGTCTTTTAATTTTTTTTTACATGTTATATTTTTTCAACCAAAAAAATGGCTTACAATCAACAAGCCTGAAAAATCCAAAAAAATAAAACAATTTTTTTAGAAAAAAAAACTTTTTTAAAAAAAAAAATTGGGTAACAAATCTATCCAAAAAATGTTACCATTCTTTTTTTTTTAAATAAAAAACAAAAAAAAAAAATTAAATAATTATTCAAAATTTAAAAAAAAAATTACGAAAAAAATATAAAAAAAATAAAAAAAAATAAAAAATTTGGTTAACAAATATATTCAAAAAATGTTAGCAATATTTTTCCTAATAATTCCAAAAAAAAATTATGAAAAAATAAAGAGATAAAAAATCTCAAACATATTTTGGGAAAGAAAAATATTAAAAAATAAGACAAAATAAACATGTGGTTAAGTTTACAGTTGGGAAATATAATATTTGTGTGAAAAATGGTACAATTGTACTACATTGTTTGTGAACACCAAAAAATTAAAAAAACATTGTTTGGACAAAAAAAAAAATATATGAAAAAACACACAAAACCAAAAATTAAAAGCCTTGCAAACTAAAAATGTTGGCATGTTTGTTACTAAAAATCTTTTGAAAAATCAAGGAAAATTAAAAAGCTGAAAATAAAAAAAGCTTTTCCAAAATCCTAAAAATGAGTGGCTTTATTCTTTTATATGCTGAATACCCAGTTTGGAGATGAGTGAATAATGTGCAATTGTGTTTATTTACTAAAACCTGAACCCTACATTTGGCACTAGAAGTGCACTATTTTTGGTGAGAACCAGGAAGACAGATAAAAAGAGAAAAAGCAGTAATGACAAACAACTGTATAAAGTCCAATGGTCTAATTATTTATTAGTTCTGTGAATATTTCTTTCTTTTGGGGGCCGAATTAGAAAGAAATATGATCTGGCATAGCAATGGCCCCCCGACCCATGAAGTACTCAACATATTTGTCGCGTACCTCACAAGCTGATTGGGTGGCAAAGCCAGCGCGACCAGTGTCCAGCCCAGGGAGAGGATCTGAGAGTAGTCTTGCCTCAGAAACGCTGTCGGGTAGGTACGTCTGGGAGTGCCTGCGTAAAAAGTTGTGCAAAATGCAGCAGGCAAATACAATGGTGTTCAATTCATATTCCGCCAAGTGTATCGCTGTCAGGAAAAGGCGGAACCGGTTGGAGAGAATCCCAAAGGCATTCTCGACTACCCTCTGAGCTCTGGCCAACCGATAATTGAACACCCTCCTCTCTGAGGTGAGGGTCCTCTGGGGAAAAGGCCGCATTAGGTGAGGTCCAAGCCCGAAAGCTTTGTCCGCTAGGAACACAAACGGAAGTCCTTCCACATTATCTTCATCTGGTGGCAATGCCAGACCACCAGTTTGTAGACGATCGTAGAATTCAGTCCGTGAGAACACTCCCCCATCTGACAGCCGGCCATTCTTCCCCACGTCCACATATAGAAACTCATACTGTGCCTACACCACCGCCATCAACACAATACTATGATAACCCTTGTAGTTAAAATAGTAGGACCCCGAGTGGGGTGGGGGCACTATGCCTACGTGTTTCCCATCTATTGCTCCACCGCAGTTCGGAAAATCACAACGCTGGGCAAATTGGGAAGCCACAGACTGCCATTCCTGTGGTGTGGAGGGTAGCTGTGGGGACAAACAAATAAAGAGATTTAGTACTTTGGCACATAAACATTGCAAACAAAATACAAAAACCATCATTGTGCAACATCAACAACAGGATTCACATTTCCTACAAGCATTGTGAAGTGAGTATTTATTTAAAAAAATATAGGCCCACTTAATTATCAGACTCCACATCCCTCTGATGATAGAGCAATAAACAATTTTCGGGGGGGGGGCAGAGCTACAATGGATTAGCCAAAAAATCACCCACAAATTGGCTAGGTGGGTTTGGGCCTAGGAAAGCATGCTGGACAGGTTTATGGTGGGTAAGGACAAAATATGCAGGTAGGCCCAAAACAAACATGTATAAAGGATAACAACATGCATGGGGAGAAAAGGGAACATCCAACACACAGCAGATTACAATCTCATGGTTATTAGGGAATAAAAAAAAAATAGACTTTCTCACACATTTAAAAAAAAAAAACATTGTGATGTTAACATGAGGAAACTTACCTTAATATACTCCTCCTTCAGAACACGTATGATGGCAGTACACGTCTCCGGTATGATGACCCCAAGCGACTGGGGAGAGATGCCTGTCGAGAACTTGAGGTCCTGCAGGCTCCTCCCAGTCGCCAGGTACCGCAACGTGGCAATAAGCCTCTGCTCGGCCGTGATGGCTTGGCACATCACAGTGTCCTGCCTCGTGATATAGGGGGACAGAAGTTCCAGCAGACGGTTGAATACGGGGTCCATCATGCGGAGAAAATTCCTAAAGTCATCAGGATTATTCTCCTGGAGTTCCCTAAGCAGAGGCATATGAGAAAACTGGTCACGCTGGCGCAACCAATTCTTGGCCCAGAAACGCCTCCTCCCACTGTTCCTGGCCAAACAACTGGTTCGCTGGACATGGCCATAAGCAATCCCATAACCAGCACCAATTCTCGAGAATCGACGCTGCTGCTCCATCATGGCTTCAAACCGGCCGGCTGGTCAGTCAAGTACACACTCCAACATAAAGCACCCCCAAATCCAGCACAACCTGCTAAGAACACACGACAAACAGATACGAGCGCACAGTACGCAGAAATGTGCTGAAAGCCTGTGCCCGAATGCCAACTGCGAACCCGCAAGCAAACGCACTGAACCCGAGAATACCTACTGTCAAAACGCGGAGACTGAAAAGCACGAATTGGCTCTAACCAAACCTTCACTAGCACGCGGTAACACGGAACTAGCAAAAGCGGAACAGAGGGCGGCGCCGTTGACTTTGGTCTTCCCCTTTATAGTGACGTCTTACGTGGTTTACGTTGCATACGTTCTGGTTCGCGGGGATTTTTATGCGCTAGTGTGTACGTTCCAGCGGACCAACAGATAAATCCGCCGATCCGCTGAAACCGATCCGCGGATAAATTTCAGCGGATGGATTCTAACGTGTGTATGGGACCTAAGAACAAGGCCCTCGATGTTAGTATTTTTATTTTTATTATTGTTTTATTTTATTTTATGAGATCATTGAGACTGCCAATGTACAAATGCACAGACCAGAGCCCAAATGTATGCAATGTATTAATATTGTGTGATCTATATGGGATGATATGTCTGTGCGGAGACAGTGCTGGCTCAATGACCCTAAACAAAAAATGAAAAGTAAAACATGATAAATAAAATAATCCGAGAAAAAAAGAAATATGAAAATATATTTCTTTATATTTGGTTGTTCGTTATAGGTTATTGATGGTACTCGCAACATGGTTGGTAAGTTAGAGATACACGTATCTATATTTAAAAACAACCCTATGTTCAGGAGGCGAAAGGACATGAAAGAGAATATACAAGAACAGATCGACAAATGGAAAAGAGATTTTTTGGGAAAACAGAAAAACTGTGTGGAGAGAAGGGGAAGGTCCCATGAGGCAGCGCATGCGCAAGGTGCATGTGATCCTTAGTCATAATAGTGGAAGACATCCCAATCAAAGTTCAACCCCCTCGGTATACGAGTATCCAAGGAGAATATCCAATAGACCTCAAGCCTGCACAGACTCCTGAACTTATCCCCTCCTCTTGTAGAAACAATAATTTTTTCCATGCCTTGGATGGATAGGCTGGATGTATCCTTTGAATGTACAGTGTTCCAATGATGTGCTACATTGGTTTTGTGATTCTTTTCTATATCATATAGGTGATCGTATAGTCTGTCCCTGAGTCTTCTTATAGTACGACCCACATATTGTATTTTGCATGAATCACAATTGATCACATATACAATATATTTAGTGTTGCAATTGATGAATTGCTGTATTTCAAAACTTTTGTCATTGGCTTGCGAATGTACATGTGGCCCCAATTTAATATAACGACAGTAGTTACATCCATTTGTCCCACATTTGAAGGTACCCTTAAAGTGTAACCAATTGGTTTTGGTTGGTTTGGTCTGAAATAGACTCAGAGAAAGGGTGCCTCCCAATGTTGGTGCCCTGCGGGACACTGTTTTTATGCACTTGGATAATATTTCTAGGTAGGCTGTGTCGTTGTACAAGATAGGAAGATATTTTGTAACAATATTCCTGATTTTATCAAACTCTAAACTGTATGGTGTTGAAAAAATTGGTACAGTACTAAAAGATACATCTAGTTGGTCACATGTAATATCTCCTTTTTTCTTATCCTGTAACAACGAGGATCTGGTAATGGTATGTACTTTGGAAAGGGCCCTATTTATGATACTCCTTGGGTAACCTCTGTCTTGAAATCTAAGTGTCATCTTTTTGGCTTCTTCAGCAAATTCTTCCGGGACACTGCAGAGACGTTTGAGCTGTAAAAATTGGCCAAAGGGTATGCCCCTGATGGTGTGATTCGGATGTGCTGAATCAGCCCTAAGAAGAACGTTCCCTGCTGTACTTTTCCGATGAAGACCTGTGGACACCTGCCCATTTGTTCCAGTGAGTTTAACGTCCAGGAAATCAATGGTGGTGATCTGCAGGTTGCCGGTAAATTTTAAGTTAAGGTCATTGTCATTTAAGAAAAAGAGCCAATTGTCTAAACTGGCTGACTTGTCAGAGGTGACAAACAAGAGGTCATCGATGTAGCGACAGAAAAATAAAGTGTCTGCACGGCGGGGGCTACTATGTCCAAAGATGCTGGACCTCTCCCACTATCCCATATAGAGATTGGCCAGGGAGGGGGAAAACTTGGCTCCCATCAAGGCCCCGCATCTCTGGAGATAGTAGACCCCGTCGAACATGAAGAAATTGTGTGTTAAAAGATACTCCAATACTTGTAAAATAAATTCCTGTAAAACCAAGGAAAAACTACCTGACTCTTTAAAAAAACTGGCCACAGCTAAAATACCTAAATGATGTGGAATGCTAGAATATAAACTAGTTACATCGCAACTGACCCACCTATAGCTATCATCCCATGTAAATCCATCTAATTTATTTAATAACTGTTTAGTATCTCAGAGATAGCTAGGAAGTTGTGTCACCATCGGCTGCAATTGGCCATCAAGCCACTCACCCAATCGTTCATTCAAAGAATCAATCCCTGCCACTATGGGTCTACCGGTTAATGGGTCCAAACCTTTATGGACCTTTGGTAAATGATGAAATATTGGCATGATAGGAGTGGCTGGGATAAATAGATCCCTCTCTTTTTTGGAAAAAATGCCTGACCGTACTGCTCTATCTAATAGAGAGATGAGTTCTTTCTTAAAGGGAATGGTGGGATTTGATCTCAATTGCTGGTATATTTTGGTGTCCGCTAATTGACAAAGTGCCTCATGTTTGTATGTGGTGGAATCCATAACAACAACTGTACCCCCCTTGTCTGCATTTCTGTTAGTGATACTGTCATCTGACTGTAAAGTTTTCAAGGCGTGTTTCTCAACGGGAGACAAATTGCCAGAAGAGCCTCCCTGACAGTTACGGGCCAGGCGGGTGAGATGCCTCTCCACCAACCTTTGAATTGAGTCCAAATCCTTGCCTCTGGATCCTAATGGGTAGAAATCTGATCGCAATTTAAAGGAAATATTATTTCGCAAGTCAATTGGATCCAGAGGGCACGGATTGGACTCTAGGGTTAAATCTGTAAGATCTTGCAAGGCGCAGACCTCCCTGAACAAAATAGGAGGGAAAACGGACTCACTTGTCCCCGAACTGTCAGTGGGTATATCTTGACCTTCAATCGTGGGGGTTAAAAAGTGCTTTTTAAGTGTGAGTCCTCGGGAAAACTTGTTTACATCTAATAAAGTGCCAAAAAGATTAAAATGTTTTGTTGGGCAAAAGTTCAATCCCTTGGATAGCAGAGTATTTTCTTCCACACTAAGGGGCTGATTTACTATGCTCTGTGCGCTGCGCTGGTTCATGCCTTAATTAGTGCGCCGGGTGGAGGCTTAATTAGGCGCATGAACCAGCGTAGCAGCCGGCGCATTGAAAGTAATATGTAAAGCCGCGCCGAACTCCCTATAGAAGTCTATGGGAGAAATCAAAAGTGTTAATTTTAAAGGCTAATCTGCAAGTTTTGTCCTAAAAAGTGTTTGGGGACCTCAGTCCTGCCCCAGGGAACATGTATCAATGTTTTTTTTATTTTTTAAAACGGCCGTTTTTTCGGGAGCAGTGAAATTAATAATTCTTAAAGTGAAACAATAAAAGTGAAATATTCCTTTAAATTTCGTACCTAGGGGGGGTGTAATGTCAGCATGTAAAATAGCGCATTTTTCCCGCACTTAGAACTGCCCCTGCACAAAATGACATTCAGAAGGAAAAAAGTCATTTAAAAATTCACACGCGGCTATAATGAATTGTCGGCTCTGACAATTCTAAAGGGATTCATTCATAAAACAAAAACAAAAAATGTGTAGGGGTTCCCCCAAATTAAATTACCAGGCCCTTCAGGTCTGGAATGGATATTAAGGTGAACCCCGCCGTAAAAACCAAAAAAAAAAAGACGTGCGGTTCCCGGCAAATATCCATTCCAGGCCCTTCAGGTCTGGTGTGGATTTTAAGGGGAAATCCACCCCAAATTTTTTTTAAAAATGGCGTGGAGTCCCCCTAAAAATCCACACCAGACCCTTATCCGAGCACGTTGACCTGGCCGGCCGCAGAAAAGAGGGGGGGACAGAGTGCGGCCCCCCCCTCTCCTGAACCGCACCAGGCCACATGCCCTCAACATGGGGAGGATGTCCCCATGTTGATGGGGACAAGGGCCTCATCCCCACAACCCTTGCCTGGTGGTTGTGGGGGTCTGCGGGCAGGGGGCTTATCAGAATCTGGAAGACCCCTTTAACAAAGGGGACCCCCAGATCCTGCCCCCCCTATGTGAAACGGTAATGGGGTACATTGTACCTCTACCATTTCACCCCAAAAAAATGTCAAAAGTGTTAAAAATGACAGTAGCCGGTTTTTGACAAATCTTTTAATAAAATCTTCTTTTCTTCTTTCCTTCGAGTTTCTTCCGCTGCTTCTTTCTTGGGTCTTCTCGTCCACTTCTTGCCCGACGTGTTCTTCTATATTCTCCGTCCGTCCTTCAGCCTTCTGGTCCCGCATCTTGCCCGTTGTCTTCTCCTGTCTTCTTCTCCGTCCGTCCGCCAGCCTCCTCGTCCGCATCTTGTGTCTTCTCCGGTCTTCTTCTCGGTCCGCCAGCCTTCTCGTCCACCTCTTTTTCTTCCCCGGACGCCGCGATTGAATTTGAATTGGCCGCCGTGTTGCGCTCCTGGGACCCGCCCCCCTCTGACGCCACAAGTAAACTCCTTAGAAGGTCATGTGCGTCAGAGGGGGGCGGGGTCACAGAGCGTCACATGGCGGGGGAATTCAATTTCAAATGCGCCGCCCGGAGAAGAAGATGCCGCCGCTTCCAATTGAAGTTCCCGCAGTGTCACACTCATGTGACCCCGCCCCCCTCTGACGCACATATGCCACATGCGGACTTTCATATGAGTTTACCTGTGGCGTCAGAGGGGGGCGGGTCCCAGGAGCGGGAACACGGCGGCCAAATCAAATTCAAACGCTGGGTCCGGGGAAGAAAAAGATGTGGACGAGAAGGCTGGCGGACGGACGGAGAAGAAGACAGGAGAAGACAACGGGCAATATGCGGGACCAGAAGGCTGAAGGACGGACGGAGAAGATAGAAGAACACGTCGGGCAAGATGTGGACGAGAAGACCCAAGAAAGAAGCAGCGGAAGAAACCCGAAGGAAAGAAGAAAAGAAGATTTTATTAAAAGATTTGTCAAAAACCGGCTACTGTCATTTTTAACACTTTTGACATTTTTTTGGGGTGAAATGGTAGAGGTACAATGTACCCCATTACCCATTACCCATTTGTTAAAGGGGTCTTCCAGATTCTGATAAGCCCCCTGCCCGCAGACCCCCACAACCACCGGGCAAGGGTTGTGGGGATGAGGCCCTTGTCCCCATCAACATGGGGACATCCTCCCCATGTTGAGGGCATGTGGCCTGGTGTGGTTCAGGAGGGGGGGGGGCCGCACTCTGTCCCCCCCTCTTTTCTGCGGCCGGCCAGGTCAACGTGCTCGGATAAGGGTCTGGTGTGGATTTTTAGGGGGACTCCACGCCATTTTTTTTTTAAATTTGGGGTGGAGTTCCCCTTAAAATCCACACCAGACCTAAAGGGTCTGGTATGGATATTTGGGGGGACCCCACGCCATTTTTTGGGGGGGTTTTTACGGCGGGGTTCCCCTTAATATCCATTCCAGACCTGAAGGGCCTGGTAATTTAATTTGGAGGGACCCCCATTTTTTTTTTATTATTATTTTTAATGAGCAATGACTGTATTCTTTATAGCCATGAGTACTTTAAACTTCCTTATTTTTGTTTCACTTCAGAAATGACATCTTGTACAGGGACAGTTCTAAGCACGGGAAACATGCGTGTACCCCCCCTCCCCCCCAGTATGAAATTTAAAGGAATATTTCACTTTTATTGTTTCACTTTAACCACTTCCATACCGCGCCTATTCTGGCACTTCTCTCCTTCATGTAAAAATTATATTTTGTTCCTGGGAAATTAATCAGGACCCCCAAACATTATATATAATTTTTTAGCAGACACCCTAGGGAATAAAGTGGCGGTCATTTTTTATTTGATTTCCAACGGTATTTGCGCAATAATTTTTCTAACGCCTTTTTCTTTTGGCCCAAAAAAAAAACACGGTTCATAAATTAAAAAAAAAAAAAACAGTAAAGTTAGCCCAATTTTTATGGATAATGTTAAAGATGATGTTACACCGAGTAAATAGATACCTAACTTGTCACGCTTTAATATTGTACACACTCATGGAATGGCGCCAAACTTCGGGACATAAAAATATCCATAGGCGATGCTTGTTTTTTTTTTACAGGTGACCAGTTCAGAGTTACAGAGGAGGTCTAGAATTATTGCTCTCGCTCTAACGCACGCGTCAATACCTCACATGTGTGGTTTGAATGGTGTTTACATATGTGGGCGGGACTTACATGCATATTCGCTTCTGAGTGCGAGCTTCTAGGGACAGGGGCGTTATTTTATTTTTTTGTTTGTTTTTTTTACCTCATATTTTTCTTCTTGCACTTTTTTGACACTTTTTTTGATTTTGGATCACTTTTCTTCCTATTACAAGGAATGTAAACATCCCTTGTAATAGGACTAGTGTGTGACAGGTCCTCTTTATGGAGAGAGGCGGGGTCAATAAGGCTGGAAAGCATGGTATTTAAAAAAAAAAAAAAAAGATCTCATGCTTTCAGCTGCAATCATGTTCGTTCAGCACAGTGGTGTAGTGTATAGCACTTTGACCTAGCAGCAAAAGGGTCGCTGGTTCGAATCCAGCCCGTGACACCATCTGCATGGAGTTTGCATGTTCTCCCTGTGCCTGCGTGGGTTTCCTCCCACAATATAAAAACACGCTGTAAATCGGATCCGGTCTAAATAAGCCCTAATATGCAGTAGTATATTTAGGTTTTGTTCTGCCCTAGGCCTGACTACATATCTGCACCTCCTAATAGAAAAATGACCCACCCCTTCCTGTCAAGGTCACACCCTGTTTTTGTATGACCCGCCCAGGAATTTTCAGGGGACCCACACACTAGTTCTGGGGGGGAGGGGGGCACTGGATTCCCTTAACCACTTCCATACCAGGCACTTACGCACCTTCCCGCCCAAGCCAATTTTTAGCTTTCAGCACTGTCGCACTTTGAATGGCAATTGCGCGGTCATACAACACTGTACCCAAACAAAATTGGCGTCCTTTTTCCCCCACAAATAGAGCTTTCTTTTGTTGGTATTTGATCACCTCTGCGATTTTTTTTTTGCGCAACAACTAAAATAGGACTGCAAATTTTGAAAAAAAAAACGTTTTTATTTTTTTCTGTTAATTTTTTTGTAAATAAGTTTTTCTCTTTCAATTACGGGCACTGATATGGCGGCACTAATGGGCACCGATGAGATGGCACTGATGGACATCGATGAGGTAGTACTGACGGGCACAGATGAGGTGGCATTGATTGGCGGCGCTGGTATGCGGCACTGATGGGCACTCATAGGCGGCACTGATGGGCACTCATGGGCGGCACAGATGGGCACTCATGGGCGGCACTTATGGGTGGCACTGATGGATACTTATGGGTGGCACAGGTGGGCACTGATAGGTGGGCACTGTGCATGGATGGGCACTGTGGGGTGGCACTGATGGACACTGTGGGGTGGCACTGATGGACACTGTGGGGTGGCACTGATTTTCCCAGGTTGCCAGTCAGTGCCCATTTGTGGGCACTGATTGGCATATTTTTTCTTTTTTTTTAATGCTTTTTGTTTTTTTTTTCCATATTTTTTATTTTTTTTGCCCACCCTGGTGGTCCAGGGTGGGCATCCCTGGTGGTCCAGTGTGGTGATCCGAGGGGGGGCTGCGCTGATAAACAATCAGCGCGAACGCCCCTTGTCAGGAGAGCCGCCGATCGGCTCTCCTATACTCGCATCTGTCAGACGAGAGTGAGGAAAAGCCATCGATGGCTCTTCCTGTTTACATCGTGATCAGCCGTGATTGGACACGGCTGATCACGTGGTAAAGAGTCTCCGTCTCCGTGAGAGACTCTTTACCGAAATCGGAGATGCAGGGTGTCAGACTGACACCCCGCATCACCGATCGCCGCGCTGCGTGCCCCCACAGGCGCGCGCAGCATGAAATTCTGCAGGACGTCCTGTCAGTATTGTGTAACCATTTCCCGGACGTAAATCGGCCATAGGCTGGGCGGGAAGTGGTTAATTTGCATAGTTTTTCTCTCACTTCCTGTTTGGCTATGGGGCAGGAAGTGAAGGCAAATCTCCCCAATTGGACACAGATAATACAAAATAAACTGACAGGGCCTATAACCCTCCCTCACTCTATCCAAAATTAAAGAAAATAAAACGTGTTGATTATAGTTCTAGTCAGGGGCGGACTGACCATTGAGTCACTCGGGCACTGCCCGAGGGCCCCATGCCACTAGGGGGCCCCATCAGGGTTGCCAGGCTCAGTAAAACCAGGGACAGTATGTAAAAATCTGTGTTTTTTTTAGATCTGTCCCTGATATGTCCGAAAATGACATGCTTTTAATGTGAATATTCCAAGATTTTAGCTGCCCTGCCTCTGCACTACCTCCTGGCGTGGTGGCCATCTGTAAGCCAGAGGGGCCCCATACTCTTCTATTGCCCGGGGGCCCCATGAGTTGTAAGTCCGCCCCTGGTTCTAGTTTAAGCACAAATTTCATAGAGTTTTATTGAGAGGCCTAAGAAAATATAACCATGCCAATAGGCCAGGATACAGCGTGGCTAATATGTATGAATGTGTGTGTTAGAGCACCCCACCCAATGTTAACTAAAAAATTATTAATTTGCAAATAAGTATTATCTGCTCATTTTTTGGGGATGTCTGCACCCCTGATAGTGAGAACATTTGTGAGGTGTCTTCACCCTTTCTAATTCAAATTCATTCACTTCCTGTCACATAGCCAAACAGGAAGTGAGGGTAAAACCTTACTAATATCTTTTCTTGGGGACACAGAGATCAATCTAAATAGTTTCCCATTATGTAAATTGCACTCTAGCATTTTGCTGTGTACACCCCAAATTATTAGGGATCTTGGACTTTGGGGTCCATTTACTAAAGGCAAATCCACTTTGCACTACAAGTGCAAAGCAAGGAAGAAAACAAAACAACTTTGCTTCTACAGGATTGGATGTTAAAACCATCAGTGCTTCCTCTCTGATTTTCAGCAACTATGCTTGTACTGCAGAGTGGCTTTGCCTTTACTAAACCCCAAACTAAATAATCATTTGGGGCAGGGATCCTCAAACTGCTGCCCTCCAGCTGTTGTAGAACTACACATCCCATGAGGCCTTGTAATGCACTGACATTCACAGACATGACTAGGCATGATGGGAATTGTAGTTCCTGAACAACTGGAGGGCCGTAGTTTGAAGACCCATGATTTGGGGTGTACACAGCAGTGCTGGAGTGCAATTTGCTTAATGGGGACACTAGTTAGATTGACCTGTGTCCCCAAGAAAAGACACTGGTAGGGTTTTAACCTCACTTCCTGTTCAGCTATGTGACAGGAAGTGAAGCCAATTTTAAGAAAAGGGACACAAAGCTCAACCCAAAAAAAAAACAAAAAAAACAAGCAGGGGTTCTAACACTCAATTGGCTTCCCTGAAACACCCACAATTAGAATAGGATTGCCTTGCCCTAGATTTAAGCACAGTGCTGTAAATCAGCACTTCAAGCCTGTCCACCAATAGCCCCCCCCCCACATTTCATGATTACACACCAGGAAAGAAGCTTAGACAAAAATCACACCTAATTTGTTAGGCCCTAACCTAGTTCAGCTGCAGCTGTCAAAATATGTTGCATGAAAAAGTAACAAAAAAACAAACTTCAAAATTTTTAAGTAATTTTTATTGGTCAACAAAACAAGGAAAGAAAAAAAAAAAAACACACACAAACAAAAATACATTTCAAAACTCAAAATAAACAGATTTAAAGTCGCATTATCTTCACAATTTTGTCATAAAATAAGGCCACAGAGACAAATACATCAAAGTGAACATCATTTAAAAATAAACAAAAACCATTGGCAAAATAAAAACCCATGCAACAAACCACATTTGTGTTCCGCAACAGCATTTCTGCCTGCCCCTATGAGGGCAGCTGAGGACTGATCGATGCACGGTTTTTATAACATGTGCTAGTAATGAAGCAATTGAAATCACATGAACAAATTGCAGTCTCTAGTGTGGGTGAGCTTACACCTGGTTAATTAACCCAACCCACGCTCTATGACCATCCAAGTGATTTTCACCTTTTAAAAAGAAAGGATGTTTTCTAAGTGTTTGAGCAGACTCAGTTCATCACACATGTAGGAACAAAGCTGCAATGGCATGAGAGTTTTTTTTTTTTTCCCCTGATCTCATGCTTTCCAGCCTGGACCGGTCATTGACCAGCAATATGGTCCGGGGCTCAAGTGGTTAAAAAATAACAAAACACTAAAGTTAGCCCAATTTTTGGTGATAATGTGAAAGATGATGTTACACCGAGTAAATAGATACCTTACATGTCACGCTTTACTATTGGAAACACTCCTGCAATGGGGCCAAAATTCATTCTGTGAATATCCCCATAGGCGACCTTTTTCTTTTTTTTTCAGGTTACCAGTTTATAGTTACAAAGAAGGTCTAGTGGTAAAAGTATTGCTCTCACTCTAACGCACGCGTCAATACCTCACATGTGTGGTTTGAACGATGTTTATATATGTGGGCGGGACTTGCGTAAGTCCCGCCCACATATATAAACATCGTTCAAACCACACATGTGAGGTATTGACGCGTGCGTTAGAGCGAGAGCAATACTTTTAGCACTAGACCTTCTTTGTAACTATAAACTGGTAACCTGGAAAAAAAAGAAAAAGGTCGCCTATGGGGATATTCACGGAATGAATTGTGGCCCCATTGCCAGGAGTGTTTCCAATAGTAAAGCGTGACATGTAAGGTATCTATTTACTCGGTGTAACATCATCTTTCACATTATCCCCAAAAATTGGGCTAACTTTAGTGTTTTGTTAATTTTTAACCACTTGAGCCCTGGACCATATTGCTGGTCAATGACCGGGCCAGTTTTTGTGATTCGGCACGGCGTCGCTTTAACTGACAATTGCGCAGTCGTGCGACGTGGCTCCCAAACAAAATTGGCAACCTTTTTTTTTCCCACAAAGAGAGCTTTATTTTGGTGGTATTTGATCACTTCTGCGTTTTTTTTTTTTTTAGAGCTCTAACCAAAAATAGAGCGACAATTTTAAAAAATAAAGAATTATTTTTACTTTTTGCTATAATAAATATCCCCAAAAATATATATTCTAAAAAATAAAAAAAAAACTCAGTTTAGGCCGATACGTATTCTACATCTTTTTGGTTCCAAAAAATCGCAAATAGCGTTTAGTGTTTGGTTTTGGCAAAAGTTATAGCGTCTACAAAATATGGCTTTTTTTTGTTTTAACTAGTTATTGCGGCGATCATCGATTTTTATCGGTACTGCGACATTATGGCGGACACATCGGACACTTTTTTGGAACCATTGGCATTTTTCTAGCGATCAGTGCTGTAAAAATGCATTGCTTACTATAAAAATGCCACTGGCAGGGAAGGGGTTAACACTAGGTGCGAGGGAGGGGTTAAATATGTTCCCTGGGTGTGTTCTAACTGAAGGGGGGGTGGGACTGACATGGGTAAATGACAGATCGCTGTTCATGAAGGGGATCTCCAGACCCCAAAAAATAAATAACGTGGGTTCCCTCCAGGTGCATACCAGGCTCTTAGGCTTGGTCTGGAACATAAGGGGTTAAACCCGTGCAAAAAAACAGCGTGGGGTCATCCCCCCAAGATCCAGACCAAGCTCTTATCCCAGGCACGCAGTCTGGCCAGACAGGAATGGGGGTGGGGACGAGCGAGCGCCCCCCCCCTCCTGAGCCGTACCAGACCACATGCCCTCAACATGGGGGAGTGTGTGCTGTGGGGGAGGGGGGCACTGCCCCCCCACCCCAAAGCACTCTTGTCCCCATGTCGATAGGGACAAGAGCCTCTTCCCGACAACCCTGGCCGTTGGTTGTCGGGGTATGCGGGCGGGGGGCTTATCAGAATCTGAGAGGCCCCTTTAATAAAGGGGCCCCCAGATTCTGGCCCCCCACCCTATGTGAATGAGTATGGGGTACATCGTACCTCTACCCATTCACATGGGGGAAAGTGTAAAGTAAAATAAAACACCACACAATAAAATATTTTATTAATCTGCTCCGGAGCCCCCCCTTTCTTCTTTAGCTCTCTTACAAGGGGGGGTTTCTTCTCTCCCGATCTTCCGCCGGGACCCTGGGCTTCGGTGATTTCTGCCGGGGGAGGGCGCCATCCCTCGGTCCTCTCTGGAGCCTTCCGCCGGATGCCCCCACCCCATTTAAGCTCTTTTACATTAGGGGGGGCATCCGGACTTCGGGGTCTTCTGCCGGGGGATGGCGCCTATCCCCCGGTCTTTCCGGTGCCTTCCGCCAGGGTTCCGGTCTTCCTGGTCCTCTGCCGGGGGTGCGCCAACTCTCCGGTCTTTTCTCTTCTGTCTTCTCTGCTCCCTCTTCTGCCTGGCTCCCCCGCGGAGCCAGGGCTTTCTTCCGTCTTCTTTCTTCTCTCTTCCTTCTTCTGCCTGTCTCCTCCAGGAGCACAGGGCTTGTCTGCGCTGTCCTCTTCCTTCTCTTCCATTGGATGTTGACACAACGAGGTTCCGCGCTGACATGCCGTATCAGCGGCGGGCATGGACTTATATAGGGCAATGCCACCATGTGACCTCAACCCATGTGACATCACATTCCCATCATGCCCAGGGAATGTGATGTCACATGGGTTGAGGTCACATGGTGGCATTACCCTATATAAGTCCATGCCCGCCGCTGACACGGCATGTCAGCGCGGAACCTCGTCGTGTCAACATCCAATGTCAACATCCAATGGAAGAGAAGGGTCTGTGTCTGTGATCCCAACCTGAGCGGATTCTCGGATGGTGTTTTGAGGGTCCTGCTAAATCCCCCTTCTGCTGCTGCGATGGCGGGTGTGATAGTATCCATGAAAAAGGCTGTTTCTCTGAATAAAGAAGGTAAATAAGTCTTGAAAAAGACTAAATGTAGAAAGGAATGGAATCCAAATTACCTGCTGAGCTGGTGAACAAAGGATGCAATGTCCAAAACGAAATAGATAGAAGATAGTCACCGCTCCAATTTGGTATGTGGATGAATCCGTATCCTCTCAGAGAAACCCAGGTGCCGGCAATGCACGAAGCAATTGTAGAAAGAAATGTTTGGACAGCCGCACTCTGGAAAAACCTTCTCGGTTGCCTTTTATTGATAAAAGTTATCAAACACCATACATCACAGCAAAGACAGGGGCATACAGCTGACGTTTCGCACTACAATCAGTGCTTACTCATAGCTAGCATGTAAGAAAATGCACAAAAAATATATAGTATCAAACAAAACACCATGTAATCAACATCAACCAATAATACAGACTTCCCAATTGAATGAGAATCCATTGTGTGTATCTGTTGATTGGATACCACTTATGGGTGTGGACACTCTTGAAAACCATGCTACACCAGCTTAACCCTTTGTAACAAAGGACTGTGAACTGGATGTGAAAAAGGAAGGAAAAAATCCTTTCCTGA
This sequence comes from Rana temporaria, assembly GCF_905171775.1. Classification (NCBI taxonomy): domain Eukaryota; kingdom Metazoa; phylum Chordata; class Amphibia; order Anura; family Ranidae; genus Rana; species Rana temporaria. The sequence continues at coordinate 85,490,203 of NC_053494.1, read as the reverse complement.
CTGACTCCATGGCAGCCTACGTGTGGGTTAATCCCGCCTCCTCTCCATTGATAGGAACCCATACCCATAAAAGTTGACTCACCGCCCAGTACTGGTGTTCCTTTTTTGTCCTCCTCCATGGATCTAGGAAAAACGAGTTGTTCAAACAAAGACAAATTTGGATGGATAGCACACTTTAAGCGGTGCAGCTCGGATCCCAGCCATGGGCGGGTGGAGAGCTTTGCAGCAACTTCCCCTCCGCTGTGCGGTCGTTGCTGTGTGTGCTGAAGATCCGGACTTCCTGGCTGGCAAGGTCTTATTTCTATTTCATGGCAGAACTTAAACTAGCAGTTGCCTTTCTGGGGGAGGCATCCGTCGATTTAATTTGCCTATTGGAAAGAATTATGCTGTCCTCTGTTACAGCCAAGAGGGCCTTATGGCTGCGCCCCTGGGTCGCTGACCCATCGTCCAAACAAAATTGGTGTAAGATTCCCTTTGAGGGATCATCCTTGTTTGGCAACAAGCTGGATGACGCCATTGCTAAGGCTACAGGTGGTAAATCGGGTTTTCTCCCCCAGGATAGGCGTCAGTCCGGTAAGAAGAAACCTCAATTCCGAAGATATAGCCCGGACCGCACTAGGGAAGCTTGCGCCTACAGACCTGGCGGGAACTTCAGGAGAAACTGGGGTAGAGGTCGAGCATCTTTTCGCAAGCCAGCATCATCTAACCAGGCGTCAAGTGGACGCGATCAGGCGAAGTCCTTTTGAAACAACGCCCGCCCAGGCGGATCAGGTGGGAGCTCGACTGCTCCTCTTTCGGCACGTTTGGGCGGCCTCGATCACAGACTTTTGGGTCATCAAGACGGTGACATCAGGCCACGCATGGTCGTTCTCCAGCATTCCTCTTCCCAGGTTCATTTCCACCCTTCTCCCAAGATCAGCGGAACAGAGACAGGTTCTTCTAACCTACGTGGATCTACTCAAATCCCAAGGAGCAATAGTATGCGTCCCAATCGACGAACAATTTCATGGGGTATACTCCCCCCTCTTCTTGGTGCAGAAGAAAAGCGGTGCTTGGCGTCCAGTCATAGATTTGACCTATCTAAACAAATTTATAAAACACAGAAGGTTCAAGATGGAAACTCTCTCGACAATCCAGCAAGCCATACAGCCAGGCGACTGGATGATCTCTATAGATTTGAAAGACGCTTATTTCCACGTTCCAGTGGCAGTTGAGCTCCAGAAATATCTCAGGTTCCACGTTGGACAAGAACACCTTCAATTTGTGTGCCTACCCTTTGGGCTGACAACCTCACCGCGAGTCTTCACCAAGACCCTGTTGGCAGTGGTGGCCTTCATCAGATTGAAAAGGATAAGACTTTATCATTATCTAGACGACCTCCTTGTCCTATCCCAGGACAAGACTCAGCTCTTAGCACAAAGAGATCAGGTAATCTCGATCCTGTCCGAATTCGGTTGGCTCCTGAACCTAACGAAAAGCCATTTGGAACCAACTCAATGCCTGGTATATCTAGGGGCCCAGTTCGACACAGTGAGGAAGACCATCTCTCTTCCGCTGGAAAAGATCCCTGTGGTTCAGGAGAGGATTTCTCGGGCTCTAGACACTCGCCATCTGAAGGCGTTCCAATGTCTAAAGATTATCGGAACAATGGTCTCCACAACCCCCATGGTGAAATGGGCATTGTGGAGACTACGTCCCTTCCAGTCCGGCTTCCTCAGGCAGTGGAAGTCAGGCAACAAGAATCAGCAGATTCGCATCTCAACTTCTATGAGGAGCAGCCTCTTCTGGTGGCTTCAGCCGAAAAACCTACGGAAGTGCCATTCTATCGCCCCAGTCTCCTGGGTCACAGTGACGACCGATGCCAGTGGCTACGGCTGGGGGGCCCTGTGTGGTACAAACATGGCGCAAGGCAGATGGGATGCTCGCCTCCGCAATCCGGGCTCGAACATCCTGGAGCTTCGAGCAGCCTGGTGTGCCCTCCAGTCCTTCTCCCAACTCCTGAAGGGAGAGTCGGTACTGTTGAGGATGGACAACACCACAGCGGTGTCCTATGTCAAGAGACAAGGAGGGACATGGAGTTCATCTCTTCTACGGGAAGTCGAACCCATTATGAAGTGGGCACAGGAAAATCTGGTCAACCTGACAGCAGTCTTTATTCCCGGAGTACAGAACTCCCAGGCAGACTTTCTTTCACGCACTCAGGTGGATATCAACGAGTGGTCTCTCCACATTCAATCATTCCAATGGATCTTGTCTCTGGGAGTCAGTCCCCAAGTAGATCTTTTTGCTTCCCAGCACAATGCCAAGATGGAGAAGTTCTATTCGAGAGGTCATTGCAGTCAGGCAATCAGGATGGATGCCTTGACGGATCGGTGGAGTTTTCAGAGGGCATATGCCTTTCCCCCGATCCCAGTAATCCTAAAATTTCTACAGCGACTTCAAGCCGAAGAGGTCGAAGTGACACTAGTGGCTCCCTTCTGGCCGAACAGGCCATGGTTCCCTCTCCTGGTCCAACTGAGCTATCGGGACCCAGTACCTCTACCGGTCAGACCGGACCTTCTCTCTCAGGGTTCACTCCTGCACCCCTGTCCGGCTCTGATGAAACTAACGGTCTGGTTCTTGAGAGGGAGAGGCTGGAGTCCCTTGGTTGCGCCTCTGGGGTGATCTCCACGCTGATGAGCTCGAGAAGGGCAAGCACGAACAGAGTCTACGGAAGAATTTGGGCTAAATTTGTAGAATTCTCTACGGCCTCAGGCAGGTCCTTTAGGAATCCGGAAATCCAAGACGTATTGAGTTTTCTCCAAACGGGGTTAGATCTTCCCCTATCCGTAAGTTCATTGAGAGTTCAAATCTCGGCCCTGTCGGCCTTCTCTGGAATTTCGTGGGCAGTACACCCACTAGTCAAACTGTTTTTTCGAGGGGCGTCAAGGTTGAGACCTCAAAGGAAGCCAAGATTTCCCAAGTGGGATCTCCCACTAGTCCTGGATTTTCTGAGTGGGCTCAGTACATCGGGGCCTTCCCCGTCCTCTATAAAGGACTTTTCAGCCAAAGTGGCATTTTTGGTCGCCATCACCTCGGCCAAAAGAGTATCGGAGATCGGGTCTCTTGGTCACAAAGAGCCGTTCCTTACATCCTTCCCGGATCGAGTGGTTTTGATACCCATGCTGGGTTCAAATCCGAAGGTTTCGTCTGTCTTTCATGAGAATCAAGAAGTTGTCCTCCCTACTTTCAGGTCTTCGGATTCCAACGAGACTCACCCTCTAGACATGGGCAAGATCCTTTCTGAGTACATCCAGATGACGTCCCCCTTTAGATGTTCCGATCATTTGTTTATCCTGCACTCAGGCAGTAACAGAGGGAAAAAGGCTTCTACCAGAACAATCGCGGCCTGGATCGTTCAGACAATACAGCAGGCTTATAGGGCGAAGGGCTTGGCTCCTCCACAGGCGGTGACAGCTCACTCTACCAGAGGGATGGTAGCCTCCTGGGCGGCAGCTCGTCACGTGGCTCCAGATGTCATCTGCAGAGCGGCCTCTTGGTCTTCCATAAATACCTTTATGTCCCATTATTGTGTTGAGCCTGCATCTCTTTCCTCTGTGAATTTTGGTTTATCAGTTTTGTCAGTTGACGGGACAAATTACATTTCTTTTGTTCAGCATACCCACCCGTGTGGTCTGGCTAGTTATTTCCCACACGTAGGCTGCCATGGAGTCAGTCAGGAAAAAGGAAAATTTATTATCATACTTACCGTAATTTTCCTTTCCTGATGGACTCCATGGCAGACAGAGTTCCCACCCTGAAATTATGGAGTCGGGATAGTTACGGAACACCAGTACTGGGCGGTGAGTCAACTTTTATGGGTATGGGGTCCTATCAATGGAGAGGAGGCGGGATTAACCCACACGTAGGCTGCCATGGAGTCCATCAGGAAAGGAAAATTACGGTAAGTATGATAATAAATTTTCCTTTTTCAATGTGTGCATTGAAGGTGAATGGGCCACTTATGGGTGTGGACACACTTGGAAACCTTACTACACCAGCTTAACCCTTTGAAACAAAGGACTGTGAACTGGATGTGAAAAGAAAGGAAAAATCCTTTTAATGTGTGCATGGGAAATGGATAAAATGTGAAGGTAAAGTGGTAAAATGAAAATAAATAAACTGTGTTGATATTATAGTGACATAGTGTAATGAAATTAAATTCAATTAAATTCAATTAAATGAAATTAGATTAGATCCAAATATATGTGATAGTCAATTTATACAAAAAGAGTAGAGTATATATATATAAAAATGGAGGTCTGTCCCATAGGGACAATATAGACACACTAATACTTGGAGAAGTGATACTTGTGAGAAATCTATATATGTGTTTTATTATAAAAAAAAACGTGTATAACAATATAAATATAAATATAAGTAGTGATGGTGAGAATGTGAGGAAATTCTTTGAGATCTGCTATGTTAGATTCAACTAAAAGATTTTTGGCTTTCCGCCTCCTAATCATAAGCTGCATGAGTTTCTGCTTGCATGCGTTAAAAAATTGGAACCACTCGTCTAGTAAGGTCCTCAATACCATCATTGGGGTGCACATCCCACCTCAGCCTCCTGAGCGTAAGGTTTTTAGAGATGTAAACCTCAAAAGATGCAATGTCCTACAATAGACGAATCTGTTTCTCCATATTGTGTTGGAGTTGCTGGAACCCTCTCTCTACATCGAGATTAGTACTAGGCAATTGTTGGAATATATCTTCAATATTAGTCTGGCGACTATGCATAAAATTGAAAACATCCATGGCTGCGTAGATGAAAACTAAATAAAATAGTTGAAGTATGGGGGGTAAAGTCTCGCGCCAAAAATAAAAATAAATATAATTAAATTAAATGCTGAGCTGCTCCCCAAAATTACAGTGAATTGTAACCATGTGAATGAGTGAAAGAAAGGGGGCGCTAGCAGGTATTAACCATCTAAATGTGAACAAGTATATAATTATATCAGTAACTGTGATTCGTTTAGGTGATAAATACAATAAAAATATAAACATTAAAAATGCAACAACAATATATTATTGTCCATTATAGTGCAAACTCCCAATTCGGAGATAGCTAAACAAATAATGTGCAGAAAAAAGTCCATAAATTGAAGTGAATAGATAACAATTGCTTGGAAGATGATTCCACTTAATTAATACAGGTTTCCACCTCCACCAGAAAAAGGGTAAATCACCACAAAAGTGCTCATGGATGGCACCTTACCGCAAGATGTTGACCACCTTAGTTAAAAAGAGGTCAAATAAGGCATAAGATATAACCATAGATTCCAGGCTTGATTCTTGCTATCTTGATTCCGCCACACTCCACACCACATGAAGTAAATCAAAAGAGAAGATCGCCATAGAATAATACCATTTATTTAAAATTAATTAAAAACAAGCAACGCCAAATGGCCCCTTACTTAAATAGTGCCTTTCCCCGGCACTGAGGCTGAATGGCATTGGATGCAGATGGAGAGACGGTCCCACGCTTATTGGAAGCCTGCAGAGCAGTGTGCAGCGTGCGTTCCAGCTCTCAAGGAAGGAGAGCCAGCGTGACTGGAAGTACGTTGATTATGCGTGACCAGTGCACCTCGACATACGTTTCGTGATTGCCACGTCGTCAGGAAGCGTCACTGGTCACACACTGAGCCTATAATATAGGACCTTCAATCACATTAAGTGGGAGGGATCGAGAATACGACAACCTGAGTCCCGGTTCAAGCAACCACACAGTAGATTATAAACATGGTAGCTGGGAGATACCAATTCACAAACAGCATACAAATTATACAAACAAACCAAGGGGAAATTGGTTGCATACCAGCCAATATATAAAGTTAGACTACTACTGTAAAAGACAAATCATATTTGGCTGAAAAGTAAATTTTCTATAGGGACAATTAATGCACCATATATTTCTAAAAGCGCAAGTCACACCATAGAATATGCAAATTTGTATATTAAAAAGTTATTAAAAATATTATATTAAAAAATGTATATTGAATATGATTAGATACTCAAATGAATTAATATTAATTAGGGTTGTCCCGATACCGATACTAGTATCGGTATCGGGACCGATTCCGAGTATTTGCGGGAGTACTCGTACTCCCGCAAATACCCCCGATACCAGAATAGAATACCCCCCCCCCCGCCGCCGCCACCGCCACTGCCACCGCCGCCGCCAATGCCGTTACGCCGCATCCCCGCTACCGCCGACTGACTGTGTAATACGCACGCCGTTCCATTACAGCTTTGAATAGCTGTAATGATTGGCGCCGCGTATAGACACTCCCCCTTGCTCGGGTGAACTGTCCAATCCCGAGCGAGGGGGACTGTCTATACGCAGCGCCAATCATTACAGCTATTCAAAGCTGTAATGGAACGGCGCGCGTATTACACTGACTGTCGGCGGTAGCGGGGATGCAGGACAGGTAAGCGGGACATGGCTGGCTACATGGGGGAGACATGGCTGGCTACATGGGGGGAGACATGGCTGGCTACATGGGGGGAGACATGGCTGGCTACATGGGGGGAGACATGGCTGGCTACATGGGGGGAGACATGGCTGGCTACATGGGGGGAGACATGGCTGGCTACATGGGGGGAGACATGGCTGGCTACATGGGGGAGACATGGCTGGCTACATGGGGGGAGACATGGCTGGCTACATGGGGGGAGACATGGCTGGCTACATGGGGGGAGACATGGCTGGCTACATGGGGGGAGACATGGCTGGCTACATGGGGGAGACATGGCTGGCTACATGGGGGAGACATGGCTGGCTACATGGGGGGAGACATGGCTGGCTACATGGGGGGAGACATGGCTGGCTACATGGGGGGAGACATGGCTGGCTACATGGGGGGAGACATGGCTGGCTACATGGGGGAGAAATGCTACATGGGGGAGACATGCTGCATGGGGGGGAGACATGGCTACATGGGGGAGACATGCTACATGGGGGGAGACATGCTGCATGGGGGGGAGACATGCTGCATGGGGGGGAGACATGGCTACATGGGGGGAGACATGGCTACATGGGGGGAGACATGCTGCATGGGGGGGAGACATGCTGCATGGGGGGGAGACATGGCTACATGGGGGGAGACATGCTGCATGGGGGGGAGACATGGCTACATGGGGGAGACATGGCTACATGGGGGAGACATGGCTACATGGGGGAGACATGCTGCATGGGGGGGAGACATGCTGCATGGGGGGGAGACATGCTGCATGGGGGGAGACATGGCTACATGGGGGGGAGACATGGCTACATGGGGGGAGACATGGCTACATGGGGGGAGACATGCTGCATGGGGGGGAGACATGGCTACATGGGGGGAGACATGGCTACATGGGGGGAGACATGCTGCATGGGGGGAGACATGGCTACATGGGGGAGACATGCTGCATGGGGGGGAGACATGCTGCCTGGATATGGGGGGACATGCCTGGATATGGGGGGGGACATGGCTGCATATGGGGGGGACATGGCTGGATATGGGGGGGACATGGCTGGATATGGGGGGGACATGGCTGGATATGGGGGGGACATGGCTGCATTTGTGGGGGGACATGGCTGCATTTGGGGACACATTTAAAAAAAGTATCGGTATTCGGTATCGGCGACTACTTGAAAAAAAGTATCGGTACTTGTACTCAGTCCTAAAAAAGTGGTATCGGGACAACCCTAATATTAATAATAAAAAAGAAAAATATATAACTAACATAACAGAAAAAATCAACAATCAGAAAAATTATTCATTAGTCAGGAAACAGTTCAGGTCTAGTTCAATATTCAAACCCAGCGGTCGCATTGTGCGCAATCGATGCAGCCACTGTGTTTCATTCTGTGAGACCATCTTCTTTAAATCTGTCCCTCGCCAATGGCTAATGACCCTATCTATACCATAGAAGACAAGCTGTCGTGGATTTTTATTGTGGCATTCCTCAAAATGCTTAGACACGCTATGGTTGGGGAAGCCCTTAATAATATTGGCCACGTGTTCATTAATCCTTACTTTTAGTTCCCTTGTGGTCCGACCCACATATTGAAATTTGCAGGGGCACTCCAAAACATAGGTTACATATTTAGAGTGCCAAGTAATAAGTGGCTCTATAGTGAATTCCTCATTGGTTACATTAGATTTAAAGCCAATTCTTTTTTTTCCCTGCCTGTTGGTATTTTTACATGCTCTACAGCGAGTGCAATAACGGAAGCCAGAGCCATCAAAAAAAGTCAATGGTTTTTCAGGAGGGTCTGGGACGTTAGCTGCAATCTTATTGCGCAATCCCAGGGCTCTCCTGTATATAAATGAAGGTTTGGATGGTAAAATTTTGGCCAAATCCGTATCTTTTAATAGAATAGGCCAACATTTCTTAAAGATTTTTTCTACACCTCTATATTGTTTATGGAATCCCGAGAGAAAGGCCACTTCGTCACGGCGTGTCGGCCGCTTCTTGGACTCTAATAGAGATTGTCTGTCCATATCAAGGACTTCCTTTTTTGTATTTAATAAGACTGACGGAGAATACACTTTTTCCACAAATCTTGCAGTCAACAGATTAGATTGATCTTCAAAATCCATAATTTGATCACAATTGCGCCGAAGGCGCATAAATTGTCCCTTAGGTATCGCCCCTAACCATTTAGGGTGATGGCAACTATTTGTGGGCACGAAACCATTCCGGTCCGTGGATTTAAAAAACGTCTTTGTGGTCACCTGGTTACCTTGTTTCATCAATGTTAGATCTAGATAGTTAATGGAGGTTAAACTGAATTCTGCAGTAAATCGAAGGCCATACTGGTTAGTCTTCATTTTTACTAGGAGGTTTTCCAATGTTGTCTGGGACCCCTCCCACAACATTATGATATCATCGATATATCATTTATAATAGATCAAAGACTTATCATTTTCTCTGAATATCGTTTCTCCCTCCCATTTATTGAGAACCAAATTCGCTACACTGGGGGCATAGCAAGCCCCCATAGCAACCCCCTTTATTTGTTTGTAATATTTACCCTGTGCCCAAAAGTAATTGTTACCCATGGCCTGTCTAAGTCATTCCATCAGAAACTGAATCTGGGCCAATGGTAATGTGGATTTTTCCATCAGCACCTCAGTCACTGCTAAAATTGTATCACTCTGCCTGATATGAGTGTATAGCGACTCTATGTCCACTGTTGCAAGCCATGTCTCTTCCGTAACTCTTATGGAGGATATAGATTTTATAAGCTCCCTATCTTTCAGGTAGGATCTCCCTTGTATGACCAAGGGTTGCAAGAATATATCAAGATATTCCCCAACTCGAGAGTACAAAGAGCCGATCCCACTTACTATGGGTCGGCCGGGGGGGTTGGTCCTATTTTTATGAATCTTTGGCAAGATATAAAGGACCGGGGTACGTGGTACCTTAGGTATCAGATACAGTGCCTCTTTTTTGGTCAATATTGAGCGTGTGGCCCCATCATTGACCCAAGTGGACATTTCTGCCTTAAGTTTGACGAGTGGGTCACCTGGTAGAGGATGGTAGGTTTCTACATCACCCAATAAACGCTGGATTTCGCCATAGTAATTATCTTTGGTGAGTAATACCACTCCTCCACCCTTATCCGCCGGACGGACCACTATGTTTTTATTTGTCTCCAACCTTTTTATACCCTCCCTAATGAGACTATTGGTATTATTATGGCCTTTAACCTCCAATTCTTTTATTTCTTCTTGCACCATATTTTTGAAAACTTCAACATGGTGTGCCTTTCTTAGGGTTGAATGTTGAGTTATTTTTCAAATTAGTATGTTGGTATTCAGTAATCTCTAGTTGAGGTGTAGTACTGGTTTGTTGGGAAAAATTTTTCTTGATGTTGAGTTTCCTCACGTACTTCTCAAAATCAACAAATATATCACATTTGTTTATATTTTTAGCCGGGGTGAATTTCATGCCTTTTGATAGGACAGTCAATTCAGCCACTGAAAGATCTATCCCTGCCAGGTTAAAAATCCCATCCATTAATTGTTCCGTGGTCTTTTTCTTCCCGGTTCCCCCCCTTCTGCCTCTTTTCCTGATTTTTCTGTTGGGAGCTGGGTAGTAGGAGGAATCTTGTATGGTTCCTTCCATCCCCTCCATTCCCCCCCCCCCCGGTTGTTGGTTATATTGGTATTGATTGGGTCTCCCTCTAAAATTACCCCGAAATTGACCTCGCGGAGGTCTGGGAGCATATTGGGGAGGGCCATGGTTGTAGTGTTGGTAATTATAGTCCATTGGTCTATTATCCAGCAAACCTGTTGTGAGTGGGTGCCATATAAGGAGCCCCATAATATTAATTCGGTGGTAGATTATTGCCTTCATAGGAAGGCGGTGGACCCCTACCTACCAGATATTGGGGCCCTTTGGTCTGAGAAGGTGTTTTGAGCTTTTTAGGGGTTTGTAATTTGTGTTTAGCTTTATTGGTTGCTTGACTGACCACTTTTGGTACTTCAGTTTCTCTCTCCACCAAAGACTCATTTGACACACCTGGGTCAAATGAGTCCGGTAGGTACCCACGTGGGTACCTGCCGGAGCATGATGGGACGGTGATGCCTATATAAATGGGATGCAAGGCGTGCTTCCATCATTGCAGTGACAACAGGCGCGCTTCCATCATTGCAGTGACAACAGGCGCGCTTCCATCATTGCAGTGACAACAGGCGACGAGGCAACATCGGAAGAGGGGAGAAGAACAGAAGAGAAGACCCTGACGTCACAGAAGACCGCGCCGGCTGCCTGTTAGAAATTGAGCTAACACACACAGATAGCAGGCAGCCAGCGCTGAAGAAGAAGGCACCGGACATCTGCAGAAGAACCGGGGTTCGCCGAGTCAACAGCGGAAGAGGGGAGAAGATGGAAGAAGCCCCCCGGAGTCCGGAGAAGCCCCCCCGGAGAGCGGAAGAAGAAACCCCCCCGGAGAGTGGAAGAAGAAGCCCCCCCTGCTAATAGAGCTAATAAAGAAGACATCCGGAGCAGAATAATAAATTATTTTAAAAAGCCTTGTGTTGTGTGTTTACTAACTTTTACTTTTTGCCTCCAGGTGAATGGATAGGGGTACGATGTACCCCATATCCATTCACTTAGGGTGGGGGGCCGGTATCTGGGGGCCCCCTTATTTGAGGGGACTCCCAGATTCCGATAAGCCCCCTCCCGCAGACCCCGACAACCAACGGCAAGGGTTGTCGGGAAGAGGTCCTGTCCTCATCAACATGGGGACAGGGTGCTCTGGAGTGGGGGGGCCCGCAGTGCGCCCCCCTGCCCCAGAGCACCCAACCCCCCCATGTTGAGGGCATGCGGCCTGGCACGGCTCAGGAGGGGGGGGGGCGCTCGCTCGTCCCCACTCCTTTCCTGACCGGCCGGGTAGCGTGCTTTGGATACGGGTCTGGTATGGATTGTAGGGGGACCCCCTACGTCGATTTTTCGGCGTGGGGGGGTCTCCTTACAACCCATACCAGACCTAAGGGCCTGGTATGCTCCTGGGGGGGGGAACCCATGCCGTTTTTTTCTTTGAAAATTGGCATGGAGTTCTCCCTCTCAGGAATGCATGCTGAGCGACGCTGTCATTTTTTTAAAAAATTATTTGTTTTCCCGGCGCGTCTTTTTTTTTTCACCCGTCGCAACTTTAGTGTCCCGTCGAAATTCTCAAAGCCGCCCGGCGTTAATTACGTTCGCGCGCTGCACGTCGGGAAAATGACGTCACACGCATGCGCAGTACGGCCGGCGCGGGAGCGCGCCTCATTTAAATTTTAAACGCCCCCAGGAGAGGAGGACCGCCTTACGACGGCGGCACTTAAGTTACACGGCGTGTAATTTCTAGGTAAGTGCTTTGACGATCAGGCACTTAGGTAGAAATTTTAAGTCAGTGTAACTTAACTGCTGAAAGTTAAGTTAGGCAGCTTTTTTGAGAATTTGGCCCACAGTGAATTGTAACCATGTGAATGAGTGAAAGAAAGGGGGCGCTAGCAGGTATTAACCATCTAAATGTGAACAAGTAGATAATTATATCAGTAACTGTGATTCGTTTAGGTGATAAATACAATACAAATATAAACATTAAAAATGCAACAACAATATATTATTGTCCATTATAGTGCAAACTCCCAAATCGGAGATAGCTAAACAAATAATGTGCAGAAAAAAGTCCATAAATTGAAGTGAATAGATAACAATTGCTTGGAAGATGATTCCACTTAATTAATACAGGTTTCCACCTCCACCAGAAAAAGGGTAAATCACCACAAAAGTGCTCATGGATGGCACCTTACCGCAAGATGTTGACCACTTTAGTTAAAAAGAGGTCAAAAAAGGCATAAGATATAACCATAGATTCCAGGCTTGATTCTTGCTATCTTGATTCCGCCACACTCCACACCACATGAAGTAAATCAAAAGAGAAGATCGCCATAGAATAATACCATTTATTTCAAATTAATTAAAAACAAGCAACGCCAAATGGCCCCTTACTTCAATAGTGCCTTTCCCCGGCACTGAGGCTGAATTGCGTTGGATGCAGATGGAGAGACTGTCCCACGCTTGTTGGAAGCCTGCAGAGCAGCGTGCAGCATGCAGCGTGCATTCCAGCTCTCAAGGAAAGAGAGCCAGCGTGAACGGAAGTACGTTGATTATGAGTGACCAATGCGCCTCGACGTACGTTTCGTGATTGCCACGTCGTTAGGAAGCGTCACTGGTCACACACTGAGCCTATAATATAGGCCCTTCAATCAAATTAAGTGGGAGGGATCGAGAATACGACAACCTCAGTCCCGGTTCAAGCAACCACACAGTAGATTATAAACATGGTAGCTGGGAGATACCAATTCACAAACAGCATACAAAATATACAAACAAACCAAGGGGAAATTGGTTGCATACCAGCCAATATATAAAGTTAGACTACTAAAAGACAAATCATATTTGGCTTAAAGTTAATTTTCTATAGGGACAATTAATGCACCATATATTTCTAAAAGCGCAGTCACACCATAGAATATGCAAATTTGTATATTAAAAAGTTATTAAAAAAATTATATTAAAAAATGTATATTCAATATGATTAGATACTCAAATGAATTAATATTAATAATAAAAAATAAAAATATATAACCAACATAACAGAAAAAATCAACAATCAGAAAAATTATTCATTGGTCAGGAAACAGTTCAGGTCTAGTTCAATATTCAAACCCATTCTGTGTCTGTCCCTAGCACAGACACATCACATGCACATCTAATTGGATTGGACCCTAGAAAACCACATGATATTAGGGAGCAGTAACGCCACGCCACGGCTCCAATTATGTCACTGTGCATTCATACACCGTTCACACGGACCTGGGATCACTTCTCCCTGGTCCTGGGGATCCCTAATCCACCAAAACTGAGGGTGACACCCTTTTTCACCAGGAATGTCACCCCCACATTCATACATCATTCACACACATAAAACAAATCAGAATCACAATAAAAATTCAGAAAAAAAAAAAAGAAAAGTGCACCCAAAATCTCAATGGCGGCGGCCACGGGCCCTCAGGGGAGACTCATGGGGGGGAGGCAGGGGAAGGAGGAGCCTCATGGGGGGGAAGCAGGGGAAGGAGGAGCCTCCCCGGGTGGCTGCCCACCTGCTGGCCTGCCCTCCAAGGCCACGGCGATCCTGGTCAGGCCCAGAGTGAGGGCTGCCGTATTGGCCTGGACAGCCTGGGTGTTGTCCTGGACAGCCTGGGTCAGGGCAGTCACCTCAAAGGCCACGCCTGTTGTGGCGGCCTGCAGCTCAGAAAAGCAATTTATAAAAGCTAAAGAATTTGTGCCCACGTCACTGACTGAATCATTGATGGAGGCCAGGCTCTCCTCCATCTGGGCCAAAGTCCGGGTGACCTGACCCAGATGTTGTGTCTGACGAGCCTGGTCCCTCTGCAGATTTGCAGGCAGGAACTCGGCCACCCCCTGGTCTTCTGGGTGGCCTTCCTGCCTGCAGTTGAGGCTTGTGGCCTGGGAGGAGGGCAGCCCCCTGGGGGGGGCCTGTTGGGGGAGGAGTGGGAGGGACTACCCCTGATGGTGGCCTGACTGCCTCCAGATGAGGCTTGTGGCCTGGGAGCAGGGGATTCCCCTGGGGGGCAGCCCTGTTGGGGGAGGAGTGGGAGGGACTACCCCTGAACCTCCTCATGAGGGGAGTTGTGGCCACTCCCCTGCCCTGGGGACTCCGGTCTTTCTTGGGGCTCCTCAGCAGCCTGTTGTCCTGGGGGTGGTGCAGCCTGGCCTGATGGCCCAGCAACTTCCTGGCCTGATGGCCCAGCAACTTCCTGGCCTGATGGCCCAGCAACCTCCTGGCCATCTGTGGAGGACACAAAACATACACAGGTTGGAGGATCCACACACTTGGCACATATTCCCTTCCCCCACCCACACATGCTACTCACCAGATGGAAATAAAAAAAAACGTACCTGTCCTCACAGGATCATCAGATTCAAAGCCAGGCAGGCCCACCACTTGCTGGCTGTGGAAACAACGGGCCACCGCAAGTTCCTCCTCAGTCCACCTTACGGTGCAGGGTGGGCCTCCTCCAGTGCCCCTGGCATGGGCTGCTTGCTTGGCCATCTTGTCACGGACCAAACTATTTAGATCATTGATCTTCTTGCTAATCCCACTTGGGGTCCTTGTCTCCCCCCCCTCCGCATTGATCCGATCCATTATCTCTTGGATTATTGCCCTCTTCCTGGTCGGGGTGACGTCCCGGCTGTCAGGGCCATGCAAAAATCTCCCAAAATGGGTAATCGCCCTGGCCAGCAAGTGCTTCTCTCGCACTGAGAAGTTTAAATTCCTTCTCTTAGGTGCCATCTCACAACACAGCACTCAGCAACAGACAAAAAATTCAAACAGAAAAAACAAACACAAAAACACACAGAACAAACAGACAAAAAGACACAGAACAGACACAAAAAGACACAGAACAGACAGCCAAAAAGACACAGAACAGACACACACAAAAATCAGACAGCAAAAAAACAAAAACACAAGCAGACAGCTAATACAAATTCAAACAAAAAACACAGAAGAAACTGACACAAAAAACACTCAGAAAATACACACAGCTTTTACAACCTCCTACTACAATAAATCTTTAATATAACACTACACTCACCAACAAACAGCCACAGACAACAGAGCAAAATACACTTGCTTTAGGAAGGGAAACACAGGGATGTACTTT
Source organism: Rana temporaria (assembly GCF_905171775.1). Taxonomy (NCBI): domain Eukaryota; kingdom Metazoa; phylum Chordata; class Amphibia; order Anura; family Ranidae; genus Rana; species Rana temporaria. Next base: position 85,474,931 of record NC_053494.1, on the reverse strand, counting down.
TGCAAGGGAAGTGCGTTTCTCTGGGGCTATTTAAGCACAGGGCGATTCTCAAACTAAGTACGCTTGGCCTTTTTCCTATCTCACTGATTGCGCCGAGCCGAGTTCTGCACATGCCCAGTGAGGTGCAGATTCATGCGTGCATGCGCAGTACGGCCGGCCCTTCATTTGCATGGGGTCACGGCTCATTTCAATGGAGCACGCCCACTTCCTTCCCACTTGCAATAACCCCGCCTTACGCCTCGGTATATAAGTTACGCTGGCGCACATTTGGGCGCAAATGCGCTGTGGATACGGCACTTACGTCACAAAATTAAGGCGCCGTAACTTAAATGATATACGTTTGGAGTAACTTAATTTGCGCCACTCTACGTGAATCTGGCCCTATGGTTATATCTCATGCCTTGTTTGAATTCTTTTTAACTAAGGTGGTCAACATCTTGCGGTAAGGTGCCATCCATGAGCACTTTTGAGGTGATTTACTCTTTTTCTGGTGGAGGAGGAAACCTGTATTAATTAATTGGAATCATCTTCCAAGCAATTGTTATCTATTCACTTCAATTTATGGACTTTTTTCTGCACATTATTAGTTTAGCTATCTCCCATTTGGGAGTTTGCACTATAATGGACAATAATATATTGTTGTTGCATTTTTAATGTTTATATTTGTATAGTATTTATCACCTAAACGAATCCTAGATACTGATATAATTATCTACTTGTTCACATTTAGATGGTTAATACCTGCTAGCGCCCCCTTTCTTTCACTCATTCACATGGAGTAGCGATTGAAAATGGCTTTTTTGAGGAGGGAAACGTGAAACGGAGAGAGGAGGGTAATTTTAAGCGATAGGAGACTGGCCCGACTCGGGGCAATAATTCTGTAAGGACCAATGAATCGAGGAACCAACTTGGTAGAAGGTTGTTTCAGTCTCACATACTTGGTTGATAGACAAACTTTGTCCCCCACCACATAGGGAGGTATATGGCATCTTCGTTTGTTGGAAAAAAGCGCATACTTGCCTGCTGACTTCCGTAGTAATGAGCGAATCTTTTTCCAATGTAGTAGAATATTTCTCACCCGCTGATCTGCTGCTGGTACACCAGAAGAAGGCTGAAGTAGGTGAAAAGTCTGAGGGTGATAGCCTAGGGCTGCGTAGAATGGTGTGGTATGAAGAGCACTGTGCCAACGGGAATTAAGGGCAAACTCAGCTAAAGGCAAATACTCAGACCAGTTGGAGTGTAAGGCCCCGTACACACGGTCGGTTTGGTCCGATGAGAATGAACCGAAGTTCATTTTCATCGGACCAAACCGACCGTGTGTATAGGCTATCGGTCTGGTTTCCTTCGGTCCAAAATTTCTAAACATGCTTCAAAACCAAACCGATGGACCACTGCCCCATCGGACCAAACCGATGGTTAGTACAGAAAAGCATTGGTTTAAAACCCGCGCATGCTCAGAATCAAGTCGATGCATGCTTGGAAGCATTGAACTTCGTTTTATTCAGCACGTCGTGTGTTTGACGTCACCGCGTTCTGACCTGATCGGATTTTGGACTGATGGTGTGTACACATATCAGGCCGTATGGCCACTTCAGAGGTGAACCGATGAAAACGGTCCAACGGGCCAGTCTCATCGGTTTGGTCCGACCGTGTGTACGGGGCCTAAGGCATTGACATAATGTCGAAGATAGATTTCTAGGGTCTGGTTCATGCGTTCGGTTTGACCATCAGTTTGAGGGTGGTGTGAGATAGAAAGTGAGAGCGTTACTCCCAGTTCCTTGCAGAATGCTCTCCAGAATCGAGAAACAAACTGGGATCCACGGTCTGAGACAACATTGGTAGGTATGCCATGATTTCTCACAATATGGGAAAGGAAGAGAGTGGACAGTGCTTCCACTGTAGGTAATCCCGGGAGCGGCACAAAATGAGACATTTTGGAAAAGCGATCCACCGTGACCCATATAGCAGTCATGCCCTCGGACTTGGGTAAGTCTGTAATGAAGTCCATGGTCAAATGGGTCCAAGGCTGGCGAGGTGCTGGAAGCGGTTGTAACAGTCCAGAAAGTAATGTGCGGGGTAATTTATTAGCAGCACAAGTTGGGCAGGCAGCCACATAGTCAATAACATCCCTTTTCATATGAGGACATCAGACATGACGCTGCAAGGTCTTATGAGTGATGGTGACACCAGGATGACCGGATAACACGCCATCATGTGCCCAGAGGAGTACAGGTTTGACCGGATAACACGCCATCATGTGCCCAGAGGAGTACAGGTTTCCTGAGGCTAGGGGCTACATACAGGCCACCTGGTAGTATCTTCAAGCCTTGGGGAACACGATTCTGGGTCACTTGTAGCTGTTGGGAAAGAGCCGTAGAGAACTGTGCGACAATCTTGTGAGGTGGGATTATATACTGTTCGGTTGGTTGATCTTCAGAGGTAGCGAACTGTCTGGAAAGAGCATCTGCTTTTTTGTTTCTATGCCCAGGAACATAAGAAAGAACAAAATTAAAAAGGGAGAAAAACAGAGCCCATCAAGCCTGACGTGAGTTCAGACGTCTTGCAGTCTGAAGATACAGTAGGTTTTTATGGTCAGTGAGGATAGAAAAAGGTTTGGGAGCCCCTTCCAGAAGATGTCGCCATTCAGATAATGCCAATTTGATGGCCAGTATGTCTCGATTCCCAACATCATAATTCATCTCCGCTGGAGAAAACTTCCTAGAAAAAAAAAGCTACTGGATGGATTCTACCGGACATTGGCTGCCTCTGGGAGAGTACAGCACCTGCTCCTACCTCAGAGGCATCAACCTCAACCATGTGCTGGAGATCAGGATTTGGATGCTGAAGAATTGGAGCTTTACTGAATATGTCTTTTAATCATTGGAAAGCTGATTTTGCTTCTGAAGACCACATCTTGCAATTTGTACCCTTCCTAGTCATAGCAGTCAGGGGGCTGCAACAGAGGCAAAACCTTTGACGAAGCGTCTGTAGTAATTTGCGAACCCTAAAAAGCTTTGGAGTCCTCTTAAAGTGGTCGGTTGGGGCCATTGCAAGACAGCGGAAAGTTTTTGAGGGTCCATTTGGAAACCGACAGCACTTATAATGTATCTAAGGAAAGGAATAAGGCTTTGCTGGAAACTGCATTTCTCAATCTTTGCGTAAAGATGGTTTTCTCTCAGGGCCAGGGTGGCTTTGGCCAATTATGGCTCAGGGGGTTTAGTACACGCCCGACACTATATAAGGCCGCCTATAAGGCGGCCTCGTGTAGTGTGTTCCGGCTTTGTTAAAGAGAAGTCAGTCAGACAGTTAGAGAGAGAGAGATAGATAGAGACACAGGGGTAGATTCCGATAGAAGATACGACGGCGTATCTCCTGATACGCCGTCGTATCTCTGAGTCCGGCCGGTCGTATCTATGCGCCTGATTCATAGAATCAGATACGCCTAGATTTGACTAAGATCCGACCGACGTAAATCTCTTACACCGTCGGTTCTTAACTGCATATTTACGCTGGCCTCTAGGGGCGTGTACGCTGATTTACGCCTAGAATATGTAAATCAGCTAGATACGCGAATTCACGAACGTACGCCCGGCCGACGCAGTACATTTACGCCGTTTACGTTAGGCTTTTCCCAGCATATAGTTACCCCTGCTATATGAGGCGTAACCTATGTTAAGTATGGCCGCCGTTCCCGTGTCGAATTTTGAAAATGTTACGTCGTTTGCGTAAGTCGTCCGTGAATGGGGCTGGACGTCATTTACGTTCACGTCGAATCCAATGACGTCCTTGCGGCGTACTTTGGAGCAATGCACACTGGGAAATTCCACGGACGACGCATGCGCCGTTCGGGAAAAACGTCAATCACGTCAGGTCAAGCCTGATTAACATAACACACGCCCACCTCTTCAGAATTTGAATTAGGCGGGCTTACGCCGGGCTATTTACGCTACGCCGCCGCAACTTTCTTGTGCTAGATGCAATGCTCTAACGTTTTTTATTGCCTGCATAGTGTTTAGTTTACACCTAAACATAGTACTCAGTGTTAGTGGACGTGTGCTATTTAATTGCACACATACACGCAGTTGCTGTTACTGTACGTGTGCTATTTGCACACATAAACGCAGTCGCTGTTAATGCACGTGGGCTATTTAATTGCACATAAACGCAGTCGCTCTTACTGCACGTGTGCTGTATTTTAACCCATAAACGCTGTTAGTGCACGTTTGCTGTGTTTTTGGCCATAAACGCAGTCGCTGTTAGTGCACGTTTGCTGTGTTTTTGGCCATAAACGCAGTCGCTCTTACTGCACGTTTGCTGTGTTTTTGGCCATAAACGCAGTCGATCTTACTGCACATTTGCTGTGGTTTTGCCCATAAACGCAGTCGATATTACTGCACGTTTGCTGTGTTTTTGCCCATAAACGCAGTCGATTTACTGCACGTTTGCTGTGTTTTTGCCCATAAACGCAGTCGATCTTACTGCACGTTTGCTGTGTTTTTGCCCATAAACACAGTCGATCTTACTGCATGTTTGCTGTGTTTTTGCCCATAAACGCAGTCGATCTTACTGCATGTTTGCTGTGGTTTTGCCCAGAAACGCAGTCGATCTTACTGCACGTTTGCTGTGTTTTTGCCCATAAACACAGTCGATCTTATTGCACGTTTGCTGTGTGTTTGCCCATAAACGCAATCGATCTTACTGCACGTTTGCTGTGTTTTTGCCCATAAACGCAGTCGATCTTACTGCACGTTTGCTGTGTTTTTGCCCATAAACACAGTCGATATTATTGCACGTTTTCTGTGTGTTTGCCCATGAACGCAGTCGATCTTACTGCACGTTTGCTGTGTTTTTGCCCATAAACGCAGTCGATCTTACTGCACGTTTTCTGTGTTTTTGCCCATAAACACAGTCAATCTTACTGCACGTTTGTTGTGTTTTTGCCCATAAACGCAGTCGATCCTTCTGGTGGCAGGGATCCCAACTCAAACATGGCGGTTTGCGCCCGCGATCTCCAAGGTTCAGAGCTGGGCGGTCCCGGATGTTGTTATTGCTTTTAAAATAGTGGCGAGTCAGCACGCCGCTTGTGCCCCTGGAATAAGTCATTGTTGTAACGAAACGGCGTAGGGAGGAGCGGCGTGCTGACGTCACCATAAATCGTACTGCGCAGTCTACCCGGAAGGACGAGCGGACAGTTAAGCCGGCCGGCTATTATTACACACGCACTGTTTTACTGCATAACTGTAAGTGCAACACTTTTACTAATAAACAAATTTTATTACGGTATCACGCTATGTCAGCCTTTTCTCTTTTGGGTCATACTATGGAGAGTGAATAGTCTGATATTTGAAACAAAGATAAAGTGAAAAATTTCCCCTGGAATCTTGGAATTGGCAGTCACGGTTACATGCTTGATTTACTTATCGTTGTGGTAAGCAGTTAGGATTTAACGGTGGAGGACTCTTCTATCTGCTATACAGATTCACTGGATAAGTTTGGATACCTTTTCACACACTCGGAGAACTTTCTGTCATCCTGATTTTCCCTGAGATACATCCATTCATATGGACTTTGCACCTTCACTTGATCATTCCACATTGCACTAGTGTTTTGTGTGCATCACATTCTTTATAATCTGATTGTTATATTGATTTTTCACATCACATTGCAGCGCAGCTTTTACCACTATTACTTGCAATTCATGTTTATCTGACATTTTGAGCAGCAGCAGCTTTTTTGTTTCACATTTTTTATTTTTATTTTATTTTATTCATTTTTATTTTTTAATTTTTTTCACTGTTTTTGAACCAATTCAAGTGGTTTCTCACTATTGAAGATTGTTTAGACCTGCGCAGTATTTATTTTTATACACATTTTGCCACAGATACCAACTTACAGCAGCGGTCATATTTTATTTATTCACTTAATTACTTTGAACAGGTTGGGAATATTTATACTATCATAATATTTAACTCCCATACATCACTCATATTGTTTGTATATAGCAATTTAGCACAAAATGGATGTATTTGAATACAGGGCTGCTAAAATTGTCAACATCGAAGATGTTTTCAAAATGTATGATGACAATGAGAGTGATATGAAGGGTCTCTTTATCAGACTCAAAAATCTTACCATCACTGAAATACACACTCAGTGGGATATAGCGTTTTTAAACACCTATATCAAACTCAGCATGGTCCCCAGGAGTCTGAGGTGGCAGGTGAGCCCTCAGAGTGGCGACCATGAGTTACAAGAATGGTTTAGGTATTTTAATGAAGCAGGAATTAGTTTTTTACGTTTTTTAGTAACCAAAAAAACCACTAAATTAGAAAAATTGGACAATGAGATAAAAGCACTTAAAGAAACCTTAGCATCAAGCAAAGAGAGTGATGAGTATAAACAACGATCCTCTCATCTTTTGTTGATCCTTGACAAAGAAGAAAAAGAACAAAAAATTAAAAAAAGAAAAAAATATAATAGGGATTTCGGAGACTACCAGGCCAGTTTGGTCTTCGATTGGCAAAAGAAATTGGCGGCTGAACAGCAAAATGAGGCCAACTCAAGAATGGAAGCTATTGTACAGGGAGATAAGAGCCCAGTGAAAACAGCAACTCACTTACAACATCTTGTGCCTGTAGGGGATCAGATAAAGACCCCTAAACCCTCTAAAAAAAGAGGAAAAAGGCTGAGAAAGGCGAATAATCATTCACCTAATAGGACATCAGGTACCTCAAAAAGCTATCCACAGACCAAAAACTCTGGTTGGAATAAACCCTCACATGATAATTATGGGGCTAATCCAGATCGGAATAACGGTCCTCAGGACTATCATCACTATAGGGATTCCCCTAGAAGAGAGAGGGATCCTGGAAGAGGCCAGGGTAACTACTACAAACATGGTCCATCATTGGATCAGAGATCTTATCAAGATCCCCGCTATTATGTAGAAAGACCAAGACCTTGACTATGATAGCGATTTTGACACCAAAAATCGCTTTTATCCACTAAGGGACCGTGAGGGCCCCAGTAACAGTGGACCGGTCGATTATGAACAGGCGAGACAGGTTCATGAACTATATCGCCTTGGACCCTCAAGGGATTTCCCTTTAGGCCAATGGGAAAAAAATGTAGGTGAACATTGGGGTTTTCCCAAACCAAACAAAGGAACAAAAAGACCGGTGGAAGGAAAAGAGGGAGCAGAGGGGGGAGGAGAACAAATCCTAAAAAAATCGAGAACTTAAAAGGGGATGGTATTTTTAATATTAGCTCCCATGTTCTAACCCAGCCAGAAATTGCATTGTTAAACAAAGGACTTAAATTTGCCCCCCCGAGGAAACTCAATAAGTTTCAAACCTATATGGATGTTCATCAATACATTCGCAAAGTGAACATTAGACGTTACTTTGCTGATTTACCATCCAGAGATACAGCTGTGAGTCAATCAACTGTACAACACTCGGGACTTGCCAATGCATCTACTTGGAACCCCCCTGGCACTTTGGCCCCTTCATTGCGAGTCTTTAGAGATGTAGTGCTCAGAGACTTGGAAAAAATTAAAGTGTCTGGCCATAAAATGGACCGTAACCTAGAAATAGGCTTGTCCAGCGGACAAAGGAGGGGGTATAGTAGTTATGGATCAGACCTTTTATATTGATGGAATCAAAACAATAGTTAATGATAGAGATACTTATGTTCCTTTACCGGGCAATCCGATCATCCAATATAAAGAGACATTGGAGACATTGATTCAGAAGGGCTCCCAACTGGGGATACTCAATGACAAAGAACAATTGTTTTTGGTGCCGAAGGCCCCAAGGGTTCCGATTCTATACAGCTTGCCCAAAATGCATAAGAGTCTTACTTGCCCCCCTGGACGCCCAATCATTAGTGGCATAGATTCGATCACATCCAGGGTGGGCAAGTACATTGACTATTACCTTCAGCCTCTGGTTCAGAAGATGCCATCGCACCTTAAGGACTCTAAACAGGTTATTAATATGCTGTCATCACTAAGGGCTGATCATGGGGTATGGATGGTAACAGCAGATGTTCAATCTCTGTATACCATCATCCCTCACAATTTGGGCCTAGAAGCTGTCAAATACTACTTGGATCTCTCTTCTGATTTATTACCACCACAGAAAGATTTCCTCATGGAACTATTGGAATATGCTGCAGGTCAGAATTATTTCTGGTTTGACCACAATTATTATAAACAGGTTTGTGGAGTTGCCATGGGCGCGAAGTACGCGCCTAGCTTGGCCAATCTGTTTATGGCCAAGTGGGAGGAGGACGTCATCTACCTGGATCCCCATCCCCACATTAAATTGTGGGCTAGGTATATAGATGACGTCCTCCTCCTATGGACAGGCAGCAAACCACAACTGGATTCCTTTATGTCCTCACTCAATGTTAACGAGCGAGGTATATGTCTGTCATTTGAAGCTAGTCAGGAGTCTATTGACTTTCTTGATCTTACCATTATGAAGGAGAATGACTCATTTTTGACTAAAACTTACTTCAAAAAGACAGACAGGAATGCATTTATTCCAATAGGAAGCTGTCACCACGATAATTGGTTAAATTCTGTTCCCAAAAGCCAATTCATTAGGATGAGGAGGAATTGTTCTACCCTGAAAGATTACGAAACTCAAGCTGGGACACTTAAAGTTAGACTACTGGAGAAGGGATATGACCCTTTAATCTTGGATAATACCTTTAAGGAAGTTGCTGCATTGGATAGGAATGTATTGTTGACCTCTGTTGCTAAATCTGGTGGGGATAGACCCATAGTGCCATTTGTCACTACCTATTCCAACCAACATTATGCCATAAAAAAACTGATTAAAAAGCATTGGCACCTGCTGTCCAATGATAGGATCATAAGTACCTTCTTACCAACAAACCCTCAAGTAATCTTCAGAGGTGTACCCTCACTACGGGACAAAATAGCTCCTAATGTGGTTGACCCTCCTACGAAAAAGGTGTCTTTCTTTCAACGAGACATCAAGGGCTATCACCAATGTAGAAATTGTACAGTTTGTAAGATAAATAACATAAAATCTAAGAAAACGTTATCCTTTATCTCTACAAGCACTCTGAAAGAACATAAGATAGAGCCTTTTATTACGTGCAGTACAACTGGTGTCATATATCTTTTAGAATGCCCGTGTGGGTTACAGTATATTGGCAGGACCAAAAGACCAATGAATGTTAGATTAGGTGAACATATCACCAATATTAGGTCTGGATTCCCAAAACATTCTGTGTCCAGTCACTACGACCAATTCCATGATCGTAACCCAGAAGGCACTCTCTTCATTGGGATTGATAAATTTGATCCCCACTGGAGAGGCAACTCATTAGTAAGAGAATTATCCAGGCTAGAAATGGCCTGGATATATAGAGTCCGCACATATGTCCCCTTCGGACTGAATATAGACACCGATGTTAATGCCTTCATAGATAATGGCTAATTTTCATGTTCTTGTCATAAAAAATATCCTTTTCTTGTACACCAGCTCTGACTCTTGGTTTATCTGGGCTTTTTTATATTAAAGTTTTTCTCTTGGTTTTTTTTGGTTAATTTAATATATTTTTTATTAATATTAATATCCTCTAACGATATAGATAAAGCCTGAGCCATTTTTGGCTCATATGTGCTGTTGTCAAATTGAAATTTGACATTTGTCACAAGTGTCATGTTTTGTATTTGCATCACTTATGCTCTAGTTGTGATTTAAGTCGTTTTTGTTGTGGCCACAAGAGGGCAGTCTAACCAGCTTACTCTTGTCAACAATTAACCATTTATACAAATCCAGCTACAAGTGTTCCAATTTTTTAACTTTTAATCTTTCTATGGTCATAAAACCTATTGGCACTTGCAACCAGTGCTTATAACTTTTTTCTTTTTTCAGGATATTGTTGGTATGTGAGATAGTTTTCATTACATAATTTTTCACATTTACCAAACCTGCTTATCTTTTTAGTTCCATTTTTAATCGTTCGTTTTAAATTATATTTTCTAAAGCGTATGAATTATTGATTTAAATTATGCGTTTTATTCTATATATATCCCCGCCTTTGAGTTTTTTGCCTGCATTACTATTCACTGGTGGCAGGGATCCCAACTCAAACATGGTGGTTTGCGCCCACGATCTCCAAGGTTCAGAGCTGGGCGGTCCCGGATGTTGTTATTGCTTTTAAAAGAGTGGCGAGTCAGCACGCCGCTTGTGCCCATGGAAGAAGTCATTGTTGTGACGAAACGGCGTAGGGAGGAGCGGCGTGCTGACGTCACCACAAATCGTACTGCGCAGTCTACCCGGAAGGACGAGCAGACAGTTAAGCCGGCCGGCTATTATTACACACGCACTGTTTTACTGCATAACTGTAAGTGCAACACTTTTACTAATAAACAAATTTTATTACGGTATCACACTATGTCAGCCTTTTCTCTTTTGGGTCATACTATGGAGAGTGAATAGTCTGATATTTGAAACAAAGATAAAGTGAAAAATTTCCCCTGGAATCTTGGAATTGGCAGTCACGGTTACATGCTTGATTTACTTATCGTTGTGGTAAGCAGTTAGGATTTAACGGTGGAGGACTCTTCTATCTGCTATACAGATTCACTGGATAAGTTTGGATACCTTTTCACACACTCGGAGAACTTTCTGTCATCCTGATTTTCCCTGAGATACATCCATTCATATGGACTTTGCACCTTCACTTGATCATTCCACATTGCACTAGTGTTTTGTGTGCATCACATTCTTTATAATCTGATTGTTATATTGATTTTTCACATCACATTGCAGCGCAGCTTTTACCACTATTACTTGCAATTCATGTTTATCTGACATTTTGAGCAGCAGCAGCTTTTTTGTTTCACATTTTTTATTTTTATTTTATTTTATTCATTTTTATTTTTTAATTTTTTTCACTGTTTTTGAACCAATTCAAGTGGTTTCTCACTATTGAAGATTGTTTAGACCTGCGCAGTATTTATTTTTATACACATTTTGCCACAGATACCAACTTACAGCAGCGGTCATATTTTATTTATTCACTTAATTACTTTGAACAGGTTGGGAATATTTATACTATCATAATATTTAACTCCCATACATCACTCATATTGTTTGTATATAGCAATTTAGCACAAAATGGATGTATTTGAATACAGGGCTGCTAAAATTGTCAACATCGAAGATGTTTTCAAAATGTATGATGACAATGAGAGTGATATGAAGGGTCTCTTTATCAGACTCAAAAATCTTACCATCACTGAAATACACACTCAGTGGGATATAGCGTTTTTAAACACCTATATCAAACTCAGCATGGTCCCCAGGAGTCTGAGGTGGCAGGTGAGCCCTCAGAATGGCGACCATGAGTTACAAGAATGGTTTAGGTATTTTAATGAAGCAGGAATTAGTTTTTTACGTTTTTTAGTAACCAAAAAAAACACTAAATTAGAAAAATTGGACAATGAGATAAAAGCACTTAAAGAAACCTTAGCATCAAGCAAAGAGAGTGATGAGTATAAACAACGATCCTCTCATCTTTTGTTGATCCTTGACAAAGAAGAAAAAGAACAAAAAATTAAAAAAAGAAAAAAATATAATAGGGATTTCGGAGACTACCAGGCCAGTTTGGTCTTCGATTGGCAAAAGAAATTGGCGGCTGAACAGCAAAATGAGGCCAACTCAAGAATGGAAGCTATTGTACAGGGAGATAAGAGCCCAGTGAAAACAGCAACTCACTTACAACATCTTGTGCCTGTAGGGGATCAGATAAAGACCCCTAAACCCTCTAAAAAAGGAGGAAAAAGGCTGAGAAAGGCGAATAATCATTCACCTAATAGGACATCAGGTACCTCAAAAAGCTATCCACAGACCAAAAACTCTGGTTGGAATAAACCCTCACATGATAATTATGGGGCTAATCCAGATCGGAATAACGGTCCTCAGGACTATCATCACTATAGGGATTCCCCTAGAAGAGAGAGGGATCCTGGAAGAGGCCAGGGTAACTACTACAAACATGGTCCATCATTGGATCAGAGATCTTATCAAGATCCCCGCTATTATGTAGAAAGACCAAGACCTTGACTATGATAGCGATTTTGACACCAAAAATCGCTTTTATCCACTAAGGGACCGTGAGGGCCCCAGTAACAGTGGACCGGTCGATTATGAACAGGCGAGACAGGTTCATGAACTATATCGCCTTGGACCCTCAAGGGATTTCCCTTTAGGCCAATGGGAAAAAAATGTAGGTGAACATTGGGGTTTTCCCAAACCAAACAAAGGAACAAAAAGACCGGTGGAAGGAAAAGAGGGAGCAGAGGGGGGAGGAGAACAAATCCTAAAAAAATCGAGAACTTAAAAGGGGATGGTATTTTTAATATTAGCTCCCATGTTCTAACCCAGCCAGAAATTGCATTGTTAAACAAAGGACTTAAATTTGCCCCCCCGAGGAAACTCAATAAGTTTCAAACCTATATGGATGTTCATCAATACATTCGCAAAGTGAACATTAGACGTTACTTTGCTGATTTACCATCCAGAGATACAGCTGTGAGTCAATCAACTGTACAACACTCGGGACTTGCCAATGCATCTACTTGGAACCCCCCTGGCACTTTGGCCCCTTCATTGCGAGTCTTTAGAGATGTAGTGCTCAGAGACTTGGAAAAAATTAAAGTGTCTGGCCATAAAATGGACCGTAACCTAGAAATAGGCTTGTCCAGCGGACAAAGGAGGGGGTATAGTAGTTATGGATCAGACCTTTTATATTGATGGAATCAAAACAATAGTTAATGATAGAGATACTTATGTTCCTTTACCGGGCAATCCGATCATCCAATATAAAGAGACATTGGAGACATTGATTCAGAAGGGCTCCCAACTGGGGATACTCAATGACAAAGAACAATTGTTTTTGGTGCCGAAGGCCCCAAGGGTTCCGATTCTATACAGCTTGCCCAAAATGCATAAGAGTCTTACTTGCCCCCCTGGACGCCCAATCATTAGTGGCATAGATTCGATCACATCCAGGGTGGGCAAGTACATTGACTATTACCTTCAGCCTCTGGTTCAGAAGATGCCATCGCACCTTAAGGACTCTAAACAGGTTATTAATATGCTGTCATCACTAAGGGCTGATCATGGGGTATGGATGGTAACAGCAGATGTTCAATCTCTGTATACCATCATCCCTCACAATTTGGGCCTAGAAGCTGTCAAATACTACTTGGATCTCTCTTCTGATTTATTACCACCACAGAAAGATTTCCTCATGGAACTATTGGAATATGCTGCAGGTCAGAATTATTTCTGGTTTGACCACAATTATTATAAACAGGTTTGTGGAGTTGCCATGGGCGCGAAGTACGCGCCTAGCTTGGCCAATCTGTTTATGGCCAAGTGGGAGGAGGACGTCATCTACCTGGATCCCCATCCCCACATTAAATTGTGGGCTAGGTATATAGATGACGTCCTCCTCCTATGGACAGGCAGCAAACCACAACTGGATTCCTTTATGTCCTCACTCAATGTTAACGAGCGAGGTATATGTCTGTCATTTGAAGCTAGTCAGGAGTCTATTGACTTTCTTGATCTTACCATTATGAAGGAGAATGACTCATTTTTGACTAAAACTTACTTCAAAAAGACAGACAGGAATGCATTTATTCCAATAGGAAGCTGTCACCACGATAATTGGTTAAATTCTGTTCCCAAAAGCCAATTCATTAGGATGAGGAGGAATTGTTCTACCCTGAAAGATTACGAAACTCAAGCTGGGACACTTAAAGTTAGACTACTGGAGAAGGGATATGACCCTTTAATCTTGGATAATACCTTTAAGGAAGTTGCTGCATTGGATAGGAATGTATTGTTGACCTCTGTTGCTAAATCTGGTGGGGATAGACCCATAGTGCCATTTGTCACTACCTATTCCAACCAACATTATGCCATAAAAAAACTGATTAAAAAGCATTGGCACCTGCTGTCCAATGATAGGATCATAAGTACCTTCTTACCAACAAACCCTCAAGTAATCTTCAGAGGTGTACCCTCACTACGGGACAAAATAGCTCCTAATGTGGTTGACCCTCCTACGAAAAAGGTGTCTTTCTTTCAACGAGACATCAAGGGCTATCACCAATGTAGAAATTGTACAGTTTGTAAGATAAATAAGATAAAATCTAAGAAAACGTTATCCTTTATCTCTACAAGCACTCTGAAAGAACATAAGATAGAGCCTTTTATTACGTGCAGTACAACTGGTGTCATATATCTTTTAGAATGCCCGTGTGGGTTACAGTATATTGGCAGGACCAAAAGACCAATGAATGTTAGATTAGGTGAACATATCACCAATATTAGGTCTGGATTCCCAAAACATTCTGTGTCCAGTCACTACGACCAATTCCATGATCGTAACCCAGAAGGCACTCTCTTCATTGGGATTGATAAATTTGATCCCCACTGGAGAGGCAACTCATTAGTAAGAGAATTATCCAGGCTAGAAATGGCCTGGATATATAGAGTCCGCACATATGTCCCCTTCGGACTGAATATAGACACCGATGTTAATGCCTTCATAGATAATGGCTAATTTTCATGTTCTTGTCATAAAAAATATCCTTTTCTTGTACACCAGCTCTGACTCTTGGTTTATCTGGGCTTTTTTATATTAAAGTTTTTCTCTTGGTTTTTTTTGGTTAATTTAATATATTTTTTATTAATATTAATATCCTCTAACGATATAGATAAAGCCTGAGCCATTTTTGGCTCATATGTGCTGTTGTCAAATTGAAATTTGACATTTGTCACAAGTGTCATGTTTTGTATTTGCATCACTTATGCTCTAGTTGTGATTTAAGTCGTTTTTGTTGTGGCCACAAGAGGGCAGTCTAACCAGCTTACTCTTGTCAACAATTAACCATTTATACAAATCCAGCTACAAGTGTTCCAATTTTTTAACTTTTAATCTTTCTATGGTCATAAAACCTATTGGCACTTGCAACCAGTGCTTATAACTTTTTTCTTTTTTCAGGATATTGTTGGTATGTGAGATAGTTTTCATTACATAATTTTTCACATTTACCAAACCTGCTTATCTTTTTAGTTCCATTTTTAATCGTTCGTTTTAAATTATATTTTCTAAAGCGTATGAATTATTGATTTAAATTATGCGTTTTATTCTATATATATCCCCGCCTTTGAGTTTTTTGCCTGCATTACTATTCACTGGTGGCAGGGATCCCAACTCAAACATGGTGGTTTGCGCCCACGATCTCCAAGGTTCAGAGCTGGGCGGTCCCGGATGTTGTTATTGCTTTTAAAAGAGTGGCGAGTCAGCACGCCGCTTGTGCCCATGGAAGAAGTCATTGTTGTGACGAAACGGCGTAGGGAGGAGCGGCGTGCTGACGTCACCACAAATCGTACTGCGCAGTCTACCCGGAAGGACGAGCAGACAGTTAAGCCGGCCGGCTATTATTACACACGCACTGTTTTACTGCATAACTGTAAGTGCAACACTTTTACTAATAAACAAATTTTATTACGGTATCACACTATGTCAGCCTTTTCTCTTTTGGGTCATACTATGGAGAGTGAATAGTCTGATATTTGAAACAAAGATAAAGTGAAAAATTTCCCCTGGAATCTTGGAATTGGCAGTCACGGTTACATGCTTGATTTACTTATCGTTGTGGTAAGCAGTTAGGATTTAACGGTGGAGGACTCTTCTATCTGCTATACAGATTCACTAGATAAGTTTGGATACCTTTTCACACACTCGGAGAACTTTCTGTCATCCTGATTTTCCCTGAGATACATCCATTCATATGGACTTTGCACCTTCACTTGATCATTCCACATTGCACTAGTGTTTTGTGTGCATCACATTCTTTATAATCTGATTGATATATTGATTTTTCACATCACATTGCAGCGCAGCTTTTACCACTATTACTTGCAATTCATGTTTATCTGACATTTTGAGCAGCAGCAGCTTTTTTGTTTCACATTTTTTATTTTTTTATTTTATTTTATTCATTTTTATTTTTTTATTTTTTTCACTGTTTTTGAACCAATTCAAGTGGTTTCTCACTATTGAAGATTGTTTAGACCTGCGCAGTATTTATTTTTATACAGATCCTTCTGCACGTTTGCTGTGTTTTTGAAAATTGTGCAATATGCAGGAGCAAAGTATGACATGGTTCTGATTCTACTTAAGAAACCTACAGTCCTTATCTTGTTTGCAACGCCTGTATACTGCTGCTCAAAGTATATAGGGCCAAAAGGGCTTGTCAGGGCCGATCCTCGCAATAGGCTCACTATGCAAGCCGCTTAGGGCCCCGCAAAGCTGCGAAGGGCCCCCCAATTTACTAGAGGCCCCGCCTGGTGAGAAGTCATTTTTCAAAACTCGCTGGCTGAGTCATTTCCGACAGCAGAACACCCCCTCCCCCCGCTTCTCAACTTTCTTTAATGTGACATGTCACTGTCGTCAGCGCCCCCCCCCCCCGATTCTCATTTTTAATGTGCCATGTCATTTTGCTTAGGGCCCCAGGGAGGTCAGGATCGGCACTGGGTCTTGTAATGACCTGGGGGGAGTGGTGGCGGGGAAACTCATGCTATTTTTTTCAATGATTTTTATCCATATTGCAGGGACTGTGGCTGATTAAGGAGGTAATTAAACTCACTTGGTGCCTTATTTGCATTAAATTAGCCTCAGAACCTGTGTAATTCATATGTGTTCTGTTTTAAAGGGATGAGTTGGCAACCCTAGTCACAACACCCAGGGAACTAATCCACATAAACAGGCGCTGAGTGATAGCATCACTATTTATAGGCTGCATGATACTCAAATTGTCCACAGCTGGTAGCAGGTGGAGCTAGTGAGTCCGAGGTAATGCTGAACACTGCAAGGACGTTCCCAAAGGACCAGATCTCCTCTGTAGCACAGCAGATAAGGCTATGGCCGTGAGACCAGAAAGGTCCCGGTTCGAATACACCCAGGGACATGACAGTAACCGCAGGAATTGTAGTTGAGATAGGGAGATCAGGAATAAAAACTGGATGATAACCGGTGTTTAAGAAAAAGGGGCTTTAGAAAGTGGGGCTATGTTTAGAGTTATTATAAGCAAACTCTGCTGTAGGAAGGTAGTCCACCCAATCATCCTGCAGATAATTCACAAAACATCAAAGCTCCAAAGTTTGATTGGTCTTCTTTGTCTGACCATTAGACTGAGGATGAAAAGCCGAGGAGAGATTACATGTTACACCCAAAGCTGAACTTCTCGAACCATTACCTCTGCAGCATGTTTGGCCTGAGGGTACCCCCTTAACTTAATAGGTTGGACTTCATAGACTTGTGTCTTTTTTCAACCTCACCTACTATGTAACTATGTAACTGGTATGAAATGAGCTAGCTTAGTGAGATGGTCAACAACTACAAGGATAGTGGTCATCCCTTTTGAAAGGGGAAAACCTACTACAAAATCCATAGAAATTTACCCCATGGTCTTGATGGAACACGCAGTGGTTAAGGTAACCCCAGGGATAGTGCAGCCAGGCAGGGTCCTTCCAGCTCTCGGCTGCTGCAGACACAGCACAAAAAACAGGACTAAGACCCCCCCCCCACACCCCCCTAGCCAATTGATCCAGGGTTGCACCGATCGCCGTTAAGGGGTCAGGAAGGAATTTTTTTTCCCCCGATCGCTGCAGATTGGAACAGCACGCCTGGGGTTTTTCGCCTTCCTCTGGACCAATTGGGGAGAGAAGACTCAACGAGTGACGGCTCACTTGGACAGTCTTCCACCCATCACGTCCGGCGTCTCGCGGCTCTTCCCGCATCCGCGCCAGACCAGGCCTCATTCGCGGCCGCCGCAATTAGGAAAGACTGACGACAATGTGACTGGCGACAATGGCTAATCTGCGATACCCTGCGGACTCTATTCGGGGTCTGAGACAATTCGCAACAGCATTACCAGCCGTCACCAAAAAGGCCTTAAAAATAGAGCAACTTTTGAGATTCGATCGACGATCGACCATCAAAAATGTAAACTATTTAACCCAGCTCAAGCACATATCATGTGCTTTGATCAACACAAGATCGGCAGTAAAACACTGATTAGAAATCCACGATTTCTTACTACAAAACGATCTGGACTGCCTCTTTATTACAGAAAGCTGGCTCTCAGACGACTGCAACACCATTCTCGGAGAATTGGTGCCAGAAAACTTTCGCATTATAACGGAAAACAGAATAGGGCAAAGAGGAGGAGGCCTGGCGGTGATCCACAAGAATCACATTACAATCACTAAGCCAGCCCTTCAAAATCCTCTTCCATTCATGGAAACCCTAAGGCCCCATACACACCATAGAATCTATCCGCAGATAAATCCCATCAAATGGGTTTCTGCGGATAGATTCTATGGTGTGTACACTCCATCGGATATTTATCCGCGGATAAATCTCCCCTGGGATGGATTTCCAGCAGATGGATATTTGCTGACATGCTCAACAAATCCATCTGCTGGAATCCATTCCAACGGATGGATCCGCTCGTCTGTACAGACTTACCGGATCCATCCGTCCAAAGGGATTCCCCGCACGCGTCGTAATGATTTGACGCATGCGTGGAATTCCTTATATGACAGCGTCGCGCCCGTTGCCGCGTCATAATAGCGGCGACGGCGCGACACGTCATCGGCAGAGGATTTCAGCGCGGATTTCAATGCGATGGTGTGTACACGCCATCGCATAGAAATCTTCTGAAATCCTCGAGAGGATTTATCCGCGGATACGGTCCGCTGGACCGTATCTGCGGATAAATCCTCTCGTGTGTATGGGGCCTCACTCTTCAACTTCAAACTTCCCCCCAGGAGACTGTTCACATTCTCCTCTGCTATAGGCCACCTGGGCCAAAATCGCAGTTTTTGCCATCTTTAACGGAGTTCATATCCACTTATACCCTTAACAGCAAACATCTTTTGCTGCTCGGAGACTTTAATCTGTGGGCCAACTCCGCACAGGATCCCATTGCGGATGCCTGCATCGATCACCTGGAGGGATTAGGGCTACAGCAACTTATATGCGGGCCAACACATGCTTCAGGTCACACACTCGACCTAATTTTCAGACAAAATCTGAAAATAAGCATTTTAGAAAATGAACCATTGCCATGGACAGACCACCATGCAATCAATTTCATAATCTCCAAAATTCCCCCAGTGATAAAAGCACCCAAGCCGGTGACAATACCCTGGGCTAGATCTCAGAAGAAGCTCCATTCGGAACTCTTTAAATCTACCTTGGGAAACAGAATCAAAACAATCCATCCACATCAAACAGCCGCAGATACACTGGATGCCATAAACGCAGCCCTGCTACAGTCAGCCGATTTAGTAGCACCGAAACGCAAAGCCTGCATCCGAAAAAGAAAGTCTGGCTGGTTCAACTACCAGCTGTCGCTTCTGAAGCAAGAGCGCAGAAGGGCGGAAGCCGACTGGAAAAGAAGCCCTGCAGAGGATAACCTCATCATCTACAAGGCAATAACAACACGATATCATAAAGAAATCTTCAAAGCCAAGAAACATCATTTTTCTATGGCGATTAACAGCGCCCTAAACCGCCCCCGCGAACTCTTCAAGATGGTCACCCAGACCATGAATCCAGGATGTCTTGAAGTCCCCAACTCAGACACCCAAGAGTTCTGTAATGAACTATCGGATTTCTTCATCAACAAAATTGAAAGAATCCGGGAAAGCATCTTGCAAAACAATACCCCCCTCAACCCCACCGTCAATCAACCACAAAACACCCACAGAAACGCTCTACAATCAACAAAGTTCACTCTGGAACCGATCTCCATCGATACCACAAAAAATATCATTGGTGCTTTGCGGAACAGCACATCGCCCAATGATATCATCCCCACCAAACTGCTGAAGGAATGTGCCGACATCCTGGCACCACCCATCACACAGCTTATAAACCAGTCATTTAAGGAAGGCACAGTGCCATCCCTGTTGAAAGAGGGCACAATCCAGCCCATCCTGAAAAAACCTAACCTGGATCCCAAGGACCCAACTCACCGCCGTCCCATAACAGGCCTAAATGTTCTCTCCAAGATAATGGAGAAAGTAGTGGTACAACAGCTGCAACAGCATCTAGATACCCACAATCTACTGGATCCATTACAATCAGGCTTCCGTCCCGGACACGGGACAGAAACGGCCTTACTCAAAATATGGGACGATGCCCTCGAGGCCGCAGACGAAGGAGAATCTTGTCTCCTGGTTCTGCTGGACCTAAGCGCAGCCTTTGACACGGTAGACCACAAACTGTTACTGATGCGACTAGCCAAGGTAGCAGAAGTCGCAGAAGGTGATTTACCATGGTTTTCTTCCTTTCTTGAAAACCGATCACAAACAGTTAAATTGGGTTCTTTCACGTCGGAAAAGCGCACGGTGTCATGTGGAGTCCCCCAAGGATCCCCCTGTCACCGGTGCTTTTCAACATCTATCTTCGCCCTCTCTTTGATATTATCAGTAGCCAAGAACTACTCTATCACTCTTATGCAGACGATACGCAACTGTATTTTCGCATCTGCAACAAAAAGGATCATCATCCCAGTTTAGAGAAATGTCTCTCTTTGATAGAAAACTGGATGACAAAGAGTTATCTTAAACTCAACAGTTCAAAAACAGAACTCCTTATGTTTCACGCCAGCCGAAAGAGTCAACTGGCAACAACCTGGACACCCCCGCCCATTCTGGGCCAAATCATCACCCCTAGCTCCGAAGTCAAAAGTCTCGGTCATCTTCGAAACCTTCATGACAATGGACGCACAAATAGGGTCAGTAGTCAGCGGAGCGCACCATCTGTTGCGCCTACTACGCAGACTTATTCCATTTATCCCCAAAGAAGACGTAGCAGTCGTGGTGGGAACAATCGTGAATTCCAGACTGGACTATGCTAACGCCCTGTACCTCGGACTCCCAAAGTACCAAATCTCCCGTCTGCAAGTCGTTCAGAATACGGCCACCAGACTGGTGACTGGGAAAAAAAAATGGGAATCAATCTCACCTTCATTGAGAACCCTTCACTGGCTGCCAGTAAAAGACAGAATTGCATTTAAAGCACTCTGCCTGACACATAAGTGCATCCATGGGAAGGCTCCGCAATATCTTTGCGACAAGATAGAACCTCACAATTCGAATCGCGTTCTGTGATCCACCGACCAAAATCTGGTCAGGGTACCAAAAACCAAATACAAGTCCAAAGGAGAAAGAAGGTTTGCTTTTCAGGGTCCTAGACTATGGAACGCTTTACCAACCAGCATTCGGTTGGAGGAAAACCACCTGACTTTCAGAAGACAGATCAAAACTCTGCTCTTTTGATGTCATGAGACACGAACAACTAGCGCCCAGAAGCGATTCAGTTCGCATGCGCCGCGCTTTATAAGTTTTTCATTCATTCATTCATTCATTCATTCAAAAGACTGGAGCATCTTATTGCGAGCACAGGTCAGACTTGAAGACACATAACTCTAAATTTTTTGCTTATTTTCTGTTAATCGGAACATATAATATCACATTATTTACCACTATCTCAGTATTTATTGTGTAAGTGTGGGAGAGCACATCACACTTTAGGATTTTCCTCACTATTTTGTAGAGACTGGTGCCCAATGTTCATAGAGAAGGCAGCGCCACCACCCCTATTTGTCTACATTCACATAACACTTGACATCTTTCTGGTACCCAGGCCACCAAAAGGAACATGATAAGAGTTCTTCTGTCTTAGAAACCCCAACATGACCAGCAAGTTTAGAATCGTGAACCAACCTGAGGGCTTCTACCCAAACTTATTCAGGTACATAGAGGCAACGTTCTTGTATGTGAGGTTAATGTACTTAGAAGGATAATTAAGAAGTGGGTCATGCTCATACCCCTCGTTGAGAAAATTTAAAAATGTTCTAGAACTTATGCCCCCTTGAAAGTTCTTTTGATGCAGGATCGTACATTCAGAGTCACTTTCCATCTCTTGTTTGACAGCATTCAAAGTCAGGGCTGTTCATATCATCACTACTAGGGATTTGACTCCCTAAAGGCAAATTTTTGTTGAAAGTTTGTTCACTTTGAAGGGAAGTTGTTCTAATGATAAAGATACTGTACAAAACAAGGTCGATATTAAAGCTATTAGACTACATAGGACATAAATTACAAAGGAGATAAAATAATTTATGCAGGATAATATTGCAAATAAATCCTTGTTTGACCTTATATACAGAGATGTGTATTAGTTTGGTGCCATAGTATTGGCAAAGTTATTGCCAAATCAGGCTCATGAATTAAACGTAAAATTATTTTTGCACAAAAAGGATGTACAGATGTGATTGGTGAAATTAGTAGTTTTCACTCTGAAATTCGTATTGAAAATCATTTTTTAAACCAGACAAAAGATGCATTTGGCTTAAAGCTTTTTCAGATACCTAAGGGTTTTTGTTTTTCATATATACACAAGAAGTTCGGCATTTGGAATTTGAGTTACATAAATCACAAACCATGGATATTGTTAATATTTGATTTTAGATCAAGAGCTATGCATTTCATAATGGGAACATGGGCTTTGTAATGGTACAAGCTGTAATTTGATCCATTATTCTTTCATTACAGAAGTGCTGTGTCAAACGATTTTCATTATCCTCTCAGCATGTTATTTGCTATGGACCACATGATATCTCTAAAATTCCATTACATTTGTCTAATGAAAGCACTTAAGAGGTCACAATTACTGGTATAAATTAAGCCCAGATAAGATAGTGTGAGCATAATTAGGAAGAATTTTTGACATTAGAAGAGAACTTTTTAGAATTAACTTAATTAAGTTAAAAAAAGGACAACATAAAAAACTGCCACATAAAATATTTTGTAGTTGCATTGCCACATTTCCTTGGCTGCAATAAAGATAGCCAAAATCTCATAAACCTCTATAGACTGCAACCTATGGCAATCAAAAAAACATACAATTCAACTAAATCCCTTTGGGAGGCAGCATCTTTCTTGATAAGACCCGTATGCCGCTTACACACGATCAGATTTTCTGATGAAAAAAGTCAGATTGGCCCCTTCGGACTTTTTTCCATCGGAGTAAAAAAATAGAACATATTTAAAAATTTTCCGATGGAAAAGAAAACGATAGGAAATTACGATCGTCTGTATGGAACTCCGTCGGAGAAAAATCCATGCATGCTCAGACTAAATTAGGAGACAGGAGCGCTCGTTCTGGTAAAACTAGAGCTCGTAATGGAGATAGCACATTCGTCATGCTGCAAATTATTGCATCGTTTAATGTAGCGCATTGTTTTCTTCTTTCTAATGCTAGAACAAATTTTATTTTTCGCTGCTGATATTCACACAGAGTTCTGACAAACATATTTCTTTATAGTTTCTTGTGATCTCATTAATATTCTTATTTTATTTTAAAGCCAGATCTCCAAAATATGTGTATATATATATATATATATATATATATATATATATATATATATATATATTAGTGGTGATTTGAATCAAGATCTCCTTTTTTGTGGGCTTTTAATATTTTCTTGTAATCTCCATTTTTATTTTCTGGTCAAGTTACCCCAATAACATTTGTAAAAAGCAGACGCTGCGCCTGCTAGTACATTTAAACCTCCGGGAGGTTTATATGTGTACTGCGCATGCGTGAGCGGCATTTTCGGCCATTCAGGTGCGTCTCTTCACTACGCTGGCAAAATATTGGTAAATATCAAGCGGCGTAGCTGCCTTTGCGTGGCTTGAAGCTGCGCACCTGAATGGCAGAATCTTTTTTAGGTTACACTGACCATGAAGGGGAACTCCGCACCAAATAAAAAAAAAAAACAGCATGCGTTCCCCTTCATGAGCATACCAGGCCCTTAGGTTTGGTATGGACTGTAAGGGGGAATACCTACGCTGAAAAAAGAGCGTGGGGGTTCCCCCAAAATCCATACCAAACCCTTATCCGAGCACGCCGCCTGGCCGGTCAGGAATGGAGGTGGGGACGAGCGAGCGCCCTCCTGAGCGGTACCAGGCCGCATGCCCTCAACATGGGGGGGTGGGTGCTTTGCACTACGCCTTCCACCCCAAAGCACCCTTGTCCCCATGTTGATGGGGACAAGGGCCTCTTCCCGACAACCCTGGACATTAGTTGTCGGGGTCTGCGGGCAGGGGGCTTATCGGAATCTGGGAGCCCCCTTCAATATAGTGGCTCCCAGATGCCGGCCCCCCACCCTATGTGAATGAGTATGGGGTACATCATACACCTTCCCATTCACCTGGGGGGAAAATGTTAAGTTAAAAAAACACACTACACAGATTTTTGAAGTCATTTATTAGTCAGCTAGGGGGGTCTTCTGCGGCCCAACCTTTCTTCTTTAAGCTCTTTTACAAGGGGGGTAGGCCCGGTCTTCTCTGCCATTTTCTGCCGGGGGAGCCGGACTTCTGCCGGGGGGGGGGGGGAGCCGGACTTCACCGCCGCCTTCTGCCGGGCCCCCTCCCCCTTTAAGCTCTTTTACATGGGGGTAGGCCTGGTCTTCTCTGCCGTTTTCTGCCGGGGGAGCCAGATTTCACCGCCGCCTTCTGCCGGGGGGAGCCGGACTTTACCACTGCCTTCTGCCGGGCCCCCTCACCCTTTAAGCTCATTTACATGGGGGGTAGGCCTGGTCCTCTCTGACGTTTTCTGCCGGAGGGGGGGAGCCGGACTTCACCGCCGCCTACTGCTGGTGGGGGAGCCGGACTTCACCGATGTCTTCTGCCGGGGGGCAGGGGGGAGCCGGACTTCACTGCTGTCTTCTCTGTTCCCTCTTCTGCCAGGCTCCACCACGGGGACCAGGTCTTCTCCGCTGTCTTGATCCATCTTCTCTTCTAGCAATGTTGACATGACGAGCTCTCCCCCCTTGTTACATCACATTGGCAGAAGAGGGAACAGAGAAGGCAGCGGTGAAGTCCAGCTCCCCCCCCCGGCAGAAGACATCGGTGAAGTCCGACTCCCCCCGGCAGAAAACGGCAGAGAAGACCAGGCCTACACCCCCATGTAAAAGAGATTAAAGGGGGAGGGGGCCCGGCAGAAAGCGGCGGTGAAGTCCGGCCTGTTGTAATATTAGGCCATAGTTATATATTATATAAGCCCAACATATACAGGCCAGATTTCAGTAGCCTGTAATTACATGTTACACTTCAAAAGACGCTTGTCGATTAAGAGACAGCATAAATCTATTTTACACATCAAACCATTACTTAGGCCACAGGTAATCTAATTACTTTTTGGAGGTTATTGGTATGCAGCTTATTGGTATGCAAGGATGTATACTAGTTAGCTCCCTAATACTAATTAGTGACTTTGTCGATAAATAAATAGATGGGAAGTCTAATTTACATATCAAACCATTACTCAGATCACATGCAATCTAATTACTTTTAGAGGGGGCTGGTTATCAGATAGAGAATATGGGCCAGATTCACACAGAATCGCGGCGGCGTAACGTATCCTAGATACGTTACACCGCCACAATTTTTCATCGCAAGTGCCTGATTCGCCAAGCACTTGCGATGAAAACTACGCCGTCGGCCTCCGGCGCAAGGCGGGCCAATTTAAATGGGCGTGTGCCATTTAAATAAGGCGCGCTCCCGCGCCGGACCTACTGCGCATTCTCCGTTTCTTAACTCCCGCCGTGCTTTGCGCACCGCGACATCATTTTTTTGAACGGCGACGCGCGTAGCGTAATTCCGTATTCCCGGACGGCTTTCGCAAACGACGTTAAATTTTTAATTTAGACGCGGGAACGACGGCCATACTTTAGACAGCAATACGCTTGCTGACTAAAGTTAGGGCACCAAAAAAAAACGACTAACTTTGCGACGGGAAACAAGACTAGCGGCGACGTAGCGAACGCGAAAATCCGTCGTGGATCCGCTGTAACTCCTAATTTGCATACCCGACGCTGGTTTACGACGCAAACTCCCCCCAGCGGCGGCCGCGGTACTGCATTCTAAGATCCGACAGTGTAAAACAATTACACCTGTCGGATCTTAGGGATATCTATGCGTAACTGATTCTATGAATCAGTCGCATAGATAGAAACAGAGATACGACGGCGTATCAGGAGAAACGCCGTTGTATCTCATTTGTGAATCTGGCCCTAAGTCCCCAGTATATTCTCTGTACGAACATGAAGGCACAGATATAGAAGTGGAAAGAATATATATATATATATATATATATATATATATATATATATATATATATATATATTCTCTAAGATGAGACTTTGAATTACTTTGTTGGACTCTTGTATCATCTGTGGAATTTGGACTTTGTATGTTATTGGAAGTTAATTAAATTTGCGTTCTCTGGAGAACCTGTGTTGCTGCGAAACAACTTAATTTATAGTCATCATACTAACATCTAAACTAGGGGTGAGCCGAACATACCCGCGTTCGGTTTGCACCAGAACGTTCGAACAGACCGATCGTTCGCGCGAACATTTAGAACCCTATTGAAGTCTAAGGGACTTGAACGTTCAAATTTAAAAGTACTAATTTTAAAGCCCAATATTCAAGTTATTGTTGGAAAACGTCTTTGAGAACCCGGGTCTTGTCCCAGGGAACATGTATCAATGGAAAAAAAAGTTTTAAAAACCGTAGTTTTTTCTTGAGCAGCGATTTTAATGATGCTTAAAGTGAAAAAAAAAATTCCTTTAAATATGGTACCTGCTGGGTGTCTATAGTAGTGGCACGTGTTTAGAAATGTCCCTGCACAACATGAGATTACTCTCAGAAAAAAGTAATTTAATACTGCTTGCGGCTTTAATTTAATGTTTGGTCCCTGCAATATGGATAAAAATCATTGAAAAAAATAGCATGAGTTTCCCCGCCACCTTTCCCCCCAGGTCATTACAAGACCCAGTGCTGATCCTGACCTCCCTGGGGCCCTAAGCAAAATGACATGGCACATTAAAAATGAGAATCGGGAGGGCGCTGACGACAGTGACATGTCACATTAAAGAAAGTTGAGAAGCGGGGTGAGGGGGTGTTCTGTTGTCGAAAATGACTCAGCCAGCGAGTTTAGAAGCGGGGTGAGGGGGTGAAAATGACTTCTCACCAGGCAGGGCCTCTAGCAATTTGGAGGGCCCTTTGCAGCTTTGCGGGGCCCTAAGAGGCTTGCATAGTGAGCCTATAGCGAGGATCGGCCCTGACAAAACCGTTTGGCCCTATATACTATGAACAGCAGTATACAGGCGGTGCAAACAAGATAAGGACTGTAGGTTTCTTAAGTAGAATCAGAACCATGTCATACTTTGCTTCTGCATATTGCACAATTTCCTAAAGAGACCCTCAACAAACTACATGACACTTGTGCCTGATGAGGCCACTGATGTTCCAGCGGTGGTGGCCCGTGACACTGTCCATACAGGCTTGGCCCCCCAAAGTGCACGTGCTGTGTGGCAACTATATGTCGATTATTTTAGGGGTGGGGGGGCCATTACAATGCCAGATCTTGGCTCAATAATTTTTTTTTTGGGAAAGAAAAATTCTAGAAAAAAAGGGGGGTTGCCATCCGAGGCCCCCTTTGAACAAATTCTGTGAAGAACTCCTGTTCTCTGAAGGCCTCCATTATTTCTGCAAGTCAAAATGTATCAAAAACAACTAATGTCAGTCAAGCCTTAGCTTTCTCCCCATATCAAACCCACAAACTCATCCACTGATCATAAAGTCCAAAAATCAAGTTTCGTATCGTCGTACTGCATGATTGTTTTCACAATGTTTTCTACCGACTGCGAACAACGTTCTCACTCACGCAATATCCCTTTTTACACTATTAAATAGCCCACGTGCAGTAACAGCTAATGCGTTTATGGGCAATTAAATAGCACACGTCCACTAACACTGAGTACTATGTTTAGGTGTAAACTAAACACTATGGGGCAGATCCACGTACATCGGCGTATATATACACCGGCATAGCGCATCTCCTTTGCGTTACGCCTGCTCAACTTAGAGAGGCAAGTACCGTATCCTCATAATATTTGTGCCCAAATTTGCGCCGGCGTGACGTAAATTCCGAGGCGTAAGCCGTCGTAATTGAAAGTGGGAAGGACGTGGGCGTGTTCCATTGAAATGAGCCATGACCCCATGCAAATGAAGGGCCGGAAGGACTGCGCATGCGCATGACGCTGACTATGGTCAGCGCCTCTCTGCGCATGCTCAGAACCCAGCCCGGTGTAATTAGTGAGATAGGAACTAGGCCCGGCGTACTTAGTGAGATACGCCCAGGGCATAAATAGGCCCAGACATACGCCCTTCCATTGCAAAAGTACATCCATTTGTTTCCCCCCCTGAAGCAAGGTGCTTTTGTTCCGTTGTCTGTTGCTGTTTGTTGGTTTGTGTCGTGCCGGTGTGTTTTTTGGATCGTGTGTTTTTTGGAGAGTGTTTTGGAAAGATGACAGAGAGGAAGAGGAAGCTGAACTACTCCTTGCGGGAGAAGGCCATTATTTTGAGGGCCATGACCCGATTTGGTCAGTTTCTGCGTGGGCCTGAGAGTGCCAACACCACCCCGGCCAGGAGAAGGCAGATCATGCAAGACATCGCAGACGATGTCAATGCGTTGGGGGGTGAGACCAGGACCCCCGGTGAGATCCAAAAAAAGATCAATGATTTCAGGCGTGTGGTCCGTGGGAAGCTGGCAAAGATTTCAGCACATGCCAGGGGCACTGGAGGGGGGCCTGCATGCACTATCAGGCTCACTGATGAGGAGCGTGCGGTGGCCCAGTGCTTCCACAGGCAGCAAGTGGAGGGGCTGCCTGGCTTTGACTCCATTGAGGAGGTCTTGAGGAGAGGTAAGTGATTTTTTTTCTATCTGGTGAGTAGCATGTGTGGGGGGGAAGGGAATATGTGACAAGTGTGTGGATCCTCCAACATGTGAATGTTTTGTGTCATCCACAGATGAGCAGGAGGGTGCTGGGCCATCTGGCCAGTCCGCAGCCTCCCCCGGACATCAGTCTGAGGAAGACCCCAGGCAAGCCCGGAGTCCTCTGTGCAGGGGAGTGGCCCCAGCTCTCCTCATGAGGAGGTTGAGGAGGAGGTTGAGGAGGTGATGTCGGGGAATGAGGTGCTTCTCCATTTGGAGGAGACTCCCCCTAGGGCTGGCAGCAGTCAGGCCTCCATCAGGGGTAGCCCCTCCCACTCCTCCCCCAACAGGGCTTCCCCCCAGGGGTCTCCCCTACTCCCAGGCCACAAGCCTCATCTGGAGGCAGGAAGGCGACCCGCAAGACAAGGGGGTGGCAGAGGTTCTGCTGGAAAAC
The DNA here is from genome assembly GCF_905171775.1 of Rana temporaria. NCBI lineage: Eukaryota > Metazoa > Chordata > Amphibia > Anura > Ranidae > Rana > Rana temporaria. The sequence continues at coordinate 85,445,545 of NC_053494.1, read as the reverse complement.
CTAAGAAGGGACCAGGCCCGTCAGACCCGCCATCTGGGTCAGGTCACCCAGACTTTGGGCCGGATGGAGGAGAGCATGGCCTCCATCAAGGATTCCGTGCAAGACATGAGTTGTAACTCCCTGGCTGTGATTAACTGCTTCAACGACCTGCAAACTGCCACAGCAGGCGTGGGGCAGGAGGTGTGTGCCCTGACCCAGGCTGTCCAGGCCAACTCAATGTGGGCCTAACGCGCATCGCCGTGGCCTTGGAGGGCAGACCACCAGGTGGGCAGAGACCAGGGGATGCTCCTCCTTCCCCTGATTACCCCCCGCCCCATGAGTCTTCCCTGAGGAGCCAGGGCCTTGGCCATGGCCGGCCCAGACGTGGGTCACGCCAGCGGTGTTAAGTTTTTTTGTCTTTTTTTTTCAGTGTTTTATGTTTATTTGTTATTTTTTAATGTGATTATGATTTGTTTTATTTTTGTGAAAGATGTTTGATTGTGGGGGTGACATTCCTGCCGGAAAAGGGGTGTCACCCTCAGTTGTGGTGGAGAAGGGATCCCCAGGACCAGGGAGAAGTGATCCCCAGGTCCGTGTGAATGGTGTATGAATGTACAGTGACATAATTGGAGCCTTGGCGTGGCGTTGCTGCTCCCAAGTCCTGCATGGTGGGCTTGTGCTAATCCAATTTGATGAGGATGTGATGTGTCTGTGCTAGGGACCACAGTGGTGTGCATGCATGCATTCTCATTGTGCCATGATTCATGTGTGGGTTTAACGTGCAAAGATGCCTACTGCGAGGCATCTCCTGACTGCTCTTCCCTCAGAAGACGGGGTATCCTCGGTCAGGGGGGGGGATTGTCTGGTTCGGGGGTCAGGTCATCACGTATGTCAATCTCCAGGCCCTTTCTCACGGCGAAGTTGTGCAGCATGCAACATGCACCGATGATCTGGCACACAAAGTTTGATGATCTGGCACACGTTGCCTTATCCAGGCATCGGAAACGGGACTTAAGGAGGCCAAAGGTGCGTTCCACCACTCCACGGGTACGTGCGTGTGCTTCATTGTATCTTTGCTCTCCTGGGATTTGGGGATTCCGGAATGGAGTCATGAGATGGGGTCCAAGTGCATATGCAGAGTCACCTGGAAGGCAAAAGACAGGAGGATGTTAGTCATGCATGTGCCCCTCGTGATGTCTGCATCATGGGGGGGGGGGGGCAGTCATGCCTGTCAACAATGTCACTCACCAACCAGCCAGCTGTCCCCGTACATGTTCTGTTCGAATTCCATTGGGATGGGGCTTTGACGGTATATGTAGCTGTCGTGGCTGGATCCTGGGTGTTTGGCATGGACGTGCCGTATGAGGCATTGGGCATCGGCTATCACCTGTACGTTGATGGAATGCCAATGCTTCTGATTGCGCTATAGGTGCTCTGTCTCACGGGGGGGCCGTAGTGCCACATGTGTGCAATCAATGGCCCCCACAGTGCGTGGGAATCTGGCAATTCTGTAGAAATCATGCATTGCCTTCACCCGCAGGTCCTCCTGGGTGGGTCTGATGATTTGGTTGGCCATGCGTCTGAGGATTGCGGGGATAACCTGGTGCACACATCTGCTAATGGAGGATTGTGCCATCCCAGCCACCACTCCACTTGTACGCTGAAAAGAGCCACTGGCAAGGAAATGGAGTGTTGCCAGGACCTTGACCAGTGGCTCCACTGCATGTCAACGTTTTGTCTGGCTGGTGATGTCATCTTTCAGGGTTGTGGTTAATTCCATGATGGCAGTAGGGGTGAATCTGAAGATGCGATACACCTCCGAATCACGCATGCCAAAGACGTTTATGCGCGGTCAGTATATCCTCTCCCGTGCCCTCCTCCTCCTCCGTGCCCTCCTCCTTCTGCGCGCATCTAAAGCCAGTAGTATAGCTATGACCATGGATGCCCCTGGCATGTTGGCATACAGATTGTTGTCCTGCAAGTGTGGCTGCTCAGCTCGTCCCTAATGGTGTTGCTTTAGCTGACCTGCACACGTCTGGTGCAAAGTTAAAGCTGCTTTTATGAGGGGTAACTTTAGACCGGACATACACCTAATGCACACAACGCGTAGCCTGCGCTGGACAAACGTACTTTTGTGGATCGCCGTATCTCCCTCATTTGCATATTTGCATAGAAAAACAATGGTGCGTCTAGCGTATTTTTGCACCCACGATGCGCCGGTGTAGAAAAATTACGTCGGTCGGAAAAATCTAGTTTTCAGGCGTATCTTGTTTTGGGGATACGGCGCATATATACGCCGGCGCATATTTATACTTACGCCGCGCATCTCGAGATACGCCGGTGTAAGTGCTTTGTGGCTCTGCCCCTATGCAGGCAATACAACACGTTAGAGCACTGCATCTAGCACAATCTACTGCCTAACAATAGGAATAGCTGATCTAGCTAAGCTATACAGTGTATAAATATATGTACAACGCTAGGATGTATATATATCCTCTACACACTGTAAATTTAACTAAACTGACTAGTCTTCCTGCTCTCTCTCTCTATCTATCTATCTATCTATCTATCTATCTATCTATCTAGTAGAAAAGACACTGTGGGCCAGATTCACAGCAGAGATACGACGGAGTATCTCAGATACGACGGAGTATCTCAGATACGACGGAGTATCTCAGATACTCCGTCGTACCTCAGATACTCCGTCGTATCTCAGATACTCCGTCGTATCTCAGATACTCCATCGTATCTCTCAGAGTATCTATGCGACTGAATCATAGAATCAGTTACGCATAGATAGCCCTTAGATCCGACAGGTGTAATTGTTTTACACTGTCGGATCTTAGGATGCAATACCGCGGCCGCCGCTGGGTGGAGTTAGCGTCGTATTCCAGCGTCGGGTATGCAAATGAGGTTTTACGTCGATCCATGACGGTTTTTCACGTTCGATACGTCGTCGCTAGTCTAGTTTCCCGTCGCAATTTTAGTCGTCGTTTTACCTGCCCTAACTTTACACAGCCCACATATGGGCTGTTTAAAGTATGGCCGTCGTTCACGCTTTGAAATGTAACATTTTTTTGTTCTTGCGTAAGACGTCCGGGAATACGAAAGTACGCTACGCACGTCGCCGTTCGATAAAAATTACGTCACTTCGCGCAAAGCACGGCGGGAATTTCAAAACGGAGCATGCGCAGTAGGTCCATCGCGGGAGCGCGCCTAATTTAAATGGCACACGCCCCTTTGAATTATGCGGGATTACGCCGGAGGCCGCCGGCGTAAGTTTTCATGCAAGTGCTTGGTGAATCAGGCACTTGCGATACTTTACGCCGCCGCAGTTCTATGTGAATCTGGCCCTGTGTCTCTATCTATCTCTCTCTCTCTAACTGTCTGACTGTTCTTTTCTTTAACAAAGCTGGAACACACTACACGCGACCGCCTTACAGGCGGACTTATATAGTTTGGGGCGTGTACTAAACCCCCTGAGCCATAATTGGCCAAAGCCACCCTGGCTTTGGCCAATTGTGGTTCTTCGTTTTTTGTGCCTTGTGATTGGCCAAGCATGCAGGGTCATGGTGCACGCTTGGCCAATCATCAGCGCGCAACACCGCAGTGAATTATAGGCCGACGCGTCACTCGAATTTGGCGCGAACGACCCATTTTGTTCGAAATTCGTCTAACGTACGAACAGATGATGTTCGAGTCGAACATATGTTCGAGTCGAAACACAAAGCTCATCCCTAATCTAAACATCAATTATCTAACCGGAGTACTGGGCACTATACATCTATATCACTACATTGGTGCCGTTCAAGTGACCAGAAGCGCATTTTCAGGACTTAGTAACAGAAGTCGTGGTGACAGCAATCCTGTGAGTTGGACAGAAGTCTGATGGAGACCCAAGAGCTGTGCTGTGACTCTAATGTCTGGTTGTGACATAAAAGAGTCTGATATACTAAAGACTGAACAAGTTTGGAACCCCAGAATTTTTCTCTGGAGACTGGAAACTGAAGAAAGAAAAGACTGCCGTGTACTAGAAGACTGTAACTGGCAAGGTGGAGCTTCAAATGCGGTGAGTAAAATATTTCCTTTATTTTAAATTATTAGTACTATAGTCAAATTGCTTACTCAGTGTGAAGCTAGTGTCAGTTCTGATAAAGTTAACAGATGGGTATTAAAATGTATTAAGCGTCATGGTGGTCCTTATGAAATTCCAGAAAAATGTAAGCAGACGTGGACTATGATGAAGTAATTTTTAGAGAAAAGTGTTTTTGATAGCAAAACTTCAGAAAGTAAACGAAAAGGTTGTATTGTGCAGGGCTTGTTGTCTTGCTGTTTAACAATGGAACGTTCTTTGAATGATAAGGTTAAGGAAATTGCGCAGTTACAGAGTGCAGTTGATAATAGCCATAAGGTTTGTCAGAGGTTACAAAACCAATCAGAAACTGAGACAGTAAATTTAAAATTGCATGCAGTTACCATTGGTGGAGCTTTGCTTGAGAAATCTAAACGTTGTGATGAATTATCAGAGGAAAATGAGAGATTAAAATTAAGAATTATGGAATTAGAGAAGAGATCTCAGGAATGCAGATATGCATCAAATATTGGATTCAGCAGCAAAATACAAACTTTCTATCAAATGAAACAGAACCTCATATTAAATCTGATAATTCATTGCCAGCCGCACCCACTGTGACCACTACGGTTTATAACAATAATAACAACAATACAGGTGAAGTTCAGCTTGTAATGAAGCATTTGAAACCAAAAGAACTGGATGCAATTCTTAAAGAAATAGGAATGGTTCCCTGCCATGATTTAAACAGATTTTTCAAATGGTTTTGTGACTTGCAGAATGTCAGAGATATGTATAATCTAAACCCATCTGAATTAAAAAGAGTTTTGCAACATTCTATAGAGAATGGTCTTTGGCTGAGAATTAAACAGATCTGTCTTCAGCCTCTGAGGACAAGGGACATATTACTGGAATTAATATGTGTTTTGTATGGAATACGTTCTGATGTTGCGATTCATGGGAAGATGCAGAGTAAATGTCCCTATGAATTGTCACACAGGATAGAAACTATTATGGAATTTTTGGTTGGTAATAATCTTGCATTTGAGCGGGGAGGCTCGATACATATCAGTATGTTTCTAGATGCTTTGCATGAAGATATCAAACAAAATATTTTATTAATTACCCCGAATCCTCATGATTTAAAAGACATATTATTTAGAGCAGATCATTTATGGAGAAAGTCAAATGAGCAAGCTGTCAGAATTGATGTAGCCACATTGTTTAGGACAAACACTGAACAGAAAGATCAGAAGATAATATCTAATGATCACATCAAAAGGGGAAACTCGGGGTCAAACATGGGTGATATTAACATGAAAAACAGAGCTGACCAAAATAATAATAAGAAAAAGACCTGGATACCATTTCCTCAGTTAAAACAGAATATGACCATCTGAAGATTGAGTATGATAAGATGAAAAAAGAATATTACACATTATTAGAACAGTTGAATGGTACAGATCTGTTTTTGAATGAAAATGACACTTCTATAGCAGTGGGGGTGAATTAGCTTTAAACTGTGGACTGTAAATAGTACTTTGTTTATGGACTTGCTAATGAGTTTTGTCTGAGAGTTTTTGTCTTTCAGGTACAGTACATGGCTGGAGATACGCGTTTGCATGTATAGCAGGAGTAATTGCTGGCTAGTGGGGGAGAAACGCTGAATGGACAATATCATGGACACTTTCTCAATATTCATCAAGCAATGGACCTTTTTTTTTTTGAACATTCAAATTTCCTTTTTTTTTTTTTTTTTATGGACTTACCCAACACCCTATTTTTTTTATTTTCTCCCTTTCCCCAATATATTTTGCTTTTTTAATATGTTTTATTTCTTGAACTTAATCTTAAAACCAGAGCGAAGCATTTGAATCTAAAATAATTGTATAACATCTGTACATATGACATAATGCATATTGATATCAATATATTTACATCTGAGGTGATGCTGCACAATGGCTGGGCATAGCATACATTCTCAACTTAATATTTCATATGAGCCATTGTAAAGCATACAGTACCTCAAACCATAATGATGTTTGTTGTTTGAATTATGAGTCAGTTCTAGTAGTTAGAACCGACTCAAGTTCGGTAATATGTTGTAATATTAGGCCATAGTTATATATGTATATACCGTATTTATCGCGGTATACCGTGCACCCCTAAATTTGCCCCCGAAATTCCTGTAAAAAAAATGTTATATGATTTTATTACTTACAGTTTTGGTGTCTTCCCAGCGTCCATCGTCCGGTGTCCTTCTGCGGCCTCGATGGTGTCCTCCCGGCTTCTCCAGCGTGCCTCAAGTCGAGTCCCCGCTTCCCGCGCTCAGTTCGAACGCCTCTGCCGACATATACCGAGTGCAGTACACTCGGGTACATTCGGCAAGGCTCGGCGTTGCACACGCTCACGCTCTGTGACATTTATGCGTGAGCACGAGCAAAGCCGAGCCTAGCCGAATGTACCCGAGTGTACTGCACTCGGTATATGTCGGCGCAGGATTTCAAACTGAGCGCGGGAAGCGGCTATCAGTGTATATCGCGCACCCGCGATTTTCCCCTTATTTTAAGAGGAAAATAGTGCGCGATATATGCCGATAAATACGGTATATATATATATATATATATATATATATATATATATATATATATATAAAAAAATATATATTATATTATATAAGTCCAACATATACAAGCCAGATTTCAGTAGCCTGTAATTACACTTCAAAAGACGCTTGTCGATTAAGAGACAGCATAAATCTATTTTACACATCAAACCATACTTAGGCCACAGGTAATCTAATTACTTATTGGAGGTTATTGGTATACAGCTTATTGGTATGCAATGATGTATACTAGTTAGCTACCTAATACTAATTAGTGACTTTGTCAATGGATAAAGAGATAGGAAGTCTAGTTTACATATCAAACCATAACTCAGATCACATGCAATCTAATTACTTATTAGAGGGGGCTTATTAGTATGCAATAATACATACTAATTAGTGACTCTGGCTGGAGTCATTTAACTGCCACTCTAAAAGACAGGATGTATTTCCTGTCTTTCAGATCAAAGATGACCAAATTGCTCAGCTATTCAATGAACAAGCAATATAATGTTGGGAGTTCTGGTTATCAGATAGAGAATATGTCCCCGGTATATTCTCTGTACGAACATGAATGCGCAGATCTAGAAGTGGAGATATATATATATTCTCTAAGATGAGACTTTGAATTACTTTGTTGGACTCTTGTATCATCTGTGGAATTTGGACTTTGTATGTTATTGGAAGTTAATAAAATGTGCGTTCTCTGGAGAACCTGTGTTGCTGCGAAACAACTTAACCACTTGACCACCGGGCCTATTCTGGCACTTCTCTCCTTCATGTGAAAATCAAAATTTTTTTGCTAGAAAATTAATCAGAACCCCCAAACATTATATATTTTTTTTTAGCAGACATCCTAGGGAATAAAATAGCAGTCATTGCAATACTTTTTGTCACACCGTATTTGCGCAGCGGTCTTACAAGCGCACTTTTTTGGGGAAAAAATCACTTTTTTGAATTAAAAAATAAGACAACAATAATTTTTGCCCAATTTTTTTATATATTGTGAAAGATAATGTTACGCCAAGTAAAATGATACCCAACATGACACGCTTAAAAATTGCGCCCGCTCGTGGCATGGCGTCAAACTTTTACCCTTAAAAATCTCGATAGGCGACGTTTAAAAAATTCTACAGGTTGCATTTTTTGAGCTACAGAGTAGGTCTAGGGCTAGAATTATTGCACTCGCTCTCACGATCGCGGCGATACCTCACTTGTGTGGTTTGAACACCGTTTTCATATGCGGGTGCTACTCGTGTATGCGTTCGCTTTTGCGCGCGAGCTCGTCGGGACGGGGCGTTTTTAAAACATTTTTTTTTGTTTTCTTATTTATTTTTATTTCTTTTTATAATTTTTTACACTGAAATAAAAAAAATAAAAAAATATCACTTTTATTCCTATTACAAGGAATGTAAACATCCCTTGTAATAGAAAAAAGCATGACAGGTCCTCTTAAATATGAGATCTGGGGTCAAAAAGACCTCAGATCTCATATTTAGGCTTAAATGCAAAAAAAGAAAAAAAAATTAAACTGTCATTTTTTTAAATGACAGAAAAAAAAATGTTGCTTTAAGACGCTGGGCGGGACTGACGTTTTGACGTCACTTCCGCCCAGCAGAGATATGGGGACGGGCGAAGGAGATTTTTCCTTCAGTCTCGTCCCCAGTCACTTGCCGAAAGGACCCGATCGCCTCCGACGCTACCGACGGCAGAAGGCGCGGCAGAAGGCGCGGGAGATCGGCGGGAGGGGGGGCCCCTCTCCCACCACCGATAACGGCGATCTCACGGGGGATACGCCGCGGAGAGCGCTGTTATCGTTTACAGGACCGTCGGCACTAAAGATGCATACCTCGGTTGTGGCAGCAGCTGCTGCCGTTACCGAGATATACATCTTTAAAAACAGGATGTCTTTTAGACATGAGGCGGTGGGCAAGTGGTTAATTTATAGTCATCATACTAACATCTAAACATCAATTATCTAACCGGAGTACTGGGCACTATACATTTTCACTACACCCCCCCCCCCCCCCACGGCAGAAGACAGCGGTGAAGTCTATTTCCCCTGCCCCTAGCAGAAAATGGCAGAGAAGACCAGGCCTACCCCCCCATGTAAAAGAGCTTAAAGGGGGAGGGGGCCCGGCAGAAGGTGGCGGTGAAGTCTGTCTCCCCCCGGCAGAAGACATCGGTGAAGTCCGGCTCCCCCGGCAGAAAACAGCAGAGAAGATCGGGCCTACCCCCCGTGTAAAAGAGCTTAAAGGGGAGGGGGCCCAGCAGAAGGCGGCGTTGAAGTCCGCAGTGAATTTAAAAATAAAAAAACAATAAAGTTAGCCCAATTTGTTGGCATAATGTGAAAGACGATGTTACACCGAGTAAATAGATACCTAACTTGTCATGCTTTAATATTGCACACACTCACAGAATTTTTTTTAATTTTTTTTCTTTCTTTTACGTAATTTATTTTAGTTTTGCACTTTTTTTTTACTTTTTTAGTTTTGATCACTTTTATTCCTATTTCAAGGAACATAAACATACCTTGTAATAGGAATAGTGTATGACAGGTCCTCTTTATGGAGAGAGGCGGGGTCAATAAGACCCCACATCTGTCCTCCAGGCTGGAAAGCATGAGATCGGGACAAAAATGTCACTGATCTCATGCTTTCAGCCGCGATTGCAGCTTTGTTTATATTTTTAAATCTCTATGCTCCTCATTCGGCGGTGGACGATTCGTTCTCCGGGCCTCCGATGGCACAGGAGAGCCCAGAGAAGCACCGGATGGCGGTGGGAGGGGGCATTTCCCCTCCCGCCGCCTGTAAGAATGATCAAGTGGCGGAAATGCCGCTATGATCGTTCTTGTGATGCGAACAATCGCCGCCTGTAAAAAAGGATATCTGAATGATGCCTGTAGCTGCACCCATCATTCAGATATCCCCCACTGAAGTCCAGGACGTCATATGACATCCTACTGTACGGAAGTGGTTAAAATTTTCCTTGGAGTCAGGGCTGGTGCTACCACTAGGCAGCCGCCTAGGGCGCACTGGAGAGAGGCGGTGGCACTACCACCCAGGGTGCCCGGCCACCATGATCCTACTCCCTCTCAGCAACTAACTCAACAGGCAGCTGCTCCACTATAGAGTCCCGCCGTACAGTGTTAGAGGCGCTGGCACAGCAGCGGTGGAGGAATGGAGGAAGGAAAGAAAACATCCCCTGCATGGCCCTGATCATCACAGTGCCACTGGCAGTGAGTGTGACCTGTCTGTGTACCTGCGGTCACATCGTTACCGTCCACCACCAGTCTGCCTCTGATGTACCGCTCCGCCTCCGCTACAGCCAGCCAGCTCTGCCTCTGAGCCTCTGCCTTTCTGCCCAGTGCTGCCTGTGCCCATACGTCGCATGTCCCCCCCTCCATCATTGAGGCCACTCTCTCTCCTGTGTTTTTCCTATTGCGGCAGCCAGCGCAAGATTTACAGTACCCTTTCACCGAGAACCAGAGTGATGAGATCACGCTGAAAGTACAATAACGGCAGCAGGCACTGTATGTCCCTTAGGTGGGACCTGGGCCCCCATACCTATTTTAAGGCCAATTACTAGAAGATAAGCCAGCAAAGTGGGGTCTAGCAAAATAAACAAGTAATTTCCCATAGACTGCAATGATATTTATGGTATAACTTTTGCCCATGTTAGGCTCTTTGTTTGCCCACCCCGACCAGGGAGTGTTTGTCCCATCTCTAATTTTGTAGCATGCTGGATGATGTGTTTCATTTTGGACAGGGCTTTGCCTTATTTTTTGCTAGCTGCATTTCTGGTGATCTGAGCATGCCCGGGGACTTAGATTTTTTGATGTTGCTTTTTGTGTGTGAACAGCACTTGGATGTTTCTGGGCATGCTCATAGAGCGGGTTAGTAATTTAAGGACATCCTTAACAGGTGTCCCAACTTTAAAGTTCAGTCTCTACGTTGGGTGAACTTGCATTTCCTGGTGCCTCTATGGCAGCATACCTGTGATAGAGCTCCGCCTCGACTCCTCCTTCAGGACTAGTGAATAGAATAAATTAAAGGCATAGCCCCTCCCCCAACATTCACTCGACATCACTGTGGCCATCTTGGATTCTGGAAGAAGGGCCAGATTTGCCCTTTTCTTCCAGAATCAATTTGCAATGGTGGTTTATGGGATTATTAGCCCATCCACCTGAGCCTAGTTAAGTTCAGTTTCAGGGTTAGCTGTCAGTCTCCTTAGCTGTGCCCTGCTAGGTTTCACTGATGCTGCTCTCTGTGGTAGGTACCTTTTTGTTTTTATTCTCAAAAAAATGGTGATAAAAAAATAAAAATAAATGTATGTTATTAAAAAAAAAAAAAAGTGTCAAAAAACTCCATAGTTCCTTTTTTTCCCTTTCTTACTAAATTTCCGCAGCTGATCCTTCTGCCTAACTCCGCAATTAGTCATTTATCTTGCAACAAAGATCCTCGCACTCCTATTAGGTATGTGACCAACTATATGTGAGTATAAAAAAAAAAAAAAAAGTGAGCTCACTGGTCTAATGTGAGTTCCTTACACCGTGGCCCTGCCCACTCCAAGAGGTCCAGAAAATCTTCAAGACACCGTGATGACGACAGCTCAGACCGCAGGTCTCATTCTTCATGCCACCGGTCCCAGGTCCCATTCTTCACGTCATAGATCAGAGAGATCAAGATCCAGAGGACAAGATCCTTCCCCCTCTCCTAGGACCTATACAAAGAAGAAATGCTGGACAGGTGGGGCCACACCACTACCAGACAGAGTGGTCTGTAAGGACTGTTTTATGGACTATGAGTCCAGCTGCGAGCTAGAAAATCAGCACGCTGTAGACCTGCTCAAGTGAACAATGAAGGATTCCTTCTCCGAGCTTGTGACTTTAGTCCCCGCTCAACCACTTCAGCAGATGTCCCAGGTTCAGGATACAGAACCTAATCTCCCTGGTCCTTCAGCAGTCAGTACACCTCTGCCACTGTCAGGCTGACCAGCTAGAGATTCACCACCTGTAGACTCTTCAGAGGAGTCAACCTTCTGGCTTCAGTCTCTCCTTGGTAAAGCTGTTCTTCCAGGAAGTCAAAACTGCAATCACCTGAAAAGACGCAGAAGAGCCTCCCCAAGAGTCTACGAGTTACTTCCCACCCTCAAAGGGAGGCAGGTTCTCTTCTCGTTGAGGGGCGACATTAGTCAGGTCATTCAGAATGAATGGTCAAAAACTGATAGAAAACTTTCATGGGGCTGGTCCAATAAACTATACCCCTTAACAGAGTCAGGAAGGCAGTCACTAAAATCCATGCCAGTGGTAGACGCATCGGTGGTGCGACTCGTAAAAAAAAAAAGAAAAAAAAAGCGCGCTTTACCAATGGAGGATTCCGCTTCCTTCAAAGACCCTCTAGACTGGCGAACCAACCTGGAGCTGAAGAGGAGCTATTAGCCGCGGGAGCAGCGTGTAAGCCAGCTATCGCCCTCACATCAGTATCAAATGCCATAAGATCTTGGACATATAATATTGAGACAGCTTTGCGTCAGGATGTCCCCAAGGAGGATATAATTAAAGCCTTGGAAGAGCTTAGATTGTCAGCAGGCTTTGTCAGGGTGGCGGCCATTGGCACGATCAGATGCTCTGCAAGATCCATGGTTCCGCCAGACAAATCCAATAGATTTTAGGCAGTCAAGACAGCCCAGAGACAACAAAAGACCTTGGAAAGGTACTCAGACATTCTTTTTGAACAGGAAGACGAAGGACCTTTCCGGCTCCACAGGAGCAGAAGCAGTCTTTTTGACGCCAGAGTAGCCCAGGCACTCCCGGTGGGAGCCAGGCTAAAGTTCTTCGTCCCAGTCTGGGCCACATGCTGTCAGGACCCCTGGGTTCTGTCAACAATTCAATGGGGGCACCTTTGGAATTTCTCTCATCCCCCACCTCGGGATTCTTTCAAAGGAACAGAGATTCCATCCTCTCCGCCAAAGGCTCAAGCTCTGTAAAACTTCCTAATGTCACTCCAGCTTCAGGGGGCGGCTGTTCTGGTTCCCTTGGCAGAGCGCTTCGCAGGCGTCTACTCCACCCTATTTCTGGTCCCAAAGAGGACAGGTGGGTGGAGGCCTGTGACAGACCTTCAGAGGCTCAGCCGGTATATCTGCCCCAAAAGCTTCAAAATGGAGTCCCTGCAGAGGATTATTCAGGCAGTCCAGCCATCAGATTGGATGATTTCTGCAGGATGCGTACCTACACGTTCTAATTCTACCTGCATTTCAAAAATGTCTGAGATTTGCAGTGGGATGGACCCACCTACAGTTTCAAGCCCTGCCTTTCGGTCTGTGCACCTCTCCCAGGGTGTTCACCAAGATACTAATATCCGCTTTGGTTCCCCTACGGGACAGGGGCTTGAGGATATTCCACTACTTGGACGACATCCTCCTCCTAGCAAGCAATCCGGATCAGTTGGTATGTCACCGGGAAATTCTTCTACAGTCCCTAAAAGAGCTAGGGTGGCTAATAAATTCCGAAAGGAGTCAACTAGCACCCACACAGCAGATAATCTACCTGGGTGCAATGTTCAACACTCAGGAGGGGACAGTGTCATTACCAACGCCAAAGGCAAGGATTGTCACCCAGAGAATGATCAAGGTCATCCGGAGCCCGTATCTGACAGCTTCACAATGTCTGAGCCTCATTTGCACAGTGTCTTCTTGTATACCAATGGTTCCTTGGGCCCATTGGCACTTGAGGTAGTTCCAGACAGGTTTCTTGGCGCAGTGGAAGAAACAACGACTATCCCAGATGATACTGCTGACAGGAGTAATGCACAGGAGTCTTCACTGGTGGACAGTTCCAGAAAACCTCTCCAAACCTCGTCACCTGGTCCCCCATCCTTGCATCACAATTATGTCCGATGCAAGCGGACAGGGCTAGGGAGCCCATTCCGGAGAAACCAGAATACAGGGTAGATGGTCATGCTCTACCCAGGGAGTGGTATCCAACATCTTGGAGATGAGGGCAGCCTTCTTAGCACTAACTTTGGCGTCCCAAATCAGAGGCCAGAGAATACTTCTACATCTAGACAACATGGCAGCTGTTGCTTATCTGCAGAAGCAAGGAGGCACTCGCAGCAGGTCGTTCCTCAAGGAGGTGATGCTGATCACACTCTGGGCAGAGAAGAACCTCCTGGACCCCAGAGCAATGTATCTGCCGGGCGGGTTGAACACGGAAGCAGACACGTTGCCCAGAAACTTCCTGGACAACAGCGAATGGGCTCTCCACCCCCTCGTCTTCCATCAGATTGCCAGCATATGGGATCCCCTCAGGTAGACCTGTTCGTCTCCCCAAAGAATACCAAGCTGGACAGATTCTTCTCTCGAATGCAGCATCCACAAGCCGAGGCAGTGGATGCCCTGTCATGCCCCTGAAGGTTCACCACAGCATATGCCTTTCCTCCCAGGCCATTAATATTCAAATTCCTCCTGAGGCTCCTCAGGGAGTCAGTCCAGGTGGTGGCAGTACTTCCGTATTGGCCAAAGAGACCCTGGTTCCCTCTAGCCATGCGCCTCAGTGTGAGCTCTCCAATCAGGATCCCTCCTTTCCCTCAACTTCTGTCGCAGGGCAGTCTAGTTCATCCAAACCCTCAGAGGTTGAATCTTCGAATCTGGAGGTTGAGAGGCGAAGGTTTGAGTCCCTAGGGTGTTCCCCAGGAGTCATAACAACCATTCTAAAATCCAGAAAGCCAGCAACTAATGCCATATAATCAAAAATCTGGGACAAGTTCTTGTCATTTGCTACCGGAAATGGATTTGATCCAATCCTTCCCTCTACGTCCAATATTTTAGGTTTCATTCAGACAGGACTTGATCTGGGGCTTGGTCTGAGCTCCCTCAAAGTGCAGGTAGCAGCAATCTCTGCCGCAACAAGTAAGAGATGGGCGGAGGATCTCTTGGTAGTCACTTTCCTCAGAGGAGTATTGAGGATTCGTCGACACCTGTCAAACGATCATTTCCTAAGTGGGATTGTCCCTGGTCCTTGAAATTCTATCTGACCATCCCTTTGCTCCAGTGGAACAAGTAGCAAGATGGAACCTGACACTAAAGACGGCTTTCCTGCTAGCCATTACATCTGGCAGAAGGCTCTCGGAACTTCTCACCTTAGGGAAAGGTGACGGCCACATCTCCTTCCTCCCGGACAGGGTGGAACTTCGCCCCTTCGAGGGTTCACACCTAAGGTCGCTACTCCAAGCCACCTGTTGGAACCTGGGCACTACCAGTGTTTACAGACACAGGTTCAGAGTCTTGTCGTGAGCTTGATGTATCCAGAGTACTCAGGGCCTACCTAGCAGCCACGACCCCTTCAGAAACTCTGAGAGATTTTTCATTGTACCGTTCAGTAAATACAGGGGCAAAGAAGCTTCCATCAGAACTCTGGCATCTTGGGTTGTAAAGTTAATCCAGAAGGCTTACAGGGTAAAGAATATTCTTCATCCTGAGTAAATGCTCATTCTACAAGGGCAGTCTCAGCTTCCTGGGCAGCAAAGGCTAATGTTTTGTTGAAGACGGTGTGCAGGGCCGCCACCTGGTCTTCTCACCATACGTTCCTCAGACACTACCATATTGGTCCAGGAGCTCTCACGACTGTTGAGTTTGGAAGAAGGGCAGTTCAGGCTGCTATGTCCTCTTCTAATTAAAAATGTATTGTTAAGCATTATCCCACCCATGTCAGCTAGTTATTTATCACAGGTATGCTGCCATGGAGGCACCAGGAAAATGGAAAATTGTATCATACTTACCAGTAATTTTCCTTTCCTGGTGCCTATCCATGGCAGCATACACTCCCACCCTCGGTATTCTATATTACGGAGAATGTTGGGGGAGGGGCTATGCCTTTAATTTATTCTATTCACTAGTCCTGAAGGAGGAGTCGAGGCGGAGCTCTATCACAGGTATGCTGCCATGGATAGGCACCAGGAAAGGAAAATTACTGGTAAGTATGATACAATTTTCCATTTTTGTGTGTTTCATGGGCTGTGTATGTGTTTTCAATTGCCTCATTAGCACACAAGCCTATGTTATATAACGCCTGCTAGAGCATTTGTTACCTTGCCCTGAAAAGAGGCCAGATTGTGTGTGGGGCCAGCTGGCAAGATTATATTTGTGTGTCCTTATCGAATTTATGTCTTTGCAAAACAGATATGTTTTTGATCAAGGGTTTTTTGACTGGTGTATTTATTTATTTTGGGTGGGGGCTATCTTCGCCTGAAATATTTGTGAGGTTGTCAATGTATGTTGTTTTTAGGGTGTTCACTTTGATGTAATTGTCTGTGCTGCATTATTTTGCTAAATCTATCTCAAGATGTTGTGACTAATTATTGTTTCAATCCTTAATAGATGTCTGTGGGTCTATTTATCCTGTTAATTTCCAAAGCATAAACCATATTCTGTTTACTGTCTCAAATTAATCTATGTTTATTTTAATTTTTTATATTTATTTATTTTTGTTAGATTTTTTGTTTGTTTTTGCTTTCCTTGTTTTGTTGACCAATAAAATTACTTTCAAATTTTGTAGTTTGTTTTTTGTTACTTTTTCATGCTACAGATTTTGACAGCTGCAGCTGAAATAGGCTGATTGGCCAAACAAAACAGGTGTGATTTTTGTCTCAAAGCTCCTTTCCTGGTGCCTTCATGCATGGATTGTTTGCTGCCATGGATGGTCACCAGGTAAGGAAAAATACAGAGCGGTAAGTATAATTTGTTTTCCTTTTTACTGCAGTGGTTCTCAGTCCTCAATAGTGTTGCTCACGAATATTCGTATTGCGAATATTCGGCTCGAATATAGCATATTCGAGTATTCGCGATATATTTCGAATTTCGCGGTGAATATTCGCAATTCCGAATATTCGAATTTTCCAATTTTATTTTTAGAACAGATCACATCCTAGAGATCTCCATCGACGTCTAAAAGCATTGCTGGTATGATTAGAGACCTTGGGCCGTGTAGCTGAAGCGATCATTGTATCTTGCCGAAAAATCGCAATGCGATTATTTGGCAATCGCAATATCGCGCGATTATTTTCTTCGCCCCTATCTTCCGCATCAGAGCGATTTTTTCAGTTTCATTTTTAAAACAGATCACATCCTAGTGATCTCCATCGACGTCTAAAAGCATTGCTGGTATGATTAGAGACCTTGGGCCGAGTAGCTGAAGCGATCATTTTATATTGCCAAATATTCACAATGCGAATATTCGGCAATAGGAATATTGCGCAATTATTTTCTCCGCCATTCTTTTGCATCAGAGCCAATCAGAGTTCTCCTACCACAGTTGTCATAGGTTTGCAACCAATAGGAACCTGCCTGCACGGACATTATATAAGGTCACTCCCAGCACCATTTCATTGCAGATTCAGAAGGTGGCTAGAGAGTGTGGACTGTTTCTGTGTTCCTGTGTCTGTGTTCCTGATTGATCTTGCAGCATCAGCATTGTGTTTCATTGCTACTTTGCTAGTGATTTCAGTGCATATTCTACTGATTATAAACTGCTTTTTTCAAAGCAAAAGACCCAAGAGCTTTTTTAAAAGCTACGTTTTGTGTTGTGTTGTTCAGGTAGTTTAGCTTAGTGTTAGATAGATTTCTGTGTAGTAAGTGTACATACTGTTAGTGTACATTTCTTTCAGCTAGCTTAGTTTAGTGTGTGTTTAGTGTCTGTCTTGTCAAAAAAAAAAAAAAAAAAAAAAATTTTTTATTATTTAGTGTTTGTTTAGTGCATTTTTTTGTAGTTGTAGTCCTTGTCAGTTAATGTAAAAAAAAAAAATAGCTTTAGTTTATAGTCTTTAAGTTTGTGTAAGCAGTTAGTGTTTGTTTAGTACTTTTTTTTTTTGTAGTCCTTGTCTTTGGTGTACTAGTTTTATTATAGTTTAGTAGCCGTCTGTCTACGTCTTTGTCTGCGTGCCTGTCTGTTAAAAATACAAAAAAAAAACCTTCCTCACATATCCCGCTACAATAAAGTTTACCCCCCCCCCCCCACATCAGCAATTATGAGCGGCATCCGTGGCCGTGGCAGCAGGGGTAGGGGAGTTACTCCCAGTGCTGGGTCGCTGCCAGCACGGGGTACCTCTCGCGCCCCTACTAGTGCTACAGGATCGGGTGGAAGGGGAGTCCGCCTGATCCGGGAGTTCTTTCCATCGGGCAGCCGCCCGATATTGCCATCTCAGGCTCCAGTAGTGGTGGACTATATGGGGCACAGCAGTGCCACTAAGTCGTCTGTCCCGACTCTCAGTAGTACCACCACTACACCGGTGCCTTCAGTATCCCCCCCCAGCCCCCAAGAGTCCAGCATCTTACTGTTCGACAGCGACAGTGAGAGGGATCTCTTGGGGGAGGCCATGCATCAGGCAGACCTCCAGCTCTGTCCTGATGGTCAGGACAGGAGGGCGGTGCTGAAGTCACCTGTCTGGGACTACTTCACCCTGGTAGCAGACAACCCTACCGTGGCCATCTGCCAGATCTGTAAAGTCAGGGTGAAGAGAGGGAAGTGTTTGGCTCGGGTGGGTACCACAGCCCTGAACCAGCACCTGCGAATCAACCACTGGCGGGTGTATGACGAGATGAAGCGTGGTGGTGGTAGAAGCGCCACCACCACAAGTGAGCAGGGTACAGCAGCCCCTGCCACAGCTTCATCTCTTCCCAGCAGGTCATGCCCCCTCGCTCCCTCTAGTAGAGCTACTGGTACCGGCATCCAGACCTCTACTTTCACAGCACCCTCCGCGTCTGTGTCCTGCACTGCCGTCCGGCGCCAGGCGTCGATTTCAGACGCCTTTGAACGCACCACTCCCTTCCCCCCTGGAGACCGACGTGTGCGTTCCCTCAATGGGCTCCTGGCAAGGGTTATTGCCCAACATCTGCTGCCCTTCAACATAGTTGACAGCAACCCCTTCAGGCAGATGTTGGAGCAGGCCCAACCCCAATGGCGTGTCCCCAGCCGCCATTTCTTTGCCAGGACTGGTGTCCCTGCCCTACACCAGCACATTGTGCAGAATGTAACCCTGTCGCTGGATCACGCTGTCAGCGACAGGGTTCATCTGACAATGGATGGCTGGACCAGCAGGCATGGGCAGGGGCGCTACATAAGTTTCACGGCCCATTGGGTTTCCCTCCGAGGCGCCGGGGAGGGATCGGCGGCAACCGATTTTGTGGTGCCGCCCCGGGGTGTCCAGGGGAGAACTGCTGGTCTCCCTCAAGCCACTGTCTCTGCAGCTGCTGAGCCTCCCAGCAAGCGCCCCCGTAGCTACTCAAGTGTGGGGCACGTGCGCTGTCAGGCCGTGCTCCAGCTTGTTAGTTTAGGGGACCGGAGACACACTGGCACTGAAGTGCTGACTGCACTTCAGGCTCAGGTCCAGAAGTGGCTGACACCCCGAAGGCTCCAGGCAGGTATGGTTGTCTGTGATAATGGCAGCAACCTACTCGCCGCCCTCAATGCTGGCAGTCTGACCCACGTGCCCTGTCTGGCACATGTCCTCAACCTTGTGGTGCAGAAGTTCCTGCGCACCTATCCCGGGTTGAGTGACATTGTGCTAAGGGTGCGTAGGATTGCCAGCCACTTCAGGCGCTCCCCAACCGCTACCGCGTCCCTGTCCAATTTGCAGCGGGTCAACAGGCTGCCCCTTTACAGGCTGATTGTGGACAGTGTGATGCGGTGGAACTCCACCCTCCACATGCTGAAGAGGTTGTGGGAGCAGCGAAGGGCGGTGAGGGAGTACCTGCTGGAGCTAGGCACTGAGAGGACTTCCGGAGGCAGCACCGGATGGAGGAACTGCAGGCAGGCATTGTCAGCCGGTTGGAGCAGGCAACTCCCCGGCCTCCAGTTGTCCCCCCTCATCTCACCCAGCAGGTGGCTGCACCCAGCAGCAGCAGAGCAGGGGACCTAATGGATGAGATGAGGATGTTCTTCCAATCGGAGCGACCCAGTACCAGCAGCAGCAGCAGCAGTCACCACCAGCGGCTGGCCCACATGGTGGCAGATTACATGGCATCCGTCGGTGCTTCTGAGAGTATGATCACCGACGACCCCATGGAGTACTGGGTTGCCAGATTGGACACCTGCCGCGAGCTCGCTCAGTATGCGCTGGAGTTATTGTCTTGCCCCCCCTCCAGCGTACTATCTGAGCGGACATTCAGCGCGGCAGGTGGGGTGGTCACGGACAAGAGGACCCGTCTGTCCACAGACTCCGTGGACAGACTCACATTCATAAAGATGAATGAGTCCTGGATCGGCGGTGACTTTCTGGCACCCGCTGTCGGTTCAGGGCGCTGAAGGGTCCCTTGTCATGCATTCCCTGATGGAGCCCCGGACCTGATGTATTTACAGTGCTGAATATAACTATTTGAACACCTGAGAAATTCAATGTTAATATTTGGTACAGTAGGCTTTGTTTGCAATTACAGCGGTCAAACCTTTCTTGTAGTTTTTCACCAGCTTTGCACACACTGGAGGAGGGATTTTGGCCCACTCCTCCACACAGATCTTCTCTACATCAGTCAGGTTTCTGGGCTCTCGCTAAGAAACACGGAGTTTGAGCTCCCTCCAAAGATTCTCTATTGGGTTTAGGTCTGGAGACTGGCTAGGCCACGCCAGAACCTTGATATGCTCCTTACAGAGCCACTCCTTGGTTATCCTGGCTGTGTGCTTTGGGTCATTGTCATGTTGGAAGACCCAGCCTCGACCCATCTTCAAAGCTCTAACTCAGGGAAGGAGGTTGTTGCCCAAAATCTCGCAATACATGGCCCCGGTCATCCTCTCCTTAATACAGTGCAGTCACCCTGTCCCATGTGCAGAAAAACACCCCCAAAGCATGATGCTACCACCCCCATGCTTCACAGTAGGGATGGCGTTCTTGGCATGGTACTCATCATTCTTCTTCCTCCGAACACGGTTAGTGGAATTATGACCAAAAAGTTATATTATGGTCTCATCTGACCACATGACTTTCTCCCATGACTCCTCTGGATCAGTCAAGACAACTATGTCAGAAGTAATTTCCCACTCTATATACTACTATTACCACTGCTGTTCATCATGGCACCTCCTGCCCAAGTGATATGACTCTGTATCTACTACTACTACTACTAATACTACTACTGCTGCTGCTGCTCAGTCAAGACACCTATGTCAGAAGTTATTTCCCACTCTATATACTCCTATTACCACTGCTGTTCATCATGGCACCTCCTGCCCAAGTGATATGACTCTGTATCTACTACTACTACTACTAATACTGCTGCTGCTCAGTCAAGACACCTATGTCAAAAGTTATTTCCCACTCTATATACTCCTATTACCACTGCTATTCATCATGACACCTCCTGGCCAAGTGATATGACTCTGTATCTACTACTACTACTACTGCTGCTGCTGCTCAGTCAAGACACCTATGTCAGAAGTTATTTCCCACTCTATATACTCCTATTACCACTGCTGTTCATCATGGCACCTCCTGCCCAAGTGATATGACTCTGTATCTACTACTACTACTACTAATACTGCTGCTGCTCAGTCAAGACACCTATGTCAAAAGTTATTTCCCACTCTATATACTCCTATTACCACTGCTGTTCATCATGGCACCTCCTGCCCAAGTGATATGACTCTGTATCTACTACTACTACTACTACCACTACTACTGCTGCTGCTGCTCAGTCAAGACACCTATGTCAGAAGTTATTTCCCACTCTATATACTCCTATTACCACTGCTGTTCATCATGGCACCTCCTGCCCAAGTGATATGACTCTGTATCTACTACTACTACTACTACTAATACTGCTGCTGCTCAGTCAAGACACCTATGTCAAAAGTTATTTCCCACTCTATATACTCCTATTACCACTGCTGTTCATCATGGCACCTCCTGGCCAAGTGATATGACTCTGTATCTACTACTACTACTGCTGCTGCTGCTCAGTCAAGACACCTATGTCAGAAGTTATTTCCCACTCTATATACTCCTATTACCACTGCTGTTCATCATGGCACCTCCTGCCCAAGTGATATGACTCTGTATCTACTACTACTACTACTAATACTGCTGCTGCTCAGTCAAGACGCCTATGTCAAAAGTTATTTCCCACTCTATATACTCCTATTACCACTGCTGTTCATCATGGCACCTCCTGGCCAAGTGATATGACTCTGTATCTACTACTACTACTACTACTACTACTGCTGCTGCTGCTCAGTCAAGACACCTATGTCAGAAGTTATTTCCCACTCTATATACTCCTATTACCACTGCTGTTCATCATGGCACCTCCTGCCCAAGTGATATGACTCTGTATCTACTACTACTACTACTACTACTGCTGCTGCTCAGTCAAGACACCTATGTCAGAAGTTATTTCCCACTCTATATACTCCTATTACCACTGCTGTTCATCATGGCACCTCCTGCCCAAGTGATATGACTCTGTATCTACTACTACTACTACTAATACTGCTGCTGCTCAGTCAAGACACCTATGTCAAAAGTTATTTCCCACTCTATATACTCCTATTACCACTGCTGTTCATCATGGCACCTCCTGGCCAAGTGCTATGACTCTGTATCTACTACTACTACTACTACTGCTGCTGCTGCTGCTCAGTCAAGACACCTATGTCAAAAGTTATTTCCCACTCTATATACTCCTATTACCACTGCTGTTCATCATGGCACCTCCTGCCCAAGTGATATGACTCTGTATCTACTACTACTACTACTACTACTGCTGCTGCTCAGTCAAGACACCTATGTCAGAAGTAATTTCCCACTCTATATACTACTATTACCACTGCTGTTCATCATGGCACCTCCTGCCCAAGTGATATGACTCTGTATCTACTACTACTACTACTAATACTGCTGCTGCTCAGTCAAGACACCTATGTCAAAAGTTATTTCCCACTCTATATACTCCTATTACCACTGCTGTTCATCATGGCACCTCCTGCCCAAGTGATATGACTCTGTGGGCCTGATTTACTATGCTCTGTGCGCTGCGCTGGTTCATGCGTTAATTAGTACTCCGGGTGGAGGCTTAATTGGGCGCATGAACCAGCGTAGCAGCCGGCGCATTGAAACTAATATGTAAAGCCGCGCCGAACTCCCTATAGAAGTCTATGGGAGAAATCAAAAGTGTTCATTTTAAAGGCTAATCTGCAAGTTTTGTCCTAAAAAGTGTTTGGGGACCTCAGTCCTGCCCCAGGGAACATGTATCAATGCTTTTTTTATTTTTTAAAACGGCCGTTTTTTCGGGAGCAGTGAAATTAATAATTCTTAAAGTGAAACAATAAAAGTGAAATATTCCTTTAAATTTCGTACCTAGGGGGGGTGTAATGTCAGCATGTGAAATAGCGCATTTTTCCCGCACTTAGAACTCCCCCTGCACAAAGTGACATTCAGAAGGAAAAAAGTCATTTAAAAATTCACACGCGGCTATAATGAATTGTCGGCTCTGACAATTCTAAAGGGATTCATTCATAAAACAAACAAAAAAATGTGTAGGGGTTCCCCCAAATTAAATTACCAGGCCCTTCAGGTCTGGAATGGATATTAAGGGGAACCCCGCCGTAAAAACCAAAAAAAAAAAGACGTGCGGTTCCCGGCAAATATCCATTCCAGACCCTTCAGGTCTGGTGTGGATTTTAAGGGGAACTCCACCCCAAATTGAAAAAAAAATGGCGTGGAGTCCCCCTAAAAATCCACACCAGACCCTTATCCGAGCACGTTGACCTGGCCGGCCGCAGAAAAGAGGGGGGGACAGAGTGCGGCCCCCCCTCTCTCCTGAACCGCACCAGGCCACATGCCCTCAACATGGGGAGGATGTCCCCATGTTGATGGGGACAAGGGTCTCATCCCCACAACCCTTGCCCGGTGGTTGTGGGGGTATGCGGGCGGGAGGTTTATCAGAATCTGGAAGACCCCTTTAACAAAGGGGACCCCCAGATCCTGACCCCCCCCTGTGTGAAATGGTAATGGGGTACATTGTACCTCTACCATTTCACCCCAAAAAAAATGTCAAAGTGTTAAAAATGACAGTAGCCGGTTTTTGACAAATCTTTTAATAAAATCTTCTTTTCTTCTTTCCTTCGGGTTTCTTCCGCTGCTTCTTTCTTCTCGTCCGACGTGTTCTTCTATCTTCTCCGTCCGTCCTTCAGCCTTCTGGTCCCGCATCTTGCCCGTTGTCTTGTCCTGTCTTCTTCTCCGTCCGCCTCCTCGTCCGCATCTTGGGTCTTCTGCGGTGTTCTTCTCGTCCCCGGACCCAGCGTTTGAATTTGATTTGGCCGCCGTTTTCCCGCTCCTGGGACCCGCCCCCCTCTGACGCCACAAGTAAACTCCTTAGAAGGTCATGTGCGTCAGAGGGGGGCGGGGTCGGAGAGCGTCACACAGCGGGGGAATTCAATTTCAATCGCGCCGCCCGGAGAAGAAGTTCCCGCCGTGTCACACTCATGTGACCCCGCCCCCCTCTGACGCCACAAGTAAACTCCTTAGAAGGTCATGTGCGTCAGAGGGGGGCGGGGTCGCAGAGCGTCACACAGCAGGGGAATTCAATTTCAATCGCGCCGCCCGGAGAAGAAGTTCCCGCCGTGTCACACTCATGTGACCCCGCCCCCCTCTGACGCACATGACCTTCTAAGGAGTTTACTTGTGGCGTCAGAGGGGGGCGGGTCCCAGGAGCGGGAAAACGGCGGCCAAATCAAATTCAAACGCTGGGTCCGGGGACGAGAAGAACACCGCAGAAGACCCAAGATGCGGACGAGGAGGCGGACGGAGAAGAAGACAGGACAAGACAACGGGCAAGATGCGGGACCAGAAGGCTGAAGGACGGACGGAGAAGATAGAAGAAGACGTCGGGCAAGATGTGGACGAGAAGAAAGAAGCAGCGGAAGAAACCCGAAGGAAAGAAGAAAAGAAGATTTTATTAAAAGATTTGTCAAAAACCGGCTACTGTCATTTTTAACACTTTGACATTTTTTTTGGGGTGAAATGGTAGAGGTACAATGTACCCCATTACCATTTCACATATGGGGGGGGGGCCAGGATCTGGGGGTCCCCTTTGTTAAAGGGGTCTTCCAGATTCTGATAAGCCCCCCGCCCGCATACCCCCACAACCACCGGGCAAGGGTTGTGGGGATGAGACCCTTGTCCCCATCAACATGGGGACATCCTCCCCATGTTGAGGGCATGTGGCCTGGTGCGGTTCAGGAGAGGGGGGGGGCCGCACTCTGTCCCCCCCTCTTTTCTGCGGCCGGCCAGGTCAACGTGCTCGGATAAGGGTCTGGTGTGGATTTTTAGGGGGACTCCACGCCATTTTTTTTTCAATTTGGGGTGGAGTTCCCCTTAAAATCCACACCAGACCTGAAGGGTCTGGTATGGATATTTGGGGGGACCCCACGCCATTTTTTGGGGGTTTTTTTACGGCGGGGTTCCCCTTAATATCCATTCCAGACCTGAAGGGCCTGGTAATTTAATTTGGAGGGACCCCCTTTTTTTTTTTTTTTTTTAATGAGCAATGACTCTATTCTTTATAGCCATGAGTACTTTAACCACTTGCCCACCGGGTTAATTCTGGCACTTCTCTCCTTCATGTGAAAATCACAATTTTTTGGCTAGAAAATTAATCAGAACCCCCAAACATTATATATATTTTTTTTAGCAGACATCCTAGGGAATAAAATGGCAGTCATTGCAATACTTTTTGTCACACCGTATTTGCGCAGCGGTCTTACAAGCGCACTTTTTTTGGATAAAAATCACTTTTTTGAATTAAAAAATAAGACAACAATACATTTTGCCCAATTTTTTTATATATTGTGAAAGATAATGTTACGCCGAGTAAAATGATACCCAACATGTCACGCTTAAAAATTGCGCCCGCTCGTGGCATGGCATCAAACTTTTACCCTTTAAAAATCTCGATAGGCGACGTTTAAAAAATTCTACAGGTTGCATTTTTTGAGTTGCAGAGTAGGTCTAGGGCTATAATTATTGCTCTCACTCTAACGATCGCGGCGATACCTCACTTGTGTGGTTTGAATACCGTTTTCATATGCGGGCGCTACTCGCGTATGCGTTTGCTTCTGTGCGCGAGCTCGTCGGGACGGGGCGCTTTAAAAATTTTTTTTGGGGTTTTCTTATTTATTTTTATTTAGTTTTATAATGTTTTACACTGAAATAAAAAAATAAAAAAAAAATGATCAGTTTTCTTCCTATTACAAGGAATGTAAACATCCCTTGTAATAGGACTAGTGTGTGACAGGTCCTCTTTATGGAGAGAGGCGGGGTCAATAAGGCTGGAAAGCATGGTATTGAAAAAAAAAATAAAAGTTCTCATGCTTTCAGCTGCAATCATGTTCGTTCACCACAGTGGTGTAGTGTATAGCACTTTGACCTAGCAGCAAAAGAGTCGTTGGTTCGAATCCCGCCCGTGACAGCATCTGCATGGAGTTTGCATGTTCTCCCTGTGCCTGCGTGGGTTTCCTCCCACAATA
The DNA here is from genome assembly GCF_905171775.1 of Rana temporaria. Classification (NCBI taxonomy): domain Eukaryota; kingdom Metazoa; phylum Chordata; class Amphibia; order Anura; family Ranidae; genus Rana; species Rana temporaria. Next base: position 85,419,379 of record NC_053494.1, on the reverse strand, counting down.
TAAAAACACGCTGTAAATCGGTTCCGGTCTAAATAAGCCCTAATATGCAGTAGTATATTTAGGTTTGGTTCTGCCCTAGGCCTGACTACATATCTGCACCTCCTAATAGAAAAATGACCCACCCCTTCCTGTCAAGGTCACACCCTGTTTTTGTATAACCCCGCCCAGTAATTTTCAGGGGACCCACACACTAGTTCTGGGGGGGGCACTGGATTCCCTTAACCACTTCCATACCAGGCACTTACGCACCTTCCCGCCAAGCCAATTTTCAGCTTTCAACACTGTCGCACTTTGAATGGCAATTGCGCGGTCATACAACACTGTACCCAAACAAAATTGGCGTCCTTTTTTCCCCACAAATAGAGCTTTCTTTTGTTGTTATTTGATCACCTCTGCGTTTTTTTTTTTGCGCAACAACTAAAAAAAGACTGCAAATTTTGAAACAAAAAAAAGTTTTTATTTTTTTAGGTTAATTTTTTTGTAAATAAGTTTTTCTCTTTCAATTACGGGCACTGATATGGCGGCACTGATGGGCACCGATGAGATGGCACTGATGGACATCGATGAGGTAGTACTGACGGCACAGATGAGGTGGCATTGATTGGCGGCGCTGCTATGCGGCACTGATGGGCACTCATAGGCGGCACTGATGGGCACTCATGGGCGGCACAGATGGGCGGCACTTATGGGTGGCACTGATGGATACTTATGGGTGGCACAGGTGGGCACTGATAGGTGGGCACTGTGCATGCATGGATGGGCACTGTGGGGTGGCACTGATGGACACTGTGGGGTGGCACTGATTTTCCCACTTTCCCTCTTATTTTTTATTGCTTTTTGTTTTTTTGTTCTATATTTTTTTTGTTTTTGCACACCCTGGTGGTCCAGGGTGGGCATCCCTGGTGGTCCAGTGTGGTGATCCGAGGGGGGGCTGCGCTGATAAACAATCAGCGCGAACGCCCCCTGTCAGGAGAGCCGCCGATCGGCTCTCCTATACTCGCGTCTGTCAGACGCGAGTGAGGAAGAGCCATCGATGGCTCTTCCTGTTTACATCGTGATCAGCCGTGATTGGACACGGCTGATCACGTGGTAAAGAGTCTCCGTCTCCGTGAGAGACTCTTTACCGAGATCGGAGATGCAGGGTGTCAGACTGACACCCCGCATCACCGATCGCCGCACTGCGTGCCCCCACAGGCGCGTGCGGCATGAAATCCTGCAGGACGTCCTGTCAGGATTGTGTAACCACTTCCCGGACGTAAATCGGCCATAGGCTGGGCGGGAAGTGGTTAATTTGCATAGTTTTTCTCTCACTTCCTGTTTGGCTATGGGGCAGGAAGTGAAGGCAAATCTCCCCAATTGGACACAGATAATACAAAATAAACTGACAGGGCCTATAACCCTCCCTCACTCTATCCAAAATTAAAGAAAATAAAACTTGTTGATTATAGTTCTTGTCAGGGGCGGACTGACCATTGAGTCACTCGGGCACTGCCCAAGGGCCCCATGCCACTAGGGGGCCCCATCCGGGTTGCCAGGCTCAGTAAAACCAGGGACAGTATGTAAAAATCTGTGTTTTTTTTAGATCTGTCCCTGATATGTCCGAAAATGACATGCTTTTAATGTGAATATCCCAAGATTTTAGCTGCCCGCCTCTGCACTACCTCCTGGCGTGGTGGTCATCTGTAAGCCAGAGGGGCCCCATAATCTTCTATTGCCCAGGGGCCACATGAGTTGTCAGTCCGCCCCTGGTTCTAGTTTAAGCACAAATTTCATAGAGTTTTATTGAGAGCCCCAAAAAATATAACCATGCCAATAGGCCAGGATAGAGCGTTGCTAATATGTAGGAATGTGTGCGTTAGAGCACCCCACCCAATGTTAACTAAAAAATTATTAATTTGCAAATAAGTATTATCTGCTCATTTTTTGGGGATGTCTGCACCCCTGATAGTGACAACATTTGTGAGGTGTCTTCACCCTTTCTAATTCATTCACTTCCTGTCACATAGCCAAACAGGAAGTGAGGGTAAAACCTTACTAATATCTTTTCTTGGGGACACAGATCAAGCTAAATAGTTTCCCATTATGTAAATTGCACTCTAGCATTTTGCTGTGTACACCCCAAATTATTAGGGATCTTGGACTTTGGGGTCCATTGACTAAAGGCAAATCCACTTTGCACTACAAGTGCAAAGCAAGGAAGAAAGAAAACAAAACAACTTTGCTTCTACAGGATTGGATGTTAAAACCATCAGTGCTTCCTCTCTGATTTTCAGCAACTATGCTTGTACTGCAGAGTGGCTTTGCCTTTACTAAACCCCAAACTAAATAATCATTTGGGGCAGGGATCCTCAAACTACGGCCCTCCAGCTGTTTTAGAACTACACATCCCATGAGGCCTTGTAATGCACTGACATTCACAGACATGACTAGGCATGATGGGAATTGTAGTTCCTGAACAACTGGAGGGCCGTAGTTTGAAGACCCATGATTTGGGGTGTACACAGCAGTGCTGGAGTGCAATTTGCTTAATGGGGACACTAGTTAGATTGACCTGTGTCCCCAAGAAATGACACTGGTAGGGTTTTAACCTCACTTCCTGTTCAGCTGTGTGACAGGAAGTGAAGCCAATTTTAAGAAAAGGGACACAAAGCTCAACACAAAAATAAAAAAACACAAAGCAGGGGTTCTAACACTCACTTGGCTTCCCTCAAACACCCACAATTTGAATAGGATTGCCTTGCGCTAGATTTAAGCACAGTGCTGTAAATCAGCACGTCAAGCCTGTCCACCAATAGCAAACCCCCCCCACATGCCATGTTTGCAGGTTTTCCTTCATCTTGCACATGTGCTTTAAAATACAGTCTGGACAGCAATTCTTGATAAGAGAAATCCCCAAAACATGTCCTGTCGGGGGTACTTGAGGGCTGAGGACCACTGCAGAATAAATAAAATACTTACCAGTTTTTGTCTTTAAAGTCATGGAGAATAAACATGGCAAACATTTCATGATTACACACCAGGAAAGAAGCTTAGACAAAAATCACACATAATTTGTTAGCCCAAAACTAGTTCAGCTGCAGCTGTCAACATACGTAGCATGAAAAAGTAACAAAAGACAAACTTAACAATTTTAAAGTAATTTTTATTGGTCAACAAAACAAGGAAAGCAAAAAAAGACAAACAAACAAAAATACATTTCAAAATTCTAAATAACCATAGCTTTACACATTTTTCATAAAATAAGGCCACATAGACAAATACATCAAAGTGAACATCATTTAAAAATAAACCAAAACCATTGGCAAAATAAAACAAAACCCATGCAACAAACCACATTTGTGTTTAGCAACAGCATTTCTGCCAGCCTGCCCCTTCTGAGGGCAGCTGAGGACTGATCGATCCAAGCTTTTTATAACAGTGCTAGTAATGAAGCAATTGGAATCACATGAACAAATTGCAGTCTCTAGTTTGGGTGAGCTTGTAATTGGGCACACCTGCAATTAATCCAAACCACGCTCTATGAGCATCCAATGAGTGTTTTTCACCTTTTAAAAAGAAAGGATATTTTTTTTCTAAGTGTTTGAGCATGCTCAGTTCATCACACATGTAGGAACCAAGCTGCAATGGAATGAGAGCTTTTTTTTTTTGGTTTCCCCTGATCTGATGCTTTCCAGCCTGAAGGGGAGGTGTTAAAGACAGAAGTAAACACGCACATTTAATAATCTATTTGTGTGAAAAAAAAGGTTGCCAATTTTGTTTGGGAGCCACGTCGCACGACTGCGCAATTGTCAGTTAAAGCGACGCCGTGCCGAATCACAAAAACTTGCCCGGTCATTGACCAGAAATATGGTCCGGGCTCAAGTGGTTAAAAATTAACAAAACACAAAAGTGAGCCCAATTTTTGGGGATAATGTGAAAGATGATGTTACACTGAGTAAATAGATACCTTACATGTCACGCTTTACTATTGGAAACACTCCTGCAATGGGGCCAAAATGAATTCCGTGAATATCCCCATAGGCAACCTTTTTCTTTTTTTTCCAGGTTACCAGTTTATAGTTACAAAGAAGGTCTAGTGGTAAAAGTATTGCTCTCGCTCTAACGCACGCGTCAATACCTCACATGTGTGGTTTGAACGATGTTTATATATGTGGGCGGGACTTGCGTAAGTCCCGCCCACATATGTAAAAATTAGTTTTACTTTTTGCTATAATAAATATCCCCAAAAATATATATTCAAAAAACTAAAAAACCCCTCAGTTTAGGCCGATACGTATTCTACATCTTTTTGGTTCCAAAAAATCGAAAATAGCGTTTAGTGTTTGGTTTTTGCAAAAGTTATAGCGTCTACAAATTTTTTTTTTTGTTGTTTTAACTAGTTATTGGGGCGATCAGCGATTTTTATCGGTACTGCGACATTATGGCGGACACATCGAACACTTTTTTGGAAACATTGGCATTTTTCTAGCGATCAGTGCTGTAAAAAATGCATTGCTTACTCAAAAAATGCCACTGGCAGGGAAGGGGTTAACACTAGGTGCGAGGGAGGGGTTAAATATGTTCCCTGGGTGTGTTCTAACTGTAGGGGGGGGGGACTGACATGTGTAAATGACAGATCGCTGTTCATGAAGGGGAACTCCAGACCCCCCCAAAAAAAAATAAGGTGGGTTCCCTCCAGGTGCATACCAGGCTCTTAGGCTTGGTCTGGAACATAAGGGGTTAAACCCGCGCAAAAAAAAATAGCGTGGGGGTCACCCCCAAGATCCAAACCAAGCACTTATCCCAGGCACGCAGTCTGGTCAGACAGGAATGGGGGTGGGGACGAGCGAGCGCCCCCCTCCCTCCTGAGACATACCAGACCACATGCCCTCAACATGGGGGAGTGTGTGCTGTGGGGGAGGGGGGCACTGCCCCCCCACCCCAAAGCACTCTTGCCCCCATGTCGATAGGGACAAGAGCCTCTTCCCGACAACCCTGGCCGTTGGTTGTCGGGGTATGCGGGCGGAGAGCTTATCAGAATCTGAGAGACCCCTTTAATAAAGGGGTCCCCAGATTCCGGCCCCCCACCCTATGTGAATGAGTATGGGGTACATCGTACCTCTACCCATTCACATGGGGGAAATGTAAAGTAAAAAAAACACCACACAGAATAAAATATTTTATTAATCTGCTCCGGAGCCCCCCCTTTCTTCTTTAGCTCTCTTAGAAGGGGGGGTTTCTTCTCTCCCGATCTTCCGCCGGGACCCTGGGCTTCGGTGATTTCTGCCGGGGGAGGGCGCCATCCCTCGGTCCTCTCCGGAGCCTTCCGCCGGATGCCCCCACCCCATTTAAGCTCTTTTTCATTAGGGAGGGGCATCCGGACTTCGGGGTCTTCTGCCGGGGGATGGCGCCTATCCCCCGGTCTTTCTGGTGCCTTCCGCCAGGGTTCCGGTCTTCCTGGTCTTCTGCCGGGGGTGCGCCAACTCCCCGGTCTTTTCTCTTCTGTCTTCTCTGCTCCCTCTTCTGCCTGGCTCCCCCGCGGAGCCAGGGCTTTCTTCCGTCTTCTTTCTTCTCTCTTCCTTCTTCTGCCTGTCTCCTCCGGGAGCCCAGGGCTTGTCTCCGCTGTCTTCTTCCTTCTCTTCCATTCGATGTTGACACGACGAGGTTCCGCGCTGACATGCCGTGTCAGCGGCGGGCATGGACTTATATAGGGTAATGCCACCATGTGACCTCAACCCATGTGACATCACATTCCCTGGGCATGATGGGAATGTGATGTCACATGGGTTGAGGTCACATGGTGGCATTGCCCTATATAAGTCCATGCCCACTGCTCAGACGGCATTCCAGCGCCGGACCTCGTCGTGTCAACATCCAATGGAAGAGAAGCAAGAAGACAGCGGAGACAAGCCCTGGGCTCCCGGAGGAGACAGGCAGAAGAAGGAAGAGAGAAGAAAGAAGACGGAAGAAAGCCCTGGCTCCGCGGGGGAGCCAGGCAGAAGAGGGAGCAGAGAAGACAGAAGAGAAAAGACCTGGGAGTTGGCGCACCCCCGGCAGAAGACCAGGAAGACCGGAACCCTGGCGGAAGGCACCGGAAAGACCGGGGGATAGGCGCCATCCCCCGGCAGAAGACCCCGAAGTCCGGATGCCCCTCCCTAATGAAAAAGAGCTTAAATGGGGTGGGGGCATCCGGCGGAAGGCTCCGGAGAGGACCGAGGGATGGCGCCCTCCCCCGGCAGAAATCACCGAAGCCCAGGGTCCCGGCGGAAGATCGGGAGAGAAGAAACCCCCCCTTCTAAGAGAGCTAAAGAAGAAAGGGGGGGCTCCGGAGCAGATTAATAAAATATTTTATTCTGTGTGGTGTTTTTTTTACTTTACATTTCCCCCATGTGAATGGGTAGAGGTACGATGTACCCCATACTCATTCACATAGGGTGGGGGGCCGGCATCTGGGGGCCCCCTTATTAAAGGGAGCTTGCAGATTCCGATTAGCCCCGCCCGCATACCCCGACAACCAATGGCAAGGGTTGTCGGGAAGAGGCTCTTGTCCCTATCGACATGGGGGCAAGAGTGCTGTGGGGTGGGGGGGCAGTGCCCCCCTCCCCCACAGCACACACTCCCCCATGTTGAGGGCATGCGGTCTGGTACGGCTCAGGAGGGGGGGGGCGCTCGCTCGTCCCCTCCCCCATTCCTGTCCGGGCCAGACTGCATGCTTGGGATGAGGGCTTGGTTTGGATCTGGGGGGGACCCCCGCGCCGAATCGGCGCGGGTTTAACCCCTCACGTTCCGGACCAAGCCTAAGAGCCCAATGTAGCCCTGAAGGGGGACCCGCGCCGATTTCAAGTTTGAAATTTGGCGCCGAGTTCCCCTTCAGGGCTGAAAACAGCTCGGAGATTCCCGTGCGCCGCGTCACGCAGCGCAATCACGGGTACGCCGCTTGGTATTTACCAAGATTTTCATGGCGTACTGACAAGGCGCACGGGAATCCCTGACTTTTCTCTCTGCGCATGCCCAGTATGCAAATGAACCTCCCGAGGTTCAGGCGCACTGTGCAAGCGTACGGGGATCTGTTTTCAAAAAACACTTTCCCTTTCAATTCGGCCCGCCAAACACTTCAAAACACATGTCACTTCACTTCCCCTGCATCCCCCCACCTCCCCCCCTAATAAACTCCCGCCCGAACCCCCGCAATTTACAGTTTAATGTGCCGTGCGCCAGGTCTGTACTGGTGCACAATGCACCCTCTCCTGGGCGCACAGAGCACATTAGTAACTAGGGAAATACACTACACTAGCAGCGTATTTCTTTAGTAAATGGCCAAACGGCTGCTACTCCTGCTTTTACTCCATGAGTCATGGAGTAAAGGCTTGGTAAATCAGGCCCTGTATCTACTACTACTACTACTACTACTGCTGCTGCTGCTCAGTCAAGACACCTATGTCAGAAGTTATTTGCCACTCTATACTCCTATTACCAGCTGTTCACTGATACCACTGATAGTTAATTTATCCCTTAACTACCCCCATTTGTGAGGGTCAGGGTTTTTCTTTAAAGTCCCATGCAAATCAATGGGAAATGTATGTTCCCACATAACTTCTGTACGCCTAGAGATATTTCAATAATACCTGCTATACATATTACTTATATGCCAAATAAAAATATATAACAGTTAAATTAACCCTTACCTACACCCTTATATAAAAGATGGGTATATTTATATTACTATGATTTTCCTCCCCAAAAGGTTAAGATAGGAAGACCGGGCAACGCCGGGTATTCAGCTAGTAATAGTATAAAATGTTTTTGGTTATTATTAAGTTAGATGTGTTGATGTTGATGTTGATGTGTTAGATGTGAAGTTAGATGTGTTTAAAAAACTAACAATCTCAATAAGAAATGAAACCTTTGCAAAAAATAACATTTTTTATTAAAACAAAAAAAAAAACATAATTAAGACATGAGCTTCTGAAGCTCTGCCACCTCATCAAAATTTTTCCTCAGCTGTTGCGCCAGCTGTTGGTTTTGGCGGGTTAAAAAAATAATTTGCTGCTCATTTGAGATTATTCTCTCAGTCATACTTTTCATGGCACATTGTTTCCTCTTGAGGTTTTTCAAAACTGTTAGGATATAAGAAAAAAACATTTGGATTTCAAAGACCGTTACGAAAGATTATTTTCAGCCCTAAAAATAATAAAGTCTGACTTAAGAGCCTCTATGAAAGAGGATCTGGCAGAGGCAATTCTCTTCCTTAGAACTCTACATTGAATTTATTTGCATTTGCTAAGCCTAGAACTACATTTCAAGATTAATATAAACCATTTCTAGGTTTTGAAGATTTTGTTTTTGGTTCATTATAGATAAGCTTTGTTTTTGTTCTAAAACAACCAAATAATGTGGTTTGTATTTTTGAACTGGTAAAGATCCTGTTCCTGATGTTTATGCCTGCTGCTACTATCCAGTCACTTGATTGTTTTCATTGTGTTTGTCTTTTGCTTAAACTGTGCAATACAGTAGACTGTTGGCTTCCCAGCCAGTAGTCCTGTGGTAGGTTGCGTTTCTTTCCCTCAAGGAATGTATAAAATACATTCGCATATTAATACAGAGGAGTCGGAGTCAGGGAGTCGCGGAGTCGGAGTCTGAAGTACATAAAACTGAGGAGTCGGAGTCGGAGTCGGAACATTTATCTACCGACTCCACAGCCCTGCTTTAAATGCTGTCCATTTTTAGAGCTACATTTTATTGTTGACATTTTATTAATCTCTGTGCACATATTTACCCTCCTGATTGATGGTAAAATGAACCGTCTCATCCTGCTACTCTTCTTCATCACCCACTACTCCACCAGAAGTTTTGGGGGGGGGGTGCAGCTCCTCCTCTTGCTCCTCCACAGGAGCTGGGGATGGCGATGTGGATGGCCCTGGCTGCTCCTCCTCATCCCTCTCCTCCTCTTCCACATCCTCCTCCTGCTCCTCCTCTGCGGCCTGTTGCCTTGTGTGCTTGGGGCGCACAGCTGGTAGAGAAGCTTGTTACGGAACCATGAACCAGACGTACAACAAGAGATAAGTGAAAATAAGAAGGCTTTATTGAAAATCAAGCTGTAAAGCAAAAGTCCAACGGATGGTGAAACCAGAGGTCAGGAACCAGAAGGGTAGTCAGACGAAGCCAGGATCAGGAACCAGCAGGGAAGTCAGACGAGGCCAGGATCAGAAACCAGCAGAGAAGTCAGACGAAGCCAGGGTCATAACCAGAAGCAGCAGTAGTCTTAGAAGCATGTGCACACAGGAGGACCAAGCAAGGAACTGAAGTCACAGACCTCCTATATATGTGAGCCAGGTATCCAGCTCCTCCCAGTGGGAAGGAGGAGCCGCAGGGTGGGAGGCTACAAGAGACCTAGAAACCAAGATGGCCGCCAGCACATGTCAAACGAAGGAGACAGGAGAGAGGTAAGACCATGACAGTACCTCCCCCTCAAGGGCCCCTCCTCCGCGGTGCAAAAAACGGTTTCTGAGGGAAGCGTGCGTGGAAGGCTCGGAGCAAGGCAGGAGCATGGACATCTGCGGAGGGAACCCAGGAACGCTCCTCCGGACCATAACCACGCCAGTGGACCAAAAACTGCACCCGACCGCGGACCAGGCGTGAGTCCAGGATATTGCTCACCTCATACTCCTCGTGATTGCCCACTTGGACCGGACGAGGCCGAGGAACCGAGGAAGTGAAGCGATTGCACACCAGTGGCTTCAACAGGGAGACAAGAAACACGTTGGAGATCCGCATGCCAGGTGGAAGCGCAAGGGCATAGGCTACCGGGTTTACCCTGCGAAGCACTCGGAAGGGACCAACAAAGCGAGGAGCCAGCTTGGGAGTGGGCACTCGAAGGTTGAGGTTGCGGGTGGACAACCATACACGGTCTCCGACCTGGTAGGAAGGAGCAGGCGCTCGTCTGCGATCAGCCTGGAGTTTCTGGCGCTGCGCAGAGACCTCAAGGGACCTCTGGATCTGTACCCAAGAAGCACGTAGAGCAGAAAGGTGATCCTCCACAGCCGGAATATCCTGGGGAGAGAATGCCTCCGGTAACACGGCAGGTTGGAACCCATAATTGGCCATGAAGGGAGACGTCCCAGAGGAAGAGTTCACAGCCGTGTTCCTGGCAAACTCAGCCCAAGGCAGGAGGTCAACCCAATTGTCCTGGTGATCGGAGACATAGCAACGAAGGAATTGCTCCAAGGCCTGATTGGATCGTTCTGCGGCCCCATTGGACTGAGGGTGGTAGGCCGAGGAGAAGGAGAGATGAATCCCCAACTGGGAGCAAAAGGCGCGCCAGAACCTGGACACAAACTGACTCCCCCGATCCGACACTATCTCTTTGGGCAAACCGTGCAACCGGAAGACCTCCCGGGCAAAAATCGTGGCCAACTCTTGTGCAGAGGGTAACTTCTTGAGAGGAACACAGTGGCACATTTTGGAAAACCGATCCACAATCATGAGAATGACCGTATGGCCTCGGGATGCAGGGAGGTCCACAATGAAATCCATCCCCAGGTGTGACCATGGGCGCTCCCCGGTGGCTATGGGTTGCAGCAGGCCCAACGGAAGGTGCCGAGGGGACTTACTTTGGGCACAAACGGAGCATGCCGCTACATATGCGGCGATGTCGGAACGTAGGGAAGGCCACCAGAACAGACGTGAAACAGCCCAGGACAGCTGATTCTTACCAGGATGCCCCGCGGTCTTGGAGTTATGGTAGGTTCGCAACAACCGAGTGCGCAACTCCTCAGGCACAAAACATCTGCCGTTGGGTGTCCCAGAGGGAGCACCAGACTGAGCCGCCAAAATCTGCTCACCAAGGGGAGAGGTCAGGCTGGTGCGAATGGCGGCCAGGATCTGATTCGGAGGTATGACCGAAGTCGGTATAGATTCCTCCCTGGACAGCTCGGAGTACTGCCGTGATAAGGCATCCGCCCTGATGTTCTTGGAACCAGGTAGGTAGGAGACCACGTAATTAAAACGTGACAAGAACAGAGCCCATCTGGCCTGACGTGGTGTCAATCTCTTGGCCTCAGAAAGGTAGGTCAGATTCTTGTGGTCCGTCAGGATGAGAACCGGAACCACTGAGCCCTCGAGCAAGTGCCTCCACTCTTTGAGAGCCTGCACTATGGCCAATAACTCCCTGTCACCAATCTGATAGTTGCACTCCGCGGGTGACAGTTTCCGGGAGTAAAACCCACAAGGAAGCAGCGGACCCTCTGGTGTCCTACGCTGAGACAGAAGGGCGCCTACTCCCGTCTCGGACGCGTCCACCTCGAGGACAAAGGGCAACCCAGGGTTGGGATGAGACAGAATCGGAGCTGACACAAAGGCGGATTTTAGGGCCTCAAAAGCCCGGATGGCCTCGAGCGGCCAGACCTGGGAATTACTGCCCTTCCTGGTCAGATCCGTGAGAGGCTTGGCCAGCATGGAGAAGTCCCTGATGAACTTCCGATAATAATTGGCGAAACCCAAAAAACGCTGCAAGGAACGAAGACCACTGGGCTGAGGCCACTGTAAGACAGCCGAAACCTTCTCAGGATCCATGGAGAACCCCTCAGCGGAAATGATGTAACCTAGGAAGGTTACCTGGGATCGGTGAAATTCGCATTTCTCAAGCTTACCGAACAGCTTGTTCTCTCGTAACCGTTGCAACACTCGTTTGACATCCAGAATGTGGGCCTCCCTGGATTCAGAATATACCAAGATGTCATCCAAATAGACCACCACACACTGCTGCAACAGGTCACGGAAAACATTGTTGATGAATTCCTGAAAGACTGCGGGCGCATTGCACAACCCAAAGGGCATAACCAAGGATTCATAATGACCGGTCCTGGTGTTAAAGGCGGTCTTCCACTCATCGCCCGCCTTGATCCTTACCAGGTTATATGCCGCCCTCAGGTCGAGTTTGGTAAAGACCGTGGCCCCTTTAAGGCGATCGAACAGCTCGGAAATCAAGGGTATCGGGTAAGCGTTCTTGATCGTGATGCGATTGAGACCCCTGTAATCGATGCAAGGCCTCAACTCACCGCCCTTCTTTTTCACAAAGAAAAATCCAGCCCCTGCCGGGGACGAGGATTTGCGAATGTGACCACGGGACAGCGCCTCCATCACGTACTCCTCCATGGCCTCATTCTCCGCAACCGACAGTGGATAGACCTTGCCGCGAGGAGGAACGGCACCAGGTTGTAACTCAATGGCACAATCATATGGGCGGTGCGGAGGTAGGGCAACTGCGCGTACCTTATCGAATACATCCCGGTACTCCTCGTATTCAGGAGGCAACAGAGAGTCCGAGGAAGTACACAGCAACTTGACAGGCCCATGGATGCACTTAGCCCCACACTGTGGTGACCATGAGAGGATCTCGGCCGATCTCTAGTCAAAAGTCGGATTATGCTTCTGGAGCCAGGGGTACCCCAAGACCACCGAGTAGTGTGGAGACGAAATAACTTGGAAGCAGACCGACTCTCTGTGAGCGGCACCAATGGCTACCCCCACTGGAAGGGTCTCATGAGTCACGTGTGACGGTTGGAGGGGTCTGCCGTCTATCGCCTCTAGAGCCAGCGGGGAACCTCGAGCCTGTAGAGGAATGAAATTGGCGGCAGCGAACTCACTATCAATGAAAAAACCACCAGCACCAGAGTCCACCAACGCCTGGGTCGTCACCGAGCCCCCGACCCAGGAGAGGACAACAGTGATCAGTGGTTTATCAACACGGGAAACCGGGGACGAGGAGACTCCACCCAAGATCTGCCCCCGACAGGATCTCAGGTGCGAGCGTTTCCCGGACGGTTCGGACATGCCAACCGAAAATGCCCATCGAGACCACAGTACATGCATCGGCCCTCGCGTCTCCGGAGTACCCTCTCTCCCTCGGACAAGCGAGCAAACCCCAGCTGCGAGGGTTCACCCCCAGACAAGTCAACACCAGGAGGCGTGGGAGGAGAGGGAGGCACGGGTGGGACAGCAAACGTAGGCGCCAAACTGTTAGGAGGCCTCCGCAGGCTCACCTTAAAGGAAGGTCTCTCCCTGAGTCTGGTGTCAATCAAAATCAGGAAAGAAATAAGAGCCTCGAGCTCCACTGGTAGGTCCTTAGCTGCAACCTCATCCTTCAAGGCATCCGAGAGACCATGAGAGAAAGCAGCGACCAGGGCCTCATTATTCCAACCTACCTCTGCTGCCAGGGTACGAAACTCAATGGCGTATTCGGCTACGGATCGTGAACCCTGTCTGACGGACATAAGGAGCTTCGCAGCAGAGGCGGCGCGAGCCGGCACATCGAATACCCTCCGAAGAGAAGCAACAAAACCGGAAAACTCGGCAACCACCGGATTGTTGTTCTCCCATAAAGGGCTGGCCCAGGCCAAGGCCTTGTCCGAGAGCAGCGAGATCAAGAACCCCACCTTTGATCTCTCAGTGGGAAAGGCATGTGGCAGCAACTCGAAATAAATGCCCACTTGGTTAAGGAAACCTCGGCACTGAGTTGGCTCTCCCCCAAATCGCTGTGGAAGGGGGGCAGAACCGGACATACCCCGAAACACCGCAGGCGCAACAACAGGTGTCGAGGTAGACTCTGGCGCAACAGTCGGATCGGCCGTAGGAGCGGGCCCAGGAGCGACGACCGACCCATCGGCAACGGGAGCGAAATGAGCCGTGCGTTCAAGCAGGGTTTGCAACGCCACGGCGAACTGACCCAACAGGGACTCCAGCTGATCAAGTCTGGCAACCAGCGTGGGTAGCGAGGATGGCTCTGTACCGTCAAAATTCATGGATTGGTCCTAATGTTACGGAACCATGAACCAGACGTACAACAAGAGATAAGTGAAAATAAGAAGGCTTTATTGAAAATCAAGCTGTAAAGCAAAAGTCCAACGGATGGTGAAACCAGAGGTCAGGAACCAGAAGGGTAGTCAGACGAAGCCAGGATCAGGAACCAGCAGGGAAGTCAGACGAGGCCAGGATCAGAAACCAGCAGAGAAGTCAGACGAAGCCAGGGTCATAACCAGAAGCAGCAGTAGTCTTAGAAGCATGTGCACACAGGAGGACCAAGCAAGGAACTGAAGTCACAGACCTCCTATATATGTGAGCCAGGTATCCAGCTCCTCCCAGTGGGAAGGAGGAGCCGCAGGGTGGGAGGCTACAAGAGACCTAGAAACCAAGATGGCCGCCAGCACATGTCAAACGAAGGAGACAGGAGAGAGGTAAGACCATGACAAAGCTCCTATAATAACACAATGTTCATATATGTTAAAATGTTTTCTAATGACGTATGCAAATTCTGTGTACTCTGCTGTATTGTATATGAATACAAATTAATTTATATAGACAGTTAACCAATGGGACAATGTTATATTAAAGGGTCTTGTGGGCACTACAGGGGACTGAGCGTGAGCTGGGCTGCCACCATGGTAAAATTAGCTGTTTTTGTCTCCTTTGTTTTGTTCAGACGATCTCATGTTAAAAAAAGGGCCTGATGGAGTACACGGGATTACTATAACAACCCCACGCCTAACACAGGAATTTAGTGGGAATCTATATATATAAAACTCAACATGTGTGTGCATGTATGTATGTATGTTTCAGCATCACGTCCAAACGCCTAAAGATATTTACATGAAACTTGGCACACAGGTTACTTATATGTCAGCCACAAACATAGGATAGGTGGTTTAACCCTTACCCACCCCCATTTGCCATGGTTGGGGTTTTTCTTTAAAGTCCCATTCAACTCTATGGGAAATACATGTTACTTCATAACAGCTGTAGATATTTCGATAACACTTGGTCACATGTTACTTATACGTCCACTTAAAGTATAGGATCGTTAATTTATCCCTTAACTACCCCCATTGGTGAGGGTCGGGGTTTTTGTTTAAAGTCCCATGCAAAGCAATGGGAAAAGTATGTTCCCACATAACTTCTGTGTTCCTGTCTGCTGTCCCATGTCTTTTTTCAACAGTACTATGAATACCTTGGCTGGTGGTGATATATGTTACCACAACATGGCGTCTGGGTTAACAACATCTGACCTTACATTAATTACATATGACCTTACATAACTGTCACCAAAGGAGCAGCGGTGGCTCAACGCGATTGCCACTGCGCTGACAAGCGATTCACCTCTGCAGCTAGGGGTTCGGATCCCGCTCTCGGCTACATGTGAATTGAGTTTGGTGGTCTCAGCCCGGCCCCCGGTGGGTGTGCTATGCGAGGTAAGCCTGCGCTTAGTACGCCCACCCCCCTCCCACAAAAACCACCACACTTACACACGCACTCGAAATTGGGTTAACATGCACGCACTCTGACCACGCGGTCTCTAAAAAGAGAGGCGAAGGACTAACGGGGCTGGTTGAGCGGGCAAATCCTCTCACTCCCTTATAGGGAGTCCCTCTGCCCCGTTGGGCTTCGAAGCGGAGCAGGTAGGACGGTCTGTGTGGGAGGACCCCCTCACACCCGCCATTGCCACCTGGGGCATGGAGAAAGGTGGCAGATTGCCTCTGGGGGAGGCCTGCCTACTCCCAACTCCTGCAGTCCGGCTCCTCTCTCGAGTTCACGCACAAAATACACTTTGGAAAAAAAAAACATAACTGTCACCAGTTAAAAAAGGACGCCAATTTTGTTTGGGAGCCATGTCGCACGACCGCGCAATTGTCTGTTAAAGCGACGCAGTCCCGAACTGTAAAAACACCTTGGGTCTTTAGGCTGCATATTGGTCCGGGGCTTAACTGGTTAACAACTACAACTACCAGCATGCTCTGATACACCGTGTAGCTCACCGTCACCAGCTGTACAACAATTATACTTTAACTCCCAGCATGCCTGGACAGTTAATGGCTGTCCGGTAATAACGGGGAGTTGTTTTGCAACAGCTGTAGGCTCCGTTTAGGAAACAGTGCCGTACAAGATGTTTTCTTTTAATGTGGAGGTGAGGGTGGCTATGTAGGGGTATGTGTATATGTTTTGTTTTTTAATTTATATTTAGTGTGGTGTAGTGTTTTTAATGTACAGTCAGAGGGGCATGGGGTTCACAGTAGTTTCCCGCT